>NC_091706.1:35207500-36457500 GCF_041296265.1 Equus caballus
TATGGAAGATACTACAAAAGAATGACAAAACAACCATTAAAAGTAGACTAAAGAACTTAAAGATAAAAAGCAGAAATTTATGAAATATAAAACTAATAAACCATAAAAACTAATAAACCATAAACCAAAAAGACCTAATAAACCATAAACCAAAAAAACCTAATAAACATTAAAAAAAAGCCATAAACCATAAAACTAATAAACCAGTAGAGGCCTAATTTACTGAAGATACAACTGAAAGAATAACAAAGAAAACTTTAAAAGTAAACTAAAGATCTAATGATGCAAGCAGAAAACTATGAAATATAAAACATAAAACAAAACAAAGTCCTTTTGAAAAAGGCCTGAATAATAAAACCAAATGTGCTGACTTTTGGAAAAGATCAATCTATGAACAAGCAGCTTGAAAAAACTAGAAAAATAACTTTGGTCTCATCAAGGAGGAAGAGGAAAGACGCAAATAACGTTAAGAACTGGAAAGGTGACATGCCTATAGAGTCAGAGGAGATTTTAGAATTATGAGTTTTATACATATACATACATACATACATACATACATATATGTACTTACCACTTATATCATATATACATGATACATATTACTGTGATTATTTTTTTCAGTTTTGGTTCTCCTTTTTATTTTTGAGGATTCTATGGATATGGCCTCTAGCTCAGAGATCCGTTCTTCAGCTGCGTCCAGTGATTTAGGCCATATATATCATATATATAATTGGTAAGTACATAAATGGAATGTTTTCTAGGAAACTATAAATTATAAAAATTGATCCAAGAAAAAGAGATAACCTTAAATTAATTCCTAGACAATTTTGAAAAAGCGACCAAAATTTACCAATTTGAAAAAAATGGTGCGGGTGGCCAGCCCAGTGGCACAGCAGTTAAGTTCACATGTTCCGCTCGGCGGCCTGGGGTTCACCAGTTCAGATCCCAGATGCAGACATGGCACCACTTGGCATGCCATGCTGTGGTAGGCATCCCACATATAAAAAAAAAAGTAGAGGAAGATAGGAATGGATGTTAGCTCAGGGCCAGTCTTCCTCAGCAAAAAAGGAGGATTGGCAGCAGTTAACTTAGGGCTAATCTTCCCAGAAAAAAAAAAAAAATGGTGCCAAGGATGTTCTGTTTCTGCCTAGGATATAGAAAGCTGGAAAGAGCTTTGATCTCACTCTAACAACAAGAAAACATCTGATAATCTGAAAAATCATATATTTTTTTAATCCAGCAGAGAGCAGAGGTTACAGGGAAAACAAATATCCGGAAATCTAAGGAAAGACATGAACCTCCAAGGAAAGCTGGGACATAAGTCCTGGCTCACCTGTGGTCAGTCACAGAGAATAGAGACAGGAAGAAGAGATATGGAGTGTCATACAAGCTGGTAAGAAGAATTCAGCTGAAATTTTTAGTGAATTGTTAAACACCAAATGTGGGCTAACTTGAGAGTGTAGACACAAGGAGTTTGCACCCACTTCTAGACTATTCTTCATGGACTTTTACCAATTTGCTGCATGAAAGTCAAAACCCCACCAGAACTCCATTAAGCTGCAGGTTGGGGAGAGAAGGACAGCAAACCCTCTTTCCTCCAGGGCAGAGGTGAAAACCCATGGGTCTGGGGTAAGAGAAAAGAAAAAACCCTCTACATCTAGGGAGGGTCAGGAAACCATCCTGAGGCCAGGTCATTGGAGGAGACTAGTGCTAGAGAAAGTTTAGGACCACAGAGAAAGCCCCCACCCCAAAGATCCAGGACCACAGAGCCTACCTAAGACTGAGGTGGGCCAGGAAAACAGGGAACCCCCTGACCCCACCACCCAGCCAGCAAGCACTGATAACAAGCAACAGCAGACTACAGCTGAGGGAATGGCGAGTGTGAAGCCCCCTTGCAGGCACACAGTGAAGGTCTGAACTCGAGAGCGGGAGAGGAACATTGAGAAGAAAATTTCCAGCAATGCAACCCTCACCCCAAGCACCAGTTAACACAAGAGGAATTTGAAACCAGTAGCACTGAAGGTAACCACAGGGACAGCAAAACCCAAACTCAGCTCAAATCTTGACTAGATTCACTCAACCTCCTACACTGATAGGTGAGCATAGGAAGAGATGTGCCCGTTTCCAGGAATGACACAAATACGCCTTATCCTAGTCTCTACTGTCCTACATACAGTACCTGGAATTCAATTAAAAAATTACAAGATACAAAAAAGTGAGGAAAAAAAGGTCTTGGACCCAATGGTTTTATGAGTGAGTTCTACCAAATCTTTGAGGAACAATAATTTTGCTATCATTTAAGCTCTTCAAGAGTATTAGAAACTAGGGAGGTAGGAAATAGAAGATCAATCTTAGAATTTCATGAGGTGGGACACAGAACCCACATCATATTTACAAGTCACTGACCATCATGTCAACTGGTGTAAACTCAGGCCATCAAATTCCGCCCTGTCTCGAGGCTTCTGCTCTGATCCAAAGAGGCCACAGAAGTATGGTCTCCTTTTAGTTTTCTGAGGATCCACAAAGCAATTAAATCTCTCCTGGTTTATTTGTGGATTAAGTTGGAAGCTGAGCTCTCTCTAGAACAGAATTTGTCTTCTTGTTTGGTCCACAGACATGACCCAATCTCCCAACCAAAATTTTTGTTTACAGAAACAGGCAGCCAGCCCATGATCCAACTTAATTTTTTAAAACATTGTTTGAAAAAATGATTTATTATGATTCCTAAGTTTTTTGGCACCCCCATTAGTCTCGCACTCTAGGAGAGTACCTCATGGGCCTCACCCAGTTCTGGCCTTGCTCCGAGTCCTCTGTTCTAGAGACTCGCTAGGTTCATTCCAGGGTGAGTGTGAACCTTACGTGCTGGTCCAATATCATCTTACCTCACAATGCCACACGTTTTCTGAGAAGCTGTTTGTCCTCTGCCAACCTAAGAATGCCTTCATCTAAATCTTCCTGAGGGAGTGAGGGGGAAAAAAGGGGTAGGGAAGAAGATTCAAAAGCAAAGAAAACAGGGAGAGGAGGAGGAAGTGGCCGGTGCTCAGTGAACCTGAATGTGTGAAAGGCTAATCCAAAACCACTCATTAAATCACTACCATGAAATCAGATCCAGGTGACATCGCTCGTTACGCACATGCTCACCTTCCTCACCTCCCACAAAGCCTCACTTCCTAAACCAAAGTGACCTTCTGAAACCCAGCCATCCTGCCTCTGCTCTTGGCCCCGTGCCTCTCCTATGCAACGGCATCTACACACCCTTAACTTTCTTCCCAAGTCCCCATCTACTCCTCATCCAGAGCAATATGTTCTTCCTGTTTTCAAGAGAAGGGGATTGGCCCATGTGCCCAGTAAACAAAGACTGGAGTCCAGAGGGCTATGTTCCCAGGCATTTAGGTATTACACAGGCCAGTTTGAAAGAAGGGTGGGTTTCGGGGGCCTCTGACGTAGAAGGCAGAACAGTGCTTGGAACTCAGCTGCACTCAGTGTTCAGAACAGTGCCCTTGGGTCAGTCATGCTCAAAGGAACAGAGTGTTGAAAGAGGGATTATGTCTTAAGATTGTTTGGTTGCCAAACATGTTATTACCTACTGCCAAGTCAGGCTCTTTTGGAGAATGATAATAATAAATAAATAAATTGGTATAAAAGCAAGACCTCATTTCCCAGGTGGATCTCTTGTGGAGGGGATGGGAATTGGGATCAGAGGACTTTGGTTTGGCTTCCACTGGTCCCACAATGTTTCTTTGTAGACGGTGGGCCTCTGTCCATATTTCTCCCAGAGTACCCGTCTTCCCATCAGCTCCGTGTGGTCTCCATGAACTGGATGAATCATCTTTCTCTTCCAGTTTCTCCGTCTCTAAATGGAGTCAGTATTATTGGCCTGTTACTCACACTCACTGCTGGGTAAGTGGCAGGAGAGGTGGATGACAGGAAAGTTGGCCTGGGTGTGAAGGCAGACCCAGAAGACACAGCAGGACCTAAGGAAGCCCAGCCAAAGGCCAAAGGTGTCCTCATGCTGACTCTTTAGGGTGATTTTTTGGTGTTTGACTGGCTCTTTATTGGATTCTTTTTCTTTTTCCCCAGCCCTGAAGATTTGGCCTGCTTTTTCCTCCTGTCATTACAACTGCTCTTCTTTTGGGGTCCCTGCCCCTTCAGGACTGATGAAGACCAGGATGCTTTCTCTCAGTTTGTGCTACCTCACCATCACTGAAGCAAACACACATCGACTTTCATTTTTACTTTTCAAAAACATTTCGCTGCTAGTGATTGTGGGAAAACAGGGCATACCACAGCATAAATAACAGGCAAACCAGAGCAATAAGACCTTTGTAAAATTCCAAGTCATTGGTTTTAGTTATGCTTTGTCATTTTTGAGGCATCAAAGGGGAATAATGCTCCCAGAGCGGTGATGTATGTAGTTCAGAATGGAAGCAGAATCACAGTAAAAAAAAAAAAAGAAAATTATGATTATTTAATAATAATAATAAACACAAACATGCAAAAATAACTTCTACATAAATCCTTCACTAGTATGTCACAATTACCATGACAAAGATACATGGTCCCCAGCAATACTCCATCTTTGCATCTTGTTTTTCTCCTTTTCTCATCTACTCCCTTCAAATATGCAGATTCTCCTATACTTTCTCCTGGATGCCCCACATCACCCCAGGTGAACTCCTCAAATGCTCCGAGGCCAGGGACTTGCTCTTTATTTCACATACATTTTAGGTCAAGTAACTACCTCCTTGCATCCTCCTGCCACCTCTTGGATCTTGCTCTTTCCTACTCAATTCCTCACCAAACAAATAAACAAAACAACAACAATGAGACACTGCTCTCATGACAGGAGCCTCCTTAAAGGCTTTTGGAGAGGAGGAACCTGTCTGACAAACTATAAGGCACTGGCCATCCGTTCTTGGGACTGGAGGAGGGAAAGCATAGAGAGACTCATTTGCTCATATATTCGTGTGATCGCAGGAAATAGGCCTGATCTGTCGTAATGCCCAGTCAGATTCATCTTCCAGCCTTGGCTTATAACAAAGAAGCCCGACCCCATAGGTGGGCAGTTCCATCAAGAGTGCCATCCCTCCTTATTCTAATGCTTAATAGCGGCTCTGGGGCTCTACCATTTACCTGTTCTTGGGACCCAATTCCTAGTGCAGACCTTTCAGTTGGGAATGTTGGGTCTTTCCCAGCAGTGATGATAATAACAGTAATGATGAAGATGATTATATTTAACTTGGCTAGGGCACTTTCTATGCACCAGGTACTGGGTAAACTCTTAACACGATTGTCTCCCCTCATTTCTAGGTCCTGAAGAACTGTCTTAGTTATCCATTGCTGCCTAACAAATTGCCACAAAGCTTAGCAGCTTAAAACAACATACTCTTATTATCTCACAGTTTCTGTGGGTCAGGAATCTGAGCACGGCTTAGCTGGGTCCTTGGCTTCAAGGTCTCTCAGCCGGGGTCTTCCCTGAGGTATAGTCATCTCAAGGCTCACCTGAGCAAGGATTTGATTCCAAGTTTACATGGTCGTTGGCAGGACGCAGTTCCTCCCTGGCTGACGGACTGAGGGCCTCAGTTCTTACTGACTGTTGGCCAGAAGCTGCCCTCAGTTCCTTATCCTGTGGGCCTCTCCAATATGGCAGTTTCCTTCTTCACAGGGTGCAAGCCACAAGGGCAACAGAGAGAGGCTGCTAACACAAGGAAGTCACAATCTTTTGTAACTTAATCATGGAAGTGACATTCTATCACTTTTGCCCTATTCTGTAGGTTAGAATCTAGTCACTGCATTCAGCTCACACTCAAGAGGACATGAATACCAGGAGACAGGAATCATTAATTGGCATCTTAGAAATCTGCCAACCTCAAGATGGACTGGGGAAGAAGGGAGAAGGGTTGTTTTAAGATTGCAAGGATAATATCAAGACCAGAAGATGAGAATTGTTCAGGGCAAGGGATGAAGCTAATAAAGGTAGGGGTTAGGAGCTGGAATGGAGAAGTGCCTTATATCACTTCTGATCGTTTTGAGAGTGTCTTTCTCTCTCTCCCTCTCTTCTAGCCCATGACATGGAGGTAGAGCTGACTAGATGGTGGGTATAAGGCTAGAAGGTGGACATGGAATTACTGGGGCACTACACCGAGACTGCTTTTTCCACTGAGAAAGTAAATGAAAATGATGGTAATGGAATCGTGGGGTAGAGGGGTAGCAAAGAGGAATGAAGACAATCTCCCTGGATGAAAGTGACCCAGAGTCCCTCTGGGCAGCAGACTTTGCCAAAGCATCAAATAATAAAAGAAGGAATCAGGGCATGAACCAGATCTGGAACACGGTGTCTGCAACGAAAGATGGTTGAGATAGAAAAAACAAATTCCAGACCAAAAACAGAAGGATGGTTCTGGAAAGAGTTTTTGAGGCAACGCGACATAGAGCAATGGTGTTGAGGAGAGGACAGGGAGCATTCTTTAAGCAGTATCTACCAAAACAAATTTTATTTAATATGTATTCTATGAAAGGAAAAAGATTGCAGGACTTCTCAGAGCCTTAATGTGTTAGTGTGTTCTGTGAAACCCTAAGCTGCGTGTGAGGGAGAGTAGGGATTGAATAGGCAGAGCTTTGCGCAAGTGTTTATTTGTTTTTCCTGGAGATGGTAACATGCTGCATACTTTAGGGAACACTCTTTTATCAAATGCCTGTGGCCATTTTTGAGAGCAGAAAGGGTGGGATTTGGTTCAAATATTTCTAGTAAGCCAAGAATGGTGGCCAGTGGTTAAGCAATAAGCAAAAAATTTTTATCAAATGACTATGTATTAACCAGAAGTGACTCTAGGATCTCAACATTTGGGCCCAACAATGGGAAAGACACAAAACCAGAATCAGACAGAAGTTACCAGGTCATGACCTTTTACAACCATCCCCAGAATTCTCCCCAAATTCCTAAAGCTCTGTCTCTTACAATCCTTATCTCCGGCTCTCTCCTTCCCCCTCTGCAGATGCTCATCTTCTTGTCAGCAGAGAAGGAATCAGGGAGGTCACCCATGGGCTTTTCTCTTGGAATTTCTCCAATTTCACAGTGTGAGGGCAATAAAGAGAGATTCATTGAGAGAGGCAAGACAAACATGTCAAGAGCCTTTCCAAACGTCTTTTTAGCACAGAGAAAGAAGAAATCAGCAAAGGACCCCCTGCCAAACCCTGAAGAAGCTAGTTCATCAAACAATGCTGATTTCTCCAGCATTCGTGGGGGATTACCCACTGTGCGCATTAAGAGACCAGCGCCCTTTTAATCAAAGGATGGGAGACCTTCGCTCAAGTAACTGGGGCCACCTGAGGGTCCTATCCAGCTTGGAAGAGCGAGACAGCGCTGGGAAGCCACTCATTCTTGGAGTACCTGATGATATGTTTTTAGGTTAATCCTCCAAGGATATTATAGTTACTTTCAGTGGTTAATGAATAGCCTCTAAGTGCTTGCTCCATTTAATTGTCCAAAGGCCATTTGGTCCCAGAGTGTATAAAGCTGTGAGCTGGCTAATGAGAGCATTCTCTCCCAGCAAAGGAAGCAGAGGAGTGGCGGGGTCAGGGAGCTGGCTTCCCAAGGAGCAGGGATGCAGAACAGAAATCGTCTGCTTCTCTGTGCCCTTGCCCTCCTCACAGGCTTTCTGATGATCTGCCTGGGGGCCATCTTCATTTCCTCAGGCTCCACATTTGACTGTCCTGGGAACCTGATCCTGCCTCTTGGCTTTGTGATCCTTCTGAGTGGAATTTTCTGGAGCACCTACCGCCAGGCGAGTGAAAGCAAAGGGGTATTCAACCATGTGCTCAGACAACACCTTGCTCATGGGGCCCTGCCCCTGGCCACAGTGGACAGGTATGTGCCAAGAAGCCAGAGGACTAAGGAGGGCTGAGATGGGGACTGAGTTTTGGAAAAGCTGAATGACTTCTAATTCCACTGTGGAGCAACTTGCATGTCCCATGGGGCTATATGTCTGTATTCTCCAAACATTTATTGTTGGGAAATTACCCTGGGCTTAGTCCATAGGAAGAATGGCGTGGTCTTTGGGGAAAACCATGAAGTAAGGGGAATTTGCCTCAGAGAAGCATCCTCCTCACTTCTCCCCGAGTGAAAACTTACCTAAGTCAATTTAAGAGGCCTTCCTCTTAGGTTCTTTTGTTGTGTCACGGAAGATGTCATTAGAGGCAGGTGATGGTTAGTTAGTCCCCATAACCTGACTACCAAGTTATAAGGAAAGCAAGTCCCAGACCAAATTTTGCCACACAACAAATGAGCAAGCCAGCATAAAAGCAGCCTTGCACCCTCTTCATGAGGTCAGTGAAGGCCCAGCTTGCCATCCTTTCAGGTGTTCTGATCACACCTTGCATGAAAGATTCATTCGAGGCAAGGCAATAATATTCCAGAGGTAAGATTCAGTTAACCTTACCATCTCACACCCATTCGGATGGCTATTATAAAAAAAAAAAAACGGGGGGCTGGCCCCGTGGCCAAGTGGTTAAATTCGCACGCTCCGCTGCAGGTGGCCCAGTGTTTCATAGGTTCGCATCCTGGTCACGGACATGGCACTGCTCATCAAACCATGCTGAGGCAGTGTCCCACATGCCACAACTAGAAGGACCCACAACGAAAAATATACAACTGTGTACCGGGGGGCTTTGGGGAGAAAGAGGAAAAAATAAAATCTTTAAAAAAAAAAAAACAGGAAACAAGTGTTGGTGAGGATGTGGAGAAATTGGAAACCTTGTGCACTGTTGGGGGAAATGTAAAATGGTGCAGCCGCTGTGGCAAATGATGTGGAGATGCCTCAAAAAAATTTAATGTAGGATTAGTATTTGATCCAACAATTCTACTTTCATATAGACAAAAGAATTGAAAGCAGGACTTGAACAGATATTTGTCCAGCAATGTTCATAGCAGCGTTCTTCACAAAGGTCAAAAGGTAGAAACAACACATATGTCCATCAGTCAATGAGTGCATAAACAAAATGTGGTACATACAAACAACGGAATATTATTCAGCCTAAAAAAGGAAGGAAATTCTGATGCATAATACAACATGAGTGAACCTCGAAGACATTTTGCTAAGTGAAATAAGCCAGACAAGAAAAGACAAATACTGTAAGATTACAATGAGGTAACCAGAGCAGTCAAATTCATAGACAGAGAGTAGAAGAGTGGTTACTGGGGGCTGGGAGTGGGGAGGTGGGGAGTCATTGTTTAAAGAGTACAGACTTTCCATTTGGGATGATGGAAAAGTTCTGGAGATGGATAATGGAGATGGTTGCACAACAACGTGAGTATACTTAATGCCACTGAACTGTACACTTAAAATGGCTAGAGTGGTAAATTTTATATTATATATATATTCTAACATAATAAAAAAATTTCAGTTAACCTTATGGTCAGTATCAGACAACCAGAAAGCTCCTAATTCTTAGCTGAACTTGGGACCATTTAGGGATGAAACCTCAGGCATCATCCCTAAGGTGCAAGCTGCAAGACTCCATACATTTTCTTGCCCTCCTCATCTATCTAAAATATTTTAGCCACTCCATGTATCTTGAATACAAGTAATTTTACCGATGTTGGTTGAGTTTTTATATTACTATGCTAATTATGATATACGCTAATATACTAATTACAATAACCAAACCCATTTCCAATGTTTATTATACTAACTAGTGAGGTCCCTGGGTTTGATCAAAAATTAAGATAACCGGAGCTGGCCCTGTGGCGTAGTGGTTAAGTTCGTGTGCTCCACTTTGGCATCCCAGGTTCACAGTTTCGGATTCTGGGCGCGGACCTACACAACCTGCCAGCCATGCTGTGGCAGCAGCCCACAGAAAAAGTGGAGGAAGATTAGCACAAATGTTAGCCCAGGGCTAATCTTTCTCAGCAAAAAACAATAAATAAGATAATTAAAGTGACTGTAGAAGATGCTTCTAGAGTGGTGATTTTTTTTTTTTGTATAAATGTTAAATGATTGCCCCTGAAATGTGAATTCCTGGTAAGAGTAACTGATTACCTTCAGGAAGTACTTTAAATTTACCAACACAGGCATAACGTTACACTGTGCTGTTCTGAAACATTGTAAAGTAAATTATGGACATCAAGACACTCCCATTTTACTGTCTCTTCCTGTTGCAAGTAATGGATGCCCAGCCCACTCAGAATGGCTACTAAGTCAGTCAACGGAAAGTTACATTTCTCAGAAGGATTTGTATTCACAATGGGTACCGAGGTAGAGGTATCAAATCAAATGTGTCTGCAATGGTGGGATTCAGGGTCCTGGGAATGTGAATTGGCACAGGAGGTGGGGATTGGGAGTCATTGACGGGATTTTGGGTGGGCAGCAGTCATCCTGGAGCCTCTCAAATCAGTCCAGGGATTGGCTTAACTTTCTGTCTTCAGTGTCTTCACACATGTGCCCCATGACACAGCCTTGGCTATTCTGAGTAGAGAATGAGATTTATGCCGTACAGTAGACAGCTCCTTCAGCTATTTGGCATCAGGCCTGGTAACATTTGGAATGGATCTGTGGCTCCAAATGGCAGTCCCTGTTCTGTTGTGGTTACACACCATAAACACTCCTTGTAGGCACTGGAAGGATTTGCTCTATAAATACACAACTCAACCGAGATCACCCTCTCTCTTCCTTACCTCCACCCACCCCCAATCCCATTCATGATGGAGAAGTCAGAAGGATTTAGCAATTAGTAACATTGGGCAAGATTACCAATGAGTACATCAGCTCTGGCTTGAAAGGCTGCTTTAGCCGTTGGCCTGTTGGCATGGAAAGAGCTGCATGTGAAACCTACATAAAGTCGTCAGTTGAAGTAGTTTGAGAAATGAGTATTTTTTAGGGAAACTAGCTGCTGAGACTTAAAAGCGTGATAGGAGAAAGACAAGCATCTGATATAGTTCAGGAATCTGCATGCAGCTGATTTTCATTCATTATTTTGTTGGCTGTGAGGATCCAAGACAGTGAGTGCAATTGAGTAGCAGACAATGTGTGTGAATGAAGACAAGGATATGGATGGACTAAATAACTGGGTAGAGAGAAGTTCCACAGTCAAGGTCCCCATGATAAGGATCTCACACTGAAAGTCCCTGGTTCCAATGAGTAAGAGAGAGGGAATAGCTTGGAATAACCCACTGGGGAAAATATGGCTATAGAGGCATACATCCTATGGTTGATAAAGAGGATTATGCTGAAAGAACAGCACATTTTTAAAAAACTGGGGATGCCAGGGAAGAAGTGCATCTGTTTCAAAATCAATGTTTCTTAACAGTTTAACTTCACACAATGTGATTTGAGAGAGGCAGACATATGCTTCTTTGGCATTAACCACTCAAATAACACATGTGTTTGGTGGCATTTTGTCCCCCAGGCCAGATTTTTACCCTCCTGCTTATGAAGAGAGCCTTCATGCCGAAAAGCAAACCTGTCCTGCAGAGGGAGAGGCCTCGAATGTTCCTCCACCTCTGTACACAGAGATGGGCCTTGAATTTGAGGATGAAAATGATGCCCACCCAGAGGCTCCACCGTCCTATGAAGAGTCTGTAGCAGACAGGGTGGCAGCAGCAAGGCCATCTCAGGATGCTGAGAGGCAAAGCCCGGAGTGCTGAAGCAGGGGAAGTCTCCAGCACTCCTGCCGCACCCTCAAGGGAGACAGCTGCTAATAATAAACACAGGCAAGGGACTGTGGGAGGAAGAGCCACATCAGGGACCACACATGAGAGACAGCTCGCTGAGGGGGTGCTGTGTGTGACAGCAATGCAAGTCCACAGAGGTGCTTGGCCTGCAAGTGCAGGGTCCGGGCCCTGGAAGGGTATGGTCAGCACTAAGTAAACATTTCAAAGGATTCGCACTAATCCCAACCCAGGTGAATTTTTGGGCTGCAAAAGTGTTGTTGAGAGAGCTATGTTCCACAGAAGGGCTTTCTGGTCTCACTCAACTGCCCTCCCATCACCTCTGTGCCCAACAGGCAGGAATAGATGCTGCTCGATGGGATGGCTATGTGCCTTCACGCCTACATCACCTAATAATCACAAAGGGAAATTACGCTAGAAATGAAGGGGCATTCTCATTTATTTTGTGGGTTGTTCAGTGTCTTGTTGGCTGGTTTCATAGTTATCTCCATTTTCCATACAACCAGAGTGACACAGTAATTTATTCTGTGGGAGATTTACCCTTGGAACCCCTGAATGTTGTTTTATATTATCTTATTTTAATTATGGGTATATTACTTCTATATGAAAGGAAAGTGACTGTAATATTTGCTTTCAAAATGCTTAAAACACCAACTTTTAAATGAGTATTTTTTAAACAGAATCATTGTACAAGCGGATTTGACAAGATATTTTTAGAGACTCAAGTTGAATACACAAAATACTTAAAAATCCATAATACACTGAATTCAGGAAAAAAAGAATTTTTCCTAGCCATAGGTTGTATCAATGTAGAATTTGACATAAGTTTTGAAAATTTTTAAAATAGACCCCTATGGTTCAATGACTTCTCTTGTAAATCTCTAGAGTTTGAAAGCAAGGAGACTAGTATGTAGTACTTTGATCATTAACAGGAAATTCTTTGTGTCTCCAAATCTAGATCCATCCCTTTTTAGACTTGGGACATTTATTTTAAAACCCAATCATTCCTCTTTAGCTTTATTATATTTTATTCTATGTTTTAATGCAAGAGGACAAGTCAGGTGGTGGAAAGAGATGCAGCCTGATGCTCTTGAGCTTGGACAAGAACCTTCATGTCTCCAGCCGTCAGTTTCCTTCTCTGTCAAGTGAGGAATTTATGTTTGGATTAATACCTACCGGTGATGAAATGTCTTTTACACGGAGAGCTCTGTGCTGCAAACTTTGTATGCATTTTATTTAGCCCTCATTTTATCTTTCAGAGATCGGTGCTATGGTTATTCCCATTTTACAGATGCACAAGCTGAGACTTTGAGAAGTTAAGAAACTTTTCCAATAACACACAACTGTTACCAAGAGGGTGAAAAGGGTCCATAGAGGGACGCACGAGGGCTTATTTACTTCAAACTTTGATGCTGGGTTAACCCTGTCTTATTTTCCTCCTCCCAGGGGGCAGTTGGGACTTCTCTCCCCCTTTAGAAAGTGGGCCCTACCAGGAGGTGGAGCCCCAGGGATGCTGCCGTGCCTAAAGCTCTTGTCGAGGCAGCAGAGGCGGCTTTACGGTTAACCAGCTGGTTTCTTTTTTAAAATGTAAATAAGCCCCCATGTTTTCTGCTTGGCTCTCGTTATGGTGTAGTTCCCTTCCATCCGATCATTATACTGCTGAGGAAAGACAGTTCCTAATCATTACAGACAGCCCCTGGCGAGTGGGCACAGGCAGGGCTGTGGACAGTTGGAGGGAAGGATGAAGATCTTTCAAGGAGGAAGAGGGCTATCCAGATGGGATGGGGCCTCTGTGGCCTCCTCTTCCCCATTATTGCTGAGTACACGAATTAAGCAGGTCTTGACAAGTGCGCAGGAAGCCACCTAAAATGAAATCTCGGTCCCTTGCCATGAAGCATGAATCTGGGCATCTGTGATTTGCATCCTTGACGTCGAGGGCATGATGGATATGAAGGTCACTCACGGTTGTTCAACAGGAAGCAATCATTTATTAGCAGTGCAATTTTATTATTCCTCTCTTGTCATCTCTTTCTGTCCCTCTACTGAGATGGTTACCCTGAAATTTCCCCTGGGGTCTGAGCACATTCCCTGACCTGAACAACTTGATCATTGGGCTCTCATCCAGAGTTTGCAGTTGTAATAGATGGTTTTTCTAACTGCTGGCAGTCATGTGAAACTAATGTTAATTTTGGTTTACATAAGAACACTGTTTTAATCTCTTTACTGCAATAAATTTTGTACTTAAACATCCACGCTTTTTGTCATTGTTTTGTATCAGAAAAAAAAAAACCAATAGAGGAAAGTAAGTCAAAGTTTTATTCTCCAGGAAAAACTAACACAGCATCCAGATGAGTTAATCTTTTTACAAACCCCAACATTATTGAACGCCAACTATTGGTTCAGAAAATAAGCTAGGTGCTTTTTGAAAAGAAATACTACTAATAGGCATTTATTGCTTTTTTTTTTTTTTTTTACCACATGTACTCTGGAGTAAGCATCAACAACATGGGTATTACCCAAAACCTAAATTTGAGAGCCCCAGCAATTAAAACCCACCGGGCAAGTGAGACAAAAGTGTCCTGTTGTGGTTAGTAAGAGTTCCTTGGCCACCCTTGGAGGAGTCACTCAGGGGAAGCAGACATTGCATCCCTTCTTCCGCAAGTTTATGATAAAACCAATGGTGAGAGATTGAGAACCATGATTCCATGAATGGCAGGGAGGGCACCTGGACTGTGAGAAAGTGGAGAACAGGCAAACCTCCACTGCAGAGTCTTTGCTCATCCCCTCCTCTCCAATGTCAATGGTAGGCTCACATCAACAGGGAAGGGAAGTCCTCAGAGTTGATGGTTTTCCATTATTTTAATCTCATGATGTCCCTCGGAGAAGCAAGTTTAAGCACTCACTGCCCCGTCCCCCAGAAGATGAGCATGATAAGGTCAGTTATAGAATGCGTTATGCTGCATCTCTCGCACATCTTGGATGTAGTGTGTATATTTTTAACCCCTCCACTCGAAAACTCACAAGTGCTTTTACTGACAATCTTATTCATTCCTCAAGATTCTACTTAAACACAGAGTCTTTGGTGAGGTATCTCTCCAGCTCACCTATATTGCAGGGCATATACTAGGTGCTAAAAGGCATGGAAAGATTATAAAGACATGGGTTTATGAGGCATATCTTCACAATATTCTATAACCTTCCGTGACAACTTAAGCTGATTCACATACCAAGTGGGCTGTCAAGTGCATGAGCCATTTGCACCGACAAGGACTCCAGCTGGTTGGAGTGGAGCAGGCATTCTGCTAAGCTCTGATATCTTGGATAATCTCTTGCTGTTTGTAACTGTTGAAGGGCCAAAGACTTACTGGCAGTTACATCATTTCCAAAGGTGCGTGATTTCTCAGACCCTTCTCCACTCAGGAATGGAAATCTCCTCAAGGCAAATGTCTGGGATTTCAGTGTCCATGTGATCAAGCAATAAAATGGAGTCGTCTCTTATGTCACTACCAGGTCTCGCAAGTGCTTTTCAAACTCCCAACACCTGCCATGGCTGATGGATATTATCGTCAAAGTAATACCCATGCCTTACACTGACCCACAGTTGGCCAATCAGAAGTCACCACAGCATTATCCTTGTCATTGCCTGAATTATCTGCAGAGAACACTGGCTCGGTGCAGCCACCTGCCAGACCAATGCGCCGCCATGGGCGTGGTCATCAATCTGAGGCTTCCTGTGCAGAAAGCCTTCACGTCATGTCCAAGCCTTTCAGTCTGCAACATCATGCAACACTATTTGTCCTATGAATACTGTGGATGTACGCTAGGTCTTGGATCAATAAGATCTTATAAATGATCTCATTTTAATAATGGCTGCCTACCCATTTTCAAATTCAGCTAATAAACTCAAGAATCATGGATGAGGCAAAACAACTTTTTGTTCTAGAGGACTGGCTGACATCTGGCAGGATATTCAGCATCCTTGGTCCCCTCCCACTAAATGCCTCCCTGGCACATATACACACACATTTCCAAACATCCCCTGCATGGAGAGTGGTACTGCCCTGGTTGGGAACCACCACATTATATATACTGTTGCTTGTCCTTGTTCTGGGGCACATGGTGTAGTGAGTGAACCCCTCAATATTAGCTGATCTCAAGAGTGTCCCTGACAGTGGCTACATTCTATCCATAATCTCTTCTATGACGGTCTCCACAAAATTCTTGGACCTCTCCAGTCATTTACTCTTAAGAAATACTGGTTGCTGGAGTTTCACCTTTAAGAACATAAAGAACATTATGTGTAGAAGAGTGACTTCTGGTCTGTCACCTCTCCTGAGGATAAGAGGACGCGCACGTGCAGCTGCTTCTTTCCAGAGCTGGGCCCAAGCACTTGCTCTGCCCGATATTCACAACCTTGTGTCTGCTTCAACTCCAGTCACCCAAGCCAAACTCTCCCTAGACCCAAAGAAGGCCTCCTCTCCAGCCATCCCACCTCTCAACTCCTAGTCTTTGTTCTTGCTACAGTCACCCCTGGTGAGATTATATAAATGGTTATAAGTCCCAAGAAACTCTACTCATTGAGAAACTCCTCAAGTGCCTAGTGTCCTGCCATCTCTGAGTCAATCTCTGTGTATTCCCATGGCAGGTTGCTTGTGCCTCTACTGCAACATTCATGCCTACCTGATTCTTTGTATATGTTTGTCAGAGCCTCTTGTTCCCAAATTACAATCTCATAGGAGCAGCAATAACGTTTTATACACCTCCTTGCTCACCAAAAACAGGACTCTGCATAGAGTAGTTGCTTAATCAGTGTTTGCTAAATGAATGAAGGAGTTAATGATGAATGAATCTATTTTGGGGCTGCTGGACACACATACTCCATAATGAAAGAAACAGGATTTTTAAATGAGAATTAATGTACATTTGAACTTGAAAGTTAGAGATAATTAATAGTTCAGCAACTTGAGAAAAAATAGATACTTTCTTACTTAGAGCTGACTAAACCGAAGAATGGATCTAATTGTGCTGACCAACACAGAGCAGAGTAGCGAATGGATGGCCATCATGGACTCCACTTTAAAGATGATGACAACCAAAGATCTAAGGCAAATTTTATTCCAGGGCTGATAAGTTTCATAACTCGTTCTTTAGAATCTCAGCTCAAAGCCACCCTCCTATTATTTTAAAATGAAGATATTTACAATGAAAGACTAGACACCATTTTAATTTCCGCTGGCTGCCAAAGGCAGTTTTGAGCAACTCATCTTGTCTGTCCCATTTATTTAATAAATTCCCAAGGTCACAATAATGAAAACCAGCCCCTGCAAGTGTTCTGAAAGGCAGACTTATCAGAATAGCTGACCACCACCGGAGTTTCTCAAATGGCGAAACAAACAGACAAGCAAAAATCCACAATCCTTGCACAAGGTTGAAATAAGGAATTTCTTTTTTATTCGATACTAAATGTCCTAGCAAGTTTCTGAGAGAAGCATAGATAGAAAACGGAAACAAATACCTTACTGGGAATGTTTCCCTGCTTGCACTAATCGTGACTAGAGCAATAATGCATTGCTTAACAGTCAAAGTGCATCACGTCATCTGTGCAAATGACACGATAAGTGAGAGTGCCGTTCCCAAGGAAGCAAAACATATGCAAACAGGTCCCATGCACCAAGTGTCTGGCTGAGCACAGACAGAGGCTGCTAGCGCTGCAAGATCCTTTTCCTAGGCAAAGAAAGCCCGTTGCGACCCTCTGCTTTCCAGCAGGGTTCCCCCTTCTCCCCTCCATCTCATCAGGCCCACAACTGTACCACCAGTAAGGTTTTCTTCCAGCATCCACTTCATTTCCTACTTTTATAGCATCTCATTCTCTCCTTTTATAGCCATTATAAGCAAGGTCTGAACTGTGTCCAAACAAGTGCATTAAAATAGGCCCTTATTGGGAGATAAGACCACAGAGAGAGCTAACGTCAGAAAGATATCAGACATGGTGGTATTTTGCCTTCGTAGAAAAAATTAGTATCAACCCATGATCAACCTATGTGATGTAATCAAGGAAGGGCCCGGAAAACGTGAAGCATTCATCTGCAGAGTTCTGCTGAGAACCTGCTTCCCGCCAGCATAGTGAATGGCTGAATCTGAAGGAATGCAGCCGGCTTAATAGCTAAAATAATATTATTTACAAAATAAGAGAGAAAAACACCCTTTGATATGTTTTGTTGAAAGTGTGCCTTGTGATTTGTAGAAAGCTTTAGAAGATGTGAGAGAAGGTGGTACAGAGACTTTGGGGAAGGGAGGGTGGAAGAGTGGGCCATCAGGTGCTTGGGGGGCATGAGGTGGGCTATTAGGAGTTCTACAACTTTCCCCCATGGAAGACCTGACCTACGATGAAAAGCTAAGTCTTCAATGCTGAGGAGGGTCTTCTCAAGTCTGCCCAGGGGTACCTATGGCTTAGGGTCAGCTTAATCCTGGCACTGAGCCTTCCTCCATGATTTCAGAACCTTTTCTCACCTGGCACCACTGATGCACAGATGCCTTGACTAACAGATTCCCGGGCTACTTATTCTTTCACAAAAGGAGAGTCTCCTTTGTATGAAAAAATATAGATGTCAAATGATAGTGCAGCTTTAACAGACAACTGAAGACCCTGTTGCATTTGGAAGAACTGTCCAAAACCAAAACAAAGTAGATTTTTTTTCTTTTCCCACCTATCCCCTACCCCCCATTAGCAAATTATCTTTTGTTTCTTTTAAAGTCATAATAGGCACAAACAGGTAGCAAGAAGGCCTGGGTGAAGTGTCTCCCGCGAGCGCTCTCTTTTGGCCCTGATGAGTGAGCTTTCCTCCATTCAGGTGATGACGGTGGGGCCCCTCCGGCCAGTTCTCTCGTGAATCTGGGATATTTTCAGCGCAATGGCTATTAGAGGGCTCAGCACGGCCTGGGAAAGGAAGAAGAAAGTCTGTGAACAACTCGAGTCAGTCACTGGAGAGCCACTGAGAAGGATTTCTATGGCAAACATCTGGATGCAATTCCAATGTGTGGCTTGCAGGCAGAGTTATTGCGGGTTGGACACCTGTTCTCTGGACCGTGGTTTCCTTCTCCATAAAAGGAACTTGGAATGGGCAGGCCAGGGTGCAGGGGGAGAAGATGACTTCCAAAGTCTTATCCAGCTCCTAAAAAAACATTGATCTAAGATAGGAAACTGCAAACCCAACTACCAAACACTGGAGCATTTCCTGAACAGAGCTTTGGGAATTAAGGGAGTTCAGAAAACCCTACAGTTTTCCTCTGCTACACTCCCTCCCCAACACGTACACCCCCTCCCACATAAACACACATCAACTGGAGGGAAGACACATCCTAAGACCAGGGGCCTGAAGAACTTACTACCTTGACGTTTCAGAGAAGGCAGACCAATCCATGGGCAAGTGCTACATAAATAACTGCTCATTTCTTCCCATCAAATAACGTGGTGGCTCCTGAGGCACCTCAGTGTCCTCTAGAAGGAGACGGCATGGATTAGAGGCCTAAGGAATAGATTCTTGGAAAGGTAAAGGACAAGAAGCGGAGTAAGAATGCATTCTTGCCCTTTAGCTGCTTATCATTTCATAGGAGTGAGGCATTGTTTTCCAAGGTGTGGAGCACATGCCACTCAAGACGATTTTAGATGGTCCAGGAGATTATTTTAGATGGTGCGTGGACACAGCGTTACTTACAAAATGTGAAAAAAGTCACTCTATTTTGGTGTGTCCTCGGTGGCAGCAGACACAGGGTAGCCCTGAGCCATAAGTGGGCAAGCCTTGTTTGGAGGGACCTAAATGCCAGGTAGAGTGTAGGGATTTAATTCACTAGCCAAGGGGACATGTCAGGGTTTTTTGAGCTAAAAGGTGACACTATTAGGGCTGTGCTTTGAAAAGATTGCTCTAGCGGCCAGTCCAGTAATGAAACACGTATGTGGCTGAATGCACTAAATCATCTTACCTTACGAAGACGGGCTGGATGGACACGCTCATCTAATCTTGGAAGCCAGAAGGGAGATGAAAATCTAGAGCCATTTTACAACAACACAAGCAAACGGTGCCTCCCTCTGGTTCCACATCCAAAAACTTGCTATACAGAAACAGAGGGGCTTCTTTTCCTTTTAAAACCCAAATGGTGCCCAGAAAAATGTCCTACTGGCACATTTTGCTGGGCCATGTTCCATGTGATGCCCATATAGGGGTATCTCTCTCTTTAGGAGCCAAGTACCCATTTGATATAGAAGTCAGATTATTAGCTTTCGTGCCTCTTGTAGTCTTTCCTCTTCCCCTTTTTTTGGCTAACTCTTCATTAACAGCTATAGAACGGATTAAAAGAGCACAGAGAAAGAAAGTGAAGTTAAAACCATCTCTTTAACTGAGGTCCTGGAGGATGAATAAAGATAAACTTAAAATATCCTATCAATTTAAGAGAATGCAGTGAAATTGAATTTGAAACATCAAGAACTGAAGAGTTAAAACATATTTTGTTTGACATCATCATAAGTTTCAACGTTTAGGATTTTCTACTCCATATCATCAAATGATGGTACCTATTGGCAAGAGGGTAGGGAAGCACATTTGTAACCGATACTGCAAATATTGTAGAAGTTCTCCTAATTGAGCGCCACTTAACCCTACAGATGAACCTATGCTTTCCATTTCTTCTGAAAAACATCCTGATTGATGTCCACAGCACACTGGATATCTGTGGCCAATAGATCACTCTCTAATATGCTCATCTACTTCTGCCTCTGGCAGTTGAGTTATGTGCTTATCAGGGGTCAGTTAAATTTATTCCTAAATGTGTTAATGCCTATTGTACTTGTTATTGAAACCATGCAATTATTAAAATAGATGTAAATCAGTGAAATGTGAATATAAATAGGAAGAACTCTTTCTATGAAAATTAAGTTGAATGTTTTGGAGCGAATTAGGTAGTGGCAATTAAATAATCCTATCAGATTAGATGTGGGTGGAATACTGTAAAATATTGAGGAGAAAAAAAGTATAGGAAATTCTTTCCTCAGATTGTTTCACAAGTGTCTTGAAAATGCCACTGTACTATAAAGAAATTAAAGGCAAACATTATAGATGATGAATTATGAGTGGGAACCTTTTGAAGAAAGTTAATCACATCATCACACCGCCAAACAGTATGCTCATATTCAAAGGAAAAGTCTTGGACCGAAGTGAAAAGATTGGCAAATGAACATACAATTATATATTTTGTGCTAAAAATACAATCGCCAAGATAGTATGCATTTAATTACCTCTTTTAACTCTCTTTCTGGATTGATGAGCCAAGCACTTGTCCCTTGTCCTGATCATGTCAGACAAGAAGGCTTCAATAATTATGCAAACTTGAGGGAAGGAAACATAGTCTTTGAAACTCCATGTGAGGAAGACCTTGAACACAGGGCCTCCCGCCTGGAGCAAAGAGCCCCAGGCCCACCCAGCACAGAAGCCAGGCAGCCATCTTCCCTCAAAGGACCATGCGGGTTTGGGAAGAAGGACATCAGTGATGGTTACCATGGACGGAACACTAGTGAGGTCCTTTCACCCATTTTCCAGGAACCCAGAAAGTCTTCAGATGTTTGTATGACCCTAAAGAGTTCTGAGGAAAGGTCTCCAATAATGCCCAAGACTGAATTTTTTGCCAGCCTTGTGGAATGGGAGCTTCGAGTCATAATTAACTTAAGGATCATAAGGTAATGTGTTTTTTCTTGCCTGAGTGTGTAAATATATATGTGCTGTATAGTTACAACACGAGGGCAGGAACTCTGCCTTTTAGGACTTAAAAAAGTGCCTGCTACTTAGGAGGTATGCGGTAAATATCGGTGGAGTAAATGAATGCTATATCAGTTTGATGAAAAGAATATGATGCAGCAGATAGAGACTTCTGTGGCCACTCACGGAGGGCGTTCTAGGCGAGCAGAAGAGTCAACAGTACTGGATTTTTATTGTCATATTTTTCTTTAGAAATCACAGCTTTAATACATCTGAATCCCAGACACTTCTCTCATTTCATCAACCATGTATCAATGGAAAAGAGAGAAGGGGAGATTTTTTTCTAAAGCAATTGGAAGGGCCCTCAGAATGGGGGATTAGAAGAGGAATTAAAAATTAGAAGCCTGCAGATGTGAGATGTCTGAGGTAGAACTGGAAGCACAGAGCTCGAGAAGCAAAGAGGAACATGAGATGATCTAGTTTCCTTCCAGATGATCTCTAAAGAAAAGCTCTGTTAACTTCTGCTAAGAGAGCCTGAAGCAACAGCTTTGCTTGAGGTCTGGTCTCTGAGACCTGGCCCTACAACAGGACTCACTCTTGGGTTTCTTGAACTAACTTTGGTCTCTTTGTGTTCTAAACTAAATCAATATTTTGAACCAAATTAAAACAAAATCACATTAATAAAATAAACTCACCCAAAGTCCGTTTTTCTTGGATCATTTTGAGGGACCATCATTGTCCAGCTTTCTACCACCAAACCTCTTGCAAACCGAGATTAATTTTTTCACCAAATCAGCTCATGGCCCCACCGTCCCCTCTCTGCTACTAGCAGATCCCACTAAACTCTCCATCGGCTGAGTTGGAAGTGCTCTTTGGTGAGTCTTTCTCTCCGTTTTCCACATCCAAGCAGTTGCCAAACTCACCGATCACATTTCCACAATGGCTCCCATCCACCCACTCCTTCTCAGCCCATCGCCCCTTCCTAAACACAGTCCTCTTTCATCCCTGGCTTGCAGGACTCAGCTACCTGTTCTCAGCCTCTCCAGAGTGAGCTTTTAGGAATCCTGATGTAAAAGTCTGGGATGATTTCCCAAGGCTGGTCAGCCACCCTCAGCATGGCTGTCGGGTTCTTGATCACTGGGTCTTACCCTCTCTGGTAGGCAAAATAATAGCTCCCCAAAGCTGTCACATCCTAATTTCTGTCATCTGTAAATGCGACCTTATTCAGAAAACATGGGTTTTGCAGATGTGATTAAGTTAAAGATTTTGAGATGAGGAGATTATCCTGGATTTTCCAACTAGACCCTAAATGCAATTACAAGTGTCCTGATAAGAGAGTCAGAGAGAGATTGTATGCCACACACACAGAGGAGAAAGTGATGTGAAGTTGGAGGCAGAGATGGGGGTGATGTGGCCACCAGAGGCAAGGAAATGATTCTCTTCTAGAGCCTCTGAAGGGAGTGTGGGCCTGCCAGCAACTTGATTTCAGAACTCCAGCCTCTTGAACTGTGAGAGAATAAACTTCTGTTGTCTTAAGCCATTCAGTTCATGGTATTTTGTTACAGCAGCCAAAGGAGATGAATACATCCTTCCTTTCCACAATTCCTCCTCAATCTGTGGCCTCCTGCTCGTCTCACCCCCCTGCACCCCTTAAACTGTGATGTCTCAGGGGAGGCAGCCCCCACTCTCTCGGTCCTCCACTTTTACATGTGTTGTTCTTTCAGTTCAGAACAGTGTTGCGATCTCACCCGTCCCTCAAGGCCTCCTTCATGAGATCTCTCCGATTCCCCTCCCCCACCAGGTGGGATCTCTCCGTTCTCTGAACCCCTCACTCGCTTCTCTGTTGATTCCTTTGTACCTCGATTTACAGGAATTTGTATGTTTTTTTCTCTTCCTCTATCACACTTTAAACTCTAAGCTACCAGAAGGCAAAATTTTTCTTAAACGTGTCTCCCTCATGATATGTGTGTTGCCCATAAGAGACGCCAAAAAAAGGGAAAAAAAAGGTGGGTTTGGGAAATTCTGTAACTGGTGAGTTCTTGAGTGTTTAATGCAGTGGGTGATCTACCTGTAAACTACCTTGTGCTCTGCACCCGCTTCATCAGGAAGAATCACTGGGAAGAGAGGAAAGTACTCATCCATTCCCCTACCTCACCCAAGTAAGAGACCAGCCTTTTGTGTGTCTCGGGCCAGGACCCTCTCTGCCTGCCAAAGGTCGAGGTGCTTGGGTGGTTTGAAGGAGCACTCCGTGCCAATGCAGAGCAGGGGGTGCAAGCTTCATGACCCAGCTGAAAGAAGAGGAAAGCTGTCCAATCAAGAATGCAGCAAAAGGAAAACTTCTGGAAATGGTGGGAACCCCTTGGATGTAGTGCCGCTGAGGAGGGAGGGATGTGCGGGGAGAAGGATGGCCTGTGGGCTGTGGCCAGGCCCCTGCTTAGAGCAGTGCCACAGACAAATGGCAGGGACAACACACAGAGGTAAGGCAACCAGAGAGACCTGCACTCTTCCCCAGGACAGCATGCACCCTCTCCCTGCCTCCATCCTGGCTGTGCTGTTTTAATAATGTGGAAATGGGAGGAAGCCCCAAATGGCCACTACTGAGCTTCCTGCCAATTTCAATAGGAATGACCAAACTAGAGATAGTTTGTTGCATACAATATGGAAGTGTGACATTTCTTGCATCCCAGGAGTCGTGCAGCAATCCCTACCTGTTATGACTATAAAATCTGGAGTCATCCTCTGGCTTTGTTTCCAGGACATCCCAGCATTGGAGAAAGTTTCTGGTTACACTGCCCTTCAAATCCTGGACACTCACACCATGTAACAGAGACAGCCAAGTACAGAGATCTAGAACCGTCGGGGCCACTTCACAAGGGCCCTGCCCAAGGGGGTTAGTGGGGATGGAAATCTATCCCAAGCCCTTCTCAGAAGATGGCAAAGGGCTGCATCTTCCCAGAGGAAGGGATATCTTCTCATGAAGATGCCGTCCACCAGCCTCATCGTCCTGTGCATTCCCGCTGAGGGCGCCTTTTTCTAACACACACAAAGGTGCCCTATAGGCTAGACACCACTCTGTTTACAGTAGTCAAGATTTTAGGTAACAAAGATGAGTAGCTATTTTAAATCCATTTGAGAAGCATCTAGAAGAGAAATTATTACTGAAAATAAAATCAAATACATTTTTGCTAATAAAAATTAAGTGAAAATGCTAAACGCTGAAAACATTTTGCTCTTTATTATAACACATACAAACATAATCCTAACTTTAATCCACTTTCATGTAATTAACCTACCTTGATCCCAAATGGGCCTAAGTATATAGAGAACATAGAATATGAAAAATGACTATAGATAAATAGGAATTCTGAGCCCCACACTAAGGGAACCCATCTATCTTGTCAATATCAGCAACCAGCCTCCACGAAAGCTCTCTTCAGAGGGGGAGAAGCCATTCCAAGATATAAGTGTATGAAATACTCCCCAAAAAGTTCAATCGAAGCAAAACTAAACTAGCGTTTTTGGAAGAGCGTGACAAGCCTAACAGAAGCCACGCCAACCAGGCCAGTTTGGCCTCCTTCTCCAGCATCCTCTTCACTTTTGCAACTGAGTTGGGATTTAGGAGGTGAAAGGCAGCACTTAGGGTGCAAATCCAAAATAAAATAGAAGAGGCATGAAGCTGATTTTCCTATTTATTCAAGTGTGAGCTCCATCTGGCTCCACTCTCGGAAGTATTGTGTGTGGGCATGGAGAAGGGGAGAAGGCAAACGTGCTTGCCACCATCCATGGGCACAGCTGAAAGGCATTAGGCAGAATCCCGGTGCCCTTGTTCTGTAATGCAAACACAAACCAACCCACAAGAGTTTAACATCTTCTTTATCCATTCATCCATCAATGGATGCTTAGGTTGCTTCCATATCTTGGCCATTGTAAATAATGCTACAATGAACATAGGGGTGCATATATCTTTTCGAATGAGTGTTTTTGTGCAATGGAATATTACTCAGCCGTACAAAGAATGAAATCTTACCATTTGTGACAACCTAGATGGACCCAGAGGGCATTATGCTAAGTGAAATAAGTCAGACAGAGAAAGACAAATACTGTATGATCTCACTTATATGTGGAATCCAAAAAACAAAACAAACAAAACAAAACAGAAGTAGACTCATAGATAGAGAGAACAACCTGGTGATCACCAGAGGGGAGGAGGGAGGGGCTCCAGCAAAATAGCTGAAGGGGATTAAGAGGTACAAACTTACAGTTATAAACTAAATAAGTTATGAGGATGTAACATGGGGAATATAGTCAATAATATTGTAATAACTTTGTATGGTGATAGATGTTTACCAGACTTACTGTGGTGATCATTTCATAATGTACCTAAATGTCAAATCACTATGTCATACACCTGAAACTAACATAATATTGTATGTCAACTATAGTTCAATAAAAAAAGAAAAAATAAGAGTTTACAGCTTAAATTTCTGCTCCCTTGTTCACTCTATTGCTTTTCCTCTTTCCCCTCTTTTCTCTTTTTATACTCTCGTCTGCCACCAAAAACATTGCAAAAGAGTGAGAAATGACTAATTGGTTGAGAGCACCACAATTTACACCTACCATCCTAAATTGTCCCTATAGCGTCTTCATGTTTCTCTTCATTGGGTATATCCACAACAGGCTGCAAAGGTTTCCTTCATGTGGCATATGCATGCCAGTAGAAAGGGAAACCAGAATTGCCCAACCCTCCCGCCACTTACAAAATTGTTAGAAATACAACTGCATGGTTGAAAGCAGAAGTTAACAAAAGAAAATGACCCATGTCCTTCTAGTTCCTGTTACTCAAAGGACTCTCCTTGTAAGCATTTGCCTCCTCTTTTTCCCTCTCTTCCCTAACTACTTCCAAAGCCAAGATCTAGGCTATCAGTCCTTGTTGCCATTTTTTAAAAACTGGGTTCCTGTGGTTGGAACAATAATGTGATTCAGCTTGGCTTTCTGCATATGGATCCCAGGAAGCCTTGTCCTTAGAGGTGAATGAAAAGCGTCTCGAGAAGTCTTCCAATGATTGGTCAGCAGACTGTTACCTGAGGACGAGGGAAGAATCACCTGGGGATACTGCTGTGGGCTCCTGTCATGGAGATGCTGTTTCAGTGAATCTAGGGACCAGGCAGGGCATGTGTAGCCGGGACAAGCTCCGGAAGTGATTCTCATGCATACAAAGGCTTGGACCACTCTGATAAGGTGTTGTGCTACTTACTCTAGAAGGCGCAGTGTAGAATAGTGGTGCCAAGCACGGATGCTAAAGAAAAACGGCCTGGGGTCAAAGCCTGGCTCTACCCCTTTTGAGCTGTGCAACTTGAGAAAGTTATTCAACCTCCCTGAGCCTTAATTCTCCTTACATGAAAAAAGGTGCACTTCATAAAGCAGTGCCTGGCACAGAGGGAGGATGTATAAACATTGCTGTCATCATACAAACCAGTGATTGAATTGGACTAACACTGGAGCACCTTCAGGGCAACCCATGACCAAACAGGGGTTGGGCTGACCCATGACTTGACCATGTGTTAGGTGGGGAAAGAAGTTAGGGCCTAAGAGAAACGGGAGATGCACGAATTGAACACATGAATGAGTTGAGCTTGGGATTAATTCCACCTCCAGCACTAACTAGACAAGATTCTTAACCTGTGTCTCATTTTTGAAATTGGAATGCTAATATAGTTCCTGCGTCAGCGGGTTGTTTTAAACATGAAATGAAACAAAGCATATAAAGCACTAAGCGAAGTGCCTGTCACACCGTAAACAATCAATGGTGGGTACGAACAGCATTATTATTAAATGTCACCAGTCAGTTTTAAATTATGATGTTTTCATTGCCTAATTATTTACAGGCATCAAAGCAACTCTCAGACATAGACTCTGTTTGGCTGGCTCTTTTCCCTGTGGGCCAGCAATTAGAATTCAGATCTAAAGGCCATACCCTGTCTGCCCTTAAATTGCCACTAAGCCACATTTCAGAGATGGTCTTACAAATAGCATCAACAAGCATAGAAGAAGGGATCTTTCTCATATCATCGCATGGCAGGGGTCCTCCTCCTCCATGCAGTCCACAGCTGAGAACAGCATTAGAAACAGGCTGACACAGTTGTTACCAGGTAGTTAGATGTATAAACAGCACGACCCCCAGCAGCGTCCCCAGCCTTGCCTTCACGGCTCTGTCCCTGAAGGCTGTCGGGAGGCCTCACCCTGTTAAATATGCGCTTGGCACGGATGCACATCACATACGTTCCTGCTCTTGCCTAAGCTGTCTTGGAAGCCAGAAGCTGTTATGTTTCCTGGCTGGGTTTAGGTCACAGGCAACAGAATTGGCTCCACAGCGAGACAGAGAACTGATTTTCTGGCTTGCAAAATCTCAGGAAACCGAAGCGCTTCCTCTTGCCCTCATCCATAGCTTGTGCCTCAGGTTCTGAAGTTTTGACTCTTCTTCAGGGATTTTCCACAGCTGACACTGAGAACCCACTATGGGCCAAGCACTATTCCAAATTCACGTCTTGAGTTAATCTTTATAATAGTCTATGAGGTAGGTGGTATTATCCCATTTTACAGATGGGGAAACTGAGGCTCAGAGGCAGTACATTAACATTACTTGCTCAAAGTCACATAGCCAGTAAGTGGCAGAGCTAGCTCTGGGCCCAGTCAGTACTGCCATTTGAACCGCACAGCTGTGCTGGTCTCACTATCCTAGATGGCTCTTCTCCTGAGGGAAGAGTTTTCATTTTCTGAAAGTTTAAAAAATACTTGTCTTCATGCCTTTACTGTAAAAGGTTTCTGTGTTCCAGGTACATTATTTGAAAACTATCCCTTCCCAATCACAGGGAAGCGGATAAAAGTTACACACTTGAATTACATATAAAGCTAATGCTTGTACTTCTGGAGCCCTAGCGTATTTGAGTTCTAAACGAACTCATCAGATTGTTCTCCCTAGTTAGCAAGAAATACAGTCAGCACATATAGCCTATGTTCGAGATTTTTCTTTAGCAATACTCTTTCTGAGATGAAACGATTTCCTTTTGATTCGTATTTGCAGAATTTTTATCATGAAGAGATGTTGCATTTTATCAAATGCTTTTCTGTAACCATTTTGTTATACTTTCTACTTAAATGCCCTTGTGAGAATACTCTGAATTGTTCACTCCTCAGTATATAGTTAAGTTTTACACATGTTCCCTGTGGCATGAAAAGAATCGATATGTTGACGTTGTTTGGTGTAGTGTCTATCTATGTGCATTAAATCAGGCATGTTAATGATATTCGTCAAATATTCTACACTGTTACTAATTTTTGTGTTTACTTGTTCTAATAATTACTGAGGGGGTGTTAAAATATTCCAGCACAATTGTGGATTTGTCTATTTCTTCTTAAAGTTCTGTCAATTTTTTGCTCCATAAATGTAAAATTGTTGGGTTTTCCTGGGAGAATTAGACCTTTGGTCATTTTGAAGAGTCCCTATTTATCTTCAGCAATATTTTTGACCTTTATCTGAAACTAATGGAACTAGATTTTTGGCTATTATTTGTATATACATTTTTCTTATTTTTTTTGAACTTTCAAATTTTCTGTATTTTTGCTTAAGACGTGTCTCATAATGAGCTTATGTTTATCTTTTTAAATAATCCAGACTTTGTCTTTTCCCTGGAGCACTTAGTTCATCTACATTTAAAGTAATAACTAATACATTTGTGTTTAAATCTACCATCTTGTATGCTTTTTATTTGACCTACCTGTTTTCCTTTCTTATCTTGGATTGATTTTTTAAAGTTATTCCATGTTTTCCTCTCTTAGATTGGAAGTTATATCTTTTTCTACTGTTTTTTTTGTGACGGTTGCCTAGAAATTTCACTGTGAATCCTTGATCTATTAAAGTCTAATAATGATCTATACCTTTACTTTCCTCCAAGATGTGCAAGGATCTAAGCATTCCTTAACCACAGCTCCTCTCATGGTGCTTATAGCTATTGTGGTTGTATATTTTGATTCTCTATAATATGATAAATATTTTTAGCACCAGAAGACATTATTAATGTTTTATACATCCAATGTTCTTATAAACCAACCCCTAATTCTAGCTTTTCTTTGCTTTTTATTTCTTGCTGCTTCTCTGAGTTTCCATGTGGGATAATTTTCCTCCTAACTAAAGAATACCCTTGAGAATTTCTTTTTGTGTGGGTCTGCTGGTAGCCTATTCTCTCTCTCTCTCTCTCTTTTTTTTTTTGGTCTAAAAATGTCTTTATTTTGCTTTCATTTTAGAAAGATAGTTTCCAGGTTGTCAGTTATTTTATTTCAATCTTCTGATTTTCAACGTTGCTGTTGGAAAATTCGTTGTCAATCAAACAACATGGTCTTTGATTTTATTTTATTTTTTTTGGTGTTTGTCTTTGACTTTCTGCAATTTTAGTCTGCCGTGTCTAGATGTGAATTTATTGTTATTTAGCCTGCTTTGGCTTCTAGACCAGTGGACTGATCTCCTTAATTGGTTCTGAGAAATCCTCAGCTACCATCTTTTCAAGTTTTACTTATACCCTTGCCACTCTCTCCTCTCCTTTGGAGATTCCAATTAAATTGTGTTAGACCTCACTGTGCACTTCACATCTCTTCCCCTCTATTCTACATTTTCTACTGATTCTGGTGCATGTTGCTTTGTCTCTTCAAGTACCTTGTAGTCTTTTATTGTTTGCTGGCATTTTGTTTGAAACATTACTTCTAGAAATAACTTGAGACCTAGGATATTAGTAGCTTCCTTCACGTCCTTTTACGAGACTCGTGAGGGAGCTAGCAGTTCAAAGCCATGGATTTATAACCCGCTGGATTACAGTCTGTACTCTACCTTTGGAATGGTTCCCTTCAAGTTCATAATCTAGAACAGTGTTGTTATGCCAGGCTGTCTGCCTTTGGTGAGGCCTTTACTCGAAGCAATTTTCCTTCTGACACATGAATCTGCCACTGAGGTCTGCCTCTTAGCTGTCTCCGTTGGTTAGCCCTTTGGGTGGCACAGGAAGGTGGTACTAGACCAGGTACTCCCCCTGGACCTGACACCTGTCACCTACACTCCATGTAGTTCAGCAGAAGCAGCAAGCATCTCTCCTGGACAGGCAAATGCGCAAGGCTAGAAAGAGCCCTGGCTCATCTGCCTGAGCTCCAACCTCCTTCCTAGTCATGTTACCATCTTATAAGGTCATTAGTCGCTGATGCTTTCATATATTTCTTTCAGCTTTTTTCTTTTCAGAGGGAGGGTTACTTTGAGTCACCTAGTCCACCACTACTAGAAGCTAGAAGTCCTTTACACAGGGTTGGGTTTTCTTCCGTTATCATTTTCCTGTCAATACTTAAGAATCAAATTCCACATGAAAATCCAGGAAATCTGGCACCCTGGGCTCACATATAAATGAGGCAGTAAGTGGAGAGAGTGAATGTCACCAGAGTCCCCACCACGCTCTGCCATCTAAACTAGCCCAGTCGAGGATGGGCTGCCTGTCTTCATGGGCATCTGAATTTGCTACCACTGAACCAGCAATAATGTAGTAGCAGCAGTGAAATGATCTCAGTATTAATGAGAACACATTTTACTTGGATTGTTACATATCCAGGGATCTGGACATTCTAATTTAAATTTTCTCTTTTTTTGAAATAGAGATTCTCACTACGAGGAGCTTAAAGACTATGAGGGAGGGCTGGCAGGGTTGTGTGAGGAGCCCAGAACACTTTTGGGGAGTAAAGGGACTGAGACCCTTCCCAACCTCTACTCCCTGAGATTCAAATTCTCAGCATGGACTGAGCTGACCATGACTAAGGCACAAACGATAACTCAGTAACTGTCTCCTCTCAACCCAGTTCTCCCGGGGGTACACTGGAGCTTGCCTGAGCCTGGCAAAGCAGCTCTGCGAAGGAAACCACAAAGCAGAGATGCTGAGGCCCCAGCCCATTCTGGCTGGGAAGAGCCCTGAGAGAATGGGCTCTTTTCCTCTCCTGCCTTGAGGAACCGCCAAGGTATAGGCACGGATCTTCAGTGGCCAGATGGTAGAGGCCCACCCCACCATCTCCTTTCAGGCCCACCCGTGGGGAGGCCCACTCTGGGGTGTGATACTGCTCCTCCAGGGGAAAAGTTAACAGTCTCTCTGCACATCCCACAATTGCCACCCCGCAGCCCCACTTGATGTAACCCATTCCAGGTAGCATTGTGGATTCCCCAGTTTCTAGAGGGTACAGCCTTCTAAGGGAAGACTACCCTTTGGAAAGGATTTGAGGGTGTAAATGGGGTAGGAAGCCTGAAAGAGAGACTAGACTTCCCACTACTCTGGAATCGTGGAGCTCAAGGATTGCATCTGAGAACACTCTCAGAGGACAGGTTGGGTGTATTACTGGTTGCCAGACTGAAGATGGGCACCCTGATTGCTCTAATTTATTTTTCATAGGTGGGTGTTCATCCTCACATTTTTTGATTGCACCTAGTATAGCACCCTAGTTAAGACCAAGGGCTCTGGGACTGGAGTCTAGATTCAAACACCAGCTATACTACTTAGAAATAATAGGCCATTCAAATTCTCAGGGCCAAAGTTTTCTCACTTGCAAAACATGGATGGATAAGTACCTATCGCATTGGATTGTGGTGAGAATTAGATGTAACACACACAAAACATAGCATTCTACCTAGCCCATATATAGGCAGGCACCTGATACATGCTAATGAACACTCTTCTTGTTCATCTTGAAGCAGGAAACGTGGCTTGTTAGAACAGTGGGGTGGAAGTGAGAGAACCAGCATTCTAGCCTCAACAGGCTGACCTGTTAGCTAGTCAATGACCCCTCTGGCTTCTGCTTCCTTGCCCTTAAAATGGAGTTCTTATTATCTTTCCTGATGGAAGATCAGATAAGAAAGATCAAGGATATCAGAAGCGTTCTCAGCTCTTTGAGTGAAAGACACCCAACGAGGCTCCAATCAGAAGCAAGATCTCTCTGAGTCAGCGGAAGCTCTCCGCCCCAAGAAAGCTGGCCTGCCTTTCTGCTTCTGTGCCCTGGGGCCCCATCTCTCCAGCTGGAGGGAAGGCAATCAGACTGCAGTTGGACAAGACTTTGCTGAAAACAGAAGGAACAGTCGTCACTGTACTTGGAACACATTCCTGAAGGGTGTATCAGTTTCTAAAGCAGTTAGTGAGCAAAGATGGCTATGCAGAGCACAAGTAGCAAGAGCAAACTGAAAAGAGAGAGAATTTCTGCTGTGAGGGCTGCCTGAGACAGATGGCAGAGGCAGTACAGCAGGAGAAGCACCCTAAGAAGATTGAAATAAGCCCTCTACTCGAAAGGAGATTCTTCCCCAGCATATCAAGATCATTAGTGGAATTTATGGACAGTTAACACACATTTTACACAGTGAGTGAGTTTCTTCCGCTTTTGACAAAAGAACATGCTCTTCTGTGGATTTTGCCTTTAAGACACAACTACTGTATAACCCTTAAGTATTTTAAGTATATTATTGACCTTTACCTTGTAATTGAAGTCGTGCTAGACTGTCTACCCCAGTTTTAGCAAGCCTTCCTATGTTGGTAAAATCAAATTAGAACTTTCTCTACTTCATCCCCAGGTTATTTTGAATGTCTCAGCTTGGCTAGTATAATTGTGTGAAGAAAACACAGTCTAACGCTGAGGAGTTGGTGTTAAGGTAGGGTTTCTATGGAGATGCAAAGTGAAACTGATTTTCTTGTTTCTCTTTTCATTAATTGTTCTGAGAAGCAGAAACAGGTCTTCAAAGGTCTTGGGACATTTGTCAGGGTTATTTTCTGCACTTTGGGTAATTTTCCAGAAGTAGGAGGGAATAGCAGAGGCCAGTCACCCCTATAAATGCTTCCTAGTGGTTTGGCATTAGAGGGATTTATCGGGTCTGGAGGGAAAGTCAATCTTCCTAAGTGGAGGTGGAAATAAGATCGTGAAGGTCATCATAGCAGGAATTCTCAAACTTGAATGTGCACGCAGATCACCAGGGGAACTTGCCAAAATGCAGAATCTGATTCAGCAGGTCTGGAATGGGGCCTGAGACTCTGCATTTCTAAGAAGCAACCAGTGATGTGGACACTGCTGGTCCGAGGCTGACCCTTTGGGTAGCGAGAGTTTAAAGTGCTGATGAAACCAGCATAAACTGCATCTGCTTTTAAACTTTTTATTGAATCTTATTTAAAAGAACGATGAATTCATAATGACTGCAAATTCTGTGCAATATTACTATGAGACACATTATGCTAATATAAATCAGGGTCAGCGGCTTGAGTCACCAATACAGAATGCCCTCGAGGGTCAAAGACAGTATAAAATGTACAGCTGGAAAATCTTAGTAAATCATCAAAGTCTCTTAGCTTTCGTTGACCACCATACTGAGCACCCTAACTGTAATTCTCGAGAATGCTACTAAAAGCAAACAAAGATGAAAAGCAACAACAGACTTGTTGCTCCCAAGGGATGTGGGGCTCCCTTGGGGAGTGGGTTTGAGCATCTGAAATGTGATGGCGCCTTGTTATCAACTCCTGGAAGCCGCAATCACACCAGAATCCAATGCCCAGGCGCTCCCTGGCTTTGTACAGCTGCATTCTAATGTGCATGCATTCCAAGTATTCACCAGGCTCTCTCACACTTTCCTTTTTCCATCCCATTTCTCCATGAGCTTTTCCTTAATGTTTTTCCTTTCTCTTCCGACATAGTTATAGCGCTGCTCATCTGAAAATCATTCATAGGCAATTGCTTTAAATAGAAAAAAGAAGGAAACTTCCTATAAGAAACCAAAAACCCGAAAAAAGAATTCAATTTCATGAGTGCAAATGGTCTCTCAGACATTTTCCTTCCATGTTTCATTGCAATCAAAAGCCATGGGGTTCAATCTCAGAAGGCCAATTTTGGAGATTTCCAGAGATATTCGATATTGTTTTCTAAAACTTTAAAATTCATCTCTCTCTCTATGTATAAACACACATGAATACAAATTTAATTTTACCTTTAACAAAATGTATTTTTAGCCGAGCTCATTTGGATGTATGCTTCATGAATGTAATCAGAAATTGTGCATAATGTTCAAAAATCTGTAAAGCCAGGGCCAGCAGACCATGGTCCTCAGGCCAAGTCTGGCCCACTGCCTGGATTTTGTAGAGTCTGTGAAATAAGAATGGTTTTTACATTTTTAAATGGTTGGGGGAAAAAAATTGGAAGAAGAATATTTTGTGACATGTAAAAGTTATATGAAATTGAAATTTCAGGGCCCGTAAATAAATTCACTAATCCATTTACGTGTTGTGTGTGGCTGCTTTTGTGCTACAATGGCAGTTCAGAAGATGCAACACAGACCATATGACTGGTGTTATGGGTTGAATTGTGTCCCCCTCAAATTCGTGTGTTGGAGTCCTAACCCCCAGTTCCTCAGAATGTGACCCTCTTTGGAGATACGGTCTTTACAGAGGACATCAAGTTAAAATGAGGTCGTTAGGGTGGCCCTAATCCAATATGACTGGCATTCCTATAAGAAGGGGACATCTGGACACAGGCAGAGAGGGGAAATGATGGAAAGAGTTATAGGAGGGAGACAGCCATCTACAAACCAAAGAGAGAGAGGCCAGGAACAGATCCTTCCCTCACAGCCCTCAGAAGGAGCCAACCCTGCCAACACCTTGACCTTGCACTTGTAGCCCCCAGACCTGTGAGACAATAAAGTTCTGTCGTTTAAACCACTCTGTCTGTGGTACTTTGTTACAGCACCCCTAGCAAACTAATACAGCTAGCAAAACTTAACGTATTTACTTTACCAAAAAAGCTTGCCAACACCTACTCCGTTGGGCTAATGTTTTGCCCTTAACACTTGGAAGCCAGCAAGCACATGCTCACAACCAGCAACAGAGACTCCAGAAATCCTCTCTTCAGTGAGCCTACCCTTGGTCTCCCACCGACTCTAATCTTTAAATCCTTTCTCTCTGGCAAATGAGCTGGGAACAACCACCCAATTGCACATTTTCTTGGATAAAATAAGATTATTGAACAACGCCAACTCAGTACCTCTTGCTTCAAGCCAGGAGGGCAGCAAATTTGTTCCACAGGCTCCAAGGATTCTAAAGGATGGGAGGAGTGAGAGAAGGAGAGGAGAATGGAGAGACGGGTAGAGAATCTCACTTCATTTTTGAATCTTTCAGTAGCGTATGGTATATCTAGAACACCGTGTCGCAAGGACCCTGAGACCCTCTTACAAGACCAAGATCTTTAGAAGCTGCCAGTTCTCTTGAGACACCTCCCATAGATCCAGTTGGCCCTCTGAGAATTTAAGGGGAGAAGATAAGATAAGACAGGTTAATGCCATGCGAAAACAAATTGCTAATTCGTCTGAGACTCTTTGACCTTTATATGATCAGAAAACTGGTCTACATAACTATTAACAAAAATAGCAGCAAGAATAATACTATTAATGACAACTAACATTTATTGAGCACTTTTTCTGTGCTAGGCATTGTTAAAAGCACTTTATATGAATTATCTCATTTAATCATCACAACAACCCTAGGAAATAAAAAGTTTTCTTATCCCCATTTGACTGATAAAGTAACTCAAGCTTAGAGAAATGAAGTTACCCAAGATTACAGAACCGGAGAATGGCTGAACTGGGCTAAAGATGAAAGATGGGGGCCAGCCCAGTGGCGCAGCAGTTAAGTGTGCACATTCTGCTTCAGCGGCCTGGGGTTCGCCGGTTCGGATCCCAGGTGCGGACATGGCACTGCTTGGCAAGGCATGCTGTGGTAGGCGTCCCACATATAAAATAGAGGAAGATGGGCACGGATGTTAGCTCAGGGTCAGTCTTCCTCAGCAAAAAGAGGAAGATTGGCAGCAGATGTTGGCTCAGGGCTAATCTTCCTCAAAAAAAAAAAAAAAAGACCAAGGATATATGATTCCAACGCCCAACCTTTGAACAGTGGGCCATTTGACTTCAATGGTTTGTGAAAAACAAAATCTTGGTGCTCCCAAATAATTTTATCCTCCTGAATAAATGACAGAGGTTTCGTCTTTTCCTGTCTGTATTAAGCATGTCTCTTATTCTGATGCTTTGACATCTTGGTCCTTGCTGACACTGGAAGGGACTGTCCCTCCCAGGACTGGCTAATTCCTAGAGATAACAAACAGCTCCCACGGGAACACAGCCTTCATATGCAGACTGGCCAACCACAGCCCAAACCCCAGCCACCTCCTTTATCGGGCTCTCACACTCAGGTCACTATTTCTCTGTCTTGATCACCCCAGGGCCAGGTACCAGGCAACTAGAGATAGCCCCTATGCCCCAGAACCTGATGAAATTTTTCCAACTAGTTAATCTAAACCTTCTTAACTTGCCTCACCAGTTCCTTCCCATGGAAACCACAATAAAGCTCTTTTCCACATTTTTCCCACTCCTTCTGCCCCATAACTGACCTGGAGCTTCCCCACGTGGCCCTGCATGGCATGGTGTGGCCCCTCCTCTCAGGAACTGTGAGTAATAAGCTATCTTTTCAATGGCGGTCATCTCCCAATCTGTTGGCCTCAGCATACCTGAATAATAATAAAACCTACATTTTAAAACACTTTCCTAGCCTCATCTACCTCCCATCCCTGTATCATTAAGTTTGAACTATACAGGCCTCAACCTACCAAATAATGCCTCACTTGATGATTTCTACCAGCAAAAATACTTAGAAATGAAACCAAAAAAAGACATATGAATTTCATAAGTCTTTCATTGCCTGTTCTCCTGCCCAAGGCCTAAGCATTCTGGTATTGAAATGTTGTTCTTCTAGAGTTTGTCACACCTCCCAGCATTCCTGGGAGGCAAAAACAAAGGATGGGGAAGTCCCCTACCTGCATCTCAAGCAGGGTTTCTCATTCTGGAATTAGGACGACAAACTCAAAATTAGCTAAGAGCAAACAGGAGAGCAAACACAGCCACATTCTTCCCAGATGGCCTGTGCTCCCCACGGGAAAAAGCATGACCGTGGTGGGGAGCCCAGGCAACACCTCATCCTCCCAATGCTGCTCGAGTGCATGGTCTGCCCAGAGCCCTCGTCTGAAGGTTTCAGCCAATGTCCACGTTCCCCATCAGTATTCACTTGCCAAGATACGCTTTCATTTAGAGCAAAGCAAATGATTTACTATCCACCAAAGAAGGGCATTACTTCAAAGAAAGCCTGACTCGCTGCCAGTCCAGGAGCCTTGGGTAGCTTTCTACTGAAAGGCATGGAAACTCAGTTGTGCTGTGCATCTGGGCTGGAAGCAAGAAGATGCTGGGAAACCAGACTGTACTGGCCACAGCTTGTCAGACCCATTCATCTGGGGAGAGGAGTTATGACCAGTGATCCTCTGTACTTTTGTGACTAATGCAAATTCATTTGTGCTCCCTTTTCAGGCTGAGTAAACTAGATCCAGCAAGACTCTGTGATTTGTGTTCATAAATAGTGCTGGGTTAACCAATAGCTGGTTAAGCATGTGCTTCGTAGAGACACCAAAATAAATAGCATCATAAGGAAAAAAGTCAAAGCTTTGTTAGATGTCCTTACGTTTATATTTAAAGCTAATTTTTGTTTTTATTTTGAGTTACATATGGGGAAGTGGGGAGGGGAAATATAATCATTTCAGGGCTTCGAGTCTGTAAACCTTAATCCCAAATTGACCCAAAGCCAGGATCAAGGCATAACTTTTAGCTTTTCTGCTTCTTAAGGTCACTAGGTTCTTGGGATAAATTGGCAATGACAAGATAGTCTTACAAGATTTGGAATACAGTTTTCTCTCTTTTTTTTTTCAAAGATTAGCACCTGTGCTAACATCTGTTGCCAATCTTCTTTTTCTTTTTTTTTTTTATTCTTCCCCCTAAAGACCCACAATACATAGTTGTATATTCTAGTTGTGAGTGTCTCTGGTTGTGCTATGTAGGATGCCACCTCAGCATGGCCTGATGAGCGGTGCCATGTCCTCCATGCCCAGGATCCAAACCAGTGAAACCCTGGGCCACCGAAGCTGAGTGCACGAACTTAACCACTCAGCCATGGGGTGGCCCCAGTTCTCTCTTGTATATACTGACAATATGGGGGATTTGTCTGTGGGATTGACATGAGTGGTGTACAGTGGCAGTCAGCTGTCATCAAGGCCCACGCTTTCTCTAGAGTCCTAGGACATCCACAGTGTGGGTGGACATGGTGAGTACCCATGCTGAGCCAGTGCACACTCAGTACCTTGAAGGGACTTTTGATCTCTAGAGAGGCTGAGGGAAACGTCCATTGTCATCAACACTCTAAACAGCCCTGGACTGTGATAGCCACAGCCCCTGGGAAACATCTGCCCAATTCCCAGCCCAAAGGAGTTTTCTGGACACTGTCAGATGACCGGCCCGGGAAGCGTTCTCAGTTCTAGGGAAAACAATCCATAGTGAGAGCAGAGCGTGCATCCAGACTTCAATATCTAAGTGAGAAAAGAACGATTGTTTGCCCTGTTTTTCTTCCCTAAGAGGTAATTTGCCTAAATGAGTAAAAATATAGAAAACCTATACATCTTCGCTTCTTTCTCAGCTTTAATTCAGCAAGTGACTCTGATTTGTGAAAACACAGCTGTCCTAAATTCCTTTCTCTGTCACTAGAGGGAACTCTAACCCACTTGACCACACCTTGTTTGTTCCCTTTCTTTCTTTTTTTAAAAATAATAGTCACAGAACCAAAATTTTAAGGTTAAAGAATATATTGAGACATTATCTTGATTTGTCTTTTCCACTCTTGCCCATATTTAAAAATTATTTGAGTCTATGTGGTCACAGAGACTTCTAAAAAAGCGCAAACCAGCCGTCTTAACTGGGTAGGAGGCCTCCCAGTTGAGAAATTGTTCTAACAGTCAATCTGAACCCCTTCCAGTTCAGCCTGAGTTTATTTCCTCAAATTACATATTCATTAGTTATGGAGAACAGCTGGTCATCTTTCTCTGCATCATATTATTCTCTAAATTCCTGAAGACCTCCAGGTCACGCCTCTTACACGCAAAATGAGCCAGCTCTTTAACTCGGCCATAGAGCTTACAGCCCAACCCTTTAACCACGTGTTTCTTCTCTAAACTCTCTCTACATCACTCCACCCTCCCCCATATGTCCAGATTACAGCAATACAGACTAAACTCTGAGGACAAAAATAAAATGAAGGATTTCCTCATGTTTCTCATTGCATATATGGCTACGAATACAACCCTATGCAGATTTTTGTTTAAATAATAAGTTTTTGATATTTACTTATCTAGTGTGATTCCAAAACCATATGTACATATACGTGTGTATTTACATATATATACATCACTATGCACACATACACATACTTACGTGTACCACACATTTATATATACATATATATACATTTTCATCTTGTCAGGAAAATTGAATGCCTAAATCAATGTCCATTTATGTGTCACTTCGGAATTTCATTCTGTTTCCAACTCTTCTGCACCAGATATATTATCTCAATTTCTAATTTTATTCTCCAAATTTTTAACCACTCACTTCAGATCCCCTATTAAGTATAAAACATACCAGTATGTATTTAGAATGCTATTCTTTTAATAATTTTAAAAAACCTATTCATTGCTAATTCAAATTAAGGGGAGGAAAACTAGTTGTTTTCAAAGCACTCACATTTACCCACATTTATAAGAGTGGTATGATAAAAAATATCTTTGGTCTGTGTCCCTGGTTCCTGGCACAGAGCTTCCAAAATCCTTTGTGCTTCCAGAGGGACAGGAGTGTGTTTCATTAATCATAAGCCCCTTTCAAGCATCCCTCACTTTATGCTGTCGAGGTGACTCTCCGTGGGCCCCTAGAGAGCTTCAGCATGAGGGCTGTAGCCCAGGACCTTCAGTCCCATCCCTCCACTCCCCACCCCCGACCTCTCCGGGGGAGAAGGGCTGGAGGTTGAGTTCAATCACCAAAGCCCAATGATTTAATCAGTCATGCCACGTAATGAAACCTCCATAGAAACTCCTAAACAACATGGTCAGAGAGCTTCTGAGTTGGTGAAGACCTCAAGGTGCCGCAAGAGTGGGGCACCTGGAGAAGGTGTGGACGTTCTGAACCCCTCCCCCCACACCTTGCCCTATGCGTCCCTTCCATTTGGCTGCTTCTGAGTTGAACCTATTATAATAAACCAGTGGTGGTAAGTGAAGTGCTTCCCTGGGTTCTGTGAGTCATTCTAGCAAGTGATCGAGCCTGAGGGAGGGATCAGGGAATCCCCAAATTGGTAGTCGAATGGGCAGACATGTGGGCAGCCTGGGCACCCCATTTGCAGCTGGTGTCTGAAGTGGGGGCAGTCTTGTGGGACTGTGTGTGTGCTAACAGGGAAGTTAGTATCAGAATTGAATTAAACCATTGGGCACCCAATTAGTATCCAAGAATCAGAGGATTGGTAGATGTGAGAAACCTGTGATAAGTCACAGGCAATGAAGCTCCAGGTGCAGCCTCGGATTCAAGCACGGGTGAGAAGAAATTCTCTCTCCTCTGGACCTCAAGCATTAGCATGACAACATGTGTTTTGCTATATGACCTAGTTTGAGTCTCCAACCCAGAAATTATCTGCTTCATGGGTCTTAATGGCTCCCTGACTCAGTTTCCTCACCTGCAAAAGCAGGATGACAATTCTACTCTGGGGCCATTGGAACAATTAATGAGACAATGGATGTATCTAAAGCTAAAGTATTTAGAATGGTGCCCAGCACATAGTAGGGACCTTAAAAATGGCAACTGATTTTATTCAAACTCTCAATCTTGGGAAAACTCCTGACAGTAGCACCCAGGTTCATACTGCTACAGAATATTTCAGTTTCCTGTGTGATATATTCAGCCTGAGATATTCCAAAGTAATTAACACTGATTATTTCATTCATTTGGCAAAACTGTATTGGACATTTAGCATATGCCAGGGGGTATTCTGTGCACTGGGGATACAAGAAAAAAACTAAGTCCTAGTCTCCTGGTGCTTTCATTCTACTGGGTGGAGAGAGACAATAAAACAAATAAATGAGTGAATATATATATGTGAGATGGGGATATGTGCTATGGAGAAAAGTAAAGCAGGACAAGGGAGATAAGCCATGAGGGCTCATATAGGGTGGACAGGGGAGCCCTTACTGAGAAGTGAGAAGGGAAGCCATGCAGCTATTAGAGGGAAAAGCATTCCAGGCAGAGGGAATAGCCATTGTAAATGTCATGAGGCAGAGTGTTCTTGGTATGTTCATGGAACAACAGCTGTAGTGGAGAGAGAAATAGGATGAGAAGTAGGAGATGAAGTCAAAGGGAGAAAGGGGCCGTTTCCAGTAGGGCGTTTGAGACCACAGTAAGAGTTTTAACTCTTCTCTGAGTAAGATGGAGGAGCCACTGGAGGATTTTAGGAGAGCAATAGGTGATCTAACATTTTTTTTAAAAAATCGTTTTGGTTGCCGCGCTGAGACTAGGGTGTGGGTGGGGAGTGGGCAAGAGTGGAAGGAAGGAAACCAATTAGGAGACTACTTAATAATCTACAGGAAAGCACAGTAGCTTGGCCCTGGGGTGAAACGGTAGAGGTGGTGAGACAGGTCAGACTCTGTGTTTTGAAGCTCAGGTTGATAGGATTTTCTGTTGGATGTGGGATATTAGAGAAAGCAAAAAGGAGTCAAGGATGAATCCTAGGATTTTGGCCAAACCACTTGGAAGGGTGGAACGTCCATTTACTGAGATGAAGAAGACACTGAAAGAAGCAGATTTGGTGGGTGAGGCAGAATAGGGGGAGACTGGCAGGAGTCCAGTTTTGCATGTCAAGTTGGAGACGCCTAGAAGACAGTCAAGTGGAATGCAACGGACAACTAGAGAGTCTAGGGGTCAGTGGTCCATGTGTGCAAGGGCACTAAAAACAGTGTGGCCTTTTCTATAATTTTAAAGAATTCAAGGTCCTGCTTGCTAGAGCTTCTTTGCAATTCAGTGTGTGGCTCCTGGACCTGCAGCACAATATCCCCTGGAAGCTTGTTAGAAATGCAGACTCTCTGGCCTTCCTCAGACCTGAGTCAGAATTTTCACTTTAACAAGATCCCCAGGTGATTAATGTGAACATTAGTTTGAGAGGCACTTGTCTAATTAGAATCATCTCGGAAGCTGATTAAAACTACAGGCCCCACCCCAGAAAAATAAAGTAGATTCTCTGGGCGTAGGGCCTGGGTATGGATATTTTTACTGAGGCCCCGAGTGGTTCTGATGTGTGGTCTAGGTTAGAACCACTGATCTACCCCTTCATTCCTGGCATGTTCCCTCCGTACGGCTAGGTTTGTATTGCAGGTGCTCTTGGAAACCCATCTCTAAAGAGATATGCAGATCTAAGATGGCATGAAGGTGTGTAACTAGAGCAACCATATGTCCTGGTTTATTGGGGATGGTCTCAATTATTATTAGTGCCCCACTCTCAAAAGTATAGCAACATGACAGATGGCTTTTGGTTTGTTTTTTGTTTTTTTTTTTTTGCTGAGGAAGTTTCACCCTGAGCTAACATCTCTTGCCAATCCTCCTCTTTTTGTTTGAAGAAGATTGGCCCTGAGCTAACATCTGTGCCAATCTTCCTCTATTTTGTACGTGGGTCACTGCCACAGCATGGCCACCAACAAGTGGTGTAGGTCCTTGCCTGGAATCCGAATCCAGGTCACCAAAGTGGAGAGTACCGAACTTAACCACTAGGCCATGGGGCTGGCCCCAGATGGCCTTTGGTTTTTGACAGAGGAAACAAATATAGAGGGAGTCTTGGTGCTTAGAGACTAGTCCTTAAAGTCTTCTAGGTACAGCTTATCAGAAATATTCACCTAAATTTTCTCAGTGGTAAGGAGGACTGGGGAGCATCAGGCTTCTTCCAGAGCTGGGGTGGGATAGGGGGCTCATAGATCCTGCAACTTAAGTACCAAAGCCAACTGTTGACTAGCCAGGAGCTGATTATCAGTCTGTGATTGTCCCAGTCCTTAACAAAATTTCTCCTTCCTTGTCCTTTTGGATCTTTTATTGTTCATTAGCAACTCCACCCTCAGGCTCAAACGGACAAGAAAAAGAGGGCAAATAAAAAGTTAATTTAGCAGCCCTGCTAATGAACATGGTGGGAAAGAAAATGGAAACAACTGGACTGTTTCTGGTTACCTGTGAATTTAAATCCTTTTGGCTCATCCCTTTTTCCAAATTATTACCAGCTGGTTTGAGGGCTCGTTGAAAGCCTACTGATTGCCAGTAAAATTAAAGTAATCTTGTATTTTTAAAACTATGTAATCTTCCAGAAATAGGCCTTGGAAGCATTCCCTCTTGATTTACCAGGGACACAGAGTGAGGGCAAGGCAACACCTTCTCCTCTTATCAGAGCCTTGCCCACCTTCTTCCTCCCCTCACCACCAATCCCTAGGTGCATATAGACAGAATTTTCAAAAACTATTTTTGGATGTCAGTAAGAAATTATTTGACATCACCTTAAAACAATAGTATAATCTCTGTTATACAAACAGACCCAAATGGAAAAATGCATAAGCAGGGTAGAGACTCGTGTACATATAGTTTGTATCACAAGTTTTCCTAATTGCATCACTGGGATAGTAATGAATACTTCTACGAGGCAACGACAGCATAAATGCTAAAAACATGTTCTGTTCACATGTGTTTAAAGTATCTGAAAAAGAAATTATTCATGTGCAAAGTCAAATAGCCAGATGCTGATAAGCCAGTTGAAGGGAACGCTCAAGTCCTCGGGTTGAATAACTTGAATGTAGATGGGTATTGAGTTAGGGTGGGTAAAACAATAAAAAACACCTGTTGAATTGGCATAAGATCATCAGTGGGACCTCCGAAGATTAGAGAGGCACTTTAACGGATGTCTGAGTACGTAGAGGTGTTGGGGGAGGGTGGGTATTTGTTCTCTGCTTTCGAGCTGCAAATCACAACAAGCTAAAAAGGTGAATGCAGTTGAGAAAGCAACACAAGCTGGTGTGTCCCTGCCAGGCCCTGGGTCAGTAATAACATGAGCAGCTTGAGGGGAATACCTTATCTTTGATCTCTGTTAACAGCTAACCAAAGCCTTTTCCTCCCTGAGCTCTTTGAAGGCAGAAGCAGGTGGTCCTAGATGGTAAAACTTAAGTGCCTGAGTATAGTTCAGCTAGGCCTGATGGGAGAATCTTCTTCCCTTTCCTTAGGGATTTAGATGTCTTTTAAAATCTCACTCTACATCTTGACTTAAACGTATTATGCAAAATACCTTAAGTTGGTGAAGCAAGGATGTATGGTGTTATAATAATAAGTTCTATTTTAATATAAAATGTTTAGCTAGATCATGTGCTAATTGCTCTGGGAAAACTTATGATTAAAAGAGGTGGAAACAGCAATCAGAAAAGTCCTATCAATGAAGGAATTCCCCAACCATTCAAAATGGCAAACTCTTTAAACCAACAGGGTGGAAAACACACAGTAATGGCGACTAAAACAAGCATCACTTACGTTTTCTTTACCCACGAATTGAAGTATACACTTACACACAACCCTCTAACAGTAGGCCTGTGGAGGATTTTGGCTTCCAAGGAAGCCTCAACAAAAAAGTGGCACCACTTAGCTTTTGAGGACCACTTCAGAAATGGACTCATATGAGCATAGGCTTGTATTCACACCTGTCTAGTGGCCCAGATGTCATACGGCTGCAATCAATGCAGAAGGTAAATACAAATAGCATAACCACTGACCCCGTGCAAATAGGGAAAAAAATGCTGAGAAAAAATAGCCTCGAGTCAGAGTGAGTCAGAGCTGGTGCGGCCAGGAATATCATTCCTCACCCTGTACGTAGCTCTGGACGTTCAGGCCCTTGCTTTAATCTTTATTCCCAACATGAGACGTAGAAGAGTTTTATATGGAAAGAGCGGGTTAGCCTCCAATTCTTGCACGATTTGGTACTATCTTGGGTGAAATGTGCTCACTTAAAAATTATGTTGGCTGAGCGTGGCCCGTCCCTGCATGGAAAGCCTGTGATCCTGAGAAGGAAGGGCCAAAGCCTTGATGGTGGCCTCATGCTCTGCCCCTTCACGCTCTTGGTGACCCTGAAAAGAACTCTCGGCCTCCCAGCCCTCTACTTCCCTATCTGGGACGATTTTACTCCAGAAAGACCTTCTAGTTACACAGTCAGATGTAGGGATCTATGGCACTATTTTTCTCAAGTTCTTTGAGACTCTCCAGAGAAAAATACCATGAAAAGACAAAACAAAACACTAAACTACTGACAAGGAAAACCCTCTCTAATATCTTATTCTGTCCAGGACACAACTATGGCAAATTATTAGCAGAAATTCCGAGCAGCTCTAAAATAAGAAGCAGTGAGTGTTTCTTTGTTTCTCTACTTCTCCACAAAAGAAGCATTGCAGACAGAACCAATGTTTTCATCCCAAGGAATCATCTCATCAAGGACCCTGCTTCAAAACCCAGGGTGAAGTAAAGACCAAAGGGGCAGAGGCAACCAGCAGTGTGGCTGGAAGTCCCCAACATTGTAGTGGGTCCTTTCTGGTATTAATTAATGTTGCCTGGAGCTTTAAAGAATATGGGAGTGGGGAGGCCTATGCTTGTGCCAGTTACTGTTTTCCTCAGTGACTTCTTATTTAGCTCTATTGTTGACAACATGAGAGGGCTTTGCCAAACACAGGCCAGCCTAGCCTTGTTGGTGTCCTCCTTTAACTTGAAGTTCAGGCCAGCCACAGCCTCTCCCTCAGGGTGGGCTCTGCAGCACGCTCTGAGGGGAGGCCCAGAGTAGCATCTATATTGACACTTCAAGGCCATGGTCTGACCCAGTTTTCCAATCACCTGGAGATTCATTATTTGCATGAGCATAGTCAAGTTCCGAAGAGTTTGACTATTTTGACTCTAACTCAAAATTTCCTTAACTTATCTTTACAAGGTGCCTGTTCTTGATGACACCGCAATTAAGAAACTGCAGAACAGTCAAGAGAGGCAAGTTGTTCAGAAAAAGCTTGTCTAAACTTATCAGAGATGCTAGACAGCAATTTTTCTGTGTCAAACACTGTAAAGAATGAATGCAATTTTCTTGGAGTCACTCCAAGCTTGTCCTTCAGCTGGAGCTATCAATATGGAATTTATTTTCCAGAAAGTAAAATCACCCCCACTAAAGGCCTGCAGGGGCTCCCTATATTTGCCAGGAGCGATGAGACACACAGGGCTTGGAGCATAGCTTGGCTTTGGTACCTGGGGCTCCTGGTCATGGCCGCTGGGATCCCTCTCGTAGCTCTCTGCATACAGTCTGATGGTGGCCCGCACGCCGCTGGAGGAACTGAGCCGGAAGATGAGCCGTGACGCATCTGAGAAAACGATCCTCAGGCCCTGAGACCAAGAACATCCGGAATGGATCAGTGAACAAATGAATACACAGGTAAAAATCATTAATACCTACTTTGGAGATCAGCATATTTCTATAATCTAAAGACACACGGGGTCATGACAAGTTATAATTGGCTCTCAACACTCACTGAAGCAGAACAGTGAGGTTAACCTAGAAGCTACTTAAAGTTATCCATTTGTCTCTTTATTCTATTTCTGTTGCCTTGTGGTTAATGCTGGGATAGGGTTAGAAGCAAAACTATGAACAGATGCTCAGTTCCCTTGGTCTGCTGATGTGGGAATCAGAAAGAGGTGGAGTAACAAGGATGAGATGACATTTAATAAATGTCCCTGGGGACAAAGGTATTCCCTTATAAACCTGCTGGGTGCAAACCTGCTGAATAGAGAATTTATTACAGTAAGACAAATTCTCCATGTTGAGGTTACCCTCATGTGACATTAGGCTCTGCTTTAAGTTCATCTTCTCTTTGTTTCTTTCCTCATTCCCACAGTCCTCTTGTAGCAATGGAACCCAACAACGAAATGCTCAGGACTGGAGCCTCAGCTGGGTTCTGAGTGTTCCTGTGTCTATCCTCACCCTCTTGGCTCTCTCCTTCCTTCTTGCTTGTAAGACCTGACCGCCAGGGTGGAGTAGGGGCAGAGCATTTCAGTGCTGCCTATTATTAACTTGTTTTTGGCTCCGAATATCTCCATTCTCTGTGCATCTCTTCTCATTAGTGGCAGGGATATTTGAAAAACAAGACCGTAAGACTATATTGCAACTTTTGTTGAAGGAAATTTGTTTTCTTAAAACAACTGATAAAGTCAGTGTTATAAATAAGCATACTGGCAGGGGCCAGAGGAAAGAAAGGCGGGAACAAAGTAATAGGTCTCGTCATTTGTTTTTTCTGAAAAAGCTGAAGTCAAAGTTCAGCCGAAGGTTGATATCAGACATTCTCCCTAAGAAATTTACCCTTGAAACTTCTCTGGCCTTAAATATTGGTTGTTAAGAATGAGCCGTTATTAAAGATATCATACCTGTCTTACAAATCCGACAATCCCTTACCCACCCTCATCTGCAGGGGGGCACTATGATTCCATCTGAATGGCTTTCTGCCTTTTAAGTTTTGTGGGCATATTTTGTTCCAACCCCAAAACAAAGTCTTAGTTTCTTTTGGAGTGGTTCAATGTCTGCCACAATTTGTGTAACAAAAAAAGAGCCATCCCCCTTCCTGGCAAGCCATCACTCTATGATACTAGCTTTGCAAACAGGATGATGCTATCCAGGATTCATTCACTGGGCAAACATTTTTGAACAGCCCTTATGGATCAGGTCCTGGGCTAAGCCCTGGGTATGTGAAGATCAAGGCAGAGGACTTGCTCTCCATAAACCCAGAGTGGTCGTTGTAATTGCATTGCAATGAACAGAAACCATTTTCTTAACCACCTTATGCCGCTGGAAAAGTGAATAGTTATAAAATTCCAGATGAGGTAAATGAAGCAATTCCCTACTATCCAGCAAGTATTGTATACCAAATTATGTTCAAATTGACAGTAAGGCCCCAAAGGTTCCACAACTGCATTCACAGTCGAGTTTTTACAAAGTCGTGTGAAGCTGTTATTTCTGTTGAAGCCTACACCCCATTGTCAGTATATGTGGAACACATGAGTACATAATTCACTGCTCAGGACTACGGGTTAGCCATCAGCTGGTTAAAGCAATAGCTAAGACTGGAGCCCTAAAACACCTGTGGTTGCAGATTGCAAACCATTTGAGGCGACCTCTTCTGATGACCTCCCAGCCTCAATCCTTTAAGGTAGCTCCCATTACACAGTGTAATTAATTAATTAATAATCCCAGATTAGTTTACAGCCAGTGAGAGGTTTTTAAGAATTCAGGCCATAACAAACCATCAACATGTGTTATCAGCTCATAACTAAAACTTTTTACAGTAAATCATATTATTTTTGGTCCCTGAGGGTAGCCATATCTTTGGCTGTACTCATAGAAAACTGGTCAGAAGCTACCTCTGGTAGCCTGGAATAGATTTTGCACTTGAAAAGATGGTAAAGGAGGCACAGCACACATCAGCCTGTTGGAAATAGTCCCACATCGTCTCTCTTTCCTAAGAAACCGACCATGAGATCTTAACAGAGAATCCATGTTACTTTGTGAGACCTCCAGGTGAGGAACTCCACAATTCCCCTTCTCCACACGGAACAAAAAAGTTTTAGACCCAGCCCAGTTCTGTGCTGCAACAACCCTAGTTCCACGTCTGTTGAATGTCACTTTCATGTGTGAATAGCTACATTGCTTTGGGTTCTGCATGTTCCCGCAACGAACTTAATGAATTTGCAACATCAACATGAGCCATGTTCTCTCCAGCATGTATCATCACCTACTGTCAATTAAATTATGAGGCCAAAGTCACCACTGACCAAAGCTTGCCCAGTTCCTAAATGTTCTGTAATTCCAACAACAGAATACCAATACTATACTTTGCAATTTTTTTGTTTTTTAGGTTAAACCAGGGGTTGGCAATACAGTTTGTGGCCAAATTTGACTGGCCACCTGTTTTTATAAATCAAGTTTTACTGGAACATGACCATGCCCATTCACTTATGTATTGTCTATGGCTGCTTCTGTGCTATAACTGCAGAGCTGAATAGCTATGGCAGAGACTGGCCCACAAGGGCTAAAATATTTATTATCTGGCCCTTTAGAGATGTTTGCTGACCCATGGTTTAAACCATTACATTATCCATAACATGGAACACTTACCCTTCAACCCTACCCCAGAAAACAGAAAATATAACCATCTGCCTTATCAAAATCCCAGGGGAGAGAAATCATGAAGACTGGCACAAGGGTGTCCCATGCATCCAGTCCCCAGGTATTCCAGCATCTAGCCATAGATTCATCTGGACATAGATTGGGCCCAAGTCAACTTACTTCTAACCACCTACTCATGACAGAAATGGATTTATTAAATTACATTTTAGTTTTATATCCTCGCTTTTATTGCAGGGTCTACAAGGCACTGTCCTATAAAATCCATTTTTGCAGTCACTATAGGAATATTGCTGGAGATTGCATGAAGTGCCACATGAGATATTTCCTCAAGAGCCAAGTGTTAGGAAAGCCCGTCCTTCCCTGAGGAACTGGTATTCTTTTGCCTTTCTCACAATTAGAACTTTCTAACTCACCATAGTTCCCTTTTCAATATGGCTGCCAGGACATTTAATGCCAAATTTGAGGTTCAGCCCAAGTGGATCTTTATGACTTGCATAACTATGAGTTTTCCTTCTTCTGTTCTTTACTCTTATTTATATTTTCCCTAATCTTGATTTCTGTTTCTTATTTACATTCTAACAATTTCATTATGTGTGTTTTTGCTGCCACAAATCCTCTCGAAGAAACAAGGCCCAGTGCAAATGAATACAATAAGTTCCCATCACAGCCTTAACCCTGAAGGGTTAGGATGGCTGAATTACGTCTTTGGTCCTTCATTAGTTCCTAAGCTCTGGGAGGGCAAAGCCCATGTTCTTTATTCACCATATCCTAGGACAACGCCTGGCACACAGTAGGCCCTCTGTAAGGTTGAATGAATGTTACTACATGATCAAAAACTGGAGTGAGCACCACTGGAACACCTCCTTCCACATTTAAGGAGGACTCACAGGCCAAAGGCAAACATACTCATACCCTCCATCGGTGAACTGGGGCTATGGGGCTAATGCATGTACCTTGCAGGGTAGTTGTGAAAGATACTGTATCTACTCATCCTTCATTGTCAGGGCAAGGGTCAGTTTTGGCTAAAAACAGTGGAGTTGACCATGGGAGGTTCCTGTCCCCAGATGTGAGCTCAGACAAATCATAAACCCACTAATTGCAAACTCTGCTGCACATTGGAATCAGCTAGAGGTCTTTAAAAAATATTGATACCTAGCCCTTACCCCAGACTTTGTGATATAATTTGTATGGGGTGTGACTTGGGCTTCCGGATTGTAAAAGCTCTCTAGGTGATTCTGATGTGTAGCCAAATGTGACACCACTGTAGTAGCCTCTTTTCTCTGGGTTCATGTATCAATTGACTCACTATACTACATGTCAGTCTTAAGAAAGATCCCTTTACGATCTAAGGTTTTGTGCACACACTGCTGTCAGACTGGGATCTTAGGAGGACCACAACACAGGGCGGCTCGTTAAACAGCATCTCGCTGCTGAGTCCTAAGAGCCTCCTCCTAGGGTCTTGTCCACAGCAGAACCATCAGAAGTACCTCCTCTTGAGCCACCTGACAAGAATCGTTTTTAGCACAATCTCCTGAGGAGTTCCTGAAGCAACAGTGAAGCCCTCCCTGGAGCCTCTGCAGCCACAGCAGCAATAGTAGGAGTAGTAGCCAGTAGTCCCAGAATACTAGGAGTAGCCAGAATGTCCAGGATGACACAACAGCCACAAGCTCAAAGAAGGGAAAAAGATGCCCTCTTCCATTAGGAGATAGTGTTAATTACAGGGTGGGGGTATCGAAAGGGCACTTCAGTTCCAGCCTAGCATTTTTCTTCCCTTTGAGAGCCTGTGGTTGCATGCCTTGGTGATGAGGGTGGGGTCTGGCCCTCTGCAGCTTTGTCCCAGTGAAGGATTGTTATAGGACTACGTTCCCCTGAGTTATCTCCACAGGAAAATCCCCAGTCTGCCGCTAGTTATCACGTAGATTTATTTTCCTCGCCAGATCTGCCCCCTCTTTGGCCTGCTGTTCATGGAGAGAGTCCATTTGGAAATGATACAGGAACAACAACTGGACAACCCGGGCTAGAATTCTGGCTTGGCCACTTAGAAGCTGGTGGTCTTAAGTAAGTCACTTAAGCTCTCCAAGCTTTCGTTTCCTAAGAAGTGGATGAAAAATAATACAGCCTGGCTTATTGGGTTTTTTTGTGAACTTCAGATCAGAGAATATATGTGAAAAGTGCTTTGAAAATTATAAATCACTATATAAATACTATTGTTATTATGTTAAACTTTTAACGAAAATGGTGCTATGCGCTAAGTTGCCCAACTTCCCAGATTTTGCAAAAGCTTTCTTAATAAAGGCTAAATAGTAATGGTTTTTGGTGCAAGGGTACATACTTCTTTAGTTTTAAATTAGGCAAAATTAAGATTCATTTTATTTTAAGAACCTTGCCCCGGGGCTGGCCCCGTGGCAGAGTGGTTACGTTCGCGCGCTCCGCTGCAGGCGGCCCAGTGTTTCGTCCGTTCGAATCCTGGGCGCGGACATGGCACTGCTCGTCAGACCACGCTGAGGCAGCGTCCCACATGCCACAACTAGAGGAACCCACAACGAAGAATACACAACTATGTACCGGGGGGCTTTGGGGAGAAAAAGGAAAAAATAAAATCTTTAAAGAAAAAAAAAAAATGCATTCTTTAAAAAAAAAAAAAAAAAAAAAAAAAGAACTTTGCCCCGACCTCTGAAATCACAGCGAAACTCACGGATCTGTTACCATTTATCTTCTCTGAATTTCCCACCAAAGTGGCTTCTTTGACAATAAAATAAGCCTTCCAAGTTGATCAGTTTAGACCATTAAGGTATTGAAGGAAGGACCTCAGAGTCATCCAGGCCACTTCCTCCCTTTCCTGAAGAGAAAGGGGAAGTTAAAAAAAAACTGCTCGAGGTAACATCTAGTTAACAGAGGAGCCAGGACCTCAGTCTAGGTCTTCCGACACCAGGCTCATAATCTGAGGTGGAACCACAGGAAGCTGCTGATAGTCATACATTGCTTCTGATGCGAAACATTTGGACAATATCTTATAGATTTTGTATGGTCCCTCAAACTGGCACAGAGCCTCATGTAGAGTAGGTATCTGATAAATGTTTGATAAATGAGTGTTGGTGTTTGTTTGTTTTTTTTTTTTAAGCCCTTGTGTAAATCAGTGCAGGGAAGTCTGCAAGTTGCTAAATATGAACGGAGTTGCCAGATGTTCGTTTGGAGACCACAGGACATGTTGCAGCCAGGCGGGGAAGGAGGAGCTGTACATTACCAACAGTTCTTTGGCAGCAGCCGACCTAGTCAAATACCGACTTGGGATGAGTTCCAGGGGAAAACAACATATGGCCCTGAAATCTGGTACAATGTTGCATCTCCAGTCAGTTGACCACACCAAGCATGTGGACCTGGAGAGGAGATAGGCTTGGAAGAGACTCTGCAAGCCTAACTCAGATGTTATCTCCCACAGGAAATCCCAACGGTTTATCTGGAAAGCTTCAAGGTAAAAATATTGCTGTGTAACATCTGAACCATATTTTGTAGAGGAAAGCATGCAGCTTATAAAGCAGAAAATTTGGATTGGACAGACATATCTCTCCATGAAAAAAATTACCTAGAATTACCCATTTTTCTTTGTTTAAGTCATAGAGTTAGCTGTGAGCATGAGTTCAAAAGTGGTTGAGTGGGGCAGAAGCTAGTCCATACCATGCCCTCATATAAATTACAAACAGGTGGACAAATTACAGAAAAGCATCCTTCCTCTGGGCTGCCCTGGACTTCAGCTTCTCCTCCCCCATTAGATGTGTGGAGGGGGGAGGTGTGCCTTTGTGCTGTGCACTGACTACACAACCATACCTAGCTGCCCTTCTCTTGGGAGCAATTCTTATCTACCATTTTTTACAACCAACCAGCACTCTTGGGGGCCAACAATTGCAAATAATTATCTGGGGGGAAACCAAGGTCAAATGACTTCTTAAGTGATCTTTTAAAACACCCATGTAGCCAAAACCACATTAGGTGATGAGAGGGCTGCTTGGACGGTGAAGACTTAAAAGCTATCCAGATTCCAACTATCAAATTTGGAACAATGGAACAAGGTCACACACATTCCATTTCCCCATGTCTTTGGCCAAAATGACTGCTGATCCCTGTTCATTCCACACCAGCTCCAGTTCTGGGATATCTTAGATTCTGACACACTTTACCCAGACAGCAGAGGTAGCTTCCTCCCTCAGTTCCTGTGATAGTTTGCAGCTTTTTCCTTTAATATTTATGTTTCCTGGTGACGGTCACCCTCCCAACTACACAGAGACATTAGTATCTCAGTAGGAAGTAACCGTGATGCTGTTCCAGAACGCTTAGATTCTTATCACACACCTTAGCAGGATTCCACTACCAACATTTTAGAAAATTGTCCTAAAGCAATCAACTTATGTCAGGAGAAGGGAAGTCATTATAACAAAACTCCAATGAATCCGAAGCAGGGGAGTAACAACTTCCTAACTAACCAGATAGTGTCTCTTTCAAATCAGCCAGCAAGTCATTACAAAGCATATGTGTTTGGTCCTTGGAAGACAAATAGGCAAAATCACATAAAAGTAACTATTAGAAAAAAATGGTTTAATCCATGGTTTTCAAGGTGTCCTAGCAAGAGGCTCAGTTGTCTTTATTTACCACAACTACAGTGTTGTGGAATGAATACTGAAGTTGAGAATCATAGTCATACACACTGCAACATCCCATTGAGAATGTTGTTGCCTGCAGGAAATCCCAGCTCTTTATCTGGAAAGCTACACAATGGTGTAACTACATCCGACTGAGGAAAAGCATGTAGTCCCAGAAGATGGTTTCCCTCTGTACTGGCTCCCATTCATTCTTCAGGGCACAGCTTAAATATCACCTCCCCCTGGGGAGCTTTCCAGAGCCCTAGCCTAGGTTAGTTCTCCCTGCTATGCACTCCCAAATAAGCTCTTTCTCTGTAATACCGTTCAATAAACTCTAGTAATTACAAGTCCACTGTCGGGTTGTCTTCCCTGCTAGACTGTCCTGTGTTCTGTTGTATCTCAAAGTCCAGCAAGCCGACTGGCTTATAGTGGGTGTTGGTAGACATTCACTGAATGGGTGAAGACATGAATGAATCGCACTTCGACTACCTTCACCATATCATACTAAAGTAGGAAGGGAATGTATATTAATGACGGGGATTTTTTTTCAACATCACAACTTGCAACAGAAAATGGATTTTTTTCAACCCAGATTTAATCACAATATACATGTAATGATAACGCCTCACTCCCTAAACAGTTCTATTCCTCAACATAGGAGGACTGTTTGTAGGTACCAACTTTCAGATTTAACTGAATTCTATAGGTGGCATAATCAGTATGACTGAAATGATTTAAATTCTACTTCTCGATGCATAAACCACGCTCCAGCAAGTGGTATATTATAGAGACAGTGATAAATTAATTGTAATGACAGTTTCTCAGTTGTTCATTGATTAGAATGTGATAAAAACTGAAGGTTGAAGTTGAAGGTTGATCAGTTAACTCTGAATAGAGAACTCAGTCCTGGGCCCCAGATTCTCTAGCTGACACCATTCATATGTTGCCTTCATAGGATGCCTCCAGAAACGAAAATGTGCTAAACTTCTCTATACCTGTTGACCAGGGTTTAGTGGTACCACGGTATATATTCAAGTATCACAAGCCAGACTAAAATGTGATTTCAAGATTACCAAAGAGACATTAGTATCTCAGAAGGAAGTAATCACTTTCTTCATTATTTCTAAATATTGAAATTAAAAAGTGCAGACACCTTCCTGCAAATTTAAATAACTCTAAAAGCAAAGTGACTTCACAATCAAGCTCAAAGTGTGCTTTTTCTATGGACTAATTTCAGATGGTTCTTTTTTCCAGGTTGAGGACAACATCAAAATGTTTCCACACAGCCTGCATAACTTGAAGAGGTATTAATAAGCTCGGAGTTAGCCTGACATAATCAAATTGGACTTGGTTTTCCAGATCAGCTAACTGGTATGCATTTATTTACATCAGGTTTTTAAATATCAGTTGAACTGTTAATTGCAAATGACTTCAGCACTGGTAGAAAATTTCATGACTTTTGATCTTGTTAAACGGAAATACAAGAGTTGGACAAGCCGCAAAGAGAGACTCGGTTGCTTAAATTTTGCTCCTGAAGTGTCAGGGTTTCCCATTTCAAAGCTAATTTTCAAAACATAGGTCAGGGTTTTGGATCAATGCCCACGCTAGTGGCAATACATTGTCATTCAGTCCTGGTACCATTTGTCATATTGTGCTTCTTTCATGCCAGCAGGATTGGAGTACTCCTTCCATCAGAGCTGGGAGAGTCTCATAAGCGTAGAGCACTGAGTGGTGACTCCAGGAGATTGAGGCAACATGGGGGAGATGGAGAGGATAATGGTAAGAGATGATCTAGGTATTGATAAAGTTCCTTGGGATACTGATGGTGAGGAGAAGAGAAAGAGTGCCTAGCACTGTGGAACATCTTGATGTTTGTACAACGAATTCATCCTTGAGGAGAGAATGGGCCACCCTTCAGGCCTTTGGGAGCTACCTGACCTTCCCTCATCTTTCCCATCTCTTAACAAGGCATAAATTTGGAACTGCTTAAATTAGGCAGCAATTTGATCAAACTGCTCCCCTACTCTTGTAGTAGCTATTGGCTTACTTCTTCATTCATATTTGAAGAAACCATCATCATTCATTCACGTGACTACGTTTCACCTTAAAACAAACAGTGACATATCCTCATGGGACGATAGAAGGACAAATTGGAATTGTCGAACCACGCCTCATTAAATTGCTATTTCTAAATGAGAGTCTCTCTTGGGGCCTGTTTAATGGAAAGCACATATCGACTTTTCCCTTGGTGCCCAAGGTCACAAAAATATCCAACACTTGGAGGCAGCCATAGTAAATTCTATGAGACCCCACAGGCCACAGTGAGGCCAGTGGGGTCCCTGAGAATTCTCATCAGGGGTTCGACACCTCGGAGGTTTCTTTCTTTCTCCTTGAATGACCGCCACAGGGTCTTGCAGGCAGGATGGACTTTGTGGAACATTTCCACAGCAGTGGAGTACATGGGGGGTGGGGGAACTTATCACCAGAAGGATTGAAATTCATTTTAGTTGGAGAAGCATTTCTTCTTTATCTCTAGAGAGATATGTGAAACAGCTTTTTTCCACGGTCTGTTTCCTGACTCCGACCTCGAATCAAGGACAAAAAGGAGACAAAGCTGCCTTAAAAAACCTTTCCCCTTCCAAAGCAAGGGGGTGGGAGGGACTTAGGGCAGGCAGAGAAATGTGACTTTGAATTAGTTCACAGATAACTCAGAACTGAAGAGGCCTTCCCATATCTTCACATGACATCCTGCAAAGCTGTATATTGTTGTATGGTTTTTTCCCTTGCTTTTCTTATCATATATGGCTCATTAAATGCCCAAATCTTTCTTTCCCAAGGATGCTCTTTTAACATTAACTTATTTTAGTTACCCACTTATGAGTGTTTATTATGAGCTAGGACATTACATGTACTATTTAATTCTCCCAATAGCTGTATGAGGTGGCCACAATTACTATCCTATTTTCACAGTAAGGAGAGAAAGGTACAGGGAAGTTGAGTAACTTCCTAAGATCACCCAGCCAGGAGGTGGCAGAACCGAGATCCAAAGCCAACACTTTCTGACTTCAGGCCTGTACACTTAAACGCCACTCGTGGCCCTTCCTCAAACTGATATTCAGTCAAGTCGAAGATTCTGGTAAGGGGGAAGGAACAGATATCCCTTGAGTATCAAATAGGTACCAGCCACTGTGCCTTACAGGACTTTCTCCTCAAACCTTCTCCATAACCCTATATGGTAATTATTACCAGCATGTCCCCCAACCCACCAAGTTGAGGTTCAGAGAAGTAACACACCCAAAGTCACAAATATAACAATGACACCACCAGCCTTCAAATCTATGTCTATCTGAACTCCATCATGATAGAACCCTGGAGAGACCATAGCAATCTGCCTCCCAGAGCAAATGGAAACGTTGCATCATTACGTTTTCTTTGGGTTTGCTAGGTAAGGCACACTTCTGCTTGTCCTTATGGAGATTAAATCTCCTTCTCTCTTAATTTTAAAATAATACATAATATAGTAGCTTATTTTAAAATTATGTATTCTATAATCAAAAGGACAGATAATAACAAGGGTTGGCAAAAGTGTGCAGAAATTGGAACCTCCATACACTTCTGGTGGGATTATAAATTGGTGCAATTGCTTTTGAAGACTATATGGTAGTTTCTTTAAAGGTTAAACATAGAGTCACCATTTGACCCAGCAATCCACTTCTAGGTATATGTCCAAGAGACTTAAAAACCGATGTCTGCACAAAAACATTACATGAATATTCACAGCAACATTATTCATAATAGTCAAAAAGTGGAAATAATCCAAATGTCCATCTATTGATGAATGGATAAACAAAATGTGGTGTATCCACATAATGGAATATTATTTGGCAAAGAAAGGGATGAAGTACAACATGGATGTTCCCTGACAATATTATGCTTAGTGAAAGAAGCCAGTCACAAAGGGCTAGATAGTGTATGATTCTATTTACGTGAAATGTCCAGAACAGGAAAATCCATAGAGACCGAAAGTAGATCAGGAGTTCCCAGGGGCTGGGAGGGAGGTGACAGTTAAAGAGTACAAGGTTTCTTTTTGGAGTGATGAAAATATTTTAAAATTGATTGTGATAATGATTGCACAACTCTATAAATATACTACAAACCATTGAAGCACGCACTTTAAATGGATGAACTGTATGGTATGTGAATTATATCTCAATAAAGTTGTTATACATTTATATCAAAAAATTGCACCATGAAAAAAACCAATATTATGCATTGGGTAGGCTCTCAGGAAATAGCTACTGAATGCATGCACCAAGTACTTTATGACTATTTAAAAATAATACTAGTTCATTTAAATCCAAACATGTCTTTTAGGAGTGGATAGTGCTTATTTTGCAACAATGTCACATGAAGTGTGCCCCAGACTCAACTTTCCCTGGAATTGAATGCTCATAACTACTGACCTCCCAGGAGTGCTGAAATGTAGGCTTTGGTGGTGAAAGTTTAGCAACAGCCCCACCATGCAGGAATTCCCCCTCCATGCCAATGGGACCAACTGTGAGAGGACCATCTGTGACGTGCGGACAATGGGGATGTCCTGAGCGTTAACAGGTCTTCCAAAACCCTCACTGAGCCAAACCCAGACCTGCAGAGAAGCTCCAGTATGACTCATGACCACCAGCTAATGAAGATGTCACTTGGGTCCTGGAATCTGGGAAGATGAACAACCTTCCTTCATACTGGAGAAACTCCCAAGAGCAGGTGCTGGTAGCACTTATCACTTTACAGCTACAGTTGAGCTCAAACGAAAGAGTGTGGGAAGGAAAAAATCAATAAATTCCAGAGTGAAAAGAGAAATCAGTATTCAGGGTTGGAGGGAACATGGAATAAATAGATGTCCAAACTTGAGATCTAGCTGAGGAATTAGCCTGATGTGAACAGTTAAAGAAAAACCAAGAAAAAAGAAACAAGGTGGAGTATTAGTGGATTTAACAGCAAAACAAATTAGCTCAACAGACTCAGGAGTAGATAAAATCCAGAACCTAGCATTGACGACATAATCCCTTCAAGGAATTGTTTTCAAGCCTTCCTCATCATTGAACAAAAATCTCCCAAGGATACTTCAGAAAACATGTTTTTTATGACCCTTGAATTCTACATGAGTCTTGGATTTGGGAAAATTTGTTCTGAGGTCCTTGTGTAAAATGGAAGTGGGGATATGATACAAAACCAGAAAAGACTTATCAAGGCAGAGAAGCTCAACGATGCCATGCACTGAGCTCTTGACTTCACATCTCCAGGGATTCACTGGTGTTATTTTGGAGAGAATTCAATCCACTCTGCAAGAAAGCATCCTTGAGTGAAACAAAACACAACTATGAAAAATGTAGTGTGCACTCCCTGTGTAAAGGATGGCTGGGAGTTTTTGTGTATTTTATTTCATTCCATTTCCAAAACAACTCCGTGATACAGATATTTTGCAGATGAGGAAGAAACCATGGCTCAAAGAAATCAAGCAACTTTCCCAGACTCACATAACTAGTAAGTGGCAGGGGTAGGATTTGATTCTGAGTTTTCAAACTTCTTAACCACAATTTTCTCCACTACCTTACACCTTTCAAGTAAGTACTGTAAGTAAGACTGCAATCAATTCGTCCAGCCATAGAAGGTCTTCTAGAATGAAAGACTGACATTTTGATGGAGATGAAAGATCACCATAAAACTGAGCAGACCAGAGGGAGAATACCAAGAGAGTAACAGCAGGGCATTAGGCTTTGGGACATCTGCACATAAGGGGACCCTAGGACAAGGAGTATGGATGATATACTAGTCAAAATAAAAATAGCAGTGTCCCAAAAACCCACAGCTTCTGATTTATTTCGTTGTACGTGATGAAGTACTTGATGGGCTTGACTGTGCTTGATGAATTAGGTATAAGAGGCAAAAATTGGGGCATTTGGGAATGGAACTTCTCAACATTACTCAGAGTGTTTTATTTAGACTCTAAATGTTAAAATGTGCTCCCAGAGTGGTCCACGTTTGCCATAGCCAATAAATAAACAAAATTGAGAAAAAAAATAATAGTGACAGCTTTCAACTTCGCTTCCACAATTCACAAAGATGAGACCATAACAGAAGCTGTGGTTGATTTTGCCACTTATCTATGGTAGTAATAATTCTCGACCATAAATAATTCTTAAGCATAAATCTTCCTTTGGGATTTTTTTGGGGCAAATTTTCCAATTATTTCTTCCCCTACCAGGAGTAACAAACCTGTCTGGCTAAGCTCCTGTCATTCCTCCATGACATAAGGTGAGAGAAGATGAAACATCCCTGCACCTGAAGGTCCCAAGGAAAGGGATCTTTTGCTCTTGGAAACTTTTCTGAATCTGTCACCAGTAACGGCCACCACATAGAGAGCCTGCAGGCTGCAAACATTTCAGAAGGAAATGTTGGGTCTATATCTATTTGTAGTATTGGCCCATCAGTTACCAGGTGGAAGGAATACTAGACAGAGAGACAGGGCTGTGTTCTAATCCACCCTTGGTCACTAACTAGGCAGGTAACCTTCACCAGGGGCTTTCCTCTCTCCTGGCTACAGGGCTTCCATCTCTAAAATGAAGGGCTCAGAGTAGCTCACCCCTACCACCTCTTCAGCTCTAGGACACTATGGCCCCAGCTCTGCCTGATAATTTGTTTTGCTGATTTCCTAGAAAATACCTGTTTCTTGGTCACGGTGCCATCCACGGGGTCCACGTATTCAAAGCTGTCTGTCTTCGCCACACTGTAGACATGGCTCCCCACGGCAAACTGCTGGCCGATGAAGGACTTGTCTGTGACCAGGGCCTCTAGGTCCCTCATGATGTAATATGTCGTCTTGGGCTCTAGCCCCTCATAGTCAAACCTGGTGAGGGAAGGCAGGACACAGGATGAGCACAACATAATCAGAGGGCCAGCAACTGGGTGTACCTCTTAAGGTCACCTAATCATTGGTTTTATTTCCATGGAAGAACTGCACAGAAAAGCAGCCCTATCTGGTCTCCCCTCTCCCACCTGACCCTCATAAGCCATTCCCCACACAGCAGCCAGAGTAAGCTTATAAAAAATCAAATCATGCCAGTCCTTCCCTTTAATTCCCTCCAAAAACTTCCATATCATTGAGAACAAGACTCAAACCCTAACCACAGCCTACATAGCACTGTGGGATCTGACCCTGCCCATCTCCTTGACTGGACTTGGTCCCACTTTCACCCTTGTTCACTATGTTCTAGCCACACACCTTCTCCCCAGTCCTCAGATCCTCAGAGACACTTTGCCCTTTCCTGCTTCTGGACATTTGCTCTTGCTGTCTGTCCCCTCTACCTGGTATATTCTTCCCCCAGATACTCAAATAGCTGGCACGTTCTCTTCCTTCAGTTTTCAAGCTTAGTGTGACCTCCAGAAAATGACCTTCTCTGCCCATCCATCTAAGGTAACTTCCCTCTATTGCTCCTTCTCTCTCATCACCCTTTATATTTTCTTTTGGTAGCTAACCAAATCTGTATTGGCCTTGTTTGTATATTTGTTTACTTATTTCTTGTCTGTTTTTGCCCACGAGATCCATAAGCTCCAGGAGGACAGAGACCTTACCAGTTTTGTTCTTTGCTGCTTCTGGTAAGTAGTGTTTTGTAAGTAGTGGAATGAAAGATGGGGGGAAGGAGAGGAAGGAAGGAGAGAGAGGAATCAAGGGTGGTGAAGAGAGAAGGAGGAAGGGAACTCAGTGTACCATAAAACTCTCTTGGAAACTTGGAAGAAATATCACAACTGTTCCATTAAAAAAAAGGCCTCCTAGCCAAGAACATCAAATGTAACAATGGGGCTGGGAAGTGATTAGAAAAAAATACTAAAAATAACACATATCTCATTTGTTGTCTCGGGGTTTATATACGATAATGCATACCAAATAGTTGGCATAGTGCCAGACACCAGTGCTGAAAACTAATTACTTTTATTCTCAGTCACTACCATAAAGAAACTTTCCCGATGTCAGATAGTCTTGACCAAGATCTAATGGCACACCCGAGGGTGTCTGTTTAAGAAGGAAGCCAAAGGAGGGGCAGCTGCGCTCAAGTGGCTGTGGCGGGATCTCACACTGAGGCTGTGTAACACACGGAAAGGATGTGAGTTCTCAGAGTGAACTGAAACAAGAAAGGTCTGGGTAGTTGTTACTATTTTTTTCCACTCAAGACCTTTTAAGACTTCCAGCAAACTTCAGGGCAGTTGCCAAAACAGAGGACATGGAAAGTTACCATGTCTACCAATGGGTGCCTGCACCTATATTCCTTTCTTGTATTCTCTCCCTCCTACGCAAGGTGTGTCCTCCCCACCTCAGAGACAAAACAGCAGGGACCTCTCTCAGAACATTCTTTCTCAGCAGCGTATGTGTTCTGAGCCTAGACTCTCTTTAAAGATAGTTTTTTGGGGAAGGTAGAGACCCAGCCAAGCAGAATGGGGCAGGAGGATGGAAGAAGCCGGTCTAGTGGCAGACAGAGAGGCATTAAGAAGATCCAGAAGTTGAGAAAATCCTCTGATGTGACAGATCATGTTCAGTCTATGGCTGAGGTCGTCAGACCAGCCTGCCCAAAGGGCCGTCTTCATATACCAGCAGCTCCTGGAAGTACTCGCCCCTCACTGCCACAGACAACCCCCTCTGACCACCACCAGCATCAGCATACTTTCAAGGGAAGAAACCTTTAAATGGAGAATTCCTTCTGGGGCCAACTCATACAAGGCAAGTCATCTGGGCTCTCAGACACAACTTCAGGCTCAGTATTAGTTAAAACAAAGTTGTTTTATTATCTCCTCTCCGTCAAGAAAACAGTCAGGCTAGAAATCATTTTATTTCACAAGCATCTTTCAACCCACGTTGGCTGGAGGCTGAAGGAAATGTTTGTCTTCCATTCTACCTATTCCCTCCTCCTCTTTTCTTTATCTCTGGGATCTTTTTGGACAGAAATCTGAAACATAATTCAATGTCCTATAAGAATTTAAATGTCCACTGCATTATATCCTCTAACATGGTATTTGTTATGAAAAAAGTAATTATCATGTAAGTTCTTGGCCACAAAAAATGAACTATATTATAAATACACTTATCATAACACCATGTCTTCAAAATATTGGCAGAAAGCTAGATAATCATTCCACAAATTATGAGGAACACATCCCTGACTCAAAGCGAACTCCTCAAATGAGAGTGGTTGGCAATCATAATATATTTTCTCAGGTTGCACTTTTTGGAACAGCTTCATGCAACAGAGGGATTTGCTGTGCCAATTAGCCCTTTGGTATGCCAAAAAAGCCCACAAGGATCAGGAATTTTTGGCACTTGTTAGAAATACTAGTGAGTAAAACAAGTTCCCACCTGCCTTGAGAGTCCTTATTTTATGATACAGTGAATAATTTGAGGAGGTTTGCAGACTGTCACATCCTCAGCCTTTTCAACTAAACGGGAACCAAGGATATTATGGCATTGTCTCCGTTTCCCAGAGCATTGCAATCTCTTTGATTTTAACGAGCACAATCACAGGCTTCCTTATTCTCTATTTATCTAAGTAAATGACCTCTTAAGAGAAGAAACAATCACCTTATAAGGGAAGTCTAAAGCTTTCTTTCTGTCCCCAAGCTCTTGAAACACAACCAAACATCCAAAGTAGTTAACTATTCATAAGCAAAGCAAATGAGCCACAAGCTCTGTTTTTAAGACACAGAGAGCATCTGAGACTACCCAAGAATTCCCTTGCTCCCTCCCCTGTACTCCACAGTTAACCTCCTTTCCTACCACTGCTCCCCCTAAACCATGGCTTGGTACTAGGTACACATACCTAGCATTTCTGGGTACACACATCTAGCGGGCAACCACAAAGCCAGAGGACTCTGCTCCCTTTCTTACTTCAACAACAGGAAAGTGATAGAGACCCCAACCTAAGCTCTTAGCCACTGACCTTTCTCCTTCCTCCTTCCCAGGGTAATATTTCCCTTTTTTGTACCTCCTGTCATGGGGACAAAACTTTAGTAAAATCTGGGGCTCCTGACCTATGTGGTTCCCTCGGAGGGCGCCGGCTCAGGCATCTTGGACATTGTTTGGGCCATTAGTGGGGAGCTAAGACAAAGGTAGGGAGAGGATTACAAAAGCACCCAGACCTGTTGCAGCTTCTGTCTCTGCCCTCTTCCTTGATAATTATGGGTGGAGAACCAAGGAGGAAAGCCCCTGGTTTGACTGCACAACTCTCATGGGCACCAAAGGACCTTTCAGGGCTCTGCAGTTCAGCTCCCCTCTTGGGACAGCTGCCTACCTTATAGGCACTGATGAAAGGATTACAGAACGATGTCACCCAGGAAGGGGAAACTTGTGCCCTCCAGTTTAGTAATCCTTGGCACCACCCCCAGCCACTTACCAGTAGTTATTCAGCTCCAGCCCCTGTGTTCCTCAGATCTTCCTGCAAGACGCGTCCTCCCTAAGGTTCTAGCCCACCAGTTTTAGAAACCTTCTCCAAGAGTAGTTCCCCAGGATCCATACAGAGACTTTTACCCTTCTCACCTGCAATAGTAGTGGCGGCCAAATTTGGCCCAGTGATCTCGGACAATTTCCTCCACACTCTGCTTCCGGGCAGCAATAATGGAGAGCCAGACCAAGACAGCCCAGAGGCCATCTTTCTCCCGGAGGTGATCAGAGCCTAAGGGAGAAAGAAATATTCTGTTGAGGATTTGTTCCTGGGGGAAAAGTAAAAGCTAAATAAACTATGAAGACTAGTTAGCAATTGAGTGTTATATTGAAATGATTGGATGTATTTATCTGTTGTGTTAAACATATGTCCCATAATATACTTCATTTCCAAAAATATGCAACTGAAATTCAAATAACATAATATAATATCAAAAAATAAAGTAAAATCCTGGAAATTGTTGAAAGAAACAAAGAGCCAAGTTGATGTGACATTTGCCCAGTGGTATCATTCATTCAGTAAATATTTGGTGATCCTTGATCATACCAAGCATTGGTCTAGGTACTAGGGATTCAGCAGTAAACAAGAGAGCTCTTAACTCGTAAAGCTTGAATTCAAGTAGGTGGAGACAGGCAATAGAAAGTAGACAAATAAAAAAACAAGATGTATCAAATACGGTCAAGGGCTACGAAAAAAATTAACTGGGTGATGATGTCACAGAGCATGACAGCAGCAAAGACTGCATTACCTAGAGTAGTGTACTTTACCTAGAGTTGGGTTGAATGGTGCCCCCCGAGAAGATATGTCCATGCAGAACCTGTGAATGTGACTTTATTTGGAAAAACAGTCTTGCAGAGACAATTAAGTTAAGGATCTTGAGATGAGATCATCCTGGATTATCCAGGTGGGCCCTAACTCCAACGACAAGTTCTTAGAAGAAGAGGAGAAGACACAGAGAGGAGAAATACAAAGGAGCAGCTTATGTGAAGACAGGGGCAGAGACTAGAGTTATGGGGCCACAAGCCAAGGAATGCACGGAGCCACCAGAAATAGAAAGAGGAAAGAAAGGATTCTCCCCTGGAACCTTCAGAGGAAGCGTGGCCCTGTCAAAACACTTTGATTTTGAACTTCCGGCCTCCAGAACCATGAGAGAATAAATTTCTGTGGTTTCAAGCCACTCAGTTTGTGGTAATTTGCTGTGCAGTCTTAGGACTACTTAGTTGCAGTGGAGGAAACGTCATATAACGGGGAAAGCATGGGGAAAGTTTTGGAATTAGAGGTTAAAACCAAACTCTGCAATTCCCAGGTGTATGAGAAGTTATTGCACAGTTCTTAACCTTCCTGAGCCTCAACTTCTCATCTGTAAAATGCGGACTCCATCGCCAATCTTGAGGGTCTGTCATATCAATTTATCAAGTTCAGAGGGCAAGCCCTCAAGTCCGATCGCTCATGTTCAAATTCTGGCTCAGCCACCTACCTCTGTGTGACTTGCTGTCCTCATTTGCAACATAGCAACAATACGTCCCCTACTCCACGGGTTTACTGTCAGAATGAAGTGACTAAATATGCCTAGGTATTTAGAACAGTGACTGGGATGTCACAAGTGGTTGTTTTTGCTGTTGATTTTACTGTTGGTAATTCACATAAAGTACCAACATGGTGCTGATTCCTCCAGACATATTTTGAGGCAAATTGTTCTCAGTTGTTCATCTAATTTTATCCTCTGACTCTAACAATAGCAATGTCTTCAGACAGAGGACTGGGACTAGGGGGTGAGCCATTTCTTCGTACAACAGAGCAATGAAAACGGACAATAGTAGTAGTCTTGGGTTGCAAGGCTGTGAAACATATATAGAAAATCAAAAAAGGAGCCCTGGTGGCACAGAACTGCTTAAAGCTTGAAAATGGACTGAAATAATACCTCGGTTAACTTCAACTTCTAAGTTAACTTAGTGAACTTAAACAACTTCTCAATGAAGCTATAGACCACTTCCCCTTCTTGTTTCATTTACAGTGTTAAATGTTAAACGTTTTTCCTCAAAAAGGAAGACATACAACCCTGAGACAGCAGTGAAGATATTTAAAAGTAAAAAGGATCAGTCTTTCCTTCTTCCTACACACTGATCAATGGCCTGCTGATGACACTTTCAGATGTCCGATTGTGGCTACCTCTAAGTTAAGAGGACCCTGGGCACTAATTATCACAGCGCGGAGTGACTCTAGTCTCATCCAGAGAACTCTTCACACTGCTACAAAAATGGAAGAAGTTTGGAAGATGCTGGGTTAGCTTTATGGCCAAGTGCCCAAAAAACTAGGAAACTGTGCCCAGTGGGATAATTTCAAAATCTTTTGTCCTTTTATAGCTGAAAAAATCACTTTTATTTACTGGCTAGAGAAAAATACTCTTTTGTTCTAAAATATGGGCTTTGCATACCTTGGATCCCCAGCTGGATTACATTACCTGAAGACAGAACCACTAGATGCTGTTAAGTCTGTGAAATAAGATGTCACAATTTAGTGGTAGAGAGACAAAGTTCTTTCAGCCCCATAATAGCCCACCTCAGCCATTTGTAGCCAAGAGCGTAGTAAATTGTTGAGTTGGCTTGGATAGTCTCACCTACGAGTTAAACATTTGCCAAGATCCCTAAGGGGCCGATGATCAAGTAAAATTAACTGTGCCCCTTACAGCTCTCTGAGGTGAGGACAGAGACATTGATGACGCGATTACACAGATGTTCCCACCGGATGCTCACGGTGTGCTTTGGAGGGAGTGTTGGGGGTGCAACTCTCGTTTTAATAACTCTTTAAGGCAAGTGACCTATATGCCATCTCAGTGACAGGTAAGTTAAACAAGAAATGCAAGAAACCCAAAGGCATCAAATGGTTTTCTGAAACCCCACTACAAACAGAGTAAAAGTGGAGGGGAGAAATGTTCACACCATATATGACAGGGCTAGCAGACTTTACTTTTAAAAATGTTTTTATAATTCAATAAGGAAAAAAAACAATAGAATACTGTGTGGAAGGGCACAAATGAGCAATTTTCGAGAGAAAAATGTTAATAGTCAAAAACATTTGAACAAATGTTCAATCTCACTGCAGTCAAAGTGGGCTACTATTTGGGGACCATCAAAATTAGCCAGTGTCGGTTGGGGGAGGGGAATACCCAGCACCAGTGAAGCATTAGTGTAAACGCGCACAGTTGGAAAGAATAATTTGGCAATCATGGTCAATAGTCTTAAAATATTGCCCAGTTTTGGACCCAGCTATTCTATTTCGTAACTTTTGGTCATCAAGACTCTCACTGAGGTAGCTAAGAGAAGAGGGGAAAATTGGAAAAATAAATACCAATTGTTAAAGAATAGGATAATCTGGAAAATCCACACAAAAGCTTATTGTGTAGACAAGTATTGGATAAGAATCTTTAGTAACACATAGAATGATGTTCACCCAATTTTAATAAATGGAAAAAATCAGCTTACCAAAAAAGAATATTCAGTATATTTTTGTAGGAAAATATATGTACATATGTATATATGTGGATGCATATGTAAACAAAAAGGTATACATCGAACCATTAACAATGGTTCTCTCTGAAGTGCTAGAATCACAGGTGTTTTTCTTCTTCTTTTGCCACAATAAATGTGTACTATTTTCAAAACCAGAAAAAAATAAAATTTTTAAGTTGTCAACGGTGTGTAGAAATTGACATATGAAAACATTCAATTCCATTTACCAAGAGCTAGTTGGGCTATTAAAGGGATCAATACCACTTATGAATAGGGGAGGAACTTTAAATCTGGGGATCATCCCATTTCTTAGACTAACAGCTTTTTGGAGCATAGACACTGAACATGCCCCACCATTGTCTTGGGAGGAGGATCAGGGATGTCCTGGAAGGCTTCAGTACCTGACAGAAAGTGAGGATGGAGAAGGAGTGTGCTGCTGAGGGGTCAACATGAGTCTTAGTGGAAGCCGGGCTGGAGGATGGGGTCTGCTCACCCCACAGGGAGACCCCACTAGCAAAGGCAAAACTTCAGATTCACACCAACATTCCCTGTGGCCATCTCCTGTTGCTGAGCGGGCGTGGAAGAGGGCTCACCCAGCCTGCATTTCACCCCCTTTCTCTGCAGGCAAAATCTCAACACTCTGAATAGTTAAACTATTGTTTTGAGGGAAAAAAAGCAAATAAGATATTTCTTTTACTTTCTCACTTCACATGTTCACATCTCTGTCTTTAAAACATGAGATCCTAGAAAAGGATTCTTCTTCTGTCACATTTACACATATTATTGCCAGTACAATTTTTTTAATAGACTTTATTTTTAGAGCAGTTTTAGCTTCACAGCAAAATTGAACGAAAAGTACAGGGAGTTCCCATCTACCCCCGTCCCCACACAAACACAACCTTCCTCACTATCAACATCCCCTATCAGAGGGGGACATTTGTTAGAACTGATGAACCTACCTTGATACATCATTATTACCCAAAGTCCATAGTTTATGTTAGTGTTCACTCTTGGTAGGGTACGTTCTATGGGTTTTGACAAACACATATCCACCATTATGGTATCATACAGAATAGTTTCATTGCCCTAAAAATCCTCTGTGTTTGACTTATTCATCTTTCCCTCTCTCCTAGGCCCTGGCAACCACTAATCTTTTTTTGACCATCTTCATAGTTTTGCCTTTTCCAGGTTATCATATAGTTTGACTCGCACTGTATGGAGTCTTTTCAGACTGGCTTCTTTCACTTACTAATATGCATTTAAGTTTCCTTCATGAATTTTCATGGCTTGATAGCTCATTTCTTTTTAGCACTGAATAATACCAGTACAACTTCTGAAGCTTGCTTCCTCTGGGTTCCTGGCTGGTTGTGCAGCCAGAGCTTGCTACCTGGTTGAGGACATTGCAAGGAGCTTTTACCCATATTCCCAAAGCCTGTAAGTACCGCTCACCTTGCCTTCCTCCATCCAGGTCAGTCCAGCCTAAAGCCTGCTCAGACTTAGTCTGAGTAACCCAGAGAAATAGCTGTCCACACCAGATATCAGAAAGAGGGCACTCAGCTCTTCCTCACCATGACTCTAGCAAGAATTGGTCCAAAAAAGAGGGTCTATTTTTTCTCATCAGAAACATCTGTATTCTCTTTCCACCCAAATTAGACTTTGAAATTTCTCAAGCTTTAAAACCATATTACTTTGAGCTAGGCATTATACCAGTAAGTACAGTGACCTCACAAAAGAAAAGGGGAAAATAAAGAGAGGACTCAATCATCTCAAAGGAATTTTCTTCAAATGGAAAGCCCAGCATGGGCAAAGCAACTCAATAAAACATCACACACGTTACTAACGGATCAAGCCATCTCAGCTGAAACTCGGGTCAGGAAAGTCTGAATTTGTCAATTAGGAAAATAGAAATCATTTTGCACTATGGCTGACTGGAAAATAGGTTAGCGATTCTCAACCCAGGTTGTACATTAGGTTCACATAAAGAACTTATAAAAAAACACCAACACTCAGGCCACACCCTGGACCAATGATAAGAATTTTTGGCAATGGGACCCAGGCATCAGTATAGTTTTTTTAAGGTTCCTGGGGTGATTCTCACAGGCAGCCAGGGTTGAAAGCCACTGCTTTAGGAGAAAGGTACTCAAAATAGTCCCATATTAGGGGTAGATTGCTTAGGGGCAGTGAATTAGTCCTCTTCCTCTTTTTGTTTGAATTTGGCACTGAAGGAAAGTGGCCACTGGTCTCTAGGGCAATGGATGCCACTGGCTTTGCTCAGGTGGCTGGCTCTCGCTGGAGTCATCTTCAGCGTCATGGTTTCTCCCTGCCCTTTTTGTCTGTAAAACCTGTAACGGTTTTGCCAACTTTGGGGTAACCAACTCTCCCAGTTTGCCTGGGACTTCCCCAGTTTTAGCGCTAAATGTCCGACAACCCAGGAAATTTCTCAGTCCCAGGCACACCAGGATGGTTGGTCACCTGATAAGAAAGGCCATCCACTCAAAGAGGTTCCCGATGGGTTTTAGGATATGTGCACACTCAGCACAGACTTAGCACACACGTTTCCTGGAGTCAGAGATGGACAGGAGGTATGTGTATGCACATATACATACATACTTGCTCTTGAAGCAGAATCACAAAAACAAGATAAATTCCATTCTTCGATTAACAGCGAGGCACCAGGCACTATACTCAGTATTTTATAGATCTATTATCTAATTTTCGCATCTGATACCTCCTTTTTACAGGTAAGCAATTGAGGTTAGGTCATTTGCACGAGGTCACATGGCAACTAAGTAGTGAAAATAAGATTCAAACCTTGGCTGTTGGCTCCAACGCCTATGGGCTTAACTAGAACAGCCCCGTAGTGACAGTGGGCCTGAGGAGTTGCAATAAAGCAGGTAAAATGCCCCACGTGGTTAGAGGTGAGGCAGCCCTGCTGAAGATTTGGGTAATGAATTTGCACTGCTATCTTCTCACACGAGACATTTGAGAAAAGTTGCCAAATTTCCCTTTACTTCTCCTCTCATATCAATAAACCACTTTCATTTACAAATGAAGTTTTCATTAATTTGTGGTGAAATTCTTCCCATCCTCTTTTTATCCACTCAAGACAAGGATTTGTCTTTTAAAAATCCTGGAGTTATGAGGGAAAGCTGCGAGACACTCCCTGCAGGTGAATCTGAAATTTGAGAGCATGCTACAGAATTGTGACAGGTTTTTTGTTGTTTTTTTCGTTTTCATGTCTCAAACTGCTTATGTTCAATTTTTAAAATCTAGCCAAAAGGCAAAGTTCATGGAAAAATTGGCACTTTCTTGTGCTTAAAAATAAATTCTTTTTAAAAAAATAAATGCTCTAAAATTTCACTAAGAGAACAAAGCTATCCTGCATATAAGCATGTCAGAGTCAGCTGTCAGCTCAGAAAGGTAAGATGATGGCAGTTACTGACAGATGGAGCTCACCCTGTGCCCTGGGCAACATGGCTCCCAATGAATAATACTTTGTAACAATAAATTTGATGATGATAGTAATAACAATAGTGTTTGACACAAATATGCTGCAGGGCTTTTCGTTAATATCCTGACCAGAGCAACACACTGTAAACTCAATGAGGGAAGGGCCTATGTCTGAAATTACTCACCACTCTATCCTGGCCCTGGCCCAAAAAGGTATGTGGTAAACATTCATTGAATGAAAAATAAGCGACTGAGGGAAACTTTAGTCTGTCGTTTGATATAATTCATCAGATTCGCTCCTCATTAAAAGCAGCTAGCTAGCTGGAAGCAACCTGAAATGTTACATTGGAAAAAGCTTTACAGATCATCCCTTTGGACAGATTCATCATATAAGTGAGGAAACTGAGGCCCAGAGAAGTTAAGTGATCTGTGTAAGGTATTTCATCCACGTGGAGGGGAGGCAAGATTGGAGCCGAGTCTGTCAACTCCTGATGCTGTGTTGTTTACATGACACCGTTCTCCCAAGTTCCCCAGCATGCATTCCAGCCCCATCTAAAAGAATAACCAGATAGGAGAAAATGGCCCCTTGCCATCTCCTTAAACAGGGGCAGCAGGGCACTGTGGAGCCAGTGAGACTGGGTTTGGATCTTGGCTCTGCCAATGAGACCTTGGCCAGTGGCTTGGCCTTCCTCCCTAAGCCTCAATTATCTCATCTGTAAAATGGGAGTCATTGTGGTCCCTACTTCATTTCATTTTTGAGAAATCTCAGTGAAATAATATATAAGAGGCCCTAAGCATTGTATCTATCACTTAGGAAGTGCTCAATAAATAATATGTATTGGCACTGTTTCATTAACACATGCTCTAAGGCAGTCAAGCCATTCACCCTAGGGAATGGGAAAGCACTAACAATATCATGGCCGGCCAGCTGATGTACTTCCCTTACACAGGCACACCAGCACAGGAAGGTAAGGGACAGTGGGACCTCCTAACTCATACAGCCCATCCTGTTTCTTGTCACACAACTCTCTAAGAATCGTTCCTGGACAGGTCATAGCTGAACCAGAAGTCTCTCCAGTGGATTTAAGGACTGTACCACAGGGCTGAGGACCTGTCACTCTATAGTCATTACACTTTGTTCTTAGTGGGGCCACCTAGCAACTAGTAGAGATCGGGTGGGGAAGTCTCAAAGCACAATTTTAAGGATTGCATCTGAAATACCAGGGATGAATCCCCTTGTTAAAAGCCGCTTAGTAGACATTGTGAAAAGAAACCCTTAGTATGGTTGGAATTCTTCAATCTGTGGCTAAGGGCCATGATTTCCCAGGATTCCCACTCCCAGAATGCACTGGTAAGTGTGGACACAGGCCCAGAGGCCCCATCCCTTTGTTTCCACTCCACACTTAGGTGTCACACACCTCCTCTTGCCACTTTTCATCATCTTGGAGGAGGAATTGAAGGGTCAATGAAACTGGAACTGTGGAGACCCCAAGAAAAGGATTTTATGTGATGGAGACGTTCTTCCCACTCCATGTGAGAGCTCTGTTTCCCAGCATAGGAGTTGATCGTTTGTAGAGAGTCCAGAAGGGAGTTTCAGTTTTCGGACTTTACAAGGAGGCTCTTGGGGATGTCAATCAGAGCACCTCTGTGTTCTGGCCCAGCCAAGACTGAATTGCACGTGTGCACACAGTCTGATTCAACTAGGCCAGCAGAGAAACTGCTCTCCTAGTGCTGATAATGCTGTCATCACAGCCTCCTCACATCACATCTGCTCCCCAGCCAGATTTATACAAACTGGCCTCAAATAAGAGAAAGAAAAGTGGTATAACCTCAGTAATCTGAAATTCACAGATATGGGCCTCTCTCTCTGTCCTACAGACTGGATGGGAAAACAGCCAAATGTTTAATGATCACCTAGAAAGGAAATGAACTCAAGTTTTCCTTTGTTAAAAAATATACAATATTAAATAAAATAACTGCATAAATAATTGTATAAATAAGAGAGTGAAACCTACTCAGTATTTGTTCAACAGCAGCATAGTGAACCCAACCCTGAATTAGGATATACATGGTTCACGTGTGAAACATAAATGAAAGAGGCATGGCCCTGAAAAGTGTTATAAACTGTGTAACTGTTAGGGGAAACAAAACATTCATTCACAAAGCAACTGGCAAATAAGTCAATCATTTGAACCATAAGACAATCGAGCAGAGAACGGCTAAGCTAAACGCCATAAGAATTTAATATATACAAAGATCACTGAAGCTGGAACCCCGCCCACTGCTGAACATGGCTATTTACAGGTAATTGTCAGCAACCCACATACAGGAAATAAATGTTAATAACACAAATTACAAATACTTAGTATTTAAAATGTAAAATCTGGTCATTAACATAGGTTTTGGGAAGGAGTCTTCTGAGAAGCACTTTCTTAGCTACTAATTTGTGCTGACAATTATATGATGATTGAAAATATCAAAACTTTATTTTTAAACTTTATGTAATTCTGATTTTGCCGTAATTCATAATATCACTCCTCATCCCCTGCCAACTGGTCTATATTTGTGTGGTTTTGTTTTTATGAATTTTCCCAAGTCTTGGGATACCCAAATGCCCAGATCTCCAGAAATACATCCACTCAAGAATGATAAAAATATCATTACTAATAATGTACAGAAGAAATACCAAAATGGAAATTCTTTGTTTCTTCCTTCCTTCTTTGCTTCCATCCATCTTTTCAACCTTCTGTCCTTCCTTCCTTCCATCCTTCCTTCCATGCTTCCATCCATTCTTCTACCCTTTGATCCATCCTACAAACATTTACTCAAGGCCCATCATATATCGAAGAAATAGAGCTGAACAAAATGGACACAGCCCTTGTCCTCAGAGAATTTACAATTTCTGCATGGCAAGCAGTGGGATCCAGCAAATCACAAAAGACTAGAAAGATACTCAAGATTTCCTGCAACACAGAATATACACATACTCTGGGCCTCTTCCTTTTGTGCAACAGACTGAGCAGATGTAAAAATAGCCAACTTCAAGAGCACCAGGCTGTACTGCAGAGTTCACAGTGAAAAACGTTGGGGTGACAATGATGGATAAGTCATGTTGGTGCCTGGAGACCTGGATTCAATTCTAAAATTCCAGAAAGAGATGGATGCATATACAAAAGGCTTAGCAATGCCCTGGCACATACTAAGGGCTCATTTAAAAAAATAACTGTTATTATTGTGAAAAACTCAACAAAGAGGACTTTCTTGGAAACAATAGACATTGTTGAATTGCCTGATTCTATTTGGCAAATTTGTGTGGTGAGTGACATTAGCTTTTAAAAAATACATAGTAAAAGTAATAGTACTACTCAAGATGGTGGTCAAGCTTGGAGCTCTTCCAGGCTTTCACAAACAGAGCAATTCTTCAGTGCTATCTGTAAAGAGACAAGCTCTGGGCTGTGACAATTCATAATCTCCCAAAATGGTATGACGTCTTAGAAACTGATGAAAATGATGGAAACCAGTAGAACATTAACAAATGCCAAAAAACTTCAAAGTTTTTGGTTTTTTAGATCTTAGCTTTAGTATTTTGGTACATTCCCTTTTGTGTATGGAAATATGTCCAGATTCCTTCAAACTCAGAACTTTAGAAAAGTAGCCAGAATGCCATTTAGATGAACTGTTTTCTTCTAAAAGTATTTATATAACCTTCTCCCTTCTCTCCGTACAGCAGTTTTCCAAGGTCCTTCCCAGGGAGTGGGTGAATACCTGCTCCTGGCACAAAAGATCATTTTGCCTCTTAAATGGCCTTGGTTCTTTGACAGAGCAATAAATACAGATTTCCTATTGTCCAGGAACTAGACCTTTCCATGGGAGAGAAGCCTGAACTCTGATCCTATCACCAGCTTGTTACCTTGGAAAATTCTGGGAGCTCAAGAAGCCTGCAAGGGAAATTTCCGCGCAGGATATATCCTGCTCGTATTGGACAAACAGTGTCGTATTCTTGAAACTGAGGCAGATTCCTATTTTCAAGCTTTTTTGGCACTAAACTATGCCTTCCTAGTTGGTACACAGCTTCATGCCCCAGAGACACTGCAAAAGGCCTCCACTTGAGAAAGCGTGGGTAAATTTTAGAAGTGTCTCCCCAGGCTCAGGTCTAAAACCTTTCTACCTCTCTACTTTCTCCTCTCTTGATTAGCTTACTTAATTCTGAAAACCATATCCCAAGGTAGCTAGGGAGCTCCTGCGATTAGCTAGCTTTTACAGGTTGCAACAGAGGGTCAGAAAAGCCACGTGGCTTGTCCATAAGTGGCAGGTGAGGGTCTTGAACATAATTGTCAGCCTCACATTCCTGGGCCTCTAGACTTTCTGGACCAAACCTGGTGTGGCATCTCAGGCACACTCTTTCTACCATTCCTGGTGCAAAACAAAAATACTGGTTTTCACCAGAACAGTGTTTCCTACTTCTGACCGCTCATCAGAATCACATGAGGATATTTATTTAAAATGCAGGTTCTCAGCCTCCATCCTTCCAGAGATTCCAAGTCAGGGTAGGATAGAAAGTCTGTATCGTTAGCAAGCTTTCCAGGTGATTCTGACACAACCAGCTCAGTGCCTCTCCAAGAACTGGCATTAATAAAGCCGAGTACAAGAGCAAAATGAGGCCACTTTCTCCTTCCAAGACTGAGTGGTCCAGTTCCTCAGGCCTTCTAACAGTCATTTACTGTTGAGTGCTTCAGAGGTGGACTCAGTCATGGCTCTCAACGGCAAGACTGAGCAGCACAGTGCAATACGGCATATGCCGCAGGGCAGGAGACCTGTCTTTCAGTTCAACTGTAATTTAATTCAAGTGGAGGCCTTTGCCAGGCTCTAGGGCCCTGGACAAGTCACTTAACTACTTCTTGGGCTCGGGAGCTTCATCTGTCAAATCAGGCTAATGTCACCTGACCCTGCAGAAGAGTGGAGAAGGCAACACTGTTAGAGGTCTTTACATTGAAAAATCTCTTGTGCTCTTTGAAAGGAAAATGATAAACAGATATAACAGTGAGAGACTAAAATTCCCTTCTAGTCCAGCCTACATGTTGCAATCAGCATATCTGTCTGAAAGCAAAGCTTGCTGACAAGTGTCTGCACACAGACCCCCCTCCTGTGCAGCCTGTGGTTTCCTATTTCCAGTTGAGTCAAGTCCCAGCGTCTAAGCCAGGCAGGCAAAGGGCTTCAAAAGTTGGCCCCTCATCACTCATATTTCCAGTTCTGTTTCTTGATACTCCCTCCTCCACCCTACCCTATATGCCAGAGGTTAGCGAACTTCAGCCCAAGGGCCAAATTTGGACTTAGGCCTATTTTTGTAAGTAAATTTTTATTGGAATATAGCCATACTCATTTGTTTATGTATTGTCTATGGCTGCTTTTGTGCTACAATGGCAGAGCTGAGTAATTATGAAAGAGACCGTATGTAGCCTGCTGGTCTGCAAAGCCTAAAATATCTACTATCTGGTTGGCCCTTTACAGAAAAAGTTTTCTGACCCCTGCTTATAGACCAGTGTTTTTCAGATGTTTTTGGCCATGACCCACAATAAACACATTTTGTAACGAGACCTAGTATACACATAGATACCTGTGTGCGTATTTATAAATGCATATTTCTCAAAATAACATTTACCTTTATGAAACACAATGCATTCTGATAGTTTCTAGTCTACTAAATTATTTTTAAAAGCTGTTTATGACGTTATATTAATCTCATGACCCCAAGTGAGTCTTGATTCGTCTTTGGAAAACACTGCTCTGGACAAACTGAACAACTGGCTACTTATAACACATGTCCCCTGCTCTCCCACCTCTATTCCTTTCTTGACATTGCTCCCTCCACTGACAAGATCCTGTCCTTTCATCTCTATATGTACAAATTCTTCCCCTACACACTAATGGCCTGACAGAAGAGGTGTGCCCATTTCTGCATAAAAATATTATTTATCTGAGTCTCTACTGTTCTTATATACATAATGTCCAGCATTCAATGAAAAATTATGATATATAAAAAGCAAGAAAGAATAAACTATTGCTTTATCAAGGAATAAAGCAATCAAGATAATCAGAGTGAGAGATGAACTAGATATTGGAACTATCATATAGGGAGTTTAAAATAACTATATTTAATATGTTAAATGGCCCAATGGAAAAGATAAACAACATATATAAACAGATGGGAAATTTCATCAGAGAGATGAAAATTATAAAAAAAAGAGACAAAGAGAAATGCTAGAAATGAAAAACACAGTATCAGAGATGAAGAATTTCTCCACAGGCTCATCAGCAGATTGGACACAGCTAAGGAAAGAATCAATGACTTAAAATTATGCCAATAGATATTGTCTAACTGAAACACAAAAAGAAAAAAAGAATAAACAAAAGCAAACAGTGCTTGTAAGAGCTCTGAGATAACATATGGTCACAAGGTGTCTAACACTCATGTAATTGGAATCCCAGAAGAAGAAGAGAGAGAGAATGGGGGAGGAGAAATATTTGAAAAAATAATGGCAAATTTTCTAAAACTAATGAAAGATAACAAAGAACAGATCTAAGAATCCCAGAGAACACCAAGCATGATTTAAAACAAAATATACATACCCAAATTATAATTAAACTGTTGAAAACAAAAGACAAAAAGAAAATATTGAAGGTAGCCAGAGATGAGGTAGAGAGAAATTTAAATACAGAAGAACAGAATTGAGAATTAGAGCCCACTTCTTGGAAATTATGCAAGACAAAAGACAAAAGAGTGACAATAGCCCTAATACTTAAAGATTTATACTGGGGACTGCTTTACAGTAATCATGGAAGAGGGCTCCCCTTGAGGATGAGGGTAGAGATAAAGCAATATTGACCATGAGCTGATGATGGTTGAAACTAGATGATGAACACATGGGAATTCAATATGATGGTTTCCTTACTCAGAAATTTTTTTTAATTTCCATAATATTTTTTAAGGAAACATAAATTTTTAAAAAGAAGAAATAGGCAGAAAGGGTGAGTATATCATAGCACATATCCCACTGAGTTTCCCTGATTTTTTTTTTTTTTTTTTTTTTGCCTCTAATTAACCCTTCCTCCAGCCTTTGATTCACAGTGGGCTCACAAATCTCCAAACTGGGGTTACTGAGGGCTGCAGCCATCGTCTTTAGCAACACCAACCCAACAGCGCCTACCAGTGCCAAAACTCTCTTCTCCACACAGAGAGCACCGTCCCGAGTCCATCAGATTTGAGAAGAATCTCCATCCAGCTGGTGTCTCATACACAGGGACTTTCATTGATTTGGCCACTCTGAAAAACAAAATTTGAGGCAACAGTCAATTCATATATCTCCTTGCCTTTCTTTTCTCAGCACAGAAGCAAGTCTTTAGGATCTATTAATTCTATAACTAGATTTCAGAATATCCTGAACAATGCTGACAGTTTTCAGGATGTCAAGTCATAGGGTAGAAAATGATAAATAGCCTATTCCAATGTCTCAATTTTGCTTTCCCCATAATACAGAAAATGTTAAGTTAATGTATAGAATATTCTCACATTTGTTTCCCTTCTATAAATATTCTTTTATCTTTGTGGTAATATTCCACTGGGGATTGCAGAATCTAAATTAAGATGCTATTTGGGTACAACATTTTGAAATACTCTTTGACAATATCCATTAAAGATGAATATACACATATCCTATGAACCAGTAATTCAATTTCTAGAAATTACTAATGACATGTAGGGGACACTGAGGTGCCCTGCTCAGCTTCATCCCCAACACATACATAAACACACACACACATTCATATTTTAGGACTTTTAGGACTCGAACACCCATTCCCTCAGCTGCTAGAAATGTTGATGGCTGACAGCTCACAGATGTGACCCCCCACTCTCTGTCAAAGAGAGATGTCTCACTCAAAATCATGCTCCCTTCCCTGGGTCAATCCACAGTCCAATGACTGGCTAATGAGGGATGTATAAACGTCTAGCCTCCCTGCCCCTATATGGCACACCTCTGTAGGGCCATTTCAGCCCCAGAGCTCCCCATAGGTTGGCTGAGGCCTTTTTTGTGACTACACTGCAGTCTAACTTGTCTCTCTCTGTCCATTCCTCCTTCCTTACACCCCCATAGGCATTGATTTTGAAGGCAACTTTGATCTTGACAGCAGAAAGGAATAAACTTTCTGCAAGCAATTCTCTCTCAGAGCTGCTTCCTGGAGAACCCAACATGTGACATTACTCAACAGAGTGTGTACACAAGATTTGACAAAAATGATCATAGAATCACAATTCATAATAACTGAAACAACCCAAATATCCATCAAAGTAAAATGGACAAATGATTTGCAATGTATAATGCAATACCATAAAATCCATTGATCAAACAATTGCTACATGCAACAACTTGAATGAATCTCAAAAACAGTATTGAGAAAGAGAAAGCAATAACAAAGAAACACCTACTATATTGTTTCATTTAGATAAAATTCAAAAACAGCTAAGCCTCATCAATCCTGTTAAAGTTCAGGCTCAAAAGATCAAAGAGGTAAAGTGTTTTGTTCAAAGTTTCACAGAGGTAAGACGCAAAGCTAGAATTTGGACCCAAGTCTGCTTAATTTCTGCTCAGGTGCTCTATCCCATGACACCATGCTGTCTCCCCAAATGTTTTAATGCTTCAAAGGTCTACAGATCTCAACGCATACTGAGGAATGAGCTGGTACCAAAGACATTGGCTTGAAGAGTTTCATCTTCCCCACAGGCAAGCAACCAAAAGAGAAAAACACCAAATGCCTGCCACCAGCAAGGTTTTGTTCTTTGAAGGCTTTAAGCGAAGAAGGTGGCCATGGAGAGGGTGTCTCAGTGAAGAAGAGGAAGAAAGATGCACGTAGGACAAAGGACACAATGTAATAATGATTTCTTCAGGTTTGTTTCAGGGCCAGCTAGAGGGAAAAATATCTAGGAACTCCACCACGGGAAAGTGAACACCTCTGTTTCCATAAAACACAAATACAATCGATGTGCTCAGGCTCTTGAAAAATTGGGTGCTAATTCTCTTTCAATTTTTCTTGGAAAAGAAGCACCTTTAGGTGTTCGGGTGTTACATCAAAGGATCTGTTTTCTCTTTTTTTCCAATGGTCTAAGAGAGATATACAATCATGCTCACATCCTGGTAGGAACAAGGAAACAAATCCTCCCCAAATTGTAGATCAAAGGTAAATTTTCAGAGCCGTTGATTTCACGGTCAGGAGGTAAAGTAAGGAAGAATAATTCACACAGAAGCTTTCCAGGGGCAGCACATAGAAAAGCCTCAAATATGAATGAACATGAATTTAGCAAATATGTATGCATGTGATTACCAAATAGAATGTGCAACATGGGGCAGAGGTGAGGGCAAGAGAGCGGGTAGAGGGTGTGGGGACGTATATTTTCTGGCCAAAACATTCTTGTAGGTGCAAAGCCAAGTTGGCAGATCTGAAGGGAGGGGAAAGGATTTCCCCAGGTCCCACCCTTCCCAATTAATCACTGTCAGGAGGTCATCAGGCTGAAGGCTGAGGCTGAATTTTAAAGGACCGGATACTTCTATAACTATGAGCCACAGTTGCAGCTATTTAAGCTAAGATAACAATATGGGTAGTTAAATTCCGGGATCCTGAGCATGAGTTGATTGTGTCCAAGAGTCAGAAAGGAATTCCCCTCCCTCCCCCCTCTACTGAACTTGGGATCCATCCCAGACACAGCATTCAGCAGATACCATGCTGGAGACTGGGTTTTGGCAGGAGGCCCCTGGGGAGTCTCTGAAACGCTCTGGTACAAAAGCTTAAAATGAAGCTGCTCACGCTCAGGGTCTGCACCCCTCTCCTTGACTGCTGCCACCAGGTGTTGGAGACAAACATAAGAACTCACTTTCTAGGAAAGAACACAGTAGGAATGAACAGAAAGAAAAATGAATCTGGACCACAATTTTCCTGTAAGTGGGTGTGAGCCCTGGTAGCCCAAAAAACATGGTGGATACAAGCCCCTCAGTGTGGATGTTAATACCTTTAAAAATGTGGCTTCAGGTTAGAAATAGCTTCAACCTGTCTTTCCAATAGTTTCTCTCATGATACTCCCAGCATGCACCTAAAAACCTAGACCATCTTTAATTTTCTAAATATGCCCTTGCATTTTTGCTGTCGTTGTTGTTGACATCTGAGTTCTTCCTCATGCTTTTCATTTTACCTGGATTAATCCTCTTTTCCAATCTCTTGTCAAAACACTTCACGTTGCTTCAATACCTATCTATCTTAAATGCCCTGACATTATGAAACCTATGGCAAAGGCGGCTCGGTGATCAGCAAACTCATCTTTTCTCCTGGACACACAGTTAGACTACACTTCCCAACCTCTGTCAAAGTTAGCTGTGGAGCATGGTGGAGGTCTAGCCAATGGAACTCAAGTGGAAATGATGTACACCCTTTTCAGACCTGGCTATTAAAACTTCCCATCCTCCATGTTTTTCTCCTTCTGCCAGCTTAACGTGGGCAAGCCCAGCAATCCTAGAAGCTACACGTTGAAGACGGTGGACCCACAAGACAGAAGGATCTGGATCTCTGAATCACCATTTGGAGCAGAAGCAACCACCAATCAGGAACACCTGTTTTTAGCTTTTGACGATTGAGAAAGAACCTTTTGCTGTGTTTGAGCCATTAGACGTTTTGGGATTAGTTTTGTAGCAACAGCTCCATTATCTTAATGAATACATCCTTTCCTCATCGCCATAACCAATCCAAAGTAATCCTTCTTGCTGCCTTGCTTCCTCTCACCGGTAGAGAGTCTTTCTGTTCACATTATCAGTATATGTGCTGTTACCTCCTTAACACTTTCCCTGCACACACACATACTACCACCACCACCAATGTGTCAGAAGTGATTTGAGGGCAGGCGCTGCCCTCTATATGCCCTTTATAGCTCTTCAATGTCTAGGATAACATATCACCTTGTCAGACTTGCCCCCAATAAATTCTGTATAATTTCAATGGACTAATACCTATTATTTAAGGTATGTTGTTGGATAGCAGGGGGCAACATATCTCTATTTTATGGTCTTTTCTCCTTGTAGTTTCCTGAAATTATAATTAAGTCATTTCTGCATGTTTTATTTAAATTAGTCATTTTGAGCAAAGAGAATTTCTCCAGGTATTTATTAGTGGGGCTATTAGGATGAGATTAAGGCATTTCTTGGAAATAAAGATCTTACAGGATTAGGGCAGTGACTAAATGAGAATCAAAGGTCTGAGGAGCAGAAGGCCACACGATCTTCATATTACTCGTCTGGTGGTCGTGCTACCCTCATGTGATCAAACAAGACGATAGACACAAATCATCTTAAAAGTGCCCCACGAGCTCCCTACATGTAGGGGTGCTAGCATCTCCATCTTTGTGCCTCCCATGTCCAGCACAGCGCACGCCCACTGTAGGTATTCAAATATCTATTTACCTAATTATACAGTACCACATCATCGTGTGTGATCCTCTACTGGAATATCAATGGCTATTAATGACTCTCTTTCAGCTTGCAACAGAACAGCCAAACGAACAATGACTGATTATACCAAGTGCATGAGGCATATCCAGCTGCTCTTGGAATCCTACTTCAAGAAAGTTGCAACAGATTTAAAGAGGGCAAGATCTAGGTGCCTCTTCCTTTCATCTATCTTCATATGTCCACTTTCTTGAGAGACAAGCAAAGCTTATGATTCTATTTCCTATACGCTGAGCTCTCAGCCCCCTCTTTTTCTGTTTTTTTGTATTGGCACCTAAGCTAGTGTCTGCTGCAAATTTCTTTTTTTTTTTCCTTCTTCTTCTCCCCAAAGCCCCCCAGTATATAGTTGTATATTCCAGCTGCAGTTCCCTCTGGTTCTGCCATGTGGGACGCTGCCTCAGCATGGCCCAATGAGTGGTGCCATGTCCACGCCCAGGATTCGAACAAGCAAAACCCTGGGCTGCCAAAGTGGAGCGTGAAAACTCAATCACTCAGCCACGGTGCCAGCCCCTCTCAGCCCCTTTTTAAAAAGCCCCCAACTGCATAGACTAGGAGAAGATATTTGTGTTACATAACCAACAAAAGATTTATATGTGGTTTACATAAAAAAGTCTATAAGTCAGCTTAAAAAGGCAAATAATCTTTAAAGAAATGAGTGAAAGTTTTGAACAGGTACTTTACAAAAGAAGATAAGATATTCAAGTGACCAATTAGCAGAAACTATATTAGGAACCCTTACAACTCAATAGTAAGAAAACAAACAATTCCATTAAAAAATGGGCAAAGTATCTGAATAAACATTTTTTCCAAAGAAGATATACAAATGGCCAACAGATATATGAAAAGATGCTCAGTATCACTAATCACCATGGAAATGCAAGTCAAAACCACCATGAGATACACCTCCCACCTGTTAGAGTGGCTATTAGCAAAACGATAAGAGATAAGAACTGGCAACAATGTGGAGAAAAGGGAGCCCTTGTGCATTGTTGGTGGGAATGTAAGTCGGCACAGTCCCTATGAAAAACAATATAGAGGTTTCCCGAAAAATTAAAAATGGAACTACCGTAGGATCCAGCTATTCTACTTCTGGGTATATATCCAAAGGAAACGAAAAAAGGATCTCAAAGAGATATCTGCTTTCCCATGTTCATTGCATCATTATTCACAATAGCCAAGATAGAGAAATAACCTACGTGTCTGTCAACAGACGAATGGATAAAGAAGATGAATCTTCTTCAGCCACAAAAAAGAAGGAAATCCTGCCATTCGTGTATGTGGATGGAGCTTGAGGGCATTCTGCTAAGTGAAACAAGCCAGAGAAAGAAAACTACTGTATGGTATTATACGTGAAATTTAAAAAAATTAAAGTCAAACTCATAGAAACAAAGAGTAGAATGGTGGTTACCAGGGGCTGGGTGGTGGAGGGGAATGGGAAGATGTTGGGTCAAAGGGAACAAACTTCTAGTTATAAGATGAATAAGTTCTGAGGATCTTATAGGATGGTGACTAGAGTTAATAATATATATTGTATACTTGAAATTGGCTGAGAGTAGCATTCTCACCAAAAAAGAGGAACTATGTGAGGTGATAAATGTGTTATCAGGTGTTACCTGATTGTGGTCATCATTTCATGATGTATATGAATATCAAATCATCACGTTATACACTTTAAATATATTACAATTTTATTTGTCAATTATACCTCAATAAAGCTGGAAAAAAACCCAAAAGCTAATCATTGGTGACACAAGTCAGGAGAGTGGTTATCTCTGGGGAGGAAGGGGGAAGCAGTGTTTGGAATGGGAACAAAGATACTTCAGGAGTACAGTTCTGTTCCTTGATCCAGATGGTAGTTCCATGTGTGTGTTCACTTTGTGAAAAGCCCTGGAACTATGTATCCATTGTGCCTTTCCTTTATATGCATTATACTACAAATAAATGTTTACTTAAAAGAAAAAGGCCTCTAGTATTTATGACTAAGTACAGGTTTGAATTAGCCATGTTTACATAATCCCAAGAAAAAAACTACTAAAAATGGAATTTAACAGCATTCTGGATATGCTGGTTAACATCTAGCAGACATTTAACAAAACTGCCTTCAAATTAGTCCTGTAGTATTTTCATGATGAGTTCACTCCCAGATCCTTTCTTTGATGTCTGGCACTGCTGGCTGGAGCTGCTCTGAGGTAAAAGGCTTACGTGAGTTTGCAATTTATAAGCATTTTTAAGGCCATCTCTTCAACTCACAAGTATGAACCAGGCAGAGCTCAGTGAGGCCTTGTTTTCTAATGGCAATCTCAAAGTCTACTCTTCAATTTATCTTTTGGATGGAGCAACGCACACTTTCAGGTAAGATAAATATAAATCTTGAGGCTGTCATAATAAGATGATCACAAAAGTTTTTCACCATATATGTAAAGCTTAGCAGAGAGCTGCCTGGGGCCTGTAGTATCTCAGGCTGCTCTAACCCTCAGACTCAAGTATTAAGTAACACCTTCCTTGCCTGTCTTATCAGTGAGGTTGTAAGGATCAAACGAGATAGCACATAATGAAAAGAAAGTGCTATGGCAACTGCGTAATGTCCTACAGAGTTACAGCATCACTGTTTTTGGTGTTGGATCCTTCACTCAACCCCAAGGGGAATGGACATATTATTTAAGGAATATTTTCAAGAAAAAGCAAAAGATAACTGCCTGTCTCATGCTCCCTCTAAACTTCTAGATTTTGGCCAATTGTAAAACAAACAGAGGTGGACCTCAAACCCAGCAGCCTTTGCTGCTTTATCTAGAAGCTTCCGTGCTTTCATTTTAGGTAGGCATTACAGGAGAAAATAGGATCCTTCCCAACTAGATTTTAAATTCTGTTAGGAAACATAAGGCAAGCATATTTCTGAGGATCTAGACTTTACTTAAAAGAAAAAATTTGGCTTTGGGAAATTGACCAAAGACCCAAGAGAAAAATATGTAAAATTGAAACAATCACAGGTTCACTCTCTTATGCTAGTAAATAATCTGGAAGCCTGTGTCTGAGAATTTAAAAGTGTCTGTATTTACAGTCTTGATGCTTGAGCACTTTGAGGTAAACTGTTCCTGGTTCTAATTATTTTCAAAGAAGAAAAACTGTTGAGGGGCTAGGACTGGAGAATTGTAAGCCCCAAGTGTTCCAGCCAAGCTGAGAAAGAGATGGTCATCAGCAGTCCTTCAGATTCCCATGCGATTGCTCCCTGAGCAGCAAAAAGTGAATCATCTTCTAGTCTCTTTGTTTTGCTTTGAATTTTTTGTTATGTAGACGCCTTATTGAAACTTTTTCAAAAGTGTATATAGTACCCTTGGAAGATTTAGAATCAATTCATTTACCCCTACAGACAAATAATAGTGAGAACTGATATGACAGCTCTAACCCAGGAGAAAACACATCGCACTGAACAAAGTTTCTTTTCTTCCTTAAAAGCTTTTCTTTGTTTTCTTTTCTGGATTCGATGAACACATTTTCCTGGATGGTATTATAGAAATCTTATTGATCCTAGGTCACAAAACAGGAGAGAAGGGACATCTAGGCATTGGACGTTAAATAAATATACAGCAGCTGTAAATGGGTACTTATTCTAAAGGAAGAACAAAGCCCAGGGAAAGGTTGTATTTATGAAGGCTGCATCATTATTCTCTGGGTAACACCATGACAGAGGTAAACACTGACTGTCACGGCGTTATCAGTCTTCACAGCGCAAACATCTCCCCCTCGCTCTGATGTTTCATGTTGGATTCCGTTTCAGCAGTGCCATAGGGACATCGGTGTTTGTCCCACTGTTCTGTGAGCCCAATTCTGACCCTAAAACGGTTAATTTAAAACTTTTCAGTCTAAAATTTAACGGAAGAACATTGGCAATCAATCCCCATGGGTAAACTAAAGTAAGACTTTGAGGAGGAAAAAAAAGGATAAGCAGAATATTCCATAAGTTGGGCTTAAATATAAGGAAAAAATTGATAAATTTAATCACATTAAAATTTATAAACTTCTATTTGTCAAAGACACCCAAAAAAGGAGGTAAACCATAGAGTGAGATAAGATATTTGCAATGCATAAAAGTGAAGGATTAGTAGCCAACCTAAATAAAGAAATCCTGGAAACCAATATGAAAAACTCAATTGACCCAAGCTGTTTACAGAGGAGGAAGACTAATTAGCTCAAATGAAAATATACAGTAAATCAGAGAAATGAAAATTAAAACAACAGCCAGACATAGTGTCACACCCATCACGTAAAAAAGAAAAAAAGAAAAAATCTAATAATACCAAGTGTTGTTGGGAATGTCATGGGAAAATGGAAACCCAAGAATTGATAGCAGGATTGTAAATTTGTACACTCACTTTAGAGGGTAATTTGAGAATTCTTAGTAGAGTTGATCATGCTCTATGAGCCAGCAAGCCCACCTCTCAGTATCTACCTTTGAGAAACTGGCACACAGTTTGTACAAGGACACTGGTTCACAGATGTCTATTACAGCACTATTTGTGACAGAGAAACAAAAAGCAAAATCAGAAGCAAACTAATTGTGGGGGAATTGACAAGCTGTGGTTTATTTATACAGTAGCAAATCAACAGCCATGTTTCAAGGGCTCCAAAGTATAAAATGCAAAAGAACCCCACAAAGAAGAAATTACGTGTACTTCTGCCTTGCAATATTATCTTAGATCCCTACTATTCCAATTACTATTTCTCCCTTGCTTGTCCAAATTGAAAACCTAGTGGGATATCATTCCTCCTCTCTAATAACAGGTTTCGTATATTTGCAACTCTGAAGAATTAATGGGACTAAATGACTAAATGAAGAGACACAACATCATCCGGTTTGGAGAACCAGCTAGAACCTGTCACCCCTACCAGAGCCACAGAGGAACTTGGAAGGTCTCCCCTTCCCATAGCTATGTTTCTGAAGGCAGAAGGCAAGTCCAAGCACACTAGCTGTGACCAGCTGTAATTAATTAGCCTGGGCATTTCCCAAGATTCTTAGTCACTGCTTCCCACTTGCACGGATTGAACTCCAAATCTTTCTTTCTTTCTGATTAAGAGATAGTGCTTGTATTCTGTGTTGGATGAGCATTTTCCCCTCCCTTTTCTCCTGCCAACATATCCACCAAGATCACAGAGAAGTACCAGTTCTGTATATGGTTCTTAACTGAGACTGTCATTTTCAGCTCCCATTAGGGAGTCCCTGGTTCTTTGACAAAAGGAAGATGAAGAAAAAGCCCTGGAGATTCTAAGTGGAGATTCCTGAGCAGAGACACACAGACCTTCAGGTTGCCGAGTGTGCCCTCTGGAAATGTGAGTGACAGCTGTCCATGCTGGTCTTGGAATACTGTGGACTGAATAGGTCATTTCCCTGACATTTAATCTCATCAGGGAACTCTGATCTCTGGCCTAATGAATGACCCAGGTCATTGCTTTCCTGGGGAGCCCGACCAAGTCATCAGGCAGCTATCTCTGAATGGACTCTGAGAAAGCAAGCGTTCATCAAGGGACACAGAGGCAGCCACTCTACCTGAAAGGTACCACATATACAAGACTGCCCTACACTTCCAGGATTTCCACCCATTATTGAGGATTGGGTTTAATTCTGCCAATAAGTATAAGGAAAGTTCATGCCACATTAACTCTGCTCTAACAATTTACCTTTTTAAAAAGTTTCATTTTAGTGAGACGTAGTTATGAGGAAAGAAACTATTGAAAAAGTTGATGTCCTTTTGTGAGAAATGAGTTTTACAGCACAAGGTAAAGCTGAGTCAACGGGAAGGGTAGGCAAACAGGCATTGCCCGTGGAATCAAATTCAAATGCCTTCTCTGAACTCTGACTGCCTGGGTGCGCATACAGCTGTGTGACTTTGGCCAAGTTACGTAAACTCAACACGCCCAGCTCTTTCACATGTGAAATGGAATACCAAGGTATCTCCTCACTTAGGGAGGACTAAACGGGGTGATGCATGGGAAGCCCCAAACACCCAGAGCAGTGCACGGACATCAGCAACAGCTGTTTGCACCTCTCCAGCTGCTGCTTCCTGCCTCCCGCTCTATCCTCCTGCCGTAGCCAACTACTATTTTGATAGAGGCTCTTTAAAGCACCATGTAGCTTCAGCTCCCTGCACAGAGTTCACTTAGGTGGGGATTTCTTCATATCAGTTAGAATCCCACCAGGAATAGATACACTCAAATGAAGTAATTTGAGGAGAGTTTAGTACAAGACCTATTTACACAGGTGTGGGTGGTGGAAAGGGAGAGCACAATGGACGGTACAGTACCCCAGGGCAAGTAACATCAGGGTTAGCATCACCCCACCCCCAGATTTATTCCTGGAATCAGAGACAGAGCTGGGTGGAGAGGGCTGCCTGGCAGGAGCTGTGACCTTCAGAAGAGGCACGTTGCCAGCCCTTAGAAACCCAATAGGAAGAGAAATAAATTCCCAACTGCATTCCCCTTCCTGTCTGATATCTGTAGCGCTCTCAATTGTCACGACCCAACTGAAATCTGGAAGGAAGACAAGCCGGTTGATACAGGCATAGAGGTCAGCCCATGGGACAGAGCACACGGAGAGGATGGCGAGAGGATCTTTGGGGCAAATGGAAGATACCCGGCACACTCTTCACCCATCCCCCCAGACTCAGACTGCTTCCTAACTTTCCCAGTTAATCTGCCCAGTCTCTTCTTTGTGCTGCCCCCACTGCCAACCCCACGAGTTACACACTCAGAGCAGGGTATTGCATTAGATGTTGGAGCAGCTGACTCCCTCCACTCTGTGAGCCCCTTGAGAACAAGGACTCTGCCTGGCACAGAGCAAGTGCTTAAAGACATTTGTTAATTCCGTGCAAGCATCATGGAGTCTATCAGAACACAGCCTCCTCTACGGGGTGTAAATCATAATTTAGATTCCAGAACTAAGCACTTCAAATATCAATGGGAGCAAGTACATGAAACCATTGAAAGTTCAGGATAAAATTAAGTTATGGTGGATGAATTTCCAAATGGAATTACATACAAAGAGTTGGCTGAAAAGATTGATAACCTTACTTCTAATTAAGCGTATGCTAGTTTACCAAGTCCAGCGCGGTAAGTGTATTGTGAAAAGGTAGGAGGTGATGGGAAAACTGGCCACTTTTTAGCTTTGTGGTATTTCCCAGAAATAAATGCTCATTTCACTGTAAAACTTCAAGAGGATAGGGTACACATTTCTCTCATTTACAAGGAGCACCTTGTGGGACTGACGTTTCATTTCACATATGTTGGAAAACAGTGGTTAAGAGGAACCAAGAAATTTATTTTTTTATATGACTATGGCAGAGGTCTTATGCTTTAAAAGAATTTTCTCCTATTGAACTCCCTTGAAGAGCAAGGGAGAAGGAATGTGTCAAATGGTCTTGAGTCATGTCAAGGTTTCTCAGCGAGATGCCTTTCCCAAAGAGGCTTGAGAGACAGGAAGTTGGAGGGGCATCCCAGGGAAGCAGATGGCCCTCCTCCAGGTCTGGGATTGTAAGAAGCTCTGAGCTCAGCAGAGGGGCAGCCCAGAGGCATGGCCTGCACGTGTGGTTGACAGCAGGAGTCTGTAAGTCATGCTCTCTTCTTCTGATCAGTCTGGTCCTGAGCTTCAGTCCCCAGGGAGGCAGTAGGGGAAGGGGAAGGAGGTGGGCAAAGCAGCTGTTTGCATTCAGGATGACCCATGCAGCGCCGGCTGCAGCTGAGTTGAACTCTCTCTCAGAGGGCCTAGTTGTCTCTGGGGGATGGGGACCAAAATAGTTTGGCAAGAACACGCACTTCCCGAAATTAATTGGAGAAGCAGAGACTCCCTAGGGAAATAAGGTCACTCAACTGCTTTGTCCTCCTTCTGAGAGATGAAGGCACGGGAACATTCATCCATGTGGACCCATTCCGTGTGCAGGCTGCTTCTGGGCCTAATTGGGAGCTTAGGAGAAACCTCAACACAGAGGAAGGGAAGGTCGAGAGAGAATATGATGGCTTCTGGGCCTTGAGAACCACTGCAGGGGCACAGTCTCGGGCGAGAGCAACAATTCTTTTTAGGTCAAGATCCCACATCCTACAGTGAAGGGATGGCAAAAATGAATGGAGCACTAGGAGCACCGCTCTCTATGTTAGCCCACGCCTGCAGCCCGAGCAGTGCCTTTGTGCTAAGGTACAGCCTCTTCAAGACCCAATAATTTCTAGCTATCAAAAAGTGTTGTAGCACACTGCTTTTCTAAGAAAAGAACACTTTAATGCCATCTTCTGAAACATTGTCATAATAAGCATTCAAATGTGAATGTCCTCCATGTGGACACTGTCCACTTGGAATGTGATGCCCTTACACAGTACACAGCCTGTGCAACTGGACGCAGCAGCTCTCCATCAGCCTCACCTGAATTTAGACAGGGTAGAAGTTACTGCTCTCAAGTCCCTTAAACACATTCCTGGTTTAGCAGGGAGTGGATCACACCCTCCGCAATGGTCCTACCACTGCAAGTGTACCCAAAAACCTTTCACAGTCTTTGAATTGTTGAAGACATAGCCTTCAATTTTATTTTTCTCTAACCATATGCCCTGCCCAATAGCATTCGGTGGTGGTGAACTCTGTGAGTTTGCATGTGTGTATGAGGCCCCGCCCCACATAATGCCAAACATATTAAAATATATCCACATCTCGCATAAAAATCTACTTTTTGTTCCAAAAGAATATTGAAAGGATTTTGATAAGTTTTTTTTGAAGTGAGGCTCTAAGTCACTCATTTAATTAACTATTGGCAATGATTTCTCATCAATCATGCATACTCGGGAATCCTTTCAAAACGAGTAAATAGATCCTACAAATTACTTGCAAGTGTTACAATGATTTCTTGGATACTAAACATAATAATAAAGTGACAATATGTGCATTTCATACACATTAAAGTAGGCAGTTAACCATGTTGATGTTGAAGTGTTCTTCATCATGGAGCTCATAATTGTTTTCAGACCTCTCATTTTAAGTCCATGAATATCGAACACCTCGGGCAAGGGGCGGAGGATACCACTGAGGGACACAATGACCTGGTGCACGTGGGCATGCATGTGTAGGTGTGTGTATGTGTGTGAGACAGAGAGAGCACCTGTGGGTGAGTGAGCATGTGTATGCATGTATATGTGTACTGTGTGTATGAGTGTGTGTGTGTGTTGGGGGCAAGGCAGGGCGGTGTGAGAACCTTGAGTCGTTTCTTGCACAACAAGCTTTCGGGGAGCATGCTTCATCTTCTCCTGCCATCTCTCCCCACAACATTCTGCATACACCATACTTATTTTCAGAAGGCCCTACAAATTTATTTCTGCACATTCCATCCCAGAATTCTCTCAGCTAGCTCCCATTTTCTCTGCCAATATCCAGTGCAGTTAATTCTGCCCAGCTGGAATACCAGATACGGATCCGTGCAATCCCAGCGCACTAACCTGGCACTAGCCTACTGACTGAGTTTCTCTGAAAATCTCAAGGCAACGTTCCAAGGGTCAGAAAAAGAAATGATCGTTCACTTGTAACAGATCTCCCAGCTGGATGAAATATGACAGTTAGGGGGTATTGTTTTTCCCCTCATGAAACCAAATGTGCATATTTCATTCAAATAAAGGTAGCAAAATGATTTCATGGGATGTACACTCTTAGAAGTTCCAGTAAGATGACATCTGCAGAGGACCCAGGTAGTGTCCTTAAAGGCCTAACCTAGCACCCGAGCTGGGCAAGTTTTCTCTTCTTTTGTCTAGCCGATGGTGCTTCACTGTTCAGCCTCCCAGAAGAGGCTAACGCTTCCCAGACTTTCTTGATAATAACAAGCATCTGGGGTGCTTATTTAAGATACAAATTCCTAGGCCCTTCCACTGGCACATCTTGAATTCGTAAGGCTTGGTTAGGACCCAGGTGTCTATACTTATAACAAGTAGTGTTTCTTATTTCTAGGAGATTCTTACGTCTAGGAGGGTTCATTAAAAATGCTGAGTTAAGACAAACTATATGCAACATTTATATGCAAATGACAGTGATCAATTAACCTATGCAACAGTGTGAAATATAAATTCAGTTATATATATATATATAACTGAATTTTTATCCACATATTGCATAACGTTTAAGAAGTGCTCAGAGGATATTAGCTGATTGTGGGTCCAGACTCAAAATGGTGTTGAACATCGGGCTTAGCATAGACATGAGTCATATATGTGAGATGTAAGAATATTGGACAATGGCAGTAAGATCCTGGCAGGCTGAGGTCCAGCCCTCGCCTCACCGTGGCATTTCTCGCATATGTGAGAGGAACAACCAGCTCCCCAAACTGTCAGTATTGCACTGCCTTTGAAATCTGGCAAGCCTGGGTTCAAAGCGCAGCTCTTACGCTTTTAATTCTGTGACCTCAGAGGCCTGTCACTTATCCGCCCTTATCCTGGGTTCCACGTCTAAGAAATTGGAAGGATGATAACACCTGCTACTGAGAGGAACTGGTTCTGCCTCTTTGTAATGCTTTAGGGAGGCTCTGCAGCAGAGTGGAACAAGCTTGGGCTTCTTGGGTGGACAAACCTGGGTTCAAATCCTGACTCCACTTTTCACTAACTTGATGGCTTTGGGTAAGTCATTGCCCTTCTGTGAGCCTCGGTGTCCTCATAGGTAGAGATGGGGGTAGTCGTGACACACCAGAAAGGCAGCACAATGTAACAGGTGGAAATCCTCACCCCGGTTTAGGAAAGTGGATCTTTTTGAGGGCTTCCAAGAAAAGCGACCCACCCATTGGCAATAGCCTGCAAGGAAGTGGGGAGCTGACAGGGGGGTTTGCATCTGAGAGATGGCTGTGTGGGATCAGGACCCGCCACCACTGCACGCCCCACCCGCCATATGGAAGGGGACAGATTATTTCCTGGGAAGGTGCTGCCTGTGAACTGAAAAGGCTATGATCTTGGGGCCCCAGCAGAGGGCACTCCTAGCTGAACGTGGCATTGAGGGAAAGAGTATCCTCCCTTGAAGAAATACTCCCCAATTCTACCTCCCAGGGACTTCAAAGGCTTGCAATTCCCAGACAAACCACACTTTCTGCCCTTGCGACTCAGTGATGTCCCGTCCCTCACTTCAGCTAGCTGGCTTTTAATTGTCCTTTAAGTCTCAGCTTCTGAGAAGTGCCTCCAGAGCCTCAGAAGGAGACAAGGCCCGTCCTGAGGTTCCATGAGGGCAGCAGGATCAGCCCACCACAGGTATCCTCTTCTGCTCTCCCATAGAATCGTACAGCACCTCCTCCACAATGTTGTTCTTGTCCACCTCCTCTGGCAGCTTCAGGAGGACAAGAGCTGTGTCTTTCTCTGAATGTCAACTCCTAACACAGGACCAGGTACAGAAAAGGTGCTTGAGAGATGTTTATTGATTGAAAAATGGCCTCTGGGCTCCATTCTAATAGGGGCAGGAAGGATTATCAGAAACTCAGAGGTGGGCAGATTCTAAGATGCGAGTCCCCCTGCTTTGAGAATCACTGCAGCTGGCAACAGGTGCTCCTGATGAGAGCGGCCTCTGTGAACAGAAAAGCAATTTGAGAACTCCTGATCTAATGAGGAAGAGAAGAGAGGTCCCAACTGGCACAGTTCTGTTCATGAAATTAGCACAGGGCTCCAGGGGGGCCGGATGGAAACCTCTGGGTGGGACCAAGGCTGTGGACTGAAGGGCCAGGGGCAGGCTTGCCTAAGGGCCCCCAACATCCCCTTGGCTGGATGATTCAGCTACTTGGTTGTGCTGGCAATGTGGCTGCTGCTGGACCTGCCCCAGAACAGGGGGCAGGCTTCCGAAGGACACACATTGTTGTTTCTGTCATTTTGACCTATCCTGCAGGACTTTTGCTTGCGGGGAACTGTAGCTCAAGAGGGCGGAATTCAAAGAAGGAAGTGAGTGTAGGATTAGCTGCAACCAGAGGGAACAATCTGTTACCTACAAGCAGAAGCTCCTCCTCCCCTAGAGGCCCCTCTTTGTCTTCCCTCTTCTCCCACTTAGCTGTCTCCTTCTCTCGAATTTTAACATCAGTGCTCTCTTTCCTCTCCCTCTCTTTGGTGCTCCAGCTCTAGGAGTGGAGTACTTACCCTTGAGGAAGGGAGTAGGGATGGGGTGGGATGGAGCTAACGTGTAGTGAGCAGCTACCTAGTACCAGGCACTGTGCTGGGCACTTCCACAAATTCATGCATCGAATCCCCCAGGCACCCCATGGGGTAGGCGTTATTATAATCCTCCTTGGGCTCTATTGCTTGTTGCCCATCCAGCTTCTTCCAGAGAAAGAGCCCCAGCCCAGAGGCCCTGCTGCAGGGGTGGTCTGAGCTGACTGGACCAAGGCTGTGTCCAATTAGCTCAGACCACCTGGGGATGGGGGTGTCCACTGGGTAGACTGAGCCACACGAAACCTGAGAGAGCTCAAGGATCACCACCTCACTTACTAGTGGCACTGAGGACCCTCAGAGCCACGGTTTATTTCTGTGAAATCCCTATAGGTTTGCAAAAAAACCCTTCCTTTGTCCTTGCTCTAACTTGATTCATTCCTGCCCCCAGCAACCAAAAGGCCTGGATTTCAAAAACCATTATCACCAGACTGCAGACTACAAAACCGAGGTACCAAGAGATTCAATGGTTTGTCCAATGTCGTAAACTGATAAGTGGCTGGGCGGGGATTCAGGCCCTGACCTGCCTGATTCCAAAACCCATTCTCTGTACACTGAGTTGTGCCAAGACATTCTTCAGGGCCTCTAAGAATATTTCTGGATGTGTTTTGCCCATAAAGACAATCTGTAAAAAGTATGCTGGATCAGAGCAGTGGGAATTGTAGGAAATCCTTGCTACAAAGAGCAAAACTATAGCTCTCTTCTGGCAGTGATAGTAATAATACTAACAGCTAACATTAATTAAGCATTTACTGTGTGCCAGGCCCTGGGCTTAACACTTTACACGAATTTTATCACATTTCTCTTCCCCATTTTTAGATGAGGATATTGGGCCTCAGAGAGGTTATATAACTTGTCTCAGGTCTCAGAGCTAGAAAGAGAAAGCTCTGTGGTTCAAAGCCAGCTCTCTCTAAACTTGAGACCTCACGCTGTACAGAGACAAATGCGACAGTCTGGACAAGACTAATCTGAAATCTTAAGGAGGCCGTGGCCACCTCGCTGCAGCCATCATAATTATTCATAACAGGGAGGGGGTGCTGAATGAATGTCAGGAGGTGTAAGTTGTGAACTTCTCGCTAAAAGTCAGAAGGCCAAGTTGTGAGATGGGCTTTTAGTGAAAACTGAGATGCTGACAGTGTTAGGCAGTGAGCATGGTCCTCTGAGGTTTTCCTCCCTGGAGCTTGGTGCCAGCAATCTCCTGTGATTTATGCTCCCAAGTGACACAGAGCTTGCAGGCACCAACTCTGCAGGAGTGAAGAAAATGGATCGACTCTCTGGGGTTGTTTTCCCTGCACACACCATGTTCCCTTAAAAGGCCTTGAGTGTATATACAGTTCTGACACGAGGGCAGAACCAAATAACAGCAGGGCCTCTCTTCCCCTTATATGGTCAAGTATTACAATGGCACCCACCCTCCTAATTTATGAAGCGTACGAGTGGAGGAATGCCCATCAGGAGATGTGGGGATATTTCACCAGAAAAGATATAAAGCTCATCTCGCTGGCAGAGAACTTACAAGACCAAGTGGAACAGAATGCATGCTTGCTGAGGGTTTTTTTAAAAAAAGAAAACTCTTAAGAATAAACACTTTCGTTCCTCTCTCAAATATCAACATTTCTTGAAGACAAAGAACACGCAGAGCTTACCCCAAGTATCAGAAAAGAGAAAAATAAAGCAAGAATAAAAACTTGTAGAGTTTATTGTCATACATTTACCTCCTCCCACCCTAGTCTTTGCTTCCCCATTAAACACACACACACACACATCCTCCTCCAAAGCACGAATACAACCAGTCAAGCATCTGAAAAGAAAGGACAATTTCATTTGAAATACAATACAGAAATAGGAGAGAGGACCAGTCAGCCACAAAGAGTTCTTGTCTATAAAGGGCCTTAGCCATTTTATTAGAAGCTATAGATCAAGTTTTTCCATCCAATCTCTGTCCTAAGATTGGAACCAATAAAGACAAGAGGGTGTGTCAAATGTGAATGTAGGAAGAGTGCATCATACGTCATAAATCATATGATACCCACAGTTAACTCAAACACTATGGCAATGTCCTCCTAGAATTGTTATTTTTTAAATTACTATTTATTATTTTTATTTAATACACAAGTAGGTTTCTTAGATATAACCAAGTATAAGTTACGTCATTATTTAAACTCTTTTCGCCCTTGCTATCATTCACTTCAATTTGGTCAGGACTCTGAATCTATCTGGTGGGCATGCTGGTCCAAAGGACCAAATTCTTCTATCCCACTTCAAAAAGCCGAGGAACCCTTGGGCATCCACTAACATTTTAATGGCGCATTGTTCAAGCTGTTAGACAGAGAAAGATTCAGGCATTTCATACACATAAAACATATTCCTTCACCACTTTACAAACTACATGTATGCGTGGAGCACCTTGAGTGAAACTCAATATTTTAAAAAAGCATTTGGAGATCCCCAGATAGTGGGTGTGTACAAATAACCAACACCCAAGAAAACAATGCCCTGAGCTTCCTTCAGTAAAACTCCCAAATGAGATGTGTTTAATGTGAAAAGTGCAGTTGGAAGCTCAACTTCTTAAAACCAGAAATTTAGAACTCAGACCCTGCTGATCCCAAATACGTGTTATCACCTGAAAAGGTTCTACTTAAGATCCTCATAGAACTCGCACCACAAGGAAAGCTCTCAAGGTCTCATGGCGGACTCTCTACCCCACAGCTTTATTGAATGGCTACATTTGAGGCAGAAAGAGTGAGCAGGTATGAGGAGAAAATTCAGGAGCCCTGGGTGGTTGTGTCCCAAAACACGGGCAACTGAGCCTCTGGCAACTGTGGTGTCCACTGTCTTCCCAGAATCTTCACACTGTCTGGGGGACCTCGAAGGGAGCTTCTAAAGGCATGGCAGTTGCCCAACTTGAAGCATTTTTAAATACCTACAGCTCCAGCTGAGGAGGTTCCCTTCCTGGGATTAGGAACCAAACAGCAGGGATGCAAGTCTGCAAGCTTGACCACCTGCATCAGAAATACCTGGCCATTTTGTTTAAAATGCAGATTCTTGGGCTCCACTCAGCATGACTGAATCTGAATCTCTGGGGGCAGGGCCTTGGAACTTGCATTTTAACAAGGACTTCTCTACCCACCCAGCCCCTGTAAGATTCTGATGCACTCTGACATTTAAGAACCACTGCCATAAGTAATCAAAAAAAATCCTATTGAATTCAACACAGTTTGATACCCAGTTAAGAAATACAGTCAAGGCCCATATACTTCTAAGATTTGAGGCAAAAAGGGATCTCAGGGAACAGCTAACCCAACCTCTTCATTCTTTAAACAAGGAAAGTAGGTGTCTAGGCAGAGTCACTGACTTGCCCTGGGATCTTATTGCCGGTTTATGGTAGAGCCTTTTGAGAGTTCTGGTCCAGGTCCCATTCCTAGACTATTGCTTGTTCTGCCATAACACTCAAAACCTTTCTCACCCCTCCCTGCACCACACCCACACCCATCCACACACTCTCCAGGGCGGCTTTGTTTAAAATGTAGAATAACCCACCATGCTGATCTGGGAACTTCTGTTTCTGCCTGTCCAATATCCTGCCCCTTCTGAAGGAAACAGAACTTCGGTTTACATTCGTGGAACTGCTCCCTTCTTCACTGCATGTCACTCAAGACAATCCCTTCTTCCATGGCCAAAGAGCAAGCACATGACTTAAGCTAGCCTGAGCACGCGCTGAATCTTGAGGGAAGTGAAAATGAGTACAATGTATGAAGTTTCTTCCTTGATCGGGAAGGCTATTCTCCGAAGAGATTACCCATACATAGTTCCTGCCATCCAGTTTCCTATTATTTTTGAGACCAGCTTTTCCTTTGATTCTGAGAGTTACCCCTTAACCTTCTATCGCATTCCTTTTAAGTAACCTAAAATTGGTCTTGTGACTTGTATGCCAAGAACCCTAGTTGACCCCTGCTTCCTTAACCCCAAACTGGAAATGTGCAAGTATTTGATTCAATCCCATGGAAAGGGAAGTTGGGGTTAAATATCTCCTTTTTGGAAACACAGAGGACGCGAGACCTTGTAGTTGGATGAGCGGGGGTGCAATGCTGGAAACCCCAGTCTCCATCAATACCCACCACTCTACTCATTCCAAAAGGCTTAATATTTTGCCTTTGATCCCAAAACACCCCATGTCCAAACTAAAAGGTTTAAGATACTATCTGTGCAGCTGAAAATAGAAATATTCACGAGCCCACAACTGCAAAGCGATCCAAATGACTCCTCTAAGTCGTACACGCAATCTCAAGATCTGGTGCCAAGAAGTTCTTGGGCTTACCACATCTGCACAAGTAGACAGATTCTCTCCTTGTCAGTCTGGGTTTTATCTTTAATGTCCTCTCCCCAGGGCAGCACTATGGTCCCTGACATGCAGGACATCTGCATGCAATTTCTACATAATAGGAGCAAACCTCAGTTATTTTAAAGCCACAAGTGCCATTAAGAGGTCTTTCTGCCAAAACCCATATGGCTCTTTTGTTACAAAGCTATACAAATATTTATGTTTTCTGTTTGGCTTGGCAGCAAGGCAAACTTTCAGACTCTCTATTGCTCTTGCTTCGAAATGACTGCCTGTCTCCTGCCGCAGGTTGCTTACTATTCACTGTGATTCTCCAAAATAAGTTCTAACTTTTTGAAGTGCAGTACCAAAATTCTTCTGTTTAAGAGGCCCGTCATCAAGTAGTTGCTCCAGAGAAGTGGTGTACAACCCGGACAGCAGTTTAGCATTAAGAGGGAAGCTTTAAAAATGTATTTTAATTGTTTTAATTACGCTATAGTAAAGTGGTCTTTTTGGTGCGTTCCGTTCTATGAATTTTGACACATGTATAGATTCACGTAACTAGCACCACAATCAGAAGACAAAACATTTCCATCACCATCAAGAATGTCCTTGTACAGTCACACCTTGTCCCTTGTTGTCCCCTACCCCTTGCCCCTGGTAACTACTGCTCTGCTTTCCTCTCTCTAGTTTTGTCTTTTTGAGTACCGTATCAATGGAATCACACGGTATGTGACATTTTGAGTCAGGTTCCTTTCATTCAGCATAATCACTTGAGATTCAAATTGCTGTGTGTATCCGTAGTTCCATTTTATTGCCAAGTACTATTCCATTGAATGGATATATCACAGTTTGTTTACCAACTCACCTGTTGAAGGACTTTGGGTTGTTTCCAGTTTGGGGGATATTATGAATAGAGCTGCTATAAAGATTTGTGCTCAGGGTTTTGTGCGAACATAAAGTTTTAATTCTCTAGGGTAGATACACAGGAGCGGTACAAAGTCATATGGTAATAATGTTTAAATTTATAAGCAATTGGCAAACTGTTTTCCAGAATGACTGTGTGTCCCATTTTGCATTCCCACGAGCATTATATGAGAGCTCCAGATGATATGCATTGTTGTCAGCACTTAGTATTAGCAGTATTTTTTATTTTAGCCATTCTAATTATAATGTAGTAGCATCTTGTCCTGGTTTTAAGTTGTATCTCCTAAAAGCTAATGATGTTAAATATCTTTGCATGTGCTTATCTGGCATCCATACATCCTCTTTTGATCAAATATTTTGCCCATTTTTAACTGGATTGATGGTTCCAATTCTTCCAAGATGTTGAAAAGATTATACTCTCTGCTATGAATGGCTTTACCACTTTGGTCAAAAATCAACTGCCATATTTATGATGTCTGTTTCTGTATTCTCTGCTCTGTTTCATTGATCTATATGTCCAACGCTTTGCTAAAACCACATTGCTTTCTGCTAATCAGATAATGTGATTTATCCAGCTTTATTTTTCTTTTTCAAAATTCTTTTGCCTATTCTAGTTACTTTGCCTTTCAATATGAATTTTAGAATTGATCTGTCTATATCAAACAAAGTCCCATGGGAATGTTTATTGGAATTGCATTAAATCTATAGATCAACTTGAAGATAAATGACACCTTTGCTATGTTGAGTCTTTCAAGCCAAAGACATGGTCTGTCCCTCCATTTAGGTACTTTTTTTCATTAATGTTTGATAGTTTTGGTATGTAGATCCTGTGTTTTATTAAATTTATAGCTAAGTATTTCATTTTTGTGAACAATTGTAAATAGTATTGCTTTTTTTATCTCAGTTTCCAAATGAACATTGATAGTATATAGAAATTCAATTGACTTTTGAGTGTTGACTTTGTATCCTCTGATCTTCCTTTACTAGATCTAGGACTTTTTTGTAGATTCCTTGGGATTTTCTATGTGCCATATTCACAATGATGTCATCTGTGAATAGGAAACATCTTGTTTCTTCCTTTCGACTATAAATGGCTTTTAATTCCTTTTCATGCCCTATCACATTGGCTAGGCCTTCCAGTACAATGTCAAATAGTAGTGGTGAGAGTGGACAACTTTGCCTTTTTCCTCATCTTAAGGGGAAAGCATTCAGTTTTTCACCATTAATTATAATTTTAGCTGTAGGCTTTTTTGTAGATGCCCTTTAATAGATTGAAAAAGCTCTCTCTTATTCCTAGTTTAAATGGATGTTGACTTTTCTGTCAAATGATTTTCTGTTTCAATTGATATGATCATGTGGTTTTTCTTCTTTAAATTGCTAATAAAGTGGATTAAAATTTATTGATTTTTTTAATATTAAACCAGCCTCATATTTTCAGGATAAACCCTAGATTTTTCTTTTTATATATTGCTGGATTTATTATCTTAATATTTTGTTAAGGGTTTTTACATCTATGTTTATAAAGCATATTGGTCTGTATTTTCCTTTTCTTATACTATTTTTGCCTGATTTTAGTGTCAGAGTGGCACTGGCCTCATAAAATGAGTTGAGAAGTGTTTCATCCTCTTCATTGTCTGGAAGAGATTGTGTAGAATTTTTTTTTTAAATATTTGGAATGATTCACCAATGCATCTATCTGCACTTGGGAGTTTATTTTTTGGAAAGTTTTGAAGTATGAATTCAATTTCTTTAATAACCACAGAAATGTTCAAATTATCTATTTCATTTTAGATGAGTGTTGATAATTTTGTTTTTCAAGAAATTGGCCATTTCATCTAAGTTGTTGAATTTATTCATGAAGAGTTCTTTACAGTGCTCCCTTACTATCCCTTTAATGTCTAAAGACTCTGCAGTAATATTTTCATTCCTGATAGCCATAATTTGCATCTTCTCTTTTTCTCTTTGTCAGTCTTGCTAGTTATCACTTTTACTCATCTTTTCAAAGAACCAGCTTTTAGTTTAGTGACTTTTATTGTTTTATTGTTTTTAATATCATTGATTTCTGCTCTTATTTTTATGATTTCCTTCCTTCTCCTCGCTTTGGATTTATTTTGCTCTCTTTTTTCTAGTTTCTTAAGGTGGAAGTATAAATTATTGATTTGAAGACTGTCTTTATTTTTTTTTTTAGGCTAGTCAAGCAAAGTAGTGGGAGTGGAGAAGGAACAAAGAAATCTGTAACTGGTTGTGATAAACTAATTGTAAACACCACTGCACTCAGACCGGCCTGAAGACTTTTTTTTTTTTTTTAATATAAGCATTTGATGCTATAATTTACCCCCTCAGTACTACTTTATCTGCATCCCACAAATTTTTACGTGTTGTATATTCATTTTCATTTAGTTCAAAATATTTTCTAATTTTCCTTCAAACTTTCTGTTTGATCCACAGATTATTTACAGGCGTATTGTTCAATTTCTAAGTGTTTAAAGATTTTCCTGTTATCTTTCTGCTATCAATTTTTAGTTGAATTTCTCTTTGTTGAGGGAACATACTGTGCATGGTTTCAATTCCTTTACATTTTTTATTTTGTTTGTTTCAATGACCCAGGATATGGTTTACCTTGGAGAATGTCCCATGCACTTGAAAAGAATATATATTCTGCCAATGGTTAGAGTGTTCTAGAAATGTCAATTAGATCCGGTGATGGATGGTGTTGTTCCATATTTCCATACGCTTGCTGATTTTCTGTCTAATCTGCTTCTGTCTGTTCTAACAGTTTCTGAGAGAAGATTGTTGATGTCTCCAGCTATGATTCTGGATTTCTCTATTTCCCCTTCCTGTTCTGTCCATTTTTGCTTCATGTACTTTGAAGTTCTGTTACTAGGAGCATATACATTTAGGATTATTATATCTTTTTAATAAATTGACCTAACATAATTTCAGTTTTCAAAGACTTTGCAGTACAGTTGAGTTCTCAAAGTCTATTATACTGCTTAGGGTCAGATCCGTCCATGCTCAGCTCAGAGATGAACCCAGTAGTTCATAATAACTTTGAAGGTCATTTTCCCTGACTCCACCCTCTTTTTGATCTCCCAGCTTCCCTAGGGCTCTTTTTGGTACTCTGACCAGAAAGCTGGGGCTTTACTTACTTGTCCTACCACATCTTTCTCATGTCTGCCCCTGTTTCTGGGTGGAGGAGGAGTCAAGTCAAACAGTGGAAAACAGAAAAGGAAAAGAAACAATGGTGTTTTTCCTTACCGTCTTGGAACCACTTCTCCAAGTGAGAGGAATGTTTCCCTTCCTCTAAGTTTCGGGCCCCTGCTGGTGACCTTACTACACTGCCACTGCTACCCTAAGATTGCTTGGTAGCTAGGGCATAAGAGAATGGAGAAAAGAAAGGTAAAAAGGAAAATGGGAAATTCCCTTACACACACTTTCTCTCTGACTGTTAGGCTCCTTGAGCCAGAACTAGGGGACTTCTGAAGTTCTATCTGTGCTGATATTCACTCCCAGCTTTCAGGCTGCATTGATTTCAAGCTGCAGGATACTAGACACACACAAAAGGTAAACTCATCACCAGTTTGGTGGTACTTTAAGTTCTGGCCTTCTTCCGCAATCTGTATGCTACCATCTACTTTTCAGAGTCGTCAAATAGCTGTTCCATACATCCTGTCTAGATTTTACAGCTGCATTCAGTGGAAGTCAGGATGGATGAAGTATGTTTACTCCATCTTACTCAAAATCAGAACCAAGAGGGAAATTTTTTAAACATTCAGATTCCCCTGGCTCCATACCAGCCTAACTGGATTTTAAAGGGGAGTTAGGAAGTGGGGGACAAAATGTAGATTTTGGGAAAGGACTACGGGAAAAGTTGAGGTACATCTGCAGTTGAGAGCCATTTCTCAGAACATGGTTAAGCAGCTACAGCTTCCCTGCAGCTGATCAGATTCCACCCCAGCTCGCTCTCATAATAACTAAAGTTTAAGAACTCTGGGTGCTTCATCAGTGATTGCAAATTCAAACGCCTCCCCAGGCCATACAAGTAACGTGTAGGTTAAGTAGCCAGTTAGACCTATGACACTAGGGAATCATGGGGACAGTGGGGAACTAGAGCCCGTGTCTGTTGGAGGCAGCCTCCAGTAAGCTCCAAACAACCATTCTATGCAGGAATGCAGGCCCAGTAGTGCCAGAATTGCAATTTTTCAATAAAACAGCAATACGATTTTTACATAAAAATCTCTCAATTTTTAAATGTTAGCAAAATAATTCAAAAATAAAACTGCAGGGCATCAGTTTGCTATTTTTGGTCTAGAGAGAAATTGGTATCATCTATATAAAGTAAGTTGGTTGTGCAAATATACCATATGTATGTGTGCATATTATATTCCTTTGAAAAATGTGATCTCCGTCCTTGAGATATCTGGAGATCCCCTGCATGTAGCAAAACTATTAATTGTTTGGAAACTTTGTGGTACAACATCATGTGTACAATGTAATACCCTTTGGAAAAAGATAATCACCAACTTATACGTTGTGTTGCTCATGAACTGGGCTACCAGAGGTATTACTAAGGACTCCTTTCTCTTTAAGGGAGTTCACATGATTTCATGGAACTTGCCAAGCTTCCTTTCCTTCACTAATAATGTCCTTTATCAAAGCCTCGTCTTTCAACAAGAACCCAGAGGAAATGAAACAAGGAGAAGAAATTAGTAAAAGAGAGAAAAATCTCAAAAATTATAATTAATTTGTGTTGTCAAGAATTTGTAATTTGCAAGCTACTGAAGGGTATGTGACATGTCTCAGCTGACTTTAATTTCAAAGTGATGTGACCTGATGGGGATAATGAAGTGAAATGTATGCTGCAAACATCTTCATATACAAATCAGTTCTTAATTACTGTCAATAAGAGAAAACCAGGAGTTGGTTATGCATAAGTACGACATGAGATTTTAATTTTAGTGAAGAAATTCACAAATACAGCTGACTTTACACTTAGTTCCAAGCTAGTTCACTTAACTGGTGGAGCATATTGCTATCAAAATGAAAGTTAAACACCTGAGTGTGTCAGGAAACACATCTGAGTGCACTGCATAGAGTAAAAAGCTAGGGCCTTGGAGTCAGATAAACCTGGATGCGAATTCCAGTCCCTTAACTTACTAGAACGTGACCTTGAGCCTTGGTTTCTTCATCTGTAAAATGCAGTTAATAATGAAAGTTTTTAACTCGGCTTTCCTGGTTGCCAGGAAAAAAGTCTAAACTCAAGTTACCTCAAATAATAGGGTAGGATTTTGTGGGATAAAGTAGTTTGTAAGAATACACTTGAGAATGAGAACACAGAAATTTGACCATGAAGCCAAGCCTTAAAAGAAATCCAGGAAACAGTGAACAGCCAGGCTTCAGGAACATATGTTGTTCAGAATCCAAGTAGGGGAGATGCTTTGTTCAATGGCTGTAACCACCCCGACCCAGCTATTCCTTCTCACTGACTTCCTCATCTTCCATCTATATGTATTGTTTTTACCTTATCTTCTAGGTTCTGTTTTCTCATTACTCTGGCTCACCTATAACTTTCACTCACTCATGACCATCATGACCCCATCAGATTCCTTCTACCCGATGACCTACGAGCTTCTGCTCCCGCTTAAGGAGGATTCTTACCTGGTTCTTATATATTCCAATTTCTAAGTTCAAGATTATTAAAAAGAATCTGATAGTGTTGGCAATTCCCTGTTTGTGAAGAGCTTTTTGCTCTATTTCAAAGGATACTGACCAGTCTGTGACTAGGGCCCATTTGAGTTGGGTGCCCATCCTTGGCCTAATCTTTTATGGCTCAAATTCATTTAAAAAGTCAAGTTAATACCACTCTTTGCATATAAGTAGTAATAATTTATTTGTGATGCGCACTCACTCTGGTTAGGATCCAATACCACAGAGGGATCAAAATTCTAACAACAGGTTTCACACCTTTGGCTAACAAGCCCACAGATTATTTACAAATAATATTTTGCATATTAGGCCTAAAAGTCTCCCACCAGTGCAAATTATCAACCATACCTGTATTGGTTTGAATAGATTTCAAGCCTACCTTTTGATATTTGCTGTGTTAAACCAGGATTGTTTCCCTGAGGGACTCCTAGGAACTGGTGAATACTGTATTTTACAGACAATGGTTCCAGACATCTACAGACTTGTTCAGTTAAGTATGTAAAGAGTCAAATTCCCAGCTCTCTAACTTTCCCCTTCATTTGGCTTTGAGCCCTCGATAAGCAGAAGGTTGAAAGAAACCAAACCGACATCTTTCCCAATCTCTTCTTTTTATTTATGTATTTGATTTTTACAAGGTTCAGTGAGCAAACCATGGCCTTTAAATAAAAGATCACTATCATATGAGTGCTATATCTGACTTGAAACTTGATTAAAACTAAATCTGTTCATTGACCAACAGGTCAAATGTGCCCTGTCCAAGTACTGGGGAACATTTATGAGCGCACATCAACACACAGCCATCAAAGTGATTTGAATTGGATGAAATAAATGAGATCTGGCTTAAACGGGAGCTTGTTCAGTAGTGTCTCTCAGCTTTCAAAAAGCCCTGAAAGAAAAATTCACAGCTTGAATATCTCAAAAGAATCTTCCAGGGAGTTAATGGCTTTGTTTATTAATCAAAGTTAAATCAGAGGGAACTTAAATTAGCTTTGCTCTCGGCAATCTTTTAAGAGCAGATTTTCACGTTGGTTGGGAACACCCTTAAGTAATTCTCCGAAATTGGGTAACATCAATTTGTAAATGTAAAAATTTGCAGGCCATTGAAACTTGGAAATCATCATCTTCTCCACTTCCCTCATTTCACAGAGACGAAGCTGATACATTGAAAGGAAGAAGCAACTTGCCCAAAGTTAACTAAGTAGCAGCAGAATCCAGATTAGAGCCCATGCCTTTTGTGGCAGAGGTTTTTTGCTTTGGGGAGGGATGTTAATTCTGCAGCAGCAATTACAATTTTGAAAGCACACTCTCTTTGGCCTAGAAATTATACTTTTAGGAATCACAAGTATAGAAAGACTACTACAAGTATGCAAAAATAACATATACCAGGATACTCACTGCACCATTGTTTGTGGAGTGAAAAGTTGGAAAGAACCTAGGTGTCCAACAATAGGGGAATTATTGAGTACAAGATTTCATCATCATGCAATGGAATAAAACAACTGTTAAAAAGAACACAGTACAGGCATACCTTGGAGATGTTGTGGGTTCAGTTCCAGACCACCACAATAAAGCGAGTCACAAATTTTTTGGTTTCACAGTGCATATAAAAGTTATGTTTACACTACACTGTAGTCTATGAAGCATGCAATAGTACTATGTCTAAAAAAGCAATGTACATACCTTAATTTAAAGATACTTTATTGCTAAAAAATGCTAACCATCATCTGAGCCTTTGGCGAGTCATAATCTTATTGCTGGTGGAGGGTCTTGCCTCTCTGTTGATGGCTGCTGACTGATCAGGGTGGTGATTGCTGACGGTTGGGGTGGCTGTGGCAAACCCTTAAGATAAGACAACAGTGAAGTTTGCTGCATCGATTGACTCTTCCTTTCATGAACGATTTCTCTATAGCATGTGATGCTGTTTGATAACATTTTACCCAGAGTAGAACTTCCTTCAAAATTGGAGTCAATCCTCTGAAACCGTGCCACTGCTTTATCAACGAAGTTTATGTAATGTTCTAAGTCCTTTGTTGTCATTTCAACAATCTTCACAGCATCTTCACCAGGAATAGATTCCATCTCAAGAAACCACTTTCTTTGCTCACCCATAAAAAGCAACTCCTCATCTATTAAAGTTTTATCATGAGATTACAGCAATTCAGTCACATCTTCAGGCTCCACTTCTAATTCTAGTTCTCTTGTTATTTCTACCACATCTGCAGTTACCTCCTCCACCAAAGTCTTGAACGCCTCAAAGTCATCCATGAGGACTGGAATCAACTTCTTCCAAACTCCTGTTAATGTTGATGTTTTGACCTCTTCCAATGAATCAGGAATGCTCGTAGTGGCACCTAGAATAGTGGGTCATTTCCAAAAGGTTTTCAATTGACTTTGCCCAGAGCCATCAGAGGAATTACTATCGATGACAGCTATAGCCTTATGAAATGCATTTCTTAAATAATAAGACTTAAAAGTCAAAATTACTCCTTGATCCATGGACTGAAGAATGGACGTTGTGTTAGCAGGCATGAAAACAACATTAATCATGTTGTACATCTCCATCAGAGCTTTTGGGTGACCAGGTGCATTGTCAATGAGCAGTAATATTTTGAAAGGAATCTTTTTTTCTGAGCAGTAGGTCAAAATAGTGGGCTTAAAATATTCAGTAAATCATGTTGTAAACAGATGTGCTGTCATCCAGACTTTGTTGTTCCCTTTATAGAGCACAGGCAGAGTAGATTTACCATAATTCTGAAGGGCCCTAGGATTTTCGGAATGGTAAATGAGCATTGGCCAACTTAAAGTGACCAACTGCATTAGCTCCCAACAACAGAGTCAGCCTGTCCTTTGAAGCCAGGTATTGACTTCTCCTCTCTAGCTATGAAAGTCCTAGAGGGCATCTTCTTCCAATATAAGGCTATTTTGTCTACATTGAAAATCTGTTGTTTAGGGGAGCCACCTTCATTAATTATCTAAGCTGGATCTTCTGGAGAACTTGTTGCAGCTTCTCCATCTGCAGTAGCTGCTTCACCTTGCACTTTGATGTTATAGAAATGGCTTCTTTCCTCAAACCTCATGAACCAACCTCTGCTGGCTTCAAACTTTTCTTCTGCGGCTTCCTCACCTCTCTCAGCCTTCACAGAATTGAAGAAAGTTAGGGCCTTGCTCTGGATTAGGCTTTGGCTTAAGGGAATGGAACAGCTGGTTTGATCTTCTGTCCAGGTCAGTAAAACTTTCTCCATATCAGCAGTAAGACTGTTTAGCTTTCTTATTATTCGTGTGTTCACTGGAATAGCACTTTTAGTTTTCTTCAAGAACTTTTCCTTCGCGACAAAACTTGGCTAACAGTTTGGCACAAGAGGCCTAGCTTTCAGCCGATTTTAGCTTTCCACATGCCTTCCTCACTAAGCTTAATCATTTCTAGCTTTTGATATTAACGGAGACATGTGTGACTCTTCCTTTCACTTGAATACTTCGGGCCTTTGTAGGGTTACTAATTGGCTTAATTTCAATATTATTGTGTCTCAGGAAATAGGGAGGCCAAAGGAGAGGGAGAGAGATGCAGAAACGGCCAGTCAGTAGAAAAGGCAGAACATATAACATTGATCGATTCAATTCTCCATCTTATACGGGTGCGGCTCGCGGTGCCTCAAAACAATTATGATGGTAACATCGAAGACCACTGAGCACAGATCACCATAACACACATAATAAGAAGAAAAAAGTTTGAAATATTGCAAGAATAATCAAAATGTGTCAGAGACACGAAGTGAGCAAATGCTGTTGGAAAAATGGTGCCAATAGACTGGCTCAACACAGGGTTGCCACAAACCTTCAATTTGTAAAACACAGTATCTGCGAAGCACAATAAAGCAAAGTGCAATAAAATAAAATATGCCTGCATATTTAAACATTCGGACATAAATATTCATGACAAACTGTAAAGTGAAAAAAGCAAATTTCAGATCAAAGAACGAGTATGACCTCATTTTTTTGTTTGTTTAAAAAACAAATTAAAACTGTGTGTGTGTGTGTGTGTGTGTGCGAAATGTCTGGAAAGCCACATACCACTGTTAATAGTGGTTATATATTGAGAGAGAGAGGGATTTTTAAAAACAAAAAGCAACATGACAAAAAAGACCCCCACAAGAATAGTAAAATAACCCATGCCGTGTACCAATAACCTGAGGCATACTGCATAGAAGAACGGCTCCTGGGCTGCAAACAGCTCACCCATGAGCAGTGGGAGCCCCCAGGGGAGACTGGATAGGGGAGGTTTGGGGTCCACATTGATCTCCAGCAGACACCACTCTCCCTCCATTCTTTGATGTGGAAAATGATGTTCTCTCCATCTTACATAAAGTGCTATTCAAACTCAACTCTCCTTCTCCTCGACCCTCCTTTTCCAACCAGCTGCATCCTTTAGCTATTCCTAGAGGGAAATTCTGAAAAACCACAGCACAGGCTCCTGGAAAATTCACCCTGCTTATGAGATGGAATAGACTCAGACTCTTAATAGTGCATTTTGCCCTGTATCTGTTATAATTCTAGAAGAAGATTGCAAATGTGTTATCTGATGTTTCTCAGAGCACACATTCCACTGCCATGGCCTTGAGAACTGTGGACAGGTTGCCTCTTGTGGAAAGCTTCACTAGGCTAAATAAAAGCAAAAGCTTTAATAGCTGCATTAAATCCTTGTGTTCTTTTTAAAAAATGCTTTTGAGACAGAGGCAAAATTTATTATTATTTTGAGTATTCCTAGCCTCAATCTGAACCCTCAAGGTCTCTGCTCCCCAATAAAGATAATTTTGTCTCTGTCTGCTTAGCGTCTCCTCTTTGCCCACCTTCTAAAGAGATTTTTTTTTTTAACTTGCCAACTTAATTTCTGGGGTCCTGTGATACAGAATCAGGAGAAAAGGAAGAAAGAGGTAGGACCAGAAAGACAGAATCCAAGAGGTGAAAAAAGAGTAGAGAGTGTAGGCAAATAGAGGAAAAAAGGAAGTGAAGAAGAAAGGCTCTAGGTGGCTCCAGCAATGAGGAAATGGAAGAGTGGGGTAATGAGAACCTGAGGCTAGACAGCTAGGATCTGTATATTGGATCCTTGTTAATGTGTTCTGAGAACTACAAGCAAAATTTAGAATCACTCGGGGCTGGCCCGGTGGCACAGCCGTTAAGTTCACATATTCCAGTTCAGCGGCCCAGGGTTCACTGGTTTGGATCCTGGGTGCGGATCTATGTACCACTTGCCAGACCACGCTGTGGTAAGCATCCCACATAAAGTAGAGGAAGATGGACATGGATATTAGCTCAGGGCCAGTCTTCCTCAGCAAAAAGAGGAGGATTGGCAGCAAATGTTAGCTTAGGGCCAATCCTCCTCAAAAAAGAAAAAAAATTTAGAGTCACTTGTCATTTGCTTTTGGTTGTTTCTTCTAATGTCACACTGCCCTGAGACTTGGTCACATAAGATCATAATTTATTCAGGTTATACTATATTCCAGGAGAACAGGCAGGTACGATACTCATAAAACTGTCTTTAAAAGAAGCAAGGTGAGAATCAATAAGGAAATAGTGTATTTGAACAACACTATAGACCAAATGGACCTAACAGACATATACAGAGCATTCCATCGAACAAAGGCAGAACACCTATTCTTCTCTACTGCACACAAAACATTTTCCAGGATAGATCACATGTTGAGCCACAAAACAAATCTCAACAAATTTAAGAAGATAGAAATTATATTAAGTATCTTTTCTGACCATAATGGTATGAAATTAGAAATCAACAACAGAAGGAAAGCTGGAAAATTTACAAATACATGGAAATTAAACAACACACATCTCAACAACTACTGGATCCAAGAAGAAATCCAAAGGGAAATCACAATATGTCTTGAGACAACCAAAATGGAAACAAAGCATAGTAAAACTTACAGGATGCAGAAAATCAGTTGTAAGAGAAAAGTTTATAACTATAAATGCATACACTAAGAAAAAAGAAGGATCTCAAATAAACAACCTAATATTGCATTTCAAGGAACTAGAAAAAGAAGAATAAATGAAGCCCAAAGTTAGCAGGAGGAGGGAAATGAAGATTAATTCAGAAATAAATGAAATAGTGAATAGAAAAACTATAGAAAAGATGAACAAAACTAAGAGTTGGTTCTTTGAAACAATAAAAAAAAAAAATTGGCAAATTTTCAGTTAGGCTCACCAAGAAAAAAAGAGAGAAGATTCAAATAAATAAAATTATAAATGAAAGAAGACACATTACAAGTGATACCACAGAAATACAAAGGATTGTAAGAGACTACTATGAACAATCATATGCCAGCAAATTGGACAACTTCGAGGAAACAGATAAATCCCTAGAAACATACAACCTACTGAAACTGAATCAAGGGTGTGCACTGTTGGTGGGAACGTAAATTGGTACAGCCACCATGGAAAACAGTATGGAGGTTCTTCAAAAAATTAAAACTAGAACTACCATATGATCTGGCAATTCTACTTCTGAGCATTTATCCAAAGGAAATGAAATCACTTTCTTAAAAAGATATCTGCACTCCCATGTCCATTGCAGAATTATTTACAGTAGACAAGACATGGAAACAACCTAAGTGTCCATTGACAGATGAATGAATAAAGAAAATGTGGTATACATATATGTACAGTGTAATATTATTCAATCAGAAAACAGAAGGAAATCCTGCCATTTGTGACAACATGGATGAACCTAACCTGAGAGCATTATGCTAAGTGAAATAAATCAGAGAAAGACAAATACTGTATGATCTTACTTATATGTGGAATCTAAAAATCTGAACTCGGAGAAACAGAGAGTAGATTGGTGATTGCCAGGAGTGGGGTTGGGGTGAGGGAAATGAGTGGAGGGGGTCAACAGGTACAAACTTCCAACTATAAAATTCGTAAGTCCTGGGTATGTAATGTACAGAATGGTGACTATAGTTTACAATACAGTATTGTATATTTGAAAGTTTGCTAAGAGAGTAGATCTTAAACGTTCTCACCACAAAAATAGAAATGGTAACTATGTGAGGTGTTGGATGTGTTACTAACCTTATTGTTGTCATCATTTCTCAAAATATGTGTACAACAAATCATCACATGGTATGCCTTAAACCTACACAAGATTACATGTAAATTATCTCTCTATAAAGCTGGAGGGAAAAAAAGAGCCACAGTGTAAAATTCATAGCTAAAAACTATCTATTGAACAAAGTTAAACATTTGATGCATATATGCATATTATGATTGATTACTCTAACTTCAAAAGACAAAGAACTTAAATTCAAAGGAAGAATTAAGTGAGAAAATGAGCTTCTGATTAGAAAAAACAATCACCGAAAAGTTTTCAGACTTTCTTCTGTCTTTGTTTCTGATCATAAAAGTGATAAGATATGGAGAACCCAAATACACACACTGAGGTACGGGAAAGGGAATCTGACAGTTTTCCCAAAATGAGAAGGTTGAGGTCAGTTTTACAACTGGAAACAATGGTTGCAAGTCTCCAAATTAGAAATAATATCCAGAGAAGTTTGAGTCCCGAAAAGTTGATGGATGAATTTAATGCCATTGGGCCTGGAGAAAATCAGGACTATATTAGGAAATAAGCATATCTGAAGGTCAGTGAGGAAAGTACAAGGCTTTATATAAATGCTCTCCTAATTTTGCTCTAAATTATTTACCTTTATATTAATGATATACTAAAATGGATTAAACACAATGATAACATCTGTAAGTAGAGTTTATTTTAACAGAATAAACATTCTGGAACAGAAAAGCAGTAATTGTATTCCTTTGATTATCCCTGAGACATGGAGCTGGTTAGGCCCCAGGGCCATAGCTCATGTATGTGCACTGCAGACACAAGAACTTGGATACAAAACAAAACGAAAACAGCCACTCTAGTCTAGGCTGGAAAATTCACCCTTTAGAATGATGATAAATGTGCTTAAATTTCAAAACTGTAGAGAAGACAAAAGGAAACTTTATATTCCCCCAAAGTACTTATTTTTGAGAGCTATTTCAATAATATATGCTTATTTTTCAGGGTGTTTCTACATTGCAAATGATATATCTCAAGATAACAACAGAAGTTTTTCAACTGGGTTTTGCCTTTCAAATAAAGCCCAAAGGTGTTAAGAGAATAAAGCAAACAATAGCCAGCCACAGATACCCAGCACTGTGCCTCCTCCCAGCAACACTGACACGCTGAGCTGTGTTCTAGATCACTGACATTCTACCCTGTGTAACAGGATTGCGAGGTTCAAGTCCATACCTGGCTCTTGTTCAAAGGATGAGTGTAGAAGATAGGATAAAAAGAAACTGTCTTCAATTGCAACAATATAGATTATCTCTAAGAAAGATTTCCAAACAGTGGTAGCTATTAAACTCTGGGATGGAGGCCTGAGAAAAACTGTGGCGTGTTCTTCTCTAGGTATTGGGACAAATAGAATGAGTGCTCTTTAGTCCAAGACCGTGCAACTCACAGGAACCAATGAAAAACGACATGGGGGAAATTTTTCACCGCATCGTATACCACTTCATTCCAAAATACACTTGTTTCATTTAACTTCTGGAAGCATTGACAAAGACCATTGTCAGGCAGTGAATTTTGTCTTTCGTGCAATATAAGAGCAACAATCATTTCTTGAAGGGAGAATATGAATTGGAAGTTTAGATTAACTCTGATATGTTTGTATTTTATGAATTTTGTGTTAGTATTGAGTATAGTTGTGTCACTACTGCTTTAGAATCTAGACTGATTTTTTGGTTGGTTGATTGGTTACTTGGTTGGTTGGTTGATGGATTATTTTTAACATTTGACTGTATTTACTTCTCTAGAAATGAAGAAAAATATAAACTTCGCAAAGTAGGCATAGATTTAGTTTAATTAGAGCTCTGTCTCATATCAGACACAGAGAATTAATATTTTCTTGAGATCCATAAGGTAATAATGGTAACTAATGCATTCTAAAAGCTTACTATGTGCTAGGATCTGTGCTAAAGGTTTTAGAGTATTGCTTCATTTAACACTTACAACAAGACTGGTATAATCCTTGTAACAGTACAATTACTGGAGCGGACACTAAGGTCTTCCATCCACATACCTTGAACCACTGGAAGAATCTAAACCAACACAATTTTCATCTTCATTTTGCAGATGCAGGAAGCAAAGGATAGCCCAACTAGTAAGTAACAGCATTGGCATTTGAACCCCGTGCTGCACCATCAATGCCACCTCCCCAGTTATGTGGCAGTGATTTTTACGGAGGAAATCTGAGTTATGGGGAGCATTCTCCAAAATAGAATACTCATAGAAATTCCATAAATTTCATTGGATGTATGTGTACATGAGATTGCAGAACATGAGAGAGCAACTTCCAGGGGAAACTGGGTCTCCTGCAGCTGCTCTGAATTAACATTAACAGCCAACATTAATAAAGGGGAAGCACAGAGCAGAGTTTCCTCTAACAGGCACTCTTGGAAATCCTGATTCCGTGCAGAACCACAAACTCCAGATATATATTTCCATACTCCTGACAGGTTATTAGCTTGCAGCTGAAACACGAGATGTGATCTTGGCTCAGGGGAAACAGGAATTAGCATTCTTGCCTGAAAGCCAGTCAACAGAGGCGAAGCAAAATATATACACAGGCACTTTTGAAATAGGAGCTGAAATGATAAAGTTTGAAAGAATGCTCATCAATATAAATTTGGAATAATGAGACCATCTTTGGGTGGCCAAAAATAAATCAAACGCCTACCAAACCTTTAACTATATGTGCACATATGAAATTGCAACCAATATTCCACGTAACACAAGTATGCAAGATTCATCTCCCAGTTGACATTTAAAACCCGCAGATCATTAATACCTGTCTGAAACACACAAAATGATCGTCTGAAAGATGATCGTTGCTTAAGCAGCAATCTTGGGCAGATAATATATTTCTGGTCAAATTAGGACAATTAATAAAAATTACCAAATTGAGTTTGATGTTTGTAGTTTCAAGTGCATTTATTTTTACTAAACTGTAAGATGATTGTGCTACAATGCATATAAAACTGTATAATTTTTTAGCCAAATTTGGGGAGCTCTTTAACAGAGAATTGTAAAAAGAAAGACACAATGTTCTAAGTCATAAAGAGAACTCCAAGTCATTGCTCAATGGTGTGATGTCCAACATAAGGCAATCTGGGGTCCGAAAAACTTGTCAGAGTTCTCTCAGGGTTTCCACAGAAAATGACAGTAATTAGAATTCTGGAGCAGAGCTGCCCTCTTTGACCTTCTCTGCCCTCAGAGTTCGAGTTAAGCCAACACTTCAAGAGGCTTCACAGTAGACCCAAGATGGGCCTTCGGCCAGACTTCAATAAATTACATAGACTCCCGAGGAAATGGGTGCAAAACAACCCAGAGTCTGAGGCCAAGGAAAACTTTTCAGAACTATTTGCTCAATTTCTGCTTCCCTTATCAAAGTTTTCCAGCAATAGGCAAGTGGGAAACACACAATGTTTAGACACGGATTTATTCATACACAAGTCAAAAGCTCAGAACTCCGATCCTTCCTGAATTGGCCAGAGACCCCCAGCATCCCCACCCATGGCAGGTGGCCTTATGATGCTTGATAGGATCAAACAGAGCTTTTCTGCTCCAGAGGGGATTCGGAGACCCTCCCATCCCTGCTGTGTCAAGGAACTCTGTTTGCACATCCTGGCCCTTACAACACAGTCTGGAGTTCTTTGACACAGGATATGCTTATCAAACAACACAGCAGAGGCCCCTTCTGTCATCTCAACCTCTGTAACAAGATCTTGCTTACAGAATGACAGGTATTAGAGGGTTGATGATTAAAATATTTGACCAGAGCAAGGGCCTTCCCTGAAATCACATTACATTGGTCAGGCCAGCTCCACCCTTTAACCCCTTCTCCAGGAATTCACAGATTGAAGACCAAAGTCTTCCACTCCCGCTGGGGACCCTGCTTTTGGGTCAATGAGGCCACCTGTGCTGCATTTGCCTCTCTATCTCCAGTTTCTAGCACCAGTGCCTGGCATTTTTAACAACTCTTTGATGAATGAATGTTTTGGCAAGTCAGGTGACTGTAAGAAGCCTATCCCTTATTAGCCATCTGCTCAGATTATTTCCTTTGAGGTCTTATAATAGGCCAGGCCACACTAGAATGCCACGATGATTAAGGTGCAGCCCTGCTCTGGCGGACCCTGCAGTCTAGGGGGAGGCCTCATAGTTGAGTGGTTTTGATTTGAGCCTAAAGATGGAAATATGGCCACCAAATGTAGATTCTGAATCTTGCTGGCTGCTTTCAAGAGGGCATTTAAGCATTCTGTGACATTCTAGGAACGTTACCAAAGGGAGGGGTATTTGGATGAAGGGAAAAGCTCAAAAGACAGGATAGATAAAAAATGTTCATTCATTTTGACTCCGTAATCTCTCCTCTGGAACTAGGCCCAGAGAAATTGGTCCAAAAAAAGCTAAATGTACAAAGATGTTTTTCACTGTACTATTATAATAGAGAACAACTGTAAGCCATTTAAATGTCCATCAGCAGGGGGAAAGCTGGTAAATTACAGCACAACTATAATGTCAGATGTACAAAGTAGAATACAAATTTGTATAAGGTACTGTGATTGGAACCATACATACATGAACAAAGATCAGAAAGGAGCTAAAAATAATTGTATGTATGTGTAAGGAACCTGAAGGTTCCAAGTTTCTTTTCCATATTCTCTTACTGGATACTCACAACAACCTGGGAAATGAGCAGTATGGATGTGAAGCCACATTTTTTTAATGCATGAGGAATGGAGATTCAGGAGGAGAAGTGACTTGTCCAAGTTCAGAGTAGAAAACAACACAAGAAACACATCTAATCTCAAATTCCTTCTTTGCATTATACTGCTCTGCTTCTGGAGGATGAAAATAGATGCTGGGGGGCCGGCCCGGTGGCACAGCGGTTAAGTTTGCATGTTCCGTTTCAGTGGCCCAGGGTTCCCCAGTTTGCGTCCCCAGTGAGGACATAAGCACTGCCAACCAAGCCATGCTGTGGCAGGCGTCCAACATAAAATAGAGGAAGATGGGCACGGACGTTAGCTCAGGGCCAGTCTTCCTCAGCAGAAAGAGGAGGATTGGCAGCAGATGTTAGCTCAGGGCTAATCTGCCTCAAAAAAAAAAAAAAAAAAGAAAACAGTTTCTGGGCTAGTGTAGGTGAAACTTTTGCCAATTTTTAATGATCAATATACTTCTTTAAATAATTTAAAGAGTTTTCAACAGTAAATTTAATTTAAAAATAGAACTAGAGTAGCATAGAGGGGTTTTACACACCAAATAACAACAATAATAAACATTGTTGAGAACCAGATGTTTCTTTTTAATTTGAAAGTGAAAATCAGGAAAATGTGAATCCTAGTCTGCTTTCCATACAAATTCATCTTGATCCCAGTTGTAGAAAGTCACTTTGGGCATCCCTTGTCACTTTTTGTCTCCTGGCTTTACTGACGGTGATGGTTAACACGTTATTAACCAATAAAAATTGATAAGGTGTTATCATACTGTTTGACCAATGAACACAATCGCTTCAGGACGGTTTCCCTCCCACACGCCAAGCAGAAAATCATTTACTCAGAACGTCCAGCACTGACCTATTCTGGACTAAAGATATTTCTGGAATTTAGGTCTCTTAACTCCAAAATAGGACAATGCTTAGGACAGGATTTGATGCAAACCTAACATCCTCTGAGAGGACTCTCTTGATTTTTCTCTCCACTATGTATATTAAAGAATATAATATCAAATATATATACATGTGTATGTAAAATTCCAAGTCCGCTTCCTCCAAGACGCATGGACAATGGACAACCTCCACAACACCCCATTACCAGCAACAGCACCTTGGAATCGTCATGCCTCTAACTCTCACTCTCTGTCCTCCTTTCATGGTGGATCGTCTGTTATGACATCACCAACCAGATGGGACATTTTCACTATGAGCCTTGCCTGCCATCTTTTGAAAACAATTCAGCTATCTGGATGTTTCTACCATGTCATCAAGGGAATTGCCTCTCCTTCCTTCCTCTTGCTCTCTCTTTTTTTCACTGCTGTAGAAGTTTTGATAACTCTGGCTTGTTCCTAAGCTTGTCCTTTTGCCTCCTGAAGGGCAGAAAACAGAGATGAGGTGACCTGGACTAGAAAGAGCATACAGAAAAATCCTCAAAAAAGATCTCCCATTATAATTCTCAAATTAAGTATTTATTTGGAATAAGAAACTTCATGTTTTTAATGAATAGCTAGAGACTTACATCACATTTGCCTTGCTAGAAATTTGTTTAATCACATAATTACATTAATTTCAGATACAGAAGGAAAAAGGTCAATTTCAGACGTCAAAAGACAGGTTTGAGTAGGGAGGGCAACTTGAAGTCATAGTGTCAGATTTTAGAAAAGATCTTTAAAATCGGATAGTTCAGCCTCTCTCCTAATAGAAAATCTCTCCTGTAAAATCTCTGACAGAGTTAACTAGCTTCTTCAGGGTTTCAGAACTTGCTTTTGATTCCTTTACAGAGCAGCATTAATAATTAAAGATTCTCTTCTATCGAGTCAAGTTTTGTCTCTCCTCTAAAACTTTTACCAGTATCTGCCCTCGGATTAAATACAGAATAAACTCAGTGCTTTTCCGCTTAATGGCTTAGGTTAAGATTTCTCCCAAGCGGTTCTCAAGGAACCCTAGCGCTCTAAGAGATGTTAATGGGTGCACCTGGGTTGAGGGTTCTTTGCTCAAATAAGTTTGGGAAAGACTGCACTTTGTAGCCCTCTGTGGGAGAATCACAGCGACCTGTTAAAGGCAGTGAAAAGCTTTAAAAAAACCCTATTCTATCTTTATGTCATCCTTTTTCTAACTTACTTTGTCTGTGGAATCCTTCTGCCTTGTTTTGAAACAGCCATTAACATTTCTCATGAGTAGCGTTCTGAGAAATGCTTAATGGGAAATGCAAAGCTGAGTCTTTCCTTTTCTATGCTAAACACCTCAGGTTTTGTCAACAGCTCATCAGAGGAAAAATTTTCAGATACTTCATCATCCGTGTTCATCACGAGGGCAAGGGTGTCTGAAGGGCAGATGTAGGAAGGGAGGAGAAGTTCAGAAATGAATGTAGTAGAGAAAATGGCCTCACAGTGCATCTACTTATTTTGTCAAGGGACATGGTGGCAGTGACATCTGGATGGGTTTGAAAGTAAAACTCAGCCTCCTCAAATGCAGCCCAGTCTTCCCCAGCTGGGTTCATTCTTTCTCCCTAATGCTGTCCTGTTTCCCTATGCAGCCCCCGCTCGTCCCATGGCAAGGAGACAAAAAGGAGGTGGAGTTATGTATGTGCACACCACACTTTTCCCACTCAAAATGTGGTATAGTATTTATGGTTATCTCTTATTATTTATGGGATGCTAAGGGGTCTTCAAGGACCTCAGCCCCCAAAAAGAAGAAAGAGAGCGAGAAATGGCGTGCCTGAAACTGTTATCACTTCCCATATCATCCCTGACGTAAATCATGACTATGCAGAGCTCTTGGGTCCTGCTCCTTACAGCATTCTCCCTTCCAAGCAGCTCTGCCACCCTAGGATGTCTACTGTGCTAAATTCAGATCATTTTGTGTTCTTTTATATTTTTGCCTTTGCAGAATGTTTTTAGCCTATTACTTCATGTGCTAATTTATTTTATTTCCTTTAATTATCTCATCTACATGTTTACTTTTTTTCACTTTCCTAAATGGGGAAGAGGGAGCCCCAGAGCATGGAGAGAATCTTGAAGATCAGTTGCACTAACAAGTGGGGGGTGGAGGGGAGCTCAACTCCAACTCAGTAATCTCATTCAATCCCTCCCAATAATGTAACGAAACATGAACAAAACTCGAGTCTTTGCTATGCAAATAGAGTTTCGAGACAATTCCTCTAGACCCCTTCTGAAAAGATTCTCATCCTGGAACCCCCTTATATAGACATTTTGGAGCTAATTACTGTATTAAATATTTTATCAAGTCATCAAATCATTTTATTGTCATTGGGGATTTTTCCTCTTACTTGCTCTGTCAGAAGTGAGGAGAATTGCAGTGAGTTCTCTCATTACTATAGAGTTTCCAAGAAAATTTATTGTACATTTAAGAATCATTTCTTTATATACATTGGTGCTGATATTTGATACATAACTATTCACAGAAGTTATAAAAAATCAATAAAAATGACTTCCATTGCTTGATTTACTTTGGTTTCTGCTTTTCTTTCTTCTTTTGCTCATGATTTTTTATATATCTTTGCCTACTTTTTACTTTTAACCATTTAAACTCCATCTGAGAGCCTCTGTCTTTTGTCATGATATTTTAATTCATTTACGTTTATAATTTATACATAGACACAAAGCAGGCACTGCCTTCTGTCATCTGCCCTGTACTTTCTGTACTTTATTCTTCCTTGCTAATTCTGTTGACTGATATAGGGACTCAATTTTATTGCTTTGATTTTCCTCAGAGATTTGGCAGGAATGAATCCCATTGTTAATTCAATTTGTGGTTTATTCATTCAACATATATTTGTTGAGTACTTATAATATGCAGATAGTGGACAACCTGCTTTAAACTTCAAAAAAAGTTGTAATCAGAGTGCAATGTTTTAAAATAAAGTTAGGAGTAATTTTACTTACCCACTGATACTTTAAAAAGTTGGCATTTTAATCATTTACTCAACAGCCTTTTTTGCTCATTTTCATTTTAATATGAACAATGTAAAGTTAAAACTCATCACTTGACTCTTATGCATGTTCTGAACCTCAGTACAGATGTTTTTAAGTCTTTCCACAGATGTAACTGAAATGTTAAGATCTGAGAGACAAAAAGGCAAATGTGGAACTGCGACATTTCCAATCCTTTGACTAACTTTCTAACATCCAAAGAATTCTTAACAAGCTCTTTCAACTGCCTTTTGGAATTGAAAGCCTATTAATCATCTAGTACAATGCAGGCATTTAAAATCATCCCTGACTCCTCCATGATTGAGAACTTGGGAAATTACATCCTATCCTTAACTTTACAAAGACAAACAATGACTCAAATAAGATAAGACACGTAGTAAAACTCAGAATTAACCACATGTAAATGTAATATTAATGAACCCAGATTGAGATCACAGTCTCACTCAATATGGTTTCTGTAAAAGCAAGCTTGCGTTTCTATTTCATTCATGTTTATTGCATGATGATAATGATCTTATCCCATTTTATAGATCCATGCTGGGACCTGGCAAACTCAGGCACTATAAAACATCTGGTTGGTTACTCTAAGTTTTAAAAAAGGATTTTAGGGAGGAAAACCTTTGTTATCCAAATTTTCAAAAATCTGCTCCAGAATACTAGATCCCAATCTCTGCTAAACTGCTTATTTTAATTAAGCCCTCAAGCAGATTCACAGTAATTCAAAACATAGTTACTCTGTTTTAAAATAGAGTGACCAAATTTATAGACCCATAAGTTTGCTAAACATTTGTTAAAAATCCTATATCATCTTTCTTCTCTACGAATTGCTGGTACCCATGTCTTAATCTAATATCCATCTATGAAGCAAACATCTTGTATCAGACAGAGTCCAGTCAAGAAAGAAAAATCAGCTCTATGTATTTCAAACAGAAGGAATTTAATATGGAGAATCTGTCACCCAGGAGATGGAAGAGGAAGCAACTAAACAGAAAAGAGGAAGACCACTCAGAGACCTGCAACATCAGGAAATGGCCACAACCTCCAGGGCTGCAGGGACAACAAGAGGAGCCCAAATGCTGGTGCCATCCAACAGGAACTAGCTCCACACCTCTGGGGTGAGAGAGGAAGAGGGCCACAGACAGGGCCTAGGGAATGTAGCTCTCTGAGATACAGGACAGAGAAGGAGAAGGGCAGTGAATGGATCTAAGTGCAGAAGTGAAAATGACCAGAACACATCTAACCTCATACTTGTCACACTATGTACCCTGACACAGACACAAGTACCCGCACGCGCATGTACACACACCACTTTATTCATTCATCTATCTTTCCTCAGGCTTGCCTTCCAGAGAAGAAACCATCCATGGCCAAAGCATAAATCCTAAGTTCATATTACTTCTTTCAAAGCTTCTATGATCATCACAATACCTTACACTTCTACAACACTTCACTGTTTCACAGCACATTCAAAACCATCCATGCATTTTTATTTTAGTTTTCACAATGACCACATGAGGCAATTCATATATTAACATCCTCAATTTACAAACAAGGAAATTCCGACAGATTAAGGTATCTAACTCATGCATCAGAGAGTCAGGTCCAAAATCATGGATTTTTTAGGCACCAAGACCAGACTTTATGTTCTTTATGTCCTACCTACTGGTGAATGCCTGAAGGTCACAGCTGTGCAAAGTAAGATCTCTAAGCTCTAAGTCACCACATCTGGCCATAGACTAATAAATGAGGCTATACTAAATTAATCACAGGCAATAGTCAGCCTCTCTCAATCCACTATATGCTTCAAATTACCCATTTTAAGAAAAATTCATCACATCCATAATTTTATGGTGCACAACAGCTTACAAAGTGTCTCTCCATTTCATCTAATAATATTCCTGAAATAGATCAAAGTAACTACCCCATATTAAACTTGCATGCATTGTGAGTGAATAAACTCAAGGTCAGTGGGACCATTTTTTTATTCCTCATAGATAACATGAACTTGTGGCCTACTGCATGAATTCAAATAGGTCAGTTTCCTTTATTTGTACTCAAGATCACAATTAGAGGACTTTTCTTCCGATGTGACCTATTTCTGACTATTTTCCAAACCCACAGGATCAGAGACAACAAAGCAGCTCTAACTCTGTGTCTGGAATCCACCACACCTCAGAGGCTTGCCACTGGAAGCAACACAACTCTGGGTCTTCAGAGCCCCAGAGTGAGGGCTGGGCTGGGTCTGCCACCAGTACAGCAGGAATAGCCAATCCCATTAAATAGCTAGGATTCCTCCTGAAGTATATTTGCATAAAGGGCTTCAAGGCAATTTGATTCAGTCTGCAAGCAGTGACAGCTCCAGCCACTGGGGTCCAGGCACTTTGCACGCATTTGGCAACTCTCCTTGGAGGGGACTACAGATCAAAGGCAGCCACACCACTCAGTAGGGAGCATCACAGCCTGATTGGCCTCTGATTGATTGTAACAGGCAGTCGTCAGCGGCACTAGCGCTCAGCAGAATGGAGAGGATTTCTCAACAACATTAGGTCCTCACAGAATTCTCATGAGAGGGGAGAGGACCATCTCAAAAGAGACATAAAGCCTGCCCTAGTTATGACACCGAAAATTCTCTCATTTCTACCATGAAAATGTTCTGTTTGGGCTCTGAGAATATGCAGAGGGCAAGCTTCCCTATGCATGACTGACATTTCCAGACTGGAAGCATTTAAATGCAAAGTAAAAAAAGTGATAGATACCAGTTTCTATGAAATGCTGCTAAGCAAAGGTAAGTGTCAGAGGAGATGATGTGCAGAGGAGCTGTGGGCGCCTCCTCGGTCTTCCTTCCTCTCCCAGCACGGCTTCTCCCACCTCAGCTTCAAGACTCTGGCTGAAGCCACGTCTCACCAGGCACATCTCCACCCCCAACCAACTCTCCCCAACCAGGATTCTGTTCTCCTTCCAGACACCTGGCTGCTGGTGGAGACGGAGGAGGAGGAGCAAAGCTGAGGTCCGGGAGCTAATCGTTAAATCTATTTGTGTTGTGCTGTTTGGCCCATAAACTGTGCAGTGATGAGTACTCCACATATTTACTGAAGGTTAGCAGCAGGCTCGGAGCTTTAAAACTTAAAAAAAACTCAGACATTATCTTCTGCTCACTTTGTTGTCTCTCAGACAACTGAATGTACACGTCATAGGGCCTGTATCTCCCTCTTAAGTAAAAAATAATATGCTATGGAATTGAGATCAGTTGTGTTCCATTAAATCAAACTGATTTCATCAGATTTCTTGAATCTGATTTTTCTATCAAAATCCCAAAGCAGGGGCCAGCCCAGTGGCGCAGGGGTTAAGTTTGCATGCTCTGCTTCAGTAGCCCAGGGTTCGCCAGTTCAGATCCTGGGTGAGGACCTACGCACTGCTTATCAAGCCATGCTGTGGGAGGCATCCCACATATAAAGTAGAGGAAGATGGGCACGGATGTTAGCTCAGGCCAGTCTTCCTCAGCAAAAAGAGGAAGGTTGGCAGCAGATATTAGCTCAGGGCTAATCTCCTCACAAAAAAAAAAAATCCCAAAGTAAAAGCTTATTTCTACATATACATCTAGGAGAGGGGGGCACCTGTTAAAAGTAAGTAAAAGTTACAACCATTGTAACACAGGCCACCTGATCCTACCACATTCTCTTTTTTCAATCGATGCTAAAGCCCACATAAGCTTGGTTCCTCACACAGTATCATTTTCCCCTCTGAACTTCATCTCCCAACACCTCCTTCCTCCCTCTGACTCTGACCTCCAAACCCAGAGGCTCTGGGGTGGTTGGAGGGGGTTCAGGCAAGTGCCCTGGCAAGAGGGGTCCTGGGGGGAAGGAGGAAAGGAATCTGACCAGGGTGTTGGCCATGCCCCACCCCACCACACATACTCCCCACCACAGCCTGCTGATAAAACTGACTCCCCTGGGCTCAGACAGGATTAAGTGAGCTGCCACCAGAGGCGCAGCCCCTCGCAGAGCGGGCCAGTTAAGACCTGTGAGTCCTCTCGACAAAGAGCAAGGCAAGGTGAGAAAAACAGCAGCAGCCAATGGTGGCCACTGCGGGGCCGAGTTTCCTTCTTTCTTGAACACAAAGCATCCTTTCTCCCATGGCCCTTGCCATTTAGGACAAGCTATCAGTGACAGGGTCTGATTTCCAAAGCGCTTCTCTCTCACACCCTCAGCGCTACAGGATGAACTAAAAGGTCTGTGAGCTAAAAATAATATCACTTGGGGGCTGGCCCCGTGGCCGAGTGGTTAAGTTTGCGCGCTCCGCTGCAGGCGGCCCAGTGTTTCGTTGGTTCGAATCCTGGGCGCGAACATGGCACTGCTCATCAGACCACGCTGAGGCAGCGTCCCACATGCCACAACTAGAAGAACCCACAACGAAGAATACACAACTATGTACCGGGGGGCTTTGGGGAGAAAAAAGGAAAAAAAAATAAAAAAATAAAAAAATAAAAAAAAAAAAAAAAAAAAAAATAATATCACTTGTCTGCAGAGCTGAGCACAGGCGCCGATTCGGGTTCAGAGCCCAGGATGCCTTTGTCTAAGCCGAAGCACAGTGGGAGGCGACAGAAACCCCACGGGGAAAATTCTCAGGGTACTCCTTCCTCCGAGTTCACAGAGGAAAATAAGAAAGCATTCCAGTTGGTTTGCCCAGTGAAATGCGGGACTTGGGTTTGGCGGGCAGACGGGACCTCTGTAGTTCATATGAGCTTGAGGTGCCTTTGGTCAGTGAGCAAACAACATAGGGGATCCTGCAAGCAGGTGTGTACAAGACAAGTGTCATCCAGGGATGTGTTAGAGAGAAAGACAAAGTGGAGAGAGAGGCCCTCGGTGACCCCAAGAAGAACAGCTCTGGCTCTTGTCAGGGCAGAAACAGAGCAAAAGGAGAGATCAAAGGAAGGAGAATGAAATTCCCTGCTCCCTGGAGGTATCAGAGAGGGCTTGGCAACCATGAGCCTCAAGTGAAGGGTAAGGCAGGCAGGGAACAGTTGCTGCCGGAGCTTTCCATAACACAGAAAGCGAAATTTAAGTACCCAAGCAGCCAGCGGCAGGGAAGAGAAATGGTCCAACTGAGGCAGAATGAAGAGGTTTTTCCTGCCTCCCTCCAAGGTCTGGGATATGCCACCATAGCCTGGAAAATGTGGGTGGCAACACACAAGAAAAATCTTTTATGACAACCTGGAAAAGAAGTCCTCAGCGGCCACAGCTGACGTTAATAGGTTTTGAAGACAGGTGTCTACTCAGATTTTAGTAGCATTTATACGCTTTCTAGCCTCTTCTTGCTTGATTAGGTATAGAGTGGACTCTTTTCCAGCACTCATTTCATTTCTCAAAACAACTTTGTGGTTAAAAATGCCTATCCTATATTTTGGATATTGCCATGAATGATGGAAATGAGAGGACGTGATCAATGTTCAATGAAATGGATCATCCAAGGCACTCAATCAAAATTTTCCAGGGGCGGAGATGGAGGACAAGCATTTCACTCTTCCTCCCGGGCCCGGGAGAGCACGCTCCCTTGTTCTCTGACTCTCTCTGCTTCTTCTCTAAGGTCCCCCGGGTCCGGCAGAGATCTAGGAGTCAGTGAAGAGCTTCACGGGGACTTACCACGTGCTTCTCAGCAGGATCAGCTTGAAAGTTGAAGGCACAGCCCACTGTCAATGAAGGGAGTCCAAACACAGTTCTGTCACTATGTCTCACTGTTTTTTGACAAGGAAACCTTATTGCATGGGACCTTCTGCTAAACCCAGTTTAAAAGCTGCACCTACTTCATCCACCTTTGCTGCAGACAGTATAGAGACACCCAGCAGGCCTGTATCCCGTCAAGAGGGTAGTTATCTTATCAGGATGGAGAACCTAGCAAGAGGATGGTGTACTCATTGGACCTGAGCTTGCCCGGTCTTCACACCTCCCATTGGTATTTGATCCTGACTTTCCAGCCAACCTGTTGAACCCCATGAGGAAAGAAAGAATCTGTCAACATTCAGAGCTGAGGAGGAAATAGCATTTGCAAGATAAAATTCCCTTTGTGCTAGATGTATGTTTTACTAGCTTTATCGTGTCTTTCTTCAACAGAGTTGCACAGCAGTTGATTTCGTAAAATAACAAAATCACACATAATCATGATAGCTAGAAATACCTCCTTTGAGATTTCCTGCTTAAAGGAGCCCAAGATACAGCCCTGGAGGTGGGCACATTTTTGAGTTATCCCACTGTAATTGTGTAAAGTTTCTCTGTGCATCTTAATTTTCTTATTACCTACTTTTCATAAGGCAGGCATAAATAATTGGACCTGCACACTTAGGGAAAATTGTTGGGGCTTTAAAATATATCAACACCAAATGAGAAGAAAGAGAATAAATACATCTGATGTCTAGTCTGGGTTCCCTAGGAGTAGACTTGAATCATGTAACAAAGATTCAAGTGCACCTAACTGGTCTGTGGGGAGAGGAAGGGAGTGGAGAAAGCATGGGTAGGGAGAAGGGAAGTAAGACAAGGATGGAGAAAAAGCTCTCGAAACCTAGTCCTGCATGGATGCTCTGGGAACCTGTGAAAACACAGGCCTCAAGATCCCACTGAGGGGCAAGGGAGCTGAGAAATCTACACACCAACTGTCATGAGGCTCTTGCAAGGGAATCCCAACAGAGCCACCCATAAGTCCTGTGTGGATGCCCTTGGACTCAAAGCATTTCATCTAATATTTAATTTTCTCTTACTATTTCAGGGGTTTTGCTGTTTGTTTGTTTTTGTAGCTGGCAGGAAGTTATTGGCTAACCAACAATCAGATAGGCAGAGCATCTGTGGAAGGAATTCCTCAGATCCTACATCTCCCCATAAGCACACGCAATTTATTTCAGATCTGACAGTAATTCCACTCACTTTGAATTTAGAAAACATTCAGTACACACCAGCCCACATCTGCATCGGCCAGTGCTATGGTCTGAACGTTTCTGTCCCCCCACCAAATTCATATGTTGAAATCCCAACGTCCAACGTGATGGTAATAGGAAGCAGGACCTCCAGGAGGTGCTTAGGTCATGAGCATGGATTAGTGTTCCTATAAAGAGACCAGAGAGCTCTCTAGCCCCTCCACCATGTGATGATACAATGAGAAGTCTACAGACTGAAAGAAGGCCCCCACCCAATCATGCTGGCACCCTGATCTCGGACTTGCAGCCTCCAGAACTGAGAGAAATAAATTTCTGTTGTTTATAAGCCACCCAATCTGTCATGCTATCTTACAGCAGCCAACACAGACTAAGACAGCCAATCATTTTAAAATCCCGAGAACAATACTGACTTCTTCTGTAATAGTTTCTGGATCCCAGAAAACACAATTTCTATTCTGAAAGAGGATGGGATTCATTCAACTAAGTTTAATTCAACAAAAATATATCTATGTATGATCGGCCTAAAATACTATTTAAAGCATGAAAGAGAGAGATTTGAAAATAAAACCACATTCTCTGCCTTAAATTTATAATCAAGGACTGAGGCAGAAATGTACAAAAATACGATAAAACAAGGCATGCTCTAATTACTAAAAGCATAAACAGAGTGCTCTGCACCACCAAGAAGGAATCAATTAATTCCAACCAGGTGACAATGAAGGAAATTTTATGGAGAAATGAATCTGAGTTGTGTGCCAAGTCAGTTCCCCTCCCAAACAGCAACTTCTTTCCCCATAGTCAAGGCCACAGCTTCAGCTGCCCACATTCCTATGGCTCAAGGGATCCCTCCAGGTTCCAGGCAGTTCTCTGAATCCCCCTGACTGTGGTCAGGTGTGCCCCGTTCCAATCCTGAAGCTCTCACCTGAATTCCCTTGCTGGTCTCTGCCCTGTTGGATGCTCACCTGCCAGCCTTTGACTGTGGGGTTTCCCTGAACACTGGCCCTGAGAACATGCACCTCCTTTCCTCTCCCTGATGGCTGTAAGCATATCCCACACTGCCTGGAGCTCAGCTGGGTCTCCAGGTCTTCAGACTTCAGTCTGGCCCAGGTTTTCCATCTGCATGTGAGGAGCAACTGGATAGTAGACAGCCCTAGGTCTTGAATGACTGGCAAATAAGTGGACAAGAGTCACAAGGAAGTTGCAGGGAATGTGGGAAGGTCCAGAGAAGAATTGGCTCCCCATTACAAGAAGAATCAGGTCCCAGCACACAACATCTTGACCCTCCTTTATCCAGGCCCTTGGCCGCTCTTTCAGCATCATTCCCTACCATTGTCTTATTATGTGGACCTCCATGAGTCCTGCAACAAATGCTCCAGAAAGATCACGCTTGCCAATCTCTTCATGTGCCTTGATAATTTATGCCTCACACCCTTTTACTGACTACTGACCACTGCCAAGCATGTCCTTCCAATTCTCCTTCTTGTCCAGCAAACAAACTCCTATTCTCCAAACCTTCTATTCAATCTTCAACACACCCTCCAAGTACCTCCTCCTTTCTGAAGTCTTGTCTGCCCCGCATCCTCCAATCTTAAGCAAAGTTGATTCCTCACTTTTTTCTGTCACCAATGTACCTTGTAATCATTATTTCTGTAATTACAGTTTACTCGTCTGTACCTCCTCCTGGGCTTTGAGATGCTCTGAGGCAGAGAGTGTGACTTATCATTTGAAGTGTGACTTGTGGACCTGCCCTCCATACTGTATACGTTACCCGCCCCAGAGCAGCACGGACACCAGCCTGACCAGGGCAGATGATGTTGGTAAAGAGAAAAGAAGTGAGTCTGTGCACATGGAATGAGTCCAACATCTGGAGCACATATGCATTCAAGTCGATAGGTAGGAAGCAGGAGGAAGAGAGGAGAAAGTAATCCGCTGAAGATCTTTTCATTGTCTCTCACTTGGACCCACTGCCAGAGTCAATGAAAAACAGTCTGGAATCTCCTGGACTTATCTTAGCTGGTGGTGTCAGTGGACTCCCATGATACAATAAATGGCCTTTCCAATTTCTTTTGTTTGATCAATCTACCCGATACCAGAATGGGTGAAAAAGGACCTTGACTTTATCTGAAGGTGATTGCGTTTTTCTTTTGAGGACATCAGCTCCTGTGTCCCTTTATTAGTTGTTCACAAGGCCTAGGATATAGTGGGCACTAAAATTTTTTAAATGATCATGGAGGGAATGTGAGCGCAGTACTACAAATCTACACTTCATATTTTATTAGCAGGGTAATAATTTTTAAGTGATTAGTATCACAGATGCCCTGATATAATAAGAGCCCTTTGAATTCCTTGAATTCTCCAGAAGCAAATTCTAAGTGTCAGATACCAACTTCACGTTTGGAATATGAGGAATGAGGCAGTTCTCCCTGCAAATCAATTCCACGATGCTGAAGCAGAGCGTCTTTAACTGATTCTAGGTCGTGAATCTGATGGTGGGAAGAGGACGCAGATATGCCTTAAGGGGTAGAAGACAATCACTAAGGTTGTGCGAGTGGGTGTGAGTCTGTGTGTTTGCACACTTGTTTCCCAGATACGTTGATACCCTCAGGGAGAATCTTCCTCCACAGGGAGCCATTCTTACTCGTGAGAGAGGTTGTGGTGGGAGAATTAAGGTTGAGAAGTGCACCCTCACCATGGAACCTCAGAATGGAACTGTGCTAAGAGAGAGAGAAAACATAAAGGGAAAGAGAGAGAGAGAGAAATGAAGAGCGAGCCAGACAGGTTTATAAAGAAAATGGCTCCCTTTAAATAAGAAATTGCCCCAGGATACTCTCAAATAAGGCTGCTTGTGTGTCCGTATTTTGACAAACGGGAGCACATTGTGCTGCCTGTCCAAACAGCTTCCATCTCGGCCCAGCCCTGGCTTGAGAAATGAAAGCCACCCAGAAACAACAGGTTTCCTACCGCATGGCTTGTGTTGATGTTGGAGCAGATTAAAGCAGATGTTTCCTGTCGAACTGTGAATCTGTCCCCAAAGAACACATCAGCATCCTCCATCTCTTCAAGCCACACATAAGACCAGGGGCCTCCATGCGACTGGATTTCTCCTTAACCCCACGGTTCCATTTGCTGGGTCAGTTATCCCTAAATAACTTAACGTGCTCTGGAATACTGTGTTCTTCTCATAAATGGAACATGGCACATAGTTTTATAAAAGGAAGAAACTATTAAGTAAATAGCCCCTGAGGCAATTAGAGGAAATATAGTCTCTGAGAGGTGGCTGCCATGACCAGTGGACACTCTCGGCTTAAAAATACCTAACATATTTTGGGGGGTGGTGACCCCAAGCATGAGCCCTGGGAGGACGGAGAAATTCCCTGGAAATGGGTGCCATCAACAAAGGGTGATTTCGTCAGTTAAGGAAAACCCAGCCACTCAAGAAGAACATTTGGCAACTCCTCAACAGAACACTTGCCTATTTTAGGAGAAAACACTGAGTAAACAGAATGTAGGAAATATTGGCGTGTGATATTTATCAGATACACACTGGAAATGTCTGCTAACACTACGATTCTCAGCTAAGATATCAAGAAGCATAGTATGTGTAAGGTTCACTTCTGGTTGCCAGAAATGCTCTGATTTAGAAAAAGTGTTTTCAACAAGCAGTTCAGTAAAATTGAAGATTTAGAGGGAGGAAAAAATAAGGTTGCCTTTGTTATTACGTAATAATAACAGCTAATATTCATTGAGTGCTTATTCTGTGCTGATCACTTTACAGGTATTATCCCATTTGAGTTGCGTGACAATGAGGTTAAGTACTCTAATTCTCATTTGATGGACAAGAAAACAGGCACAGAGAGGTTAGGTAACTTCCCTACATTTACACAGCTAAGTAACGGTAGATCTCACACTAGAACTCAAGTCTTTGCAAATGTAAAGTTCATAATCTTTTTTTTTTTCCCCTGAGGAAGACTCACCCTGAGCTAACATCTGTGGCCAATCTTCCTCTATTTTGTATGTAAGCTGCCACCACAGCATAACCAATGAGTGTTGTAGGTCGACACCCAGGAACCAAACCTGGGCTGCCGAAGCAGAGTGCACTGAACTTAACCACTAGGTCACTGGACAGACCCTAAAGCTCATACTCTTTACCAGCATATTGGAACACTTTTTACTCACAATGGATGGTTTGTTCAAAGTGTTTTCTCTTTTCCTGACCTGACTCATCCCTGCTTATCACACTGAGCAACTATTATGGTCAAAGCATTATACTCAGATTAAAAAACAAAGATAAAGAATAAAATGTGGTCCCTGTTCTCAAGGAGTTTATTCAAGGGCTTCCCATGACAAACATTCATACGTAACCTAAGAGAATAAAGTTCCATGACAGCCACAACTCCTGATCCTGATCCAGGCCAACGTAAGCTGTTTCCTCTCAGCGTCCTCATGGCCCCTATTATGGCATTCCTCACATTGTATTGTAAGTGTTGCTCAGGATACCCTCCTCTCTCACTAAATCATAAATTTTTTTGAGGGTAAGCATGAATTGTATTCACTTACAACACTATCTGACCCAGAGAAGGTATTTAATAAATGTTGATTGATGAGTAAGTAAACAAACTGTAATAAGGAAGTGATGTCAGAGGCAATGGTATTCTCAGGGAAACAGCTATAACTCTAGGATGTTCTTTAATGGTGGGCCAACAATTTAAGTGAATTAGCAGGTACTGACAGTTGCCCACCCAAACTCGTTCGCACTGATTTCCTCAGTAACAGAACCATGACTTTATTTTTTATCTTCAGCAAAGGTGAACATACCACAGAACAAGACAAATACTGCATCGGATGGCTTCTGGAAAAGTTTTGTTGACTTTAAAAAGACACACAAATAAAAGGCAGTCCTTTTTCTTCCATAAGACTATGTCATATGTGGGGGAAATAGCTAGAATTGCTGAAGCCTTTCCATGAGGAAAGCTCACCGAAGACAAAAACCACACCCAGAGGATGACTGAACCTGGCACCCTAACAACGAGGCTGAGAAATGACTTAGCCCCGCCTCGGAGCCACCTGTTTCTAGACATTTTAATATGCGAAATACATCTTTCCCTTATTGTTTATGTCATTTGAAGTTCAAGTTTCTATTACTTGCAACTAAAAAGCACCTTGCTCCCCTCCCTAAAACCTTGCTCCCCAAGCTTTGTTGCCATAGCCTAACTCCATAGGCAAGGACTGGTGTTACCTCAGTGGGTTCCTCCCAGTCTGAGCATCCATTTACTTATTTATAAAATGAGGGAAATAATACTTTTCTCATTAGCTTGTGAGTTGCCATATCTCATATCTTTTCTCTGGAAATATTCCTGCTTTTCCTCCTCATCATTATTAATAACATCATCATCATTTATATCATCATCCTAGGTTCTTTAGTCTAAAGAAAAGAAGAACAGATTTTCAGCATGTCAACGATTAGAGAAAATAATGTTTTATATTGGCATAGACTACAATATTCTACACAATATTTAGGACATCATCTAAACCTATGTCAGAGACTGCTAGTTGTCCCTCTATAACCATTCTCCCCTTCTTTCTTAGTAAGAAAACTCCTAATTTCGAGCTGTGCCCATGGCCATTCAAAGTGAAGACTCCATTTTTCAGCTTCCCTTGCTAGGCATGGCCATATCACTAAGTTCTGGACAGTAGGACATAAGCAAAAGCATCAGCTGTCCTCTTCCAAGAATCTCTTCAAAAGATAGATAGTGTACCCATCTATGCTCTTCCCTTTGCCCTTCTTTATCCTTTGCTCCAGTGGCTGCCTAAAGTCAGATATGGTGGCTGGAGCTCCCACTCTACTGAAACATGAGAGAAAGGGCTACACCCAAAGGAGGCAGAGCAATGAGCTTGATGGAATGTGGGACCCTGGAAGCTCTGTGGAAGAGAGCCACTGTACCAGCCCTGAGTACTTCTCTTCTGGATGGGGAGAGACAGGCTTTGTGAAGCGATGAGAATTAGCGGTAAAGTCAGATGTACCAACACACTCACATACTCATATCTCCTTTTCTTATTTTTTTTTCTACTGAACCTCTGTGAGATCTCCTTCTAGTCAGCCCCATCCTAGCTCAATGTCATGCTCGCCCAGAACCACAACCCATGCTCTGGTCTCTGACCTACTCTGGAAGCTGACCCTCAGATGGAAGTTTCCTCTACAAATTCAAACGGCCTTGTCCGAATCAGCTCTCATTCTCAAATTTCTCAAGCTCCTGGCACCTGCTTTGATAAGATTCATGTAAACAATCCCCATTTGGGGAGGAATATTTGCCCTTCCACCTCCCAAGTCCCTCCCTAGAGCACCAGAGGAAGTGGCAAATGGCTTTGCAGATAAAGGCGCTACAGAGGAGCATATGACTTTTTTTTAAAGTCATTACAAAAGCATGAAAATCATAGAATAATCATTACAACATTGAACAATCATTACAACAATAAGTTAGGACTGAGATGCTGTTAAGAAAGGAAGTAGCTAGTGTTACATTAGTAACAAAGAAAGCTATTTTTGTGAATGTCTCATCCCCACACTTGGGTGTATCACAGAGCAGTTCATTTGGTCATGGTGTCTCTTTCATTTTACTTTTTTACCTTTTGGCTGAACTTCTGAACAGATTACGAAATGAACAAGCGCTTACAATATGCATACAAATCACCTTACATGTTTTAACGGGATCTGTAGACAATGCAAAGTCAAAATCCTATCATCAGAATTAGTGGTAGGGAAAAAAGCTTGAGCTCTGTATGGGGTTTAATGATTTGGGCCATCACATAGACAGACACAGGTGTGTTTTAAAAGAAAAAAAGAAACCCTATGTTTTCCTAGAAAGACAATTTTTCTAAAGAGATAGGGCTCCCAGGGTCCAATCCGTGTTCCAGGGAAGCTTTGATACAGGGAACAAAGAACTGCTAACCTGTAACAACTTGAAAGAATATTAATAAAAAGGCAAAAGATTAAAAGGCAATGGATTCTGGCTTCCTAATTGAAAGGTTCCATATACATATAAAAAATGAGCTAGAGAAAATTAATAGTCACTACTTACAAGACAATCTGAGAAACTATCAACGCAAAGATTTGAGGTTCACAGAGCAGTCTCGTAAAAGCTTTGTTGTACTGTGAAATGTGAGGGACTCATAGCAAAGAGCACCACCCAATTACTATTACTACATGGGGAATACAGGATCTAAGTGTAGCCACTGGTTAAGATTTAGTCTTAGTTCGTTAGTGTGGAAGAATCCACTGTCCATCCTTGAGTTTGCTTTCTATAAAATTCCATCATCATGATAACAATAGCCAACCTTGATTGAGCTTGCACCTTGAACTGGCACTGCTCTAAGAATTGTCCATACATTATCTCATTTCATCCTCAGTGAGAAGGGTGCTGTTATTATCCTCATTTAGCAGAGGAGACCCTGGTTAGGGAACCAGCCCAAGGTCAGAGCCAGAGAGCAGAGCAGTCAGAATTCAAACCAAGGTAGTCGGAATGTAGAGGGCAATGAAAGTCAGAGAATACAGCGTCCCATCTTATGCATGAGCTCGTTTGAGTACACTGGCAGGAATAAATGTTTGCACTCCTTAACCTATGTTCTCTCTCTCCCTCCCACTCCTAAATATAGGTAGTAGAATCTGTGCAAGGCAATCTGTACCTACAACGTCATCATGATTTGAAAACATTCTCCAAGTCTGTCATTAACATACAGATTGAAGTCATGAACCTGAGTCTAGCAGAATACCTTACACAGAGAATACTAATAAATTTTGTTAACAACGAGGTTTGACAGAGGAAGAAAGGAGGTGGAAGAGAAGATAAACTCCAGCAGTGATATCCAGAACCTAGCAGTGTGCCTGGCACACAGTAAGTGCTGAAAAAATGTTTTTTGAAAAATGACAAAGTGGAAGGTAGGTAAGGAGAGAGGGAGGGAATAAAGGAAGAAAAACTAAGGAAGGAAGCGAGGAAGAAAAGAGGGAGAGGACAAGAGAGATGGAGGAAGAGAGAGATGGGGGAAGAAAAAGAGAAAAAAGGGAAGGAAGGAAGGAGCAGAGCAGAGAGGATGGGAAAGAAGGACAGAAGAATTCATGAGCATACGCAAGGATCACAGGCAAGCATCATTCTAATTCTAGAACCATTGTCAGTTATTGGTGTTCCCTCGGCCCCTGGCCCCATAAGACATTAACTATAACCCTGCTCAGGACAAGCCTAGCATGTTATCTTTAGCTTGCAGGAAACCACAGAGAGGACGGAGGAGACGGCTGAACAACACCAGTGAAAACGGGTTAAAGGCAATATGGCAGTCTGACTGGACCCAACATAGACTGCGCAGATCATTATACACTCCTTGTAAGACATCACCATGCTACATAACACACCTTCTGGCGCCATGACAGTTTACAACTGCCATGGCAATGGCAGCATATCACCAAATAAGGAAAGAAAAGAGGTGGCACCCTATTCCCCCCAAAAGCCTGCCCAGTTCTCTGAACAATTGTGAATATTCCTCCCCTTCATTACTCTGACCCCTTATAATAGCTGCTTAATCGCCCCAGGAGCTAAGAAGCTGATTTGTGAACATGTTCCACTTCTCCATTCTTTGGCCGTTGAATAAAGCTTGAGCTATTGAACACTCAGGTTCCATCTCCTTTCAAAGTTGTGACACCAAACAGAGGAAGAACCCCAAGAGGAGGGGCAAGAGACCCTTCTTTGGGTCTCTCCTGGTTGGGGAGAGAGTTCAATTGGTAACAATTGGTAAGTAAGCAGAGGATTTGCAGGGGTAGGAGGAGGTAACAACCTGGAGTTCTTACCTAGGTCCTGAATCCTCCATCCAGAACTGCACCCCAATGCCCTCACCTAACTCACATCCCTCTGCCATCTATTGGGTCCCAAGTTGCTGAAGTTACTTCTTCTGGAAGGAGAAAAGAAAGATCTTGTTTTGGAGAAAAACTGAATCCACACTAGGTCATTTGGTTTGGGAAGGAATGACCATCCTCCCAGCTCTACCTAATAGGGGGAAGGGGCTTAAGACTTTCAGCCTACCCCATCCCTCATGGCGTCGTGAGTCAATGGGTCAGAGACGGTACAAACTCTAACGGAAGTCAAGACTGAAGGAGGTGTTTTCAGTTGCTTCTTTCCAAAAAGACTTTGTCTCTCATCCTCATAGACAACGAAGTGTAAGAGAGTGAGTTCTGGAAATCTTGCAGACATTTGCTCTCCCAAAGGGTGTCTGGAGAGACAGAGGTAGGGAGCCCAAGGGTGAGAGTGACACCTTCTATGGCAGACCAGAGAGGGAATATCCTGGTCAAATGGTAGTATCATTTGAGCTACTGGATCAAGGTTCACCTGAGGCCAACTCTACTTCAGTTATGTGGGCCAACACATTCCTTTTATTATTTAGGCCCCATTTCAGGTAGTTTTCTCTCATTTGCAGCACAAAGATCCTGACTCATACAGTCTCTCTGTTAGTCCTGGATAGAAAGCTTGCATTCTTAAACACAGGTGCCAACTTACCAAAGAGATTTCCTCCATGTTAGAACACAAACCACTGATGCAAAGGGGAACTCTAAAAGAACACGGAATTCCAAATGACAAAACTGAAACCTCAGCCAGAAACCTGATCAGAGATGAGAGGAATGGGTCCCCAGGTCTGGAGTCCACCCTCACCTGTGTAGGCCATATAGACAGGAGCTGACAAAGTTTGCATTATTTTTCCTAAGCATGGACATGTTATCACCAACTCTAACATATTATCTACTAAAGGAACGCATTGTATTTAATCAGTATCTTTTGTTTCTGGTCATCAGTGCTGTCTGTCTGAGATTAAAAACTCTTATAAAGAAGGGATTATATCTGCTTAACCCACTTTACACAGAAGGTAACACAGAAAACATGCTGAAACCTGAGACATATTTTGTTGTGCAGCCACTGCTGATGATCTTACTCCTTCAAGCAGATTCTGAGGCAAGGGTATAAAATGTAAACCTTTCCTTCGACCCCACTGACATTTTCCTGGAAGTCTTAAGTTAAAGCCAGGAACTGCTTCTTCCAAAGCTTTATTAAACAGTAATGATGTCCAAGGTCAAAATTATAAGACATCTTGGAGTTGAAGTTACTTATGCTTGTCTAAGGTCATCCACAACCTTTGGGCCACATAGGTTCCCACACACACACACGAACTCACACAAATTACTTTCACTCAAGGAAAAACCAGAACGTTTGCCTTCTCTCAACAATAGGGAACAGTAAAGAAATTATGAGACTTGGAACCAAACAATCCAGCACCAGTCTTAACTGCTTCCTTTTTGATGGGTGACCTTGGGCAAGTTACTGAACCTCTCAACATCATATTTTTACTACAAAAAGTCAATGATCATGCCTGACTCAACACTTCTGAGGGTTCGTGTGAAAATCGAAGATGACACTGTAATAGAGTTCACTGTCGATGAAAACGCATTCACTCTCTCTCTCTTTGCTGAGCAGGCAAACATTTGGGGCACCTTCTTGATTCACCCTGTGCATCCTTCTTAAATACTATTCTTCCCTGAGCCTGATGGTAAAGTGAAATCGATGATATTTAGCAACTGTGTAAGCAATCTTCCAACAGGCCCAGCTCAACACTCCCCTATGAGGTTGGGGTTTAAAATCTATTCTAAAACTTTTTTTGTGTGAGAGTTACAAAATTCATTTCAAAATATAAAGCACACACAACAAGTACATGCTCTTTCACTCCAGAAGGATCTTCAGACCTAAAATGATTTACCATTATCTTCCTTCACTTAAAAGCACTGTCAAGCGCCAAGTTTCCCTGCAGCCTTGACAAAGCCTACGGTTCAGAGTTACACTGGGCTGCCCTATCTTCCTTCTTTTATGCCACCAAGAAATTTGACTAATGACCTTGAAATCGTAGAACTTTCAACTCTAAATGTAAGTCTTTTTCCAGACAAGATTATAGATACTATACTGACGTTCTAGTTCACCACAGAGAAGGAGGCAGTGGACAGTGATTCCCAAGGCCACTCAACTCACCTGAACCCAGCCAGGGTTTACTGACGGTCTGGTAAATGCGAGCCTCGATCCTGGGGACAAGAGTCGTTCAAGGAGGGTGATGATTCTGGACCTCAATCATAAAGACCAAGAGAGGTGCTTTGTTTTGTTTTCAAATAAATAGGATTTGATTATTTTTATCACTTCTATCAAGGTATAATTTACATAAAGTAAAATTCACCAATTTTAAGTGTACAGTTCCATGAGTCTTGACATATAGACAGATAGACAGACAGACAGTTGTGTAACTACCACCATCATCAACATATACAACATTTTTATCAGCCCATAAAGGGTTGCCTCATGCCTCTTTGCAGTAACAAATGGGATTGATTTTTAAATTGCGTAACTATTTTAAGTGACGAAAAAAGGGAGGAGGTCATTTAACCAAACAGACCCTCCAAAAACCAAATTTGAGACTATAAATAAAGGTGGGCCATGAAGTCAACGTTCCCACTAGAAAGCAACCGCACGCCACTTAGTATAAGCTCTGCACCGGACGGCACTGAAAGCCCTGTTTAAAATGGTCTTTAATCCCCATCAGCCAGGGTGGTGGTAAGGGGCTTCTTTCAGTACTGGCCAAATCTACCAAAAATCAAAATTACTTGCCAAAGTCCAAGGAGTGCCAGCCAGTGGAAGGGCTGAGAATAGGATGCTGGACCCCTGCAACAATGACTACACCTTTCTAGAGACAGGACCAAAGAGTGGCATACAGTCCTTGCAAATGTCATGGGCAAGAGAGAGTTGCTTTCTAAAAATGGTCTGTCTTTCAATTCATATGGGAGGGTGACGATGACTACATATTTTGGAACTCAGATCACTGAATGCTCACCCCAAATTGCTTTTCTGACCAATTCAGATAGCAGAAATCCAAGATGGCTCTGAACAACTGAACAAAAGATGGTTTATCCAACATCTCCAAAACTCTTGCAGCTTCTAGTCTTAAATGTTAACACTTTATTTCTCTCACATTAGCCAACTAATTCATAAATGCTGTCTAATAAATATAGGCATGAAACCACTTTCTCAACAGATATCAACTCTTAGAAACACTGAGGAGCCCGCTTGAGTCATTGTCAGCATCCTTTCCAGTAGATGAACACGAAAGCACAGAGGAAGGCAGCGCTAGGCATCCCCTAAATGTCCCAGGAAGAATCCATTCCTCAGCCTACTTAGTAGAGCCAGGAATAAAGAATCCTGAGGTTTAAGTTCAGGCTGTGGGAGTTTTTAGTTATTGACTAGGAAATAATTGCCATGTGGTTGCTTCTTTTTATCTCATCTTGATTAGGTTATAATCAATACCCACATATCATTGCTAAAATTCAGACTCACTACAAACTTATCTAAATGTAAATGAAAACCATAAGTCAGGCACAGTTCTATTACACCCAAAGAAGACTGTGCAATGATACATCATTCATCTTCTTCTCATCTTTCAGGTATACCAGCTGCAACCAGGTGATGGCACCGACAAATTTATTTTGTACAAAAGTCAACAGAAGCATGTTGGTAGTTCATAGTGGTTAACCTTTAGAATTATGTGATTAGATCTGTCAAGTTCTAGTTACTTTTTCTCCCAAATAAAAGGTATCCAAAAAGGGAAGAAATCTCATCCATTCGTTTACTAAGTGTTTATTGAGAACATATTCTGTGTCAGGCATTGGATAAAACCTTTGCCTTTGGGGGGCTCACAGTACACTGGGAAACAGACAAGTACATGTTTTCAACATCTGTGACAACTGTGAAGAGTAAATTCCAAATGCTGCTTTGGGGTGCAGAGAACATGATATCAGAGGAGTACTTACTGAGAAGGTGATCCTTGACTCAAGCCTTGAAAGATAAGGAAGAACAAAGTAGGATGGGGTGAGGCAAAGGAAGAGAGCAGCATGTGCGAAGCACAGCAGTGTGAGAGGCCAGTGAATTTTGGAACTGTAAGCAGCACAAGACATCTAGAGGGCAGGGGAAAAACGTAGGCAAGAGTGAGGTGTTCATAGTCAGCAGATGATGCATGTTTTAGAATCAGGAGATAGGATCACATTCTGTGGGCTTTTGAAGCCACCAAGAGATTTTAAGCAAAGGAGGGAGGTGCATGGCTTTCTGCCTTAGAACAATTGCCCTTGAGGTGGTCAAGGATGTGGAATGAAGAAGAGGAGATCTGGAGGCAGAGAGGCCAGTTCATTGACTATTGCAATAGTCCAAGCAAAAGATTATGAGAACCTGAATGAGGAAAGTAAAAGTAGAAATGGAGAGGAAGGAATGATTCAGGAAGCATTTAAGAGAATTTTCTAACAGGACCCAGTGACTAATGGTACATTGGGAATGAGGGAGAAGTAGAAGTCTAGGATTACTCCAAGGTTTGTGATTTGAGTGATTGGTGATTCACCCAGATAATAAACACAAAAAAGTACAATTTTTAGGGAAAATCAAAAAAGTGGCTATTTAAGCATACTAAATTTGAGTTGTCTGTAACAGAGCTGTCTAGTGACAGGAATTTGGATATAGAACTCGGGGGTAAAATTTTGTCTGAAGAAAAAAGATGAAAATTTGAAGTGCCTAAAATTGACAAGAGCCTAATATCTAGAATACATAATGAACTCCTGTAAATCCATCAAAAATAAGCAGCGGAACCTTAAACAGAAAAATGGGCAAAGGACAGGAACAGGCAACTAATAAAAGGAAAGCCCCAAATCTCTTAAGCATACAAAGAGATGCTCAACAGTAACAGGAGAAATGAAACATCAATACAGCAATTGTATATTACTCTCTATCTATTGCACTGGGGGAAAAGTAGAAAGCTAAACAACATAAAGCATTGACCTAGATTTGAAGATGCAGCAACTTGTCAGGGAAGCAGACTAAGGAAGCCATTCTAGAGCGCAATCTTAACAGTATTTGGTCAAATTTGGTCAAATTAAGTATAGACACTTCCTCTGACCCAAAACTTCTGCTTGTGGATACATATCTCAAAGAAATTCTCACACAAATTCCAAGAGGCACTATGCAGCTCTATTCATTGTGGCGGGCAGTAAGAGGCAGCCTGAGCTTTCATGGCTGAGGGAATAGAGAGGTGAAACGTCATGGATGCACATGATGGACAACTATGCAGCAGTTAGAAGCAACATACCAGACACACACACAGAGCAATTGAGAGGATCTTAACACATAGTCTTTGGTGGAAAAAAGTAAGAAACTAAATACAATCTATTACACAGTGCTAGTCACAATAATTTAAAATACTTGCAAACAGGAACCCTCATACACTGCTGGTGGGAATGCAAACTGGTGCAGCCACTAAGGAAAACAGTATGGAGATTTCTCAAAAAATCAAAAATAGAAATACCACATGCTCCAGCCTTTCCACTTCTGGGCATTTACCTAAAGAATATGAAAACACTAATTCAAAAAGATATATGTACCCCTATGTTCACTGGAGCATTATTCACAACAGCCAAGACTTGGAAGCAACCTGGTGCCCATCAATGGATGAATGGATAAAGAAGATGTGGTATATATATATACACATACATATATATATACACACACAATGGAATACTACCCAGCCATAAAAAAGATGAAATTGTGCCATTTGCAACAATATGGATGGACCTTGAGGGTATCATGCTAAGTAAAATAAATCAGAGAAAAAAATCATATGATTTCACTCATATGTGGAAGATAAAAAAACAAACACATAGATACAGAGAACAGATTGGTGGTTACCAGAGGGGAAACGTGTGGGGGGAGGGCGAGAGGGGTAAAGGAGCACATATGTATGGTGACGGATGGAAACTAGACTTTTGGTGGTGAACACAATGCAGTTGTACAGAAGCCAAAATATAATGATGAACATCTGAAATTTACATAATGTTATAAACCAATGTGACCTCAATAAAATAAAAAAATAAAATACATGCAAATAAAACAATATACACAAACCAAAGGATACCCAATAAATACATTTTTGTGGTTATCTATGGGGAGAAGGTAATCAGAGAAAAGAGAAATACATTTTTTTTTAAGAAGAAGAAATGAGTCTCCCATTGGACAAATTATGAAAGAATTGTTCGATGATGAGTGTGGTTAACTCAACTATCTATACCTGAGGTCCAAAAAAGAGGGGAGAGGATGAGACTGGAAGATAAGTGGAAATTCCCAAAAAGATTGGCCACGTGCTAGTTATGCTGGCTAGTCTTGTTAGCCCCGATCTACTCTAGAGTTCCCATTTCATTCAGTGCCCATCTCTGCCCTGTTCTCTTCCTAGGAGGCTGAGCTCCACAGGTTGCCCTCTGGCTTCCAGTTGGGTTTGGTCAATTGGAGGCATCAGCAGGAGATCAGAGGGTGGGAAAAGAGATGTTTGGGTATTTGTACCTCCCTGACAAGTTCAGTTCCTGTTTGGCAGCCTGTCTTTCACAACTCCAGACCTCACCAGGCTATGGTTACCCTGATCCCTTTTTTTGACCCTTCAGTCCCAGGGGAATTAACAGCTTTCTGCTATTGTAAGTCCCGGGGTGCCTCTTCATCTCTTCTTGATTTTTTTGGTTTCCTTAATTAACTTCTCCCATACTTTATGGACCAGATTATTAACTTACTACTATTAAATTCCCTTTAGTAAACCCTTTTGGAGGGTGACATCTCTTTTCTGCCTTGACCCTGACTTAGTCAGCTATGGAGGGTTTCAGAGCAATAACTACTATGATAAAGGGCTTTTTTTTTCTTTTAATATAGGCTATACTTGAACATATTTATCTGCTGAGGCAAAATAATTCCTATCATTCTATAGCAGAAGCAATATATGGGAGACTAGGTAATTACATATTAGCTCATAACACTCTCTCCCACTACTGTCGTGCATCATGACTAGTCTTGGAGACAAAATAGCACAGATCTAAAGGATGCAGCAAGCACCAAGGTCATTGCAGATCAGTAGACACTTGCATACTTGCAGGATTAACACTATCTGTATTCCAATGACCAGTTGCATATGTTGAAGATAAAGCTACAGTACATATTTCAGATTGGGAATTGGCAACAAATAGCTATAGACTTCATTCTAAAAAATAAGCATTTTCATATGGGGTGAAAGAGGCCCAGGATTATGGGCCATTTCTAATCCCAGCATCCTAGCCAGGTCCAGCTGTGTGTTTCTAATCTTTGGTCCTACCAATAACCTCCTCAGAGAGTCCTTCCCTGGCTACCTTATCTAAGCAGGATGTTCTATACCCGCCAATTATTATTGCATCAAGTTCATTTCCCCTGCGCATGTGTTACAATTTGTATTTATATATATATATATATATATATATATATATATTTTTTTTTTTTTTCCTAAAGATTGGCACCTGGGCTAACAACTGCTGCCAATCTTTTTTTTTTCTGCTTTATCTCCCCAAACCCACCCCCGTACACAGTTGTATATCTTAGTTGCAGATTCTTCTAGTTGTGGGATGTGGGACACCGCCTCAACGCAGCCTGAGGAGCGGTGCCACGTCCGCACCCAGGACCCGAACCCTGGGCCGCTGCAGTGGAGCGCGCGAACTTAACCACTCAGCCACAGAGCCGGACCCCGTATTTATATATTTTTTTCTTTACTTGTTATTGCTTGTCTTCTCCACTAGACTGCAAGTTCCACCAGGACAAGGGACAGTGGTCTAGGACCTAGAAGTCCCTTAATAAAGACTTCTTGTGTGAATAAATGGTGAAGCACAAGGGTGGCACAAAGAACAAATAAAATAGAGGATAGAAGAGCATTAATTCTCTTCACCTCCCTATTTGGGAGTGGTGGACCTTATATGGCCTCCCTTGTAGTCAAAACGATTTTCAGATCTGGCTCCCTTGCCCTGCATTCAAGGATGCTGGTCTCATTTGAGGCTGTAAATATCTCTAATGAGGAGGGCTCAAGTCTGTGTGTGCTTGCCTTGTTTTGCACAGCATGCAGCACAGCCCCAAGCACAGATGGACACTTCATAAATATTATTGAAGGATGATGACACAAAGGATTATTTAATACCTTCACATGGGGTAAAGACAGACTTCGGGCCACAAAGATACTTTGAATGTGCTTTACTTCTCAAATCATTTGAACCAAAATGATTTCAGCAACACAGACTCATCTGTAACCACAAATCACACACATTCAGAATGATAAAGCCCAAAAGAAGGCCATTTTCAAGGCTGAAACTGTATTATTCTGGGGTAAATGGAATCCTTGTTTTAGTGACATTGTAAGGGTAGAAATTAAAGACGCTGAAAGTCTTCCCTCAGGGGACAACAATTATCTGTGAATAATGAAAGTTTGTCTGAATAATTCATCAGTTTCAAGGGTGCAGGCCTCCCTTTTTCTGGAATCCCAGGAGCTTAGGCAAGTGCACCATTTAATGTGTCTCAGCTACTCAATTGTCATTCTTCCGGGACCAGGCATTTATAGACACATTCTTATGATTTTATTAATTAAAAAAAATAATAACCTGTGTGGGAACCCACTGGCAAGATAAATTTTGAAGCCTCATTTATTTTACCCAAGAAGAAAGAAGCTTATAAAGTGTCCATCATGAGAAGCCACCTGGGAGCTACACAACAGATCAAGTACCCAAAACAAGTCACGTCAGAGCCCCACAGAATTCTGAATCCCGACCAGCAAGCATGAATAATCCTTTTAAATGATCACTTACATATCAGAACAGGTCCTTTGTGAAATTTCTAAGCAAGGCCTCTGGTTTCTGACTGAAACAGAGACTTATTCGGAAGGGAGGATAAAACGAAATCAAGAACTACTGGGAAATCTCCACGAGAAAAGAGGACAAATAGTTTTTGTTGTCAGAATGAAAGCAGCCTCTCCTGGCCAGGGTTTGGAAAGTTGCCCACTACCCCACGGGAGAGATGGGCAATATTCTCAACTGGTTTCTCAGGGACCATCCTGATCAGGTTGCATTTACTGAGCAGACGCAATGGTAAACTAAATCAGAAGACCTAGTTTCACTTTCTTCTTAGCTGTGCAACCTTGTGCAAGTCACTTAACCTCTCTAATAATTGGTTCAACATCTTTAATATGTTGAGAGTAATGCCCACCCAATTACCTCACTAAATTATTGCAAAGATCAAATGTATGAAAGTTCTTTCTAAATTGTAAGATTCTAAGTGGAAGGTGTTATTATTAAATACTCTTCCACAATATTAAATAACCTCCAGGACACTGGGGATCCTATATGACCGTGGGCTCTCAATTTCTAGTGATGGTTCCATTTTTGCCTTGTTCTCGACAGTTTCACTGAATTTTTTTTTTTTTTTTTTTTTTTTTTTGGAAAGGAAGGCTATAAGCAAAGGCAAATGGAAAAAAAACATGGAATCATATCTGTTTGTATGTATGCACCTTCTCTTTGGTGCTGCTAGGCAAGAATTTCAAGCTGAGGTTGGTTCATCCTCGTGGACTTGATATCAATATCACCTGAGGGAGAGAAGTAAAGGGCGGGGGCATCCGAAGGTATGTGATTTCCTCCCCTTCGGTGGAAGAATACAAAGTCACTTACACAAATCAGTTACATCTTTAATTACTAGCAGCAAAGAACTGGAAAATTAAATTTATAAAACTATTCCATTTACAACAGCATCAAAATATATAAAATACTCAGGGATATATAAAATACTCAGCAAAAATTGTGTAAGAACTCTACACTAAACTACAAAGCCTACTTAAGAGAAATTAAAATACAAAGTAGGTAAGAGAAATTTTATAAAAACTAAATAAATTGAGAGATATACCACATTCATGGTCTGGAAATCTCAATATTATTAAAATGCAATTCTTTCCAAATTGCTCTATGGGTTCAACACAATCCCAATTAAAATTCCAGTAGGCTTTGGTAGAAATTGACACGTTGATTCTAAAGTGTACATAGATATGCAAACAACCTAGGACAAAGAATTTTTTTATTTGGCAAAGAAGGAAAGAGAGTTGGGGGAGTCACCCGATTTCAATATTTACTTTGAAACTTCAGTAATCAAGACAATGTAGTATGGCATAAGGATAGACAAATGGATCATTGGAACAGAATAGAGAATCCTGAAATAGACCAACATATAAATGGGCAACTGGTTTTTAACAAAGGCACTAAGGGGAAAGTAAATTCTTTTCAATAAATTGGGTTAGAACAACTGGATACGGGGAAAAAGTTAACCTAGACCCTTGCCTTACACAACAAACAAAATTAATTCAAAATCATCATAGACTTAAATGTAAAAATTAAAACTACAACAATTCTAGAAGAAAATACAGGAAAAACATCTTTCTGACTTTGCGGTGAGCAAAGATTTCTTACAGAGGACAAAAAGTATATACTGACCATACAAGAAAAAAATAATAAATTGGACTTCATCAAAATTTAAAACTTAGGCTGATCAAAAGACACCATTAAGAATATGAAAAGGCAAGCAACAGGCAGGGAGAAAATATTTGTAACATATATATATCTGACAAAAGACTTATTACCCAGAATATATAAAGAACTTCTATAATGAAATAAAAAAGACAATCGAATTTTTTGATTGAGCAAATACATTTTAAAGAGGTACATTAAAAAGTTACACCAATGGACAAAAAGAATGCGAAAATGAGCTCAATATCATTACTTATTAGGACGATGCAAATCTAAGCCAAAACGAAATAATATTTTGCACTCACTAGAATGGCTAAAATAAAAAAGAGTGACAACACCAAACCCTGACAAGGATACAAAGCAACTAGAACTCTCACATATTGCAAATAAGAGTGTAAAATGGAAAGCAGTTTGAAAGTTTTTTGTAAAATTAAACATACATCTACCCTACAATCAGCATTCTACTCCTAGATAATTTACCCGGGAGAAATAAAGATGGGCCCACAAAAAGACCTGTATAAGAACACTCATAGCAACACGATTCATAATAGCTAAGAACTGAAAACAACCCAACCCAAATGTCCACCAATGGGAAATTGGAAAATAAATTGTGATGTATTCATACATTGGCATACTACTAACAACAAAAGGGAATGAACTAGTGACACAGGCAATGGATGTGGGTGGATCAAAAAATATACATTAAGTGAAAAAACCAGTAGCAAACAAGTACATAGTATATAATTCTATTAATCTAAATATAGCAATAGAAATTATGACAATCATTGCCTCTGGGGAATTGGAAGGAGGCACAGCGGAACTTTTTGGGGTGATGAGAATGTTCTATATCTTAATCTGGGTGGTTGTTACACAGACCTATACATTTTCTAAAACTCATTGAATTGTACCCTTAAAATTACTCATTTCACTGTGTATAGATTTAACCTCATGAATGACTTAATGAATGAACAACACCATGAGAAAATAACCACACAAATCCAGAAGGGGAGATTCTGCAGGACAACTGGTCAGGTCTCTTCAAAAGTCATTGTCAGTAAGTAAAAAAGAAAAGGATTGTGCTAGATTATAAAAAACTTGAGGGACTCAACCACCAGATACGACATACAGTCTTGGATGGGATGCTGCTTTGGGCAAACCATTCATTAAAGACATTTTGGGGATACTTCAGGGAAATTTGAATATAATCTTAGTTTCAGATGACATAAAAATGTATTAATACAAAGTTGGAGATTGATGGAAAAGAAAAAGCAAGTTATACAGCAATATGTATTTTCAGATTTCTTTTTGGTATTACAAAAAGGCAAATATATTATATATTATACATATTACATATATTATATTATGTATATCACATATGATTTATAATTCATGTGTATATTACATATGTATAGAATGAGATCCAATAGGGAACATAAATTTATCTATTAACACAGGTAACTGAAGGAGAGGGATAGAATGTTTACATTTTCTTATTTTTGTGTTTTTTCTAACTTTCCACCATGCACAAATACTGCCTCCATAAAAATATATGTTGCTTGAAAATATTAGACTCTGAAATTCACTATTATAAGACAAGGTGAAAGACAGTTGGGATGATAGGGCAAGGAGAAAGAAATTGAATACTGTTTGATCTGCTAAGTGAACCTCCTGTTGGGCACTGTCCACACATAGCTCATTTCATCCTCACAACAAACCTATAATGTATCATCCTTGTGTTCCCAGAGCTAATGAGGATATAAGCTGGCATTTTAACATAATATTATCTGACCTCAAAACCCATGTTCTTCCCACCTCACCTACATATTTAGTAAGTTTTATTACCAAACATGGATGAATTATTTACTTTGCAACAGGCACTCCATTAAATGTTTTACATCAATCATTTCATTCCTACCTCCTGTCAATCCATGTAAGGATGATACTATTATTATCCTCACTCTAAAGATAAGAAACTGAGGCACAAAGATCAGACAAGTATCCCAAGTTCCCACAGCTAAGTGGCAGAAACAAGAATCACGTTCAGGCCACCTGGTTATTCACGCTCCTACCCAGGACACTACAGTATGTCTCTAAGTTTCCATGCTTTCAACGAGCTCCCAATGGAGAAGGAAAGAATGAGCGACAGCTAGCACCAAAGAGGACGTGTATATCAGAGGCCACCATGAAGCTTTTCACAGTAACATCCTTGCTTACCTGTCCAGGGCCGTGCTGGTGGGCATACTCCTCCCAAACCCTCGGACCCCCATCTGACGGAAATATGGAATGCAAGGGAGGTTGGCGGCAATGATGGCCAGGGAGTCGGAAGGACTCACAAAGAAGCCATTTTGGCCTAGGATCATATAACGGTCCTGTGGGAAAGAATGTGTGAAAATGATCAGACAGAGGCACCCACAGCTAGCGGCCCATTCCCAAAGTCATCACAAGCCACTTTACTGCCATTCTGGATTTAAACAACCTAAAACAACTTGAATGTGGCCAAAGAAAGCATGGGAAACCTTTTAAATGCCTGAATATTGTAAATCTCAGGATCTTGATGCAACTAGGAACGCGTCCCACTTGTTGAAATGTGGATGACTACCTCAGGCTACAGTGGCCTCCGTATTCTGAACTCACACTTTCCCCCCAACATAATGGAGAACAGGAGTTATTGCTGAAATAGCTAGTTCCTTAATGTGGTACTTTCAACAAAACCAGCTATAAATAAAGATTTATTGCATGAATAATTTTTTTAAAGAAATAACCTCTTTATAACATAATGCTCACCTGGAACTAGGGAAAGTAACGGTTATTTAATTGCAATATTTAGCCATTAAACAGAAGAGCAGATGCAGAGCCAGTTAGGGTTCGTATGCCCCATACACGTCAGCCCAAGATGTGTTCGTTAATTCTCTGGTTTCCAATGCTTGCCTCATTACGTGGTAAAAGGGTCCGCAGGCAGAAAACTTTCCTACTTACCCCGTCAGCATCAAATGCAGCTCCAAACCCATATTCCCCTCCTTTCATAGCTTCCAGAAGGGTTGTTGCATATGTCAGGTTTGGGTCAGGATGCTGCCCTCCAAAATCTTCCAGGGGAACGCAGTTTATTGCAGAGTTGGCTGGGGCCCCCAGCTCATCACACAGGACTTTTCTCACATAGGGTCCCATAACTAAAAAAAGATACACAGCAATGTAAAATCTTTGCAGAGCCCGCCAAGGGTGTTTTGTTCTGGTTAGAACAAGGAAGACCATTTACTAGCACAGGAAAAAAAAAAAAAAGATAAAGTCTACAAGCTTTTTCAAGACACAACACAGAATAATATTTACTTCAAGTACTATTCTTTGGGCGTCTACCATGTGCCAGTTACACTGTAGGCGTATGGAAGATGCATTCAATAATTCAGTGGCATGAAACTTTTCTCCAAAACTTTTCTAAAATGTTGCCAGAAAGAAATCAACTATTTAATAATGATTCATTGTATTAAAAGCTTTAGCTAAACATATGCAAAAGCACTAAAGGGCTCTAGCAATGTTCTTTGTCTCTGCAATCATTTTAACTTTGCCAAGTGTATAATTAAACACTCTAAACCAGTGAGGCATATAAAACTAAGCACACTTTACAAAATAAATGCTAAGGAATAGTGCTTTCCAGTTCAACACACGTATATGGAGTGCCTAACATGGAATACATACGTTAGGAATGGAGGGGATCATTCTCAAGGGACCCAGAGCACAGAGCTCCTGCATTACTGGGCTCTTAGGCTAGCCCCGGGATGAGTCAAATCTACAGGAGAGTGACTGCAATGGGAAGACTAGTGCCATTCAATGTATAGTTATGAAATAATTAGATCCAGTGGCTTAAGAGAAGGAAGGACCACAGATAAGGCCTCGGGAAAGAGGCAGCATTTCTAGGGGGACATGAAGAAAGAATATACATTTGACAAGTGTGCAGAGTGGGGATGCCATCCAAACGGAAAGAACATTATGAACAAGGGAACAGAACCGAGGTGGAACATACACCACATTTGGGAAGTGGCATGTAATCCTGTAAGCTGAAATATATGTAAAGTATAGCTTTCTATTTATTTTCCACTAATACAACACAGACCTCAAACAGTGAACACCTCTTGATTTTGCCTGCCGAGCACCCATTTCTCCTTCCTCTAGTAGCAGCATTGTGGGTTTTCTTTGGAGAAACAATCCTTTTCCCATCTCAGTTCATGTGATCTGGACATGGCTAAATTCCGCTTCCCCTAAGGCTGGGGAGGTGACCTGGGTCTGCCCAATCAGTGTCCTCCATCCCCAGCCAGAGTGATGGGTTCAGAGATGGACACATGATACAAGCCAGGCCATGAGGCTCAACCCAGAAATATTGCTAAAACTATTCGAAAAGAGAAACTGTCTTCCTTCTAAGCCAGAGATAATACTAAAGGAAGAATATGAAAGATCCCTTTCTGGAGAATATGACCAGCCCAACAGGAAGGAACGAAAGAGTAAAATCCATGAAGGATAAGCTCCACACATGGGCTTAGAACTCCCCCCAAATTTTTTTAGTGCCTCACTCTTAAACATGCCAGACAGTCAAGCATCACCAAACTTCTAAGAAATCCATTTAATGTGAGACCAAAATAAAGAGTATAGAACAACCTGGAGAAAATAGGAACTATACAGGGAGAAGAAAACTTTTAAAGTACATATCAGGAGTATCCTAATAGAGATCAAGAAGATATGATAGAATAGCTAACATTGAAAAGACAGACAATACCAAGTGCTGGTGAGAACATGGAGAAACTGGAGCCTTCATACATTCCTGGTGGTGCAAATGGTACAGACACTTTGGAAAACACTTGGCAATTTCTTATAAAGTTAAACATACACTTATCATATGATCCAACAATCTCACTCCTAGGTATTTACGTAAGACAAATGAAATCATATATCCCCATAAAGACTTGTTCACAAATGTTTATAGCAGCTTTGTTTGTAGTAGCCCAAACCTAGAAATAACGTTGATTATATCAGCTGGTGAATGGAAAACAAACTGTGGTACATCCATACAATGGAATACTACTCAGCGATAGCAAGGAATAGAACTACTGATACAGACAGCTCCATGAATGAATCTATGAAACTTCATGCTGAGTTAAAGAAGCCTGAAGCAGAAGCCTGCTTCCACTTATATGGCTTTCTGGAAAAGGAAAAACTACGGCAGCAGGAAGAAGATGAGTGATTGCCAGGGGTGAGGAATAGAGGAATGTTTGACTACAAAGGACCACAAGGAAAGTGAGGGAAACATTTTATATCTTGATTATCATAGTGGTTACATAACTGTATGTGTTTGCCAAATCTCATCAAATTGTATACCTATGAGGTGTCAATCTTACTGTATACAAATTATACCTCAGTAAACCTGACACTAAAAACAAAGATATGGCATTTATGAAACATAAATAGGAAACTATTTTGTAAAATAGATTATTTGGAAAAAAAGTTTTGGGAAATTAAAAATAAGATAGTGAAACTGAAAATCTTAAAGGAAGGACTTGAAGATAAAATTGAAAAAAATCTCCCAGAATGTAGCACAAAATAAAGGGAAGAAAAATGGTTGGTGGCAGGGAAAAATTAGATAATTAAAAGATCAATCCAGTAGGGCCAATATCTAAACAACAGCCATTCTGGAAAGAAAGGAAAGAGAAAATAATGGAGGAAATCATCCAAGAAGTAATTCAAGAAAATTTCCCAGAATTAAAGGACACAAGTTTCTAAATTAAAACACTCCTCTAAGTGCCCAGCACAATAGAGGAAAATAGTCCCATGCTAAGATTAATCATTATGAAATGTAGGAGCACTGAAGATAAGTCAAAGTCTGTAAAAGCCTCCAGAGGAAAAAAACGATAGATTTCATACGACAGATCAAAAATCAGAACAGCATCAGACTTCTTAAGTTCAATACGAATGGCTGTAAAGCAACGGATCAATGCCCTCAAACTTTTGAAGGAAAATAACATCCAACCTAGCTTTCTATATCCAGACAAGTATCAATTAAGAGTAAGCATAGAAAAAAGACATTTTCAGATATGCAATGACTCAAAACATTTACCTCCCATGAATTTTCTCTCACAGAATTCTGTGAGAATGAGTTCTACAAAACGTAGGAGCAAATCAAAAAAATGTAGGACAAATACTCCAGAAGTAGGAGAGTCAACATGAGACAGGGATAAAGGGAGTTCCTAGAATGGTGATAAGGGGATATTGCAGGATGACAGCAGGCTCAGAGAGCAACCAGCACAGAGCAGAGCAGAGCAGAGGTCTCTGGGAAAAGGAAGTGAGAGAAGGTGTAGACGCTGGGAGAATATGGGAGTCATAGTGGTAAATACACTTAACAAACACTAAACAATGAGAAAACAAGACAATTACTAATCCCAAGGAAATAAACAAATGCAATAAAAAAATGTAATGACAATGTTGTGCATGGCTCAGCAGTGTTAGGATACTGTAGACACTGGATAGTGATTTCACCAAAACGACGATATAATTAGTTTAAGTGTGCTTGGATTTAGTGAGTGGAGAGGGCGAAAAAGAGCTACAACCTCATCTTCTAAAGTATGAAGTCAGTAAAGCCCCAAACTGAAAAATCAGCAAGGAGCAGCATATTCGTGGTATTCAGTAACAGGGAGAGACATACTTAAAAAAACACAAAAGCTAAAAGTTTAAAAGAAAGAAAGCTTTCTCTGGAAAGTAGGTAATTGGGGGAAGGAGTTGGGGCAGAATTTTTTCATAATAAACTTTGAACTCTTTGTTTAAATTAGGTGCATGTACCACAATCAAATGTTTTTTTAATGACTACGGTTTTAATATATCCACTCCACACTCTTCCCAGGCATCGCCTCAAAGACATTTGTTCCACTTTTGTTTTCATTTGCATCAAAAGAGAGAAAGCAGAGCCCTGAAGTTTTCCCGAGCATTCTAAATATCTGAACATAAACATAGTGTCAATATCTACAAATCCAACGTTCCTCATAATCCCTGAAACCCAACAAGTGTAGAGGTCTCCTTAGCATTTCCTCCCTGTCAATGGTAGAAGACCACGACCTTACCTCCGTGCATCGCATCTACACGGATCTTCAGTTGACCCGGCCCAGTCAGTAAACTCTTAATGGCATTAAAGTCAAAGATGGTCCGAAGGAGGTTGAGATAGATATCCACCGGGTCCACTATCTCCACTAAAGATAGGAAAACAAAGGGAAACATCAGTGACCAGATCCATGAAGGACACTTGGAAGCATAACAAGGAATCACGACTCAGCATGAAATTCTGATCACAATCCCAACATAATCCCACATACTATGTGGGAAGCAAAGCATCCATTTGTAGACAAAAGTCACAAATTGAAGCACAATCAAGATGTTACAACCTTTTCAGGTGATCAACAGGTATAAATAATATCAAGTTATAAATTCTTCTTTACAAGTGAAAAATCAACCACAAGAATAAAGTAGTTAAGATAAAACTGTGTCTGTTATCCCTACTCCCACCTCCTCTCCTCCACCTCCCTCCTCCAAAATGCACACACCTCAATGCTAAGAGGCATCTTGGCACATCCAGGTACCCCTCCTGTGAGGGTTGGCCAAAGAATGACTCAGCTGGTGTTAAACAAATCAAGGAGTGACCTCAGCACTGACCCCTATTTTCCAAATGCCATTGTGCCAACTAGATCCAGATTCAGAAGTGGTGATGAAGGATATACTTCTGACTTTGTGTGAAGTCTCTTGCATGCCCAATCTACTGAAAATTTCAGGGCAAACGCCAGATATTTAGAAACCCTCATAAAACACAAAGGTTCTCCAATATCCTGCACCACCCAGTGCCCAGGAATCCAAAGCCAGTCTCTTCCATTTATCTGACAGATACATAAAACCCAGAGTACGTTACATTTTTCTAATGTGGCAGTTAGTACATAATTAATACTCAGAATGTACTTTACCTAGAAGTAGTAAATATTTGACTCTTTAGACACTAAAATTTGTCCACCAGCCCTGCTTTTTAAATTTGCAGTTAAATTTTGAAAATTGTGTATACTTTTTTTCAAATTTTTCAAATACATACTACTTTGGAATCCTGAAACTCTTAAGCTGCACTAAAGTTATTACCAAACCACTTTTTAATAATTTTCAGTAAGTCCAGTTGAAATATGGATGAGATTTTCATATGTAATGTGAAACTACCCCTTCATCTGGTCAAATACCCATCTAAAAATATTTTTCCTTGCACTTAAATCAACGTGGTACTTGTGTCCATTCAAATATAACATAATTACTTTTAAGGGACACAGATAGTTTTTAATCATCTTTTGACATGAGGAGGATATTAATCTATAAAATAAAGTAATTAAAATTAATCTATATGAACTATACACCTAAAAATGGTTAAAATGGCAAACTCTGTGTTATGTATATTTTACCACAATAAAAAAATTAACATAGAAAATAAAAGGTTATGTCCTGAATATGTTAGAAGTCAGAAGTTTATACTCTACAGTATAGGATAACATTTTTGGTAGTTTCACTCTGGTTCTTTAATTCTTGAATCACTTGCCTAAATACATTTGGTATTTATAGCAGGTGGCACAATACCAAACAGAAATGTAAAAAGCAAGTAGAATTCCGTGAAATTTGAAAGTTCACATCACATGGTTCACGCTCTTGACCCTTTAAATAAAAGGCCAAGGACTGACTTGTTCCCAATTAAGTCAAGCCTTGCTCAACATTTAAAAAAGCAAGAACACAGATCTAAATTATCCCAAACAATTATCTCCAAATTCCTCTTGGAGCCAGGGAATCTCTCTACCCACCTCCTGGTATCTGAAGTATTTTAGAAAACTCATCAAACTAGCAATGTGGCTGCAGCAATGGGCCTGAATCTGAGCTCACCAAAGATCCGGGTCTCTTGGACAACTAATGAAATTGTGAAGACATCAAAAATAAATAAATAAATATAACTTCTTCCTATGATAAAGCCTGATTTTTCTCAGTCATCTTATTTTCCAGTCCTTCCAAATGTATGTAATCAAGCATGTTTAAATATTTTGTTTAATATAATATATCCCTTGCTTTTAGTTGTCTCATTATGTAGGGGTGTGTGTATGTGTGTGTCTGTGTGTGCACATGCTCCCAACTAGCTTAATAAAAGCAGGCACCATTGCTTCCAGTATCACATGGCTTTCAATTAATTTCTGCTGACTAGCTAGGCAAACAATTGATTCAAAATCTTTCAAGAAAAATGTGGCAGAGTTGGCCCAACACTGTGACTCCAGAATAGTGCATTTCAAGCTCTTCTCTGACCCTAAAATACCATGTGGCCATGAGCCACGTATTTCATCTTTTTAGCTAAGTTAAATTACGTGTAAAATTTAGGATACCATCTTAACACTAACTGCATTTCAGCTTATAGGGGCATTAAAAGAGCAAAAAAATGTTAGTTTTATTGCTACTTGCATGCCTTCTAGGAAAAGGCAATGGGATAAAATAGAAGGGGGAGAAATGATATGCATCTACATGGTATTAATTTTGTCATGTGGTTCAATATTAATATATAAAATGAAAGGCTATAATCTGAGTACTTTAGAAGTTTTATTCACTCTACAATGTAGAATAATATTTTTGGCAATTTCATTCTGGTTCTTTAATTCTTGACCCACTTGCCTAAATTCAGTTGGTACTTACTGAATTCCTTTGTAAAATCTCCTAACATGGTGCTTGACATGGAGCAGATAATCAATAACTGTGCATTGAATCAGGCTGAAATGTCTGGTTCCAGCTTGGAAAAGAAACGCCTACGTTCCATGGGAAATTTCAATAACTACCTTATTTGGTCTCTGCTTAATTATCCAAGATATTCTAGCACCTTCACCTTATTCGCTTGAAAAAACAAAGGCATATTTTGGCAATTCACAGCTGATTCTTGGGACACTGTCGAAGAGTCAGCCATGAAACTTTTCCTATGTCGAAAATTATAGAGCGTTTGGAAAGTGGTTTTTGAAAGGTGCCAGTTCTGAATATCTTGGCTGCTCTCCTTTCCCTCTGCACCACGTTCAGATTGCAGCTATTTATCAAGTGTCACTCCCGAGACTGCTAATTCAATTGCTTTCATGTGTGTTCTCCCCTGCAGAAACCAGTCAGCCCCATCCACCGAGTTATTCTGACTTCTTCAGAATATGACCTCTCTATTACCTCTAAATGGTTTGAATTTGTTCTCCAGGTCAAATTCTTGTCTTCCTAGTCGAGAGAGGTCAATTCGAAGATCAGGGCATATGGCATATTCCTCAATTGTTTTGCTGATCTGATAGATTTTGTCTGAGACGACATCTGGCGCAGGACCTAAAATTTGAAAATAATGCATCACCAAAAGTAAATTTTTTAAAAAGTGTCCAGAACTTCAATCAGAGAGAAATGTTAGCTCCTCCTCCACAAAGCAGGAGAAAGATTCATTTGTTCTCCAAACAATGGACAACGTTCACAGGTCAATTAGCCTTGATATTTCTCAGGCTGTATTCTCGCGCTATGGAGGAAATTTGGTCAGCCTCACCTGTTCTATGTAGGCTAATAACCTACATCTTTGTTTGTTTTAATCCACTTCTAAGCAATGATACGTCTTCCCTAAAAATAGTATCACACCTGCCAGGGAGACCCGCTTATGTAATCAGCTTTATTCAGGATATGAGGCACAAACAGGATATGCATTTGACAGAAGTGAGGTATTCCAGATTCAAACCGTGGGCTTCCCAATGCACCCAGAGAAAGAAAATAGGATTTCCACTCCCACATGCTGCCTAGTTGATGCGTGAGCTTACCAGGGTAAATTATTTTCCCCAACTCACACTCTCTAGTGACTCCCAAGTTTAGTTTGTTTGTTTGGGGTTTTTTTGCTTTTTCACAGAAACTATGATTATTTAGATTTTTTTTCACTTATTAGGGGTTTTTTTATTGAGGTCATAATAGTTTATAACATTGTGAAATTTCAGTTGTACATTATTGTGAGTCGCCATATACGTGTGCCCGTTTACTCCTATGCCCACCCTCAACCGCCTTCCCCTCTGGTACCCACTAGTCTGACCTCTTTGTCCATGTGTTTGTTTATCTTCCACATGTGGGTGAAATCATACAGTGTTTGTCTCTGTCTGGCTGGCGTATTTTGCTTCGTATCATACCACAGTGCCACAAGTTTCGTCCATGTTGTTGCAAATGGGACGATTTTGTCTTTTTTTATGGCTCAGTAGCATTCCGTTGTATATATATACCACATCTTCTTTACCAATTCATCAGTCGATGGGTACTTAGTGACTCCCAAGTCTTTTAAATGATGTTTAACTAAAAATATCTGATGCATTTCCTCAGAAGGTCAAGCTAACAACTAAGCTATGATAGATTTTAAATGAATTGAACGTGAAATCAATAGTTGTCCTTTAGTTAGTCTTTTCTTTTTAATTTTTACATCTTAATGCAAGCCATTTTAGATTTATTGCAACCAGATTGGGAATGAAATAAATATATAGATTGAAAGATCTAAAATATAAATCATAGACGTATAGATAGGTACATCGATAGCTTTGAGTATTAATTTCACTTGTCAACTATATTATAATTTTCAACTGAACAGAAATTATTTCTTGATTTCTTTTCATCAAGAGCTGCAATCCTTCAAGCTGCACTGTCCAATACAATAGCCACCAGCCACATGTGGCTATTGAGCACTTGAAATGTGGCTAGTCAAACTGAGATGTGCCAGAGCCAGCCCTGTGGCATAGTGGTTAAGTTTGGCATGCTGTGCTTTGGCTGCCTGGGTTCACAGGTTCAGATCCTGGGCATGGACCTATACCACTCGTCAGCCATGCTGTGGCAGTGACCCACATATAAAATGGAGGAAAATTGGCCCAGATGTTAGCTCAGGGTTAATCTTCCTCAGGAAAAACATTTAAAAATTGAGATGTGCCGTAATTGTAAACTATGTACCAAATTTTGAAGCATTTGTAGACAAATATGGATTGCATTAATAATTTTTATAGTAACATGTTGAAATGATAATATTTTGGATATATTAGGTTAAATAAAATATATTATTCATTTCACTTGTTTCTTTTTACTTTATGGGGCTACTAGAAAATTTTAAATTACATGTGTGACTCATAATATTTTTCTGTTTGACAGTGCTGCCTTCAAGCATAGCACTGTTATTGCCTCCCAAAAAACACTCATTGAACATACAAATAGGAATAGTGCTCATCAAATTGCATACATTAAGTATGTACAGGTTTTTAATATATTCACCATACCTCAATAAAGCTGTTAAAAAAAATCAGGAACAGCAATAGCCCCATTCCAGGGCCGGGGGAAGAAAAGAGCCTAGTAGATTTTATCCACATTTTTTTGTCATATAGGAAAAGTGAAGACCATGAAGAAATAAACACAGCCCTTCTAACTTCACTTCTTAGCATTTTTTTACCCTTTTTCAAAACTTAAAAAGTAAACAGTCTTGTTTAGTTTTTGCATTTTTTACCCTTGCCAAATTAAAGAACGCATGAATAGCCCTCCACCCCCCAGCTGCCACGCTATATTCTATGGCTGCATCCATCACTTTTAAAAAGAAGTCTCTGAGTTTTCATGCCGAAGCACACTGGTTTCCAAACGTAAAACAAGTTCTGGCACGCTAGATAATTTTCTGTGAAGCCACACAACCACCCATGTTGATAACCTCAGAGTTCACCAACGGTCTCGGCATTCCATGACAACTTCCAAGTGACTTGACATCTTCCGCTCCAATGACTTTCCTCTTCATTTTAGTCAATGCCTGGTACAGTCATACCTTATGTGTGTATTATTGTCTCTCAAAATTCTTCTTTCAAAAATATCAAATTTGAGTGTCCTTAGTCCACAAATTCATTATCTTCCATCTACCCTGCTCTGTACCTCTACTGAACCTGCTCCTCATTCCTATAATTCCTATACTGATGCCCGTCATCCCTTGATTAATCCTGGCCATCAGGCCATTCTAGTTTCATTGTTCTCTTATTCCAGGCAAGACCCTCTGGTCCACCGTTTGAGCTATGCCTTTGTTACCATAATAACACAAGCTAACATTTATTGAAACTCACATTTACCACATTTCATACTTTATATGGAATTTAGCCTTCACAAAAAGCAAATGAAGTAAGAATTATTATTATCCTCATTTTCCAAACAGGGAAACTGAAATTACAAGAGGTGACTTTAATCAAGGTCACAGCCCTGGCAATCAACAGCGGCTCATTTGAATCCTAGTAGTCTGATGTCAGTCAGGCACTCTTAACAACTACCAGCCCTCTTGATGCTCTGCAATGATCACACTGCCATTCCCCAACCCTGGGACATCGCCACCATCTGCTCCCACTGCTGCCATTCCCAGACGCCCATGCTTTGCTGAAGGCAGTCGTGAAGTCATGCAAACTGGTTCCCTCTGAGAATGAGGCTGCTTAGCTCCACCCCGTCCTCAGAACTTCTCAGGAATCCTCAACAAATTTCCCAGAGTACCTTTACAAAACATTTCCACTTATCCCAAGTTCCTTCTCTATTCTTACCCCATTGTCTTAGCAGGAAATCTTCTTACTTTTTCTTGAACAGATATAGGCAACTATTTCCTAAAACTTCCACTCTGCACCCCTCAAAGTTGCTTCTTTCTCCATCTTTGCCTTCTTACTCAGGAGTCCTGCCTCTTTCTTGGAATCTGGGTTTTAATTAGCTTACTAATTCTGGGACACTGGTCAAGTTTTTTAAACCGTTTTCTTTCTCAGTGACTCCATCAGGTTGGTATGAGGATTAAATGAGATAATGTATGTAAAGTTCTGGGTATTGTGCCTGGCACACTGTAAGTCTTCAAAGAAAAATCAGTATTTTTATTATGATTCCATTTCTCCTCTAGCATCTTCCCTTCTGCTTAAAAACATGATCAGAATGGTCCTGTCCCCTAAATATATTTTAAAAGCAACAGAACTCCAGATGTGTCCCATTTCCCTGGGTGTGCTTACTAATTCTATAGACACTTAGCCTTTTCACTTATTCCATAAGATGTATCTGTAAGACACACAGTCAGAAGAGACGGATGCCTCTCCTGGAAAAGAAGTCATGGTAAAACATTCTACTTTTATTAGGAAGAAACCAACTGAATTTCTCTATGCCATCAGGAATATCAGTTTCATTAATGACTCCAAGACATGCAAACACAACGAATTAAATGCAAGAAGAAGGACTTTCAACATAGTTACAGGCTAAATGATAAGTTCAACCCCCTTCCCCTACTCAAGGTACAACAGGATAGGTCTCATAACCTCCTGTAATTTAGTCTACAAAACGAGTATTTCAATAGTATCTTCTCCCTTTCTGCCTCACAGGATATCGTAGAGATGACTGAGATGCTCTTGCAAGCTATGAAGTCAGACATTAATTTCAAAGGCTTACTTGAAATCCGTTGTTTAGTTCAGCAACTTATATATTACATTGCTCTAAAAATTGCCATTTTCTGAGCCTATTCAATTTCCTGTGTTATCAGTGTTTGGAATATCTGCACATGGCATTTTTTCCCCTGAAATGTCCAGTAGCTGCTGCAAGACTCGATGTAGGTCCTAGGTGTGCTCTTTAGCAAAGCACAGCTTCTCCAAGTGTGCCTTCAAAGACAAGGGACTTCACACAGGGTTGTTTTTTTAATCCTTGACATGAATTAACTTCCCTGTTTGGATAATGTCCAAAATGGCTGCAAGGAGGGGGAGATAAAGCCAGTTCCCTTCAGGAAGTGCTGTGTTGCCTGGAGCCGGGAATAATTTATAACGGTAACTGTTGTTGGTTAAAATTCAGCTACCTCTCACACACACACGAGACTCAGTGTTCTAGATTAAAAGAGGTTTAAGAGACTTACCAACCAAATGCAATGCATGGTTCTGGGATGAATCCCAGTTTGAACAAACCAGCTACAAATAACATTTTGAGGATAATTGGAAAAATGTGAATACAGATTAGGTTTTAGATAATATTAGAGAATCAGGGTTATTTTCATTAGGTGTGATAATGCAGTTATGTAGGAATCTTTCTTTTCAAGAGATGTACTCAGAAATATTTAGGGGTGAAATGTCTTCATGCCATAATTTACCTTAAAATTCTTCAGGAAAAAAAAAGATTGGCAAAATGGAAAAACAAAGTAATGGATGCATGTTACCCATTTGCTATTTTCTCTACCTTTATATATGTTCAAAATTTTTTTAATTCACCCCTGTACACATATCCCACCCCAATAGGGCCTCCAAACTATAAATTTCTGTAAATATAGGTAAAAGTAAAATAATTCTAAGCATTTCAGTGAAAGTCAACACCATAGGAAAGAGAGGGTCCAGGCACTACACTAAAAAATCATCTCTTTGCCCTGAGCAGCCAAGAGACATTGAGCAGACAAGAGCCTCTCAGGGCTTTAATTTGCTCATCTGTAAAATGAGGGGAACGCACTGAATCACTTGGAGGGTATGTTCGAACTGTAAAATCCATGGTCCTTCCATATCAGACAAGCATCAATTATCCAACCATTTCACTGTGCTGAGGAGTGTGGGGGACCAAGAGACCAATGGGCTCAAGATCTCGTTATGCCACTTCCTTGTCATGTCTCCGTGGACGTTGGGATGGTTAGTTTTGTGTGTCAACTTGACTGGGCCACAGGGCACCAGATTTGGTTAAACATTATTCCGAATGTGTCTCTGAGGGTGTTTCTGGATGAGATTAACATTTGAATTAGACTGAGTAAAGCAAATTGCCCTCCCCGCTGTGGGTGGGCCTCATCCAACCCACTGAAGGCCTGGAGAAAACAAAAATGCTGAGTAAGGGAGGAATCACTCTCTCTGCCTGACTGTCTTCAAGCTGAGACTTCTGTCCTCCTCCTGCCTTCCAACCCAGACCCAGACTGGAACTTATGCCATTAGCTCTGCTGCTTTTTGGGCCTTCAGACTCAGATGGAACTCTACCACCGGCTCTGCTGGCTCTCCACCTTGCCACCTGCAGCTCTTGGGAGTTCTCAGCCTCCATAATCATCAGAGCCAATTCCTTCACTGGACCTGGGGTAAGCGAGTCTGTGCCCTAGCCCTTTAAGAGCCATCCCTCAGTTCACCTACTACGGCCCCAGGGGGTCTCTTGGGCGCCCCATTGGTCTTCAAAGCTGTATGTTTGGGGGCTCATCTCTCAGGTGCTGGTCTTTTTTTTTTTTTTTTTTTTGAGGAAGATTGGCCCTGAGCTAACATCCCTGCCCACCTTCCTCTATTTTATATGTGGGATGCTTGCCACAGCATGGCTTGACAAGCAGTGTGTAGGTCCATACCCAGGATTGGAACCGGAGAACCCTGGGCCACCAAAGCAGAGCACACGAACTTAACCGCTGTGCCACCAGGCTGGCCCCGTCAGGTGCTGATCTTGAAAGTTGAGGTGCCCAATCTGGGGTCCAAACCCTTCACTCCTCTAGGATAAGCTCCAGGTTTATGAGTTCCCTCCCTGCTGTGTATGATGTGACAGGGTCACTCTGCCAGTTTTTAGGGGTTTTTTTTTTCCCCTGAAGAAACTATTCCATATATCTGTAAATTTGGTGTGTCCACAGGAGGAGGTGAGTCCAGGATCTCCCTACATTGCCATCTTGAACCGGAACCCAGCCAATTCCTCATAATAGATCTCTTTATATCCTATTTGATGAGGAGCAAGGCTGCCCCAGGGAGAGACGGCCAAGGCGTCCTGCCCTACATATGGATCTACGTCACCCTCCCGGAAGTATAGGACGTCCTGACCTGATTCAACCTGATTCATATCCAAAGTTATATGACCACCTGACAACCAGACCCCACCTGCACTGATACCATTTTAACAGCTTTTTTACATGGTCTCTCCTTTGTTTAGTAACAAATAACTCACATACCTATGTCTTATAAATTTAGCCCTACCCTCAACCCATTGCAGCTCTTCACTGCCCACGGGTCCTGTCCCCATGCTATTCTCTGAATAAAGGAGCACTACTACCAGACCTTGAGAGTCCAAGAAATCTTTCTTTCCACTCCTCGGCTCGCCAAGCCTGCATCACTATTGGTTCTGTTTCTCTGGAGAGCCCTGACTAATACAGGCACCTTACTGGATTTTTCTGAGCCATTTCCTCTCCACTTGCTTGTCTACCATGACAGAGTCATTGAAAGACTATGATAATATAAGATGAAGGAAATCATGATGATTAAGGCGTATTCTGAACCACTTACCTCCATTGGCAACATTAAACTTCACTCCAAACTCTCCCCCTGGTCCTCCAGGGCAGTGGCTGGCTGTTAGGATGATTCCACCAGCTGCCTTGATCTTCCTGATAATGCAGGAAACAGCAGGTGTCGACAAGATGCCATTCTGTCCAATAATCAGTCGTCCAATCTAGATCAGCCAAGAAAAAAAATCAATCCAGTTACGTGGGACTGAAGGCATTTCAATGGAAAGTGCCCCAGGCTCTGTTAATATACAATAAATCACTTGGCAAAATGAACTGAGTGAACTTCAGGTTAGGGGGTGGGGAGAAGGCTCTGGCATTGTCTCTCCTGCCCAATGTCTCCAAGACCATTTGGGGCACTCACTTCGAGCGGTCCATTATTAACCTGTAAATTGGATCCGCCTCATTGATTTTCAGTAGTTTGAAACATCTGCTTTTGATGAGCAAAGGACTAGGTTGAACGACATGAGCAGTTCTTATTTTGTTACTGGCTTAGAAACTCTGTACATGAACATGCTGGAAATTACAAGAAAAAGAAAATGGAGCACTTCTCTGCTTCACCCCCTTCCTCTGCCTCAGCACAAGCTCACGCAGGAGGGACCTGACTTCCTCCAGCCTCCTTGTCAGCGGGTGTAGTTTAACTGCACTCAGAACGGCTGGTCTTCTGAAGGCAAGAATTTTATTTCTGCCACTAAGTGACAGCATGTGCTGGGGACATTGGAGAAACTATCCAGTCATGCTAGACAGAGGTCTGGAGATCATCCATGGGTGTGGCCAGACTCTTTCTATAGCTAGAAAACTGACTTTAAAAAAGGAAAGCAACACAGCCCTGAGGGGCATTACTTGGTACACTTTATTTCAAAATAGAGCCCAGTGTCATCCAATCCAGTGGTTCTCAAATGTTACAACAAACTAGAATCACAAAGGAAGCCTTAAAATTCCCAATACTCAGACTGCATCCCAGACTGCTTATATCAGAATCTCTGCGGGTGGCATCAAGGCATTTATAGTTTGAAAGGGCCTACAGGTGACTCCCATGTTCAGCCAAGCTTGGTGATCAAATCCCCTTGTTACTCAAAGGACCTGCAGCACGCGCGTCAGCAGCGAGCATGGTAGAAACGCAGAAGTTCAAGGCCCACTCAAGATCTACTGAAGAAGAATCAGTATTTTAACAGATCCCCTCCCCTCCTTCCAGATGACTCATTTGTCCATTAAAGTTTGAGAAGTACTGATATGGTCCAGAAGCCAGGGAAAGCTCGAGCATCCAGCTCAACAGCAAACACCCTGGCACCAGCTACGGCATTGCTAGAAGTAGGTCACTGACCAAATATGACAATGAGGGAAGATACAGAAAAAAGTATGAAGGGGCAAACACAAGAACTCCAAAAACAAAGCAGCCTTGGGATGATTTAATATATAAAGACCCACACACCACAACATCCCAGAGTACAGACTTTAAAGTGGAGGAGGCAGGTTATAAACAAATAAGCCTAATAATAATAATAGTTATTAATTGGATACATATTAGGAAGGAAATCAGCAGGGTTCTGTGCCAGAGAATAATGGGATGTCAATTTCAATAATAACAATAATAATAATAGCTAAGGGAGCTTGGGTTTTATTCTAAGGGTAATGGGAATCTATTGAAAGGTTTTGAGCATTGAAAGTGACCTGATTTTAAAAGATCACAGACTGAGCAGTCCCAATGATCTTATTAAAAAGCAAGTCATACCACGTGAGCAAAACATTTCAATGACTTTCCTTGTCCCCCTCCAACTCAAGGTAAAGCCAGTCTTCATAGTCTACAAGGCCCTACATGTTCTGAGCCCATCACCTGCCATTCTCCACTTCTCTCCCTCTGCTCCAGCCACACCGGCTGGTTTGCTGTTCCTCAAACACATCAAGCATGATCAGGAGCTTTGCATTTGTCGTTTCCTCTGCTTAGAGCACTCTTACCCAGAGATTCATATGCCTGCCCGCTCCTGTCCTTTGGGTTTCTGTTCCAACGAAAACTAATCAGAGAAAGCATCCTTGACAGCCCTATATGATACAACATCCATAAGTCCTTAATTTCCCTATTGTCCTCTGTTTCCTTTACCCTCCTTTAATCTTCTGTATCACACATATTATCACCTAATATTTTCCATATTGTTTATTTATTTCTCCACTATATATAAGCTCTCGGACTTTGTTTTTTTCCCAGCTATATTCCAAGAACCTAGAACAAACCTAGCATATATTAAAAATATAATAAATATATGTTGAATTAGTTAATTGAAAAAATTAAATGAATGGCTGCTATGTGAAAAATGCATTAGAGAGTGACAAGAGCAGAAGGAGGAAGATCAGATGGAAGGCTATGACAGCAGGGCTACGTGTGAGAGTGTTTTGGACTAGGCTAGAGGCCGTATAAATGAAGAGGTTATATTTGAGATATATTTTTGGAAGGAGAATGAAGAAAACATGTAGGTGGAATGAAATATGGACTAGAGGAGCTATGGCAGCCAGCCTCCAAGATGTCCCCCAATGATCCTTGCCTTCTGGCATTCATGCCTCTGTGCAGTCCCCTCCCACACTGAGTAAGGCAGATCTGGGTGATTAGTAGAACGTGGCAGAAGTGATAGTGTGTGACTTCCAAAGTGAGGCCATAAATGACAATACCACTGTCTTGAACTGTTCACTCTGGAGGATACCAGCCACCATGTCACGAAGACACTCAAGGAGGCCTGTGTAGGCACCCGTATGGAGAGGAACCGAGGCCTCCCACCAGCAGCCAGCCCCAACCTCCCAGCTGTGTAGGTAAGCCATCTGGCAGTGGATCCTCCAGCCCTGGTCAAGCCTTCACACGACAAAGCCCCCACCAGTATGACTGTGACCAAGTTAGAACGACCCACTTCCTGTCCCACAGAAACTGTGAGCAATAATAAACATTTGTTGTTATTTTAAGCCACTAAGTTTTGTCATAATTTCTTACACAGCAATAAATAACTAATACGGGGCGGTGAGGAAAGGAGTCAGCTCCCAGATTTTTACCTGAATAACTTGATGGATGGTGATGCCATTTATCTAGACAGGAAAGACTTAGGACAACAATTGCACTCATATTATTGTCCATGATAAATTATGAGCCATCGTAAATTATGTCCCACACACTTTTGTTAAAATTTATTGTCATTCAAGTCATTTTATTGAGTATTACCATGAAAAAGTCTAGGTAGAAGACCCTGCAGATCCAGCAATGAATACAATTTAGTCACCGCCCTCAAGGAAGAAGACTATAGACTCGAGAAGCTGAAAAATATTTATAGCTTTTATTCATAATTTTGTCTTTCTCCCATTTTTCAGAATTATCTTAAAGAAATAATCTTTAAAGGGGCAAAAGAGGATCCGGTCCTGTGGCCGAGTGGTTAAGCTCACGAGCTCCGCTTCGGCGACCCAGGGTTTTGCCAGTTCGGGTTTGCATGGCTCGTCAGGCCATGCTGAGGTGGCATCCCACACAGCACAACCAGAAGGACCCACAACTAAAATATACAACTACGTCCTGGGGGGCTTTGGGGAGAATAAGAAGAAAAGAAATAAAAAAAGATTGGCAACAGATGTTAGCTCAGGTGCCAATCTAAAAGAAAACAAATAAAATAAAAAATAAAGGGGAGAAAAGTGTGTATGTGTAGATATTTTCTAAAGTGGTAGTCATTAAAAGTGAAAAATTAAAAACAATCTTTATAAATGTCTAATAATGAAGAACCTGTTACAGTGTGATGCATCAACTTATGGAGGAATATTCTTCAGCTAACTGAAAGGATAATTACGAAGATCATGCAGCTGTGGCAGACTTAGTACACAGTCCACAAGAAGTGCTGAGTGTGGAAGGGGTTTCACAGTGCAGAGTTGTAGCTGAGAAGCAATTGCCCAGCCAGGGGCCACATTTTCTAGTTTTCACAATGAGTGATAAACCAGTGTGAGAACAAGAACAGACGTACTGTGGGTTCCTTCTGGGCTAAGGATGCTAAGAAGCAGATACACCTTCTCTACACTGCTTGTTTCCCCTTCCACAGACTCTGTCCAGGTGACCACAGAGATGCCAGAGCCACAAGATGGAAGGAACCTGGGTCCCTGCCTCACTGGAAAGACAAGAGTCTTTGCCCACCAGCAACATCCATGTTGGACTACTATGTGAGTGAGAAATAACTTTTTATTGTTTTTAAGGCCATAAAAATTGCCTACATTTCAGGTTTATTTGCTACAACAACTTACATTTTCTTAAGCAGTAGAGAAGGAACATAGGCAATGCTTTAATGATAAATCAAAAGTGCAGAATACAAAATAACTTTTGTTTTATTACAACAGTGTAAAATTATGCACACTTTGGGGGTGGCACTTAGAAAAATACAGAAATAAATATGTGCAGTTTAAGTAGGGGAGATTAGAGATAAATTTTTTGTCATTAAATTTCAATTATGTCTTTTTTGAAAAGGTAGTCTATATTCTATTTAAGGTTAAAGTGGGAAAACACACTTGAATGAAATTGCAACCTGAAACATTTCAGTTATAATTGGAGGATTAACAGAAGATTAGTTTAGTTATCTGGAAAGTTTACCTATGTGGACCTGCTCATTTATCCACCAATACCAGAAAAATGAGGTAGCGCTGGACACTATATGTAAATCTAGTTGAGGGGCATCTGGGGGGGTGACAAGTGCTGGAGGAGATGCAGGAGTGTGAGTGATGAGGCATCTAAGGTAATACACGAAAAATCATGAAGATATTTGTGTCCCATGTGAATGCCCACCAAAAGGGGACCTCAGCAGAGGATTTTAACAACCAAGTGGAGAGGATGACCTGTTCTGTGAATACCACTCAGCCTCTTTCCTCAGCTACTCCTGTCATTGCCCAATGGGCTCGTGAACAAAGTGGCCATGGTGGTGGGGAGGGAGGTTATGCATGGGCTAGGCAACATGGACTTCCACTCACCAACGCCAACCTGGCTCCAGCCACCGCTGAATGCCCAACCTGCCAGCAGCAGAGACCAACCTGAGTCCCTAATATAGCACCATTCCCTGGGTGATCAGGCAGCTACCTGGTGGCAGGTTGATTACATTGGCCCACTTCCATCAAGGAAGGGGCAGCACCTTGCCCTTACTGAAATAGACACACAGAAGAGAAGATACACACAGAGAGGGAGGCGGTGTGAAGACCAGGCAGAAATTGGAGTGATGTGGCCAAAAGCCAAGGAATGCCCAGAAATATGACAGCCACCAGCATCTAGAAGAACCATGGAAGCATTCTTCCCTAGAGCCTCTGTTGGGAGTGTGGCCTGCTGACACGAGGATTTTGACTTCTGGCCTCCAAAACTGTGAGAGAATCCACTTGTGTTGTTTTAAGTCACCAAGTTCATGGCCATTTGCGACAGCAGCACTAGGAAACTAAAACAAACTCTGTAAACTACTGCGAAATCTGCATTCGTTTCCTGCACCTGCTACAGCAAATGGCCATAAACTTGGTGGCTAAAAACAACGGAAATGGATTCTCTCACAGTTCCGGAATCAGGAAGTCTGAAATCCAGCAGGGATACAATTCGTTGGGGGCTCCAGCGGAGAATCTGGTCCCTGCCTCTGCCAGCCTCTGGTGGCTGCCCGGCATTCCTAGGCTTGTGGCCACATCACCCCATCTCTGCCTGTGTCCACATCACCTCCTCCTCTGCGTGTCCATTTTCTCCTCTTCTGTTAACTCTCCCTATCCCAATTAGCCCAAGACGAATATCATCAGAAAAGGTACAGCTTTCAAGAGCTGGTAAGTGATCAAAGAAATATAACTTTTGGAAGCCCTGTTATACAAAGAAAAAGCATTCGACCTGAAGTTAAAGATATGAGTCTTGGCTCTGCCCCCTGAGCAGAGCAAATCACTTCACTTCTCTGAGGCTTGGTGTCTTCATCTGCAAAGCCCAGAGGGTACAGGGCTGTGAAATTCACTTAAGATGAAATTATATAAAGAGAAGTCTTTGTGAAATTAAATATGACGCAAATTATGCTATTGCCTTCCCCAAATCCGATTACCCTCTCCCAATATTTAAAATTCATTTTTAGGGGCTGGTCCCATGGCCAAGTGGTTAAGTTACTGCCCTCTGCTCTGGTGGCCCAGGGTTTCGCTGGTTCAGATGCTGGGCGTGGACATGGTGCCGCTCATCAGGTCATGTTGAGCCGGGCGTTCCACATAGCACAACCAGAAGGACCTACAACTACAATATACAGCTATGTACTGTGGGACTTTGAGGAGAAGAAGAAGGGAAAAAAAAGAAGAAGAAGATTGGCAACAGATGTTAGCTCAGGTGCCAATCTTTAAAAAAAATAAAATAAAATTCATGTTTAGAGAGCAGATTATCCCTTAAACCACTACTTCACTTTCTGAAAAAGTCCTAGAAATACTACCCTCTGCCAGCTTAGCTGACTGCTACCTGGCAAGGAAAAGATGTCTATTTACATAATTAGCTTTGATTTTGTTTACAGAATTGGAGCAAGCAACATCTGACTTTTATTCCTCAGTGAAACCCCGAGCACAGCCCGGGGAGGTCCAAGCCACGGCATTTCTGCTGCTCCCTCGCTGATCCTCCCAAAGGGGCGCTGGAGGAATGACCACTCCTACACCATATGGTCTGTGTTTGGCCAGAGGAAGGGGAACCCCACCCAGCCCTGTAGAAAGTACACTAAACTGGGTGGGCTTTGCTGCCACTGAGGAACATGTCCTTCAGTTCCTACTAGGAAAGGGAGTCAAGGTGGACCCTAGCCCATTGTCACTTACACACACACGTAGAAGGCACACAGGGGCCGGCCCCCTGGCCAGGTGGTTACGTTTGCTCCACTTCGGTGGCCCAGGGTTTCACCAGTTGGGATCCTGAGCGCAGACATGGCACCACTCATCAGGCCATGCTGTGGTGACGTCCCACATAGCACAACCAGAGACACTCACAACTAGAATACACAACTATGTACTGGGGGGCTTTAGGAAGAAAATAGAAGATGATTGGCAACGGTTGTTAGCTCAGGTACCAATCTTAAAAAAAAAAAAAAAAAAAGGCACACAGATACAGATCCCAGGATCCACAGGTAGCCACTGTCACACAAGCACCTGCAGACACATATGTGAGGCACACACTTTCCCAGACACACAGATACGTAGATAGACACAGAGTGAACTTGTTCCTACCCAGTCATGACTTTTAATATGATGCTCACTTTTTTTTTAAAGATTAGCATGGCCTGATGAGTAGTGCCATGTCCATGCCCGGGATCAGAACTGGTGAAACCCTGGGCCGCTGACGTGGAGTGCACAAACTTAACCACTCGGCCACGGGGCTGCCCCTGTCATGACTTTCAATGTTTGATGAAGGGAGGACATAGCAGGGAGCAGCGTGCAATTACCATCATTTCCCATGGTGCAGTTACATATGATATCTCTGTGTCTATCGTTCTAAGTTGATGCCAGTGCCTTGCATCAACTCTTAAACCTCCTCTAGATTGTATCACTGTTTGCTCCACCCATGAATGGCCATAGCAGGTGCTGAGGGCATCAGTGTGCCCCCCTACATGCCACAGACCAGTGTCCTAAGAAAGAGAAAATTTTATTTCCTAAAGCTTTCTCCCAGCACTTCCATTTCTTTCCACCAGGTCCCATATACAACTAATTTTTTTAAATGATTTTATTCCTGATAGCTCCCTCTTTTCAGAATGCTAACAACTACTCTTCTAAATTAGATTTAGTATGCGTTCAGTTTCTAATTAGTTCAAATTAAAGTCCTGGAGAGCAGCGATGCACAAGTTAAACCCGGAGGCTAGAATCTCAAAGAAGATGCAGAACTTTGACTCCAAATGAGTTTTCCCCAGTAACATAACACTAATGAAAGTGGGATTGTTTTCATGTGTGAACTCCCTTAAATAAGACTTCCCCTTTGTGATTTCCTTTTAGCTTTAAATAAGTCATTAAAAAAAAGAGTCCCAAAGAGAGAAAGGAAAAAGTAAGCATGACATTCCTCAGTATCCTCCATTCACGGTGTCATATCCCTGTAATTCCCAAAATGAATCAGAGAGAGTGAAGAGAGCAATAAACAGACACTTCCTTGATGGTTCACAGAGCGAGTGTCATACAGGACCACACAGCCACCACCGCGTCCATCTACGAAGTGCATGGAAAGCCATATACACAAAGATGCCTGTTTTCTGTCTTCTCGTTTAAACAAAAAACAAAAACCATGAAGGACGGCCAAAACCAGGCTGCCATGGATGGCAGGGTGTCAGTCTTTCAGTCCCAGCTGTCAGAGAGGAGTGCCAGCCCTTAAGCAGTGCTGCACATGAGTAAGCAGGAGATGGCTAAGTGGAATTTCAAGAAATAACAAACTCAAGACATGGATGTGGTTATCCAAACAGCAAGGGACGGCTCCATTTACACATGGATAATTGTGCGGTCATATGCTTTGTTACATGGAGACCAGATGGGAGCGACCAAGCTCATCCTCAGCTTCCTGTCCCCCTGGAGGTCTTTATACACACACTCAAGGGCTGGAAGCAGGGATGGGAGTCCATTAGAACCAAACCAAGATGGATTTCATATTCGATTCCTAACATCTGAACAAGTGCACAATAGTCACAGGCGTCTAGAAGTTTGGCCCCAGTTCTGTTCCTCAATCAGCCACCAATTCTCAAGATCTCATTGAGAAGATCAAGCAATCTAGCTTTCCTCAGGTGCAAAATGGGGGTGGTGAAATTAGAGCTTATGTCCCTCCTGGTGATTAGGTAATTCAGTGCTTGGAAAATGCTGAGATCTTTACCTTAAAGTACAGGGCTTGGCTCACTAAAGTGAGAAAGGGCCCTGTTTGCTGCCATTTTATCAGAAGATCAATCCAACTGGATTGGATCCACCTAGGTCAAGAAGGCACAGTTGAATGCCCTGGGATAAGCTGAGACTTTGATATCCAATGGGAAAGGATGTAAAAACTGACTGCCACCTACTGGCTATGTGACTCTGGGCAAGATCCTGAATCCCTCTGGATCTCAGTTTTGTTATCTGAAAGATCTAAATGATCACAGGATGGAGTGTGAAGGCAGGTGACATAGCCAAGCTCCAGTTCAGAGTCTGGCACCCAATACATGCTCCTTTTTTTTGAACATTTAGGAGGTACACCTAAGAGGAAAATAAAAAGCATCTGTAAATGTAAAAATGACCCCTGCTAACACTTCTATGTGTACCCTCTGTCTATGTGCCTTGGTCTCTGTTTTTGTGGGGGGTTTTTCTCTATCTCTGTTTCATTTCAATATTTATATATCTTTGCAAATTGGATTTTTGTGCAGTCTGTATCTTTCACTTAATGTATGTAGCCTTTCCCCGGAGTCTGTCTTTCTACGTCACTGAATATTCTCCTACAACATGATTTCAGTGGCTATATATCTTCCATTATTTAAATGTACCATCATTTATTGACCAATGAAAAAGTGTTCTTTTACCTAAAGTTTTTATATGTGAAACCAAAAGATATTTGAGGACTAAATCCACACTATGGAATAAATTAAACTGAATGTAGTTTGCCAAAAATTAAATAGAAATTAGTTGTAACATGCCTGCATAAGTACAATGTCTCCTTTTACCACCAAACAGGCTCAGTAAGAAACTGCTAAAGTCCATAGTAAGGAGTGACAGGACCACGTCTGTATCCTTGTCTTGATCTGGATCTTCTTTCATTGCCCCCATCTATGCCTCTGACTTGCACAGTCCACTGGTGTGTACCAGGCTGGCCTGCTAACGTACCCATGTTTTGGAGCTCACTGCAGAACACTGTCCTTGCAAGATAGATTCCTGCCCAGAATCGTAGGATTTACATTGCTTATATTTTTTACTATTGGTCCATCCAACTCCAGCACAAGTCCAATGTATTACCATAGAGACACAGGTCATTTGGGAACATTTAGTTACCTCCTTCAATTCTGTGAAGTCTTCAAGCATTTCTGACATCTGGGACTCTGTTCTACTCTCTTATTGAATATATCTAGGGAATAAGATATATCTTTGGGGGGATGTGTCCTATGCACCTGTGCACACACATATGCCACATGATAAACTATTTAAATGCCTAAGAGTACATTATAGGTAGCCACCTTTATAGGTAGACAAAAATTATATATATATATATATATACCAATCATACATATAATCCCAAAACAAAAAATTCCATATCTTTGGAAGCTTTGTAGATAAAATATATATCTCTCTTTATAGACATCTGTTTTTCTCTGAGCAGTTGTCAAATTAATTAAAATTCCGTTATACAAATCTTTAAGTAAATTCCATCAGACCAGTTTCTGTCTGGTTGAGAAATACTTATTGCCCATTTGCTAAGTGCCCCCACCCCCTATAGTATGTTTCAGTGAACTAAAGACCTCTGGCAATCATAGATTTACAACTCAGCAAGATTAAATAATTTACTATTATTTATGACAGGAAAGCTGGGTCTTCTGTATTATATTCCACATTAGCATCTGTCACTTTACATTTGGGAGATCCTGTCCAAAAAAAGATTATGCCTCTTAACCAAACGTTCGGCAGGGCTGCGAGAACAGGCACCCTGACAAACATCCTGACGAAATACTTTGAAGCCTCGCTAGTGCCTGCAGCTGTGCATTTTCAGACTCCTCAGATTAGCGTGGAGTCTCCTAGCCTCTGCTTGGTCTGTTCCTCTCAGTAATCTCTCACATGGCCCAGTCCATTAGGCTTGAAAATCCTCATGAAATGAGCAGATTAAGTTCTGGCCTCAGCAGGGGGCAGTGAGGCAGGCAGAGGTGGGTGTGGTGGGAGTGTGTTCTTAACACAGCCTGAGCCTCAGAACAGTTTAAGGTGGAAAAGCATGGCATTGACCCAGCGAGTTCATGACAGGAAATAATGCACAGACTATACAAAAAAAAGCCCTTTATGTTGAGTGAATGTCTATGCCAGAGCAGCTGCTGCCATGTCAAGTACCATGGCAGAGTGTGAATGCATGTGTGTGTGTGTGTGTGTGTGTGTGTGTGTGTGTGTGTGCTGGGAGCGGGGAGGGGCTCATGACTTCAGCAGGCACCCACCGAGCCTTAGCCAGCAGCATGGAGGAATGCCAAACGTCAAGAGGAAGCCTTACCAACGCAACTGTGATCACCACATCAACAGGCGCCTTCCGATCAGGAAAGCTACCGAGGCTGAAATGCACAGACACACATGTCCTTCTTTTATCTTAATCAGAGGAAAACAGTTTGGTAATACTTCTGTTATATGAATAAATAAAATAATTGATAATAATCCATTACCACATTCAATCCTCCCAACAGCCCTGGAAGATGAGGGAGGCAAGCATTACTACTTTCCTTATTTTTATAAATTAGGAAACAAACTCTAGAAGGCTAGGTGACTTCCCCACAGTCATACAAGCCGCAAATGGTAGCAGCCTGATTCTAATCCAGCTTCTCCTTTTTTCTTCGCTATTCTTTACTGATGTGTTTAACTAGGACAGCAATGCATACACATGTATGCTTATTTAATAAAGAGAAGTAGATAAAGTAGAAAGAAAAAGGATTCTTCTTTCCCCTCCATACACACACACAGCCCCTGAGATATAGCCTCTGTTAACTGGAGTGTGTTCTTCCAACCCTATTTTCTATGCCTGAACTATATACACAAAAGTGGGATCCTGCTACACATGAGACTCTACTAAATGCTTTGTTTCCCTTAACAAACTATCATTCACATCTTTCTCATGTCACCTACAGATTCATCTCCTTTGTTTACGGATTTTAATGCAGCCATGGTGTGGCTGTATCATAAATTATGTACCTGTTCTCTACTGTTGAACATATAGATTGTTTCCAAGTTGTTCTTCAGCACAAAGCTGCAGTGATTATTCTTGTACACAGACAAATGTACACATTTGTGCTAGAAAATCTGAGATAGATTCTTAGATTAAGGGATTCCTGGATTGTTGGACAAGTACTCTACTAATTTAAATATATACTGCCAAATTGCCTGACCAAAAGCTGTATCAATTTAACATCCACCAACAGCGTACAAACACGACAATCTCCAACACCCACACTCTCAGTTGTTTATTTTTCAAATTGATAGATTACTTTTATTTTTATTTCTTTGGATATTAATGAGATTCATTATCTTCTTTTGTATGAGTTGTTGACAATATCACTTTTGGATTGTTTAAATTTTCTTATTGATTTGGAAAAGCTTTTCATATATTGTAGATATTAATCATTTGTTGTAAAACTCTCCTCCCAGTATTTTGTGGAGTCCTTTGTCAAATAGAATAAACTCTGGTCTTCTGATTTCAAATTCCTTTCTCTTTCCATTAGTAAATACAAAACTAGATACCCCTAGCTACAAAATGGGACTCTTATTAGAGGAAAACAATGGAAAGGCAATACTTAAATATTATATTTGTACAAAACACTTACTAGGAGAGATTTGAAAAGGGAAAGAAAAACTTCTGTGACTTTACATAAAGAAAAAGAATTTCTTTGAGGACTGAATGTTCCTGAAAATTTTCTCTCCATACAAATACAGATATTAATCCAAAATTTGACATCACTAAAAATGTAAGAAAAGAAAGATATTTAAAGACTTAGAAAATGTGCATTTTAACAAGTCTTGTGTATATTCTAGATATCCTCTTATTCATAACTAATGAGAGTCAAGTCAGATGAAAGGACCTAAAACTTTCCCTTTGGCTCTGCAAGCATAAACAGTAAAGGCATATTGGCCAAATCTTGAGTGTTTGCAATTAACTGTCAAGGCTGTAGGCTAACGGAGGACATTCCAGCCTTAACTTTCTACCTTCAATTTAAAAATCCCTGGGAAATGTAGGCCTTTTTGTCCTGCCTATTATTCCCAAATAATCCTGCCCAAATTCTATTACAGCGTTTGTCCATGCTACTGTTGTCTAACAGAAGAGTGGCCAGGGCTCAGACGATGAGGGTTAAAGTTGGTGAAGCTAATGTCTACACTTAGATTCCCCAAAAACAGGTTTCAACTTCTATTCCTCAAGTCTGTACAGAAACTAGCAAGCTTCCAGAGTTCACAAAGGACTCAAAGAGAACAGATGTTTTATAGAAAATTCTTAGGGCAAGTTTCACACATAACGTTGCTGATGTGTGTGTGTCTTTTCAACAAACATCATTATGCTTTATCACAAGATTTAATAAAGCAGCTTAGTTAAAAATGCCATCTGGGTCTCTGGACACATTAAACAAGGCTTAAAATAACCCACCCCAGCAACTGGGAGGGCCCAGCTGTTCTCAAAACCTCTCCCACTCCTTTTACTTCCTCATAAAAAAAGTGAATGAAGACCAGAGGCCGAAAGTGTCAAGAACGAACTGACCCAAACAGGCAGATGGATGGAACCAAGGGCTCCCTAAAGTTTGCTGTTGCTCATATAATAGATTTCCAAATTCCACAGTTCAGGGATGGGGATTTGGGAAGGGAAGCAAGATAGAGTTATGGAAAGCTCTTTAGGGTTTTCTAATGTATTAGAAAGCTTCCTACTATCTGGGCCATAGTAGCTCATTCCATTAACCTATTCGGGAGTGAACACCAGTAGAAAATACAGAGCAATCACCACACAGTTCTTTTTCCCTTCTAGAGACAAGACTTAGAGCCAGCCAACCCCAGATTTCCAGATCCATACCAAGAAAGAAGCCTCAGGTATTGAAGCACAGGTTTCCCTCTCTTGCTTCCTTCTTCTTCCCTCCCTACTTCCCACCCACCACCATATCCGACTCTGCTTCCCTTCCGAACCTATGTTCCTAATCTTTGGGGCCACACCAAAATTTGTTCTCCAGGTAATACTAGTAAATGCCAAGGCAAATGCATTCTCATCCTTTGGAGCAACCATCTTTTCATGGCCCATTGGAATCAAATACCACCTATGCAAGAGACTATCTGGAGGGCACACTGAAATCCCTTGCTGGCCCAGCATTCCTCATACCATTGCACTTCAGCTTCTACCTCTAAAAGATTTCACAAGGCATTGAGAAACTCTTGAATTCTGCAATTCAATATTATTATTATTATTATTATTATTATTATTGCTGATTATCATATGGCCGATACAGTGCATGACTGGTCAACAAATGGATTTTCTCTTGGCTAAAACTTGCAACACAGCTATAAGTTGTTTGCAAAGGGTCCCACTACACGTTTTATTCAATACATGCAGTCAAACCATTATCTGAGATGTATTCGGTTGACCATAATAATACTCCTCTCCGTTTCTTAGTGCTGTGGGTATTACAAAATGCTTTCATATGCTGTGCTTTGTTTGATTCCCAGGATAATTCAGTGATGTTGTCATACCCAACTTATAGATGAGGAAACAAGTGGTTTCTAGGCATTTCAAGAGGCTAAAGCACGGGCCCTACAACTTATATGGCAAAGCTAGGAAAAGAAGGCAAGCATTCCGGCTGCTGAATCCATGCTTTTTCTACCATACCTTGTGGTCTCCTAGGCTAAAGTCAAAAGAGCGTGTGGTTATCATATGAAGAAATCTGATTTGGGTTTGCCAAAAATGTATTTGTAGTATTTGGTGACCTACCTTTCTTGAATCTATAGTTACTTGTGGTTGTAACAATTTGTCTCTATTAAAAAAAAAAAACTAGGGGCCAGACTGGTGGCCTAGTGGTTAAGTTCCTGCATTCTGCTTTGGTGGCTTGGAGTTCACCGGTTTGGATTCCCAGGTGGGACCTACGCACTGCCCCTCAAGCCACACTGTAGCAGAATCCCACATCCAAAATAGAGGAAGATAGGCGCAGATGGTAGCTTAGGTACAATCTTCCTCAAGCAAAAAGAGGGGGATTGGCAACAGACATTAGCTCAGGGCCAATCTTCCTCACACACACACGAAAAAGTCGATTTTAAATGCTAAGTTGTAGAACTATGCTGTCCAGTATGATAACTACTAACCACTTGTGGCTATTTACATTTAAATTTAATTAACCGAAAGTAAATAAAATGTAAAATTCGGTTCTTCAGTCACACTAGCTACATTTCAAGTGTACAATAGTCACATGTGGCTAGTGGTTAGGACAGTGCAGATTCCAGAACATTCCCATCATCACAGAAAGCGCTTTTGAACAGTTCTGAGATCCAATGTCATCTCCAGAGAAAGAAGACTAGAAAAAGTCAGAAACGCCTTGAGGCAGACCCAGTGCTGTCATCTGCCCAATATTAAAGTTGTTTTAAGACTAAAAAGGAAGATTAAAACAAAGAGAAGAAAGAGGGAGAGATGCTCTTAGCCCCAGAAGGATCCACCCAGAGAAGGACAAAGGCATTCTTGTAGGCACCATGTTGCACTGAACCCTTGAACTCTTTAAGAGATGAGAATAAACTGACACACAGAGCATCTAAACCCCTAAAGAGGATGAAGCAGATGGAAATAGAAATCGGAGAAATCAATTAGCTGCAAACTAAATTTAATCCTACTTCATTTAGATTATACTATTTACTCTTAGTACTTTGTAGGGTTTTTTTCTCCATGTAGTATGACATGTAAAAACAGGTAAAAAGTGTCTTTTCATTACCCACTAATCCCTTCAAATTGATTATATAAAAATCAAAGAGCCATAGTGATATTCAAAAAAGTGAAAGCAAAACAGAACAAAATTCATGTGTCAACAATGAAAGTGGCTGTTTCACCAAGTCCTTACTCTGAAAATTGGTAATTAAAAAAGAGAGAGAAATAAACATATATTTTCCTTTCCAGAAGGAGCTATATTACATATAACCAAAGCCCATTTATGAGGAAAAGGCCCGGTTTATAGAAAAACGCCAGGTAAAACACATAGATGGAATTAGGGAATTAGAATATCATCATTTTGAAACCCCTAATGAAATAATCTACTCAAGACAAGATCATTAATGAATGCTAAAACAATTGGGTAAAGGGGATAAGGAACCGAATATTCACATGGTACAAAATTCACCCAACTCGCTACTGGCTGTTCTCAAGGAGGAAAATAGTGGAAGATATGGGCAATCACCAGCATAGTCCAGTAATCATCTCAGCGTCACAAATGACAGCACAACCAGAGATTATGTTTCCTAATATGAAGCAACATGGATATATACCATCGCCTATGAAATATTCTTGTTAAAAAAAAAAGTTGACCCTCAATCTAATCATGCCTTTAGAACTAATTTCTAGTTCAAAAAAAAAAAGAACAGAGTGAAAAGTTAAATGATACCATAAAGAAGTAATCAGAAAATTCCAGAAGGAAGAGTAGGGGACAGTCTACAGGAGAACTGACTGACTGACCTACTCTCTTCAATGAGTCAACTTCATTAACAAAACTAAAATAAAAATAAAGAGGGAAGTACTTTCTAGATGAAAAGAGACTTTAGACAGATAACCAAATGCAATGTGTGTTCCTTGATTTTGAGGAAACTAGTTTGAATAAATCAGCTATAAAAGACATTTCAGAATAATTGAGGAAATCTGAACATGGACTGGGTAATAAATGATATAAAAAAATCATTCTTATGTGATTTGGGATGATAATGATATTGTAAGTGTCAAAGAAAATGTTCTATATTTTTTTAGAGATCCATAATGAAGAATTTAGGGGCAAAATGTCATTTTCCTTAATATACTTTAAACTACTTTAGCTCCCCCAAAAGATAAAACAAATATAGAAAAATGTTAATAATCTTTAACAAAAATGTTTAACAAATGTTAAAAATGTAAAGCTAGGCTATGGGCATACGAATGTCATTAATCTATTCTCCACTTTTCTGAAAGTTTGAAATTTTCATAATAAAAATTTTTTAATCCCAAATTATACAGGTATATGTCTGAGAATCTATTTCAAACTTTGTGAGATATTAAAACATAAGTAGTACAGTTTATCATTCTAGAAATTCCAAACATCTATTTTCTTCTAGCAAGTACATAGTCAAAGAGCCACTATAGTTTTTTGTAGAAAATTGCTTTGTAAAGTTAACTTTTTCAACCAAAACCAAAATTTTTCAGAAAGAGAGAATGCAGCCCACCTAGTCAGATGCAAGTCAGTTCAAAGAGAAGAAATTCTATTTTTCTGGCCTGTTTATGAATGTCCAATAGGAAACCAAAGCATTTGGAATCGAAGTTCGTCATTCCTGAGTGTAACTTAGCAGGCCAAGTCTGGAGGCAAGTGCATTTTCATCAATTTGCAATTATTCAAGACCAATTTTGCTCACAGTTATCCAGTCCCCTAAAAGCACCTTTCTCCCTAAGCCAGCCTTCTGATTATTCACTTTGCGTTAGCAAAAGCCCCCAAGAAGGTGAACTTTTGAGGAAAAGTTTGGCTGTAATTGGCTGTTTGAAATTTTGGTAAATGTCCACCATTTTCTTCACCCATGCCTGCTCACTTTAGAACGGCACTTTCAGGTTATTTAAGAGATGGTGGTTCTATGTGGATTTTAATTTGTCGTTCTGTCCTTCCTAACAAATGCTAGGTTACATTTGACTCTATTTTAAGCATATATTAACATATGGTAACTATCTCCTAGAGTAAACTCCACTTTTAAAGTTAATAAAATGTGTTTACCAGAGAAGACCCATTGAAGAAAGAGGTTGAAGGGTTCTTATGGCAAAGTGCGTCAAGAAATAATAAAGTTATAATAATTTGCCCACGCAAATCGACAACCATAGCTTCAAAAATATCCTGACCCACAGAGAATATGGGACGGGCTGTTTCTCTAATGCCCTGGAAAAATTGGCCCAGGAAGGAGTGTGAAAGCTGCCACAGTTCTCCCAAGGCCCTCTATCCTCCATCATTTCACAGGAACAGCTTCGTCAGACAAGAGTAAAAGACCATTTGTCAGCCTCTCTCCAAATCCCTGATTCAAGCCAGCTTTCATCAATTGCAAGTGAGGAGCCAGAGAGAGATACAAGGCGTGCAGCTCCAGCATCATCTGCTGGGGTTGGAAGTCAAGACAACCCCGCCCAACTCACCCCCCAGGGCTCTGTTTCTTCCAATTGCTTTTGCTTATTTAAAAAAAAAAATCCTCTTTCCCCATCCCTGAAACACTGAGAAGGGGGAACTATACTAGACAAATGTGAAGCCTGGACATCCCCAAAGCTTTTTTAAAAAAACAAGAAATGAGAAAATAAAAGAGAGAAGGTTGGGAAGGAGGGAAGGAATCCAAATGCCAGATAATTGTTTAGTTTCACTTTTTAAAATGTTCACACTCATTTATACATCTGCAGAGATTTCACTTAAAGAAAAGTTCTACGTGTGTGGGTCTGACTGCTTTAACAAGGTTGAAAGTATTCTTTTAGACAATGTTTCCCGCAGAGAATTCAGAGACCTCTTAAGTTAGGTATCCCTCTTGTCGGCATCCTGAGATACTGTGCGATTTGGGAAGGAGGAAATCTGAGTACGGGGCTGTGCCAAATGGTGCTTCTAGTTCTAAGATAGGGAGGAAGGAGGGAGGCGGAGAAACACCCAAGGTCTGAGAATTTAGATTGCAAAAGAAGACTCAGAGGTCGTGGGAGAATGGAGAGGAAACGACAAGGAAAACTGAAAGGGAGAAGAGGCATGAAATGTCAAATGCCAAAGGGCATCTTGGAGAGAAGTTGGGAATTGCTGTAAGAAAGGCATTGCAAATCACATTTCAGCCCATTTAGAGACATGCCTCCCGGGAACTGAGAGGCCAGGCTGTAGAGCATCAAATTGATCCCCACCCCAGCCCTTCCCTAATCAAATCAATCATGCAATAATTTCACGGGGTTAAGGAACCAATGATAACAAAAATCTTCAGGGTCCACGCTTGCCAAATACGTCAGGGATCAACACTGGGGTGTGTGTGTTCTGAGATAAGACTACTGTTAAATTTGGCAGAGCCAAGATTTAGGGTGGAAGAAGACGATTGCAAATAGAACACAGGGGAAAGGGGAAAAAAACTATGTTGGGAGCCTACGAAAGAAGTCTGTGTGAGAGTGTCGAGAAAGCGGTCAGAACAAATATTTTTAAAGGGCTGGGGAAGAGAACGTGGAAAAGAAGCAGAGCAGGTGTGAGACGCGCAGCGTTAGGGGAGAGTTCGGAGCGATGTGGCAGGTTCAGGATGCCCGGTGGGGCCTAAAGAGGGGCGGGGAGCCCGTAAGGCCTTTCGGGACGGTGGGTGCTGACATAGCCCGGGTGTTCCGGGTGCGCCAGGAGGCTGCAGAGAGCGACGGTGGCTGGACGCTGGAGGAGAAGAGCTCGAGGGCTCAGAGCCCGGGTCAGGATTCGCCCAGGGGACAGCAGGCAGGAGGCCTCGGGGCGAGGAGAGGGGATGGCGGCGGGAAGCGAGGGGCGGCCAGGTCACTCACCCCGTTGGCCGCGGCCATCTGCACCACGATCTCCGTGGCTGTCCTGCTGAAGTACCTGCCGTCGCTGCCCACCACCATGGTGCAGCCCTGGCGGTCGCGCAGGTCGATGGACGACAGCACGCTCTGGATGAAGTTGGGCAGGTAGTTGCGCTGGCCCTCGAAGAGGCCGGTGGGCCGCCGCAGCCCCCCGCCGCCGGCCGGCCTCTGGTCCTGGTAGGGCGCCGTGGGCACCGTCAGCACCGGGATGGGGCTCCCCTCCATGGCGCCTCCTGGCCGGTCCTGCCGCGGCTCCCGGGAGCCAGAGGGAATCTGCAGCCCGCCGGGGCCCCCCACCAGCCTGGCGGCGCGCCCGGACTCCGCCTCGCGCCCCGGCCCCCTCCCCAGCCGGCCCGCGCCCTGCGCCCTGCGCCCTCCGGCGGCACCGAGCGTTCCTCGCTCTCCGCGCTGCCCCGCGCTGCCCCAGCGGTGTTTGGCCTCTACCTTCCAAGAAAGTTTTCTCCCTCCCAACTTCCTCTCCAGCTGGATCTCCCGAGGTGCCCGCAGTTTCTTCCCCTAGCTAGACTCACTTTCGGGGTGTCCCAAAAGTCTGTTCCCAGTGCGAGCTACCCCGACCCCGGCAACGCCTCCTCGCGCGCCTGGCCCAAGCCTTCCCCAGAGATCGCTTCGCTCCGGGGCACACCCTCCACTAGAAAATAGCCTGGGAGGGGTGAGAGCTTAAGCAGGATTTGGGGTCCTCTCCGGTACCCCCAGCCCCTCTCCCCTCCCACCGGCAGCCCTCTCTCCCGGTCTCCCTGGGAGTGAGCAGTTTACACGCACAAGTTTCTCTTTTGAACAAGGACAAGGGAGGGAGTTGGGAGGGGGCTGAGCCTTTTGCCATCAGCGAACAGCCCCAGCCAAAAATAACCCTGGAAAGGCGAGCTGAGAATTGTTATCTTCTGCCAGAGCTGAAATTGGAGGCTGGGCGCTGCGTGTGTCTGTGTGTGTACACACGCCCCACCACTACCATTTGTTGCAGGGAATCACATACTGTCAGGCCCTTCAATCCAGCAGGACCCACCCTGCCGTCCACAATGTTCCCCAGGCTCTCTCAACGCAACACACTTTTCAGTATGGAAAATTTTTCTTTCCTCTTTGTTGTGACAGTTGCAACAGCAGCAACACGGACACACTTTTCCTTATTCTTCGTGCCCCTCTCATCCTTCCTAGCCCAGCTCATGCATAGAAACAGGCTTGCCCCACACTGTATTTGTCCACGCTACTGAGCTCTTACCAGGATTAATCACCTTCAATAGGAAGAGTGTAAATCCCTTCTCTTTTTTCCTTTTTGGTGAGGAAGATGGGCCCTGAGCTAACATCTATGCCAATTTTCCTCTATTTTGTATGTAGGATGCCACCTCAGCATGGCTTAATGAGTCGTGTATATGTCTGCGCCCGGGATCTGAGCCAGCAAACCCCAGGCCTGGAAACAGATCACAGGAACTTAACCATCAAGCCACAGGGCTGGCCCTAAAGCCCTTTTTAATATTCTTCTAGGAATGAATGAACAAACTCGAATTAAACAACAACAGGGTACCAGGAACTGTGCTAGCTCCTTTCCATGCATCCCCTCATTCTGCCTTGTCTCCATAAAGCCCACCTAAAATCCAAAACCAAGAAATACCCCCTGGAAATAGGAGTGAAGAGAGAATGGACTAAAAGGATAAAATGCAAAGAGGAAAGAAACAATTCTTACTTTTGCTTCTATTTCCTTTCACCCTCAAAGTATTTTTGTACCCACTAAGGCTACTGTCCTAAAATCTCTTGCTTCTTCTCCTCCCCAAATATTGTCCACTTCCTGGGACTCAGCTTGACTTGCTGCGGGGTTATAAAGTGTTTGATCATAGTAAGATGACTGTGGATAACAATCCACACTTATAGGCTGTTCTGCATTTGATAAAATACTTTGCCTCTATTTTCTCTTTGGAGGCTCAAAATAACTAAAAGAAGCAGGAATGATGTTCATATCATTCCCATTTTACAGAGGAGAAAAAGGAGGCTTTCTGTGAGGTCAACAAAGTGGCCAAGATGGCACTTGTAGTCATTCCAGATTCTTGTGTGACCCCTCCCCTTTTTACTAACATCACTCAACTGTGATGGGGAAACCACTGAAGCTACCAACTGAATCCTGTTGGGACTTGTTAACTATTCTCTTAAATCACAAGGAATTTTTTTTTTTACCTCTGCTCTCTCCTTGGGCCCCAAAGAACCCATTCTCCTGTAAAGTTCCTGACTTTATGGTTGAGGGAGCCTTGGCTTACCACCAAATAGACAGAACCTCAATATTTCTCAAGATCTGTGAATATCTTTATGGTGTGGGGGTTTTTTAATCACTTTCTAATAAGATTTCATTTTGCAAAGAAGGACAGTATCATTCCCAGAAGAAAAGGTAGTACATCCTTTGCCCCAGTAAAGAAGAAAAGGATGTAGCCCCCGAACCTCAGAGATGCCCAGAAGACCTCCAGCACTCCATCTCTCCACTTCCAGCACCTGCCCCTCTCTTGACATCACCATCATTCTCCCACCACAGCCCAGCTCCTGCCACAGGGCTGAAGACAAGTCATGGGCATCGCAGACAACACTTTACACTTGTACTGACCAAGAGGAAAGCCTCTTCCCTTGGTTCTAAGCCCAAAATTCCCAAGGACTCACTGGTCCAGCTTGAGGCAATGCACCCAGCCACACGGCCAGAACCCCACTGTGAAAGGGAAACCAGTTCCTCCAAAGTAAGGGGCTGCTCTTCCCCAGAGGGAGGAGAGATGGGTGATCAAACCATAATTGTCCACCACATATTTGACACATTTACTGATCAAGTCATTGGAAAATTATTTCTTTTCTCTGAATTCATATAGTACTTTGTATCACTCATAAGGAATGTTCCACAAGCTCTACACCTTTCTATGTGTGTCTTCTCTCCTCTAGCTGCACGTGACCTGGAAGTAATTCCTTAACCTCTCCTCACCACAGTATCCTCACTGTGAAACAAGGATTATTATAATCCCTACCTCATAAATTGTTGGGAGGATTAAAGTACTTATACACTGCCTGATGAATAGAAAGGCATTCGATAAATGTAAGATGTTCATATTATTGCCATCAATATCATGTTCATCATTATTATCAATGTCCTGCATAGCAAGAACTACAGTTTATATCTTTGTAAGCCACCACTGGACATAAAGGGTCTTTGGGCATAAGTGATATTCTATAAATGTTGGTTGAATTAATCTGTTTTGTGACAATGGAAACTCAAGATATATAGAGTAATGTGCCCTTTAACAAAAAGGGTTTATCAACTAAAGAAACCTCTTCAAAGCTGCTCCCAAGTTTGACCAAGTTAATGCCAATAAATTTGTCAGGGTGATGGAGAAAGGAACCCGAGAGGGCCCCACAGATAAGAAATGCCTTGCCCATAGTTGCTCACTGGTAAAATGAGAAGGTCGGATTAGATCAGTGTTTCCCAAAGGGTTGTCCTCAGAACGCAAGAGCCAGCCAAATGTGCACAAAGCAAGAGGTTCATGGCCAAGTAACTTTCAAAAGTCCTGCGCACTCTACCCCATTCTTGGAGCTTCACAATGTACATTTTCATGTTAAAAGTACTAAGAGGTCCTGCAGACAAGACATCAGTTTAACTTTTTTTTAAACTAGTGCTTCCCAACCTACACTCATACAACCAGTTTGCTTAAGGGAAAGAAACACTGACTAGCTTTGTGACTACAGCTGGTGACAATCCCCTCCCCTCTTCCTATGTCCTCAGTGGTCAGGTCAGGGATAAATATATTTTCCTGATTCTAAGGGGCTGGTCACCTCTTTGTACTTGTTTCAGAGCTTCCCTAAGTGTGGGTCACAATGAAGGGTAGCCCTGTTCGCCTGCCGATGCCTTTCAGCCTTCTCTGAGACTCTAGGGAAAGGCAACTCTGAGAATTCTTGGCATGAAACAGGAGCAACTGATACATCCTTCCTGCCCCCTGGGGCTTCCTTGTTCTCAAAACGGTGTCAGCCACCATCTTGATGTAGAGAACACACTAGCTGGCTCAGCTAGACCAGCATTTCCCAAAAAGAGAATCTGGGGTAAAATAAGTGTTGAAACACTTCACATTTTACCCTCCCTCTTGTAGATGCACAAAGCACATTAGCATATTGAAGAACATGAAGTTCCGCAACAAAGAAACCTGCTGAACTTCAACCGAGCATTTGCAAATTTTATTGACCCTGGGGCCTTTGTCCAAAATACCTGTTAACAGATCAAGGACATTAATATTCTATGAAACACTTTAGATCTCTGGGGTCCCTTCCAGCTATATCGTTCTATGATTCCCTTTTTTACTTATGAGGCATTAAAAGATTAATTTCTGTCAGGCTTCCATTTAGGAACTTATCAGAATGTGCAAAAAAGAGCAGGTAAAATTGCCCAATTTAAAAAAAAAAAACCTTGAGGGATTTTGAGATTTAAAATAAGTTATATATATTTATATCTAATTTTATTTTATATGTGCTGTTCTTCCACACTCCCCACACCCCAATCCCGCGGCTCCAGGAGAGCTGGCGCACATTTCTGCTCCCCGGTGGTGATATATTCCCATTGAGTTGGAGTCCACTTCTGCGCACACAGAGTGCTAAAAACATGCTGTTGACTCATTGACACTAAGAGCAGAAGAAATGCCAAACATACAGACAAGAGGCAGAATAGCAGGTGGAAGATGTGATAGGCAGTTCCCTAAGGAAGCGCAAGTTCCTTTTTTGATCTGTCCAGACGCCTTCTGGTGGTGGGAAAAGTCACATATATTTCTCCAAATATACCACCTTCCGCTAAGCCTCTGCTCCCCAACAAATGAAATAATGCATAGCGATTCCGACAGCACCTGCTGCTTCTCTACTTCCTTCACTGTAAGGCCACTAAGTGGATGTTCAAGTGATGTAAGGGTGCAAGTCACATGTGCATCTTGTAATGTTTGTGCGCTTGTCTCTGTTCTTACATCTCAGTCTTCAAAACTTTGCTCCCCGCCTTCCTCACTGACTACCTGTGTGGCCTTGGACAAGTTGCTTACCCTTTCTGAACCTCCGTTTCAGCATCTGTAAAATGGACATACGCTACATACCTCCTAGGGCTGATGATCAGATTCAAAGAGCTAATATGTGGAAATTGCTTAGCACAGTGCCTGGAACATAATAATGGCCTAAAAAGTGCTTGCTGCAATCATTATGATCACGATTATTATTGCTATCACTAAAATAATAATTATTGCTATTATAATAATTACTAAAATAGTATTACCATAATTATTATTACTATAATAATAATGATTCTTAATCTTTGTAACAGATAGTATTGTCTTTGAGGCAGGAATGGACTATGTCTGATTAACCTTTTCATCACATTATCTAACATGACATCACATGCAAATTAGGGAACCAGTGTTAAGAATGAAAAAAATTATATTTACTAACCCTTAAATATTTTGTAACAAACTGTGCAAAAGGAGCCATCAACCTAATGCACGGAAACTCTAGTTCCTCTGGAGTTTGTTTTGGAGGTAGCCACAGCATTCTAGGAATACTGCAGTGCTGTTTATAAATCTGAGGCCAGCACAAGAAGCTGATGGGCAAAACTAATGCAGGTGTGGTTCCCTGACTTCCGCAGGCACTGGTCCCAAGCTTGAAAAGCATTTAATGTTAATTGACCAACTTGTAAAAATTGTGGTTTTTGGAAAGCAAAAGATTTCATTTTAACTCAGTTTTACCTAAAAATAATAGGCCTCTGATCTGCCAAGGATTAAGATTAATTTCTAGGTGTCCCCCACAGTATCTAGAAACATCAATACTATACAGTAACAGGTTATTAAAAACTTTAGAAATAGTCTTATCAAAGTTCTTTATTTTATGAAAGGCAAAAAAAGTTTGCTTTTCTAAAGGAATCTATACTCTTTTTAATAGTTGAATGTTGTTTTTAAAGCCTTGAAAAAGGAATATGTTAGATCTTTATTAAAAAGGAAATGTAGGGGCCGGCCCAGTGGTGTGGTGGTTAAGTTTGTGAATTCTGCTTCTGCAGCCCTGGGTTCGCTAGTTCAAATCCTGGGTGCGGACTTATGCACCACTTATCAAGCCATGCTGTGGCAGGTGTCCCACATAGAAGAGAGGAAGATAGGCACAGATGTTAGCTCAGGGCCAGTCTTCCTCAACAAAAAGATTTTTCCCCCCAAAACTCCAGTATATAGTTCTTTATCCTAGTTGTAAGTCCTTCTAGCTCTTCCATGTGGGATGCCACCACAGCACGGCTTGATGAGCGGTACTAGGTCCACACCCAGGATCCGAACCGTTGAACCCCTGGCCACCAAGTTGGAGCACAGGCACTTAACCACCATGCCACCAGGCCAGACTACCCCCTGCCCAACCCTGCCCCAACCAGTTTTCTCCATGAGATTCTTGCAGTCTTTTGTTCATTCCCTCAGGGCACAGATACAGAGGCACACTAATCTGAAAATTAACTCAAGCAAATAGAGAAACAATGTGCACAACAACTGCATTTTAACCTAGGTTTTTTCTGGATGCACTGTCTTAGCCCAAAAGTGGTACCAATGCTTAGGGTTTCATGCACTAAATACATGGACTAAAATATGGCTATTATCAACTTCAAAGGGAAGCCCATGGGCACCTTCATTATATCGGCATTTTTCTTCCCTCTGTTTCTGTTTCTTTCAGAAGTCAGAAGGTGGTCACTTTTCATTTCTCATGGAATTGACTTTTCCGACTTTTAGTAAGCTGATATCAACCAGGAAGGTCTTATCCAATGGCAGTGCTCCTGTGTATCTGAGATCCCCCAACGATCATGACTTACTCAGGGGCATCATCAGTGAGAGTAGCTCAGTGCTCAACACTAACCTACCATTAATCCTACCAGGAATCCAACACAGGATGTTATTCTCTTTCACTGCGTCCAGACTCCTGACAGATATTAATCACTGGGATTGGAGAATGAGGAAATGGAATCTCAGGAATTCCTGAATTTATTCTGTAATTTTCCTAACACTTTACTTGCATGTTTTTGAAAAATAATAAGTGACCATAACAATAAGCAGAGAATCATTTTTCTGTAATAGGATTATGTAAAAAGTTTCCATGGTCTTCTGTTCAATAAAAGATATAATAAGTGCATGCTTTATTATTGCTATGAGCCAGCATATTGTGAAAAGATTATGTAGTCCAATAACACATAAAAATGGTCTCTCCCTGATACAGACAAGGATAACAGAAAACATTACAAAGAAATAAAGATTAACACACAGTAAATGCTAAATAAAAAGCATTTAAAAATTGGAGGATAATATCACAAATTTTTAAAAGTTATGATTCCTCAAATGAAATTTTGAACCCCACGAAGCATCAATTGTTCTCCCAATAGTATTCAAATAATGTCATATTCAGATCTCCTGGCCAGATTAAGAGCACTACTGAGAAGCAAATGTCAGAACAGCCAACTTAAGGACATATTTTGCTTCCAAAACCTGATATTTCTTAGAACACCACTCACAGGATTTGTGAAAAGGATGCTGTGCCTATAAACTTATTAATGTTCATTCACAAGAATGACTCGTGGTCAACAGTGGACATCGCCGTGAACGTGCACTTCGAGCAACAGACGCGAGAAAGATTGACTGACACTTCTCTTCTCCTGTTCCTGTCCTGTTCCCAGAAATGTCAACCTTGACCTTGACTCTGTGCATCAATATATCTTGCTCTTGCTTTCAACTTGAAGTCAGTGGATTTCTTCAAACCAGTAAGGTCTCTAGATTGACTATTAAGCTTTAATTCTTGCAGGAGAACTATAACACTTCTTTTCCAATTTTTTTGATTTCTCAACTGATTTTTCTCAGACTCCAGAATTTAGGAATCCATATAAATTTCCCAAGAAATGCCAGGAAGGAATTCCCAGAAGGAAACACTTTCCCTTTGGTCCCTTTCAGAAGAAACCATAAACACAGAGCTTTCCTTCTCATCTCTGGATTTTCTCTGCTCTCTTACGGTTGTCACCTCTTTAGGTGCCCAGCTCACAATTTCCCCTCCTCTGGGAAAAGCCCCAGTACTGTGGGATGGGCTCCCAGTGGTTATGTCCTTCCTACATATCCTGCATTCCTGACCATATACAGGGGGTTGACCCAAGAAGGATGCCTGGTCCTACTGGATTCTCTCTCTGGCTCTGGAGTTGGAATCCTGGAACCCAGTGTACAGATGCTGGGGGCCCCTGTGGTTTGGCCACTTTGATGACGGGTGCAGCAGGGACCGAATCACAGCTATCTGTCACTCACACCCCGGAAGCTGCCCTGAACCTCCACTTTCCCAGCCATGGGACACTTAAGGCGCTCCAATAGTCTTCATTAAATCCCTCCATGGTTTAAGTGAGCCAGAACTGGTTTCTATTGCTTTCAATCAAAAGAAACTTCGCTCATCCATCCTTACTCCCTGGCCCTCATTCCTTTACTTTTCCAGGAAAAGAAGGAAAAATGCCTTACTGGTTTAAAAAAGTGACAGCATATGATATCATTTATGTAACATTTAAAAACACACAAAGGAATATTCTCTATGGCTTATGATACGCACACATACAGTGGGCATAAATCATTAACAGTATACACATCCAGATCAGGATCATGGCTGCCTGTGGGGCAGAGAGAACATGGGAAAGGACAAGACATAGGGGCAACTTTAAGAGTTACAGTAATGCTTGATTTCCTGGTGACCATCCGACCCAGGTTGCCCGGGGCTCTTGAGTTTACACGTTATCCCACCGTGATTGTCAACAGCAGCCCCTTTTCTTGCAAAAGTATCTGAGTTTGGATGCTAAGTTCTATGGCCACCCTTTAAGAACATTTTAAATAATTATAGAACAATACTGCTCTATATTTTCCTGTATGTGTACAGTATTTTATAACAAAATTGTTTTTTAAGTTATTACATATACAGAACCTGGCTGCCAATGCCCCTTACTTTGACATCCAGCCATGAATCCCTCTGGTGCACTCTCCTCACCCAGCACTTGTGACGATTCAATGAGACAAGCTCTATGAAGTGCTCCTAGTGTCCTGCACTGAATAAAAGAGAGCCGGCATTACGTGGCATCTCTTTATATTAACCAAACTCCTGGTAAGTTATTTAGGGATGTTTTAATTTTAATGTTTTATATAGGTTATACATTCATATCGTTCAAAATTCAAAAAGTACACAAGGAAGAAAAATCTTCCACCTCTGCCCCTGTTTATCTCTCTGTAGGAAACTAAATCTTTCCAGATTTTTTAATATCTTTAAAGAACATCCTATGCATGCAGGAACAAGGAGACTATATACATCTACGTGTGCGTGTATTACCCCATCTGAAGCTTATAAAGACTTTTTGAGAAGATATCATTATTACTTCCATTTTATATGATGAAATTGAGGTTTGGGGAGATTAAGTGACTTGCCCATGGTCACACAGCTGGTAAAGAGCAAAACTCGGATTCAGATCTCCTAACCACTACACGGATGGTCCCCAGTTTTGAAAAAGAGGAAAGGGAATTAGCCTACTAAGTTGAAGGTATATTTTAGGCATTGAAGGAGCAGACACCCACCTGCCAGGCTCATTTGAAAAGCTCACTTGCCCAAAATCATCTGCCCTCATGGTAAGATATTCCACCATTTCAGATTTTTACTTAGGAGCTTAGAGTGATGTGTTCTTTTCCTAGAGCTCCCTAATTAAAGTAGAAATAGAAATCTTGGAAAGCTAAATCTGTGCTAATACTGGGAAACATGTGGGCTCCCCTCCCTAAGGTAAGGCACTAAGGGAGAGAGTCAGATGTGGTGAGCAGGGGGCATCCTTGAGGAATGAGGATAAGAAATTAAAAGGCAAGATAGGAATTGACCAAGAAAATCTGCCTCATGGTTTTCCCTTCAACCTGCCCTAAATTTGTTCTACTAGGTTCAACCCCGGACCTGCCATCAGAAGACCAGCCAATCTGACTTGTTTTCAGTATGGTGATGAGTTTGATTTGGTCCCTTCATCCAACAGTCTATCTGGCTCTTCTTTCAACCAAGGACACACATTACCAGGCAGAGTTCCTGAGCCAAATATTTGCCTGATAATTTGGATGTTGCTTGTACAACCAGAAAAATCAGTCATCAGTTAGGGAAATGTGCTGTGAGAGCCTTAGGACTCAGCTGTTTATAATTGCAAGAGAAGGCAACATTTTCATCCAAAGTGAGCGCCTTTGCTTGTCTTGGCTGGTTATTCTAAGATCAACAGCCTCTAAATAAAGTGTTGAAGTCCGTGACATAACCACCTCTTTCTCCATCTTCCCCATTCCTCCCATAGGGTTTCAGTTGCACAAAGTCCACTATTAACAGCCCTTTCTGCTGAAATCTGGCTTTCGGAGGAAGTGCATCCAGAAACAGAAGACACAGATTGGGGAGGCTCTTCCTACTAGAACTGCTGCTTTAGTTTAACTTGAAAAAGCCCACACCCAGTTCCTAATGAGAAACATCTGAACCACCAGGTCTTCCCTCAGGCAAGACAAAGCTTACGCTCCCTTCTTGCTCCGTTCTATATGCAACCCACAGATTGCTCACGGAGAAACAGAGCCTGCCAGGAGAGCAACATTCCACCAGCCCCTGATTTAGCAAGACATTTCCCTACCAGACCCCCAAACAGCTGGAAATCCTCTACTGCTTTTGCACAAAGATCTACCTCATCTCACTGAATTTCCTGATTTAAAAGCCTAGTGCATTTCACCAAAAGTGTGGCAGAAGGAAACCAAGTATTCCAGCCTCCTCCTGCCAGATTGCCCCGGACCAAACCTCTTGCATTTCTATTCCATAAAAAATGGTCCAAATAAGCTATGCAGCGGGTGCCAGTCCAGGGTCATCCTCTTCCTCGTGCCCCAGAACCTTGGCTGATGGCACTGGAGCGAAAACAAGTTTATCAATTACATCAGCCACTAACCTCACTCCTCCATGAGAAATAATAATAACAAGCCTAATGTCTCTTATTCTTAGGAAATAAGCACTGCAAAATACAAAGGAGTCATGGTTTAAAAATGTGACACACTTTCTCTAAGCAGTGAGCTACTTAAAGACGCAATGTTTACATTGCATAACGCTCCCCAAGCCAGGGTTATGAGGCTCAGCTGTCCTTTGGTGTTCTGGGATGAGGGAGCAGGTCAACAGGCCCACCAGGGGACAGTGCCTTAGGGAAGGAGCCCATGAGAGAAGAAGTAAGTTCATTTGCTGAGTATAAAAATAATATACCCACGCATGCAGCTATAATACACACACACAAAAATCGTTTTAATCTTCCTCTTTTTTTTTTCTCCCCAAAGCCCCCCCGAGTACACAGTCATATATCCTAGTTTTAGGTTCTCCTAGTTCTTCTACGTGGGATGCCACATGGCTTGACGGTGGCTTGAGCGGTGCTAGGTCCGCTCCCAGGATCAGAACCAGCAAACCCCAGGCTGCCAAAGCAGAGCGTGTGAACTTAACCACTGGGAAGCCCAGCCAGCCCCATAAAATTTTTTTATGGTCTTGCTTTTGCAGATATAATTAGCTCATAATGGCCTCTCCTAGCTGATCATCAAGACAAATATTTTCTCCTTTTCCTGCACCTTTCTGGGCTCCTTTTTTTGATTTTTAACTTCTTTTATATATAAATGATCCATTCACTCGCTATCATTTGTAGTCCCCTCTCCCCATTTCCCCTGAACTGTCTATTTATACACTATCTATTTACACAACTCCTGGGCATCCTCAAACCCGCCAGCTTCCCTCTTAGGTTTCAACAGAAAGACATGTCCAGTAGGCGCCACTGCATCATCCATACTGCTTTAATTTTTTATTGCATCTAAGAGAAACCTCAGGATTGTAAACTAGAGGGAGACAGTTGCCTCCACGTATCTCAGTAGGAAGAGAGTATCGTATGAAGAAGAAACTTTATTCTGCTAGTCAAAAGGAGCAATCCTTTGGATATCAAATCATCCTCCGAATGCACGCATGGTGCTGATCGGATGTGCGCATGAGGAAAGTGGTCCAACAGCACCACTTACAGTAAGAACTGTTAAATGCAATGGAGCCAGACCATGTCAGCAAAGAAAAGCAGGCTGGCAATCTGGCTCGTCAGAGAGATTGACCTCCTCCAGTCACTGCAGAAAGATCGTGACGGTGACAGGAAGCCAGTGCAATTAGTTTGTCATCACTTGAAAGGAACACACAGATTCCAGCAAATCCAGGGAAGGAAATGTTAACATCAGGCTCTGCTGAATGATAAGGAACGACTCCCAGTTGAGATGACTGATTTTCATCACAGGCTCCTGGTACCTGGAAAGACAGATCAGGTAATCCCGCATTACATCTGGTCTATATAAATAAAGCATCTCTTCCTTTGTAATCAAGGCCTTCCCCAAAACTCAAACAAATCCAGACTTTAGAAACCGCCTCTTCCAACTTCTAACTAACTTGCCTTCGGGGTCTCCAAGCCAACCAAAAAGAAAGACAGCACAAAGACACTTTCTCCTTTGGGATCACACACAAATTCACTCCGTCTGTTTCTGTTCTACATGGAGCAACAAAGCTATCAGAACTTCATCCTCCCTTTGGCTTCTTCTTGGTCGAAGTAAGATAAATCTTAGACCTCTGTCTCCAGATGGCAGGTTACAGACAAGGGAGGCTTGGCTGGGAGACTTGCCTCCAAAACTCCTCTCCACGCCTCTGTATTCAATTAAGCGAGAGCGGAGAGGCGCAAGCAATTATGGCTGCATTTCAATTCCCCAAACCCTACAATTAAGAATGGAAAATATTTGTTTGTCCATTCCTATATGTTCATTGGTAAAAGAGAGGGAGTTAAAATTATCCTTCTTAAGGGCTACATTGTTTAAATTTATCACATTTTCCTCACCTTCATTTTGCCTGGGTAGACCCAATTCAGGACACATTTTCAACAACTTTAACCTCTTCAAATCAAAGAGAAGAATCATCATTATTATTAAGTTCAAATAAAGTCTGGTTTTGTCTCATTTTTATTTTTAATGCACCCATTCCTCCAAGTGCTATAATGAAGTAAGATCATAAAACTTAATTGGCCAAAGATATTCTAAGAAAATGCAATTCTCACAATTCAGCGTCTAACTACACTTTTAATAAGCCCTCCACTCCTCTCACTGGATTATCCCTTAGACACCCTTCTCGAATTTAAAATCACAGATACCAAAGTGTTATGCTTAAAGAGAGCCTAGTGACTGCCCAGTCCTGTAATTTGATGGGTGAGGACCTTGAAGCCTAGAGGAGGTGAAGGCATTTCACTCCCAATGTCTTAAATAAACAAAAAGGAAAATGACCAGTTGATAATTCCCATTCAGGGTCAAGAGCACAGGCCCAGGACCACAAGGTATCACTGAATTGTGCTACAGTCCTGCCTTCTCATTCAGGCATCTTGGGAAATCCTTATTTTGAGTCAGAGTCAGTGACATCTTTTTCAGGCCCCTTGAGCTTTGTCCTCATGGGCTGTCACAAGACATTATGGTATCGAACCCCACAAAGACCATTTAGCTAGTTCAAGAAATGAACCCAGGCATGGCCCCCAGCTCCTCTCCCATGTCCAGTAAATGTGGCCTATCCATTAGAGGTTGTCAGAATCAAGACATTAGACTCTCCCCGATTTTGATTTGTGCATGAATGAATTATTGTGTTAGGACAGCTTTCCTGGCTGTTAGTAAGGAAGACTTCCTTTTTTTCATATTTTATAGTGAAATATTACGTTAAAAAGTACAGACTTTATTTCATGACCTCCTATCCTCCTATAATTTTCTTGTGAACATAAATGATTTGTTTGTATCTCTCTCCCCAGTGACCAAAAGAGCATCTAGTGCAAAGTAGACACTCAATAAATAGGTTTTGAATAAATAATGATTCCAGCAACCTAGTACATGAGCATTGCACAGTTACCCCATCAAGGCCTGGCATATAGTCTCATTCAGCCAATCAAAATTGAAGGCTTTTTTTTTTTTAACTCTCCTAGTCATTTTGCATCTGCTTTCTCAACATTTCCCAACCAGAGGCATTCTCATCCTACCTTCATCATTTTGCTCCACAACTACCTCCAATTATTTATTTAATATTTTTCTTTAAATAGCTTCACTTTCTAAACTTAAATATATGTTTTTTAAAAGGAAGCCTTATTGCTACTATATATTCAAGGCCAGTGTCACTTGCTCTAAGTACTCAACAATAAATTCACAACTGTTAAAATTTTTAAATGTGTATGCACATTCTCTCTAAAGTCGTGGGGTATGTGCACACCCTTTGGGAAACAATTCTGCGTTCCTCAGTTTTCTCAGCATCCTGGTGACAGGTAACGCAGGACAGACCTCAGGCCCAAAGAGTTGAGGTGGCAGCCCAAGCAAGATGGCAGCCAGACAAAGGCAAACCAGGGCTGGGAAGCTAGGGCTACTATCCCTTCAGCTAATGCCCTTTCCTTTGCTCTCCAGGTCCTTGTTTCTCCACGTGTGGTTGGCAATCCAGAAGCATCAGGATTCCCTGGAGGCTTGTAAAAAAATGCAGAAGCTCAGGCCCCATCCCAGCCCTAAGCATCAGAATCTGCATTTTAACAAGATGCCAGTGATTCAGGAGCACATTACAGCTTGAGAAGCCCTTGTCGAGATCGATTCTCTAACTTGGCAGCACATTAGAACCATCTGGGGAGACTCAAGAAATACCGATGCCTGGGCTCTACCTCCCAGAGATTCTGATGGGGTTTGGCCTGGGCCCAGGTATTTTTAAAACCTCCTCAGCTTATAAAAAGCTGGCAGGTTACAAGCAAGCAAGGTCTGTACAGCCAAGTTTAAGAAACAGGATTCTAGAACTTTCACTGCCTCACAACCACCCAGTGGGCTTGTTAAACCACAGCTGGCCCGGCGTCACCCTCAGAGTTTCTGGTTCAGGAAGTCTGGGGTGGGGACCGGGAATCTGCATTTCTAACAAGTACCAGACGATGCCGACGCAGCTGGTCCAGGGACCACGTTTTGAGAATCCCTGCGAGGTGCACGGATCACACAAGATCAAACCGCAAACGTATTCCAGGACCTTTACCAGGCTTATGTACCAGCTGTAGTGAAGCAAGTATCTTAAGGATGAAAAAAAAAAGCTTAATTATAAAATAAGGTATTTCATCTGCCCTCACAGATATTCATGTTTCTCTCAATGTAAAAATGCCACGAGGTAGCACCCAGCTTGCTTGTTTTCGTCTTCATACAATAACTTCCGCCAGAATGACGTCTAAACACAAATCGTGAGAACATCCTGGGATACAGCAGCTGGAAAAGCCCTGAGGGAGTCAGGCTCAGGGTTCCATCCCAGCGGGCAAGTGGTAGCCATCCCTGTTTGCGTGAAGAGCGCCCCCTGGAGTTCCGCCAGGGGCGGTGCCCGGGTTCTGACACGGCTGAAACCACAGCTCCTTTCTTTTCCTCTCGGGAAGTCACCCCAAACTGCTCTGAGGAATCGCTGGAAACCCACGTCACCACTAGACAGCGTGTTTGCCTGGAAGCCCTTTGCCTGTGCATCAGATTGATTATTCAGCAACAAAGAAATTATACAGCGACTAAACGATTTCTCTCTTTTAAAATCTTACTCAACTCATAGCCTATTAGCATTATCACTTTGTACAAAGTCTCTCTCTTGTTTTACTTTTTCCCTCTTCTCTCTGATGCCCAAACTCATCCCTCCCACCCTTTAGGCAACCTCTCTGATGTGTTGGATATATGTCCTTCAATACCCATGTATCTCTGTTAAAAACTGGTAGGGCTGTTTTGTGGGCATATGTGGCTTTATGTAACGGCATTATATTATAAATCTCTTTTTTTCTCATCGTTGCACTCAACATCAGGTTTTTAAGACCTACCCACGTGGCTGTATGTCCACCTCAGATGCACCCACTACATTTTGCTTATTGAGAAATCATCTTTACACATCTGTTTCTCACGCTGAAATCAGCATGGTTTTGAGTCAGAGCGTTTGGACCAAGCAAAACTGTTTGCTGGAGTTAATCTGACACCAGATGCATTTATCCCTCTTTTAGGACTGTAACGAATTCCTTTCCGCTCTGTGAGGCTGTGCCCCCTGGCTGGCATCACAGGTGTCTTCTTTAAAGAAGAAAAAAGATTTTGTCCCTTGGTTTCCTGGCAGTCCTTTTTCTTTTTTTTCTCTTTTTGGCTCTTTTTCATGAAATTTTCACCAAAAAAGCACCGTGATGGGCTCCTCCAAGAGAAAAGTCTCTCTATCGTCTACAATTTATCCTTGCTTAAACAAGATCATTCCAGCCTATGGAAAAGTATGTTTAAAAAAATGAGAAATGTGGGGCTGGCCCCGTGGCCTAGTGGTTAAGTTCACGCGCTCCGCTGCAGGCGGCCCAGTGTTTCGTTGGTTCGAATCCTGGGCGCCGACACGGCACTGCTCATCAAACCACGCTGAGGCAGCGTCCCACATGCCACAACTAGAGGGACCCACAACGAAGAATATACAACTATGTACCAGGGGGCTTTGGGGAGAAAAAGGAAAAAATAAAAATCTTTAATAAAAAAAAAAAATGAGAAATGTTACCTCCACCTTGGATTACAGAAGGTTTCAGATCAAAATGAAAAAATAGTCAAATTGCTTATCAGAGAGGCCCTGTTCTTACTCTTCCTTACTCCTTTTGCACATGTAAGTAATAAATCCAAAACCAAATTCTCTCTCCTGAGACGTGAACTCCCACCAACACCCAGGAGGAGGGGGGTTTGGCTCATTTAATAGCACTTAATTAAAATGTAGAATTTCAACATGTGCATGAGAGATAAAAAGAACGCATCTTTGGGCCTGTTTCCAGCACAATCTTTCGAAATATGTGAAATCATATTTCTTTATCAACTGTACCCCATAAAATGATAAACATAAAATATCAAGATTTAAGATGTAAGTCACATTTGCCCGGGCCTCAGGAATCTTGGATGAGTCCTTCACAAGTCTGTAGTGGTAAAACATTAACAATGACTACCACGCATAATGTGTTTATAATGTGCCAGGCACCGTACTAAGCATTATTCGTGTGTTTTCCCATTTAATCCTCATAAGCCTATGACATCGTTTTTTTATCCCTGTTTTAAGATGAAAGACCTAAAACTCAGAGATGAAATACAAGGAAAACTTTAATCCCATTATGCAAGATTAGCTTGTTCCCCAAGCCAAAAAATACTCCCCTATCTCCCTTCTCCTAAAGAAACACTCTTTAATTTGTTTCTCCCTCAAGAGCGCATCCTCCCACTCCTTTTCGACTTCAGCCAACATCTGGAATTCTCTGTTTACGCCCACCCGCTCCGTATTCTCTCCTCCCGCTCCCTTCCACCCCATGCAGTCTGCGTGCCTCTCACAGCAGTGACACGGAAAGCCATTTCCTTGGTCCACAACTAGCTCTACGTTTGAATCGCTTTGGGCCGTGGGCCGCCACCTCCTCTTCCTTTGAGGCCTCTCCTGCCTTGATTTCCCCATCACTAGATGTTCCCAGGTTCTTCTGCCTCTTTTCAGGTCTTCCTGGGCTGCTTGCCAATTCCTCCTCCTCTGCTGTTCTCATCCATCCAGGCATGGCGCAGCTCCTTCCTCAGCCTCTTTCCTGAGTTCCAACGGGTGTCCTCTGAGCCCTCTTGTCGCCATACTGGAGCCTGTGTCGGGGCGAGCGTGGGGGCTCCCTTCCTGCCCACAGCTCCTTAGCTCCTGCCACCCATGGTTCTCACAGTGCCTGCCTATTCCTCGGACTCTGCCCATTGTGATTTCTCAGGGTCGGCTGTTTGTCACCCGTGTGACCCTGGGCCTCAGTGTCCACCTGTATGAGAACAAGGAACCTGAGCTCAACGTTTCTCTCGTGTCCTTTCTAGGTGTGCGGTTCTGGCAGAGCTCCTCTCCACTGACTCAAAACTCTTCAAGCTGGCATTCAAAGCCCTCCACTCTGCCCTCGGCTTCTGTCACTGCCTCCTCCATGTCATACTCCATAGGCCTCTCGGCCCCTCCCTGAAACCAGGTGCTTCTCTGCCAGCAACGCCCCTCCCCTCCTTTATCTCCGATATCTGCCTGCCAAAGTCCTGGGTCAGCTCAAAAATGCTTCAATCCTCCCAGCAGTTTTCCCGCTTGAAAACCGCCCCCCTCCTGTAGCGCTTGAGAGCCCATCCTGGCACCTGGGATGGTCCAGTTGTGCAGGGCCCTGTGCACGTGCGCATGCCCCACCATCTGCCTGGGAGGTGCTGAAGGCAGGTTAGCCTCCAGACCTGGATTCAGACAGTGTGGGTTTGTATTATATAGACTTTTCACTTTGTGTGTATCATGATGTTTTGCCAGCTTCAAAAACCTTTCTAGCTGGGAAGAGACTGCACCTCCCAGGGTCAGCCAGATCCTGGAGTCAGCAAAGGGCCCAGCAGGAGCATGTCTGTCATATGCAAACTAACCAATCCGGAGCCATCCCTCCTCTCTCTGGCCCTTAAGCCCCAGGAAAGAATATTCCTCTGCCTTAAGCATCCCAGGGCCAGGTACAAGACAACTGGAGACCACCCTGTAGCCCAAAGCCTGCCAGAATTATTCAGACCAGCCAATCTTAAACTGTATTCTCTGCCCCACCTTGCCTTTCCTGCAGAAACCCCCATAAAAGCCATGACCTAAGCTCCACCCCCACCCATCTTCTGCCTCCAGACTATTCTGGCATGTGCCCCCGTGACCCTTCGCACCATGCAGTGACTCCCTCTCTGGGACCTGTGAGTCTAATACACTTCTTCCTTCTACGCCTCATTCTCATTTCCTCCTGTGACCACATCAACTTCTCCATCCCATACCCAACATGGACCTTCTCAGAACATGGTTCAACTTCAAACCCCACCTCTTACTGTGCAAACTTAGTCTACTTAACATGCCCAAGGCTCTGTAGAATAGAGTTATTCTATTATTATTCTATTATTCTATTATAGTGCTGGCCTCAAAGGGTTGCTGTAAGGATTCAATGAAATAATATATACAAATACAGTCGTCCCTCCTTACCCACAGGGGACATGTTCTGAGACCCCCAGTGGATGCCTGAAACCCCAGGTGGCACTGAACCCTATACATACTATGATATTTCCTGTACTAAGCACTTACCACGCACTGTGGCTGTAACTTTTGCAGTTCAAGGTGCGACAGCAAAACTAGCACAAATTTCTTTTTCTTTCTTCACAATTTCACGGACGGAAGATTCATTTTTACTGTAGATCTTAGCAACCTCAGCATATGATTTTTTTTCCTTCCTTATTAAGTTGAGAACTTTCACTTTTTCACTTAAAGGAAGCCTCTTATGGCTTCTCTTTGGCATATCCGAACTGGCATCATCACTACTCTCATCCTTTGGGGCTATTATTAAGTAAAATAAGGGTGACTTGAACACCAGCACTGCAATACTAAAACAGTCGATCTGACTAAGTGACCAATGGGCAGGTAGCGAGCGTATACAGCCTGGATACACTGGACAAAGGGATGAGTCCCAGACAGGTTAGTGCAAGATTTCATCACGCTACTCAGAATGGCATGCAATTTAAAACTTATGAATTATTTCTAGAATTTTCCACTTAATATTTTTGTACCACGGTTGACCTCAGATAACTGAAACTGTGGAAAGTGAAACCGCAGATAAGAGAGGACTACTGTACATACATAATATATTTTCATAAAAATTATGTTTAAATTATGTTTAAAAGTTTAGTATAATAGCTGACACATTTAGTTATGAATACTGTTATTTTTATTATTGTGTTTATTTTTCTATCCCTGGAGCACAGCAGCCTACACTAAAAGCAAGAGGTGACATGATGGTTCTAAGAAGGAATGGAAGCAGACCCAGTCATCTTTTTGAATGAGTAGAAAGGCAGCTCCAGATTGCCTATTTGAAAATTAACTTTAGGGGCCACAGTTTGGAGGGGAGAGGGTATGAAAACCTAATTTGCATAAAACTTTGCATGAGATTTTTTTCAAAATTGTTATTCAGTGTCAGAAAATGTGGTAGGTGGAAGCTGATGGAGATTATGGGGGAAGCTCAAGACGATTACAGGAAGGGGAACCCATGGTACATACCATCGATGACGAAACAAGAACAAAGATTAATAAATCGTAATAGTCCCATGGCCTTAAACGTCGTAGATGGTCAAACAGATTATGCACCAATTGTCCCAAAGAAATGTCTGCTTGCCCCTCAGGCCCACCTCCACCCTTTCCCTAAGTCAGGGAATAAACCCTGGTGCTTCCCAGCAGGCTGCACGGTGAGGTCAGGAGGTGCTGTGAACTGAATGTTGTATCTTCCCAAAAGCCACAGATTGAAACCTACTCCCCACTGTGATGATATTGGGAAGTGGAGCCATTGGGAGGTGATTAGGTCATGAGGGTGGAACTTTCATGAATGGGATTAGTGCCTTTATAAGAGACCCCCTGAGAGGCTCCCTTGTCCCTTCCATAACAAGAAGATGACCACTACTTCAATACTGGAAACCAAGTAAGCCCTCAAAAAATATTTATCATATGGATGAACTGGAAAACCTAGCCATGTCAAATCGTAGTGAGGCAGATGACCCCCTTGGAGAGAGGAGACCTAAGTTCTAGATGTGGTGACACATAAGCAGTAAGGGAATGACCTCTACAAATCACGCCTCCCTGAGCCTCAGTTTCCCCACATACAAAAGTTGGGCATGGCAAAATCCTGCTACAGGTGTGGTCGCTCACTCCCACCCATGTCCCTTGGACTATCTAATGGACCATGGCTCTCTTTGTCTCTGGATAAGACCTCAGAGTCTTTTCCAGCCCAGGGATCTTAGCAGCCACTACCAATTGGTCAGAGATGACCCTCAGAGCAAACCCAATTTGTCATCACTCATAAGATTCCTTTCAACTTTAAAATCCCATGATTCAGATCTAATCAAGTCCCTTTGTCCAAATGGAGGCACATGTTACTGCAAACTCAACCAGTCCAACACTCCAGGAAATCATACTGCTCAGAGTCAGGCGGGCCCTGCTGGCTCCCCACCAAGGTGCTTCTCCAGCAAAGGCAGCCAACCGGCAATGCTGGCTTTAATTCTAGCAATAGTTTTTGCCAAAAAAGTTAATTCAGTGCTAGATTTTTCAGGCTCTTTCAAAGGTGTCTACATTTGATCCTTTGAGTAAGTTGAGTGTTGTGATTCCCCTCAAATCCCATCACGTAGAAGCTTGGACTCCATTCCTAAATACCTTAAGGTCAGCCTTAAGGCTTAAAACCAGGCTGGCCTGACTCTGAGCCTTTAAATCACTCTATACGTTCTGGCCAGTAAGAGTGAGTTGCTGAGGTCCCTGATTTGGCTATGGTCTTCTGGATCCTGAACACTTTGTGCTCATCCCCCTCAGGCATCCATTCCTGATGTGTCCCTGACTTCTTTTTCTGTGTCCTATCTGAGCTTCCTTGCCTCTGATCTGATTCGGATGCTCCTCTTTCCTACAACGTGCACTCACTGCTCAGAACATGTCATCTTTCAGCCACTCCAGGTAACAAGCCCAGTCTAATCCATCCTTCAGTCAGGAACACGACCCCATAGAGGCCCGTGACATTGGCATTTCTGCTGAAGGAGAGAAAGACACAGATATTCAGAAACAGAGCAGGCCCATGAAAGACCCCAAAGTCCGATGGAGAATCATGGAAGACTAAACACATCTCCTTGTTTCAACTTCCTCTCAAAGCCGCTAAATGGAGTTCTTTTTAACTCATAAGGACAAAAAATTTGGAGAAGAATCATCAGCAGAGAAGCCAACATAATTTTACAAACTGAAAATGTGTGAACAGTAACTGTCCTAGTTAGGCAGAGAATATGAGCTAAAATGGGGCTTTATTACAGGGGGCCTATAACAGGAGACTTACGAACATTACGGAAAATGTCTTCAACTCTATGTTCTTAGTAATTACAGAACCTCGCTGAGATGCCTGTGACCAAAACAACTTCCTTTTCACTTCTTCTACCAGAACATCTTAATGTCATTGTCAATGACTCTATAATCTCCTTCCGACTCCGTATTCACAGTGATGGTACCTCAGTCTGCCTGAGGGGCTCTAAACCCCTGTAAACTCCAGTGACCCCCTGCCAAAGTCACCCCAAATGATACACGATGGAAAATGCAAGACAATTCCTCAACCCTCCAACCCTTCACACCAAATTGCACGAAGCCCCTCTCCCTTCTGCACAAATTTTGAAGAGACCTCTGGGGTCTCATTACCAACTCTTACTTGTTATTATTCTGCCTCAAATTAATGTCCCTCCCTCCTTTGAAAATCATTCTCATGCCCACTCTGAGGAATCATACTTTCTTTCATATTTTGGTTTTGCGTCTGGGCCTTGTTAAAAGCTGTTCCTCAAGCTTCCTTGTGGAAGCTTCCTCAGCGCTTCTGGTATTTGCCACGGGATGAGTGCTGGGTAACACCTTCCAGGGCTGGCTGTCAACGTAAGTGGAGGTCACAACAGCTTGTTTTTGTGAAGGCTTTTCTGGAGTTATATCTGACATAACCTCATCAGAGATACATTTTCTGAGGCTATAATTTAGCACAGACAGAGTTGAGGGAAGCCGGAGGCCTGGAAAGTTATATCTATTAGACGGTCTTTCTCAAGAGAGTTGTGGCTGAGTGCTTGATGGCTTCAGAGGGCCTAACATGCTCCCAGAAGTGCTACAGAGTAGACAGGAAGCCATGGCCATTGCTCTCAGACATGCAAAAGTCAGAACTTAGATTCTGGGGGCAAAGTCTTGACTCCAACTTTTACTGACTTTCCCTGAGTTTATGCTGCGTGGTGTAATAAAAAAAGCAAGAGCTTTGAATTAATGGATACGAGTTTGAATTAATGGATTGAGGCCAAGTCGACAAACTACAACCTGTGTGATCTTGCTTAGTCTTTCCAGACCTCAGCTTCCTCAGTGCAAAACAGAAGTGGTAATAATACCAGCCTCGCATGTTTGTGTCAGGAATTTCACATAACATGTTGAAATGTTCGGTACGATGCTAGTTACACAGCAGCCCCTCGGTAAGTGATGGGTGTTGTTTTTATGCTCACTTGGGTAAAGGCCCATTTCACTGTCCGATGGAAGGGAATCCCAAGAACACCTATGGAAGAGTCAAGATTTTCCTAAAAAAATAGCTTAAAATCTTCTCATACACTTACTTAAGTTTTGATTCAGTTGAAGTCTCCACTGTTCAGGATCCTATAATGGAGAAAAGGGGGAAAGGTTATAAGAGCAGGAGTCACTAATCAACTCATCAGAACAGAGTCTCTGATTTCCAAGGAAATTAATCTCTCAATGGGATCGGGATGAGTTCCATGCAAAATGTGCTCCAATGGAAGAGATAAGCCAGTGATTTTCATTCCTGGCTGCACATAAGAAAATCCAAACAGCAGCCAGCCTGTGGCCGAGTAGTTAAGTTCACACACGCACTTCAGCAGCCCAGGGTTTCGCCGGTTCGGATCCTAGGCACAGACGTGGCACCACTCTTCAAGCCATGCCAAGGTGGCATCCCACACAGGACATCCCACACAGGACAACTAGAATATACAACTACATACTGGGGGGCTTTGGGGAGAAGAAGAAGAAGAAAAAAAAGCAAAAGAAGATTGGCAACAGATGTTAGCTCAGGGCCAATCTTTAAAAACTAAAAAAATCCAAGCAATTAATTTGAAATTTCTGGAAATGGGGCCCAGGATCACAGTATTTTTAAGAGCTCTCCAGTGACCCGAGTGTGCAGCCAGGATGAAAAACCACCAGGGCTTTTTGAAAAATGAGCTACTGGATGGAATAGAAGGACTTACTCATTTGAATATCTGAAGTTTCTTCCAAATCACCTGAGTCTCAGCATTGTTGCTGCTAAATCACTTTCTGAAAAGTGGCTAGAAACTTGGAAGCAACCAAGATGTCCTTTAGGAGGTGAATGGAATAATAAACGGTGGTATATCCAGACACTGAAATAGCACTCAGCACTGAAAGGAAATGAGCTATCGAACCATGGAAAGACATGGAGGAAACCTAAATGCATATTACTAAGTGAAAGAAGCCAATCTGAAAAGGCTACATACTGTACAGTTCCAGCTATCTGGCGTTCTGGAAAAGGTACAACTGTGGAGACAGCAAAAGATTAGTGGTTGCCAGGAGTGGGGGTAGGGAGAGATGAACAGGCAGAGCACAGAGGATTTTTAGGGCAGTGAAACCACTCTGTATGATACTCTGACTGTGTATACATGTCAGTATACGTTTATCCAAACTCGTAGAATGTACCACACCAGAAGTGAACTGTAATGTAAACGATGGTCTTTGGGTGATGATGACGTGTCAGTGTAGGTTCATCAGTTGTAACAAATGCACCACTCTGGGGGAGGATGTTAATAATGGAGGAGGTTATGCATGAGTGGGAGTAAGGGGCGTCTGGAAACTCTCTGTACCTTCCATTCAATTCTGCTGTGACCCTAAAAGCCTATTAAAAAAAAAAAGGAACCAACCATCTAGTACAAAAGCCTTTAGGCCAAAGTCATTGAGAAAAAGATCCCAGAAGGCACGAGGATACACCAAACCTGGTTGCCTCACATCATCTGAGTATGTTGAGGCCAAAGGAAGGAGACAACTCCAAGCCCAAAAGAAGAGGAGGGTCTGCGGTTGAAGAAAAATGCAAACTAAGGCTCCAAAAAGGAGATGGAGCAGAAGCAAACAGAAAATCTGGAGGGAGAGCAGAAGCAGGTTTGGCAGCAAGACATGGAGATGCAGAGTAAGGTAGCCATCAAATGACTGTTGTGGGCAGCACGTGCAGCCACAGCTTCCCTTGCCTGCAGCCTGATCTCTCCTACTGAAAGGCTTGCTCTGGATACCAGCACGACATGCAGACGACAACACCATGAAGTTTATTTTTAATTGCTATGAGTGGTGGTTGTCTTTCTAACAAGCACCGAGTAAAAATCTTCCTTACTCTCTTTGAAGTGAGACACGGGCATGTGATCTGATCTCGCCAATGAAATGTGAATGAACGTAACCCAGGCCCTTCCAATGGAAGCTTTAAAAGCCATTGCACAAGTCACCATGCCTGGGTCACCAACTACGGCTGCCCCATGTTAGAGCAAAAATTAAACTTTTGTTGTGTTAAGCCACAGAGATTTGGAGGTTGTTTATTACTGCAGCATAACTAGTTTCCCTTCATTACTACCCTACAGTTTGAGATTATGCATGGAACTCCTTCACATCAGGGGGTCTCAACCTCAGTGTGATGGACATTTGGGTTGGATAATGCTATGTGGTGGGGGTTACTCTGTGCATTGTAGCATCTTGAGCAGCATCCCTGGCCTCTACACACTAGACACCAGTAGCACCCCTTCCCCTGTTGTGACCATCAAAAATGTCTCCAGACGGTGTGATTCCACTTATAGGAGGTACCTAGAGGAGTCACATTCACAGAGACTGAAAGTAGAATGGTGGTTGCCAGGGGCTGGGGGAGGAAGGAGTGATTGTTTAACAGGCACAGAGTTTCAGTTTTGCAAGATGAAAAGAGTTCTGTGGATGGATGGTGGTGACGGTGCACGACAATGTGAGGGTACTTAAAGCCGCTGAACTGCACACTTAAAAGTGCTTAAAATGGTAAACTTTATATTGTGCGTGTTTTCCCACAATTCTTTTACAGGGAGGGAAAAAATGTTTCCAGACACTGCCAAATGTCACCTGGGTGGCAAAACGGCCCCTGGCCAAGAACCACCAGTTTAGGGCGAGGCTTGGCCGTGTTTACAGCATTGAGGGTTAGAATCTCAACTCTCCTGAAATGGTTTATATCTACTCTGATTTTACACAACGATTACAGATTACACAGTTTGATCCAGAAAAGGCTCCTGCCTGTGGACACAAAACTGATGTGATAGAAACAAGCTCTGTTTAAAACTCTTACTCTTTTCCCTCCATTTGATAAACAGAGTTCACCTGGGATTCCATGTGGACTAATTATTCCTAAAACCCACAGGGTTCTCACGCAGATGCAAGGGTTAAGGAGCCCAGTCTTGAAAGGTATTGAAGCCACAAAAGGGGAGACTGGAGGGGCTGCCCAACTGGTTTGTGATTCTGTCCTTTGGTAAGTGTTTGTGGTTTTCCCTTCTTGGATTCACCTTCAGGAATATTCCTTAAGCCTGAGGGGTAAATTAAGGCCAACACAGGGGTTCAAATGGTGACAGGCTCTGCTCTCCATGAATCGAATTCAATGCTGACACTGAAGCAGCAGAGGGCGTCCATCACACCATCCTGCCTGAGTTATCTCAGAAAATCCTCTTTATTCTCAATACTGGGGCTACATTCTGACCCCTCCGTCCTTTTCCATAAAGACCCTCCAGATTGCCACAGTCTAGGACCACTTCACAGAGGGCAGCATTACTGCTGGCTGAAGACTTCATCTCAAAGTCAGGGGCTGGCGCCCTTGATTGCAGGGCTTCTCTCTCTGGTCTTCAGGAACACTCTTTAGGTTGACACTGAAACTGCTCCCCCAAAGCCCTGTAATAGGCATGAACAGATTACCCTCCTCTTCTTGGTTCCCATGGCCAGAATCCTTAACTAATCCTCTACCCACGACGTAGGACTAGTTGCACAAGCTGTTGTTTCAGCTGCTCACTTCAACATCTGCTCTTGGTTTGCTTGCTCAACACCTCCAACACGCACGGAGCTGCCTTGTCACGCTTCATCCTGCTCAGCTTTTGGCCCCCTCTGCCCTCAAACACATCTGCATCTGCACACACCCGTCCCACCGCATCCAACCCCAAGTTCTGCCCACCATTGATCCATCCACCTGTGCTCCAGCCTCCAGCCCCTCAGGAGTCTGCACCATCAATTACTTGCTCTCCATCCAGAATCTTTAACCTCTCCATCCCTAAGGCTCCTTCATTTATTCAACAGGGTAACATATTTAAGCCTCTTCCATCTTGGAAAAAAATCCTCTCTTTATCCCTGTCTTCCTCTCCAGCTTCTTAAAGCAAAGTCTGCAATCTTCCTTACTACTTATTTACCCCTGTACTGGGTCGATCTGTGCCCCCTTCTCCCAAATTCGTCTCCTTCCCAGGAACCTTAGAATGGGATCTCATTCGGAAATAGGATTGTTGCAGAGGTAATTAGTTAAGGGGGGGCCTCTAATCCAATATGACTGGTGTCCTTACAAGAAGAGAAGAGACGCAGACAGCACACACGGAGAATGCCACCAGATGATGGAGGCATGGATTGGAGTGATGTGTCCATAAGCCAAGGAACCCCAAGGATTGCGGCAGCATCTGAAGCTAAGAGAAAGGGAGGGAACAGATCGTTTCTCAGGGATTCAGAGAGAGCACGTCCCTGACAAGTCCTTGATTTCAGACTTTCAGCCTCTGGAACTCTGAGAGAGTAAGTTTTTGCTATTTTAAGTCACCCAGTTGTGGCACTTTGTTAGGGCAGCCCCGGGAACCTAATCCACCTCTTAAGTAACCACAATTCTCCGTCTAGCTCCAAGATTCTTCCCATGTGACCTGCTGGAGCCAAATCCAGACTTCCTTTTATTTGACCTTTCTGGGGCACATGCTACTCATTTATTCTTCATTGGTGCTCTTCTCCTTCTGTGTCTGTAATGACACTGGCCCCTGGATCTTCTCCTGCATCTTTCTCAGCCACATCACTGCCTCCTCCTCAAGCAGCCACCTGTTGAATAGAGGTGTCCCTGGGCTCGTCCACACCTCTCTTCTCACTCTGTTCTCACTCCCCTGTGGTTTCATCCAAACACCAGCTCTCCTACCACCTGCATGCTGATGACTCCCCAAACCTCGAGCCCAAACCTCCCTCCTGAGTTCTAGTTTTGAATTTCCCACTGCCTCCTAGACGTTTCCATCAGCGCATATACGAGCATCTCAAATGCTACAGGACTGAGATGGAAGTCATCATCTAGAATCCTCCTTCCCGAACAAACTGCTTCTCCTCCCATAACCCTCTGTCCACACAGGGGCACAAGTCGGATGCTTGGTATCTTCCTGGACACCACACTGTGGTCACCAAGGCCACGGGACACTACCCACGAGGGTTTGGGGACCCCATCCCCTCCTCGCCATCCTGCTGCTGCAGTGCTGGCTCGGACACTCACTACCTCTTGTGACTAGTAGAAATCCTTCCTAAACCTCACTTTAATTCTGCTCTTGGGGCGATCTTTCTTATAGCCCCTTGAGATAAGTCACTTCCCTACTTCAGAGGCCCCCGGTTGCCTGGAGGACGATGTCATGAGCACCCCTCAGCTTGCAATAACAAGGCCTCTCAGCATCTGGCTCTCAGGAGTGTAGAGTGAAGGGATTCTGGATTCAATCCCAGGATCTACCACATACTTTCTGTGTGGCCTTGGGCAAGACACTTAACCTCTCTGTGCCTCAGATTAGATTCCTCCTCTGTAAAATGAGGTTAATAATAGTACCTACCTCACCAGATTGTTGTAAAGACTAAATGAGCTAATACGTTTAAAGTGCCCAGAACTGCAAGCAGCATGTGGTAAGTGAGGACTAAATATTAAGTGCTATTGCTGTAAGTACCACCTTCTCCCCTCCTGTCCTCCCAGCTCCACATGTACGTTGTTCTCCAGCCAGAGTCACTCCCTAATGGCACTCTGCTCCCCTGGCTCTTGGCCTCAACACACACTGCCTGGAATACGTTTTCCGTCCCATCCCTCATCCCCGGTACCCATGAACACCTCAAGACTCATCCCCTCTGTGACGCCACCCTAACCACCCCTCCACTGCAGCTACACGGGCTCTTCCTGGGCCCTCATCAGTTCCTGGTGCTCTCCTCTCTGGAGCACAGATCACAGCAGATTATAGGAACTCCCTCCTGTGTCTCCATCAACTCCTTCAGGCAAGCACGTGGCCTTATTGATCTTGCCGATACCAGCACCTGGCACAGCAGGCTCCATGTAGGCTGTGGAATTCAGCAATGAGTTGTATAAAGACGCAGAGTAGAGGTGGAGTAGAAATACACCCCCGGCTGCCTGGACCATCCGGTTTAGGCCAGGGTCCTGGTACAATTATTAACAGCATCCCCTTTCGCTCTCAAAAGTGTCTTGGTTTGGATAATAAATTATGAGGTCACTCTAGGTATTAGAGCTGTGACTCTCACCCTGTCAGACCCAATGCTCACTTTGTTTAATAACTATTTTGGAAGATCCCATGTACTATCCTTAAATAAAATTGATAGATAATAGAACCTGAATGGAACAGAATTTCCAAATAATCAATGTAAGGCCCTAAATGGAAAGTAAAGTGGATTTAAAAGGAAAGTAGCTTAAATTAAAATTGTATGTATTTTGATGTATAAATGCTTGGGCAAATGACTTATACTTCTGACCAAGCTGGAGTAATAGATACCAAAATCAACCTCCTATGTGAGAAAACTGGAGAAAATAGATGAAACGATGGTCTCCAAGACACTGGAAAAAGCAACAAGGGACAGTGATCCCCTAGAGACAGGAAACAAATGAGGCAAGCCCTGTGATGATGCCACCTTACTGCCTCATGAGGGTTTCCAGCACAACACAGGGAGGGGATGCAGACAGGGCCCCGAGGTCTCCTCGAGTGGAAAGGACAGAGCTGGGAATCTGTGAAAGCCAGGGTGGGGAGAATTCACAGGCAGAGCGCCGGGGAGGAGAGCACTGCTCAGAGAGCTGCAGAGAGCTGCCGGGAATATTCTTCCCCCTCAAGGGTTCAGCAGAGTGTAGATCAGAGCGTGCATGGGAGGAAACTACCCATACTGGAGAAAGAACCATCCACAGGATTAAAGGGAACAGCCCTGGTGCTCCCCCGGGGCCAGGAATCATGCCTGTTGCCATGAGCCAGAGTGGAAAACCTCATCATTCAAGAGGCACTGGGTAGAGTTGTCAGATGGGTTTGCCTCAGTAGTGGGGCGAAACAGCCCTAGACCAAATGCGCTTCTTGTCGCCTAGTAAAGCAAGATCTGAAAGGACCAAACTCTTTCTGGGTAACTTAACTGTGCAACAGGACAAAGCCCAAAAATACATCTAGGGATACAAATATATCAAGTACTCAGCAAGATGAAGTTCACAATGTCTGTCACCCAATCAAAAATTATCAGGGATGTGAAGAGACAAGAAAAAATGACATGAGGATAAAAATCAATAGAAACCAATCCAGAAATGATACAAATGATAGAATTAGTATACAAGTACATTTGAACAGTTATGTAACTGCGTTCCATATGTTTCAGAAGCTAAAGACTGAACATTTTCACTAGAACATGGGAGATACAGAAGAAGACCCAAGTTGAACTTCTAGAGATGAACATTATAATGTGTAAGATGAAAAATACACTGGATGGGATTAACAGCAGAGTAGACGTTGCAGAATAAAAGATAAGTAAATTTAAAAACATAGCAATAGAGGGGCTGGCCTGGTGGGGCAGTGGTTAAGTTCACACGTTCCGCTTCAATGGCACGGGGTTCACCAGCTTGGATGCCAGGTGCGGACCTACACATCGCTTTTCAAGCTATGATGAGGCAGGCATCCCACATATAAAGTAGAGGAAGATGGGCACTGATGTTAGCTCAGAGCCCATCTTCCTCAGCAAAAAGAGGAGGATTGGCAGCAAATGTTAGCTCAGGGCTAATCTTCCTCAAAAAAATAAATAAATAAAATAAAATAAACATAGCAATAGAAATTATCCAAAATGAAACACAGAGAGAAAAAATACTGAAAAAAAAATTAATAGCATCAGTGAGCTGTGGGACAACTTTAATACATCTGGAGTTCCTGCGGGGAAGAGAGACAGAAAAAGTACTTAGAGAAATAAAAATTGAAATTCTTCCAAATGCTCAGGTAAGAATAATGTAGAATCATATGCTTACATTTAAATACATCAATCACTATGAAAATGACAGCTACAAATGCAGACACTGCAGGAGGTGTTACACTGGTGATTTGAATTTGAATACCATATGCGGGTTTTCTTCCTCGGATGGGACCATCTAGTATATTGCAGGATGTTCATCCACCCTAAACCTCACCTAGTAAATGTCAGTAATGCCTCCCAATCACTGTGCCCCCAAATCAAAAATCGCTCCCTAGAGTGCGGTGCCACTTCTCTGAGAACCACTGGTCTAGAACAGACCAGGGCCCAGCAAACAGTGGCCTCCTCGTGGCTGCATTTGTATGGCCTGTGAGCTAAGAACGGTTTCACAGTTTTCAAAGGTTGTGAAGAGGAGGAGGAGAGAGGAGAGGGAGAGGAGGAGAAAACAAGAAAGAGGAGAGACAAAGCATAAGGAGGCGGAGGAGGAGAAGAAGAAAGAGAAGGAGAAGGAAGAGAAGAAGGAAGAGGAGGAGAAAATAAGGGACAGTAACAGATTATATGTGGCCCATGCTGCCTAAAGTAAGCTTTTGCTGACCCCTGGTCTAGACTCGAGAGGAAAAGGATACCATCTGGTCCATTCCCTCAAGGAGTTTGTAACCTAATAGGGAATGAATGTTAGGATTCCATCAGAGAAGCAGAACCACTGAGAGTGACATGCAATAAGGGGTTTATTATAGGGATTAGGCTTTATGCAATTGTGAGAGCTGGTAACAAATTCTACAGCAGACTGATGCCTTTGTGTCTGGTTGTGGCAGGAAGTCACTGCAGGCTGACAGGGCGATTAGTCAGGAAGAAAAGCTGCACAGGAAGTGGGGGAAAGCAAGGACACACTGGAACCCACCAGGACCAACTGGAACCCAAGAAGGTAAACTAGAATCCATGTCTGTCTCTCACCACATCCAATCTCATTGATGAGTGACCTGAAGAAGCTGGCGCCCTCTGCCGCAGAGCTGCACACCTGCCCCGACCTCCTACATGCTCTCACACACCACGGCTCACCCAGCACTGCACCAAGCACACAGTCCTATAGCCGCCTGCTTCCCTGTCCGTGTCCTCGGCTGGACTCTGAGACCTCGCAGTGGGGGCTGCATCTGTCTTGTTCATTGTTGTGTCCCTTGCTCCTAGCATGGTACTTAACATGGAGTAATTGCTCAATCAATATCTTCTGGATGAATGAGTGAAAAATAAATCCACACATCAAGTGAAAATTAAACTGGGCAGAAACGAAGCAGGTGATTCATCCGAGAGAAGGATGCTCCATGTGCTGGTTCTAATTATAGAGGTGTTGTGGTTACTTCATATTATTCTGCCAGGCTTCAGTGGTAGACAAGAGCAATTCTCTATGTACACAGAGAGAGCTCCCCCAAAGGGTGCGTCCTTCACTATGCCGGTGCTGGGGAGGTGATGGTGCACCTGCTTGCTGAGCTAAACTAGCAGGAGACCTGTGTTGGGAACCTTCTGGCAGGAAAGAAACAGCATGCCTGGGACACCACCCATGTGCAGCAGGAAATATAGGATGTTCATCATGTCAAGACCGACCGGGATGCAAGAAAGGATATCAGGCAAGATTCCACCAATACTGAGGGACACATCATAGTTATTATCATCACTAAATAATAGCTGACATTTATAGAGCATTTAGCCCACGCCAGGCTCTATGCTAAGGACTTCACAGGCACTATATCAGGGAATTCTCACAATGAAATCTATAATTATCACCATTGGATAGATGGGGAAATTGAGGCTTTGAGAAGTGATGTTGCTTACCCAAGATAGCAGAGCTAGTAAGAGGCAGACCTGGAATGCAAACAAACATGTTTCATCGTGAGACCCAATTCCTCACTGCCATCTATCCTTGGAACCTGGGCTGGTCCCTGAGAAAACACGAGTCTAGGTTTTATTTTAACAAACAAAAGCTGTTTCCTTACAGTGGGTATTTAAATAGTTTTAGTAAACATTGGAAATCTACTCCAGGGTTAAAGTTTCAAAGTTATTGAATGTCAAATATATTATATATATTAAAATATATTTGTATATATCATATACAGATATGATATGTGATATCATATTAAGTGCTGAATGCAGTAGGTCAGGAAATTCAAGCAAACAAAAAATATCCAATAGCCTTATAAAAAACATCAGCTGCTTACCAAACAGATGTTAAATAGTAAGAAGTGTGACCTATTGATTGTGGTATTACAACATATGAATTCAGTCTTAGCTAAAATCTCTACTTGTTCTAGGTGAATAATACTTTTTAAACAATGTTAGCAATTTGAATAATATTTAGATCCATCTAAACTTAAATCATAGCCCAATATACATACCACCCTTTTACACACATCACTATTATAGATATAATAGATTAAAATTAATTTCACATGTATTTTTGACGCTGTGCTGGAAATTGCTTGAGATATAAAGATTAATAAGACTTGGTCTCTACCTTCACAGGGATTTCAGAGAGTGAGGGGCACAGAAACTTCTCCAAATAACTGCAGAATGAGACAAATGAGATCATAAAAGCCCAATGCATACTGGAAGATTGGAATAGAAATGGAAATTCTATTTAGTGCACATACTCATTAAAGTAATAAAGAGTCCCCCCCAAACTGGCTACTTTAAATTTTTATCAAACATATTTCTTACATTTAAGGGAAATTGTTTCTGTCCAGTCTAATCTCTTTCATATCCTGAATCCATTTAGAGTTATCTAAAATCAATTTTCTTCTCAGGGGCACAGAATTTATGCTGTCCCCCTACCCCTGACTGTCACTGAACATTACCACATTTTAGCTTTTTCTATTTAAAATGCAAAGCAATATAAAACATAAAATTTTGAAAATAAAACCCCTTTGGAACTTCAACTAAAATGTTAAAGAGCTTCATTCATAAAGAGCTTCATTCATGCTAAAATCAGACTAGATTTCAATCTTTAGATGGAGTATTTGATTGGTAATTCTTCATTTCTATAAATACATGGAAAATAGCAATCTAGTTTTAAAAGTTGTAAGAAAACGTAATATTTACATTTAGGAAAATTTCACATAAGTGTTCCCAGATGCGTGCTCGCCATAATGAAAATGCATTTCCTCAAGAGCTGACTCTTCAAGGTAGTTGACTACTCCTCGCCCCTACAAACAATATTAGTATTTGCTAATATTCAAAAGTCTAAATAAATACCCTTTTCCTTGGGAATATCTTACCATAAAAATATTGCCTGTAACCACAAAATCCAGAATGTCAAATTCTTCCAAACAGTCTAGTTTCTTCAACAAAAAAGCAATTTGAAAAGAACGATTGAAAGAGACAGGAGACCGTATCAACCAAACATAATGGGTAGCAGCCCTTATTTGCATTCTAATTCAAACCAACCAAATAAACAAAAACAGTTTGGGGATAATTGAGGACATTTAAATATAGCCCAGATAAATTGATGCCATTAATGAATTATTTAGGTATGATAATGGGATTATAGTTACGTGGGTGGAATTCTTATCTTTTAGAAAAATGTTAAAAAATATTAGTGGATGAAATGATAGGATATCTGGGATTTGATTCAAAATAATCCAGTGGGGAGGGGATAAAGATAAAACAAGGTTGGCCTAGCTGAGGGGTACATAGAAGTCAATTATTCTAATCTCTCTGCCTTTGTATATGTTTTCAAGTTTCCATTATATGAAAAAAAAACCCAAAAATTAAGGAAAAATAAATACTGCTTGAGACACAGCAAAATAGTTACCTTGGATAACACAATAACAGTCACCTTAATTTTAAGGTGTTGGTCATAAATATGGCTTTAAATATAGATATAGCTATAGATAGCAGAATTACGGTATCTGAAAAAGAGGAAATTTCTTATGCTTAATTGAATCTCATTGTTCTCTTTCCCTGGATTTGGGAACAGAAACTGCTTCACTATCCCCAAATATTCTTAATTACTTAAGAATTAATTACCGATTTCAATAACCATACTCGTGCATTTTAAAAACAAATAAGAAAATGAAATTTATATATAGGTATTTCTTTTTTTTTTTTTAAGATTTTATTTTTCCTTTTTCTCCCCAAAGCCCCCCGGTACATAGTTGTATAGTCTATGGTTGTACATCCTTCTGGTTGTGGAAGGTATTTCTTTTATAAGCATTCATTTTAACATATACACCTTGATTATGTTAAGGTACTTGAGCAAGGGGGGGAGGGAGTGTGCAAATTTTGGTCTTATTAACTATCTCCCGCCTATTTAAGTTCTTTGAACCTAGTGGTGTCTATGGACTCACTGAATGCTTTAAAGACACAAATAATTTCAGCGCTGATATGAAAAAGCCATTAAGACTAAACTATTTTTGTAGAAATTACAGGAAGGTGACATTATCAATTAGGGAAAGATTACAACTTAGACTGGAATCAGAAGTTAACGTGGGAAGACATTTCTGACCATCCAGATGCTGGGGGGAATGCGAGCTATGTGTCCCCCACCTTTTAACAGAATGTGGTGAAGGACCGGCGCGAAATCTGAGACGACGAAATTTGCTTGAGCTCGCTCCCAGCCTTGTTAATTCTTATCGCCGTTTTGATTCTATTCTTTTTCTGGTAGTTTCTGCTGTTTCTCCAGATTTTCTACTGGATGTTCTTGCATCGAACTCAAAATGAAAGGAGCAGGGGCGTCTGGGTTAGGCAGACCGGAGATGAGAGAGGTTCCTAAATCATTACCTACGTTGCCGTGAGTAAGCAAGTACCAACATTGCGGATACCCAATGGATGCGGGAACAGGGCGCGCAGAACGTTCCCGCTGCGCCAGATCGCACCTGCACCGGGCCTGCTGGCCACCGACAGGCACCTGGGCTCACAGCCTTCGGCCACCACGGGGGACTCCAGTCGGCCCGCTCCCCAGACGCCCCCTCTCCTTCTCGGCAGGGCCCGCACCTCCACTCCCCTTCCTGCGGACCCGGACCTTCTGCCCTGAGGGTGAACTGCGGGCTGGTATTTCCGCAGCCCAGGGTCCCCACCCCGCCTCGCCTCTCCCCAGGCCGGTGCCGCCCAGCTCCCTGGGCACATCACGACCCTTTCACGCTGTCAGGGCCAGTGCCCGTAGCGGGCCGCGAAGTGGAGCATAAGGTGAAGATTCGGGAGGGGAGCTGTGGCTCCGGGGACAGCGCGGGGCGGGGAGGGGGAGGGGGACGGCGCCGGGTGTGCGGGCGGACGCGGGCTCGCGGTCCCGCCAACGCCTGCGTTGGGATCTTGGGGACCGCGAGGGGAGAGAGGACGAAAATCCTGTTGGGGAGGAAGGACGCACTCGCAGGCTTGTCTCCTGCCTGCTCCCTGGCGATCTAGGGTGAGGTGGCATCCTCCAGCTCAGTGGGCCTGGGCGGGGCCTGGTCCGGTCCTGCCCGGACCTCCCTGCGCTCGTCTGGGGCGCGTCCTAGGGAAGAGCAGGGCAGAGCCCGCGGCGCTGGACGGGGGACTGACCTTGCGCGGCCTGCGGGGCGCCCAGGGCTTGGGGAGCGAAATGCGCTTCCTGGGCGCGGGGCCAGGGACCAGGAGCCCGGGAGGAGGATTTGGGGCCCTGGCCCCCTTCGGGTCTCGGCCTCCGCGACCCACCGGAGGCCCAGGCAGAAGGTCGGAGGCACCCGTGGGGTTAGCGGCTCAGAAACCAGACACGGCCAGGTGCCACCGCCTAAGGGTCCTCGGGCGAGTTTCTTAGTTTCTCTAAGTCGCGTATTTTTTATCTGTATAACGGGGCTTCCGTAGTGTCTTCAGTGGGTGCTGGGAGGGATAAAAGGGAATCCAGTGCCCGGCAGACAGGGAACAGGCGTTAACAGCCGCTGTTACTATTACTAGTGTTATTATTAGCAGGCAGGACCCCAGCGAGAATCGCTTTTCCCCAACTTCCTTCCTGCCGTCGCCTCAGCCTCTCTCTGCACCTCACACCCCTTTCGCACTCAGCTCTAGCCCTTCGGCTCCGCTGCCCGCGGCAGCTCTGGACTCATCCAGTCTGTCCAGCCTCAAGAAGACGAGCCCAAGGGTCAAAGATGACCCTCGACCCTCGCTCTCTTCCCGCAACTCGGATGCGACGTGCCTTGCGCGCCGGGGTTCTTGCCCAAGAACGGAGGCGCCCGGGCGCCCCTGCGCGGAACCACCGGGACCGGGCCTAGGGTCCAGAGCCGGGGCCTCGTGCTCGGTGCCGTGCAGAACGCGGCCGGGCCTGGTCCCAGCGCCGAGCACCACGCGCCCAGGGGCCTGCGGAGCCACCGCGACGCCCGGGACGCGCCAGCGCGGCCGGAGGAGAGAGCTCGGCAGGTGCCCGTCGTTCCTGTGGGTTCGTGGTAGCAGCTGCCCCAGGGGCCGGTCCGGTGGGCGAGGGCCCCGGGTACGCCCCGCTTGAGGCCGGTCCTCTCTGCGCGGCGCTGTGGACCAGGGGACCCAAAGAGCCAGGTTCGATTGGAGACCAACGTTTAATTTACAACTCCACTGAATCAGTGTTTTGCTTGGAAATTCATCGTGCGATATGTTTTCATTAGGTAAAAATAGGAGCTTGGGAGCCGAGCTGGAGCCGGGTTCCGACCCGCGGTCACCCGTGTTGGTGGTTGTGCTGGTCTGGCCTGGGGCAAAGGGAAGGAAGAAAACTCGGCCTCTCCTGCGGGGCTCCGGACAAGCCAAGAGAGCCTCGAGGGTCGACTCTGGGCTCAGCGACCGGCCGCACCTGGCGCTCAGACGACGTTTGTTGACCGAATAAATGAACTAATGTAGGCCTGGAGACGTGTTCGCGCAAAGGACAAGGGGGAGTTGGGCTGTGAACGGGCGAGTTCTTAGCATGAAATAGGTTCTCTTTATTCTCGACTTGTTTCCCAGCTCTTAGGCTGCCCCAGATCTGCAGAATTTGCTGAAAGGATCTTAAAGCTGAGGTGCTGAGGGTGAGACGATTGGACTGAATTCACGATTGGGCAAAGCCCAAGGAGAAAGAGGTGGATGAAGCGGAAGACGGAGGTTTGGGGGTGGCCTGCAGCCGGAGGATAGGGGCCCATGTAGGGGACTGGGGGTGCGGGCCAAGGGGGCGAAGGCTGCCTGTGCGGAGCGGGGAGTAGAATCAGAAGCTCGTGTCCCGGGGCTACCAAGGGTTGGGTTGGGAACTTTCCAGAACATTACCCCTCCTCCTCCCCCCTTCCCCGGCCCCGAATTGCACTACTGCCGACCTGGAGGAGGTGGGGATTGCCCACAGCACGTGCGGTGCACGTTCGGAATGATGGTGTGGAGATGAGACGCTGGAGCAAAACATGAACCAATTAAAGGGCTGTAAAAACCTACGCCTCTGGGGCTTCCCCCCCTCCTGTAATGAGAAATTCATAGCTGGGGCCGGGGGCGGGGGGGCGGGGGAGGCGGATGAGGGGGAACGACCTTCTCACACTCAGAGTGACTTCTTTCCAATTCTTTTGAAGAGAAGGCGCCGCGCTCAGAACAGGCAGAGCCGCGGCGGCCCGAGCAACTTGCTGTCTCTGGGGAGTATTCGTGCTGGGCATCTCTCTGCCGTCTTGTTTCCCTCTCACCCACTCACCGAAATCCAGAAAGAGTAAAAAACCTTTCTGGTTGCAAAGTCCTTTCAGAAATCAACTCTTTTCGAAACAACAGCAAAAAGTTCTTTCTTTTCTAAAGAAAGGGATTCGTAACCCCTAGAAGGCACCTGCCTGGAGAGAGAATTCGTAAAATTTTAAATGTCCAGGACACGAATGCTTCATTTGATATTTCCCTTTTCCCTGGGCCCTGGTTTTGAAAATTGTAATGCTTTTTTAAAAACTGCCTTTTATTTTCCCCGAGTAAATGTTGGCCACTACATTCCAAATTGATCTCAGATCGTTCTCCAGCTTATTCAGGAGAAAAACCAATGCCTCCAGAAAGATGGAAAATAAATGGAGAATATATTTAGATTTCCTCCAATTATTTTTATTCTACAGGTTTCATAAATACTAAATCCTTTACTTTAAAAAACAGGATCTTTTCAACTTAAAATATTTGGAAGTTTTAAAAGCCACTTTGAGAATGGGTTGTTTCTGATCTCCCTAATGAATATGAATTGTAAAACTAAATTGTTTAATTGGGAGGACAAAAACTAAGTTTTAAAAGAAGTTCCATTTAAAAAGCAAACAATGAGAAGTAATACAAAATAAACGGTTCCATGTAGTGATTTAACACTTTATTTAGTCTGAATAGCTAGGTTTAATTTTTTCCTGCCTTTTTTTTTCCTCCCCAAATCCCCCCAGTACATAGTTGTATATTTTAGTTGTGGGTCCTTCTAGTTGTGGCATGGGGGACGCTGCCTCACCATGGCCTAACAAGTGGTGCCATGTCCGTGCCCAGGATCCGAACCCTTGGCCGCTGAAGCAGAGCCCGCAAACTTAACCATTCGGCCACAGGGCCGCCCCGCTAGGTTTAATTTTAACACCTCTCCACGGAAGGTGGTACATTTGACACAGATCAGAAATAAATGCTCTGAAATTAAAATTCTACTTATATTACACATCGATTTCAGGAAGACACAGAGGGCGTACGCATTTTGCTCTTGGGAATAATACTTGCAGTTCCTAGGGGATGAAGAAGGGGAAACATGTATACTGGACACTGTATTGTCTTTGCTTTTCTTTTAATACCAGAGGAAAATGCCCCACTCACGTTCCTCTGGAACTCCTCATTTCCTCTGGAAATGTGCAAATCAGAAAAGCCCTGGAAGCCACACTTGGAGGTTGGAAAAGAAAGGGCGTTGACGCCATTGGAATTACGTTCGGTTTGTCTTAACGGGACAGTATCCAACTTTTCCTTCGTAAATATTTTGCAGTGAATCGAAATTAGTGGTTGCTCCGCTGCGGGATTCAGATGCACCCGCCTGGTCCCGTCTGTGCAAGGCGTGTGCGGGAGGGCAGGCGGCGAGGAGAGCAGAGCCCGGGTCGCTGCGCCCTCCAGCTTGGCTCCGGGTGCGCCCCCTGGGAGTCGGCGCCAAGGCAGGGTGTGGATACTACTCAAAAGGCCGGGGAGGTTGCTCATCTCTGCCAGAATGGGTGACCAGCGACGTCAGCCTAGAGCCTTCTGCTTCGGGCTGACATCCCAGCAACGCCGCGGTGGCCGACAGGTGCCGGCACAGCAGCGCTCCCTTGCTGGGAGCGCAGCCATTGGCACAGTTCTGTTGCTGCTGCTGCTGCTGCTGCTGCTGCTGCTGCTGCTGCTGCTGCTGCTGCAGAATCGTCCGGGCAGCGGACGCGGCGGCGGCAGCGGACACGTGCAGCAAGGGGGCAGCAGCCTGGGTATGCAACAGGCACGACGGGCGCTGCAGCACGTGGCAGTAGCCCCATGGGGTCGGGGGCAGACTCTGCGCGGCCCCAGTGCCCCCTCCCCGGGCCCCTTGCATGATACTCTCGATGCTGAAAGAGGTGCATCCGCCTCCCGGCCGCGACGCCGGCCCCTTGCCTTCCTCCCAAGGCTGGGAGCCCAGCGAGGGCTGCAGGGCCGGAAGGGCGCCGGGAGTCGCCAGGTCCGCGCCGTGCGCTTTCCTCGGCGCCTCAGCGTAGGCCGGGGCAGAGAGCAGCAGGTAGCGAAAGGGATGAGGGTGCAGCAGCGCGCACGGGGTGCTCCCGGGGGCGGCGGCGGGATAGGCCCCCGGGACAGGCTGCGGCGGGGCCGGAGACCCGAGCAACAGGCCCGGGTAGGGGCCGTGCAGGGCGGCGGGCGCGGCGGGCAGGGGGAAGGGGTGATGCAAGTGGGCTCCTGGGGGCGGGTGGTGGCGCTTGAAGCGCTTCCTGCGCCGGAGGAAGCTGCCGTTGTCGAACATGTCCTGGGAGGCGGGGTCCAGGCTCCAGTAGTTGCCCTTGCCGGGGTGGCCCGGCTCGCGGGGGATCTTGACGAAGCAGTCGTTGAGGGAGAGGTTGTGGCGGATGCTGTTCTGCCAGGCCGGGAACTTGCGGCGGTAGTAGGGGAAGCGGCCGCTGATGAAGGCGCAGATGCCGCTGAGCGTGAGGCGCTTGTGCGGGCTCTGCAGGATGGCCATGGTGATGAGCGCGATGTATGAGTAGGGGGGCTTCGCCGGCTGCAGGGCATCCCCAGAGGCCGCCGCAGACCCGGTCGCTGCCCTGAACTTGGTGCCAAACTCGGAGTCGTCCCTCGGGCCGCTGCCGCTCTCGGTGCGCTCTCGGGGAAGCACGGCCGCGCCCCGCCGCGCCCCCTGAGGCCCCGGCTGGTGCAGCTGCTCTAGGAATCGCTGGCTCCCCTCTGCCCCCTCGTCTTCCTCTTCCTCCTCCTCTTCATCCTCCTCCTCTCCCAGGATATCGATCTCACCGTCTTCCCCGTCGGAGCCCCGAAGGCTGCACGGCGGTGTGGAGCGAAGGCGCTTAGCTCTTGGCAAGTTCATGGGGAAGCAGGTCCTGCAGACGCAGGAAAGGTGGCGGCCGCTCACCTGGCTCGCGGGGGACTGGGCTGGAAGCCTCCTGGGTTAAGAGTGTTCCAAAAAGCAGGAACAGTCGTGGTCAGCTTTTTAGGTGTTCTTGACTTCTGGTTTCTCCTCCTTTACAACACCGTCCAGCGGAGGCACTTGGCCTTTTATTAAAGCTTCTCGGACTCCCTGTGTGGTGGACTCCCCCCTTTATACCCCTGCTCCCGCTACCTCAGAGCGCTCCCACTTCCTCGCGACGCAGTCCAATGATGAGGGTCCGCTGCGTTACCCACAGGCGAGACTTCGGCCTCCTGCTCCTTACACCCCCACCCCCACCCCCAAGGAAGATGCTCCACTCCGGGCTTAGCCAGCCAATCGGGCCCAGAGCCACACAGGCTCTGTGAACGCGCTTTTAAAAACGCGCAAACAAAAAAGAGGTAGGAAAATAGGATACCCAACAATCCAGGGCCACCTCGATATTCAGGCCTCTCTCCTAGAGGGTAGAAATTGAGGGGCGGAGGGAGGCACACAGTGAAATGCAGACGGTGTTGGCTGTAAAAGCATGTGTAGAATGTTTTCGCGTTTCACAGCTAGTTAATCACCCGTTTTCATTGGTGGATTCTGTCCTCGTCCAGGATGATGAGTGGAAATATTTTTAATGTTCTAACTATATCCCAGAGCTCAGGGGTTGTGAGGGGGTGTTGCGTTGTCCCTACCACCCCCCGCCTCAGCTCCCCAAAGTGTTCCCCCTGACTCAAATGTTCAGAAAAGGCTCATATGTCCTCGCCTAAGCTGTGGGAGTTCAGGGTGGAGGGAAAGCAGGCGGGGTAAAGAGTCCCCTTCCATCAGTGATTCTCGAACTCCTCCGAACATTTAACCACAGTACGAAATACATTCTATACCACCATCCTGCATAGGTAGACTTACATAACTAAAATAGGTTTCATAAAACAAGTGATCACTGACGTTTTCTCTTTTTTTTAATGGCCATGACCAACTAAATTGATTTTGCCAAAAACTAACTATTGCACACTCAGTTTGAAAAATCTTGTTTTCACAAAAATGGCCCCACAACTCCAAGGGATGCACCTAGTCTGAGAGTCAGTGTCTCTCTATCCTCCTTCCCTTCCTTCTTTTAAAAAAGGCCAACATCAAGAAGCTCTACTATAAGAATAAATACCAAACTTGCAACCTAAAGCAGGCAAGGGAGGAGCTGCAGTTTCCGCGTCTTTAACTAAATTTACTAGGTCACCATTCCTTACTCACCCCGGGGAGGAGCAATATGACGGAGAAGCTCTGCTTACCTCACTCACTTGACATCCTTGGAAGTAAGGAGATTTTTAGGGTGACCTCATTTACATCAGTTCAGAGAGTAAAGTAGCAGTAGTGTAATATAACAATGTGTGCTATATAAATAGGGACCTTACAGTAAAATACTGAGCAACAGGATATATTCATAATTTAATACCTACCTAGTTGTGAAAAGAACTTGAGGTGGCATCTAATAAAAATGCAGCACAAAAAACATTGTATTATTCCATTGAGTGGCACATAGTAATCTTCCATTAGTATCTGTAAAATGACAATGAATTTTCAGTGAGAAATCCGAAGCCAGCTAAAAGGGTCAACTATAACAAAAAAGTAGCTTAAAGTAGCTGGTCCCTTCAAGATAATATTCTGCAAACAGCTTTCTTGCAACTCTTTTTAAAGTCTCATCCTCTACCCCTGAGGTTTTTACCCTCGAAGTCTTCTCAGTTATATGTAGCTTGAAATAGGACAAATAACAGGTTTTGAGCCTAACAGATTTGTGTTTGAATCCCATCAATTACTACTTGTGTGCTCTGCTAAACTAAGCTTCAGGAGGGCTGGGACAGGTGTCTTATTCAAACTTTGGCTTCCAGGTGCCTCCCCCTCGGCCCCCTGCAGGTGAGGCACAGTTCTTCCATCAGCAGAGGAATCTGATTACCCAGAAGGGGAGCATTGTTAGTTTACCTAGAGTCAGCTTCTATGGGGATTTGGGTCATTTAAAAATGAAAGGAGAAATGTAAAGGCAGGCTAAAAAAACACACAAAAAACAAAACGACCTCCATTGATGGAGGTATGTCAAAGGGGGCACAGGAGACAAATGGAAGAGCTCCCCATGGCCAAAGCTGGGGCAATTTGAGCCACAAAATAAAATAGTATTGGGTTATAACCCAAAGTATAAAATAAATATCCATGTGTCCATATTGATAAAAAATAAATGACTGAATAAATTCATAAATGGAGGGAAAGAGGCAAATCTGCCTTGCAGAATTCGAAATAAATTATGTAGAAACTCTGCCCTCAAGGAGGTGGAGCCTAACTCCCACTCCTTTACTGTGGGCAGAGCAGTGACTTCCTTCCAAAGAGAACAGAATGTGTGGGGGTGCGGTGTGGGGGGGAGGGGGCAGGAGAAACCTAACCAACACATCAGCCAGGTGATCAACGTCAACATCAAGAATCATAAATCATGTTGACAGTATGGACCCTTGATGTGATGTGATGAAAATGGTGCTCTGTGATCTTGCTCCCCCAAACCTGTCTAAATCAGGGAAAAAACATCCAAGTCTGTAGAGGAGCATCTTATGTACTCCTCAAATCAGATCAGTACTCCTCAAAACTATCAAGGTCACCAAAACAAGGAAAGTCTAAGAAACTGTCACAGCCAAGAGGAGTCTAAGGAGACATGACTGCTGACTGATGTGGGGTCCTGGATGGGATTCTGGGACAGAAAAAGGACAGGAGGGAAAAACGGGAGATTTGAATAAACTATGGATTATAGTTAATAATAATGTATCAATATTGGTTCACTAGTTGTAACAAATGACCACACCAATGTAAGATGTTAACTGTGTGTATGGTGGGTGAATAGGGGAACTCTCTTGTACTATCTGTTCAATTATTCTGAAAATTACATTCTATTAATTTAAAAAACTTAAACATAGGCGGAAAGGGCCTAATAACCAAAAAGTAGAAACTCAAATGTCCATCAAATGATGAGTGGATAAACAAAACGTGGTTTATAAGTAGAATTTTATTCAGCAATAAGGACACAACGTGCTGACACATGCTACAACATGGACTAACCTTGAAAATATTATGGTAAGTGCAAGGAGACCAAACAGGCAAGTCTACAGAGAAAGTAGATTAGTGGCTGCTGGGGGCTAGCTGCAGGAGGAAACAGGGAGCAAGTGCTCATGGATACAGTTTCTTCTGGGAGTGACAGAGGTAGTGGTTGCCACTACCTGTAGATATACTAAAGCCACGAAATGTACACTTTAAAAGGGTAAATTTTATAGTATATGAATTATATCTAAATAAAATTGTTATACAAAATATATCCATGTAAAAACAAAAAGCTATATTGATGAAAACTAAATTGAATGCTTTGGAAAGACTCCATTATGAAAGAAAAAAGAAAACTCTTACTGTCTGTCCCATCAATTCTTTAGTGTTGTCTTACGAATCAAAAGCCTTATTTTGTGGCTCCTGCAACATTTGGCATGGGGCCTAGAGCACAGTGGGCATTCGATGGCATCTGGTGATTATTTCTTTCCTAACTCTGAGTAAGTTTTTTCCTGAATAAAACTATCAGGAGCTCACAAAAATGCATCCTAGTTTGAAAAACCAACCTTCCTAAACTAATCCAAAGAAAGGATGATTTCGCTCCATTTTACTCTGAAAATTAAAGGCAAGTTGGTCATCAAGAGTTAAAGTTGATTCTAATATTAAGACTAATTCTGAGCAAAAAAAACCTAGCCTATCTTTCTTTTTCATCAAAGTAGGGCAAATTGCTAGACATTCAAAGGCAGAATTCACTTCTTTCAACATCACCTCCACAATGTATGGCATTTCTAGAACTGGGAAAGCCATTTCAAAGCAATCTAAAAAGATAGTTTTCCCACCTATCCTAGCATGTAATCCAAATGAGACAATTATTCAATTTGTAGCAAGCAAGTCAGTCCATAAATGTTTAAAAGCCTTTTTAACTCTATTTTGTTGACAGTTCCCTTCAAGCTTTACGATCTAGGAATTACAGAGCCTTTCCATCTTCTGGTCTCCCCTCTCACCCCGTGCTGACCCTTCCTACAACAATCTTAAACTCAGTACCAATGCACTTGCCCCTTTCACTAAAAGCTGGAAAAAGCCTAGGAAAGAACTATTTGTTTTAAGAAGGTACGCAGAAGCTTGAATTTTTTATCAAGTTTTGCTGGAAAAGGAGAATTCACATTTACTGATACTCTATATTCAGGGTGCTTTAAATTTAATCCCTGGAACAACCCAGAGGGATCTGTGTTTTATCTCCATTTTATAAATAAGGAGGCAAAGGCTCAGAGAAATTTAGTAATTTATCCTGTATTACTCAGTAAACTATAACGTTTTAGATGAACTATGCCTAAACTTGATTATCATTGTTATCACCAATAAGCTGCAAATTTTCTATAGTTAGCAGAATAACAAAACATGTTATTTAGTTAATGAGTTATAGATTTGCATTATAAAAATAAAATTTTCTCTCGAGGCTATCTATGGCATGTTCCAAAGTCCTTTGATGTGCAGGTTAAACTGATAATGGCTCTAATCACTGAAAAATATTTCCTTTTGGGAAAAATCAGAATGAAGAACAGGACAATGCATCTTTAAAAGAATATATAAACAACGTAAAAATACAGTATAAAGTCTAAATTAAACAGTGAGAGGTCATTCCACCCAGATTGGCAAAGGTTAAAATGTGTTAGCTAGGATTAGAAAAATGGGTAGTTTCATACACTGCTCTATAAAGGCAAAAAGGTACAGCCATTTGGAAGGACAATTTATCAGTATCTGTAAAACTTTCTGAATGTGCATCTCCTGGAAGCTAGTGATCCCACCCTTACCTATCTACTCTAGAGAAACATTCTGACACAAGAGCAGAAAGACACGCACAGTGATGACTGCAGCACTGTTCACAATTTCACAAATGAGAAACAATTGGTTCATGGGCCAAAGCAATCACATCCAGCTCACTTCTGCAACTAAAAGCCCTGAGCCACTTCCCAGGGCATTCAGAAGAATCCGGATGTTTTGCTCGGTCCTATAAGGAGCAACAAGCCTGGCCTTGGTCACAACTCCAATTCCACCTCACACTCTGGATTTCTAACCTCCCGCCACCCTCGCCTTCTCCCTGGTCTTCCAACACCCTATGCTGGTTCCCACCTAAAGGGCCTCTCCACTACTTGCCCCCTCTGTGTAGAACCTTCTCCCCTACTCTACATGAACCACTCCTTTAAGTCCGTTCTCAAGAAGCCACCTCTCCTCAGGGAAGCTTTCCATGACCACTCAATCTAAAGCTGATCTTTATCAGCCTTCTTAGGGCTGCCTCCTATTTTCTCATTGTTTTAAGTCCCTCCACCAGAATGTAAGCAGTATGAGAACCTGGCCTTTACTTGCCATGTATGGTTTCAGCCCCAGCACTAATGCCTGGCCAAACTGGAAGCTCTCAGTAAATGCTTTTTTAAAATTAATGCAATCTATGCTATACTATGAATTTCTATGCAGTAGTTAAGGAGTAAGACATATTTAGATTCACCATCATGGAAAGATCTAAGACTAATAATTGAGTTTCTAAAAAAGCAAACTATTACAACCTATAAAGAATGATGTATTATTTAAAACACACAAAACCTTTCCTTGAGGATATTTACAGCAAGTTTGTAAGCTTCCTGAAGAAATCGCTTAAATTATGGTTCTAATCACTGGAAAATAAATCACTTTGGGAAACAATGTAAACCATAATGTGTAAGTGAAAAAAAACATCTAAAAGGAGAGACATTAAACTGACACCACCGCTTACCCCTAAGAAATGACAGTGACCAAAGGACAAAGGCCAGGGGAGACTGACTACATCTGTAATATGTGCACTTTCACAACCCGAATGTATTCATGCAATACTTACGTAATGGAAAATATCTAAAGATTAATTTACTTGATTTTAAAGGAAAAAACCAAATATTTATGAGTTTTATACATACAGATTTTTAAGAGTATACATTACGACTACTTCAAACATTTCTCCCACAACAGGACACTTAATTATAAGCCCTTTCTCATGCTCTAGAACAGATGAATCTAGACACTTATTTGCCAAAGAACATTACATATTATCATGACCACATTAATTATAAGACTAATTTAAATTGTGTAGAAGAAGAAAACATTTATCTAGGCTCTGCTGTGTGCCAGGAGCTAAGTGGGTGCACTATAAAACTATTTCATCCTCATAACAATCTTGAATGGTTGATATTATTACCGTCCACTTTATAAATAAGGAACTAGTCTCAGAGAAAATACTTTGCCCAAGATTACACAGCCAAGAAGCAGCAGAGCTGGAATAAAGCCCACACCTGACTCAAAACTCAGCTGACTTCCTAGTGGGCAATTTGCTGCCATAAAATAAGTGTATTCTGTCAACTATGAAATAAGAGAATGGATTCAAGAAGCAAGTACATGAATACAGAGTGGTTACATAAAAAAGATATAGAATGCACCAAAAAGTAGACACTTCATTTCAATAATTAGCCTGCCTCCAACCACTGGAGCCATTCAAGATACACAGATGTAACTCTTTTACTTAATGTTCTGAAACAAAATTCCAAAAGCCATTTTCATAGCCTTCTGATATTTAACAACCATTATTTTAGGAAAGCTCTTCCTTAAATTCCATCTAACGCCTTTCTCTTACAATTTGAATACAGTTATGCTCACCTGGCCTTTAGCAGAAAAGGGAGAAAAGTAAGCCATTGTATATTCACACACCAACCATTTATATAAAGATTGTTAAATTATCAAAAGTTAATTGTAGTTATACCTGAAGTTTTGTACCTGGTTACTTTTGAGCTTACACTGAACATTAAAATTGTTCAAAAAAACCAAGATGAATTTAAAATTAAGAGCTCTAAAACTGGAATCTTCTAAACAAAAAGTGAATGGCTGAAGTTTCAATACAGTGACTACCAGCAAGGCTTAGAAGTGACTAAGAGATGGTTTCATTTAATTTCTTTGACTCGGATTTCTTCCACTTATAAGCTTCTAGCCACAACAAACCTCTTATTTCATTTGATAAAAATAGTGACATTATTTGTTTTGTAAAATTCTTAATAATAATAAAATTATGATATGTATGCAATGAGCTGAAGTTCTAAGGGCAAATGACAAGGTTGAAGTTTTATCATTATTATTAAATAACCTTCCTGGGTGAGAAATTCAGCCTATGCAAACTCTAAAGCCAATTCTAAAAGACATTTTTGTGAAATATCTATCTCCAAAAAAAACACTTTAAGGACATTATATTTTATTGAATGAATATCAAATGTTTTACAGTACTGATTTACTATATCTTATGTATTATATAAAATAAATACTATTTTAAAGTACATTAGTACATTGCAATTTATAACAGAAGTAATGCCAAAAAAGATGCTTGAAATGTAGCCAGTAAGAGACACTTATTGCCAATTTTATCATCCGATCTTTTGATAAGAAATGCTTGCAGTGTTATGGACAAACTTGATCTTCTTTGAAATGTGCTGTCCACCGCTTTTCTGTTTCTGTCACAGTAGCTATAAATAGTTGTTTAAGGATATCCTCATCTAAATTCCTGCCTGCAAACAGAAAAAAATATGGTGTGATTATACAATGCTTATTAAAATGACACAGGTTACCTATCAATTCCAGATCATTAAAGGCTTGATGATCTTCAGAAATTTACAAAAACAAAAGTAACTGAGTGATTCCTTAACTCTCTAGTTAAGTCCCTCAGAAGTAAACTGGCACTTGGATTAATCACTTTTCTAAAATTCTCTGAAGAAGAGTAAAAGGCCTAATGAGTTCTTATGAATGTTATCACATGATTAAGACAAATATATTAACTACAAGCTTATTTAGGTTTACAAAAGGGGTTCTCGCTGGTTAATACTGCTTATGTAGCACATTATATCCCTTTCAAATATATTTTTTACTGTGTTTTAGAAATTTAACTGTTTGTCACTTACCAATAAGAACCAATCGATTTGTTCTCTCAGTGTCATCTCTCCAGCTCACTGGAGTCTCCTCCAGATCATAGAGCTCATGGACACCTTGGACAATCACTTGTTGTGGTCTGTCTTTGATTGACACCAGCCCCTGTTGAAAGGAGAATGATCACCCAGTCCCAGTTCTAACTTAAAAACAGAAATTGAGCATCAAGGTTCATGGATTAATTATTCCTATTCCTAAAAAAGAAACTCATAAAGGAGATGCTATTAAAATTACTTATTTCCAGTTATTTGTGCATTAAAGAAACAGTTCTTAAAGCCTCCAATTTTTAAAAAAGGTTTCCATGCACACTGATTTTTTCAAACAATCCCTTTTTGTAATGATAAAATTAATGCATGTATTAGGACGTTCTTTCACTGTTCTCTTTATCACGACAAAAAACTGAAACAACAAAAGGATAAAACAAATCTGATTCTACTGATTATTCTACTCTTAAGAATTTTATACTTGTTTCAGTTTTAATGGGAAAATGTGAGAAGTTAAAGGATTTTGGTGACAAAAAATTTGTTTTTGAATAGGTTGCAACAAATGGAGTAGATGATGAAATAAAGAAAGAAAAACTATTTATCTGAATAAAAGTTCATTTTATATTGATTCACAGAAATAATGAACAAATTATCCAATAAACTGGCTCCTATGGGGATGAAATAATTTCTATGAAATGTTTGTCAAACCTATTTGTTTTAAAATTAATAGATATATTGAAAAATAGTAAAAGACAAACAACTAATATCTCATCACACAATTTTTTGTGTATTTTGAGTGTATGTTCTTCCAGTTTTTCTTTTCCTATGCCCAGTTTTTTCTTGTTTTTTTCCCCTAGTTTTATTGAGATATAACTGACATATGACACTGTATTAGTTTAAGGTGTACAATATAATGATTTGATTGCTCTCTGATTTTTAAATTTGAATTTTAATACGTAATAACAAACTCCTTGGAAAGAATTACCTAGGCATCAATTTTGTGTTACTTGTATAAAGACTTTGAAGCTTTAGCTGTTACTAGAGTTGACATTTTAAACATGTTGCTTATTATAAGACTAATATTTTCTAACAGGAAGGAGAAGGAAGTCTGTGAAAATAAAGGCTGTGTTGCCCCAGATCCCCGGGTGTTGTGATGAGGAAGGCCAAAGGAAGAACCAAGGACAACTGCAGAAACAACTCTCACATACCTAAGGACAGAATCCAAACTGAGATGGTGCAGGAGGAGACATGGACTCCGTGCAGAGGTCTTGATGGCAGCATTGGTATAAATGCCCAGCGGCTGCTGTTCTAGCTCACCCCTCACCCCATTCAGTACAAGGGGATAAAAGCAGCTAGAGCAGGAAACATGCTTTGCCAGTTAGGATCACGGCATGGAGATGGTGCTCCAGTCATAAAGCAGAATCAGGGTCTGGCTTGGTTCCTCTGGGTGAGAATGATCTGGGGGTGGACTGGCACTCACCTGTGTCGCTCTGCAGCACCAATGCCAGGCAGAGCCAGCACAGGGAGTGAAGAAATCTGAACCCAAACCGTTTCTCAACAGTCTCAACCCGTGTTATTCTAGTGACCCCAGGAAGTCAGTCACTAACTGGAGAGCCTAGTCACTAACAGTAATACTAATAAACAGTAACAAGAAAAAACTTCATGCACACTTCTGGAAACACAACAGTAGACACTCACATGACTGCTGACGGTTAAGCACACAAAAAGCTTTGTGACATACATACCCAAATGTCAAATAGTAGGAATGGTTTCCAAACAGAGAACAAGAATTCTTCTAGTCTTTTTAAACTGTGTTTATAGCATGACAAATGTTTAGTGTCTGCTAAATGCATCAAGAAGCATAAGTTTTAGGGGCCAGCCTGGTGGCACAGTGGTTAAGTTCACACGTTCTGCTTCTCGGTGGCCCGGGGTTCGCCGGTTCAGATCCCGGGTGCAGACATGGCACCACTTGGGAAAAGCCATGCTGTGGTAGGCGTCCCACGTATAAAATAGAGGAAGATGGGCATGGATATTAGCTCAGGCCCAGTTTTCCTCAGCAAAAAGAGGAAGATTGGCAGTAGTCTTATATAATTAGTCTTCTAATAATAGTCAGGGCTAATTGTCCTCAACCAAAAAAAAAAAAAGCAGCATAAGGTTCAGCTGCAAAAGGAGTTCTAATATTATTTCTCTGTTAAGGAAGCTCTCTTGGAGAAATAAACACAAGAAAACGTTCACTTTTCTCTGACTGACCACACTGTGTGCCAAGGGCAGGAGAGTTTCAACGACTCAAGGTCATTAGCCAGGTAACTGCTCCGAACACCTGGGAGGACAGGGCGGGGGTCAAGCACACAGGTTGTTGAAGCTGCAACCCTAAATGAAGCTGTGCAAACAAATCATGCTTTATGCAGTGATTTCCAAAGCATCTTTTGAGCAATGGAAATAAGGAAAAACGAACATAGACAAAGGTTATCTGTACCAAAATCAGTGCTTCTGTTTAAAACCAAATATGGCTTTATACAACAGCCAAGACAGGGACTTTGTCCAAAAGTCTAAGACTGTGAACTGTATACCGCACCTTTAGTCGTATGACTTCCATGCAGGCATCATCCTTGTTTCTCACATTCTTTTCCCACAGAAGATTCTGCATCAAGTGACATATTTTAATAAGACCAACCATTGCTAATAGCAACAAGTATGTAACAAAACAGCTGATAAATCATTAATCAGTTAAAAACTGCATTCACCTGAATAAATACATTCAGACTTTCTTCCTTTGCATTTCCTGGCACTTCAAATGTGACTGTGACAACACTCTGTAAATCAAGGAAGATAATCACTAATGATTTTTTTATAGTAAAGTCAATACATTTTTTAAAACCCTAAGTTTTAAGACAAAAAGTAAGGAGCACATTCACTGAAATTTATGCTGCCTAACAACAGATATTAGGCATATCTTTTTCACTGTACTTGCTGACTTTTGGTATCAGCAACTTCATTTTCTATATTCTGCAGAGTTGATCAATGGGTTAGTACTTGCAGAGAAACTCTCATGACAGGGTTCTCATTGTTTAATTGACTCTCCAGGATTCTGAGCACTAAGAGGGAAGGTAATATACACAGTGTATCAACTATGACCTGAGCCAGGTACTTCTGTCTGGGTCACTTCATCTTTTCATTTACTCATCATAACAATCCTGCGGAATACAGAGAATTATTTCCATTTTATAAATCGGGAAAAAGGAGCCTCAGAAAAAATAAACTACCTGGGTGCCAGGAGTAAAACTCAAAAGCAAAAGTGTAATTCTATTCTCTGGGAAAAATAAATACAAAGGAAAGATTTGGCTTATCTCTGACCAAGCATGTGCCAAGGGGAGAAGAGCTCCTAGAGACGGGAATGATAGTCTCATGTCACCTTTGGTTTAGAAGTTGACATCATCATTTACAGAATGTTAACTTTGAGATTTATTTTTCCTCCTGATCTTGATAAAGCTCACTGCCCACTCTAAGGAACCAGAAGCTGCAGATTTCCTCTAGCAGGTCACACAATTAAAATCCAAACCTCCGTCTGCTACTGTAACCCAAAATTTCACACTTAGTGATAAAAATATACAAGGGCTAAGCACACCCGATAAAAGCACAAACCCCACCTTGGATACTGAGAGTAAATGCCCAAGTCAAGCTTAAAATGGTTTAAAACAGGCAGAAAGAACACAGTAAAGCACAGCTTTGCATAACTTCCTAGAACCGAATATCTAAACAGCAGTTCCACTCACCAGTAGAAAATAATACAGGCTAAATACGAAAAGACAGTAACTGTTTTTAGCCAAACACAGTTAGAGAATAGCTAAGTATTAAAGACCAATTTAGGCACAAAATATATTGACATTTAGTCTCCACTGTTGCTAGTAACAGGAAAAGCAGAAAGCACTTTCTCGCTCAGATAGAAGTACAAGCCGACTAAAACTGGACTTTAAAATGTCAGAATTTTAAAAGTACTTATTCTGTCACAATAGCCAAGAAGTAGAAACAATGTATCACTAACAAATGGATAAAGAAAATGCAGTTTAATAATGTAATATAAAAATGTGGTATAATAATGGAATACTACTCATCCTTAAAAAAGGAAATCCTGTCATGTGCTACAACACAGATGAGCCTTGACGACATTATGCTAAGTGAAATAAGCTAGTCAGAAAAGGACAAATATTATATGGTCCCATGTATATGAGGTATCTAATGGAAAAGTCCTAGAGAACTGCTGTACAACAATGTGCATATAGTTTAACAATACCCTATTATACACTTCAAAATTTATTAAGAGATCTCATGTTATGTTTTTTTACCAAAATATATTTTACTTTTTAATTCTTTTTTTGAAGAAGGTTAGCCCTGAGCTAACACCTGCTACCAAGTCTCCTCTTTTTGCTGAGGAAGATTGGCCCTGAGCTAACATCCATGCCCATCTTCCTCTATTTTGTAAGTGGGATGCTGCCACAGCATGGCTTGATAAGCAGTGCGTAGGTCCACACCTGGGATCCAAACCAGCGAATCCTGGGCTGTGAAAGTGGAGCAAGCAAACTTAACTGCTGTGCCACTGGGCCGGCCCTACCCCAATTTTTTTTTAAGTGCTCATTTTTAATTCTTAATAAATACATTCTGCTTTTAAATTATTCATTTTTATAAATTTAAGGTAACAACAGTATGCATTTAAACAAAATGACAGTCTTCTTTCCTCCTTAAAGCAACCACTATAAATAATGCCTAAAAGTCCATATCAAAATGTACAGCAAACCATATAGCATATCGAAATACACAGCAAAAGGCTGCCAAATGAAACAGTTTCAAAAGACAGTAGTAATTCAACCTTCAACAATGCTTAAAATATATTTTATTCAAGCGAGATAACTTGGCTTTCAATATTGGGAATGTCTTGACTGGATATTGCTTTATTCTACTGCTTTACTCTTAGCTTAAAGATTTTTGTATCAAGGATGACTTTGCTTTTGACAGGTTAGAGATATGATAATATTTCTAAGAGGTACAATTAATGCCAGTGTGAGCTAAAAAAAACTTTTAAAACTTAAGACAATGCATCTTGGAGGTCAAGGAGAGAGAGAATACATTTCAGAAGTAGATGTTTTTCTGTACTAATAAACTCTTGCCATATTAGACAAACCTTGAAGAAGATGAAACCCATACATTCCCAGTGCAGATGAGGGTCACAAGTCCTAACTGGCTCCATTAATAAACATGCATAGATTGCCACTTAAGTCTCCTCATCTACCTTCCCACCTTCCAACCCCAGGTGCTCCTTATAGGGAGTGAACAAGAAATTCATCAAAAATAGAGAACTGTATTAAACATTTATTCAGGAATAAAATTTTAATAACATACATAATATGTCCTAGGTATTACCCATTTCAGACTTTTTTTCCCCAGTTTATTTTTGTTTTGAATCTACAATTAACTCTCCTTTTCCCACGTCTGCAGACACAAAGCAAAATCCGAAGGCAGGCAAACTGAAGAGCAGAAAACTGAGGCAACAATTCAGAAAACTAAAGCAAAACAAGGTAATGCCCCCAAAATAAAATTTAGGACTGAGTCCTAAATTTTAGGAGTTTGTTTGGGCAGGTTTTTCTTTACGCTACCCACCAGTTTTTCTCTCAGTTTTCTACTCTTTTGCAAACAATACCTAATATGCAATAACTTCTATATGCTTTCTTCATCTGGAAAACTAAGCCCGCTAGCATGCTTACACCCAAAATCTGTGAGCCACGCTCCAGTCCTCTGCTCCTCTTTGCCTGTGTAATCTCTACTGTGACATCCTGCCTCCAGGTACAAAGCTGAATATTTGGCATTTTCATCCAAATCAGTTTACCTTCCAGCTTTCTCTTTTTCTAGGTTCCTCTAGTCAGTCTAAGCTTGTTTCCCATCGCTTCTCTCTCTTCTTACTGCTTCATCACCAGTCAGTAAGTCTGCCTGTGAAACAGCCCTTAATTTGTCCCAGTTCCATTCTCACTCTAACCAACAGAGCCCAGGCCCTCATCACAGGGTGTCCGGACGTCTGCAGTATCTTCCTGCTTGGTCTCATGACTCTCCGCTCCAATCCAGCTTACCTGACACTGCCTGACGGCACAGCATGCGTTCTCTCTGCCTAGCAAATCAAAGCCCAACACCTTAGCTCAGGATTCCAATACCAAGCATTCTGCACTAGAGTCCTGCTCTTCTAGAGCATTCTTACTTTCCCACTTTTAAACATCTGGATTGCTCTTTCCATTACTTCTTCCAGTCAAAAAATCTACCAGTTCAAGGTTACTTTTTGATCTGTAAGTCAGAATAGCAGTTACCTCTTTGGGAAAAGGAGAGTCTGACTTCCAAATCTTCTACATTTTGGTCAGAGTGGGAATCGCAGGAATATGTGTTTGTGTGTGCATATGCACAGACATATAGGTACAAATATATGTAAAGGTATACTGACTTCTACACTAAAATCCTGTATGCTTTAATGTATGTACAAAAAAAAATACTATTTTTCACAAAGCCTCAGATCCACTAAAACAAATGAGACTGTTCACGCCTCTGAATCCCAGAGCCCTTTTCTGCAATATTATATTCTTCCCTATTTTATATATCTAAAGCAGGAAAGTGCATCAGAATATCCTATAGAACTTAAAAAAATAAACTATTTACTAGTGAAATGACATAATGTCTGGGATTTACTTTAACACACTCCAGCAAGACTGATGGGTACATGCAAGTTCATTATACTATTCTACTTTTATTTATGTTTGAAATTTTTACTTAAAAAAAGTTTGGGGGCCAGCCCTGTCGAGTAGTTGTTAAGCTCTGAGCACTCTGCTTTGGTGGCCCGGGTTCGCAGGTTCAGATCCCAGGGATGGACCTACACCACTCGTCAGCCATGCTGTGGCAGTGACCCAAATATAAAGTAGAGAAAGACTGGCACAGATGTAGCTCAGGGCTAATCTTCCTCAGGAAAAAAAAAAAGTTTAAAAAATACTCCAAGAAAAGAAATGTTGAGAGGACAGATGAAATAAAGTCAGTAAAACGTTGATGGCTGCTGCAACTGGGTCATGCATACAAGGGGTTCATTTTACTATTTTCTCTATTTTTGTGTATCTTTGAAATTTTCTGTAATAAAATGTTAAAAATATACATATCCATTAATATGAACATACTCAAGTCCTACTTCTGGAGCTATGAGGGGCAGGGACTAGGGAGTATCCAATTTTTTTAAAAAAGCTCCATAACTGATTCTGATGTATACCCCTATTTGAGAATCACAGCTTTTCATTCTTTTAACATATTCACTGTGCACCCACCATATGCCAAGCTCTGTGCTAACCAATGAGGAATTTATATTTAAGGAATTTATAGACTACTGCAAAGGAAAAACATTTCAACCCAAACTACAAGGCATTATAAATGTCATGATGGGGTACATTTAAGATACTATGGGTGTAGATACTGGCCATTATAAAGGTTCTTCAAAGTAAGTACTACATACTCTTTATCTTTTAATCCTTATGAGTCTTAGTATGCCCTTCACCCAGAAGGCCAGCAAGAATGTACTTCAAGTTCATTTTTCTTTTTTGAGGAAGATTAGCCCTGAGCTAACATCTGCTGCCAATCCTCCTCTTTTTGCTGAGGAAGATTGGCCCTGAGTGAACATGCGTGCTCATCTTCCTCTATTTTATACGTGGGATGCCACCTCAGCATGGCTTGATAAGCAGTACACAGGTCCGCACCCAGGATCCAAACCAGCGAACTCCAGGCTGCTGAAGTGGAACATGTGAAATTAACCACTGTGCCACCAGGCTGGCCCCTACTTCAAGCTCATTTTTATGACTAATGTTGAGTGCTGTTGCTTTTTCCAAAAATTCTACCACCAGGGACTTTTATTTCTTTCATTCATTCTTCTATTAAGGTAAGTTTCTCAGAGAGAAGTGCCTCAAACATGGTAGTAAGCTTCCCATAAATATGAGCCAAAATGAAGACAGATGAACAAGTGGCTGTTGTTATCTGGGACCTATGAGAATTAATTATCATTCAAAAAATGAGGGACAGTCTCAAGACAGAGGGGGGAAGACTAGGTACACTGCTCACTCCCAAACCCCCTTCCTCTCACTGTGTTTAAACGGAACAAAGAAGTTACCCTAAAGCTCCCCCATCTAGGACTTGCCTAAACGAAGGATAGGTACAGTGAAAATATATTTCGTTTGTTCTTAGCATCTTTGATATTCACCTCAGGAATTAGATTTTAGAGCATGAAAAACACCTTAGGGAATTCAAATTTATAGTGCTATCTGAAGGTGAAACTCAAAGCCAATTTTTAATTAAGCCATGGATACTTATACCAGACTTTTCCTTAATAAGTTATTTTTTTTTTACTTAATATAGTTGAAAATAGGCTGCACAAAGAAACCCCGGACAGCTTTTAAGCAGTAATTTCCATCAGAAGAACTGATCACAATAAGCTGAGTGACCTGAAGAATGGAGAAGCTAGAAAGCGTGACTTCCTAGGATTCTAAACAACTCTGGTTTGATGACTTCCTATTATGCGTTAATTAAGAAGCCAGATTAGATGATCTCAAAAGCATTCAAATTCTGAAAAGTATCAACAGTTCAAAAATACTTTCTAAGAAAGAGTTCTAACAAAAGAGTCCTAAACAGAACCAATTTCGTTAAAGAGATACTTTAAAAAGACTTTTAAAGATCTTTTTTACCTGATCAAGGTGAGGTTGTGCTGTTGGCAAATGTTGAAGTTTTTTCTGCAAACTAAGAACAACTGATTATAAATTCAGAGACCAATACACTCCTAATTTAACCTTATACATTACTTAGAGATGCAAAGCTAAATAAGAAAGAAACTTTACACAGTTAAATCTATTACATAGTTCCAATTTTACATGCTGTTCACATATTAGAGAAAAGCTGGTGGATTGTTTAAAATTTCTTAAAGTTGTTGTAACTGTTTAGAATTCTTAATAGTTTTAAGAATTTCATTTAAATTTACTTATTTTATTTAAATTTTACTTAAATTTATTTTATTTAAATTTAATTTCAACAGTTTGAACTGTTCAAAAATTCTTTAAAAAATTCACATACATACATATATACATGATATAGAGAAAAACTAATCTTTAGAAACACTATTTTGTGTGATCAAATATGTCAGTGGATTTCTTTTAAATTCCAATAGATCTAACATAAACCTAGAAAAATATACATAAGCATTTTACTACAGCTTGAAATTTTATCAACTCTCCCCATGCTTCCTAATATGAAAATGCTGGTACCTAAAGAAAGTTAGAAGGGTAAATTTTCCTTTATCAATGTTTTCCCTTGAACATATCCACTTATTGAAAAAACAATAGTAGGGGCCAGCCCCGTGGCCGAGTGGTTAAGTTCGCCGGCCACACTTCAGCGGCCCAGGGTTTCGCCAGTCAGGATCCTGGGCGCGGACATGACTCCACTCATCAGGCCATGCTGAGATGACGTCCCACATAGCACAACCAGATGGACCTACAACTAGAATACACAACTATGTACTGGGGGGCTTTGAGAAAAAGAAGAAAAAAAGATTGGCAACAGAAGTTAGCTCAGGTGCCAATCTTTAAAAAAAAACAGTATCCATAAATATAAGTCTTCTATGTAGTTAATTACTGGTGATTGAGAGAGAACAAAAAGTCAGAATCTTAAAAATGCACTGTTCTGATAAGAAAAGAGCAAGAAGATCAAGATGGCACAACAAATTACAGCCATAACAACTGTAGCATACATTTTGACACTGATGGGGGTAGGCTGGGAGGAGGAAAAGGACTTAAAACCTTGCAGATGTTCAGCCTTGAAGAACAGTAAGGGGTAAATTAGTAACAGCCAGTTTAGGAAAGAGAGGAGGCTTGTAGGAACTGTTGGAGGAATGAGTCTCACTGGGGGGTCTGAGTAGGAAAAGTGTCAAATTAAATCCTTCCCAGCTGGTTGCTCAGGAAAGCATTCTGTTTGGCAACTAAACACAATGAAAAGTTATGCAAAGGCCTTATCCATAGCAGGCCATCACACTGAAAAGCTACTTCTTTAAGTGTCACCAATGCATTATAACAGTTTTAAGAAAGTATGGAATGAAATTACCTTAGAAAATGTTTCAAAAGTCTTATGCTTTTCCCTTTGCTCAATATTTAATGTTGCTGGACAATGAGTGCCTAAAACTTCCGTAAGGAAGGAAAATGTTTTCCTTTACCCTCCTAGGTCCCTGGCTGGGTCTGAAAATTAGACTGAGAAAGATAGATTCACAGGAGAAAAGCAAACAAATTTATTTAATATAAGTTTTATGTGACACAAGAGCCTTCATAAGAAAAAGAAAACCTGAAGAAATGGTTAGACCTGAGTGTTTTTATGCTAGGTTTGATGAAGAGTGGAAAGTCCTGGAAAGGTATAATAAGACAGAGTACAAGCTAAGTGTAGTAAACCGGGGGGTAACTCAGCAAGGGCTGTTTCTTCAGATTCCTCAGACATAAGGATGCTCCTTTCCTCTGGGTATAAGGCGGGTACCTCTCACGTGAGGGTCTTATGACTCATCTACTTCAGAGGAAATGGAAGAAAATATATGTAAATCATGTATCTGATGAGGGGTTAATACCTAGACTATATAAAGAACTCCTATAACTCAGCCACAACAACAAAAAAAAACAATCTGATTAAAATATAGGCAAAGTACTTGAATAGACATTTCTCCAAGGATAATATACAAACGGCCAAGAAGCCTATGAAAAGATATTCAGTATCTCTATAATCATTAGAGAAATGCAAATCAAAACCACAATGAGCTATCACTTCACACCCATTAGGACAGCTACTACCAAAAACAACAGAAAATATCAAGTGTTGGCAAGGATGTGGAGAAACTCGAAACCTTGTGCACTCTCGGTATGAATGTAAAATGGGGCAGCTGCTATGGAAAACAGTATGGCAGTTCCTCAAAAAATTAAAAATAGAACCACCATGTGACCCACTAATTTCACTTCTGGGTACGTATCCAAAAGAATTGAAAGCAACATCTCAAAGAGATATTTGCATACCCATGTTCACAGCACCATTATTCACAACAGCCAAGAGGTGAAAGCAACCCAAATGTCTATCAATGGATAAAGAAGATGTGGCATATACATACAATGGAATATTATTTACCCTTAAAAGGAGGGAAATTCTGTCATTTGCTACCACAAGGATAAACCTTGAGGACTAAGTGAAATAAGCTAGTCACAATAAGACAAATACCATATGATTCCATTTATATGAGGAATCAAAAGTAGTCAAATTCATAGAAACAGATAACAGAAAAGTGATTGCCAGGGGCTGCAGGAGGGGAAAAAAGGGAGTTGTCATTTCATAGGTATAAAGTGTCAATTTTGTAAGATGAAAAAGTTCTCTAGATCCACTGAACAACAATATGAATATACTTAACACTACTGAATGATACACCTAAAAATGGTTAAGATGATTAAAAAAAGGTACTGATGTCCAGGGAAGAAAGATACGTTCTCCTTCTTATCAAAACATTCCCTTTGGGGAAAACGACAGGAAACTGACCCATTACTCAAGGGAAAGAAGCTGTCTGTGGGAACACCCCAAGCTAAAATTTTCTATGTATTTCCTGCATTTTCTCATAGGAAGAAAGTGTTACACATATCTGGCGTAGTAATATTAACAATTAGTCTTTAAAGTTAACTACCATTTATACTATAATTCCTATACGAAAATGCATTGTGATTTCCAAACATCCAATTAAAAAAACATTCAAGAACATAACCATTAGGAATGGCCTTGTATGCCAAAGGAATGATAGGAAGCTTAAATCAAGTGTGCAACTGCGTAAATCATTCCTGTAACTGTTCCAACTGTGGAATAAAAGGTAGATTACAATAAAAGTGACCAAAATACAGGAAACATACCTTACTCCAGAGAGACTGTCAAAGGCATGCAGATCTAATACATTAGAGAGATCAACTCTATAAGGAAGAAAACCAACACGGTGTGAAATATACTCAATTAATTATGAAAAAAAATCTCTAAGGCTCTTTTGCCAAAAATATAGACAAAGGTTAATCAGTATATCACACTATTTTTGGAAACACCTAAAAATGACAGGCAAAGAACAAAAAGTTTGTTGTAAAAATTTTTTTTATAAAATTTATACATAAAATTCAAAAAACTGGGTGAATGATTAAAGATCAAGGCAGAAAGTTACGTGGTTATTGCTTCAAAAAGTTACAGTTTGTTTCTTGTTTTTCTTATTTTCGATTGCCTTTCCAATCTTGAAAATTTATGAGCTTTTCAAATACATTTTTATAGCAAAAAAATCAGTTAAAGAACTGAAACTTTTCAAAGCAGCAGTTTATTACTCAAAAGATGAAATGAGGGAGGTGGAACAAATGGAAACAATACAGTAGTATGGGTACATTATCTTTGGAATTTCTTTCTCTCTTTTATTCTACCACCCCCTTCCATGATACAACGGGTAATATAAGAATGTGAGGAGCAAAACAACCAATGCATAAATATTCACTCTAGGATCCTTATCTATAACCAAAGAACGTGGTCTGATTTCATTTCCTTCAAAATGAAGCTGCATGTAGAATGAAACTTAACAGTTAGTGCTCTCTCTCTCTGAATAAACATTATTTGTTTGAATTATTTAGTAGTAATTAAGCCTTATCAAGAAAGTAGTCATTCAAATCAGAAGAGAATATCATACCACAATTAACATTAGGTTTGGTTTAAATACATAAACATAAACTTATAAAAACTAGTGATTTGGTTCCAATTTTGATGTGAACCTATAAAACAGCAGAGGACAGCGATTTCTCTATAAGCAAAGCTACAATGAAGAAATGTTTAAATAAAATGACAACAGTATAATTAAATTTCAAAATTAGACTGCAGGACCTTGCCATTTATTAAATTTTCTCACAAGGAAAACAAAATTTTGTTAGTCAAATTCAAGATTTTTTTAAATGCACAAACATGTAAGCTAAACCATCTCCTTTCACTGAGGACTGCCCAGCTGTGCCTGCTTTGCTCATTCTCAGCAGCCTGCCATGTACTCATACGTGTGGCAACAATACTCCGTTAGATCATGAATGCTTATCCTGGCACAAGGCAAATTCCCATCTTATTAAAAGAATACTCCAAAGTTCTATGTTAATAGACTGTAACAACCTTTCAAATTCTGGACATTCTAGATGAGCAGAATTAGGACAATGATCAAGCAAAGAAGTAAATGTTCCATTAAAAAGTTCTTGAATATCAATTTACATAGGAGACCAAAGCCTTCACATTAAACATATTTCCTTTCTCACCATCAGAGTTGAACAAATATTTATATTGACAAGTGACAAATGAAATTCTTCTCCAAGTTTATCATCTTTACCTTAGAAAATAGCTTAAAGTTTAAACATGCCAATTGTATGAATATCAAAATTCAGGCCAGGGACCGGCCCCATGGCTGAGTGGTTAAGTTCACATGCTCCACTTTCACAGCCCAGGGTTTCACAGGGTTGGATCCTGGGCACAGACCTAGCACCACTAATCAAGCCATGCTGAGGTGGCGTCCTACATAGCTCAACTAGAAGGACCCACAACTAGAATATACAACTATATACTGGGGAGCTTTGGAGAAAAGAAGAAAAAGAAAAAAGGACTGGCTACAGATGTTAGCTCAGGTGCCAATCTTCAAAAAGAAAAAAAATTCAGGCCAATTGTGTGAATACCAAAAGTCAGTTTTGAGACAGGAGCTTCTAAATAAACTATAGTTTCACTGTGACAGTGTCCTTGAGAATACATGTCATAGGTTTAGAGATAATTCTGCTTCATACCGAGATTCTTTTGATATTTCCAAAACAGACAGGATCAACAACATATCTATGAAGGTTAAGTTCTACAGAAAATAATAAAATATCAAAGTCTCTCACTGTATCTTATCAGATTCTCAATGGAGAGAAAAAAAGGAAAAAGTCTTAGCTTCCACATGAAATTGCCATGGACTTTCTGGGAATCTAGTATCACCATGAAAAATAAATTCCCTCACTCATCCAAGGCACATGGCTAGAAAACTAATTTCCACAGCATCAAATGTATTTAGTTTCCTCCTTTGGAGATAAAAACATCAGATTTTTTCCAAAACATTAACATTGAAAAAATAAATAAAAATAAAAAGACTATTACCATCATGTAAAAACTGAATGGGAGAAGGAAGCAAACATACAGAGGAAAGAAAAAAACTTCCAAAGCTCACCTTTTCTCCTAATTTCTAGAACTATCTATGCCAGGAGTACCTAATCTTTTCCCTATCAAGATATTTTCCCTATGTCTAAAGACTGCTTTAAGTAGACCGTCTAAGACCAGAGACAGGAGAATGGAAAGGAAGAGGGCTCTGCTCTCCCAGGTGGGGAGACGAGATCAGGGGCTGCTCCAGGGATCCTGTCTATACCCATCTTTTCAAAGTTCAGTGAGTTTCACAAACAGGTGCCACCAGCCATTCCCAGATCTACGAGTTGTTGATACCATCCCAACAGTTAAGTTCTGAACTCTGGAACTAAATTTCCAAATGCCCTCCCCAGTGGCATCTTAAACTCAATGTTTACAAAACTAAACTAATCACCTTTTCCAAACCCAATGCTATCAACACCCTACCCCAAAGCTGTTTCTCCTTCCTGTATTTCCTAACTTGGAGAATTATCCCATATCAGTCTATCTCCCAAGGGTTATCCTGGTTTTAAAAACCCTTCACTATTTCTTTGCTACCTACAGGAGAAAATCCAAACTGTGCATCATGGCATTCAAGACCATTTGTGGTAAATTCTCCATCTCTTCAGTCATACATTTTTCTCTCTGCAACATCATACCACATGTTCCAGCCATTCGAAAATATTCACAGGTTCCAGGAATACAAAATCTTCCTTATGCCTGGAAAGCCATTGCTACTCTTGTCCACCTGGAAAACTCCTATCCATTCTTCAAGACCCAGGTCAATGATCACCTTCTCAGTCAAAATTTTCTGACTCTTCATCAAGAAGAGTTGAGTAGTTGTTCCTCTATCTTCCTGTTCTTACAGGACCCTGTGCATTTAATATTCCTATTATATTAATATTTAATATATTGGTTTTGCTTATTTGCTTCTGTCTCCCCCAAATAACTGATCTCCTTAAAGGCAAAGTTTTGCCTTATCCATTGCTTAAATCCTCAATATGCCATAAAATGCCTAGCAATTAGTGGAATACTCCATAAATAGTTTGTTGAACTGATTAACTTATTATTCACCAATTGAATTTGAGGTTTCCTCTGTTCAGTATACCTAAGTCTCTAAGATTTAAAAAAAGTCTGGAAAAGATAAGAATGGCACTTTTTCTAATCTTCCACTCCTACTTCTGAAGTCTTTGTGCTCCTCTAGAACTTCCATTTGCCTCAGAATCAACTTAAGTCTTACCGATAAGACAATGCTACACACCATTCTTATTCCTTAACTTAAATACTGCAGTTTTACTACTCTCAGCATTTGTCAACCACAAAATGCTTACAGGATTAACATTTTTTTAAAAAATACAATAAAACAAAACTTCCATCAGAGTGATCTTAACCATTTTGTTGAGAACCAAATCTCTAGTTTCTAAACCAGGAAGCTCAAGTTGCTATGCCTCAAGGAATTTGGGGAAAATTTCATAGAAGACCAAATAGTAAGAATTCTACCACGGAGGTCTGATCTTCACTGAAAAGGATCCTAATCCAATTTCAGTCCTCATGGCATGAAAGTACTATTTCAGAAAGTCCCTAGATTCTCAGATGCACTGGCAAACACTGGACACTGAAGAAACAGAAGAAAAAAGGAGATTTTATGGACTTGTTCATTCATCCATTTCAAGTAATGAAATTTAATCACTGCATATTTACTGTTCTAAAATACAACAGAGCAAATGTTAGAAATGTCACATACGCATCAAAATTATTACATAATAAAGTATTCAAGATAAAATCTTTATGTAGGACATAAAAGTTCAAAATGAAAACAAACCAAAAAAGAAAAACAATGAATCCAGGGGCCTTTAAAAAATTGATTTAAGATGTCTAAATACGAACCAAATAAATGTTACTACAACAAAATCACAGCTATTTAAGAATATGATTTTTAAAAACTTGAAATTCAAGCATTATGTGGTTGTCTGCGTGTCATTTCGTAAAGAAGAGAAAATTTAAGGAGAAAGGAAATGGCAAAATGCAACAGGAAGAAGACAGATACTGAGGAATGGCTACGGTCTGAGTTAGGTTCTCAGAGACCTTCTCCTTTGGAATTTGAACAAGGCAGGGAGCACATTTGGTGGGTGCCTGGAGAGGACTTACACTATGGGCATTCTTCTGCTACCTCTGCCAGCGGATGAGCGGCTTCTGAGAATGCATACCAAATTAATTCCCCAGCTGTTCACAGGCACATGGGCAGCTGCTGCTGTTACTGCCTCACACTTAGGGTAGTCTGTCAGCACCTCTAATCTCTGCCATAGCAGACGAGCCACTCAGCTAACGCCTCTGCTGCACTTCCAAGGAAGGAATCTCTGAACTAAGGACTGGGTGGCACTGCGCTGCCAGCTGTAAGCCTTAGAGCTGATGTCTGCGTGCTGCCGGGTCTATCAGCTGCTGAGCCATCCTCAGCACGGGAATGAAATGAGCTTAACAAAACACTCCTGTACAGAAATTTTCTGAAATCATGATAGCATTCAATGGAAAACAGAGTTCAATCTACAGAAATCCATTTTCCAGGTGTTTTAAGAACATATCTATTTTATAAAGTAATCCACATCTGTATGAGTAGAATAAAAAAGGGAAGAACCTAAGGAAACGAAAATCAAAATTTAAAAAAAGAATTCATCAGGAACTCAAAGGTAAAGATTCCATGTATTTTTACAAGACAGATTATTTTTGCAACTATGAAACATTAAGAAAGTTTTTAAAATATTAAAAAGCCATCAAGAACCTCAAACTAAGATTCCTAATAATATACTTTTTCAGATGTCTAAACTAGTTACTTTCTTGAGTGGTTGAAAGTCCTATGTTTTCATCCTCATCAAGCAAAAGCTCAGTGACACACTGCTATCACGGCTCTGCAGTCTTAGTTACAAGAGGGAGAAGCAAATAATTTAACTAAATATGCCAAACTAATTTATAAAGAGCACTCAAAACAACATTCTTGGGCCCCATTTTTAAAAAATGCACACATATCTTTTATTAGTATCAAGCATATTTATCAATCACTCAATATTTAGTACATATTAACTAAAATTATTCATTGTTAATATTAATAACAGCTTTTAAAAGTACCTTGATCTTTGTGTTTCTAAAATTTTTCCCAGTCCATTTATTAATCTGAAATAAATATAAAAGTGAGGAAGAAAAAGTAAAACAGTAAACATTAACTTTTTAAAAAAGCACACAAGGCACCTTATTTCTAAAACAGGAAGTAAGCACATAGAGATACACCTGGAACTAGAAAAAAATAAATAGAAAAAGAAGACTTTTTTATAGTTTATTTTCCTTCTAATCATAAATCAGGTATATTACACTTAGATATTAAAATATGATATGCAAAAATCTGACAGACCATGGGCTACTTTGATTTATAAAAAGACGCTTTACTTTAGAAAAAATGATTCATAAATAGCCAGTAAGTTTAACGTTCTTAAAATGAGTACATAAATCAAAATTTTTATTGATATGCAATTTTCTCCAAGCACACATTGTGAAAATGGCTATACCCATGCTAGAAATAAAAACCTAGTTATGAGTGGCTTTGACCCCAGCCTGTCCTCACTAGTCACAGTAACACTAAGTCACACATCCAGGTTCTTTTAAAGAATAACTTCTTCAGTTCCCTAACTAGGATCTCTACCCACTCTGCCGGCCCTCTCCTTTCTGATACTAAGAGAATGAAATATGGTTCCCTTTGTATGGCACCAAAAATACTTGTTAAATCCTTTTCAACATACTGTACACCTCATCTATTTATCTTTTTATCATCAACTCCACTGCCTTTAAGGTTACTTGCTGAAGATATCTGCTATTTGTTCAAGCTTGTTCTCACAGGCAAGGCTTCTCACATATGATGATTTGTAGGCAAATCTACTATTTCACAAAATTCTTAATCTTCTCTTTGGCATACACTCTATAACCTGATAGCCACTTCCTCTCAAACATGTGTACCTTCTTCCAACTCCCCAAATCTAATTCCAAGTCCATCAGAAGTCTGATGTACAATGGAGGGTAAAGAGCCAAAGGATCTATAATTTATCAAAGTGCTTTGCCCAAATTCTTTTCTGGTATTACTGTACAGTACAGGATGGTAACAAACTGGCTAACAGTCAATATTGCTGGTGTTAGAGATCCAGCTTAGACAGTCAATATGCGGATAGAAAAGCTGAGTAGTAATAATCTCTCCTTTTATGCCAAAAATGTTTGTTACATAGATTATGTTCTCCTTTCTAGCAATCACAATGATGCATAGGATTTTGAACAGAGAAAATTTAGAGCAGTATCAAAAGGATAAAAGAAGTAATCTCCATTCACCGCTTTCATCTTTCTACACTCTTCAAAAATATCAACCGTCCTTCTATTTCTCTAATTTTTTTATTCACTGAAACTTGAAATTACTATGTAAACTAAGAAAAAAAAATCTACACTCTATTAATGATAGTAATAGCGAACAGAGCACTTACTATGTGTCAGGCACCATGCAAAGTTTACCAACACTGCCTCATGTAATGCTCAACCCAAACTTATGAAGTAGGTATTATTCCTGTTTTACACATGACTTAAAAAGAACACAATGAGAAACAGACCCAGGATTAGAAGCCAGGCAGATTCCAATGTCCATGATCTTAAACACAATGCAACACTACCTGCCCTCCACATGGAAATATTATTATAGCTTCTTATAGTAAAGTCTGAGAGGATATTACTATTAAAATAATACCAAATATACAGAAAAATATGAATTTATTTCTTCCACAATTATTACTCATTGCAGCCAATCTCCTAATGAGCCTTATCTTCATTGATTCAATTTATAACATATACTATATGAACTGGCACTGAAGGATTCAAAATCTGATGTCAGCAGATTGTATCCATTAAAGATGACTAATAATGAAAGCTGTCAAATGTCTCTTTGTAGATGGCATTTATTACTTTAGGTCTTACAAAATAATTCAAAATCCCTGAATTCTAACCTCATTTGAAAAGTCCAAATGACTGTTGGATCATGTAACACATATTTGAGTACCATTCTTATTGTCCTATGTTGATCAGCCTTGGCCATGGACACTGAAGACATTAAAGCAAGCTGGAAGACAGGCATGGTTAGTTGACAGTTAAGGAAGACAAAGTCAGTGAGGATTCAGGGAAAAGTGAGACCACGTGAGTCAGGGAAGACTTTGAAAGAAGGGAGGGTGGGGGATGGGCTCTAGAGAATGGATAAAATTGCTAAAAAAAAAAAAACAAACACACACACACAGATGATGAAGGAATTCAAGGATTGAGAGAGTGAAAGTAAGAACACGGTAAGAATAAAGAAGGGATCTGGCAAGACCTACCCATGCAAAAGGAAGTAAATCGTCCTGGGGAAAGTTATGGAACTTCATGCAGGGAAAAGGTCAAAGAGAAGACAGGAAAAGGAGGATGGAGTCAAAAGACCCTGAATATCAGTCTATGAACTTTGAACTATAGTTCAAACTGAACTTAAGTTTCCACAGGGCAAGAACCATGGTAAAAATATTTCATAGAATACACTTTGGATTTGTAGGTACTTAACATGCTCGTAAGTTTGTACCTAATGGTTGTTCTTAATTTGTTTAAATCCTCTTCTGACACCAAGTCTGTTTTATTGATGATGATGATATCTGCCAAAGCAACTTGCCTAAATTAGCAAACAAAGAACAGATGTCAACAGAGAAATGTTAAGAAATTAAAAACAAATAGAAACACCTCCTACAGATCAATTAGCAGTTAAAAACTATATAAGAGTCTATACGGTGATTTGATTTACTCCTAACCTACTTATCATTCTGCAGATAGTAAGAATGACTATATAAATTAAGATTTCACATCATTTATTCAAAAAATATTCACCAAGTGCTCTCACTTGCTACTCTGGACTTACAAAGATAAGCCTCAAAAAGTTTACAATCAGGCCAGCCCTGTGGCCTAGTGGTTAAGTTCAGCACACTCCACTCTGGTGGCCCAGGTTTGGTTCCTGGGTGCTGACCTACACCACTCATCAGCAGCCATGCTGTGGCGGCAACTCACATACAAAATAAAGGAATCTTCCTCAGCAAAAAAGAAAGTTTACAATCAAGGATGATTTACAATTAGGGTGACTTTCAACTCATGACTTCAGTCAGTTCTTCAGGAAATTTAAATCACTACTGACCACTTGTTCTGAATTCTAGTTTTATGCCACCTGAAGCATAAATACAGCCAATTATTTCAAAGAACACAACCAAATTCACAAAAATAAATTAACTCTAATTCATTGAAAATGCAGGTTTCAACAGCATGTACATTACAATCCCATTTTTGTTTAAGTAAACTGTATATGAAAAAAGATTAATGCACTCATCTCAAAATATACAGTTGCAATCTTTAAATTGAAGGCCTTCTAGGTTTAACTTTATTTTGGCTTTTATAACATTTTGCTATTTTCTATTTGGCTTATTTACATTTTCTAGAATAAAGATATTTTAATAAGGAAAACAGTACCAAAAATATTTAAGTTCAGTCTAACGTGAATCAGAACTAGAGACCAAATGCAGTGCTTAGGCACGACTACAAAACAACAGAGCACCATGCTCCAGAAGGAAAGGGAATCAACTGCTTGCTTGCAGTCTTTATTATTTATGCCTGCATCATGCCTAGCAAACCTCAGGGGGGCTCCCTCTTAAACCCAGCAGCATATTTAGTGACTGTCTTCCAACCCCAAACCTTTTCCCATTAGGAAGAAGATGCTTAGGGTAGACTGACTAATTTAAATATTTATAAGTCTAAAGACAAACCAAGTGGGAACATAAAGGTATTTAAACAAAAAATGTTCTAAATGCCAAAATAAAACTATTTCCATATTTGTTCCTCTGTTGTTCTGCGTAACAATGAACTATGGAATCAAATGAATTACATTAAAGAAGGCAGTAAGTGAGCCAACACTTTTTTTTTAATAATTATCTTCAATCCCCCCAAAATTGTATGAGACCAAGAAAATATTTTCAAATGTTAACATTTCCCAATCTCTTCAGAAAGAACTCTTGTGCCCAGTAGTAACTTTATGCTATAATGAAAAATAGTTTTAAATAAAATTTTAGTTATAAATAGCAAGAAATCAACTACATGAAAAAAGGTGATAAATTCTCCTTGACGATGTTTTTATATTTGTTTGTTTTTGGTTTCCCTATTATAATTTTCTGTTTCCAATTAGCCAGTAATCAATATATACTTTAAACATGAATACCTAGAAGCTTCATTGATAAGGCCATCAGGTTTTTCTTCTGCTAAATGCTAAAGAAAAACAAAGTGTGACATAAGTTACCGTGGTGTAACTCAAAATCTAACGTCAGCACAAAGGATTTTACTTTAGACACTCCTGTCTCGCCTCGAATAAAGACTTCAACAAGTTCTTTTACCCAATACACAAATTCAGAACTAACTTTTCTATCTGAAAGCATTTTCTTCCTCATTTGTAATTTTTTTCCTAAAGTGAACCTGAGGGATTTTTTGGGGGAAGTGGGGGCAAAGGCTTAAATTTTGTCCTCCTGACTTCTTTCCCTCACAAAGAAAACCCTCCAGGTTTAAATAATGTCATAAAAACAAAGAACATTATAGTTCAGATTTTAGGCATTTTCCTCTTTACAAAATTGTTCTTGTTCTAAATATCCATTATTATCTATAAAAAAAAAGAGAACCACTGAAATTGTACTTTCTTAAAATCTAACACACTTCCCTCCATTTCTACCCCCATGCCCCACTCCCCCACCCCAGAATCATACACAATACAAACTCAGTGCTGGGCCCTTCATATTCCCTAGAAACAAATAAGCTGTGGGCAGAACACAGCCCTAATTCTAGCCCAAAAGCAGTTTATCATTAGAAGCTAACACTAGAGTAATCTGGCCTCTCAGTGCAACTATTATTTTGCTGACCTCTCCAGATTCAAGCTAGCTCCAAAAAATATTTTGACATTGACTTCAAGGCCCATGAGGTAGGTTTCATCTCTCTGGAAGCAGTTATTATTTTCCCATAACCCTATTTATATACCTAAAGTCATCAATGACCTAATTCATCTCTGAAAAATGTTTCATCTTCATTTCCTTAACCCTCAATAGATGTCCCATCACAATAAAAAGCTGCCTACTGAGGTTAGAGGCAATTAGATTATATTAATACTATTTGTATTTGACTCAAACTTCACAAATTATTAAATGTTTATACACATATCTCATTTAGCCTTCATAACAATTATGGAAAATGGCTATTCTCCTCATTTTATGAAAGAAGAAACTAAATCTAATACTGTCACCATCACAGGATACCCTAATAATAGGGCTATTTTTCAAAAATTGAAAACATGCTCAATATAAGTAAAGTGAACATAATTTTTAAATCTTTGTGAAGGCTTTTTTTTTCATGTAAAATCAGTCTTGCATACGCTGTTACACAAATTTTAATACTGTCAGCCTTGTGTATCTGTGCGTTCCAGTTCTGCCTCCGTGGATTCAACCAACCTCAGGTCGAAAGGCCTTCGGTGGTTGCATTTATACTGAACAAGTACACACTTTTTTCTTGTCATTATTCCTTAAACAATACAGTATAACAATCCTTTACATAGTATTTACATTGTATTAGGTATTAAAAGTAATCCACAGATGATTTAAAGCACACAGGAGGATGTGTGTAGGTTATATGCAAATACTACATCATTTTATATAAGAGACTTGAGAATCCAGATTTTGGTATCCACAGGGGTCCTGGAACCAACCTCCCAGGGACACTGAGGGGCGACTGTATTCACAGAAGAGTACATACATAAAGATTACCTAAAATTGACATTCAAAACTGTTTCACCAAACCAGTTTCACACCTCATGGGGAGGAAGATCATTAAGGTTTGGGGATAGTCTGGAACCTAAGAGCAAGTTGGTATAATTTAGCCTTGATTAAGGCCACAGAGAAAAACTTCCTTCTTCTAAAAGTTTGCCAAATTCTATTTTGGAGGAAACAAGACTAAACTACAACTACAATAATGAACTGATTTCCACTTTAGGTACAATCCTATAAATTCAACTGCAGACCCAATCTGAAATTACGGAAGTCACAGAACTTGGAGAATATTGTATCAAAAACTGTTCCTGGCCAAAAGACCAAGAATATTTTTGCTAATTATTCTTAGCCTGAAGCTATAACAAATCCTATTATTATGTCCTCGGGAGAACAAGGCTTTTACTATACTGGGAATAGTATCTGACACCCAGGCTCAACAAATATTTGTTGAATGAGTTCTAGTTAACACCTCTTATTTGTTGACATAGATACATGGATATTGTCATTTGAAAAATTCTGTGTAACATGCAATAACAAATCCCTTTCTAATCAGCCATAAATCTGTTTAACAAAGATGTATTTTTTTCCAAGGATCCTGTAATATTGAAGTTCTTTTAAAAATCTGAAATATTTTTCAAAAGATTGTCTTGTTGACCTTTTGGAAGCTTTATGTACATACAAATTTGGGGTTCCTACACTGTGAGTTGCTGGGGTATAAAAAAGATATGGCAAGAAAATTAGAGATTTGTTTTTTTATTTCCATACCTAAATGGAAGTAATAAAATAGTAGTTTCACAAAGTAACTCATGTTTATAAGGGACTTCCTTCTCCAGATTAGAAATCTTGACTCAAAGCTAACTGGGATGGACTAAAATTTGACTACCTCCAGGCAATCAAAAAGCATAATAAAAAATGTTAAAATTTCCCCAAATAAAAACCTACCAATATGTACAACTCTATAATAATCAGATATAATTATAGCAGAAGAGATAAACGCCCTGTTCTATGCACATATGAAGGCTATACAAACATAAAGAAATAATAAGTGCATATTAACATTTATTTTCTCTGGCTATCAGCCCAATGTCTCTCCTAAGCGACTTTCTACCTCCCCAAGTCAAACTTTGAAAGGACTAAAACCAATGTTTGCTATTCAAAAGGACACTCTCCAATAACACATTACACACCATTAGTCATTAAGTCAAATGACTTCCATTTATAAAGTTAAAAAAAAGAAATTTAGACATTCTATTCTACCTGTACAGGCAAGAAAGGAAAAATTTTTCCAAATCCTTTTTCAAAATATTTTGTGTCTATAGATAGATATAGATATATAGATATCTCCCCAAAGGATTCCCTGTCTCTGCTTAGAGACTGTGGCTTTTGCTTATATATAAAAAATAATTTTGTTACTAATTAATCCAACATTTAGCTAAACCATTTAGATAAACGGTTAAGGTTCAACCCTCCAACTTAGCATACCATAAGAAAGAAAGGAACCCTCTGAAATAACACCTTTGTAGACACAACTTCAGTATAGGTTATAGGGTGCCCTTTTCTGCAGAAATAGAAATGAGCTGGACCAAAAAAAAAAAAAAAGAAAAAAACACTGTTGTTCACCAAAGTGGAAATAAATCTAGTGTCAAAGGTGTCAGATGACATTAAAAAAAGAAGCAGCTTCTATTCCTTTCCAATGGATTGGTTATAGATCTAACAGCATTTTAGCTTTTAAAAAAAGATTATTGCATAATGTCAGTCTATTTATTTTTCTGGTCTTTTCCAAGCCAAACTGTTTTCTGACTGAATTGTTTCAACAGCTTGTGCAATATACCAGAAGAACCAAAAAGAAACCTCTCACTTGACCTTTTCTGTGTAACTTCATTCATTGATTCTATTGCATTAAATGCTGTCACATTTGTAGAACTGAAAAGAACAATGTCAGTAGCCCAAGTGTCAAGTCTGGAGAATAGAGAGCTGTCACTTGAAGTTGTCCAATTCTTTGCCCATGATTAAAAAATGAATATTTCAGATCAATGGGTGACAATCCCATTAGAGTGATAGCCCATGATATCAATTACCACTTCAGTTTCAATTTGGCTGGCTGGCCACAGGGTACCATTTCTCAGCTTTACTTGTGATGGGCTGGCTCTGTGAAGCATGACACCCTTAAATTGCTGCCCATTATCCAAGTGTCATTACTTGTACTGCCTCAGAATTCTCTGAATCACAAGCAGCTACTGGGTCAAGCTTTGCAACCAGAGGAATTGGACAAGTTGGCAAATTCTTTATATAAAGGAAAAGTTATTTATCTGGCATCTGACTTAGAAAATCTAAAGTTTCCATTATCCTGACAGTATGTCAGTTTTACGTAGGTATATTGATTTAATAATTTAAGAGGTTTTATCAAGGTGGCAGAGGGTTAAACGTTTACTGTGTTTGCATTATTCAGAATGTTGCTTTCTGATTTTTTTGGCTTCTATCACACTGATAATAGATTCCATTTAACTCCTCTGCACACTCAAATATACATATAAAATTATTCCTATAATCATAAATAAAGAGTTTGACTTTGGGTATGGTACTTTAAGTCTACCAAAAAAACAAAATATCCTGTTATTTATCCCATAGGAATCCAAAATTTGGTAATAAATTTGTATAGAATATGGATTCAAACATGCCTACAATAAACACTCAGACTGAAGAATTTGACCTATTTTTTTGCTTCCTTTGTAAACATTTTGCTAGAAATATCATGATTTCAGAAGAGTCAGAATTTTTCTGAGTAAAATGTAATATTTGGGATCTTTCTTTGATTCTTAAGACTATCAGTAAATTTGGACTTGAAAATCTAAAAAGGAATTATCTCCCAAACTTCTCAAATTAGGATGTTGTATACCTGAGGGAACTGAAGGGCCCGTGAAGGGGTACTGTAGCCATTTGGCAAGCTTGCCTTATATTCCTAGAGTATAATTTTATTGATGGTTTGAAAGAAAAACTTTTCAAGTTAAGAAATTCAGGTATAATGTGAGGTAGAATACAAAATGGACATGTATTTTTAAACATGAAATTCAAACTTCTAAGAAATGATTACTCTGGGCACTATCCATATCCTAGATTGGGACCAGAGGATAATTTCACTCTCTTCTGCCTTTAGTAATATTTCACTTGGAAAACTGAGAAACACTTTTCCTTTATGCAACAACATGCTTTTAAAAATCTTACTAAGTGCATTTTATGAATTGAAGCCCATTTAAATGCATCTGAGGATCTTGGTAGTTACAAAAACATCCACAGCCTTTCAGTGTAGAGGTTCTCCTCACTAAACCTATATATAAATCCTGATTTCTTCAAAATAAGGTAAAGTAATATTTTTTAAAAACTGAATTATCTCCAGCTTGTGTCTGATAGCTGTTTAACAAGAAAAATAAGTTTTCATATGCTTTATCAAGCTCAATTTTCTCTATCACACAGAAAAATCTTAACCAACATTGGGGTTGAATCCTAGAGGAGTTACAAATACCCAAACTTTATCCTGTCGTATCCTGATTATAAAATACTACACTTCCAACTTTTATTACATCAGTAAGAGTAACAGAAAATAAATATTTAATTTAAAAACACAAAATAAATAAAAGACACAAATTTCACCTATTGTTCAAAGATACTTAAAAAAAAGTTTTTAAGAAAAATTACAAACAGATACAAATGTAGAGAAAATAACATGATCAATCCCCATATACCCAGCTCTTAACAAATAATTAGCAACTCATAGCAATTTTTCAACTTACTTTTAACCCATATTTTGAATCCACAACAGTGATGATACCTACAAAGAATAAATCTTTTAATAACCTTTATACTTGAGAAGGAACATTAAAACTAATCTATTTCAGTTCACAAATGTTACTCAATAAAATACTGTTTTCTCTCTTGCCAATGCTGCAATTTAATTCAATTCCACTAATAAGTAGATGCGTTTCAAACATGCACTGAGTGTCTAGTACTATTTTAAAGCACTAGGTAGGATATAAAATAAATATATTTTTTAAATTAAATATTCAAACAAATAAGAAAATAAGATTTCTCTAGCCTTTAAAAAGCTTACAGTCCAAAATGATGAGACAAATTTCATAACATAAAGCTGAATGTAACAAATTACACAAGACAGGTTATCTCTAGTTTATTTTCACATAATCAAAATCAAGACTTTTCTTAAGATTTAAATTATTGCTTAACTCTCACCAAATCTAACTTATACAAATGTTTTACATAACACATACCTAAGTTTCCAAAAGACCAATTAGTTGAGCAATCTCTGACTTTATATGCTAAATAACTTTTTCAAAGGATAACAGCAGAACAAAGTTGATAAATTCAACAGCTACGCGCCACATATATTAGGGCTAAATGATGAGGCCCAGCTTCAATGATTCTTAAATTTCATCACTTAGTCTACGAAAGACCTGGTTTAAAGAAAGGTGAAGGGCAGTAGTGGGGGAATGGACATGGGGCAGAAAGTTTCTAATACGTCTTAAATGAAGTCTATGAATAAAATTGCCCAAAGGTGTTAAGGTAAATAAAGTAAGGGATGGGGGACTTTCCTTAATTCTTATCTTCAAGGGAAAATGAAAGCAAAAATATGATCCCCAAACTGTATAGCTTATTTAAAATAAAAAGTTCTAACACTACACTAAGTGCATAAATCAAACAATAGGGGGTACAGGAAATCTACACAGTATTTTAAAAGGAAAACTTTAGTGGAAGCACTAAATTGGGAGTTGAGATTAAGATTTGACATCTCGTTCTAGCACTGGGGCTTTAGAATCTGTATGAACAAAGACTTACTTCATCATCAAACTAAACAAGTTTAAAAACATTAACAAGACATGGAATTAAAATTGTAACATAAATGAACAAAAATGACCTTAACCATAACAATAACATTTTACTTGAAAACAAAAGAAAATTCGCTTTTTAACTTACCATCAAGATAAATATCAACTCCTAATTCAGCATCAACCCAAAACATAGAAGCTACAGCACCTGAGAATATATGATAATATTCATCAAATAAAAATATTTCTTTAAACTGAGAAACACGATTCTATCCATAATTTTTTAACTTGCCCAAACAGAGTTAGCAGGCAAACACATACACAAATTAAATACAGGTTTCCAATCTTTTTATGGAAATTACAGTGATAGAAACTTTTACTATGTATACTCCTTTCTTCCCCTCCCTTTTTCTTCAAAAAAAAAAAAAAAGACCAACTCTTATCACATACAAATCCAACACCAAGCTCTACCCACACCATAATAACTTATCAACAGATATTATCAAATAATTTGGGCAGTATGGCTATATGCACATAGGACTGATTTTTATTTTCTCTCTCCTGAATATAATAACCATACGGTTCACAAATAACAAATTATCTCTCTAAAATCCCAATTCCAAAATCACTGTCCAAAAAGTTTTTAAATTTACTCATAAGTTTTAGAGAACAAAGACCAAAAAGTAAAATTATATACTCCATGTCATTACTAATAAATCCTTACACTATTTATATAGCACTGATATAAAATTTGGGTCTGAGGAAAAATAATTTATAAATAAGAAATTAAAAGTTGTTTTTGACAGAAACTGTTCAGTACCAAACCACACACCCTGATTAGTAGGCCACAACATAAGAAAAAGAAAACTGACAACAAAGAAAGTATTTGACTTTTCAAAGCATCACAGGTCCAGTTAGTGACAGGCCTGTCTAAAAGAATGAGTATCGGGGAAAAACAAGGATAACTGAACTCATTCCAATGTCTAAAGCTGTCCACCTACCCTGACGAGATGTGGTCCCCCAAGCATCACTCTGTGTCAACAATGAAATACCTGTCAGCTGTTCACAGTGATTACTCATGCAAGATATAGCAAGGGCCACAAGATCTAATGGTTTCCTGATACCTATTGATTTTTTCCCAAAAACTTAATAGTTTTCCAATTTGACTGAAATAGGATTTGTGAGTAACAGGGGCTGAATCAATGCCTGTCCTTTTCAAGGAAATTACTTTACCCTGACAATTATTTAGCTTAGAAGTGGAGAGTGTCAGGCTCCTAAACAGGAAGCAACTGAATTGCCAATAAGAATTTTCTTCACTTACTTGGCTAACAACATGATTTTAATTAATGAGGGAGAAAAAAGTAAATCTACTGTGAGTATCATTACTCCAAACAATGTCATAAAAAAAAGTATTAATTTTTTCCATTCAGTAAAACTGCTAGCATTGTACATAAATCATTTTTTTTTAATTCATTGATTTCTATTCAGATAGACTGTAAGTCCTACAGTTAATATCGGCCTAATGTTAAGTTGAACTGTAAGAGTGTATTAGAGTTTTTATTCTAAATCTGATGTGCATCTTTGATAATACTTAGCAGGCTACTCAAGAAAGAACTATTTAAAATGTGGATGGAGGTGTTTAGCAAGAGGAGTAAAGATGACAGAATGAAATTAATCAGTGGTTCTCAACTCAGGGTGATTTTTCTCCCCAGGGAGTATTTGTCAACGTCTGGAGTTATTTTTGGTCATCTCAACTAGGGGAATGCTATGGACATGTGGCAGATAGGAGCCAGAGATACTGTTAAACAATCTACAATGCACAAGGCAACCCCCCACAGGCAAGAATTTTCCAACTCAAAATGTCATTTGTGCCAAGGTTAAGAAATCCTGAGATAGATTATAGAATCTCCCTTCTTCAAAATCTAGTAAAAACAAAAAAAAATTTTAAAGCCAAATTTTATAAGCAGCAACCAAACATACAACCTCTTCCATAAATTTTGAAGAGTGATAGTCAAAATAAGAAACACAAAGTTCTATGTGACTTACAATAGTTCTTAATTCTACTCCCATTCCCAATAAGAGGTTACAGGAAAATAGTTTACAAAATCCTAATACTCATCACGAATAGCTTTCAAAATGGCAAGAAGTAGAACTGAGGGAAGAATAAGCAACGCAAGGAAAAATCAACAAAAAAACTTCCAGGGTAAAAGTTCCTAACCAACTTCACATTTGTGGGGGAGGGTTCACTTTCTAGGGCACAGCAGCGAAATGAAGCAAGAGGTCTAGGGCTCGAGGATGCCCCCGCACGAGGTATGGAATGTATATTCACGAATAGTTGGAGCAAACCCAGGAAGGGAACTGTTGGTATTTTAAGAGAGCAGAGCCTAAAAGTCATCTTACCCATCTGGCTCTCTCAGTCACCCCTTTTCCCTTTGTGTCCCCGTCTCTGCTCCCAGCAATACTCAGCTTTCAAACTGAGGCTCAGGAGAAAAACAAGCAGGTAAGATGGGTAGGGTATTAAAAAGAAATCATCAACACCACATCTAAGTACAATAGCCCCTCCTTATCCAGAGGGTAAGTTCCAAGACCCACTGTGGACGTCTGAAACTATGGATAGTAGCAAACTTTCCATATACTATGCTGTTTCCTCTACATAAATACCTACAATAAAGTTTAATTTATAAATTAGACACAGTAATAAATTAATAACAATAACATAATAAAAATAGAACAATTATAACAATATACCATAGTAAAAGTTATGTGAATGTGGTCTTTCTCTCTCTCGAAATATTTTATTGTACTGTACTCACCCTTCTTGTGATGATATGAGATGATACAATGCCTACGTGATGAGATGAAGTGAGCAGAATGATGCAGGCATTGTGATGTAGTTATTTTCGGACCACGGTTGACCATGGGTAAACAAAACCACGCAAAGTGAAACTTTGGATGAGAAGGGACGACCATAGATAGAAGTTCTCTGAGCCTCCTTCCTCAAGCATGAACATGCTGAAAAAACTATGTACATGTATTACAGCTTAGATGAAACAAAAAAGAAGATAAAGGGCAGAAAGGAAAAAAACTGAAGAAATGAATAGGGCATCAAATGGCAAAGAACCCATTCTGGAAGGAAACACAATCCAAGAAGCCCAAGAAAATTCTCAATGGCCTCTTCATAATAAAGAACTTAAAAGCAACACAATCTTAATTAAAAACAAACTCTAAAGTAAGATAAAGCAGAATAATACGAAAAGGTAATTTGCAGTGCTAAAGAAATAAACTGAGGTACAACATACCATTACTTAACCAAGTAATTCATTTAAAACATCAAGGAACAGAACAGACATTGGTAGAAACACAATTACTGACAAAAAGGAAGGTTTGAGATGATGACAGTAAATGCTGAGGCAAAAGACAAATCAAAACAATTAAAAGATAATAGATACGGAAAACAAAAGAAAATTAAATATAGGGAAAATTGGTGTCAGAATGTAGAGGACCCAATAATTTGACAGAAAACCTCTCACGGTAATAAATAAGGAAAATGTACCTAAATGAAGAACTAATCTAGGAAAAAATGATTATGAATGACACTTAGGTGTATCTTGGCTATATTACCGAACCTCAAAAAAAATTTTTCAGGCATTTTGGATGAAAAAGCAAGTCACTTTCAAGGAAGTGGGAAGAAAATAGACTTCTACAGTAACATTTACCGCTCCAACATAATGAAATAACGACCACAAAGTTGTAATGAAAGTGTTTCTAAGGATACCATGTCCTGCCAAGTTGTTTTTCAAGAATAAAAACAACAGACATTCTCAAACATTAAGAGAACAACAGCACTGAAACTCAAAAAAATACAGCACTCCCAAATCCTTCCTGATGAAATAAAAAGAGAAAATATTGGACAAGGAAATCCAGCCAATCAAAAAATACTAAGAGATCACGGAGCAACATTTGCAAAGTTCTGAGGAAAAGAAATTGTGATCTGGAAAATTTTACACCTAGCCAAGTAATCCTTCCAGTATAAAAGTATTCTCAAGCAATGAAGTATGCAAGAACTCAGGGAATACAGCACCTACAGCTGGAAAAGATTACCTGACCATGACGTTCAGTCAATCAAGAGACTGATCCACTCAGGAATGGGGAAGCCACAATACTGGTAATAAGGACTAAAACTGCTTAAACATAGAACTAAATAAAAGTATGACAACGTAAATGTCAGAAACCCTGAAAACAGCACAGAACACAATCACCCAAAACTAGGAAATGGGAGAAAGAAGAAGAGTGTTAATTCCCTCATCTTTTATGCCATGGAGTCAGCAGAAATACTGAAACGTGGTTTAAGAAATAATTTGTCCAATTTCTGTTCTTTACAATCTTTTCTTTTGTTCCTTAACTCATGTCTCTTGCAGTAAAGAAGTATTTATCTGATATTCAGCAATTCCTTCACTTCTTTCAAGTTTTCTTCTTTCAGATTTAAGTAAAACTAATAATTATTAAGAATAGCATAAAGAATGTGATCCCATTTTTATAAAATTTTTTCTGTATATTTATACTGCTTTCAGAAGCACATAGAGCAGAGATTCCCAAATTTACACATGTATAAGAATCACCTGGAAGGTTTCTTACAAGAGATTACTAGGCCTCATCCTTCGAGAGTCTGATTCAGTAGATCTGGGATGGGGCCCAAGATCTGCCTCTTTCACAAGCTCCCAGGTGACAATGAGGCTGTCATTCAACACACAACAGCGAGTAGCACTGACACAAGAGAAATCCCTGGAATGAATTTATTTATTTATTTAATTTTGTGTGTGTGTGAGGAAGATTGGCCCTGAGCTAACATCTGTTGCAAATCTTCCTCTTTTTGCTTGAAGAAGACTGGCCCTGAACTAACATCTGTGGCAGTCTTCCTCTATTTTGCACGTGCACTGCTGCCACAGCATGGCTTGATGAGCGGTATGGGTCCACATCTGGGATCCGAACCCGCAAACCCAAGGCCACCAAAGCAGGGCGCACAGAACTTAACCATTACGCCACTGGGCTAGCCCCACTGGAATGAAATTTACCTACTTGAATTTCATGGTACTGAGATATAGGGTGATTTTTTTAAACTTTTTTCTTCCTATTTTCTTAAGCATTAGATTGTTGTTTATTTTATAATGAATATTCCATTTTTACCCAAACAACAAAATCACTATTCTAAAGAAAGTCAGAACCAAGAAACACTAACCGGTTTATAACTACAATTTGTACAAAAGCTTTCTCTGAGATCTTTAACTTTTGTTTCTTCTGAAAAATTGAACCGTGTTTTATTAAACTCACCTACTATCCAAAAAAGTTTCAAAAGTTTTTCTCTATCAAGTGGCTACAATGAAACTGATATTTGCTACTTCAAAAAGATGCATAAAATATATTTTCCCACCTTATCAGATTTAAACTACTTTAATATTTAACACCAATGTAATAGTCAAGTTGTATCATCAGTAAGACCTATTGGAAACGTATGAAAAATTCATGCCTACTATAAGGACCAAAAGAGCCTAACTCAAGACCGATGTGAAAACATGGGGAGAAAGTTATTATGTAATACTTCTAAGTACAATAACCATTGATTACAACCAAATCTTCAGTATATTCCAATATTTCTTTTAAAAAGTTATGACCCTTTTAATAAATTATTCCCAAACAAACAGAGTTTTATGGCCCAATACCACAGACTCAGATCAAAAAAGAAATAATGGTATAGTTCAGACTTACTAAATGTTCTGCAAACTAGGAATAAAGGTTACCTAAAAGTTACTTGGCTAAGAAGGAAACAGAAACCCATTGTTAGAAACAGGTTGACTTTGTGTAGCTCTCAACAGAGAAGTTTAGATGTTTTTCCATTCAGAGACAAAAATTTCATGGACAATCATTATTAATTCCACACCAGGAAAAAGGCCCAGTATGCTTAATTTAACACTGTAGCTTATGACAGCATTTACAAATAAAATTATTTCAAGTTTAGTAGGAGAAAAACACAATGCTAACAATGAATTTAAAGGGAATAAGTAATGCTGAGATTAGAGTCCAAAAGCTCTTAAAACTCTCTAAATGACCCTTTAAGAAAGCTGGATTAGAAAGTAATCAGAAATAAGATCTCTGTAGAGTATAACCAATCAAATATACACTTAGAAGTAGGATGTCCCCATTTTTCCTAAATTTCCATATTTTTAACAACTTTTGTTCCTACCAATAACTCTAAGTCAATCAGTAAAACTTCAAATTCTATTACCAGGTTAAAAGTACCAAGCACTCTGATCATCTTTCATCTGCCAAAGAAACATGACAACCCAGTAATTTTTGTCTTTTACACCAAAAAAATTTTTTAATCTGGAGTACAGCTTTAATACTCATTTTAGAAATTTCTTTAGTACATTTGTTTTAAAATGTTTAAGAATTACATTCTGGTTATTAATAATATCATATCTTACCAGGATCTGCTAACCCAGTGGTCTCTAATAGTATGTAATCAAATTTCCCCTTCTTCTGCATCAAATTCTCAATAGCTCTAAGGCCATTGTCCCTGGAGAATACCAAAACATAATACAGAGTTGATGGACTGAATATTTTTAAATGATCATTACAAACATTTTAAAATATATTCAGCAGCCTGAGATAAAAACATCTTTAAGAATGTGAATATTTAACTTAGTCCTAAGTTTCTAACAAAATGCCCACCCAGTATTTATCAATGAGGGGAAAAAAACAGATGCATATACACTGATAGGAATTATCAAATACATGATGAGTTAAAACTTTAATTTTATTGAAATTAAAAGCAAAGGGAATTTCAATATACCTGACTAAAGTAAGCCAGAATCTGTTATTTTTACAGCTTTATGAAAGAAAAGTATCAACATCCAAAATAATGATAAAATTTATGAATTATATAGTTTAATATAACAGCTAAATAAACCCTACCATTAAATACTCTTAATTATGTTCTGAATTAGGGTACCAGGCTTTAATTTCTCTTTTTTTCTTATAATATCAAAAGTGCAAGAAATACTTAATGGATTGCATTTTGGTTATTCAAGTAAAGGTTATGATTTTAGCCTTGTTAATAATTTGACTCAAAGTCAAACACGTAACATAGTAAATGACGTAGAAGAAATTTAATAAACTACAACATACAAAACTAATAGTAGAGGTACTAATCTTCGTGATTCACTCAACAAATATTTGGGGGACTACTACGTGCAGGTCCTTTCTAAGATCTGTGGTATATTAGTGAATAAAACAGACAGTCCTTGGAAACAACTCTCACTGGTGGAACATAATATAAGGTTTTTCTCTTTTTTGATGGTCATTTATTTTTGTTTTTTGGAGGCTGAATTCTTAGAAAAAAGAACAATGACATTAAATTCAGAACAATCATTTTTTATATATGAAATGAGACTTTCATGTACCACAGAGATTAATAAATCTTGACATCAAAACCAATAAAATAATTCAATAAAAGGACCACAGCATGAGAGCAGACAGCAAAAGAAATAAGATAGCAAAAAACACTTTAAGAAAATGCATCCTAATAAAAGTCTATTTTCTATTTGAAAATACAATGAAGCAGACTATGAAAATTCAGTAAATTATGCAAGAAAATCAAAGCTGGAAATGTAATCAATAAACATTTATAGTAAACCAACAAGCACACAGTAAACACATTCCTCACTTTACTGAACAGCAGAGGCAACCGTTTCTAAGTTCCAGCCATTCTTCGTAGAGCTCTCCACCTTGGCTGACAGCTAAGGATTTCTCCACTGCACTTCCTGGAATAATTAACAAGAAGCGCTCTTTAGATTACGTTCACTAGCCCACCAAAAACGAAGATGAGGATACTCACTAACAGAGCAGACTTCAAGGCAGAAAATACATTTTATAAATTTTATTCTTTCATTCTATCCATGTAGCCTCAATAGCTAAACTATTACTCTAGATTATTTTAGCTTTTATTTCTTTGAGAGGATTTAAGCCCCTAAAAGGCAAATCCAAAATTAATGCATCATACCTACTGCGTCTTTAGGCCTCTTACTTGCCTGCTCCCATTTCCTAATAGGGCAGCTATTTTAAAGGCATTTTTTTTTGTTCATGGCCAACTTTCTAGATAGACTAGTATGTTTTATATATTGATTTTTATATGCCTTTCAACCTCTTAAGGAATGTTTTTTTGGGGGGTGAGGGAGATTGGCCTTGAGGTGACATCTGTGCCAACCTTCCTCTATTTTGTATGTGGGATGCCACCACAGGATGGCTTAATGAGCAGTGTGTAGGTCAACACCCGGGATCCAAACCTGTGAACCCCAGGGTGCCAAAGGGGAGTGCATGAACTTAACCACTATGTCACTGGGCAGGCCCTGGTTCATCTATTTTTTTCTTTTCACTCTTTCTCTAAATTGTTTTTATTTCTATTGGACTACTCAGTATTCCCAATATAAGTAAAAACTCTAGTTCATTTTGAGGAAGTTTGCTTGGCCAGGGTATCAATGTGCTCATTTAAAAATTAAATTTTAGTCATATACATATAGGTTTCCTAGCAATGCTTACTTGAGAAAGAGTAAATACGTTTGAGATTCTGACATGCTTGTTATCATATAAGAATGATTTTAATTGTCTTACTTTTCCTCCAATAAAAAAATATACCAAAGCCAAGGAAGAGCTGTAAATGTCCAATGAAGGAAATGGTCAAATAAAGGGAAAAAATTTTCATTTATATGGTTTTTTGTATATATTTCAGTTAGGCAATAATAAAGAGCTTTAAAAACAGTTGCTATAAAATTCAGGGTGTAGAGAACACAAATAAGATGTGAAGAAAAGGATTGTGAATGCTGTCAAGGACAAAATGGTGAAAATAATCCAGAAAGAATGAAGAAAATAGCAAGAAATAATAATAAATGTAATCAGTGTGCAACAGAAGATCAGTTAATAAGAAGCTAGAATAAAAGACTACAATTTAAAAATCTTAAGATTTTTATTTTGTCTAACAGGATTTTTCTCTTTAGTTCATTGAAATAAAAAATTAAGTTTAATTATTGTTCATAAAACCTAGTTCCTTTACTAATTTACAACTGAAAAAATAGTACACTTTAAGAAATATCCCAACAGAAGTTATACTTTTTGGCTAAAAGTGAGCTTTTACTAAAATTCATACTTGAGAAGAAAAACTTATAAAAGTAATCAAAGAATTGTATCTAACATTGCTGAAGAGATTTTTTTAACCACAGTTCGGTATTAAAGACAAAAAATTTAAATGGTTTGTATTTTCACAGACAATCGAAGTTACTTGAGGAGAGAGACCACATGTTTAACTTATTTTCAAAATCTTCAGTTTGAACTGCTTTTCAGATAATAAACATTCAACAAGGTTAACATATAATAACTAAAGCATTTCCAAATATTTCTCAAAAGTTGAAATTAAACAATATACTCAATATAAAATAACTTTTCTAGTTCCTAAACTTTCTTTCATATGTTTAGATTTTTACTTCTTGAGTTATTTCATGTAAACATCTAATTTAAGTCTGTTGGTATGAATTCCAAAGTTATACAAAATGTTACAGAAACTGATTTCAGTCTCTCAAATCAAAACAAAGCTTGACAGAAATTAATCCAATTTTCCAAAACTGTTCACATTATAATACCCTGCATTTTCATTTTTAAACGTGGAATATTAACTGACTAGTGGAATACACTGTCCTATAAATTCTTGCAGCGTGGCATTTATTGAACTATACTCACCTTCCCCAAATTCGTTTAAAATAACTGCTACTCTTTTACTATGTTGCTCTGTCAGAATATAGTTCAGAAGTGTTGTCTTCCCAGCACCTACAAAACATATTTGTTTTAAATAAAAAATTCAAAGACTAATTTTAAAGGCACAAAAGAGTCCCAATGGTTTTAAAAATTTTCGTGCTATTTTTCAAATATTATTTCACTATTGCATAGAAAATTCTAGAGGAAAGGATTAAAGGACCCTTTGAAAGCTATTAAAAATACTTTCTGTTAACATAAAATTTTTTTAAATACTTACAAATACTCCTACAAGTTGGATTACACAGCTTTCTGTGAACTCATATGACAAAAATAATAAGCCACCTACATAACTTATAACGTAAAAGCATCTAAATTTTCTATTAAATAAGGAATTATTGAAGTAATGGCTCCCAAGGAATAAATTACTCATGTAGTTTACAAAATATAAAATACTTAAATCTGGGGCCGGCCCTAGGGCCGAGTGGTTAAGTTCTCGCACTCCACTTCGGCAGCCCAGGGTTTCTCTGGTTCGGATCCTGGGCACAGACATGGCACTGCTCATCAGGCCATGCTGAGGTGGTGTCCATCCCACACGCCACAACTAGAGGGACCCACAACTAAAATATACAATTATGTACTGGGGGATTTGGCGAGAAAAAGCAGAAAGAAAAAAAGAAAAAAGAAGATTGGCAACAGTTGTTAGCTCACGTGCCAATCTTTAAAAAAAAATTGCAAAAAAAATACTTAAATCCCTTTACACAATGAAAATGTTTCTTAGCCAAGAAATATGGTTTACTTCCCTAAAATTTATCTATAAAGACCTTTTATTTCAACACGCATCATTAACCAAACAAAAATTCAGACTGACTATATGGGTACTTTTAGTATGCTTAATCTATAAAATTGATTTACATAAATAAGTATATGTATATATTTATTTATATGTATTTATAAATACATATATTTACATATATATGTACATATGTATATATCTGCACACAGAAAATGGAGAATGGATGTAGGCAATATTAACAATGGACAAAATATTCAATATTTAGAATGATAAATTCAGAAAGCTACACTAACTTTATCCAGTAGGTGGCATATTAAACCTAATATGTTCAGCTCAAGTAGAAGAAAAACGCTTGTCGTGTGAACCATGCACACCAAAATTTTCCTAGAGGAAAAAAAAAACCAACCCAAACTGCACAGTAGCATAGTTCAATTGTACCACTTTTTTTTTTTTAATTTATCTACCTTTCTGTTGGTGGACATTTGGGTTTTTTCCAGTGTTTTACCAAAACAAACAGTGCTGCTAAGAACTTTTAAACGTAACCTTGTATACGTCTTCTGAAGTAAACTGACAAGATTCCTAGGGTACACCTAGGAGGCATTTACTCAGTATTAGGGTATTAATATTTTCAACATTTTTAGGTCATATTCCTTTAAAAGCTGTTGAAGAGATGGAAGGCTTGTGCTTAGAGTGCTTTAGGAAGCTCAAAATCACGAAAGTGTGAAGTATGAAAGGGAAAGGACAGACCTTAAGGAGGCAATGAGGAAATTCCTAAAGCCAGTCCAAGTGTGAGACAGAAACCCTGAACGCTAGCACTGTATTAGGTAGTGGCAGTGAAAATGGAAAGGAGTGGACATAAGAGACCATCCACTACAATTACGAGGTCTTAATAATTAATCATATTATGAAGCAAAAGACTTTAAGACATAATTCATTCATTCAAAAGTCTACTAGGGACCAGATTTTATGGCGGCTTTGGTGAAAAGTACACAAGACAAAGACAAACTGTCTCTACCTTTTTGAAACTTAGAAACATTAAGGGAGTGGGAGATGGAAGGGAATTCAGATGAATAAAGAAGTGATTAAGTTACAGGATGATACATTCGGTAGGAGATGTACAAGGTGTTATGGAGCACCTAAGAGGGCCATCTAGCCAGAGGAGTAATAGAAGAAAAGTACGGTGCCAGGGACTAAAACACTTGACACCTTTCAGAAGCAAACGTAGTTCAATGTAGCTGGGCCACAGTTTCACAGGCAGGAGAAGTTGTCAACAGCCAGATCATCTGGAAACTTGTAATTCAAGTTAAGGAATCTGAACTTCAACCCAAATGGAAACCACTGAAGGGTCTGACACGATCAGACTGACATTTACAAAGATCCTTAAGGCAAAAATATAGAGACTATCTTAAAGGGCAGCATGACTCAAGACTAATCAGGAAGCTTTTAGAATATTCCAGGTGACTGGTATGACAGGAGCAGGGGGATCTGAGGGGATGGCAACATAGGAAGTTTTGGACGTGTTGAGTTTGAGATGTCTGTGGATCATCAAAATAGAAACTACCTGGGTGTGAAGTTAAAAGGATGAAGGGGAGGGGAATTCAAAAGGAGATGCCAGAGAAGTGGAAATAGCAGAAGAAAAGTGTGATGGAAGTTAAGGGAACAATGTTTCAAGAAACAGAAAATGGTCAAGAAGCAGGAGCGAAACTACCCCTAGATTCAACAACAAAGCTGTTGGCGTTAGTCCTCATTCCTAAGTTTCAGACCATTATCTCCAATGCTTTACAGACCTACTAGCAAGCAAAATGGGGAAGGCCGGAGGGCCAGTGTGAACTATAGTGTCTTGGACAAGGAATTTGCTCAGGTTCTCAGTAAAGCAGCCTCTGCATGACAGTGGGGAAATACCAAAAATAAATTCCTTTATAAAATTAATCCTGAGCAAAAATCGGAATAAATTTATAGTCTACAAAGGAAAAAAAGGGAAACACCAGTGATTTCATTCTTATCTTTATGTTAATAAGCCCTCAGGTGCACCAAGTTTGTACTTGTCTCCAGCAGAATCTAGGAATGGTATTATTTCCCCAAAACTGTTTCCTTAATTTACATTTCTTAACTTTTCCCACACTTCTAATACAATCATGTATTTATTCTAGCCTTTCTATTTAATTGTAAGGTTTTAAAGTAATACCTCTCAAACTTTTCCAATAAAGTACCTCTAGCATAGGCCCATAAACTGTCCCCAGGAGACTGTACCATGTTTACAAACCTATGAATTCAGCCGTCCCTGTGCACTCCTGAACGTCCTCAGTTTGAGAACTACAGTCTTGGAGGGCAGAGATTTTATTCTCTTTCCCCTACGGTGTTTTACAAACAGATCTCAAAAAAAGTTTGAGATAGAACTTTCCACGAATAGCTGGAAGAGACTGGCTCGAGGAGAAGGGCATCTAGTGAGGAGGGCATCTAGTGCCCCTTGTGTGTCGGTCATTTTACAGAGGACACCCTTTAATGCTAATAGACTTATAAGGCAGGTGTGTCCTGCCCCATTTTACAGATGAGAAAACAAACTCAGGTGACCGGTATTATTTCCATTTTCAAGTGAGGGAGATGAGCTTCAGAAAGATAACGAGTTAGAGGTCACAAGGATAATTAGGGGGCGGGTCCAGGATTTAAACTGCAGAGCCAGAAGCGGTTTCAAGACGCGAGGCTAACTTTCAATCTCACTTGATAAATGTGACTCTAACGCAGAGGAGTCTAGGCATCATTAACCTCTGAGATGAGAGGTAACCCTTACGTGGAGCAAGTGACCCAGCCCCTGCCTCAGGGACATTTGCTCTCGGCCACAAAGCGCCGATGCCCAAGGAGAAGAGGCACTGTCAGCCCCCAAAATCCCAGGATACCAGTGTTTACGGCATTTTCTGACCGGGATGGTTAGTTACCTAAATACCCGGTGATAATTGTGACTGGGATCTTAGCGCCGAGGCCAGATTTTTCCTCCTCCTCTCTTGGCTTCGTCTCAATGGGGACCAACTCAGGACAGTCCTCCTCCGTCTGCTCCTCTTCCTCTTCCGCGGCTCCGACCGCCTGTAACATCGCGGCCAACAGCACTACACGCCTCTCCCTCAGCTCAGGAGCTGGGACCCAGGCACCGAAACGCAACTGCGCACGCCGGGCACGCCACGCCAGGCGCGTCCTTGACGTCATCACGCCGCGACGCACGGCTCCTTCCGATCCCCACCGGATTACCTGGGCTCCACTTGAGGACCGCCTCGCCTTTTAGCCACTCCCCCAGAGGAGAGGGACACGCCCCCAGGGATGCTGGACACGCCCCCAAGGCGTGTTCCCTGAACCTGAGCGAAGCGGGGCGGAGTTGTTGGGGCTCGCTGGCCAGCCCCGCCTTTACGCTGTCGCTGTGTGCTCCCGCAGCCCCGATAGCTGCTGGCTGATGTTGGGGCTGAGGCCAGGCTGGTTAGAACCGGAGTGGGTAGCCTGACCTGAACAGTTCCCAGAAAGGATGGACCTTATCAACTTGACATTTTTTTAGTATCGTTAAAGAAAATTTTTTAATTCATAGGGGAAAGAATGGGAAGCTAACATACTACAGTGTTCTTTGTAATTTTTATATGTGAAGGAACAACCAGTGAAACTTTTTTTTAAATTGGGGTAACATTGGTTTATAACATTACGTAAATTTTAAGTGTACATCGTTATATTTCGCAGTGAAACTTTTTATAATTACGTATTTTACATGTATATCCAAACTTTTACAAGGTACGTGTGTTACTTTCATTTATTTATTTTTTTCTCATTTCTTATTTGGACTCAGGTAACCTGAGTTCATTTATCATTTTCTTTGGTTCATGACACTCTCTCATCATTAATCCATGGATAACACTCCTTTATATTTATGTATATATTTATAATGAACTCCTTTGACCTCATCCCCTAACCCAAGAATATTACCAGTAAGTTACACCTACCATAATCTGGAGTTAGCTTTATTTTCCAACTCCACTGTTGTATTATATTCTATTATGTGACTATACAGCAATTTATCCATTTCCTGTCAATTGTTTCCAGGTTTTGCTCTTATGAGCAGCACAGAGCGACCCTTCAGCACTGCGTTACTGCCTGAACAGAAGCTGTTCTGTTACTGGCCTGACCACCCTCTCTTACATATTTCTCAGGCACATTCTTGCAGATTCCCTTACATGATTCTGGCTGAATATTATACTAACATCTCTTCTCTCTCACCAAAACCAACCTGTACCCTATAAGGCTGGCTTAATCAAGGCAGGCAACAGGTATTGCTGAAACAGTATGTAGTGTCAATCAAAGTAAAAAGAGTTTTACACAATGGTCGAAAGTTGAATGCACCCGAAATGCCCATCACCGGATGGACTGATAAACAAAATGTGGTATAGCCATATAGTGGAAAATTATGTCACAGTAAATAAGGATGAAGTACCGATACCTGCTACAAACGAGTGAACCTCAAAAGAATTATGCTGAATGAAAGAAGGCATTCACAAAACACCACACATTGTATGACTACATTTCTGTGAAATGTCCAGAATAGGCAAATCTGTATAGACAGAAAATAGATTAGCTGTTACCAGGGACTCCTGCAACCAAAGAGAGTGACTGCTAATGAGTACATTTTGGGGGTGATGAAAATGTTCTAAAATTGATTGTGGTGATGGTTGCACAACTCTTTAGTGAATATACTAAAAACCGTTGAATTGTACACTTGAAATAGGTGTGTTGTATGGTATTGTCAATTTTATCCTAATAAAGCTGCTATTAAAAAAACTTAAAGGTTCATTTGTGCCTCAAAATGGGGTGGTGCCAGTGTGCATTTGCAGAGAAGCACTGCCCTCTGGTCCTGCCTCCAGCAGCTTGAAGTCCTGGCCTTCTGAGCGGAGTTAAGTTAGAATCCACGATTTCCTGATTAAGCCATGCATGGCCATGATCATAAAGATTACAGCTTAATAAAATCTTTGCTTTAATCTGTTTCTATGTTACTTTTCAGCAAGATATCTATCCATGAATTCTATGGAGTTCTGCCATTTTCTTTTCTGACTCTAGTAACTGGACAGAATTTAGCAAGCATGTGACTGAAGTGGTGAGGGTTTTGATTTATTCAGATAGATGGCTTGCAACTTTCGCTCTCCCTGAATGTCTGGGTATGACTGATTTTACTTTTCTTTTATCTTAACACAGGACTTACCAATTTTATTCATTCTACTTTAAGTGAGCCGTTGTTGTTGCTATTTAATCCAAAATACCTTTTAAAAAAAGTAAAAAATTTTTCTAAGTGTAGTATTGTAGAATCTACTACAGTTTCTAATTTAACTTTAAAATTTCCTCAGTTTTCAATTTTGTTTAGTCTCATTCACTTTATGGTAAAACAACCACCATAACAGCAATAATAATAATAATGTGTGGAGCCCTTACTGTCTGATGGGCCTTGTGTTAAAAGCACATTGAATGCATTATCTCATTTAACTTTGCAAAATAAACATTGTTCATATGCCCATTTTATAGACAAGGAAAGCGAGGCTTGGGAAAGTTAAATATTTTGCTTGAGGTCATTGAGTCAGGAAATGGCAGCCCTGGTGCTCAGTTCAGATCTGACTGACGCTCAATCCCATGCCCCTCTAAACCAGGGATCTGCAAACTTTTCCTGTAAATGGCCAAGTAGTAAATATTTTAGGCTGTACAGGCCAACAGACAAATTCGAGGATATTTCCTAGGTACTTCTATAAAAGAGAAAACAAATTTCCACAAATTTTGAAACTTGAATTTCATGTAATTTTCACGTCATGACATATTCTTTTATTTTTTTCTATTAACCTATTACAAATGTATAAACCATTCTTAGCTTGCAGGCTGTACAAAAGAGGCATCGAGCTATAGTTTGCCAATTACTGATCTAAAATAATATGCACTGCCTTGTTAAGGTGAATTACATGAAGCTTTGCAAAAATAGCTCATCTCTGCTATTTTAAACTCAGTTTGTGAATCATTCACCATTGCAACTAAACCCCTGCCCTCAAAGAGTTAGGTAGCACAGTTACCACTGTACTAATATTCAGAGGAAAGTCTGAAGCTGAGAAGCTTATACTGTGTCTCCAAGGGCACTGATACCTGGCCTAGGAGAGACTCCATCTAGGCAGCACTCCAGTCTCTGCACTGTGGCAGGAACCCTTGTAGGTCAGAGCAGAGCAGAGCAGATAAGCGAGCTGTCTGGATTCCTGCAGCTCAGCTTGTAGCAATAACCCTGCCATGGAGTGGAGTCAAGTTGGCCAGCCTGCAGGCTTTGAATAGTGGTTTTCTTTTTAATTTTGTGGGAAAGTGAGTTACAAGTGACTAGACCGTAAGCTAAACCTTATTAATAGCATTGGTTAATAGCTTAAGATAATGAATTCAAATAATATTACTGACAGCCTTTGAAATGAAAGTCATACTCTCTAAAAACACTAAACTGTACCTATTTCACCTACCAGCTACCTTCAATATTCTGGGGAAGGATATTCTCCACAAGCAAAATATTTAACTTTCCCAAGCCTCGCTTTCCTTGTTTATAAAATGGGCATATGAACAACGTTTATTTTGCAAAGTTAAATGAGATAATGCATTCAATGTGCTTTTAACACAAAGCCCATCAGACAGTAAGGGCTCCACATGTGCCATGTGTGCCATGACACAATTCCCTATTCCTCCCCTTTGCCTCATTTTCCTCCTTTGAATAGTTAGACAGTTGCCATGAGAAAAAGTAACGACTGTAGCTATATCCAAATCAGAGGAAAGCTAAAAATAATGCTAACTTGGTTTCGTTTTTTTTCCTCTCAATTTTGCAACTTCCTGCAAAGGAAAGAACACACTAGTGGCCAGCAACAGCTATTGGTTTGGAGGAAAGGAAACTGAGGGTTTCAAAATTAAACCAGTTCCTCTTATCAGGCTGTAGCTGGTAAATAAACAAACAAATAAAATATTTCTTAAGTGCTTAATATTTATCAATTCATTTGCTATTTTGCGTTAGGCGCACATAAATTTAGTGAGAATATCTCTGAAATGCCAGAGGTCAATGTCTTTTATTCTTGTGAGTGCTTTAGTTAAGATAGAATATCAATATTCCAGTATCATATAGTCCTCTGTTAAGATAGAAAACCATTGTAAGGACATGAAATACTAGTCCTTCCCCAGAATATTGAAGGTAGCTGGTAGGTGAAATAGGTACAGTTTAGTGTTTTTAGAGAGTATGACTTTCATTTCAAAGGCTGTCAGTAATATTATTTGAATTCATTATCTTAAGCTATTAACCAATGCTATTAATAAGGTTTAGCTTACGGTCTAGTCACTTGTAACTCACTTTCCCACAAAATTAAAAAGAAAACCACTATTCGAAGCCTGCAGGCTGGCCAACTTGACTGGTGTACTTATTCTTTCTAAAATATACTATCAGGCAAGGAGCAGGCGGTGAGCAAAACTAAAAGCATAGTGTGCAATGAATGATTTATGTTGTAATAGTTTAGGAAACAGTCTAAATAATATCCTCTTCTTGTCACTAGAAATTTAAAAGCGACATTTGTGGCTTTAAGTTTCACTTTCTAACTTTTATAGTTTTAGGGAAGTGTATGCCAAGATCCACAGGCACCTGCTCATGATTTCTGAAGTGTAAATAAAAGACACAGAAACAAAAATAAAATAGCTCCATTCTTCCTTCCTCTTGCTCCAAATCCCCTCAAAGAGTATTTAATTGCACTTAACTGAAATACCATGCTATCAGCAATGCCAGGTCTTCCTGGCTTCAACACCAGTATCTGTTGAGTCCCATAGCTGTCTCTCAATTAGGCACCACAATTTCACTTAGGGAGGAAGATTCATGAACTTTCTTTAGGCTGGTTTACTCTCTTTCCTCTTATTATTTTAACGTTTCCATTCTGCCCTTGAGTCTTAGTGTAGGCTGCTCCAAATACACGGCAGCGGATATTTTCAAACCACCCAGCCACTTCTGTCACCAACCTACCGCCCCAAGTAACTCAAAGGAGTTTTCAAAAGCACTTTGTTTCTCAGAGTTGTTTTTTAGTTATGTTAAGAGATGCAATCACCAACCACCCTGAACCAGTCCAAACCCCACCACAAGAGCAACACCTCTGCACAGATGGGCTGAGAAATGTCCAAAAGTTACGTGTACTTCATTTTAATGTTAAGATCCCCACCCCAGGAGGGGCTTATGCCTTATTAGCATAACATGGGATGAATATTTGTAATTTGATGAATATTTGATTTCAACTTACCAAGTGAACCCACTTTGGTTCAGTAACACTTCCATATCTCAGAAGCAATAATTCATAATCATAGTTAATCACATAATCTTCCTTCAGGGAATTTCTTTCACATCAGCATCCTTCAGCACACTTACTCCTTCTACCATTTTTGTGTGTGTGAGGAAGATTGTTGCTGAGCTAACATCTGTTGCCAATCTTCCTCTATTTTATGTGGGATGCTGCCACAGCGTGGCTTGGTGAGTGGTGCTAGATCTGCACCTGGGATCTGAACTGGTGAACCCCAGGCAGACGAAGCAGAACATATGAAATTAACCATTACACCACCAGGCCAGCCCCGCTTCTACATTTATTTTAGCCATCCTCCCAAATCTATGTGTATGATAATTGGAAATTTCCTGAATTGGGTACTGTATTACCTATCCCCTCCTCTTTTAACAATAGTTGAACCTCTGATTTTTAAGCTAGGTCCATGGCCTCCAGGATAACAACTAAGCTTCCTATTCTACCTTGTAGCTAGGTATGGGTCATGTAATGAAGTTCTTGCTAATGGACTATATGAGAAGTGCTGTGTGGCAGTTTCTTGAAACCTATCGTCCTTCATCTTGCTGCCTGGGATGCAGCAGTGATGGCTGGAGCACTTGTTGATTACTGAGACTGTCAGCCACACCCTAGAAGTAGGGAGCAGGGACCTGGAAGCAGCCTGAACGCGGAGGAAGGCGTGGTATAGAGCTGCAGGAGAGGAAAATGAACTTTCATGTTGTTTAAATTTATGCTCATGCCACTGAAATAAGTCCTAATCAATAAAAGCTTTTATTTGTTTAACCGTCTTTAAAATAATATAAATAACACCTGAATGCATTCTAATTGGAAAAAATTCAAACAGTACAGAGGTACGTGGGGTAAAAGTGGAGGTCTCTTTCACTCTCCTCACTCCCCTTCACTGGGGTTATACATCCACTGTGGGCAATTTCATGACAGTAGTCCAGAAGCTTTTTTTGCCCAATACTATCTCTGCCACTGTCATGATAGTCAGACATTTTTCTCTGCATTTGTATACAGATGTAGCTTTTGTTTTTAGTATAAATAGGAACGTACAAGTAGGCTTTGTTCTGGGACTTGCTTTCTTCGCTGAACAACATGTGCTGATGATTTCTCCATCTCAATAGAGTTAGAACTACATCATTTATTTTTAATCACTTCATGGTATTCCTTAATAGAGATATATTCTAACTGTTTCATCATATCTTTGTAAGAGTCATGTAGATTGACTTGGCACCTCTCCAACACAAGCTCAAAATGCAAATTCAACAGATTCTCAAGAAAATACTCTGATAAGCTAAAGCTTGTACATTTGGCAATAAACTTTATTCCTACTCCACCTTCGTATTTTAGAGTTGTTAGCTTCTCTTAGTAAATTAGCTTAGTTCAGTTGTGAAATATTAAGGTTTAAATTCAGTTAATTGTAATATTAATTTCTTGTCAACAGTTCTGGGCTATTTACAATTAATGTGATTCTATGCACATACTGTATTTATTTTACAACAGGTCATATTTTAGATTGTGTTCACTATGCAAAAATTTACATATGTACTTCCATAATTCAATTGTAGTTAGTGAGTTTTTGGCAGCAGTGTACAATACATGGATTAAAATTCATTTATGAGCTGCCACTTAGAGAAAAATGTTTACATATTGCAGTTTGATTATAATATTGCCACTTTGTGCTTAAGATATAAGTTAAGTCTTCAAAGTCCTGAGTCGCACTACTGGCAATTATTAGTAGACAGAATATTAATCTATATATTTTTACATCATAATGGTTCTTTTTACTTCGTACATTTTTGTTTATGAAATGCTCTAAACCACACAAGCTAGTGATGATGATGGCAGAAGAAAGCTTTAGCATACTTCCTTATGCACTAAGTACAAAGTATATAGAGAAATGGTATTTATATAAATATGTATAATTACTGGAACATAATCACATTGTTAACATGGTTTGCTTTGAGGGAGAGGAGATAGGGAAGGTAATATGAGTGGCAGACACAAAGGGGAGGGAGAAGCAAGCCATCCCCCTAAAAAGAAAAAAAAAAATGCTTTTAAAAATAGCGTGTGTAAAATACAAAAATAAAAAACGCATTTATGAAAGAGTCCTGTTTAGGTAAAATTGTATATGAATATTTGTATGCGTATACTTATGCATGTGGAAAATTGTAATAGAAGGAGCGAATAATATATGTATACTGACATAGAATAACAGTAATAAATGTTGGGAGGCGATAAAAGCAATTTGCTCATAATGCATGCAGTCTGATTCCATTTCAGTAAAAACCAAAACAAAAAATGCCTTTATATGTACAAGTATATATGAGTGGGTTTATATGTGTATATGTATGTGTATGCTGACATATGCCCGTGGGAGCAATATGTTTGGAAGGATACATGTCATTGTAATAGCACGGACTACCTCAGGGAGGTGGGCTAGGTGACAGGGGCAATGGGGAAAGAGGAGAAATGTTTACCTTTTGTTTTTTAGATACATCTTTATATATTACTGGTTACAAAAGACATCCACAATTTTTTAACAGGAAAATTAAGCATTTTTCAGTAAATAAGGTATGTATCAACAACTTTTCTATGGAAGTCAAATTTTAAAATATCTATCAAGATATTAATTGTACATGCCTTTTGACCTAGAAATCCTACTGATAGGGGTTTACCTTACATGTATGCATATGCAGACATTTATGACATTCACAGTGGTATTGTGTTAAAGGTACAATGTTGGAAACATCCTGACTATCCACCTGTAGAGGAATAGCGAAATAAATTTGGCTCATTCATACATTGGAATGCTATGGTAGAGTAAGGGTTTGCATTGTATTTACATAGGAAACTGCTAGAAGTGCCTTTATTTTGAACAGCCTCCATGAAAAATTTGGACAGAAAGAGTCTGAATGAAGCATTCTGATTAACAAGAGAACATAGTCTATAAGGCAATGTATTTTATTTCCACAAGTGTGGTAAATTTATGTACAGCTTAATTGAACACATTTCATTTCCTGTAACATACATACCCTATAGATTAAGCAAACAATTACGATTTCCTTTAACCAACATGTTTATAAGCTCTGTGGTCATTTCGTGCTTTAAAGTTAAAGATTACAATCCGGGAGATTAAATAAAAACTTTGAAGTTAACAATTCACCTGCCTGGAGAGCTACTCTCTCTTTTTCAGTAAACATTGAAGAGAGGAATTATTTAATGTTATAACAGAAACAGAGCACACAAATGATAAATATTTTATAACAGTGACAGAGCAGACATAGCCCTTTGCCCTGCCTGGACAGTGCCCTTTGTGCACTGTTCTTCTGTGGTCACCTGAATGTGAACATTCATTTTATTATCTTTACAGTGCAGAATAATAGCCAGAACAGGACTTTGAAATCTAAAAGAGTTGGGATCAATAAAAGCCTGTCTTTCCAAGGTTTGCATCAAATATCGTCGTGACCCATAATTTCTCTTTCAATAATAAGCAAAACAGAATCAAAATTTTAGGTTTAAAATATTTTATTTCACTAATACAAGAATCACTAAAAAGATATGTTTTTAAGTAGAAAAAGAAAAACAGAATAGTATGTAGAGTGTGGTTCTGTTGGGAGGGGAGGAACAGAAAAGTGAGAATGGTTAATATAACAATCTCTATTTTTAGCACTTCATTTAAAACTGTGTTCACATCAGTGTATTTTATTGCTTATTGCTTTCTGAGCAATAAGTAGAATTTTGCTCATCAATTCACCATTAATTTCTTATCAATCCATTGCTATTTTCCCCCCTGAAAGAGAAAACTTCCTTTTAACTTAACGTATCATTTTGAAACTGTTTCAAAATAACAAAAGTTACAAAAATAGTACAGAGATTCCCACATGCCCTTCATCCTATTTCCCCTAATTTTAAATATCTTACACAATCACAGTACAATTATCAAAAGCAGGAAATTAACAACCACGCAATACTACAGACCTTACTCAGATTTTGCCAGTTGTCCCACTAACATCCATTTTCTGGATCTGGTATAGGATCTCACATTGCACTTAGTTGTCTTATCTCCTTTGTCTACTTTAATCAGGGGCATCGCTCAGTCTATCTTTCATGACCTTGACACTTGAAAAGTACTGGTCAATTATTTTGTAGAATGTCCCTCAACATGGGTTTGTTTTATGCTTCCTCAGGATTCAACTCAGGTTATGCATTTTGGCTAGGAATACCACAAATTGATGTTGTTACTCTGTGCATCACTGCAGAAGGCACATGATATCCATACATCACTTTATGAGTGATGTTAACTTCAATCACTCGGTTAAAGTGGTGTCTACTGGGTTTCTCCACCATAATGTTACTATTTTCCCCCATTGCAGTTAATAAGTACCTAGTGGGGAGATACTTTGAAACTATGTAAATATCTTGTTTTTCATCATACTTTACCCCTCTAATTTTATCATACATTATTCTTTTTCAAAATTTATTGAGGCATAATTTACCTAGCATAAAATTCACACATTTTAAGTGTACAATTCAAGAGTTTTAATACATTTCTACACTTGTGCAACAATCACCACAATCTAGTTTTAGAACACTTCCATCATCCCCAAAAGATCCTTTTTGTCTGTTTACAATCAACCTCCTCTCCACTTGAGGCCCCTGGCAACCATTGATCTGCTCCATGTCTTTGTTTATACAATACACTGATTTTTTCTCATTATTTATTTGCTTGATTTTTTATCCTTGTTCATCTGCACATGAACAGACAGAGATAGTTAGAAATGAGAAGACTTAAATCTAATACGTTGTTTGGTATTTGACACAGGACACTGACCTGCCTGGAAGTCGAGAGAAATGGCAAGTCATTCGTTGACATCAGATTAAAAATGGACTTTGGATATTCCATATGTTAGCAGGATCTGAATGATCCAGTTGCTTTAGATCTTCAAATAATTTGTAAAAGTTATCCCAATTAAATTCTTTCTCTCAATATGTAAAGTCAAAGGCATAATCTTTGAAAGCCTTTAAGAACTAAGTAATTTTGATATTATCATATCAACATGCCCTGGAAAAACATTAAGATTCGGAGGTTTTGTTTCTTTCTTTTGTTTTGCTTTGCTTCAGCTTCTTAGTTTTATAGATCTTCACTCCTAGGTTTGCTGTTTAAAACTTTCATCCAGAGCCAATTTTACTAACCCAGTGCAATATAATTTCAAGGACATTATGTCTTTCCTATACTCTTCTAACGAGCATGAAAAATCTTCATCATTTTAGAGCTGCCCACTGGCAGCATATGGGCCAAATGTAGCCCACAGGTATGGTTTTTGTAGGAAGCAATTTTTAAAAAATCAGGACATTTTGATTTTCAAAAATTTGTATATCTGGCTTCTCTTTAAAAATCCTTAAATCTAGTGACACAGTGCCCATGTTTCCGTAGCTGGAGCTAAGCTATGACATGCTACCTGAATAGAGCGCATGGTCTTCAGTTCATCACGTCCCCAGCTGTTCCCTATTCACTGTCACCGAGATTACCTCCCTCACTCATGCTCTGTGACTGGTCCCATTGTGCATCTGAGTTTGCTTATCGTAGGTTGAAACCTGAACAACGGTTGCTAGTTTTTTTAAAAAATTGAGCCATACCAAACAGACTAAAGCTCACTAGTCTTTATTGTATAGAATGATGACTTTCTTTTTTTTACATAACCACAGATTTGTATATAGGAAAATTTAACTCTTTTTCATCCCTCACCTACACATACACACAATACGTACCACTATCTCTATCCTCAGACTTCCAATGTGTTTAGCTTGGTTAGATTACTATTTATTTGCACATTATTATGACATGTGTAAATAATATTCACACTGGAGCCTTATATTGTCTCACGAGAATTTTTTCTTCCCTACTCAACTTTTCATTTTCTCTGAAATTAGTACTTTTCTTGTTTTCATTCTTTTAGTTTTGTTTGCTTACTATTATATACTTATCACCAACTCATCTCAAACTCTTAAACACTTGTTTAAATATCCTTTTCATATGTTCAAATGGATCAGGTATTCCTTTAATTTCACGTTCCTGAAGACATCTACCCTGGGATCTTAGGACACCTTGCTCTCGGACTTCCAGCCTCTAAAACTGTGAGATAATCCATTTCTGTTGTTTAAGGCTCCCAGTGTGGGATATTTTGTTATGGCAGCTCTAGCAAAAGAATACACCAGTGTTTCAAACTTGTACAATAATGCACCTTGGAGTGGGTCTATTATCTGGGCACTGAGTAGCTCTTACAACTGCAAACTCGTGTCCTCTCCTTGAATTTTCTGGAATTATTTTATTGACGATTTCCTTCCTTCTGTTTTCTCCGCCTCTTTGTGGAACTCCTCTTATGCAGCTATTGAACTTCTTACTGTGGTCCTCGAATTTCCTTTTCTTGTTTTTACCTCTTATTTCCCATCCTTATGTCTTTGTGCTCTACTTTCTGGGAGAGTCGCTCAATTTTATCATCCAAACTTTCTTTGAATTTTTATTCCACTATCGTACATTTTTTCAATTTCCCAGAGCCCCATTTTATTCCCTGAATGTTCCTTTAAAAAATAACATAAGAGGCCAGGCTGGTGGTGCAGTGGTTATGTTCTTACGTTCCGCTTCAGTGGCCCGGGGTTCACCGGTTTGGATCCAAGGTGCGTACGTGGCACCACTTGGCACGCCATGCCGGGGCAGGCGTCCCACATGTAAAGTAGAGGAAGATGGGCACACATATGAGCTCAGGGCCAGCCTTTCTCAGCAAAAAGAGGAGGATTGGCAGCAGATGTTAGCTCAGGGCTAGTCTTCCTCAAAAAAATAAATAAATAAAAATAGCAATATTCTTCTTTCACGGGTGCGATATCACCTCTTATCCTTCTGTGGATATTGATAATAGTTAGTTTTCTGATCCCATTATAATCTTGGTTTCTTCCAAGTTGCTTTGTTTGTTTGTTTGATTTAGTGTATACCTTTCAGGTTGATGATTTTCCATAGATGTCTGATAATCTTTGGTTGTCAACTCAAATTTAGGAGTGAGGTACCAAAAATCTTCTTAGAAATTCTAATCCATTGGGCAAGGCTTGTTGACTGCCGGCTTCAGTTTTGGGCCATCTGGCTGGGCCATTTCGTTGGGGCACTCTTGATGTTGGTATCTTTATGTCTTTCCTCTCCAGGTGGTCAGATACCAGAGAAGAACATTCCAATCTCCAGTGCTCTGAAATTGGAATGGAGGTAAAGACTTAGCATTTTATTGGGTTATAAATGTTTCCAGAAATGTTCACTGAAACCACGCCTCCTGTGTACAGTACTGAATCCCATCCCCAAGTGTGCCAAATGTTCCCTGGAAAGTGCTTCTCTCTATTTTACCCTATCCAGCCTCTGCCAAGCTGGGAGAGGGACAGTTATCTGGCTTTAAAGGGTTGGATAGGGGACCTAGGGATCAAATCACTTCTTAGACTTACAAACCAGTCCTCCTGTTTTTAGCCTCACTTTTAGCCCCATTTCCAGGGGTACTTGACATTCCCAAGCCTTTTGGGAGGTCTGTGGTGCAATCAGGTACTGTCTAGCTTTCTCCAAGGCAAGTTTAAGGATCATCTTTCTCAGAGCTATTAAATAAGATACCTCTAGTCTATATGGCTTCTAAATTCCAAAATCTTGTTCTTGTCTTCTCTCCTAATCTCATTTTCATTGTGGGTTTCTGCCTTAAAAAACAATTCCTTTACTGTCATTTTATTAGGTTTCAGGAGAAAGCCAAAGTAAACGCATTTATTCAATTGATCACTTCTACTCAGAAGTCAATTTTGCATTTTTACAAGGGAACAAAAAGCTAGCTCAGGAGTGTCTGAGGACAAACAGACCTGCTTTATGATTTTGCTACTGGCCATCCCCACACTCAGTGTATCTGGTCAACAATTGTGTCCATGGAACAGAAATTACAACTCTAACTGGTGCTTTTATCTGAGTAACCACAAGTTCATCCACTTTTATTTATTTATTTATTTTGATGAGGAAGATGGTACCTGAGCTAACATCTGTCGCCAATCTTTCTCTCTCTCTGTTTTTTTCCTCCCCAAAGCCCCAGTACATAGTTGTGTATCCTATTTGCACGCCCTTCTAGTTCTCCTACATGGGACGCTGCCTCAGCATGGCTTGATAAGGGGTGCTAGATCCACACTCAGGATCTGAACCAGTGCATCCCAGGCCACGGAAGCAGAGCGTGCAAACTTAACCACCATGCCACTCGCAGTCCCCCAAGTTCATTCACTTTTATGGTTCACTTGTCAATTGAAAAGGAAACTCTAACTGCCAGTAGCTTTAACTATTGCCAAAGGGATCTTGTAAAACTCTTCCTATTTTCCTGGCTTTAGTCTTTGAATACTAATTTTCCCCCATCCTTGATTTTCTTTGAAATAACAAAGCCTACAGTTTTTGAGCATGTGCTAGGCATTGGGTTAGGCACTGTTACATGCATTATCCCATTGAATCCTCCCTGGGACCCTATAACGTTCACATTATTATCCCTATTTTACAAACTGGGAAACTGAGGCTCTAAAAAGTTAAAGATTTTATTCAACTTCACACATCTATTAAATGGTGAAGTTAGAGTTTGAATCCAAGCGGGCCTGACTCCCAACCTTTTTCCACTCCACTACTCTGTCTTAATGACAGCTTCTTTCTGGGCTTCTTGAGTGTTCATTGTCATGTCTCCGGCTTGTTTAATTATGTTCCCTTCTCCTTTTGCAGTCCACTCCATGTACTATATGCCCTACGTCAGTGAATGGCACCCAGTTGCTTCAGCCTTTGCTAATGTCTACACCACCCTCCTTCTACCCTATATGTGGCTACATTCTTACCCACCATAGACATCACTTCCTTGGGGAAACATTCCATGACCTTCCAAGGATCGGTTTGGTGCCTTTCATGCGTTCCTATAGCACACACAGAATCCTATAACACATACAGAAGCAGTGATTACCCTGTCTAGAAATTACCTGTTTATTTATCTATCTCTTAACTACATTAAACTATAGGCTCCTGAGGACTGTAGCAATATTCGTCTTATTCATGTGACGTGTCTATAGCCTAGTTCAATGCCTGGCCCATAGCAGGTGCTCACTAAATATTTTGTTGAAACAATGAATAAATAAATGAAGTTAAACATATACCTCTGTCTGAATGAAAAGATTTCCTCATTTTAAATAGTGCTCCAATGGTTTTTTATTTTTATGTTTTTGGTGAGGAAGATTGTCGCTGAGCTAACATCCGTACCAATCTTCTTCTGTTTTGTATGTAGGATGCCACCACAGCATGGCTTGTTGAGCGGTGTGTAGGTCTGTGCCCCAGATCCAAAACAGTGAACCTCTGGCCACCGAAGCAGAATGTGAAAACTTAACTACTATGCCACAGGGCTGGCCCCTCTAATGATATTTTAACAATGTCAAACAGAATTTCATAAAAGACAAGTCTTTGTTGCTTTTCATTTATTGCTCAAAACACAGATAATATTTTAACTCCAATCTTTTAAACTGTAGTATGAATATTAATCCATGAAGTAAACTCTGACAAGTTCTCAAAATACTTATTGAATTTTACCGTGTAATTTTAAAATGTGAACTTTTATTTAAATATAAACTGAAAGGTCATCTTAGTCTCAGATAAAAACCTATCATGTTTTGAAGCCTTCCATTTTAATTGAAAAAATTGTGCTACATAACTATAAAGTCCAATGCAAGAAATATTCAGAAAAATATTTTTCATTTCCAGTTGTTACTGTGAATGGATCTGTTGTAACTTTTCTTGGGGCCTATGTGATAAAACTTCTTATCATAATTCCTGAGGAAATAGAACCTCATACAACTGTTATCAGAATTTATGCAAAATGTTTCTCAGAAGATGTGGGGTTTTTTTCCAGCAAACAATCAAATTAAAAGTGCAGATTCATGGGATAAAATATTTAAAAATGGGGTGAAATAATAAACTGTTTTCCTGACAGACCCTAACCTTGTACATAGCTTTTTAAAAATTGCAAAGAATTCGACTGCTTTGTCCTGACACCCAATGCAAGTCTTTCGAGCGACTGAGAGTCCTCCTGTGGATTCAAGTCGGTAGGAGAGAAGGTCTGGGGAGGCCACAGGCAACCTTTGAGCTACCATTTAGGAAAGTGATTCAATGGTCAAATATTAACTGTCCAGGTATACTCATACTACAGCCTTATGTAATGAGAAGGAACGGCCTCCAACGAAAGCCACAATATGGATGAATCTCACAAGCATAACGTTGACCAGACAGAAAAGATTCCACATATACAGACTTCAAAAGCAGATCAAACTGATCTATGGTGTTAACAGTCAGGATGTTGGTTACCCTGGGGAGAACTCGACTGGGAAAGGTTACAAAGGGGGCTTCTGAAAGCTGATATTGTTTCCTTTCTTGATCTGGGTGCTTGTTACATGGATGTGTTTACTTTGTTAATTTTATCAAGCTATACTTTCATCATTGTTTACTCAACTCTGTGTATATATACACTGAAAAAAATTGCTAATTAAATAAAGCATCAACTGTACCATTTTCCAACAATCTACTCTTGTCTCTAAGAGCTCTTAATATAGCAAGGAGAATGCTCTGAGCTATCACCTCCCTAAATGTGGCTTAATGGCAGGATATCTAAAACTATAGCAACAAGATGCTGAAATATACGTTTCACTAGGATAACCAGATACAACAAATATGATATTCCAAAATCAGATCACCATATGCAGAATTTACCAAGGAAACTCTGAGAACCATTTCCATGACTCTTGGATCCTACAAGATTTTTGAAGACATTTTACTGGAGAGGATGTTGACAAGGAGAGTTCCCCTTTCTGTCTATTGGGGTGGGCGATGGTAAATGAGGAGGGGTGCCATTTCCTTCCAAGGCTTCTAAGACACCTTTCAGAGAGTTTGAAACGACAATTTTCCTGCAGCTAAGAGATGCAAGGATGCTGCCTGACTCCTGACCAAGGATACTAAAGCGGCCCCAGCACCAAAATAGAGATTGTGTTGGGATCAACAAGGATTGCCAGGCTAAGGAGTTTATTAGCATTTTCAATGGATCAGCTGTGGGCCACATGGAAGAGATCCAGCCATGGGTCATTTGGGGTCATATCCAGTAGGGTCACTTAGAGAGCAAAGTACACTAGCAACAGGAAACTGGAAGGGGGCTGCACATGAGTCCCAGGTGAACACTAGGAATAGAAATAGAACCAGGTAAAATGACCAATAGGAGATAAGTCTCCATGAAAACAGTCTTCCAAAGGACCCAAGAAAGCCTCAAGAAAAGAGTCAGCTTTGATTATCTGCCAGGCTCAGAAAGTGTGAAGCCAGTTTACAGAAGTATCAGTTCTATAAGAGCTTTCTTGTACCTTTTCATTCCTCCAGCCCCAAGAGGTCAGAAACTGGCTAGCCAGCTGGGGTGAGAGAAGAAAAGAGAAGTGGCTCAGTGGAGACAAGAAGCCAGCCATGCATCCTTCCCCTTCTTTGCCACCGCAGGCTGCCAGCCTGAAGCACACCCCAGCTGGGGGAAGATCTTAGAGATAAGATGATGTTTTGATTAATATCTTGGGCTAGACATTCTGGCCTTGGACTTGAAAATATGTTTGAAACTAAGAACTTTTACCTTAGAGTAAGAGAAAAGTCATGGGACCTGCCCACATTTCCATATGGGATTGGCAAGGATTATCCCCAGTGAATGCACTTTGAAGAGGCAGTGGGAAACCATAATAAAGATGTGTTTTGATTCCATCTACTAGTCATACATCCACTGTATGGGTTACATGGGAATTTATATTAGTATACTCAGTTTTTATTTTTGCTTTTTTTAAAGATTGGCACCCGGGCTAACATCTGTTGCCTATCTTCTTTTTTTTCTTTTTCTTCTTCTTCTTCTCCCCAAAGCCCCCCAGTACATAGTTGTATATTCTAGTTGTAGGTCCTTCTGGTGCTGTGTGGGACGCTGCCTCAGCATGGCCTGATGAGCAGTGCTAGATCCACGCCCAGGATCCGAACTGGTGAAACCCTGAGCCGCCAAAGCTGAGCACAGAAACTTAACCACTCAGCCATGGGGCTGGCCCCATCAACTCAGTTTGTTTTTTGGGTTTTTTTTCTGCTCTATCTCCCCAACTGCCCCCCCCCATACACAGTTGTATATCTTAGTTGCAGGTGCTTCTAGTTGTGGGATGTGGGATGCCGCCTCAACGTGGCCTGATGAGCGGTGCCATGTCCACACTCAGGATCCGAACCCTGGGCCGGCGCAGCGGAGTACGTGAACTTAACCACTCGGCCACGGAGCCAGCCCCCAACTCAGTTTTTTAAAAGTCTCCTGCTGAACAATGATCTAGTCCTGGAAAGAGAACCATTTCAGGATCCTAAATTTACAGCATGTCTGCCCGTGTGGATTACCTAATTTACCTGCCATTTCTTCAAGCTATCCCTCTCAACTCTGTCAAAATAATCCAAGCTAAAACTCCAACTGATAAAAACTTTTAATCTTATACCTTTCTGGGATATTTCATTTTGTTGGATGACTCTCAAACAATGGTTCTCAAACTTTGGTATGTAACAGAATCACCTGGAGAACTTGGCAGACATACAGGGGTCTACGCTTCGTCCTACTTCAGTGAGTCTGAGCCTCCGTGTTTGTTCTTAGTGCTCTCTCCAGGTAATTCTGATACTTCCAATGTTTGAGAACTTTTGTCTTAAAAGACACAAATTGCTAACGGGCAGGTCATAGGTTTGGGGGCAAGGCATTCATGTCGACTGGATCTAACATCCATATTCTATGACGTACTCTCCACCAGCACTACGCTGCTATACCACTATAAGAATTAGCGTAGATCACACAGTTGAATTGTGCCATGGTATGACGTCCAGTCTATGGTCTACCCAGTCAGTTGTGTGCAAGGACCAGGGGCCATGGAGCCAGGCAAGTCTGGCCAAAAAACCACCACGCAGCTTGCTTTTCTCTCTCCTGAAAATGTCCTGGTGCTTGTTATGGTACCTGAACTGTTATGGTGATAGGTGGGGGCATGGAGTGGGCTGAAGTGAACTGGGAGGATATTGGAGAACACTGATACGGGGAAAAGCATTTCAAAAATTCACGTGAACTTAGGTCCGATGCTGACAGATGTTGGGCCAAAAAAATTTCGAAAGATTCTATAAACCTCTCTGGTTTCTGCCCATCTCCAAATGGCTTAAGGTATTTAGGGAGATTGCAGTTACTTAAAGAGAGAGACTGCACTCTGCCAGCAAATTACTTAAAGGGTGAATACAAATCAATAAGAAAAACTCTACGGCTTTAATAGAGAAGTGGGACAAGATAGAAATAGGCGTGAAATAAAAATACAACTATGTAGTTAACTATCATCGAAAAATATTCAACTCATCTAACCAATAAACACATAAATTAAAAAATTTCTATTTTTAGCTTACTAAACTTGCAAAAATGAGAAAAAATAATCTCAGTGTTAAGGAAGGTACAGTGAAAGAGTCTCTTCCACATTGTTTATAACTTGGCCTCAACTAACAAGAGCCAAAATTATATTTGTAATTTTTATTTTTTGTCTTTAACTTGTCTTGAAAAATTTTCAGATTTACACAGCAGAAACGTCTGCATACTCCTCATCTAGATTGACTGTTTTTTTAATTTATTATTGTTATTTCAATCTTATGTTAATGTTATTCATATTATCATTATCATCGTCACCATCATTGATGACCATCTGAGAGAAAGCTGGGAACATCATACTATTCTACACCTTTACCCTGAATAATTCAGTGTGTATCTCCTAAGAATAAGGACGTTCTCTTATGTAACCACAGCGTAAATATTAAATTTAGGAAATGTAACTTTGATACAATACCCTCGCCAAATACGCAGTCAAGATGCAGATTTTGCCAAATGCCCCAGTAACATTCTCGATAGTATTTTTTTTCCGTATCCAAGATCCACTCCAACATCTCTAATTGTCTTTACTTGCCCTGTCTCTTTAGTGTCTTTTAATCTGTGCCAGTTCATCAGCCTTTCTTTGTCTTTCATGATACTAACCTTTTTTAAAGATTGGCAGTTGTTTAGTAGAATGGCCCTCAATTTAAGTTTGTCTACTATTTCCTCAAGATTAGAGTCAGGCGTTTTTTTTGGCAGGAGTTTTATAACTTTTGACCTAATAAATTCCACTTCTGGGAATCTGTTATGAGGAAATAATAGTAAACACGGAAAAACAATTTATTTGACTTTAAAGTAACACAAATAGCGAATAGCAATAAAACGACAGCCCACATGCTCTGAGAGCATACTCGATATCTAGCAATTTGCTCTGTCCTTTATGTGCATTATCTTACTTCATCTTTTCACTAAAACAGGTATGCAGCCTCTGTTCACTGCCTACCCAACAACTCTTCTCCCCTTTGTCCCTCTTCTGTTTCGGCACCTCAAGAGAACGAATCAGAGTAGTTCTAAGCCAATCACGATTACCCACTCCTGTCTCCAGATACTCTTTCCCAGCCTCCCTTGCAGCTGAGGAGAAGCATCAGACCCATTTCTGGCCAGTGAGCTGTAAAGGTCAGTTTCCTGGAGGACTTCTGGGAAAGGCAGAGCCTCACGTGGAGAAAGCCTTGGCCTCCTTCCGTCTTCCTTCTTGGAGTGCTAGTGTGTGCTGCGGCTGCTTGGAGTGATGGGAGCCATCTTGTAGCCTTGAAGTCATAAGAGTGACAACTAAAGACCTAAGTGCTGAGTATGGCAGAGTGGAGGGATGGAAAGAACCTGGTTAACTGATGGCATTGTTGAGTTGCTGACTTAGTCCTGGACTACCTTCCTGTGGTCTACTTGGATAATACACTTAGAGATTAAGCCACTTTTATTTGGACTTAGTAACTTGCTTTTATAGATATTTCAGATAATGATAATATAAATAATTACATGTCACTTACTTTAAGAGTTTTACATTATTTAATCTTTATAACGATCCTGGAAAGAGGTGCCACTATTAACCACATTTTCCAGGTAAAGAATGTCAACCGCAGCCTGGAATGGAAGCTCACCACTGAGTCCACCCAAGTGTGGAGCAGAGCCCAACTTTTCCTTCTGCAGGGTCAGCAGAAACTGGGCGGAGGAGAAAGTACAACATTTAGTGGATGCCTGGGAAATTGCCAATGCATAAGAACAAACCAAGGGATGAGTAATTGATTCTTTGTTTAGGGAGAAGAAAGTAAACTGATGGGAAAAAGGATGAATAGAGGGGTCTGAGAGCAGTCAGGAAGCGAGCCAGGAGTCAGGAATGTGGCAGGGACTGTGTGTACGCGGGGCACCCCAGCAAGGGGCAGAAGTAACCAGACCAGAGCACCAGCACCTGACTTTCTCTCCCCATAAATCCTTCCTTTCTCTATGGAACATGACTTTGGGAAAACTGCCTAAATCCTTCTGTCAAGAACTATTTATTTCTTCATTAGTGTCCAGTGTGTGTGCTCAGGTTGAGGAAGATGGGGATGGCAGTGCCAGATCTAGGAGGCCTAATCCTCACCATCCTGTGCCATACTCCACACTTTGTCATTGTGGACTGCCAGGTGACAAGAGGTATCCCCAAGAGACAATCACCTAGACGCAGACACCCCAATCACCATTTGGTGGTTTTCAATACCCTATGGGACAAAGTCCAAACTCTTTGTCAGGACCTCACCCTCAGGCCCTACCCACCTTCAAAGCGGCACTTCTTGCCACCTCACTCTGCGTGGCCCCTGGGCTCCCATTGTACTTTTAATTCCTAGGATGGGCAGTGGTGTCTCCTGGCTCCCTGCCTTTGCACATAGCGCTCGTTCTCCCTGGTACATCCTGAATGCACGCTTTTCTGCTTGGCGAATGCTTCCTTGTCATTTAAGACCCAGTTCCCATGTCAGCTGTGGGGGTAAAGTCATTCTTCCTCCACGTCAATCTCTCTGCCAACACCCTCTCCACAGAATAAATCATTTCCTCTCTGTGCTTCCTCGCTCCCACAGAGTTTTGTGCAGCAAAAGTTTTCTCATTGTCACATGAAACTCAAGCCTCTTCTTTCCTTCTTTACAAGTGTCTCATTCCTGGGAAGTCAGGGAACAAGTTTTGTCAATTGTTTTCCCCTAATATCATTTAGTACGGAGCCTGCCCTTGGTAACCACTTGGTAAATGTTTAGGGGATGAATAGAAGGCACATCCATGATAAGGAGAGAATTTATTCATTCATTCATGAATTAATTGAAGGTCCTTCTAGTTATAAAATGCTATGGTAGAAATATTCCTATTGGATGTGAAATAGCACTGTATGTTAGAATATGGTCTAAATCCAAAATTTAAAATACTAATATATAAAGTATACATATAAAATATACATAATATGTGTGTGTGTGTATATATATCCCACCATGATAATTTTTAAGGAAAAGGAATACTTACTATTTGCATATTTACAGATTTCTTGTGACAATATAAGGAATAAAGTGGAGAAAATTAAGAATCTCAAATTCTAATGTCTGAGCTATAGCTGGCTTTAAATACCAACACTCAAATCTCAAATGTTTCTGTACCTGTCCACAGTTATAAGACAACAAGAAAAATATCTACGTGCTAGTAATAATCCATGTGCTATTTCAAATTTTATTTTTTTTAGGAAGATTAGCTCTGAGCTAACATCTGCCGCCAGTCCTCCTGTTTTTGCTGAGGAAGACTGGCCCTGAGCTAACATGCGTGCCAATCTTCCTCTACTTTATACGTGGGAAGCTTGCCACAGCATGGCTTGCCAAGCGGTGTGTAGGCCCACACCTGGGATCTGACAAAGCGAACCCCAGGCCACTGAAGCAGAACATGCGAACTTAACTGCTGCACCACCGGGCCAGCCCCTAGTTCAATTTTTCAAACCAAGAAATAAATACAAAACAGAGCTGGAAGATATTCACAGAAAGGCACAACCGAAATATTCAAGAAAATAGAAAAAGACTCTTACTTCCTTCTGAAAGCCACGTGAAACTTGGCCATTCCCATTCAAGTTCACTCTAACAAGTATTTATTGAGTGTCTGCTCTGTGTTCAACACTGAATCAGTTATTCATTCATTTATTCAACAAGTACTTATTGAACACTTACTATGTGCTTGGTATTGTTCTAGGTAATAGAGATAGAGCAGTAAATAAAACAAAAATTCCTATACTCGTGGAACTTATATTCTAGAAGCACAATAGATGGTAAACACAAATAAAATATATCGTATGTCAGATAGTGATAAATGCTATGGAGGAAAACAAAGTTGGAAAAGGAGATAGGAAGCATCAGGACCAGGGAAGGGGGTACTGGAATGTTAAATAGATCATCATGGAAGGTGTTATTTGAACAAAATCTGATGGAGGTCTTGAATGGTTTGGGGAATAGGAAAGGAAATGCACAAATGATCACAATTTTCTCTACAGTCCTATGGACCTCTCATTCCACTAGGCTGTGTTTATTGGTGATGACCTATTTAAGTAATTAAAGGGTGCTGACACAGTGAAAGAGATACTCCTTTAGGAAGAGGTGGGACTTGACAACTTGACTCAAACTTTGACGTATGGAGAGAGACTAGACGTGATGTAGGGTGTGGATGGCAGGAAGAATAATGTGAGCAGAGGAGGCCCCAGGCAGAGAACACTGCCTTCTCCAGGAGCAAATTGGAGATCTTCTATGCTTCAACAGAGAGGTGAGGGGTAAAGCAAGTTACGTGAAGTGGAGAAGCCACTATAAGCCAGTTGGAGAAGGTCACACATAGTCATAGAGGCTATGGCGAGCCACTGAAGCTAACTTAGCAGGAAGAAACATGATGAAAGAAGTATTTTAGTAAAATTAGTACAGTGGTAGAGTCAGATTCAATCAGAATAAGGAGAAGCTACAGGAAGAGAGGCCATTTAAAATCTTATTTTTGTTATCCAGACATTAATTTATAAGGGCTGGGCCAGAATGGAAGCACAGGGAACAGTGATATTTATAAAGGGATAATGTTTCTAAAGAACAAATGACAGGCCTTGGTAGATGATTAGATCTGAAGGGTAAAGAAGAGGAAGAAGTTAGAGCTGACACATTCATAAAGTTCAGAGAGAGGCGAGTGGATGGTGTCATTCTAAGACTAAGGACTCTGGGATACAAACAAGGTGTGACTCGCTCAGGATCACACAGTGAAAAGCTGAAGCCAGAACCCAGACTTCCTGCTTTTCCCCCACTAGATGACTCCAATGCTCTAAGCCTGACTAATGGGGAAATAGTGTCACCAACAGAAATGGGTGATTGTGGAGACATAGTGAGTTTACGATTGAGTAGAGGAGATGGAGAATTTTAGACTTTGATTTGTGGAGTTTGAATATATTCAAATGGGAATATCTGGGAGACAGGCAAAACTTTAGGACTGGAAATGACTCTGCCCCTTATTAGTTTGGGGAAGTCACTTAACCTCTCTGAGCCTGTTTTCCCAGTTGCAAAGTGAGGATAATCTTATTATTTAATAGTTGTTATTAAATAATTAATTAATATTTGTAAAGGGCTTGGAACAGGTCCTGATACAAGGAAAGTGTTATTTGATTGTTTGTTAAATAAAATAAGTAAGATGCAATGTAAAGAAAGAGGTTGGCTTTCCAGGAAGGTAAGAAGAAGAAGATGTGGGGAAAACCAGGGGAAAATTTGGAATGATTGACATAATGTCTGTCAAAGAAGTCACAGGAGGAATTCTATGAAAGTGAAAAACAAAAACGAATGCCACAAAGATGCAGAGAAAGAGGATGGCCAAGAGAGGTCATAAGTGGGAGGAAGGAGCCTTCCAGAGTGTGCTTTGGACAGAGGGGTGATGAGGAGAGAAGCTGGCCCACAGGGAACGAAGACGTAGTGAGAACATGGAAGCAAGGCACGTAGCTATTTTTGAAGTTTGCCAGTGATCTGTGGATGTATTCAAGAGCAGATAAAGTTTAAAAATAGACATTTGGCTAACACAAATGTGTTAGTGGATAATACAGCCATGGTGAATTGTTAAAAGGCTGTTAAGGTAATCTGGAGTCCTTTCTAATCATGGGGGAACTGACTGCACAGATGATGACAACGCTGGCCTAACCTTCAGAGTTTGGTGCCACATACTAAGTTAAATGCAGTATGAGCTGACATAAGATGGGAGATTTTATGATTCCTCCTCCCTCCCAAAAAAACGTTTCCTTGATTGCAGATTCTGAAAATTTGAGATGCTCTCATTACACTTTGTATTTGTGTGAAAATCAATATATTTTTGCTCTGTATGAAAGTGTGCATCACAAACATTCAGAAACTCAGCAAAGCCCATCTGAGACCCTTAGTACACAGTGGACTGAAGACTCTGGTGTAAAGAAATTTTCTACGAACCATCCATTTGTTCCCAACTTGAAGAAGTACTCACAGAATTGTTCTCTTAGTATTTTTCTATCTAAATGTTTGTTTATAAATCCCAGTTCAGCAAATCTGCTGAGGAGAATTCTGAAAGTCAGAAACTCCACATTTCAAAAAGCTTTCTTTTCTTTAGATTCTTTTCATAGTCTATGTAACTTTGGCCTATGAACTTCGTCTTATATGCTTAAAGGCATTGACATTGGGAGAGGCGGGAAGTTACCTAACCAGCTCTGAAGAATTACTAAACTCTCTCAGGCAGCCAAAACCAGAGAAAAGAAGGCCATCAGGAAGGAACCGACTTCAGTCGTTAGGCCTTTTAGTATTAGGCTGCAAATTGCAAACCAGCACTGTCCAACAAGAATATAATGTGACCCACATATGCGAGCTACATATATAATTTTAATTTTTTTTAATGCAAGCCACATTTCAAAGAGGGAAAAACAAACAGGTGAAATTAATTTTAATAATATATTTTATTTACCTAATATATGCCAAGTGTCATTTTAACATGTAACCAACATAAAAATTATTAACAAGATATTATGCATTATTTTTTCTGTACTGTCTTCAAAACCCAGTGTGTATTTCACAAATTCAGCACATCTCAATTCAAACTAAACATCATTTCGAACAGTCAATAGTCACATGTGGCTAGTGGCTACCACATTGGGAAGTAGTGTGACTCTGAACCAAAAATATCTTGCTTTAGTATTTTTTTAAGGGCAAGTTGACAGAGGCATGAAGAGTGCTCCAGTTCAGCAAAACTTAGAGCAAACCACTAACTTGAAATAAACACGGACTTTTCCATTCCAGTGAGCATTGGGACTTTTCTGATTTTTCTTGAGTTTGGGGCTGGGCTTCTTAAGAAACTTCTTAGTCTGAAACTGAAATGAACAGGGTTGCAGCATATTCTTGAGTCATAGGAAAACTGCGTGTAGTGTTTCCCCAAAGAAAAGCATTTATCCTTAGGGCGTAAAAGGGAAAAATTTTTTTTGATAACTTATGTTGATTCCTTGGATGGATTCATTGTGTTTAAGGTGCCTCAGGAAGGATGACGGACATATCGTTTGCAAAAGTTCATTTGTATCCTGAAGTTTCCCCCGGTTCGTTTTTTTTTTTTTTTTTTGGTTTGTTTGTTTTTTATCATCTGCCTTCTCCCAGGCATGATGTGAACCCTTCATAAGGCCTAGAGGAGAGAGTTCCAGGGTAGGTTTCCCCACCTCGCCAACTCTGCGGAGCGGGCGGAAGGCGCGGATTCCCCCTTCTTGCCCACGCGCTCTGGCAGCTTCGCAGCCTCAGGCAGATGGAGTTTCCGGCCTCGCTCCGTGGTCGCCGGGTCACCCGCCCGCGCTCCTTTCTGCCGGAGGTCAGGGCCCCGGGAAGAGCGCGCCGGCGGCCCGAGCATCCGGAGGGCAGTTCCGCAGGGTGTCCACACCCTTCTCGCCCGCGCTCGCTGCGCGCCGGGCCGGGCGCCGGTGGCTGGGCTCTCCGCCGCGGCCCGGAGCTTGGGCCCTCCCCCGGGGTGATTTCAGCGCTGAAGGTGGAAATGCGGAAGTTTCCAGCCCCGACTGACAGATGAGGCTCGCGTCCCGCGCGGCATGCGCTGCAGCGGCTCTGCGGCTCGCCGGGACCCCGCCGTCCGCACCCCGCGAGCCTAGAGGCTGCCGAGCCGCGGGTGCGCCATGGCCACGCTGCCGAGCGCGGAGCGCCGCGCTTTCGCGCTCAAGATCAACAGGTAAGACGCGCCCCGGGCGCCGGGGACTCGCGCCGCACCGCCCAGCCGGCCGACCGCTGCGCCGGGGCCGCTCCGGGGGCCGCGTCTCGGGGAGTCTGCACCTGAGACCCGGGCAGCGCCGGTCGGTCACCTGGACTCGCGATGGCCCGCGGCCGGGCTCTGCCAGCTCCTCCCTGAGAATCCCACCCTCCCGGTTGTCCGTCGCCACCAGTGTCCCTTCCCCGAGCCACCTCTCGGGCCACCTCCCCAACCCCGCCTCGGCCGCGCCGCCCTCGGGGTTCTGACAGGTGGAGTGGGAAGGGCGCAGGGTTGGCTGTGCTGGGCACCCCGGGAATTTCTTACCAACTGCGCCTTCCTTTGAGGGGCCTCTGAGAAGGAGGAAGAAAAGAAGTCATTGAAATGAGAGTTTTGCTTGGAGGCAGCTCCACAAGACTTGGGTTTCTGAGTAGGGCTCTTTTCCCTCTCGTTTTATTTTTCCAGAAAAAGTTTGGCTCCTGCCGACATCGCTATTTTTATTCCCTGGTCCAAAGGAGCTATGAAGTGGAAAAAGTGATTTTTAAAATTCTCCCTTTAAATAAACAAAACGGAATGGCCTGTGGCTGACGATTTTACGTTTATAGCACTCCAGCAAAGAACTGAGGACATGGATCTAACGCACCATCCAATTCATAATCAAAATTGCACAAACTAAATGTAAGCATGCTTACTGCTCAAAGTTCTCACCAGAGGTGCTTTAACTGCAGTTTTTCCTCCACTGAAAACTGCTGACAAGTATTTGGCGACATTTTTGTCTTGCCCTGAGAAATCTAGACTGTCTGGTTAAAAGATAATGTGACACTTGTCCTGAAGGGTCAACTTGTTATTCTGCTGCCCTCGCTGCTCCAGGATTTGTTAGTCTTGTTCTGCCGAGCCTGTGAAAGGCTGATTCCACAGTACATTTTTGTGCTGCTTGTGTGTGAAGAGGTTTGAGCAGCGAGGAATTAGGAGCCCAGAATAATGAGGCGGTAAGAACTTCCAGAGGGCGTACTGAGCTTTATTGGTGATTTTATTTCCACCCGCTGTGTAGCTGTGAGCAAACCGTTTCTCTTGCTTTAGTATTTCTTTATCCTTAAAATGAGTTAATTTATTAGCGTTTACTGTATATTAATGTTGGAAGCCAAAAGGTACTAGTCAACAGGGATCCGCTGTTGGGGATTTTTTTCTGCATTAGTTTCATGGCTGTTGCATGCCAGGAGGGGCAATTCATGCTGTGGGAGATCAAACTGAAGTTGCTGAGGGAGGTACCATTTGCCATAGCCACTGCTCTTCCATCCCTGTGAATTTTAGGTCAGGAAGTGTGTCTCGGACAGAAAGATGTTAGAGATTGTGGGTTGGGTGGAGTTAATCTGGGGAGAGCAGCAGGACCAAAACATCCTACAGGCAATCTTGACCAGGGATAAACATGGTACCTACCTCTAATGACTGTTGGGAAGATTAAGGGAAATAATATGTACAAAGTGCTTATAGTGGCTGGCTCAAAATAAATGTCAAGTAAATGTTAGCTATCCTCATCAACGTTACCATCAGTTTCATCATTGGCATCATCATCTCCATTATCATCATCTTTGAGATCCTAAGAAAGAAAGGTAGGAAGGAAAGCTGAATTTGGAAGACTTCCCATATAGAGACCAGTTTGGGCTGGGAATGAGATGCCAGTGGCTGGCTGGAGCTGTCTTGGGGCAGATAGTCTCCCTCATGTGTCTTTCATCTCTGTGCTGAGAATACGAAACACACTCAGTGGAACTGAATGTTTGATGGAATTGGACCAAGAAGAGCCCCACTCAAGTTCAGTAAAATATAAAATGTTCCTTAATCCTCAGGAAAGAATATGGGTTGGACATTGCTGTTCTAGGGGGTTCTGTTTTCCCTTTTGAAGCGTTTTTGTGTGTTGGGTTGGAGAATTATGCTAAGGAGCTTGGCAGAAATTGATGTTCAAAGGAGTAGATCAATAAGGACATACCTGGTATGAATTAAATAATAAAATTCACCATTTATTGTTCACTTTCTATGTCCCAGACACTTTGTTATATACTTAATGGATTGCATCATTAAATCCTTACAAAAATCCTGTGAGACTCATGCGAAGTCTCATACAGAAGAGGAAGATGAAGCTGGAGATGGAGTTGCACAAGGCCGTGTAATTTGTTCGAGGCCACACAAACAGCAGTGGCAAAACTGGGATTGCAAACTGCTCCAGAGACTGTGCTCTTAATTGGGCATGTGCTATTTTGATCCATGTATCTTAAGAATTTCCTTTAAAAGCAAGTAGGGAATTAATTTTTTTTTAAATCATCATTTCAGTAGCAGCCTTGGCAAATTTTTCTATGGTCTGATCAGTGTTTAATGTTTAGAAAAAACTAACAATGTGATGTTTTGCAATTTTGAAGTTGGAAAAGAAGATGCTTTCCCTTGCATGCCTACCTACTATTTTTTTAAACAGATCAACTTATGAAAGTAAGACAATGTTGAAAGACGGCCATTGGTACATTCAGCATGGGCTCATATCTTTTTACCTTCCTACTCAGAATGATACAAACTATCCCTTAAAAATGTTTGTGGGGTCAAATCAATGTGCCTCCTGTTAAGAAAATATTTGAGTCTGATAAATTAAAAAGTTTTCATTGTAAAGAACTCCCTTCTGCCTACACTAACCTCGAGAAAGAGTGAGCAGACTACCTCGCAGTAGGAAAAGAATGTCCCCATTGTTCCCAAATTCTGTGGCTTCCTGCAAGCAGCAGGGGCAAGGCCACAGTGCAGGAGGAACCTGGGAATGCCCACAGGTATCCATTCCCCGGTGATGGCCCTGGCTCTCTCCTACTCTCATGAAGCCCAAATGTCCATGTGCTGAAAGTCATCATATAGGACTTGTTTTGTTTTGACCAACAAGTGTAACTGTATGGCTTGTTACAGTTAAACATTTCTCTAGAACCCACAGCTCAGGGAGACATAAGAGAAAATATCCTTCACTGAATTTTTTTGAGCTGCAAGAATAAAATTTAATTTCTTATAAGTGTTATAAACTTGTCTTTATTTCAGGTTACTTGTTGCTGACTTCCTGTGAACAAAGGAAAGACTAGATCTGAATTAGGCAGTTCATAATAATGTTTGCATTTGGGATTTCAAGCCCCACTGCCTTAAATGTCATAATATAGTGCTTCTGTGAGCACCAGGTCTTATCAATTACCTTTTTTTCTTACTGGCATTTAGTGCTTTCATAGATTATAGAAGTTATTACTAATATTTTTAAAATTGGTTAAACAAAATCTTGGTTTCTTTCAAACACAGAATAGATGTAGAACTTGATCAAATATTAAAGTAAAATAAGGACCTTAGGTAAAGAGAACAGAAGTGCAGAATGCAGAAAAAACATTAATGATCTCTGGACCTTCAGGATTGAAAGGAATAAATAATAATGGCTTATGCTTATATAATGCTTACTGTATGGCAGGTACAGGTCTAAGTGTTTACATATCATAACTCATTCACCCCTATGAAGTAGGAACAATTGCTACTTCCATTTTGCAGATGGAGAAACTGAGCACAGAGAAGTTATGAAAATTGTCCAAAGTCACAAATAGCTAATTAAGGGCAGAGCTGGGACTCAAATGCAGGCAGCTTTGCTCCAGAATCCTCTCCCTTAACCACTATACCATGCTGGTTAAAGTATACCATCTCAGTTTTATTTTAAGATAATAATAAAATAAGTAACATTTATTGACTACTTACTGTATGCCAAGTATTATGCTAAGAACTTTATGTGCCTTCATTTCATCATTGTAGAAAAAAAGTAAAATATTAAGCCTAATAATCATCATTAGAGAGTGATTTTGTGGAAGATTAAAAGCAAGGAGCTAAGAAGACAAAATAAAGTTAAATAAAGATTGCATTTAAGAAAACCACAATCATTTTGGGCGTAAGTACCAAAGCAAGATGAAGATGTAGAGATCTTCCTGAGAAATATTTGCTAATTTTGTCTGAAAAGATGATGCAAGCATAAAAATATATGTATTCATATGTATGAATATGTGTCTGCAAAGAAACAATGCTATTCTTTCGTAGCGATGGTGGATGGCAGAGCGGGCTGGTGGTGCTTTGGGAATTGCTTCATTTGTCTGCTGTGTTCTACACCAAAGACCAATAGAAGAGGCTTCAGGCAATCAAACTCAGAATTTTGGTCTTTGACCTTCAGAATCATTTTCTTCTAGATTCTTGGAAAAGCTCCACTTGAACTTTAGCCTCTAGTGCTATTGAAAGAACCCTCTGCCAGGGTGAAGTTTTCTTTAATTGGAATTCTTTGAGCTCTGACGATTCACATGTATGTGTGAAGCTAATGTTTACTTCTACTTGGACCTCTGGAAAGAAAGTGTAATTACATCATGTGGTTACCTAGGGAGAGAAGGAGAGCTCAGGGGACCAAGTCTCCTGTCTTAGCTCCCCACACAGAGCTAGTGATGGAATGGGATGATGTTAAAAACACCTCAACTTTCCATCTTCTTGAACAGGGACCTTGAGAAGGCAGAGATGTGACATACAAGACTGCTTAATTCTTTTCGATGGCAAACGGCCAGGTGCTTATGCATGTTTTGATCAATAGTAAGGGTTAAAGCAGCAGGAATGTGCTATCCTCTTCCTACAAGTGTCCAGTCTAATTTCTTACCAATCAGCAGCCGCAAAGGTTCTCTTGGCTTTAGGGAAATACAACAGAGTTTATACAGTTGTGATTAACTGTGGGCCCTGTGCTTCTGAAGTTTGCACTTTAGTGGTATGGTTTGCTGCATTGACAACTTGGGGTACATAGAATCAAACCAGCTTGCTATCTCTGAAAGTATATATGAAGGCATATGTTTGCAGGGGTTTAATGAAATCAAACAAATTGGTAAAGTTAACGTAGGGTATAAAACCATTATATTGTGTCCCATTGCATTCAGATCAAATGCAGAATTAGAAAAGCAGAAATGGTACTGGCAGAGTTTCTTCTGCCCACTATTCTTTCCTTATGTTCATCATTAAAGATAGGAAAGTACAACAAGCTAAAATTTCTGCCACCCATAAATTATAGCTGTTAACATTTGATGTACATCCTTCCAGGCTTATAAAAATGAGATCGTATTGCACATACTGCTTTATGGTCTTTTTTTCAATTTAAAAATATGAACAACTCTCCATGTTAATCAATGTAGATCTGCATTATTAATTTACATAGGCTGTGTTAAATTATGTTGATTGGATATACGATTCATTGAATTAATTCTTTATTATTGGGTCTTAAGATATTTTCCAGTTTTTCATAATAATGTACAGAGCTTGATGGAACAGTCTTATACATACATCTGTATGTGTTAGTACAAATACTTCCTTAAAAATTTTTAGGAGAGGAATTGCTTGGTCAAAGGTCAGAAACGTTTTTCAAGCCTTCGATACACATGGCCAAAATGTCTCCCAGAAAAGCTATACCTATTTACACTCCCCCCAGTGATCCCAAGAGTCCTCGTTTCCTCACATTACACCCCCGCTGGGTTTTATCATTCTTTTAAATCTTTATTTGCAGTCGTGACCCCTTCTCTTAAATATCTCTTACCTCTTCCTGTTTAGCTTCTCTCCCAGATCCCTGCATGACCTCTGAAGTCATTCTTTGGGCATGAAAATAGTCATGCTTTTCTCCTTTTTCCTTTGCCTTATATATAATTGAAGATGGTGGTACCTCCGTCTTTCTCACTTTCTGCCTCTGCTCATTGAATATATGGGTTAATGATAAAGATAGATTGTTCCAGCAATTAGTTCTTTCTTGATTCTGTTTTAGACTCCAGTTGCCACGCTTTCACTTGCTTTTTACTTTGCTAAACAATCTAATCCGATCTACCTCTCCTTCACATAAATTCTAGCCCTTTTAAATAAAATGTCAAATAGAAAAAGCAGAATCCCTTTCCATTCAAAAGAAGGTTCCAGATGACATAACTCACTGTAAGTGTTTTCCCTTGGATCAGAACAAAGAGAGATGGAAGTCTTTCACACTTTTGCGAGTTCCTCTTCCTCTGGTGTTAGCTTTGGGGCTAACACAGCATATTAGTTTCACTCTGCTCAGAAACCTCAACAAAACGCTTCATGCTTTCTCCTGTCATTCTCCTCAGATAAAATTCATTGTTCTTTCATGTGAGAGGCCAAACATAAAAATAGCAACAGGTTACCTAATGATACTGAAGCAAAACGGGAACAAGATGAAGAAATGCAGAACTGTAATCAACCTCTTCTTTCTCCCATCTATTGACTTTCTGGCACATGAGTGAGTTAACAGGCCTGCAAATCCTAGGCTGGTTAGTTTGATAGTTTATTCATTCATTCATTCATTCATTCACTCCAGCTATTGAGGGTTTCTATGCTCTAAGTGCTGCTCTAGGCACTAGACAAGAAGTCATGGCCTTGCCTGCAACAGACAAGAGATTAACCCAAAATTATGGGCTGGAAAAGGAAGGAGACTTCCCTTGCCTCCTAGCCCTCCATAATGGAGGTTGTGCCTTCAAAATGGTCATCTTTAGGGTTGTGCCACTTCTTTTAAGGATAATAGCATTATCCAAAACATTTTTGGAGATCCTTTTAGAATTACTCTCAGAGACTGGATTACTTTTATTTTAAAGAATAAGCTCAATGGTATGAAATCTTTTTCCTTTAAGGGAGAATTTACTTTTTTTCTTACTTTAAAAGTTTCACAAATATGGAAAATACAGACGATAATATGGCAAGCACTTGAGGGTCCACTGCTCAGAATTGACAATTGTTAACATTTGGTGACTTTTGCTTTTGATATTTTTAAATGAAAAAAGATACAACTAGAATATACAACTATGTATTGGGGGGAGCTTTGGGGAGAAGAAGAAGAGAAAGAAAAAGAAGATTGGCAACAGATGTTAGCTCAGGTGCCAATCTTTTTAAAAAAAAAAAAGAAAAAAGAGTACAGATAAATTTGAAGTCAGCTTTTGTTCTGCTCTTTGATCCTTTTCTCCCTTCTCCTCCTTCAGAGGCCAGCACTATCACTAAGTTGTACTTTTAGTGTGTGTATGTACACATATCCATAAACAGTATATTGTATGGTTTCTGGAATGAGCCAAAGTTATTAGCAGTCAAGCAAGACTATTCAATTAGGTAATATCAGTCTGAATTAAAGATAAGATATGACTATAAAAGAATGTAGCCGTTTTTTAGATGCCTCTTCAAGTGGCTCTGAAAGCAATTGCAAAGAGGAGTTGCAAAAGTAATTTCAGGAAGACAGCTCTATCAGAATAAATTGCATAGCACTTCTTGTGTGAAATTATTTAAAGAAACCAGTTAGTTAGATGTGTACATTCTGGTAATGTTTCTCAATCGCTCCTGACATTATAGTCACATTACTCATTTCCCAGAATGGCCAGGAAATTTTTCAAAAAACTTTATTTTCTCCGTCATATAAACGTACCCATGATTTGCATTTGACCTGAGATAAGCAGTTGAGTTGATAACAGGTTTATTTTTAAATAATATGATTAAAAGCACAAAATAAAGATTTTGTCTTCTAGCCTGGACATTTGATTAGGGAAAGTATGTAGATTAGCAAAAGAGGGTGTGGTATTTGCTCAAAAGTCTGTATGTAAATATTTTGGCCTTGGTGTAACTGAATGGTTGGGCTGGATTCTCCCCTGTTTGTTGAAGGAGATGTAGTCCGTCCATTGCACCATACCTCAAATTAGACAAACTAGGAAGAATGGCCTTAGGTAGAAATGCTTTTCCCCAAATCTCTGCTATGCCTTGCTGCCACACAGGGCAGTACTCAGTACACAGCAAACACCTTCTTTGGTGGAAGTGTTTGAGTTCTGTGTACTCAATTCTCTGCTGTGTACAGTGAGCACTCAGGAGAAGCTGGGTTCTCATCAAGAAGTTACCATCTGGTGTCCAGGGTTGTTAGGGGGGCAAACTAGAGTTGCCTAAAAGGTGCTAGTCATCATGCAGTAATTTACACTAGAATGTTCCATCCACTTTCCCTTATGCCAGTAGAAAAACTCAGGTTCAAAGTCCACTAAAAATACAGTTTATCCAGTTTATCCTGCTATTTAACGTAAACGTTGTTTCAAGGCGAAGGTGGCCATCTGTTCTCTGTGGGAACAAGATTGTCATCTCCCTGTTGACGTTCTGACTAGTTTACTTCACCTACTACTATTGTACTCTTTTAGTCCAAATCACCACCTGTTCTCATAGTATTCCCTTAGAAGGGGTATCTGATTTACTCTTCTATCTTGTTCCCTATGCAGTAATTTCATTCAACTCACAAGAATTTCTTTAATTGCCCATGACTTTCTCTAGGCATATGAGAGACAAATGAAAACAAAGACAAAACCCAAAAACAACCAGGATGTGCCCCCAGAATTCAGCTGGAGTGAGCGGGTTGACATAAGAGAACACAGGAGGTGGTGTTGATTGTGCGGCTGGGTGAGAGTTGAGGGCAGGAATGTTGACAGAACTCAGAGAGGAAGGCGTGGAAGGCTGAGGGGTGAAGAGGTGAGGCTTCAACCAGGGCCTGGAGGACAGAGAGCTGACTGACAGATGAAACCGATGTACTGGGAGAGTCACTAGCAGTGTGCAAAAGTAGTCAGGGTAGCATCTACAGATGCTTCAAAGGGAATCAGCTGGACTTGAGAAGGAACTAAATATTTATTCATTTGCTCATTTCATGAATATTGATTGTAGCCCACTATGTGCCTGGAAGTGTTTGTTCTAAGTACTGAAGATAGACCCATGAGTAAGACAGACAAGGTTCTTGTTCTAAAAGAAGTGATTTTTCCATTGAGAAGACAATAAAGAAATAAACCAGGAAATATCAGATAAAATAAGTGCTGTGCAGAAAATGTAAAAGGGCCATGTGCAAGTGTGTGGATACTTCAGACAGAATGGTCAAGGAAGGCATCCCTTGGGAGATAACCTCTGGGCCAGGACCAGGCTGAGGAATTAGCAAGTGCCATGGCTGGGGCAGGAGTAAGTCTAATATGTTAGAAGAAAAGAGAAAGCCGGTGTGTCTGAAGTTGAGTGAATGAAGGGAGAGTGGTAGAGACGAAGAGAAAAGTAGGCAGGAACCAAATCATAACAAGGCCTTATATGCCATGGAAAAAGTTTAAACGTTGTTCTAAGTGCAATGGGAAGGTTTTTGGAGCAGAGGCATGAGGATGATGTAAAGATCACTTTGGTTACCACATAGAGAAACAAGAAGTAGAAGCAAGGAGAGCAGCTGGGAGGTCATGCAGCATCCACTCTGCTTACCACATTGAGAAACAGGAAGTAGAAGCAAGGAGAGCAGCTGGGAGGTCGTGCAGCATCCGGGGGAAAGATGGCAGCAGGACTGGAGAGTGAGAATAGAGGGAGAGATGCAGTCAGCTCTGGGATATATTCTGGAGATTGAGGGGACAGATTAGATGTAGGGTGGAGGACAATGAGGGAAATAGAGAAATCAAGACGTCTCCAAGGTTGGAGTTATGGATGGATATTGATGCTTTCAAGAGAGATTGAAAAGACTGGAGGAGCAGGCTTTTAGAGTGAATCAAAGGTTTAATTGGGGACATATGAAGTCTAAGATGCATATTAGAAATTCAAATAGAATTACCTACTATGCAGTTTTATTTAGGAATCAGAGACTCAGAGGAGAGGTCACAGCTGGATATTTAAATTTGCAAGTGATTACCATATAGATGATGTTTTAAAATAATGGAGGAAAAGAAAATATTGAAATTATCTTCATAAGTGTTTTTACCAGCCACAAAGCTATATGTATAGTATGATATCATTTTTATTGAAAAATAAATATATGTATATCTCCCTATAGAGATAATAGATCAAAACATATGATAGGGAGGGGACCAGAAGGACATAGGCCAGCATGTTGTAAGTATTATACTTTGGTAGTAGGATTATTGATGATTTTTGTTTTTTTGTATGCGAAATGTGTATATATATATGTATATTTTCGAAGTTTTCTTCAAAGAGTGTTTTTGTAATTGGGGAAAGTAACATTTATAAAAGAGATAACATCAAGATTTCCATTCTAGGAAGACTGGATAAAGATGGTGCCAGTGAGAAATTATGGAAATTAGGAATTAGCGTTAGTTCTGGGAGGATGATTTTGTACTTCTCTTATAGAGTTTTTAAGAGAATGTAATATTCTGCACATTGACATATATTTGTTCTCCCTCCTTGTGAGAGGATTTTACTTTTCACTTTGTTGAAGGTGATGTGGTCACTTCGAGGTGAAGCTTTAAGAGCCAGCCTGGGCTTTGTCATTTCATCTTTTCCTTATTCTGTACAAACAGCACCGTTCCAGACAGAGGCTGATGTGTCAGCCTGCATCCTGGAGTAAAGACAGTTAGGGCAGAGCCACAGCTGCTCTCTGGAGGTCTTTGTTTTTATAAGCCACTAAGATTTTTAGATTATTTCTTATCACAGCATAACCAAGCCTACCCTGACTAATATATATTTCTATTGGGCAGCTCGAGATATAGGCTTGGGGCTTGAATGATAAGACAGGATGCAAAATATTGATTAGGAAGTCATCAGTGAGGTGGGGATGAGAATGAAGAATGGACACATTTTCTAAGTGGGAAAGTAAAGTGGGAAGAGAAAAGGAATGGACCTGGGGAAAGAGTCACTGCCGTTTGGTACCAGAGGGAAGAACCACAAAAAGAGAGGAAGAATTTGGCCAAGATCTGGCAGACTGGGGTAGTATTAGAAAAGGAAGCTAACAGGGCAGTTAAAAAAGTCAGACGCCAAATTATGAGGACAAAGAAAGAGCCATTGGATTTGCCTTGGCGGTAGTCAGCGTAAACCTCTGAAACAGCAGTTTTAGTGGAGCTGGGGGAAGGAAGTCAGATTTCATAGGGTTATGAGGGGAGTCAGTGCAGAGGAAATGGAGGAAGCTAGTAGAGACCACTCCTTTAAAAAGTTTGGAAGAGGCAGAAGAGAAATGGGACAACGGTGACCAGAAGGTTCTAACTTTCACACAGATATAACATGCAATGCTGAACAGAGGATGCTCTGATCTTACAGAGAAAGCTCATGTTTTATTCCCATAAAATAACTCTTAAATGTGGATAAAGATATTCAGAATACCCGATACTGTCATAATGTATAACAGATTTTGCTTTGCACTAAGTAGCATTAAGACTCCAACAACAAGTAAAATATTCTATTTAGATATTCTCTTCCTGGGAGATTTTGAAACTCTCATTGGCACTGTCATGTATTATCTTTAAGAACATGATAATCCTTTCTATTTTATTATCCCTATATTTATCTTTATGTGTTTGAAGTGCAAAAAATTATAGCAAAGAGTACCGATACCAGTTATATTTTGCTCTTTAACAAACCACCTGTTGTGGGTTGAATAGTGTCCCCCCCCCCAAAAGATTCCTAATCCCTGGTACCTGTGAGTGTCATCTTATTTTGGAAAAAGGGTCTTTGCAGATGTAGTCAAGTTAAGCTGAGGTCATATTGGATTAGGGTAGGCCCTAAATCCAGTCACTGGTCTCCTTATAAGAAAAAATTCAGAACCACTGAGATAGTAGAGAAGAGGCAGTGTGAAGACAGAGGCAGAGATGGGAGTTATGCCACCACAAGCCAAGGAACACCAAGGTCTTCCAGCAACCACCAGAAGCTAGAAGAGACAAAGAAGAATTCTTCCCTAGAGGCTGCAGAAGGAGCATGGCCCCACTGACACCTTGAATGTGGACTTCTGGCCTCCAGAACAATGGAAGAATAAATTTCTGTTGTTTTAGGCCACTGGGTTTGCGGTAATTTGTTATGGCAACTAGGAAACTAATACACTACCCTAAAGTTTGGTACTTAAAACAACAGCAATTTACTATTTCTCATGATTCTGTGGGTTGGCAATTTGAGTTGGGCTCAGCCAGGCAGTTCCTGCTGGTCTTGCTGGGGTCATTCATGTGTCTGCAATTACCTGGTGGCTCAAGTGAGGCATTTAAGATGGCGGGGAGCCGTCTTAGGAGCCCAGATTGCTTCGCTCACAGGTCCAGGGCCTTGGTGCTGGCTGTCCCTCTTTACATGGTCTCTTATCCTGCAATAGTCTAGCTTGATATTCCTTAAATGGTGGAGGGAACGTTCTAGGAGGATGAAGGTAAAAGCTGCAAGGCTCCTTGAGGCTTAGTCTAGAATTCATACATAACTTCTGCCGCATTCATTGGTCAAAGAAGTCACAAGGAAACCCAGCTTCAAGGGGTAGGGAAATAGATTCAATCTATTGATGGGAGGAGCTGCAAAATATTTGGCCATTTTAATCTATTACAGCACCCAACAAAGAAAGTAATCATATCCCATTTCAAACTTCACATATTTAAGCAAAAGTTCTTGTCATTCCCTGCTCAGATCACAATACCCATTTTGCTGGTAGAGAAACTGAGAACAGATTAAATTGACTCCTTTAAAGTTCCCAGTGAGTCATACTTTGTGAGAGACGTTTTTGGCCCATGGAAGACAGATATATGTCTGGAAGAGGTAACCGCAGCCCTGCCTGGAGGCAGGTGAATGAACTTAATCACTTCTTGGGTTTCTCTTAAATCCCGTAATTGCTTTGAAGGAGCTCAGATTGCAGAGCTGTCTGGTTCACAGATGAAGCAGTGGTTTGAGGATATCAGGGAGAGAAAGTGCTTGAAAATTGCCATGTGTCACTCAAAGGAGCAGGATTTGAGGCTAAATTAGATGACTAGGAAAAGGGTCAGTGAGCTCTTTATCCTCAAGAGTTACTAAATGGACTTAAATATTCAGTGACTGCTATGGTCCAGTGTAAGTTGTGCTCTGGGAAGAACCAAAGTGAGTAGAAGAAGAGAATGGAGCAGGGAGGCAGAGAGACCAACCTGTCAGGAAGATATGTGCTATGGGCTGTCTTAGACGGATCACCCTTGAATCAGTTAGGGTTGCTTTTAGCTGCTGCAAGGAACAGACCTCCCCACTAAATAGTGGCTTAAACGAATTAAGGGTTTATTTATTTTTCTTACATAACAAGAATTCCAGTGTTTGGCAATCCAGGTTTGGTCTGATAGCCCAAGATATTACTGGAGAGCCAGGTCCCTTTTGTCTTTGTGTTCCACCATCCTTAGCGTGTGGCTTTCATCCTCATGGTCACAAGATGGCTCCTAAAACTCTATGCATTGAAAGAATATTGAAGACAGGAAGAAGAGGAAAGGCAAAAGAGGCATCCAGCCTACTTTGCTCCCTTTTAAGGAACTTTTCCAGAAACTCACATGATGACATTTGCTATATATCTCATTGGTCAGATCTGTGTTACCTCTACCTACAAGAGAGGTTGGTAAATGTAGTTTTTATTCACCCAGCACATTGCCATCTCCAACAAAATTAGGGTTGAGTTAGAAGGAAAGGGATAATGGCTATTGATAGGCAACTAGTGGTCTCTATCATAGCCCCCAACAATTGCTGGGGGTATGAATTAGTGACAGAACTTCCATTGTGGCATCATTGTGCCTCCACCCCATTAATACTTGTGGCAGATTCACGCGCATCTAATTCTAAGACCCTGGCCTAGTGAAGAGTGATAACCAGGCTTATAGGTCCAGTATTAACCAAGGTAACTTAGCTTTTGTAACAAGTAATCCCAAAACCTCAGTGGATTAACCCCATAAAGACTTATTTCATATTCGTGTCACAGTCTGACACAGCTCAGGTGGCTCTCCTCCAACCAATGACTCAGGGACCCAGACTGCTTCCACCGTCTTATGGCTCTGCCATCTTGTGACTTTCAGGTTATTCTGGCATCATGCAGCCAGTGGCCAGGAAGAAGAGAGAGTGAAAGACTGAGCATCCAGTTCTTAAATACCTCAACTCAAAAGTGGTACACATCACTTCCACTCACATTCCATTGGTACGGACCACTTCCAAGGTCCATCTATATGCAAGGAGAGCTAGGGAATATGCTTCTTGTCTGGCAGCCACATCTAGCAACTACTCTTCACTGTGAAAGGGGACCATGAATCTTTGGGGGTCAACCAGTCATCTCTGCCACAGGGTTCCAGTCACAAAAAAGGAGCTATTAACAAAATGTCAATAAACATATATGCAGGCCTGGTTTACTGTGCTGTTGGCAGATAGATTAAAAACATGTGGTCTAAGTCACAGGGATATGAATGTGGAGGCTATAAGGGAAGCAAAAACCAAAAGTTTTTGGCTGAAGTACCTGAGATTGTAGGAGAAGAAGTAAAAATACAAGGCATCATTACCCTGTGGGGCAGGGTAGCTCATAGTAGAAAAAAACAATTTAAAATCAAATTGCCATCGAGGACACGAGAAGTGCCATGTGCAGCCGAACACTTTCTAGAAACCCCACAGATTGATAAGGAGCCAAGTTACTCAGCTATTTTTTTTCTGAGAACAATTAGTTTTAAAATATTTTAGGAAAAACCACAAGATTAAGATATGTGGAAAATCCACAAAATAACAGCTTTTGAGTGACTCATTTAGAATTAGTATTTTATTTGACAAGTAACAAGATGTTTCTGATCTAAGAGAAGGAAGCATTCTAAAACATTCACTCCCATGTATCCAGCCTCCCCTCTGTGACAGGAGAATTCTTTGTGGGTTTTTCTTTTTTTTTTTTTTTGAGGAAGATTAGCCCTGAGCTAACATCTGCTGCCAATTCTCCTCTTTTTCCTGAGGAAGACTGGTCCTGAGCTAACATCCTTGCCCATCTTCCTCTATTTTATATGTGGGATGCCTGCCACAGCATGGCTTGATGAGCAGTGAGTAGGTCGGTACCCGGGATCCAAACCAGCGAACCCCGGACCACCAAAGCAGAACTTGCGAACTTAACCACTGAGCCACCAGGCCGGCCCCAGTGACAGGACAATTTCAGTGAGAAGCTCAGTCACTTTACTCTTCATGACTGGTTCACTTTGGGTCTGTTGAATCCTCTTGTTTTATGTGCCTTTTAATCATTTTCGTAGTCTGTGAAATCAGTCTTCCTCATTCATGTGTACAGTTGTAGTAATAACAGCTCACGAAGCCCTCACTGCAGAGAAGACAGCATAACCTTCAAGTTGGAATCTTGGAAGCTAACAAGTCAGATTCCCGTCCCCACTCCACTGACTCAACGGAAGCATCTTTCACAAGTTCTTTAACTTCCCTGAGTCTTGGTTTTCTCCTCTGTAAAACAGAAATAGTAATAATACCAACGTCACAGGGTCAAATGGAATAATACATATGAAAGTGCCACATAAATCAAAGCACACCACACACGCGTTAATGAAACATCTGTAGAATGGGGATAAGAGCCATGTTTCTGCGACTAGTCAATCAGGTAACGTACGTAATACACCCAGCACAGGGTCTTACACTTGGTAGATGCTCAGAGAAGAAAACTAAAAGTAAATATGGACAAAGTAAAATACACTGGAAATGAGAGATGGAGAAATGTTACAGACAGCCCTACAACAGCCCTTAGCTGAAGTAAAGTTTCGACTAATTTACAAAACCTGTCCCCAAAATTCACATGCACACGCACACACTTAATGATAAACTTGCAAGGAAAGAGATTTAAAGGCAAAAGGGAGATTTGGACCTAAATTTTCCCATGACCTCGCATTTTCTGAATACTGAAAAATGATAGAGGCATACTCTTTTATAGAAAATCCTGGCAGTTACGAAAGATGACGGAGGGCACATGGTAGAGCCACGTAAGTCATCCATGTCACATGATCACCATTAATGTTTCTATGGGGGTTGGGAAGGAAAGGAAATGTTGAAAAAGTAGCACCATTGAGAAGAAGAGGCGATTCATCCTGAAGAGCAACTCGAGTTACAGATTGGAGACCTACAGACATGTTTCCTATCCTTTCCTAAAATGAAAAATGGTGTCTTGTTACAAAAGCTATATATGTGAATTATAGAAAAAGCAGAAGTACACATAAGTAAAAATTTTTTACGTTTTTAAAGAAAATGATTTCTAGTTCTCTGACCTAAAGTTAATCGCTTTTAATAGCCTGATATATATATTTTTCAGAAACGTACACATACATGCATGTTTTCTACAAAATTGGAAGCATGCTTGTATACTGTTTCATAACCTGCTTTTTTGGGGGGATGGGGGGATGAGGAAGATTGGCCCTGAGCCAACATCTGTTGCCTATCTTCCTCTTTTTTTTTTCTCCCCAAAGCCCCAGTACATAGTTGTATATCCTAGTTGTAGGTCATTCTAGTTCTTCGGTGTGGGATGTGCCACAGTATGGCTTGATGAGTAGTGTGTAAGTCTGCACCCAGGATCCCAACTGGTGAACCCCAGGCCGCTGAAGTGGAGTGTTCAAACTTAACCACTCGGCCATGGGGCCGGCCCCCTGTAACCTGCTTTCTTTTATTTGAAAATATATCATGAACGACTTTTTATGTCACTAAATATTCTTGCATTACTTTTCTAAATGAATGTATAACATCCCATTGTGAGGATAGATCATAGTTTATTTAACTAATTCTCTGTTGAGCTACATTTATTTCCGATATTCACCAGTAGAAACAGCACTTCACTGAATAAATGTATGCATTCATCTGTACTTACATCTTTAATTATTCTACAGGATAAATGCTAGAAACAGAATCACAGACTCAAAGGTATCCATTGATATAGAGAGAGCTGCCTAGTTGTTCTTCTGGAAGGTTTTGCGTGATGTCTGTCTTTAAAATGAAGTTTACAAATGAAGTTTACAAAATATTTGAAAAATATGGCATCCCTGAACTTTACTTAATTCTTGGAGACAGTTATTGAAATATGATTTGTATTCAAATACGTATAAACTGGTAAGGTCTTTTATAGATGCCTTCAAGAAAAAATCAACCTCAAAAGATTGAACTGAAACCATTATTATGATTGACTCAGTGAACCTAAAGGTAAATTTGATTTGGACAAATACTATTAATTCATTAAGTTTCCTTGTGGCCACAGTTTTTAAAATAAATGGTAGGTAAATTTTTTAAAAAGTGTTTTTAGTTTTCTGAGTTTTCTGATAATTTGGTCCTCTTTGGGGCCATCCTCATATGAATTGCCAACATTTCCAGCTATACTCGAGAATCTATAAACTAGCCCTCTTAAGGCAGTTAAATGTATATTTTCTTGAAGAGAGTAAAGTTATATAGAAGTGTAATGTCACCTAGAAAAAACTATTCGTTTATTATTTACAATTTCTTTTGTATTGCCAGGGTTACATACTATTTACATTTGTTTGATATTTACTTCTCTGTTGTATCCCCTTATTAATTCATTAATTAACTAATTCATTCATTCATCCATCTATTCATGTGACAAATATTTCTTGAGCACATACAATGTGCCAGGCACTCTGTTAGTCTTTGAGGATATAGAAAGACCCTGCCCTCATAGAACTTGGGTTCTGGTGGTGGAAACAGATAAATAAATGCACAGATCAATGTATAATATCATGTCAGATGTTATGGTGACGGATGGCAACTAAACTTTTGGTGGTGAACACAATGTAGTCTATATAGAAGTCAAAATAAAATGGTGTACACCTGAAATTTATATAATATTACAAACCAATGTTACCTCAATAAAAAGTATATATATATATATATATATATATATATATATGTAATGTCACGTGGTGTTAAGTGCTGTTAAGAAGAATAACACAGGGTGAGGCATAGGAAGACACTAAGTCATTTTGAAGCAAATATTTGAGCCACACCAGGGTTCACATGCCCATTTTACCACTTCCTACCCAGCTTTGAGCAAGTTACTTAGCTTAGCTCACCTCACTTTCCTTATCTGTTAAATAAAAAGATAATATTCTATTCTATAGAATTGTTATCAGGATTTAATGAGACTATGTGGAAATTACTTAGCATATGGGTGTTCAATAAGTATTATTTCTCTTTCCTCTTATCTTTTGGAAAAGGGAAAGTGATTTGTTATAAATAACTGAATTCTTGAGATTAAGAAATTAGCAACTTCCTTATTCCATATTAAAGGAAGTGCTGGTAAATTCTTTGAAAAGTGTTGTTTTGTTTCTTGAGCAAAATTAAATAGCAGCTGCTCCTCTGCAGAGAAGGGCAGCTTGAGCCTCCGCATCAAGTAGTTCCGACGATGCAGGCTTTCGTTTGCCACTTCTCAAAGACAGCTGTCTTGGGCTGCTACACGCAACCTGCAAGATCTTAGAAGAGCTGTACATTTCATCTCTCTGGGTCTCAGTTTCCTCCAGATGGAGTTATATTAGCTGATTTCTAAAATCTCTTTCAGAGCTAACATCGCTTTGTCTGTCCTTTTATAAATTCTTCCCCTGCTAGATCCACTTGAAAGGATGACTGCGGGGCCCCAGACTGTCCTTGAGAAGAAATTTGGGACCAAAGCCTATCAAAAATGGTAGCAACTTGCCTATGACTTTTTTCAAAATTCTGTTTTACTAGGAAAAAATGGAAAGATCAACTGTATAACTTGTCTTCCTTGACAGAGGAAGACTGATATAAATTAGGAGAAACTAGGAAACCAGTGGTATATTTCTTGTCACGTAAGAAGGAAAGAGACACAATGTGATCACTAATAATTATTTTAAAAACTTAATTCTTGCATTTATTGAGCACTTTCTCTGTCCTTCACATGCATTACCCTGTATAACTCTCATACCAACCTAAAAGTTTAAGGATGTTCTTATTATCCCCAGGATGTTGGTTTGGAAACTGAGTCTGAGTGAGGTTATGCAGTTTACCCAAGGATGGGGGGTGAAGCTGTTCTGAGACCAAACTGGTGCTTTTAACTGCTTGCTCCGTGTTATTGCCAGCCATTGCTGCCAGCAAGCCAACTTTCTTGCTGAAATAAGTTTTCGTCATGGCCTAGCCATGGAATTTGTTGAAATTGTTCTTTCCATAGGCTGTAATATGTTTAGTTTCGCCTCAGGCGGGTCAGAGGATTAACTTTCAAGAGAGATGGACCACGTCCACTCTAAACACATCTAGAGGTAGGCTTACAGCATCTGAAAATCCTGTGGCCGTATCTTTTCATCAGAGCTTGAATACGATTTTATGGGTTTTTTCTTTCTTTCCATTAGAGTGCGCCAAAACGGGCTTGATTTTTCTCTGAAATAAGCTATGAAAGAAGATGTATTTTCAACCTAAAGATTCTAAGTTTTATTCACCCCGCCCCATTTTCAAAACTAGAAACAATTCACCAAAACTGCCCAGCCTTCAGTGGCTTAATCAGCTCGGTGGTATAACGCATGAAACTGGAATTTCAGATGGAGGAGAAAGTGTTTGGGATGTCGGGAGGTGACTTCTCCGTGTTTTGGTTTAAGAAATATATTTCCATTCACATCTTGCCCCTTCAAACCAACGCACGTTCCCACCCCTGAGTGCTGCTGACATTGGGAGCCGCACTGCCAAGCCCCAGGTAGACAGTCACTGTGTGTTCATTCTCTGGGAAGACGTCACAGTGTGGAAAAAGAGACTCTGTCCTCGTGATCAGACTTGGGTTCTAGTCTCTACTACCAGTGAAATTCGAGTTTCAGATACAAAGAAGAAAGATCTGATTGGTCCCCTGACGGTTCAATATTTCCTGGTTGACACATGTTTTGTTTAATGTCGAGATTCCCAGGGTGCCCCAGTTTGGACCACCACTGTGTTCCCAACTGCAACGCTGTGTTTTTCCTTCTTCCCTACCCTTCCCCGATGCCTCAAGTGGCTCCAGATGACCTGGAGTGGGTCGGGGTGGAGGTAGGGGGTGCAGTGACTCCATACATCTCATTGCCCAAATCTAGATGACTCTGACACCAACATGTTTCCCATCCCACCCTCTGGAAGAGTATGTCAATGAAAGAGGCCTCTTGGCCCACAATCCTCCTTTCTCCCCATAACTGTGTCATCCATCCTCAAAGACAATCTGTGCTACCTACTATTCCAAAATCTTAACTTGGTCTTTAACCTTAGCTTTCGAAGTTTTTTCACCACAGTCTTTGGAAGGAAATACACTACATTACAATCCAGTATTCTCTCTCTCTCTCTCTCTCTCTCTCTCTCTCTCTCTCTCTCACACACACACACATACACATGCCGAAACGAAAGTTTCAAGAAAACATATTCAACTTGTACTATTTCCAGTGCACCTTGATGTTTTCTATTCTTTTCTGTTCTATTGTATTTTTTAAAATGCTGGTCCAAGCCCACTAAATTGATCTCAGAGTAAACTTTAATAGGTCCTACCCCACCTTTTATACACACAGAGCACTCTCTTCTTCTCCTTCCTAGCACTTATCACAATCTGTAACCCTAAATTCGTGTGATTGTTTATTTAATGTCCCCCTGCCCCACCTGCCGCTAGTAGACTGGAGGCTTCAGGAGGGTGTGTTTTCTTCACCTTTACGTTCTTAGAGCCTAGCACAACACCTAGCATGTAGTAGATGTTTAACAAATATTTAGTAGAGAATTAATAAACTAATTAAGGTGCCAGCTTTCCTCAGGTCTTCATGGTTCTTCCGTAGAATTCCTTCACACGTCTTAACGCTTTGTTTGCTCCCAGCTGTGGAGGTTTGAATCTCAAAATTACTGGCGATGCTCCCCCTCCATAGCTCCTCAAGGCTGCACTGGTGTTTCCTTCCTAGTCCATCTGTGGTCGATCATGCCAGTGGGCCAGTGCCTTTGGAAGAAGGCTGGCTGCTGCCTCACCAAGGTCTTGGGGGCAGGTGCCTCCCTCCAAAGGGCTGATGGAAGGGCTCTCCACGGCCAGGGCAGCCCTCTGGAAGTCACAGCACACCTGGGTTGTCTGACTGCTCGCCTCTTGTTTTGCCTGTATTAGGTGAGTTTATCATTCTAGCTCATCCACCCCTTGATGCTGCTGTGCTGGTTCCTGACTTCATGTCTCGGGCCCCTAAGGCCTCACTTAGCCATCTGTCTACAGTGCTGTAGGCTATCTTCAGCTAACAGCATGGGTTATTTAGCCTTCTAGATATTTGCTTTTTTTAATAGGCAGCTCTTAAAGAAATCATAATCCATCTCTAATGATCTCTAATGATGAAATCATTAGCATCTTGAAAAACAGTGAAGAAATTGGAAGATTCTCTCAATAGCACCCAAATAAGGCTGACCTCCACCCTACTCCTTTCCCTAGCAGGCTCTGTTTGCTCTGTTGCTGTGAATAAAGGAAGAAACCATTATCTTGAAGCATCTCCTCTGTGCGGGGTATCAGGCGCTTCCCCCGATCTCTCTCATCCTCACACGGTTTCAGGTCATTGGCAGAGTAGGGTTGCATCCAAGATCTGTTTGATCAGCTGGACAGCACCAAGATGGAGATGCTAAAACCTCAAACTCATTAGAACGAGTGATATGGGACTTTGAGATAATTATTCAGACAATTTAGGCAAGCAAACAAACAAAACAACTAAAAGGGGAACCCCAAAAATGTTCCCTTTTGACCTATTTTTTTATCTGATAGAAGCAGGAGAGGCACAGGAAATGGACTGTAGGAGAACTTAAGGGATTATTTCCTATGGTAGAAAGAATGACAAATACATGTTTTAAACCTTTAGAATATACCTATAAAATGATTCTGTTTTCTAAGTGGTCTTGCTGTTGAATCCAGAAATTGTAGACATGTAATTCACTGGTAAATTACAAGTTTTTAAATAAGACTTTCAACAAGTCCAAGAAAGTTAGATAAAGGGTGGCGCCACAGAAAAAAAATGAGATTTACCAGCATTTTTTCTCTTTAAGATGAGTATTGAATTTAGAATTTCTTAATTGGAATTGAAGCTCACATGTGAATATTAAATAGTTAAAAGGTTTTAAATGACCTGAATATTCTCGCTTGACACTTAGTAAAAATATTTTCATGCTTATGGCCAAAATAGAATTTAGTCACAAATTAATTGGTATTCACGCTTGATGTATAGAAAGAAGTGTGTTTCCTTACTTATCGTACTATTAATTTAAATTTGCTGTTTGTTTTTTAATGTCTCTTTAAAGTCAGCTGGAGAAACAGATTCTGAGTTGCTATTTTATATCTTTTCACTGCTTCCACATTTTGTAAATTAATCAAATATGGCAAGTTAATGAGCCTGTGGAATTTCCTTCAATTTGCTAATCTTTTAACTGAAAGGGTATTTTTGACAGGAAATCTTTAATGGTGTCCAGTTGTCATTTTCTAAATATTCAAACAAGTTTTATGTCAGAGAAATCTTTGTTTCAAAAATGTGGCAGTCTCTGGGGAAATAAGTATTTCCAGTTTAAGTTCTATTGATAGTATTATCATTTATAAATAAACTAAAATAGTTCTAATTCCATTCTGTTGTCTCAATGTAAATTCTATTAAAAAGTTCTTTTCTGATCCTCTCTAAATTAAAAAAAAAAGTTGAGTAAACAAGCTGTGCAGACTTTGTGTTGAAACTTCAATACCTTCAAGAAAAAGAATCTTGGAGCCAGCCAGGTGGCGCAGCTAAGTTCGCACATTCCACTTGGGTGGCCCAGGATCGCCAGTTAGGCACCTGGGTGCGGACCTAGCACTGCTTGTCAAGCCATGCTGTGGCAGGCGTCCCACATATAAAGTAGAGGAAGATGGGCATGGATGTTAGCTCAGGGGCAATCTTCCTCAGCAAAAAAGAGGAGGATTGGCGGTGGATGTTAGCTCAGGGCTAATCTTCCTCAAAAAAAAAGAAAAGAAAAGAAAAAGAATCGTGTATTTAGTACAATACAGATAATCTGGTGGGTGGAGGGCTGCATTTGAGGTGATTGTTCTGGGGAATACCAGCACTGAGGTGTGACATACTGCCACACTCACTTTCCACTTTGGGCTTGCGTCCCTAGGACCCCAGAAGGGAATCCTCAGTTCTCTTGCTTTGGTTATTTTCCCCTACACTCTACTTGGCCTGTGCCTTTTAGGCAAAACTGGTCAACATTGCCCTGTTCTTAGCCTCCAACACTGAACTTTCTGTCATCATATAGCCTGACTCATTACCAGTTTTGTTTGGTCAATTTTACATTTCTTCCTTTCAAAGAAACACCATTCACCTATGTCAAATGCTCTTTTTTTACTTCTATTCTCTGGTTCAACTACCAGAGCCTGAAGAAAACTGGGACGTAAGTCATGTTGCCTTTAGATTCTCCACCTTCCTATTCCCTTCCCTCCACGGCTCCACCCACTTCCAGCATGTTCTGGGATGCTCATCTAGATGTGGTCTGTGTGGGTTCTATCCATACCTGTCTTTCTTCGTCTCCCCCAACCACTTTCAAGACCGGCCCTCAGCTGATCCATCCTTCAACACAAGTTGGTTTATAGCTGGTAAACCCGGAGTGGGTTGTTGCTCATAGACTTAGTTGCATTTTTACTGAGATAATATTGTTACCAAGGGCAGGGTCGCTGCCTGAGGAAGCAGAACTAACTCTGGAAAATAGGGACTTTCTGGAAACATAATAATCTATGGATGAGCATTTGTGGCCTGATATGGTTACTTTACTCTATGGGGCAGAGTAAGATGAAGGCAAAACTGAATGAGACTTACAGAAGGAGGATTGCCTCACTGCAGACAGGTAGCGGGGAGGTCCCACGCTCCCAAGTTGAACCCAATGCCCCATCTGCTTATTGCTCTCTTTGTACCTGGTTGTCTTTGTAACTATTGTCACTGCTGTAAACACTTTCCCTACCCGGAATCTCACAGGACCCAGTGAAGGTATGGAGAAAGGACCATTGAGAAGTTGCCCAGGATCTTGGGTCAGTGCCAAGGAATGGCAACCCTTCAAGTCCAGAGATAGCCCTATGGCATCACTTTCAGGAATGGAACTGCCTCACCAGAGTTCACAGCATCCCAGATTTGCCACATTGAGTTCTCCTCTCCAACAGTAGACTCTGTAGAGCAGTGCAAAGACAAGTCACTATCCAAGGCTTAGCCTGCCTCTCACCGCATCCTGTTCTTCCACAAAGGGAAATGGGAAGAGAAAAGTCTCTGATGCTTTATGTCCTGTCAGCACCAATCTAACAGCCTCGATAAAATTCCCTTCAAAAATGTAACATATGATATCAAACCTTTCTTCTCTGTTCCTGGTTCGTTAGAGTGTATCACGTCTGCCGTGCCATTTTTGGCCTTTCAAAGGATATACTGTTACTTTTAATTACAGCATCAAGACAATTCATGACATCCTGAAAGTTCTATAAAGTTGCCATTGGCTGTCTCCCTTATTTTAGAACACAGGTTTTGTAAGGAGGAGCTGTGCCTTGTGACAATGTAAACTTCTTGACTGTATTCCACATATTAAGGATCTTTTAAATTGTCATTAATGACCTGGCACAAGCATTTACCATATCTTTAGGAGCATGTAGGGTTCAAGATGTGAAGGCAAGTGAGGGCTGTGTTGTTTATTATTAAACTGACAGGAAACAGCCAAGGCTCATGTGCTACTGTTTGCAGTTGGGCAAAAGAGGATAAATTAATTGCTTTATAGAAATTCCTTTCTGCATTCTTTAGGGAAAATTTTTCCATGTGACCTAAATGATCAGACTGGGCAGTTTGGGGCTCAACAGCTTTGACATTGTCCCTTGAAGGAATGAAACAATTAAAGCAACTGATTTCCTCTGAGAAAAGGCTATTTATAATAATCTGTCTACTCTAAAAAATATTCACAGTAGACTCATCGCAACAAGACCCTCTAACACCACATAGTACTGGGTTTTTCATTGCTGAGATTCTCTTTTTTTTTTCTTTAATGCTTCCCTAAGTTTTAGGAACAAGGTTTACTTACCTAGAGAAACTATTGACCCTTCTACACTGAATCTCAAATTTATCCAAGTACTACCATTTGGGAATAAACAACACTTAAGTGGCCTAAGAATGAGAAGAACCAGTTCAAGAAATTGAGGACAATCAGCTGGTAGAGTTGAGGGTGTGTGTATAGTCCCAGGAAGGGGTTTCATGAAGAATGGAGAAGATCAACAGTGTCTGACACAACAGAAAAGTCAAGTTAGTACAGGACTGGAAAGAGGTCATTGGCCGCCCAATGAAAGGTCATCAGTGGCTGTACCCAGGGCAGTTTCTACAGAGGGGTGAGGGTGGAAGCCTGAGAACACCGGATTAGGGAGTATGAGGGAGTGGAGGAAGTGGAGGCTTGGTGGTCAGGGAAAGCGGAGAGATAAGGAGCTTGAGGATGAAGGTTTTCTTTTCTGATAGGACTGAATTGAGCAGGTTTCTAGGAAGAAGCAAGGAGTTGGCGGATGGAGAGGGCTGGTCAAGATAGTGTATGAAACATTTGAGGTGCAAAGAGCTTGAATAAAAACTTGAATGAAATTTCTCTTCCAGGTACCTCCTCTGCCTTCCCCATCCCACATCCCAGAAAAATATTTGGTGCATTAACAGATTTCAAAACTTCAAAGGGCTTCGCTTATGTTGTGCTTGATACTTGTTCCTTGGTGAAACATGAAGAGACAAAACTACACAAAAAAGAAAATCGTAGTTGATGAAAAATCAACCTTCTGTAATTGCTCTTAAATCTTTTACCCATTGCTAACGTGGGTATTTGAATTACGTTTGGAATATACTCCAAGCCTACTTACCCATGGAAGGATTAATGACATTGGAGCTGGGTTCAAAGTCTCAGCAACAAGCCAAAACCTGTTCTTTTCAGTTGCCAGGGCAAAGTGTAATATTCCTTCCTCGGAAAGCTTTCAGATGTTAAGCTTTCCATGGCTAAGCTGCTGGAAAAGGAAAACGCCAGAAATTTAATTCCTACGGCAACTTTCTTATGCAAGTTCCTTAACCTTTCTTAGCCTCAGTTTCAGAATTTGTAAAGCAGAAATAATAATACTACCTCATAGGGTTGTTGTGAGGATTAAATGGGCTAGTTATAAGAGTGCCTGTCAGACAGTCAGCACTCATTAAGTGGGAGCTCGCCTTGTTAATTGTAGCACTAGTAGTAGTTATGGTAGCAGGCTTTTCTGGGTTGTAAGGATTATGGAACTCTCACGTTACCTCTGTTAATGGTGGATTATTTTAAGGATACACCACAGAGTAAAGAGAACAGGAAACTACTGAGCCAGCAAATTGGGTCTGCAGATCCAAGGGCAGTTCTTTTTTTTTCTTTTTCTCTTGCCAACATTTACAAACTGCAGATTTCACATGATAATCTAGATTTCCAGTAACACTAGGCCTGTACTCCTACATGGCAGTGATAGCCTGGAGCTGAGTAGTCCCTCACATCTCCAGATGGATCTGTGATCCTGGGTTTGCCAAGGTTAGTGCCCATCCCTGCTAGTAGGCATAGGCCCAGGGCCTCCATGTAAGGCTCTGCACGTTGCTCACTGCACAAGGCACCCAGCTATGGGGTCCAATAGAAGTTGAATTCCTACAGTCTGCCAAGGGCAATTCTTAGCCTGGCAAGCTTGGGACTCAGGGTCTCCTTCTTTCCTTCTTTTCTCTAGCTGCTCCTCCTTCCTCTTCTGCTAGCCCTGTTGACACCTTTCCATCTCGTGGCTTCTGCTCATTCGTAGCTTCTTCTGCTTTACAGCTTCTGCCTCTGCCTCCTCTCTGTGTGTTTCCGTGCTTCTGCCTGCTCCACCACGCTTGGCAGGATCAACTGTTTGCCGGAGATCATAGGTGATGAAGCAGGATTTGACACAACGTTATCACTCATTGGAAAACAATTGCTATGTAAGTTAGCATGAGTACGTTGAACATAATTTCTTGTTAGATTTGCTTATTTAAAAAAAAATCCTATATAGACTTCCCTGCATAAATTAGGGCAGGCTTTATTGTTGACTTTTATTGTAGCCAATATGCATTTAAACTGACTTGTTATTTCCTAATATGAGGAAAACTGGGATCCCAGGGTGTCCCAAGACACAGAGTGCTTTATTCTGTCCTTGGGACAAGGGTTTGATTCAACATCATTTGTCTGAGACTAGCCTTGAAAGCCTGAATTTTACCTTCTTTCTCTCCATCCCTCCTGGAATAGGCCTGGACCCCGTTCCCACCGTGGCTTTTTGGTACTCCTTATCTTCCTCAGCCCCCTAGGCCTTCAGGGGGTGCTCTGGGCTTCACTTCCTCAATATCCCTGTATGAGATTAGGTGGAAAGGGATTAAGCTGATATAGTGACCTGACACCACAGGAGGTTAGGTTTATATAATCTTCTCTCAATGAACACTTCCTATATGCTTCAGAGTGGTGGGAATTACAAGCATAGCCATTGGTCAGGGACTTTTGCCCCTTTAAATCCTAGCACATAGATTTCTGCCCATTGTGCCTACTTAGAGCAACTTTTCTTTAGGAAGAAAGACCATAGTCAGCTTCCTTGGGCATTAAGAGAACTGAGTTCTCATCCCAGCTTTGCCACTTGTGAGACTTGTTAGCTTGTTAGCTTCAGACAATCCCTTAACGTGGGTGAGTGTTGGCTTGGCCCTTAACCTCCCCAAGCATCGTTAACTTGTCTTGCCCTCTTCATAGACTCCGGATGGGGAAAGGGAGCCTTCATAAGGCTCTGAAAATTATGCTAAAATAAGATATTAGTAAAGCTGGAGACAAGTTCTGCTGCCTTCTTGTGGGGAACACCTTGCCCTTGACCAAAAAGGATGTCACAGGAAGAGCTGCCTGGATGTTGGCTTTGTGCCCACCGTGTGGCCTCTCCACCATGTGTGATGGCTTCACTTCAGAAACAAGTTTTAGGTTTTTTTCTTTCTAAAATCTCATTCATGTTAATTACCATGCATTAACTTCACCTTCGCGTGTTTAGTGCACACTCACCTGATACAAAAACATTTGAACACCCTCAGGAATTATAACTACACACTCACGCATTGAGGAAAGAAGGTGCCGCCAAGATTTTGAATCGTGTTCAAACGCAAGAGGCTTTTAAAACACAAAGTATTCTAGAACTGCAGAAAGTTAAAGCGAAGTGTTCTTCCCTTGTTAAAGGTGAAAGGTAAAGCCATTTTTAAGAAAGTTCTTTTGCATGTGTGTTGAATATTAGGGAACTGCATAGGAGAGCAGTTCAATAGGAACCATGAGATCAACAGTAAGATACATTCTTAATGTAACAGCCAGCCCCAGGGCAGAATTTGCAAACCCTTGTAGGCGTCCGGGTGGCCGAAGAAGAATTTGGTCAGCAAGATCTCACTGAGAGATGCAATTCCATTCCACAGTTTGTTATGGATTCTGAACAAGACCGTCATTCTAAACCCTCATCGACTCTGCAGAAAATATGAGGCCAGAAAATGAATAACTCCTAACTCTTACGATTTGGTTACCGGCCAGTATGCTGGCTTAGCTGAGTGCATGCCTTCTGAAGCAGAGCCTGTAATTATTCAGCATTTACAGTGCAGTTCAGCCTACTTACATGAGCAATATTACCTTTCTTTTTTATTTTTTCCAGTGAAAAATCCTTCTCTTCCTTCTTTTCTGCTTTCTCTTTTCTTTTTCTTAACTTTTGTAATCTAAACTACCTTGAACTTGTTTGCATAGTGGTGAGGAGGAAAATATTTACTTAGGGTATCCTGGGAACCTTGACCTTCCTGCCTTAGGGATGAATCATTCCCCTGCTGGGGGAAGTGGCAAGTTACAGACAGAACCACGTGGATACATTCTCCTCCTAGTACCATCCGAGTGAGCACCATGTGTTAGTACCTGAGAGTTGGAGGTTGGTTTAATAGTGAGCTCGGTTTCTCAGCTGGTCATTAGCTATGAGTTCATAAGACACTGTTGCTTGATCTCAGGGTGTGCATAGGTGGACTGCACTTGACCCCCTTGGGCTGTTAAAAATGCACATTCTGGCTGTGCTCAGGCTCCTGAATGAGAATCTCTGGAGGTGGGGCCCAGACATCTGCACCGTTGACCAGCTCCTTAGCTGATTGTTATGTACACTGAAGTTGGAGGGTCACTCCTGGAAGGAAAAGGATTCCAGGACAGGATGGCCAAGGAGTGTTCAAAGTTCAGTAAAGTTAGCCTTGTTGGTGTGGTATTAACTTGAATATCAGGAAGTTTTATGTTAAAGTTTTCTAAAAAAGAAAAAGAAAAAAAATAAACAGTCTCAATACATAAAAGGAAAAATTGTCATATATACTCCCAATTATAAATACCCTGCATAAAATTCTCGGAGTCCAAACAGAATGTCTTTAGATCATCCTTATAATTATTTTGAGACTCTTTTGACTATTTTCACTTTAAGATAGCTAATAAGGGAGAGATCATCAATTAATGGAAGAATAAATTTCTTTATATACAATCTTCACATTTGCCATATAGCTCAAAAAAAAAGTTCATGTAACTTTGCCATTCACGTCCTCTAATCTGTTATCATTTCTCAGTCTTAGGAATAATTTATACCCATTGCCATAAATTTTGCTATACTTTTGTACAACATGTCTAGTCATTTTATTCTAATATTACACATGGGGAAAAATACTGCATAAGAAACTTCTTCTCCCCAACATTAGATGAGCTGGTGTTTTTGGCCAGTATTCTTAACTTAAAATACCTTCTTGGTCCATAACTCAGGTTTCACAATTTCGCCAAAACAAATGCTCTAGTAATTTTCATGTGAAATAACTGTTTAGTGCACAGAATGTACTCTCATTTATTGGGAAGTGAGTTAAGGGATTTTTACTTCTGCATAGACCACGTTAACATGACCAACACTTTAGTAAGGGATGAATAAAGGAAATTATTTTTATAACTAGGTTAGATTTTATTAAGGGTACATCATCAGGATTTTTATGGCAAGTTGGATGGAACACAAGATTGAGGCTCTTTCTCTCTGAGGCCGGCAGGAAAGAATATTTGCAGAAATGATAAAGGACATGGTGGCTTCCTGGAAAATGTTGGTGGAAGACTGGGCTTTGCTTCCAGAAAAGGATGAGTGTCAAAGTTCAGTGAGTGTGACTATGCCTGTCCAGGCTAGAAAAAACAACCTGGGAGAGGAAGACTTGGCTCCTTAGGTCAGAGCAGGCTCTGCTTCAGAACTTGACCTGGTTACCCGGTTCTTCTCTGCTTCAGCTTCCTTTACTGTAAAATGGGGGTATGACTTATCCCATGGGAGAACTGTTAGGAGGATGTTTTTGGCTTTGTAGAATGTGTATGATACTCGGAACTTATAAAGATATAAAATTTAGAATCTTCAGGGAGATTTCCTTTGCTCTATGAGTGGCTAAACTAGGTTAGTTGAGGTAGGGTCTGGCTACCTCTCCTTTTTGAACAATTTTCCCTCATTTCAGCCATCTCCTCCCCTCCTATGAAGGCTCCAAAAGATTCTCTTTCCTCCAATACCTACTGTCATGAAACACAGAAGTACCACGAGCTGAGAGCTCACTGGACAGGGCAAGGCTTGATACAGACAATGGTGGCAGAAGCTCCAGCATCAATGTACATTCGAATATAAGCTTCAGAAGGGCAGAGACTTTTGTCTCCTTTCCTCACTGTAGAACCTGGAACGGGTGGGTGCTCAGTAAATATGTGTTGAAAGAATAAATCAGTGTCAGATTTCTGGGCTTATGTCTCATCTTTCCTTTCTCTTCTTCTTGATTAAGAGATTCTCTTTATGCTACAACTTTCCTGACTTTGCTCTTTCTCCAAAACATTCCCCCTTCTAGTCTCCACGCCCCCTCATTTCAGAGCTTTTTCCTACAGTAAACAATAGTTAACCATTAATAGCTTAACTTAGGAACAGTGCAGTTTCTCTGCTTTAAGAAATGTTGTTCCCATCCTCCAATCTGAAATAAATTTTGAGAAAAGATGGAGGTGGTTTGGGACTGGGGGAGAAGGGAATGGGAGACGTGGTTATGTTGGGGTGCATTAGCTATTTGTACAAAGTGGCATATTTTACTTAAATCTGGCTAAGTAGGAAGTATAAGCATCACTAAATGAATGTCTGTTGGTATCTTGATCTTCAAATTAGCTAGCTAGGCAGGGTTAGTTAGGCTGAGGAAGGGTAAACAGATGGCGAAGTCCAAAGTCTCTGAAGGAAGATGAGTAAAAGTTTGGGGAAGACTGCAGAGAGAGCTGGAATTCATCTGCTCACAATAGACCAGCGGTTCTCAGACTTGAGCCTGCATCAGAATCACCTGGAGGGCTTGCTAAAACATGGATTACTGGGTCCCACACCAGAGTTTAGGATTCAATAGGTCTGGGATGAGGCCCAAGAATTTGCATTTCTAACACATTGCAGGGGACATTGATGCTGCTGGTCCAGGGACCACACTTTGAAACCATTGCAACATGGGGCAAACTCGAAGGTACAAGCAGCTTTACGGTCTTTAACTTACTCCAGTTGTCCGCTACAGGTTGAGACTGTGTTCACGGACAAACAAGAGCCCTCTATCAGTCACCTCAGCAAATTCCACAATTTAATGAAGGAAACTCACAAAAAAAGGAGAGAGTTGCAATCACCCCATTTCATTTTATAGTAAAAGACATTTGTACTTCACAGCTGTGATCACCTTTGGGTGGCAGAGGCCAGAAGGCTCTTGGGGTCTTACTGAAGCCACCTCACTAAGACACAGACTTAGTACCGGTAATTCACTGCCCTGGTCAGCACATCTGAAAAGAAATAGCCCCATCGATACAGCCTTGGATGAAAGTACAGCATGTGGCCGCTAAATGGCCAAGGAGCTGGCCATGCCCAGGACAAATAACTTAGATGAATCACAATCAGAGTGGAGAAACGAGGTGCTTTTTATCAGTAGCACCCAACAATGTCTGTTGAATCCAGGTGGATCAGGCAGTGGATGCAAGGACTCAAAGTATGCTGAGAACACAGTTTTATTCAGAAATTCCAGGAGACTTAGACATAAAATAATAATGATGAAAGGAGCCCTCAAGAGACACTTAAGGTGTTCAGGCCCATTCCTGTGTCTCAGCAGAAGAATTTAAATTATTCAGAAAGCTGACAACATAGTAGGTTAAAAATATGTGTGCGTACGTGATTTCTGTCATAAAATTCTGGCAAGCACGGCACAAACAATTTGGAAAAAGAAAAAAGAATAGATAAAACCTGTTATCCTGCCTCTCTAACATAACTGCGAATAGTACTTCCTTTCAGTCGTTTTCCTACCACATATTTTTAAATAGTGTACTTAGATTTAAACACTTTTTTTAAGGCTTGTGTAATCATAGTAACTAAGAACATGGTCTTTGGAGTCAGATGGCCTCGGGTTCAAATCTCGACTCCAGACATTTCCAGCCCTGAGTTTTGCATTTGTCAGATGGGGAAGATAAACTCAGTTTGTAGTGCTGCTGTGTGGATTCAATGAAACGGTACACATCAAGCACTCAGCTCAGGGCTGGGCGTGGTGTAAACACTCAATAAATAGTGGCATGATTTTCTGTTCTCACTCAAAAGCTGTGTTGACCTTCGATAATCCTAATAATTGAGAAGTTTTTCTCAACATCAAGAAGTATACCTATTTTTATTTCATGAGTTTGGCAAAATTTCATTCCATAAATTCTTCTGTGGTTCAGGCGCCACTTTCAAGAAGATCTTCTTTGACAAGCTTGTTAAGAGCACTTGTTACCTGGGTTTGTCTCAGAGATTAGACTCTTCAAAGATGAGTCAAAGCCAAAACATACGGATGACCTTTTGGGCTTAGAGCAAGAGGCTGCCTCAGTTGCTGTTTAGCTAGGTGTTGTGGCTTTGCTCCAAGACCACAGATTCTGACCGCACCATTGCAGGCACCACACACGGCCATCTGGATGATGGTTGCTAGGGAGATGGGTGAGAAACTGGGTGGAGAGGTGCAGATCTCTCACCCCTACTGGAAAAACAAACCGAGCTCAGGCCTGGCCAGATTTACATATGCAACCTGGACCTCTCATTTCTGCTCCATTTCTGTTTTTCCAACTGCTAACTTGACCTCCGCTGGAGTCCTATTTGGGACTGCAAATTCAGTATGTCTAAACCAAATCTTCAGCCTAACAGAAGGTGACAATACTGTCCTGAGTTTTAAAGTTGCCCTATAAATGAAAGGATTAACTTTATCAAATAGCAGCTTCCTGCCCACAAAGGGAAGAAATGAGCTCCTCAATGAAGACCTTGGTTTCGCTTATCAGATAAACAGATTCTTGACACTATGGAACAGTTATAGATAACAATAAGCAGAATAGCCACTCAGTTCATTAACTCCTTAAATTTGATGACACCATTTTGTACATTCTCTTATATTGCTGGTTAGAATGTTAATTGGTAAAATACTATGAAGGACAAATGCACAAACCCTTTGACCCATCAATTCCACTTATAGAACTTTATCCCACAGATATATTTATAAATGCATGAACTAACATATGTGAAATTTGCTGAACATTATTTTTCTTTGCAAAAAATTGGAAACAACAATGTTGTTTGGAATGTAAATTGCTACAGCCACTATGGAAAACAGCATGGAAGTTCCGCAACGAATTAAAAATAGAAATACCATATGATCTAGCAATTCTACTTCTGAGTATTTGTCCAAAGAAAATGAAAACACTTATTTGAAAAGATATATGCACCCTGATGTTCGCTGCAGCATTATTTACAATAGCCAAGACATGGAAGCAACCTAAACCTAAACCTCGTCCATCAAGGGAGAAAGAAAATGTGGTATATATATGCAGTGGAATATTATTTAGCTATAAAAAAAGAATGAAATCTTGCTATTTGTGACAACATAGATGAACATTGAGGGCAATATGCCAACTAAAATAAGTCAATCTGAGAAAGACAAATGCCATATGATCTCACTTATATGTGGAATCTAAAACAAAACAAAATAAAACACTGAGCTCATAGATACAGGGAACAGATTGGTGGTTTCCAGAAGTGAGGGGTAGAGGGGATGGTGAAATGGGGGAAGAGGATCAAAAGGTACAAATTTCTAGTTATAAAATAAATAAGTCATGGGGATGTCATGTACAACATGGTGACTATAGTTAATAATACTGTGTTGCATATTTGAAAGTTGCTAAGAGAGTAGATCTTAAAAGTTCTTATCACAAGAAAAAAAATTGTAACTATGTATGGTGATAGATGTTTAACTAGACTTATTGTGGTGATCATTTCACAGTATATTCAAATATCAAATCATTATGTTGTACACCTGAAACTAATGTAATGTTATATGTCAATTATTCCTCAATAAAAAAATGGAAATAACGAAAATGTGTAAAAGAGACTAGTTAAGAAATTATTGCCCATCTATATAGTAGAATACATATGCAGCTGTGGAAAAGAATGAGGGCATTCTTATGTACTGATCTATTAGGTGAAAAAAGCAAATGTATATCACCAGTGAATGGATAAACAGATTGTGATTTCTACATACGTCAGATCAAGTTTGTTTATCATGTTCAAATCCTATATATCTTTAATTTTTTTTATTTACATGTTCTATCTCTTAGTGAAAAAGGTACATTAAAATCTATCACTATAGTGGATTTGATATTTCTCTTCTGCAGTTCTTGCTTTATATATTTTAAACCTTTATTGCTTGGTACATACATATGTAGATTTTGCTCTGTCTTTCTGGTGGATTGACGTTTGATCATTTAGGAAATGTCCTCTTTATTTTTAGTCATGCTCTTGCCTTAAAGTCCTTTTTGCCTGGTGTTATTATAGCTGCACCAGCTTTCTTTTGGCTATTTTTGCATAACTTTTTTTCACCACTTGGTAAACGATTTATCTAGGCACTTACCCAAGAGAAATTAAAGACTACGTCCATATAAAGACTGCTCATGAATGTTCATAGCAGCTTTATTTGTAATAGCCAAAAACTGGAAATAACTCAGACGTCTATCACCAGGTGAATGGATAAACAAATTGTGATAGATCTATGCAATGGACTACTCCTCTATAATAAAAGGGATGAACTATTGATACACACTACAATCTAGATGCATCTCAAAATAATTATGCTGAGTGAAAGCATCCAAAAAGGAGATATATTGTACGATTCCATTTATATAAAATTCTGCAGAGCAGAGGAAACCATCAACAAAACAAAAAGACAACCTAACAATTGGGAGAAGCTATTTGCAAATCATATATGTGATAAGGAGTTAATATCCAAAATATGTAAAGAACTCATACAACTCAACAACAAAAAAACAACAGCCAACAATCCGATTAAAAAATGGGCAGGGGCCAGCCCCATGGCTAAGTGGTTAAGTTCGCACACTACAGTTCGGCAGCCCAGGATTTCACTGGTTCAGATCCTGGGTACAGACATAGCACTGCTCATCAGGCCATGCTGAGGTGGCGTCCCACATCCCACAACTAGAAGGACCCACAACTAAAATATACAACTATGTAGTGGGGGGATTTGGGGAGAAAAAGCCAAAAAAAAAAAAAAAGATTGGCAACAGTTGTCAGCTCAGGTGCCAATCTTTAAAAAAAGAAAAAAAACTGGGCAAAGGATCTGAACATTTTTCCAAAGAAGATTTAAAGGTGACCAACAGGCACATGAAAAGATGTTCAACTAAATATTAGGAAAATACAAATAAAAACTACAATGAGATATCACTTCACATCCGTCAGAATGGCTATAATTAACAAGACTAGAAATAACAAGTGTTGGAGAGGATATCGAGAAAAGGGAACCTTCATACACTGCTGGTGGGAATGTAAATTGGTGCGGCCACAATGGAAAACAGTATGGAGAGTCCTCAAAAAATTAAGAATAGAACTACCATATGATCCAGCTGTTCCACTTCGGGGTATTTATCCAAAGGACATGAAAACACAAATGCAAAAATATATTTGCACCACTATGTTCGTTGCAGCATTGTTCACATAGCCAAGACTTGGAAACAACCTAAGTACCCATCAATGGATGAATGGATAAAGAAGATGTGGTATATATATATATATATACACACAATGGAATACTACTCAGCCATAAAAAATATGCAATCTTACCATTTGCTACATGAATGGACCTGGAGGATATTATGCTAAGCGAAGTAAGTCAGACAGAGAAAATCAAATACCATATGATTCCACTCATAAGTGGCAGATATAAGCAATAACAATAACAACAAACTCATAGATACAGAGATTAGATTGGTGGTTACCAGAGGGGAAAGGGAAGAGGCAGGAGGGCAAAAGGGGTAGTAGGGAACATGTGTATGGTGACGAACGGTAATTAGTCTTTGGGTGGTGAACATAATGTAGTCTACACAGAAATCAAAATATAATGATGTACTCCTGAAATTTATGGAATGTTATAAACCAATTGTTACCAAAAAGAAATTCTAGAAAATGCAAACTATGGATTAGTTTGCATCAAAAAGCAAATTAGCGGCTACCTGGATCGGGGGAGAGGAAAGGTTGAGAAGGGGCATGAGGAAACTTTGCGGTTGCAGTGATAGTTTTATGAATGTGCACATGTGTCAATCTTATAAATTGTGCACTTTAAATATGTGCAGTATATTGCATGTCAACCATACCCCAATGAATCTGTTAAAAAATAAAATATGTCTCTTGTAAGTAGCATATAGGTTTTTAATGTAATCTGATGATCTTTGTCTTTTGGAGAATTTAATCTGACTATATTTAATGTAATCACTGATGTATTTGAGTTTGTGTAATTCTACTGTTTCTTTTCTATTTTTCAACTTGTCTCTTGTTTCCATAGAAATTACAATACATACTTGACTTAGAATTCTAATATTAATTAGTACTTTTACCATTTCCCAACCAATGCAAGAACTTTAGAACATATGAACTCTATTTACCCCTCCCGCCTTTTGTGTTATCATTGACATATATTTTAATTCTACATACATTTTAAACTCCACATTATTATCATAATTATAATTATTTTGTATAGTCACCATCATTTAGATTTACTCACATATTTACCTTTTCATTGCTTTCAGCACTTCTGTGCTTCCATCTGAGATTACTTTCCTTCTGCCTGAAAAACTCTCTTTACTATTTCTTTTAGTATGGTTCCGCTGGTAATAAATTTTCTCAATTTTTGTTTATCTGAAGAAGTCTTTATTCAACCTTTTATTTATGAAGAATATTTTCACTGGGTAGAAAATTCTAGATTTGTAGTTTTCAGCACTTTAAAAATGTCATGGCATTGGTTTCGGGATTTTACTTTTTTGCTTGAGAAGTCAATTATTAGTCTTATTATTACACTTTGAAGTAATGTGTCTTTGAAAGTAATGTGTCTTTTCTCCCGATGTTTTCAAGAACATTTAAAAATTTCTCTGATTTTCAGCAGTTTTACTGGGATGTGTCTCAGTTTGATTTTCTCTGTATTAGTTCCAATAGGGGTTTGTAGAACTTTATGAATCTGCATCTTTGCTATTTTTTCAACAACATTTCTTTAAAGATGACTTCTACTCTTGTTTTTCTCTCTCCTCCTCTGTTGGGACTTCGGTTTACATATGTTAGATCTGTTTCTTTATGTCTTAACTCACTTTTCTGGAGAAATCCTTTCTTCTTTAAATAGTTACAAACAAAAAGCACTCGATATTTCCAGGTGTTCTTTTAGGTGATTCTGCTGCCTCATCAGTAGGTGGTGGTTGTGTCAGGAGAGAAGCTAACTTACATGATGACATATAAGGGCTGGGGACATGCCCTAGAGAGACGCAGAAGACAGTGAGTAATCCTTCTCTAGGCTTCCTGTGGGAACCCTCAAACACGTAAGCCATCTAATAAATATTCTTCCGTATTCAGAGGAATTTTCCAAGTGAAAGGGATTTGGGACTCCCCTGTGAGGAAGAAACATAAGTTCCACATCTTGTTAATAAGGGGCAAACTTCTCTTTATAGTCATGTTTCCACCTGTTGAATCATCTTGACTGAAGTTATACAGTTATGGCATGTCTGTTTATGAGAAGAGATGGAAAATATGAGAAACTCTAAAACCTGAAATGTCTATCATAAAGCCTCAGGCTGACGAACTTCTGAGGAATTCATTCTAGACTTCGTTGCTCAAAACATGTATATGTAAGGATGGAGTTCTACATATATTTGTAGTTATATATATTATATACGTTATATAATTTGTGTATATGTGTGTGTATATATACATATATATGTACACATACAAAATTTGCTATAGAAATTCATTTTGTAGCCTATTAAACTTAAAAGTGTACTTTAAGAGAAGTATCTGAGTATGCATCTCAGAAAAAGCCTTAGATCATTTTTATGTGGTCTGCTCCAGGAACTACTACTCCCTCTCGAGCCAGCCCTGTGTTCTTAGACCTTATCTGTACTGTGCACTGGATCCAACCTTGTGTTATTTACATCATTCAGAGCTGGTTGTTCTATATACAACACATTTTAAAACCTTTGTTATTGTTTTTATACTACACTGCCCTAATCTTATAATTCAGAAAGTTTGGAGGGTAGCATTCTTTCACTGCTCACTTGGTGTAAATCACTTCTACTCCTGAACAATGGCTATTTTGCAAGGTTTAATTATACCGTGTGCTTGTGGCTACATCCACATACATGCCACCCACAATTGTCTATAATTATTATTTATTGCTAGCTGTGTACTTTACCCTTTGTGTTTGTTGAGTGTTTCACAGTCAGGTCTTAGTTACTAAGAGTAAATTGTATGTTTTCTTTTCTTTATTTCGCCCCTTTCACTATTGTTTAAAACATGTCACCATTCAGGAAAACCCTAAAACTCTTTAAATATGTATAGGCAAGGTTTTTTCTTGAATCACTTGTAAAATGCTTCCAACCATTTTGGCTGCTGGCCATACCAGCATGCAGTGAAAGAATTTTCTTGTAGGGATAAAGCCAGAGAGAAGCCTTCCAGGGCTGTTTGGTCCTAGCACAGCTGCTGGTGTAGATCACAGGCCTGATTGTTCCACTTAGAGATTCTTGAACATCTTTGCCAGTTAGAGCTGGAAAGGTGCCCAGGAGATCATATAGCCCAGCCCCTTCATTTTACGTGTAATGAAACTAAGACTCAGCCTGGTTAACTAATGTACTTGAACTCAAACAGCTGGCAAATGGCAAGGCTCAGGTCTAAGTCACTGAATTTTTCGCTCTTCTTTTTTTTCGCTCTTCGAGCTACATCTGTTGCAAAGGAACAGGGCAGCCTGAAGGTTAAAACACTTGAAGTGAAAGTATGGAATTCTAATGTCTAGATGTCTTGAAATGGTAAAAGAAAAAAAAAAAGAAAGCTTGAGATGCATTGTCCTCTTTTCCATCAGCCCCGCTCCTACTGATTTTTTTTTCCAAAATATGGTTCAAAAGTCCCCTTATCCCAGAAGCCTCCTAAGCGTTCCTAGGCTGAATTAGTAACTCCCTTCCCTTTGCTCACAAAGCACTGTGCCCGTTCCTGTATTATAATACTTACCATATGTATTGTAATTTTTTATCCAGTTATCCTTCTGTCCTCCTTCCTCCCACACACTGGGCTCAGCTTCCAGGAGCAGCAACAGTATCTTCTTGGACTTCAATCCCTAGCACTTGGCAGAGAGCCTGGCACTTTGTCTGCCCTCGATGTTTTATGAATGAATGAATGAACCAACCACTCTCTCAAAGTCATTCACTATCAGTGAATCTTAAGCTTTATTGGGCATAAAAATCACCTGGAGTTGCTGGCAAAAAATGCAGTGTTCCAGGGCACACCACAAAAGATGCTGATTCTGGACTAAGGTAGGGTCTAGGAATCTGCATTTTTATTAAGCAGCTGATAATTTGATACAAATGGTCCATAGACCACATGTGGCAAGCTCTGCTCTTTCATTAGTTCCAAGGGTACTTAGTCCCAACTGTATATACCACAATTATCTGTCCATCTGAATAAAAACATAGAGCTTGGCTACCCACACCCTTCTACCATTCTGACTCCTGAGTATGGCTATTGACATTTTAAACAGACCCCAAGTCTCCCTCCCAGGAAAATTTGTAGAAATAAAGGAGGTAATATTTATAAAGCATTTTGAATGATCAGAAGAAGGGTATCTTAGTTCATCAAGGAAATATCATGATATAAATCTACATCATGAAAGTTCTCTTAGACATGTTGAGTTTGGTCTGAGACTCAAATGCAGAGGAAATAAAACCCACATACAGTGTCTGCATGGACCCAAGCCTGTATGAGCTCCTGCCCTGGCTGCATTCTCTTATTTGTGTGAGCAGGCTTCCCCCTTCATAGGGCCAGTGTAGAGAAGAGGGTTGATTTAGACACGGGGATGCTAGATGTTCTTTTGTGAGTGAAGTTCCCTATCAGTAAACTTGATAGCTGATGTTTACATATTTTTTTTAAATTCCAAGTAGTGCATCTGTGCCTGCATGCTACTTTATATGTACACATCTTTTTTCTGAAATGAACTTAAGCAACTTTACAGGAGAAAGAGCTTTATGGGCTAGTTATTAAACTACATTTATTTAACTATGAAAAGGATTTTTGATCCTTGTGGTATATTTGCATACGTATTGTTAGGTATTTGTGTTCAATTCCTCATATTACTTTTTACCTGCCACTTATTTTGTATGCATGTTTCCATGGTCAACCTAATTCGCAATTCAAATAAAATCGTATTTCACCTATTTTATGCTATTGTTTATCAGTGTTCTCCTTAGTGTTGGATGCTTTGGTTATTTTCAATTATTGCCTATTATATAGAGTTCTTCTGCTCATTTTGCTCAAATTATATTTTTGTTTGTATGAATTCCATGGGGTATATTTTTCAAAGTGAGATGATTAGATAAAAGAGTGGTGACAGCTTTATAGTTCGTGTTGCTTATTACAGTATTACTTTCCAGAGACCCTGAACCAATATACAACCCCACAGCGGGGTAGGGCATGCTGGTTTTCCCGCAGCTTGGCTAAGATGTAATTTTATCATTCCAGCCTCTTTTTGCTAGTTTGATATGTGTATAGCGCCTCTTCAGAGATATTTTATTTTGAAGTTCTTTAAGTGATACAAAGCAATTTTTTTCCATGTGGGATGATTCATTATTTTCCCTTTAAGGAGAAACAATTCATCTCCACATTTGACAGTTTTGAAGGGACAGGCTTAATTTCCTTTTGTAGAATTGATCCTGTAGGGATAGGAAATAGGATCCGCGTTAGGGACTGGGGCGGGCTCGACGTGTCGGGGAAGATCAGTTGCATAGCTCTGAACGAGGAAACAAACGGAGAACTGCAGCAGAAACGCCAACTGACCCTGTTTAAGAAGGACTGGAGAGCAGAGATGTTCTGATTTCATGGTGAAAATAGTCTTGGGGCTTTGGCGTAGGACGACAGATTGCTGCAAAAGGAAAGCAAGAACCTATCCTTCCTGCCATTCTTTGATTCTCTTACAATGCCACTTCCTCTCCTGAACATTTCCAGATATCCTCATTTCAGGTAGAGCCCTCTGGTCTAGGACAGGAAGGTTTTTAAATGGCCATGAAACTAAAAAATGTTATTTGAGAGGAGCTGGAGGCAGAAGTCTCAGGAGCAGTCAGTCACGGCTGTGAAAAAAGTCAGCTCCATCACAGAAAAGGGCCTTGTGCTTGGTTGTCTCAGCCCTATGTGACTAAGGTCATCTTCTTAAGTAAGCAAATAAGTGGTCACCGTGCTGGTTTGGTTTCCTGTGATGCCAAACCCAAGATACTGTGTTGCTTATGCAAGACGGGGCTTTTGTTTTGGACAGTGGTCTAATTTATTGATTTTTAAAAAATTGGTGACTAGCTTGTAATGAAAATCATCCTATTGAGCACTTGGAATCAATTCTGAAGGGTTTCCTCCATTCCCTGCTGTTATGCTAAATTTGGTAATTTTTGACTTAATTCTTGTGTCAGTAGAATAGTTACACACACACATCTGTATCTATATCTATGACCATCAGTTTTATTTAGAAATAATTCACATACCACATTCACTCATTTAACATGTACAATTCAATAATTCTTAATCTAGTCACCGAGTTGTGAATCCATCGCCACGATCAATTTTAGAACACTTTTATCACTGCAGAAAGAAACCCCATTCCCATTAGCAGTTGCTCTCCATTTGCCTCCAATGCCCCCAGCCCTAGGCAACCACTAATCTACTTTCTGTCTCTATATAGATTTGCCTGTCCTGGACATTTTGTATAAGGAATCATACAATATGTGGTCTTTTGGTTTAGCTTCTTTCACTTAGCATAATGTTTTCAAGGTTCATCCATATCGTGGTATATATCGGTCCTTCTTTCCTTTTTTATTACTGAATAATATTTCATTGTGTGACATACCACATTTTGTTTAGCCATTCATCAGTTGATACACATTTGGGTTGTCTCCACTTTTTGGCTATTATGAATAAAGCTGCTATGAACATTCATGTGTAAATTTTTGTGTGGAAGTATGTTTTCATTTCTCTTGGATGTCTACCTAGGAGTGGAATTGCTGGAATATATGGGAACTCTATGTTTAACTTTTTGAGGAACTGCCAGACTGTTTTCCAGAGTAGCTGCATAATTTTACACTCCTTCCAATAAAGTATGATGCCCCAATTTCTCTATGTCCTCACCACACTTGTCATTGCCTATCTTTTGTGTTGTAGCCATCCTGGTGGTTGTGAAGTGGTATCTCATGCAGTTTTGATTTGCATTTCCCTGATGGATAATAGCTTACTCCTTATCCTAGTATTTTCTTACACTTAAAAAAAAATTAAATAAGGAAAATGTCTCAGGAAATTAAGGAGTACAATTAGTATGGGCTGCTTTAACTTCCTCTGGGATCTCATGCATCACTGCATCATAATATAAGGGGCCACCACTGGCATGCTTGTGCTCCAGTCATTTTCTTCCATTCTTGTATCCATTCATCATTCAGAATTCTGGGAAGGAGAGAGAATTGTCCTGTGTTGGGTTATGTGCCCTCCCCTTTGACCCGTAGTTATGCCTAGTCAGCGTACAACGTGAATGTGTGAATCCTGAAAGGAAATTGAAGTGCTCTTGGGTTGGGAGAATGGATGCCACAGTTGGGACCAGAATAGGTTTCCTGCCTCTCACCACATTGCCAAGTTTGGGAGCCGAGCAGACAATGTCAGAAACCTCATCATGGGCCGGCCCGGTGGCACAGCAGTTAAGTGTGCACGGTCTGCTTCTCGGTGGCCCAGAGTTCGTCGCTTCAGATCCTGGGTGTGGATATGGCACCCCTTGGCAAAAGCTATGCTGTGGTAGGCGTCCCACATATAAAGTAGAGGAAGTTGGGCATGGATGTTAGCTCAGGGCCAGTCTTCCTCAGCAAAAAGAGGGGGATTGGCAGTAGTTAGCTCCAGGCTAATCTTCCTCAAAAAAATAAAATAAAATAAAAAAAGAAATCTCATCACACAGGGTAGTTAGTAACTATGCCCTAGCACACAGTATAGTGGAGGAAATATAATGATTTACTTATAATATTTAAATTTTATATTTTAAAATTATAATTTTTAAAATTTATATAGCCCTTTGTTGGGTACACAGCATGTTTCAAATATATGATCTCATTTGATCTTCAATAATCTGTTAGTTTCTAGCTATACTCTATAGTGGCCTCATTGTGGTTTAAATATTCTTGGGCACTAGCCTAAGAATCCAACCACCAACAACTGATTTAATGAAAATATGTGGTCTGAGTTCCAAACAAATGACTAACAAATGAGAGCCCAAAAGTCAATCTGCTTCTAAGCCAGGGAGTCCCTGGTCAGCAGCTCATGCCAGCAGGTGTGAGTACACAATGGAGAACGACTTTCATGTGCCCGGTTCCTGGCTACCAGGGATGTTGACTGTGGGCCCAGCAGTATCAATATGGGTGACTCAAAGGATCACTCCGCTAGGAGCAGTTTGGAAAAAACACAGTCCTTGGAACTCCAGGTAGCATCTAAGGTGCCTGCGAGGAGGTAGAAGTGTTCATATAACATCCTCTAGCATTTTCTGTTACAGCAGGCAGCCAACCAGAAGGGTCCAATTGCTTAAAATGAGAATGGCTGCATCAAAATGGCAGTTCAGGGTTTAAAGGACTCTAGTCAGAGACCAGATGTCCTCATGCAGAGCAATGCCTCTGAATGGCCTGGAAAGAAGGAGTCAAGTGCCCTGGATCTTTTCCTTGGATCTCAAACTCTTCCTTTTCCTAATGTTGGGCAAGAACCAGGATTGTAGGCATCCCAGCATCCATGAACTTCTCAAGAGTATATATGATCAGACGAAAGCTTCAGTGTCCACTCACAGGCCACTGAGAACATTTTAGTCAGTTCTGCCAATCGCCAGCCAAGGCATAAGTTTTATAACATGGTGTCAAAGATGGTATCTGTAATTGTGATGATTTCTTAAAATAACCACTTCATTTAGATTTTTCTATTTTAACCTCAGGTATTCTTCAGCGGAAATAAGGAAACAGTTTACTCTGCCGCCAAATCTTGGCCAGTACCATCGACAGAGCATAAGTACCTCTGGCTTCCCCTCTCTTCAACTAGTAAGTATGAGTTGCGGGTTTGCTTAGAGAATGGTCAAGTGCAGAAGTACCCAGGGTATGCTTTTGCCTCCTAATTCTCCTTACATCTTCCCACTGCCACCTTACCCCTCCAGCCACCAGTTCTTAGCTCTGTGACTGCTTTTTGACATTAGCCAATTTCCCTCTCTCCCTCCCTCAACTAGGGCTCAGAGTGCAAAGTGGACCTCCACGGGTGGTGGTTCTGAAGTCTCTGGACTTAGTGAACTTCCAGGCTACTTGATTTCACCCAAATTATGGTTCATATTTGGGGGAGGGGGGAAGGATTAGCCTGGAACCTTACTACCATTTGTAACATGCTTTTATTGGAAAACTGTATTCCAAAATCTGAAAAGCCAAGTTACAAACCTTAATTTTTTTAAATCGTTTTCTTGGAAGCGTAATTTACATGCAATAAAATTCACTCATTTTTAGTGTACGGTTTGATGAATTTGGCCATTTATAGTCATTTAACCTCTACTCCATCAAGACATAGAGCAATCTCTTTGCTCTAAAAAGCCCTATCACACCACTTTGCAGTCATCTCCTCTCCCAACCTGAGCCCCTAGCCCTGGGCAACCACTTTTGTCATCATAATTTTGCCTTATCTGGAACTTCATGTAATTGGAATCAGACAGTACAAACCTTCATTTTTAAAACACACTCTCTTTTTTAAGTTGAAGATTGTGTACATTTTTATATTAACAGCAGTTGTCGAGCGTGCATCTATGTATTATATGATTTGAGGATTAAATGCCAGAATATGTCAAGTGGGATAAATCTGACTTAAATGAGATGGTTTGTAAAACCAGAAGTGGGTATTTACTTCCTTTGTGAGAGAGCTTACGGCCTCCACTCTACTCACTTCCTCACGCTAGCACAGCGATACTTTCTTGCTTGTTCTAGTGGTTATCTGGAGGAGTTAGGTTATTTTTTGTTTCTCACTTATTACTTCAAAACCACTTCTGCTCTTAGAAATTCTGTAACCTTCCACTCGGTTTCCTGTAGCCGCCATTTTGACTCCTGTAACAATTTACACGCCGTGTAACTGTGTATCTTTTAAAGGTATGTTTATTGGAGTAATTTGTGATTATTTCAGTAGGATAATTTGGGTGTTGTGTCAGTGATGAAACAATAGTCCTAAAAAATGTATAGAACCTTTTACTGCAAGACGCAACTTGCGATGACATTCATCAAAAAATATTTATGACTTCGGTGGCTTGCTAGACTGCACTTTTTATGTATACTTTCTTGTCTGTGTCAAAATTGCAGATTATAATAAAGCACATCAAGTGCATGATGTCCATGCTTTCAGAGATATTAGATAAGCTTTAAACCATGAGGATTAGGTGTGCTTTTTGGTTTAATTTGGTGCTAATATACATTTCATTGAAAACAAAAAAAAATTATTTTTACATTTCTGACTCAAATTGTATTCCAAAATCTGCACAATTCAGTTAAAAAGTTACTGGATACACTTTTATATCTTGAACAAGAAGGGGAGGCGTGGTTGGCTTCTTTCTAAGTTAAGATTGTGGCTTTCTGCAGTAGCTGTCTGGAGAAATAGTGTGGACATCGTTATTCAGAGGCTTTAAGGAAGTTTAGCCAGCAAGCTTTAACCCCTTCTCTGCACGCCAGCTTTGACCTTAATGCCGCAGGCTTAAATTTCTGCAGGAGAAATCTTTTTTTTTTTTAAGTTACAAAAAAAAAAAATTGTTTAATATTTTCAGGTGTTCTTTTGGTAGTTATGCTGCCTCGTCAGTAGGTTTTGACAAAAGTGAGTTTTGGTGAATTATTTCCTTAGCTAGGTAGTTAAGTTAACATGTGGCTTAACTTCCAATTTTCTAACAGAAGATATCAAAGTAACAAAAATATTTAACTACATAAAAATCACGTGTTCCTATCGGTCATAATTTATTCCTGGTTCTATCTGCAAATGAATACCCTTTAAAATATATTGCTCCTGGTTGTTCCAGTTTAGTTTTCTGAATATCTTTTCCCAGATCTCTTTTCCAGCTTCAGCACAGTCTATTGCCCCTGTTCCTTCTCTTTAATTGATGGAAGAGCAGGAGGCGTGAGGGAGCCAAGAGGCCTGAATTCATTTCTCCTTTTTTTTAACGGATGGTCTGCTTAGGAAATCACCCTAGTGTTTACCTGCTTGTCATGTTGTAACCTCAGAATGAAGTGGCCGTTCTTTCCCTTGTGTCGTCTTCCCGGTTGAAGGTTCCTCCAACAGAAATCATCAATTTACATGGTGATTTCCCTCTACCTTACGAAAAATTATTTCATTTCGTAGAAAGATAATGGGAGAGGAGTAGTTTATCATCCAAAGACTCTCAACCTGAAGCAGCTTTATAAAACTTTTTTTCATTGAGAAGCCATACACTGTTCATTGTATTATTTTGGACAATTAAAAAATAAGATTAAGAGCATTTTGACCTTTGTTTCTCTTACCTTTGTTTATATAACCACCGTTTCAACAACTCCACATGCTGATACAAATGGTTGTTTAATTTTTAAAAATATTTAATTGATGCCAAGTTATTTAAAACCCAATCCATTGTAAGTTTGTCGTTGTTTTGTGAGAGGTAAGAACTTGAAGTCAGATGGATCTCTGGTGAAGCATGACTGCCACTTATTAGGCGTATAATTTGAGGCAAGTTACTTAACCTTTATGAAGGCTTTAGTTTCTTCATTTGCAATATTGGCATAATAATGCTACCCCATTAGGGTTAGTAAATAATGATGTAGTAGTTGCTGCGTAAATAGTGGCTAATGTTGCTGTCTATGTATTTGGCACTATGGAGACACTGTGGGAGGTTAAAAGGAGATGGGAGGTATTGAGTCTGGTAGGTGTTCAGAAGAGAGAAAGATCCATTTTATAATAGTAGGTAAAGGCTTCGTAGAGTAGGCTTAGAAGACCTGAGAATGTTCTTGGCCCTAGCTACCCATCAGATCGCCCAGGACCTTTAGAAACATACCTGTTGCCAGGTCCACCGTAGAACAATTAAATCAAAATCCTAGAGATGGGGCCCAGGCATTAGTATGTGAAAGTTCCCTGGGCTTTTATCATATGGTCCAGGTTGAGGATCCTTTAAAGAGCCTACATAGGTAGAAGTATTCCAAATAGTAGGAAGAAAATACAGAAAGGTAAAATTTCTTTTGTTGTTCTGGTTGCTTTGAATTTCAGAAAGTGTGGTAAGCAAGGACCACTCGCTAACTCTATGGACGGAGCCTTATGTAAATATAGTGGCTTCTGTCATAAATCTGATAAATCAAATGAGAGGAAGGGTGTGTTTGATTTTGTTTTGTTTTGTTTTGTTGGGTGTTTGTTTTTTAACTCTAATTGTAAATGTTAGTGTGGTGATTGTGTATACATGCATTTTCAAAACAGAGAAAATATCCATAAATTTTGCATTTTTGAAGAGGATTCACCATTTACGGTTGGTTTTTTAGACATGATGACAGAATGTCTTCGTCCTATTTGACATTCCTGTCAGAGTCCTTTGTGACCAGTGCCAGAGAGAGTGGCCTTGTATGTAGAATCGCCCATTGGCCTTGGCATTTTCCACTGCCACAGCCAGTGCACAGATTGGCCAGACAATGTCAACAATGCATGGTTGCAATGCCAGAAAATGCCCTCCCCTGATGCCAACCACATACCTAGGTAAACAAGTCTACATTTGATGTCGTCATTGAAATGAAACTGTAAAACACTAAAACTATTTTCTGAGTATTCAAAGTAGAAAGGGGAGTGAAACATACAAGAGAAGAAAGTGTTGGGAATCTATGCCTTGAGGTAGAAAGGAGGATTTGAAACACTGTGCACATGGTTAATAACCTTAATCTACATTTTTATAGAGGGAAAAATCCTATTTTTAAAGATGAGAATGGAAAAGTTTGAAGTGAAATGGAATGAACCAGCTGGACCATAACAGCTCTGGCTGAAGAGAAGGATGTAAAAAGCCACATCCTGGATATGTACCAAACGCCATGGTTACATGACATGTTTGTATGTAACATTTACGTAAAAAAAAAAAAGAAGAAGAAGAAGTAGTCTCATACCTTAGAAAGCCTTCATTTTTGCTGTGTTTAAGCTTCTGTGAAGTAAAGTAACCTTTTTCTTTTACCACTAAGGATAATCTAAATGGCAGATCACTTGATATATGTGGTCCTCTTATTTTTCTGATGCTATTGTTCTTTTGTGTTTCCATCTTTCAAAGAGTTGGGCTATTCGTAGGTTTCACTGATTTCACTGGAGGAGACATGATGGAAAATGAAGATCTCAACATAGCTTTCATGCAAATTCACAGTGGAAGATAAAATAAAGTGTGGCACCCTGCATGCAGAGCAGGAGTTTTGTTACTGTCATTGTAAAGCGGGGGAATCAAATACATCTTGGTAAAAAGAGATTGATGGCCATGATGGCATGTCAGCATTTTCCACTCAGTGGCATCAGTGGAAGATTGCCATTGGTGGAAGCAGGGAAGTGTTGTTTAATCTAAGCCATGAAGTACTTTGAAATCACTGAAGCCAGAAGGATCTTACTTTCTTCAGCTCTGCTATATTTAAATAATGGAGAGCTGAGAGGATTGTCTTAACCATTCATTTGTTCAAGAAATATGTATTGGGTCTCATTCTATACCAGGAACTGCTCTAGGAGATGGGGATATAGCAGTGAGTATAACAAAGGGTCTAGCCTCATGGAACTTACATTCTGGATTGCAAGACATCGACAAATAGGTGAATGTAGACTATATCAAGGGGTAGTAAGTGCTTTGAAGAATGAAACTGGGGAAGGGAATAGAGAGTGACACAGAAGAGGGCCTATGGGGTCATCTATGGAGGCTTCTATCTGGAAAGGAGACACTTGGGCAGAATTCTGAATGAACTTGACAGGTATGTGAAGGAAGAGTATTCCAGTCAGAAGGAACAGCCATTGCAAAGTCTTCAAGGCAAGAATGTGTTGCACGCTCCAGAAACAGCGAGGAAGTGGAGTGTGAGCTGAGCAGAGTGGGTAATAGGAGATGAGACCGTGAGAAAGCAGGGCTTGGTCGTAGACCTCAGAGATCACGGAAGAACTTTGGCTCTTAGTCTGATTAAGATGGAAAGCCACTGGAAGCACAGGCCCAGCATGCTGTGACTTGTTGTAAAGATTGCTTACAGGGTCCTTTTTATAAGGCTCACTGATGCTGCTATGTGGAGAATAGACTGGAGTAGGGAGGGCAGTTAGGAAGTTGTCATAATAACTCAGGAAAGTAGGGTGGTGCTTTGGTATAGGGTGGTGGCAGTAGAGGAGGTGAGAAATGGTTGGATTCTGGATATATTTCAGAAGTAAAGTGGATAGGATTTTCTGATGGGTAATATGTAGGGTATAAGAGAAAGAGAGAAATCAACATTGCCTCCAAAGTGTTTGCCCTGGGCAGCCAGTGGGATGGAATTGCCACTTGCCGAAACGTGGAGACTTGGAAGATACGAGAAGAGCAGACTGGCAGGAAAATTGAGTTTGTCTTGAATTTATGTTTGAGTGGCCTATCAGATCACCAAGTGGTGATGTTGAGGTATAATTGGAAAAATCAACCTGCATTTCAGGGCAAAAGTTCAGGGCTGCACATATGAATTTGTAATAAAAAAAAAAAAAGAGAGAGAGAGAGAGAAGGTATTCAGAGCCTAGGCATGGATGAGATCATCTAGGAGTAAATTCAGATTGAGAAGAGAAGATCTTTTAGGACTAAACCCTGGGACACTGCATAGAAGGAGGAGAGCCTAGAAAAAGTGATGTTCCTAAGATGGAGTGACCAACTGTTCCAATCTGCCCTAGACTGAGGGGTTTCCTGGTATGTGGACTTTTAGAGACAGAGACACACGGGGACAGCTGGTCAGCTTCCAAGTGAAGAAAGTGCTTCAAGGAAGAGGAAGTGATTAACTGTGTCCAAAATGCTATACATAAAGCAAGACTGAGCAACAGCCATTGAATTTGGCAATGTGGAGGTCTTGGGTGATTTTGACAAGACTTCTATTGTGAACAGCCACGTAGATTTGAGAACCACCCCCCCTCCATAGGGGTAACAGTGTACAAGGGTACAAGACCAGTGCAGGTCCTTTGTAATTACCTGTGTGATTTGGGTCAAGTCATTTAACCTTTCTGTTTTTCAATATCCTTATTTGCCAAATGTTGTCCAGATTTGTTGTTTTAATCTGCCACCAGCATGCTACCTGCACACTACACTGTGCTAGAGCCACAGAGATTAATTTTAAACAGATATGGTTCTGATACTGTAGGAATTTTCTATTTCAGAACAAATCTAATCCTACTCTATGTCAGAACTAGCCTTTGATGTGCATTAGGAGTCAAGGAAAAGCTCAAACTCCATTAATTAAAAAATGAATATTTGACTGTGAATAAGCTTTTAGGGTATGTATAATTTTGTTGTGTATTTCTCATCTTCTATTGACCATGCCTCTGAAAAAAATAGGTAGAAAGAAAGACAGCACAAATCTTCACTAGAGAAGGGTTGAAAAATTGGTTGAGGGCTGCAACTGTGTCTCCTCAGCCTAGTGCTGGACTGATGTAGGACCCCAGTGAGTATTTGTTGGATGAATGAAAGTAGGTGTATTCGTGTGGGTTCAACCAGAGCAGCAGAGCCAGTAAGGAATACTTATGCATGCATATTAAGGAATCGATTACAGGGAATTGGCTGACCCCCTGGTGGTGGCTGGCTAAGCAAGCCTGAAGTCCACAGGGCAATCAGGAAGGCACGATCACAAGCAAGCTGGAACCCCAGGGGCATGAGCTGGAGCTTAGAGTCTCTGAACTTGGAGAAAGCCTCCACTTCTTCAATAAGGCATCCAACTGATGAAGTCAGGCCACCCAGGATAATTTCTGTTTTGATTAACTTAAAGTCAACTGATTAGGGACTTTAATTACATTGATAATATCCCTTCACAGCAACACCTAAATTAGTGTTTGATTGTATCAATAGAAGGTGTGTGTGTACTATAAAATAACTGCAGCCTCCCTTCCATCCTCCAACTCTGGCAAGAGAAAACTCTTGTAGCCCACCTTGTCTGGAAGCATGCTAGGAAGGGAATTCAGGAGTGTGGTTCAGCCCAGCTAAATTGACACACCACAAAACCATCACCATAGATAAAGCCTGGTTTAGGATAATTTGCAGTCTTAACTTTTGGGGTTTTTTAAAAGGAGTTTTTAAATTTTTTGATTATTTGGGGTTTTTCTTACATTATTTTTAACAAATGATAAACGCAATGTGATGATACATGGTATAAAGTGAACTTCTTAAAATTACTTTGGATCATACCATTTAAAGTAGTCTTCAGTCTCCACTGACTAGGAGACCACATGTAGCTCAGCAGCAGAGAAAATAAAGTAGTTAATTTTTATGTTTGGCTTCTAAGTGCCCAGGGGCCCAAGTCCTGCATTAGGGACTGACTTTACAACATGCCCCCACCCCATTCCCAAACTTCATTCCCCCACGAAATGCAGTGCCACTGTCACTCTCTTCAGTGTTTGTTTTCTCCCTTTGCTTGTCGCTCAGTGGGCACAGTGTGTGTTTGTGTGTGTTGATTCCCTCGTAATAAAACCTGCTCTTGAGATTAAGACTTCAGATAGTTTAGAGAACAGAAATCTTTTTTGGTTCCTGGTTGTTATTTGAATTTGCAAAAGGAACAACTTGCTTGGAGGCCAGGTTAACAGTAGTTGGAGTCTCCACCCACTTGCCAACGGCAAAGCAAGACTAGTTTACATCATATTTGGAATGAACAGTTTCCTCCCTTCTTGGTCTCAGTATAGAAAGTGTAGAAGAGACTAATTATTACAAGCCAGCTTGTGTGTAGCGCTAGAACCATACCCGCTATTATTACAGTTTGCGTTTGTAATCCATTCAGTCCTGAAATAGATTCAGACCTCAAGCATTTACGACTTTGTGATCAATTGTGTATATTGCACCAGGCATATTGCTGCACAATTAGTACACAGTGATGATACTGTGTTCTTTATCATAGCTCCACCTCCAAAGGTAGCATTGAATGTGGCAAATTCACCATCTCATGGTTGACTAGAGATCCATGGAAAGATGCATGGGAGTAGCTACGTGTACTCTTCTGTCTCCTTAGGGCCCAACTCAGTGACTTGCATTCAGCAGATGCTCAGCAAATGATTGCTGAATGAGGGAGTTGGCCATCCTTTTCTCCCTTGGTTCTTGGACAGGCTGGCCTGTAGGTAACAGGTGCTGCTATCAGCCAGGATTTTCATCATTTGTGGCTTTGAATTTCAGGGACATGACAAGTGTAATACTTTGGCTGCATCTGAGTCTTTTTCTCTCTGATGATTTCACACAAATGCCGTTTCTCTGTGGAAGCTTCTGCTTCCTAGTTAGTAGTACTAATGTGCTTCACATTGCTTCCAATGGTGCTTCAGTATAATCTTTAAGTGTATATTTCCAGTGCCTCTGCTTGAGGAATTGATATTCTTCATGATAAATTTACATTTATTATTCCATTAATTAATTATTACTATTATTACTTTGAGCAGCCAATCTCATGAGCTCAGAGTGGAACTTGTGGGTAGTGGTAACTGTAGTTTTTGACTCCCTTCCAAACACACTTGCTATTGCCTTGGGTTTTAATTATTTCTGGAAATACAGATTCCCTGAAAAGCCCACAAGAGAAAAGAAAATAATAGTGGTTAAGAACGTGAGCCAGCCTAGGTTTGAATTCCAGATGGGCTACTTCCAAGCTGCGTAACCATGGGCAAATTATGAAATCTCTAGCTATCAATGTCCTCATCTGTAAAATGGGGATAATGAGTGTATACCTTGCAGAGTTCCAGTGAAGAATAAGTGGGATAATGTGTATAATGACCTAGCCAATTTCTTGATACATGGTAAATGCTCAATAATTATTAGTTCAATGGGTATAAACTTTACATAATAAGCTTGGGCATGCAAAAAATGCAGTTTTCTTCATTTCAGATTGAAGTCATTTGAGTCCCTGACTCTGAACTCGGTGCTGGCTGGGGATAGGGAGTGGGAGAATCCACTTTCTCCTTTGCGGTTGGTCTTATGTAGGTGTCTGCAGTAGACTTATCTGTTCTGTGCATAGACGATGCCTATCATCCCCTCTGGTAGAGGTCCACAGTGTCCTTTGCAAACTCTGTCCCCACCTGGCTCCTGCAGAGGCTGATCTCAGCTCCCTGGTCTTATTGCTTCATTTTGAAAGGCACCCCGTAAGGACTATGGTCCTCTCCTTAGCTGACCTCCAGGTCCCCAGTCAGAACCAAGGGAAACTTCCTTGCCTATGTCACATCACGTGGGAGGTGTGGGGACCTAGAGGAGTGTCTTTGCTCTCTCCTGCTGAAGGGTGTCCTGTTGCCTTCTCTTTTGCCCCTTTTGGCCCTGCTGGTGCAGGCACTATGTAAATCCGCCACTTTCAATAATCTCAGACCAGAAGGATGGCGTGTATTTGCTCAATTCTTGGCTTTGTCCTCTCTCTCCAACATGTCACTCATATCTCTTCTACCACAAGAGACAACAGGGGTAGGGAGGAGATGGGGCAAGCCACATCTCCATTCTCTAATCTTGTTTCCTTTTGCCTCTTCAACAACACTTTGTTCCTCCTCTCCAACCTTACATCTAGTCTGGTGTCCAGTTTCAGGGTGATGAAAAGCTGCTTTTTTAGCACTTCCTGTGGATCTGTCCTTGTTTCATACCAAGGCAGTGCAAGTCAAGAATCTGGGGTGTTTGTTCTGTTGGTCCATTGGGGGTCAGAGGTAGAGAACAATACCTGTTTGGGCCGATGACCCCAAAGAGTCTGTCATAAATGAACACCATGGAGCTGCTGCTGTGGTTATGATGATGATGATGATACAGCTCAGCTTGATCTAGGTGATTCTTTTACTCTCTTAAGGCAGTGGCTCCTAAGTCTTTATATTTCACAGGCAATTCACAATATTTGTTGAATTTCCAATTTTTATTTTATTGACTAAAGAAAACTATTTTTTGAATTATCATCTACTTCTATCATTTCTTTTATCTCCTCCCTCACCCACTGTGGAAGGATATAATTAAAGAGCAAAAAAAAATCCTCTTAAAGCGAGTACATTTAAGCCACATGAAACCTCAGCCGGTTGCCCTTAGTTTTCTCATATAACTGCAGTCAAGTGAAAATGTCTTCCCGACCAGCACCAGTCAGGTTTCAGCCACCAAGTCTGGTTCACTGTGGGCTGTGACTACAAAGGAAGTGCTTTCAAGAATTGACCTATAGGATAACTCAGGCCAGAGGAAACCCTGTGCCTAAATACTCAGACAGAAGGAATGTTGAATTTGCCCGAATTTCTAGAAGATTGCCTCAAACTCACTACTTCAGTGTGTTTGGGTAAACATGGCCTCAGAGAGCTTTTGCAGGAGAAATTATAAAAATTCAGCAGAGCTCTGTGATCTCATTTTGGATCTCCTCAGGATTCCTCATCAAGATACAATTAAGCAGAGAAAAACTCTGCCTTGGGGTGTGATTTTAATTACTCCTCATGTTCTGACTTGACTTTCCGTGCTGCATTTCTTTTCCTTTCCATGTCACTGCTTCTGTGTTTGACAGCTCCTCTAAAGACAGCTCTGCTTAGTTGTACATAAGAGTGAGACACTCACTGTGTGGAGAGGGGGCGAGGCAAACGCCTGCTATCGCCTTCGTGCTTGTCCTGAAAACCCTGTGGGAATCTCCTTCTTCTTTTCCCTCCCCTTCCAGCCTCAGTTTTATGACCCGGTGGAGCCGGTGGACTTTGAAGGACTTCTGATGACACACTTGAACAGCCTGGATGTGGAGCTTGCCCAGGAGCTGGGAGACTTCACTGAAGACGACCTGGACGTGGTGTTCACCCCAAAGGAATGTCGCACTTTGCAGCCCTCTTTGCCGGAGGAAGGGTAAATCGTTTTCTTAAAATGTAGATGGGATTGTGGCTGTTATGACTGTTATCAGTCGGGGGGAGATGCCCTAATACTGTGAGTTGTTTTAAAAATAAATAAAGTTACTCAGATCCATTAAGATATGCAAGATGACTGTATGGTACTATCACCTACACATAGATAACTTTTTAATTGGTTTGACCAGAGTGTGGGGACTAACCCAGCTAAAGGGATGCAGTGAGACAAAGTGGAATGCTCAAGAAGAGGTGAAGAGTTCAGGCTCTGGAGCCAGACTGCCTGGGTGTCAGCTCAGTGACCTTGGGCAAGTCATGTGACCTCACAAAACCTCATTTTTCCATTTGTAAAAATGTCAAGATTTTTCATGATCATCGCAGAAATGCCTCCATTCAGAAGCATTTTAACTGTCTCCATGTAAGAGACTGGATCAAATCACAAACATAAGTTCAACCCACATTTATTGAGTATCTACTATGTGCTGGGTACTGGGATAAAAAGATGAATAAGGCCAAGTCCCTTCCTTTGAAGGAAGTTTTGCCAGGTGGAAGAACAATGGGGAGAGCTCTGTAGAGCAAATATATGAATAGCTGCTTGGGGCTTGAGTTTCTACAGTGGGTGAGTCTGTATGTTTATAGATGCGGGCATTAGCTTATGGTGTCAAACAATGGAATTAGATCTAAATGACACTGTTGTTACTTCCATAGTATAAAAAGCAACATCTCTTTGGAGATTTGGAATGCGCTTTTATTTGCACTCATTTTCAAAACAAAATTAAGATTCACATCCTCCTGGACGTTTTCAACCTTCTCATCTTCCCCAAAAAGTCCCAGAAAGGAGATCATGAAACACAGTCCCTGCGCTCATTACTCTGGGATATTCCAGTTCTGTTTTGGATTTTATTTCATTGCACTTTAAGGTTGGATGACGTGATATGGTATTATTATGACTCTTTGCTCTCTTGTTTAGGTAGTTCTCATTCACACAGGAGAGCTGACCATATGCTCAGCTCTAACATTTCAAAAATACTCACTTCCTAGAAAAAAAAAACCATTGAGACCCTGGGAAAACATTTTCTGTTGTTGGCAGACCATTTATTCAGGTGTGACCTTTAACAAGGTAACATCTATTATTTTTCACCTTTGATAGACAATCATTTAATTTGATTTCTTTTTGTAAAATTTTTGGGTAATTGTCTTCAAGTGAAGTCAGAATCCTGGAAAAACTTGTTTAAAATTCAATAAATGTAGAGGTTGAGAGATTTTTATTTTTTGAAATTTGATAGAAGAGGTCATTTTTTTCATGGTGTCAGTTTTTGAGTATAATATTGCCTTGTCACCAGAGGTTATAACTAACACACTTTCTGTCTGATGACTTTAAAACAATCTCTCCTATTTCAATCGCTGCCAAAAAGTCTCCTGTGGAATTAAAGCCCAGGAAGGTATCCTCCTCCTCATCAGAGTAAACAACAACCAACTCCTGTGGAACCCGAGTGCCTAGCCCAGCACTTGGTGCTGAGCTGTGATGGTGTGGTGGTCCTAAGCCTGCACTCATACGTGAACTGCCTGGGTTTGAGTCCCTGCTCTCCCACTTGCTGGGTGACTTTGAGCAAGATCTTTAGCATCTCTTTCCTCTGCAAAATGAGAATAATAATAGTGCCTGCTCTATGGAGCCGAGTGAAATTAACTGAATTAAGCCATGTAAAGTAATTACATCAGTGCCTGGTGCATAATAAATGGTGCCTAAGTGTGAACTATCATTATGTTGGACTTCTTATGTGCCAGGCTCTCTTCTAAGCACTTCACACACTAACTTATTAATCTTCATCACAACTCTCCGAAGGAGGCACTCCACTGTTGCTATCACCACTTTAAGGTGAGGAAATGGGCACAGAAGGGTTGAGTGACTGGTCCAAGGTCACGTAGCTCAAAAGGAATGGGGCTGGGATTTGGGCAGCCAGGGTCCAGGGACCACATGTCTCACTTTTATAATATTTCATCTAATACTAACAGCCAGCCCACAAGGTGGGTCCTGTTCTTATCCCCTTTTCACAAACAAGAAAATTAAAACTTATAGCTTCTGGACCTGTTTATCTCTAGTCGCAACACATTTGGAAAACAGCAAGGAACTTTGCTACTGTGGGGAATTCATTATTTCTGATTTCAAGACTCCGAAGCACTTGGAGACTATCTCTCATGAGCTGCTCCTGGGCAGGTAGACAAGAACCAGTGAATTAACAATCACTGGCCAGGGCCAGTGCTTGTCAGCTCTCACAGCCTAAGACAACTGTTTTCCATAGCTTTCAAAAAGGAAAACATGCGTGTCCTAACAAGGTTACACATGAGCAAAACGTGTGCCCAAATTACCCCTGTGAGGAATTGGTATTTGTGCTTATTTTTCTTGTTTTGTATGTGATTACAGCTAGTTCTACCTATCTTATGTCAGAATGCCTTCAGGAATAGGTATAGTTTAATATAATTCTCTATCATAAAGAAAACCCACAAAGCATAAAATGCCACTGTGTTTGTCTCATCAAAGTAGAAATGCTACTGCCTCCGGAATACCTCAGACGCTTGAAAGAGTGGGTCAGCATGCTGTAGCGTTCTCATTCGACGTGGATTTGAAATCATGCTGTTCTCCTGGGTGGAGAATAAGGGATTGTTCTGTTGTTTTCACCCAGTAATGACATGTTTTTATTTCATTTTCCACCTCATTAGAGTTGAACTGGATCCACACGTCAGGGACTGTGTTCAGACCTACATTCGGGAGTGGCTAATTGTGAACCAGAAGTAAGTTCATTTTTTTTTCTCTTACATATATATTTATTTTATACATTTTTTTAATTAATAAAATTTTTTTAGAACGGTTTTAGGTTTACAGAAAAATTGAGTAGAAAGTACTGAGAGTTCCCATATTCCAACCATCCACCCCCAAAGGTTTCCCCTATTATTAACATCTTAGGTGGATTTTTTTTGCACATGTCCCCAGATAATTGTGAATATTGATTTTAGGGTTACAAATAAATTTTAGCGAGTAGACGAATTTGCAAATACAAAATCTGTGAATAATGAAGATTGACTGTATCTTGTCTTATCCCCTGCTTAAAAACTTTCTGAGACTCTCTACTGCTGCTATATCAGATATAAACTCCACTTGCATGCCTTTTAAGGGCTTTAATAATCTGGCCCCACTCAGTCTACTAACACTTATTTCCCTTAACTCCTGGAGTCATTTTCTTTCTCTGGGCCTGCCTCTTCTCCCTCACTATTACTCCACATAGCCATCTCAGTCCTACCTCTACACCTTTGATCTTGCTGTTTCCCGCCTGGGCATGCCCTCCCTTCAACTACCTACCAAACCCGACCTATGTCTTAAAGGGCAGATCAAATTTCTTTTTTCTTTATGGAGCTGTCTCTGACTGATTTATCCTTTCTTGGTTGGATCTTACTTTAGTGTTCTTCATTTGTTACAATTGATGAGCCAGTATTGATGTATTATTAACTAAAGTCCAAAGTTTACAATAGGGCTTATTTTTTGTGTTGTACTTTCTATGAGTTTTGACAAACGTATAATGACATGTATCTGCCGTTATAGTATCATGCAGAATAGTTTCTCTGCCCTAAAATTCCCCATACTCTACCTAGTCATCCCTCCCTGGCAGTCACTTATCGTTTTACCATCTCCATGGTTTTGCCTTCTTTCTCCATGTCTTTTTGTGGCTTGGTAGCTCACTTCTTTTTTTGCTGCATAATATTCCACTCTATGGATTTACCACAGTTTGTTTATCCATTCCCCTATTGAAGGAGAAAGTTACATTTCAAACGTAAAGAATAGAACTGTTTTGTTTTGTTTCCATTCTTCTGAATTCTTAGGGGAAAAAAATAAATAAATTGAAACTTGGCCTCACATTCAAAGGTAACATTTTAATTTGTGACCAAGAAATAAATTACTTGCTAGCCTTCTAGTCAAAAAGGCCCTTCTCTCCTGGGTTAATTAAACATTCCATGACATTGTCCTGAGCTTTTCATCCCAGTGCCACTGACCTGGACAGCACTCTCTCGTGAGAAACATCTACACACAGTAAATTCTCAACCTGTATGTGTGTATCTGTTGGGCATCTGGATGGGGGTGTCCACAGATTGGGGGCATATCCCACTAGAAAAGTATCAGAGAACCTTTGACAAGACATAGTAGTTTGAAATTCTGATATCCTCACCTCTTCTATAGTCCAGTAAGAATTACTGTTCATACTCATCCCATAGGATAAATGATGAAAGACTTTGGGGATTGGGTTTTATCCAGCTCCTGCAAATGTGCTATTGAATTTGTGCTGATGTTTTGTGGAGTAATGTCAGGATGCATACTATTTTCAATAGCTGAGAAAGAGAAAGTATTGCTTATAAAAAGTAATTAAGAGAAAGTTAGAGGTTAATCCATCATCTGTCCTAATTTCTAATGCGAATGGAAAACTAAGTTTGCCAGGCAGTCAAATAAGGTTATGCTTTGCTGGTAATAAATAAAAGATTTCAGAACAAGTTGTCCTCAAGCTTTTAAATGTTATAATTAGAGATACTTTCTGGATATTAAAGTTCTAAAAAAGTCTGAGAAGGAACAATAAATAGAAAGGTCCATTTTACTACATTTAGTTATTTTCTCTTTGGGACACTGCACTTTTTCATTTCTCATGGCAATTCCCATCGGGATATTCTTTTTTTCTCTCTCTCTCGTACAAACTCAAAAGAAAAAAGGACTCTTTTTTAGGATACTCATTGTAGAAATTTTAGAAATTATAGGGAAACAAAATGAGAAAGCAAAAATCACTCAATTTCACTACAGACAGATAACCACCATTAACATTTGATGTGTGGCCTTTGAATCCTGTTTCTTTGTATATAATATTTGTATAAAAACTAAATCAGATTATAATACTATTTTGTAGCATGGTTTTTCAGTCTTCAAAGTAAGTGGTGAATATTTCTCCTTGCTATTAAATATCTTTCCTCAACACAATTTTTAATTGTTGCATAATATATTTACACTAAAATTCCTATAACCAGTTTTAATGTTTAGGTGATTTCCTGTTTTTCAGTGTTATACCCAAATACAGCAACATTCTTGTGCACCTCTATGACTCGTTTCCTTTGGAATAAATTCCTTTAAGAGAAAATTCTGCATCTAAGGGTACGCACAAATTTAAGGGTTTGGGAATAATATATCAGAAAGATTGTCAACAATGTATGCATGAATCCTCAGGAATATTGATATTATCATTTAATAAATTTCAAATTTTATTTGTAAAAAGGCTGTCTTTTATTTACATTTTCTTTGATAATTAGATCAGGAATCTTTTTCCCGTATATTTGTTGGCCGTTTGTAATTTTTCTTTGGTGTTCTGCTTATTCATGAAATTTGTGCATCTCTGTTAATGTGTTTGTCTGGTGGTGTTTATCTTTAGGATTGTTTTTATTTGTTAAGGATATTACCCTTTGTCTATCATATATTATAAATTCCTTACCCAGTATGCTATTTGTCTGTTAATATTGTTTATAATTTTTTAACATTCAAAATTACTTATGTAATAAAATCTATATTGACAATTTCCCTTATAATTTCTATTTTTGCTATCAGGCTTAAAACTTAATGCACAAACCTAATACTATTTACTAGGAATTTTGGATTAAAATGTGAATCCAGACCGTTAGCCACTTGGTGGTTGTTCTGTTCCCTTCTGTGTCTTCATTTGTGTTTATCTCTTCTGTAGGAACAATAATTATCCATATATTTATTCTATGCTAGTTTTTGTGTCTTTGTTTTCATAAAAAACAAAGCAATATCTGTTTTTACTGTATGTTTGGCAACATACTGGAGATGGGGATTGCTATTGGCCCCATTCTCTGCACTCTTGTGTAACGGACCAGTTCCCTTTGAGAAGTTAGCTAATGGACACATAGAAGTGTGCAACTTCGAAACTCACTGCCAGTTTCTGGCAAGCTTTGACTAGTGTTTTACTGAGAAAGCACCTTTTTCTACCCCACAGTTTGATTCTTTGGTACTGTGAATCTGATACTCAGAACATGAAAGCTTCAATTCCTAGCACACACTCCTCCCAGAGATCATTCTGCCCTTATATGCATTTATAATATTTACTTGTGGGTGGAATCCAATACACTATTGCCAGATGCCCTTCACCTCTCAAACCTACAAGATTTTCGGCTCAGTTGATTTCTACGAGTTGTTTCTATATGGTTGCAAAATTATGGTAGAGAGAGGACAGAAAGGAAGGTGGTGGTTCTGGTGGTGGTGCATATGAGCGAAACCAAGTGGAGCCTGTGAGTGGCTTCATAGAAAAGCCACTACCATGAAGAAGGAGCATTCAGACTTCTGGCCAGTATAGACACTGACTGTTCAGGGCCTGGCAGGAAGGAAAGTACAAAGTGCCTTCCTTTGGGTTTCCCTTTGGGGAGACAAGCGAGGTACATCCTTCTCTTTCCAGCTCCATCTGGTCCACAGAGATTCTGTCAAGGCTCAGGCATTAAGTTATCTGTTAGTCTGGGTGAGTTTCCATTTTTCTCTGTGACTTCATAGGCGGTTTACTGAGAGGTTGGAAGAGGATACAATGAGGGTTGCTGGCCAGTTGTTAATTAGTGATTAATTAGCTCTCCTTTGAATTTATTATTTTATATGTCAAATAATGCATGCTTGTTTTGAAAGAAATCAAGTAATATAGAAGTGTATTAAGTAAAAAGCAAGTCTCTTGCCTCACTACTCACTTGCTACCCGCCCTTCTCTTCAACCCACTCTTCACTGCATAGAAGTTGCTGTGTAGGCTTCCAGATCTTCTTTTCATGCCCTCACAAATATATATATGGATATTTATATTTTATATAAATATGTATGTATGCAAATACACATTTGTAAATATGTATATCTGTATTACATGTATATACATAATATAATTTTTTTCAATAATATCCTTGACATCGTTCCATATCAGAGATCTATCCCTTCCTTTTAAAATGCTACCCGGTGTTCCAGGGATGACGGAATGTATCATAAGTTATTGACTCTTTCTCTATTGATGGACATGGCAGTTGTCTCCATTTTTTACAATTGTAAATAATGCCACAATGAACATCTATGTATATTTGCCCCTACACACCTGTGAATATTTCTAAGGTAGAAATGGAACCAGTGTAAATGATACATTCTGATAAATACTGCCAAATTCTCCAGAAAAAGTTGTGCTAACTCTCCCCATTACCAACGGGGCATGAAACTGCCTTTTCCCTTCATATCTTTGCCACCTGGATATTATTAATTAAAATAAAATTTAAATTCCTCCAATCTTATTCTAATGATCATTTTAAACTAGAAGCTATTATATCTACTTTCTGAATACTGTTTCCTGTCCCTGAGTTTTCTTCCTTTATCTATTCCAAAATCCCAGTTAAATATACACTTACCATACAACCTGAAGTCCCACTCCCAGACATTCACCTGAGTGAAATGAAAGTCTACGTTCATATAAAAATCTATATGCAAATATTTACAGAAGTTTTATTTGTAATTGCCAAAAACTAGAAACAACCCAAATTGTACTCAGTTGGGTAATGGCTTGGGTAGTGAATAAACAGACTGGTATATCCATACAATGGAATACTACTCAGCAATAACGTGGAACAAATTACTGATACATGCAACAACATGGATGAATCTCAGAAGCTTTATGCTAAGTGAAAGAAAGACAAAAAAGATAACTGCGTAATTCCAGTTATATGACATTCTGGAAAAGGCAAAGCTATAGGGACAGAAAAGAGATCAGTGGTTGACAAAGTCTGGGGGGTGGAGAAAGGAGTTGATTGAAAAAGGGCGTGGGAGAATTTTGGGGGTGCTGGAGCTATTCTGTCTCTTGATTGTAGTGGTGGTTACAAAACTGTATGCATTTGTCAAAACTCACAGAACTGTAATCTCAAAAGAATGGATTATAATTATACCTAAAAATCAATGGATGGAAATCTAGGATAGTGCCTGGCATTAAGTAAGTACTCATTAAATGTAAGGTCTATTACTTTGCTCTGGTGAATTATATTATTTTATAGAATGATGGTCTCTCTGAAGCAGGAGTAAGTGAATTCAAGTCCTGGCCCCACCACGTACTTGCTGTGTGACCTAAGGCAAATTATTTCTTTATGCCCCAATTTCCTCATCAGGAAAATAGAAATTAGAATAGTTCCTACCTCATAAGTTTTGTTGTATGCAATAAATAACATACGTAAAGTACTTTGAAGATTTCTTGGCTTATGGCAATAATCCAATAAATATTAGCTATTATTTATGGTATTCATTAAGTACTATTACAGAATATGGCTCTATTATCCCTGCCCAATTGACAAATAATTTAAATTAAATCAATTGGTAGGATCTTATATGCAAAGGAGAAAAACAAGGGACAACTCAGTATTGTTGAAGATTTCTTTTAATTTAATGACCCAGGGTAGATTTCACATCGTAGGCACTATAAGTTATATATTTGTGGAATAAAGATAAGATTTGGAAAATCATAAGACTTGTGCTTTAGGACTTATCTAGTTCCAATTCAGCCTATCCAAAATATTCCTTTCAAGTGAAATAAGATCTTCTGAAGACTTCAGAAAAAGCACTTATATCAGCATGTCAGAGGAATGAACCAAAAACTTTGTCCCATATATTTTAATGCACCATAGGGGGAAAAAATTACTTTCCTCTGGAGGGCCATAGTTAATGAAGCCACTTCACCTTCTATGGACATGTCTTTGTCATCCATAACTACGCAGTCAAGCACTGATTTAGTTAGCTCTTTTATTCCTCAATTATCTCCTTGCTGATATTACATTTCTCGATAATATCTAGGGATAGTCTTTTATGTCCTTGCTCTCTGTGATAATGGCTTTGAATCCCACTTAGGGGGCAGGGGAGTGGAGTAATGGCCACTTGTGTTCCCTCCCACTCTCATAATTCTCCAGGCATTTGCCACTCAAGTTCTATAATTGAGACTTTTAAATCAGACAAATAGTGCTGCCCATGAAGGAGAGAGGAAAGTTTTATATTTTCTTTTGAATTTAATAGGAAAGATTAAACTACAGAGAAACACAAAATGCATGAGCTCCTTTTGGAGGAAATGTATTTTCCTACTTGAAATGCGTGTGTTGCTTAGACTGGAAGATGCCTTGAATGAACTCCATTCTCTCTTTCGTGTCTATCGCACAGTTTGGCGTCCTTGCTCTAAAAGTAATAGTGCTTTTCTCTCCACGACTTTTGAAAAGGGCCATTACCTAATGAATAGAATGTTGCCATGCTTACATGTTTATCTCATGTCATTTCCATATATTTGATAATTTTGTATGGATTGATGTTTGCTGGCACCTTTTGGGTCATATTAAATATTTTAAGCATTATTCCCTCTGTCATTTTCTCTAAATGAACTACGGAGTGATCAACTTAAGAATGTGTTTGATGTCTTGGTGGAGAGTTAGAACTCTTAAGTAATTAAAGTTGTTTATGTGCTGTTTATTCTTGGTGTATTATCTGAAGCGACAGTGAAACATTTCATGAGTGTTATGAACAGCATCAAAAAAGCCCTTAGACTTTGTCTTTCATCCTGGGTGATTAAGGTAATTCTGAGGGAAGGTCGTGTTCAAGGAGAGCTGGGATATCAAGGAATGGGGTATCATCTGTTTTATTACTCCATATCTTACTCCCAGTGAACTGGTAAACAATTAAAATTCAAACACATCAGTGCCTATAATTCAGTTACTCCCAAAACACCATAAAAATGTCTCCCTGATCAATAATTGCTTATTATGACATGCATTTGTTGTGCTGGCTGGCAAGGTGCTTAGCTGTTTGCTTTCTGTAAGTGTGGAAAGCAAGCCAGGCTCAGCAGTCAATGCAGTTACAGAGAGCAATCCAGCTGCGGAATTCACTGAGCTGCTCTTGACCTGTTACGCACAGACTCCCTTCCCCACAAATCCCCCCACCAAATGAAGCCCAATTCACAGGCCAGTGCTTTCCTGAAGCCTTCCTCGACCTGGCCAGAAGTAATTGCTCCCTTCTCTGAGTTTTCAAAGCCTGTTGTTTGTATTCCTCCTGGAAGCTTTTGTCATGCTGTACATTACATTCTAATTACTCCCCTGCTAAACATGTGATCTTTCTCACTAGACTATGACATCAATGAGGACAAGGACTCCTTTAAAGCTAGGATTCTTGTGTATTCCTCTTTGCATCCTCCTTAGTGCCTTATTCTCAGGAGACACTTTATAAACATTTGTTGAATGGAAGAGTGAATGACACTAGCAAGTAAATATCCATAGCGTGTTCCTCTAAGACAAGCGTGCTCGGATCTCTCAGACCCAACATCTTCTTTCTGCGTGACAAATATTTTGTAATGCCACCTTTGTAACCCACAACTTTCTCATTTTTAGAAGTCAATAAAATGTCTCAACTGTTTTATAAAGGAGAAATAAACAAATATATAAACTAGCGTGTATGTAAATATGCAGATGCTTGGCCACAACTATACCGGAGAACATATTGAAAGAGCTGTTTGCACCTGCAGGAAGAATCATTGTAAATATAGCACCTACAAGAGCAGACTGCAACAGGTGTGCTGTATAGATGACTCAGATACCGCAAACAGCGCTGCTATTAGTAATGTGATTTTTCAGAATGGGGGAAACTCTTGGTAGAGCTCTAATCAGCACAAAGTTTAATTTCCCCTACATTGATATGGTAGTTGTTTCCCTGAAAAATTCAGTGCAAAACTATTTTGCATTTATTTGTAAGATGGGATAGAGGTTTGGCTCAGATATTTACAGACTGGTTTTTCACCTCCATGAATGTTCACAGGACTTTTGATATTTGTGTTGGATGCGGAATTTGGGATGATCCTTTGTTGTGTGTGATGCCCCCTGTATTGCCCAGGCATCGAGACAATCGAAAGTGGAAACATGAATTACCCTCATTGAGAACCATTGCTACTAAGACATCAGAAAATTGGAATCCCAAAATCCAATCCAACCATAGTTTTAGCAGCACGCCTGGGAAAGGAAATCCACAAAGACTTCCTGGAAGGGGTGAAATGAACAAGTTTAATCAGGACAACAGCTTCATTTAGGTGTTTATTTGTTTTTTGGGAAAATTCTACATGTGAAATCCTAAAGTGAGCACTTTTCAAAGTTCTACTTTTATTTTTGGTAAGAAAGTAAATTTCCCATATAAAAATAATTTAGTTCAGCAGAAATAGGATGGGAGACTTTAAATGCAACATATCGATAAAATAAGGGTATCTAGATCTATAATACATGCATTGGCATTGCATCTAATGGTATTGTCATTGATGCTAATAGTAACAGCTATCATTTGTTGAGCTGGTGTATGATTGTCTTGGTCGAGATTCCCTGGAAACTGAGCCTGCCACAGGGATTCAGGTGCACGTGATTTTCAAGAGCATGCTCTTTAGGAAAACTTGTCAGGGAGTGAGGGAAGCAAGATAGGGAAGCAGAAGGAGTCAGCTAAGGATCAGGGCTCAGATAAATTCTTGACCTGATACACAGGCTGCTCTGGAGGGATGACACTGCAAAGTTGTCCCACTGTCCCACTTGAGGCAAGGGGTTGGCACTGTTGTACTTCTATACTAGTCAGGTGTTGGTTGCCACCACTGGGCTAGAGTGGGAGATTGGGGACTGGAAGGGGGAATGGATTGCTCAGACGTCTCTGGGCATGACGGTTCCTACACTTATAGCAGTAGAATGGATGCACGATTTGGTAAATGGGACCCACTAACAGTCTTTATTTCAGTTCCAGACACCTAACATATGCTATTTTCCTTTTATTTTGGAACAATCTCAAATTTACAGAAAACTTTCAAGTATAGTACAAAACCTTTCCCCTCCTCCCCCAAACCATTTGAGAGTAAGTTGCTGACCTAATTTTCCATTACCCCCGAAAACCTTAGTGTGTAATTCCTACAAACAAGGCCATTCTCCATCATAGTTAGTATACAGCCATCACATTCAGCAAGTTAACATTGATTCATTATTACCATCTAATCCTCAGACCCCGTTCAGTTTTCACCAAACGTCCCAAAAATGCCCTTTAGAGCAAAAGGATCTAGTTCAAAGTCATGTGTTGCATTTAGATGTCGCGTGTCTTTAGTCTTATTTACTCTGGAACACTTCCTCAGTGTTCCCTTGACTTGCATGACCTTGAGATTACAGGCCAGTTATTTTTTAGAAAGTCCTTCCATTTGAGCTTGATTATTGTAAATGCTCCATTCCTCATCAGGTTTTCAGTTTATTTATTTGTATCAATATGGAATCATAGTTTCCTATTTTATTCAGTATGTTTTAATCCATTTCTATAATTTATTTTGATGCTCAAGCTGTCCTCAGTTTGACCAGTGTGAATCCCTTCAGTGAACTCTCACACCTTTTTGATATGTCCCCAGCAGTCATTGATCACATCTTTGCTTTCTGCCACAAGATATTCCAGGAGGATCTTACCCTTTCCTTGCCTCAACCCTGGAATTAGTCTTTTCTCCAAGAAGCTGTGATTCCTTTTAGTGGAAATGGTACTTAGAAGCCAAAGTGTAGGTGTTGGATGTGCTCATTGTTATTAAGGTGTTGCTCCTCCCATGTCTTCTCAGTGACCAGACCTAGAGTGTGTGTGTGTGTGTGTGTGCGCACTGAAAACCATGAGTTCTTGTTGATGCATGCAATCTCAATCCATCATCACAGTATTCATTCTCGTTTTCTTCCTCTCCATATTCTTAACTCTCTTCTCAGTGAAAAATCTGGTTCTTAATATGATTCCTTACTTGATTAATCTCCCTGTATGTAACCGTTGCCAGCACCCTCCCCATCCCCCACACAAGGGCCCTCCTCCTTATATTCTGACTCTGACACCCTGCACCAGGCTTGCCCCTCCTGCATGGATGTCCTCTTCAGCCTGCTGTGACACTTAGTGCCAAGCCAACACTCCATGGGGACATCCTTGTCACGTTGCCTTGGCTATTGACACCTCATGACGGGCTTTTCCTCCAAGTGCGTGCCCTCTTCATTCCACTCAGAATGTCTACTCGTTCTCACATGCCGGGCTGCCTCAGGCTTGGATGCCCTCCCCACACCATATGGGGTCTGCTTCTCCATGCCAGGCAGCCCTTTTATTTTTATTTTTTTATTTTATTTTTTTTTTAAATTTTTTAAAAGATTTTATTTTTTTCCTTTTTCTCCCCAAAGCCCCCCAGTACATAGTTGTATATTCTTCGTTGCGGGTCCTTCTAGTTGTGGCATGTGGGACGCCGCCTCAGCGTGGTTTCATGAGCAGTGCCATGTCCGCGCCCAGGACTCGAACCAACGAAACACTGGGCCGCCTACAGCGGAGTGCGCGAACTTAACCACTCGGCCATGGGGCCTCCCCAGCCAGGCAGCCCTTTTACATGTGTGCCCTCTTCACCCTGTTTGGCCTTCAACTTCCCATTCTGGGACTCCTCAGCTTCTCCCCACCCTGAGGCATGGATGCCTACCTTGTTCTGATGGTTTTTGCATCAAATTGTACAGGAAGGGACAGGAAAGAAAGGGAAAAGGTATGGGAAGGAGAAGAGGAAAAAGAAAAAGAGGAGCATGTATTATTTTCCAGTCCTTGCGATAGGCCTTCAAAATGAGCAACGTTTCCTTCCATTTCACCCTTGAGGAAACTCAGAGAGATTAAGTCTCTTGCCCAGGGTCTCATGGCCAATACATAAGAAGCCAGTCCCTGAACCCAGGTCCTGGACTCTAGAGCCCAGATTCTGTCTACTCCACCACACTGCCCCTACAGAGAATGCTCTCAAAATATGTTTAGTCTTTGTCCTCAAATGTGTAACAATAGTGTTTGAAGAAAATGAACGCAGCTCTCTTGAGAAGCAGTAGATTGTGTTCATTTCTTAAGAGTTGCCTCTCCACCACTTGGTTGCTTCCCCATCTCTCTCTTGTCTGCAGATAGGCTCAACAGGAACATGGCTTTCTTTGGCTCAGTTGCCTGGGTTGGGCAATGAGGCTGGGACTCTGGTGGCACTTAGCCAGCAATCTCTCTACCTACCCAGTGGTGGTTTCTGCCTTCTGTGGCTGGCGCTTCTGGAATGAGTCATCCTTACATGCTTGCCAACCCCTGTCGTCTCCTCCCCAGCCAGCTTTACCCTTGCTGCTGCAAGGGAGCTTTGCAACTTTCTGAAATTTTAAAATGGAGAAGTAGAGGTTAAATCTAGAATGAGGAAGGAGAGAGAGGTTTGCTCTGGTTTCAAACGTACAGTCATGGAATACGTTAGTCTTAATGCTTTCCATGCCCAAAATTCTGAGGCTTGGCACGTATATTGGTTAGAATGTGAATACTGCAAAATGAACTTTTAACATTGTTCTGTAACTCAGTTTTTTTAAATGCCCATTTGTCAATGTCTTTGGGGTCCATGGAAAGAATTCCAGAAAACATTCTAACAAAACAGAGGACAAAAAGGAAAGCATCCATTTGCATCAAGTAGCAAAAGAATGATAGCCAAATCAATTTAATTTCTCCCAAATTTAAGCATCTTTTGAGAAGAAAATTGATATGAATATTTTCAGTTGTCATGTGTGAACTTTTCATTGTGAAATCTTAAAGATGGAGGAAATACCCTAGAATTCACCTCATGTCCATGCCTCACCTATTAAGAAAGAGAGGCGCCAAGAGAAGTGACTTGAGGATGACAGAGGCAGGCTCACAGCTGTAGTTGTGTGTGTGTGTGTTTGTGTTCACTTCTAAGGAAACAGTCGTGGAAATAGGTGCATTTTATGAGACAAGAAATAAAGCTAAAGCAGATAGAGTTCTGGTTGCCAAGGCACATAAGGGCTTAAGCTTGGCTGCTTCTTGATTCTTATTTCTGGGGCTCTAGCAGCCTTCCTTGTAAGGAGACATGTGACAGTGAACCTGTGACATCGATACCCTTTGGAGTGTACAAGCCCTAAGAAAAGCAAAGGGCAGATACTGAAGTGTGATATTTGAATTTTAATTCACTGTTTGCTTTCGATTATAGAACGAATTTATGTTAATTAATTCCTTTGGGATTTTTCCCCTAAAAATTAGATTTTTCAGGAAAAATAATCAGTGTTTCACTGTGTCGCAATTACAGGAGTAGTATAATCTTAGATTGGAACTTAATATTTGCTACTTGTTTCAGTTGGGTGGTTTTTCCCCAGGATGTTATATCACATGCACCTTTTTCTTTGAATCCTTAGGGAGAGTCCAAAAAAGTCATTTTATGCATTAGGAAAGCCTACCCATCCAGCACACACATACACGTTGCTGCCTAAATTTATACTGGTGAAAATAACTTTAAAGAAGCCAACATGTTTATGAAATCCCATGTGGGGCTTTCTCTCAAAGATCTCTGTTAATAGAAAATAAATATTATAATATAAAATAAATTTTACTCACACATGTATGTACTCCTTTTAACACTGCCATTTGCACACTTAGAGCAACTGGAACCAAAGTCATTTTCTTAAATATTTTAAATAGTTGTTGCTTCCAAGGAATTATTTAAAAGGGTACCCCCAAATTCTTCTTGTTAATTGATGTTTATGAAGAACATGATTTATATTTTAAATTGTGTTTACTTTGCTGCTGTGTAGGGATCGCAAGCCAGAAATTATGCTGGATGTTTCTCTTGAAATCCTTTCTAAATGTTTAGTCTTATTTCCTTATTTAGAGTGCACCTTAGTCATTTACTTGTTTTTTCAGTTCCCCAATTTCGCCTGCTGTTCACCCAGCCCTGTCAATGCAGCTTTGGTCAGGGCAACGTGAACAGCCAGGATGTTGAAGATGGCCATGTACAATAAACCTTGACTTTTATTAGTCACCAAGACTGTCTTGTCTCTCTTCTAGGCTATTTCTTGTCTCCTTTTGCTCAAAACAAATTGCTCGTCTTCAGAGCACAATAAAATCCAAGGACAGAGTCTTGCTCTCCCTCAGATGATACTGGGACATCTTATTTTTTCTTTAATTAATTCAATCAACTAAAATTTATTGAATACTTGTTCTGTGCCATTGTGCATAACCCAACACTTCACTCCTCCCAAAGAGTGATAAAGTCTGTATTAGGATCATTGCTACTAACTCTCCTACATTTCCTGCTTTGTCTCTCTCCCATTTGATCTGCCTAATAAATCCTAACCTCATTTCATGTCCATCTATCAATGTGCTCAATGGCTTTTCTAATAGTGTGGGAAATCAAACAAAACAGGTGCAAGTTTGTGTGGTTGACCTTGCCGCATGTTCTCCAGGAAGCCTTTGAGTCATAAAAATGGGGAATACACACATTGGTTTCTATAGTTATTATTTGACAACTTATATCTATTGCTTTTTTCATAATGGTCTAGTTTCTTTCTCCAGTGACAGTGCTAGACATTATATTTTAAGCTCTTTCCATAGCCACGCATTTTTTAAACCCAGTTTCAATGGAGTGTATGGAGTGGAGATTGAGAATGTTAGCAAAGATTTTCAGTGTATAAATCATTTATTTCTATTTTTTCTTAATTATGTCCTGCCTTTTTTATTCATTATTAAGAACATGGATGTGGAGATGAAATGTTTGCCTCTATTTTTGTCTTCAAACGATCTTTATTTGCTGCTTCTGCACATTGCTAGATTTATTCCAGCCTCTTACACTAGGGTCATAGTTTAGCTTCAACTTGGAGCCAAATGCCCTACAGCTGAAATGACCGCACCTCTGAAGTGGCATTTTCCCAGGCCATTCCTTGCCTTTAATAATGAGCCAGCCAGGAGGCAAGCTGGTGTCTCATTACAAGAGAGCCTTGTGTCAGGGCTGGTGCATAATTGGATGTGAGGAATTACAATTGGTCATCTCTTTGCAAGATCTTTCAGCACACTGTCTATACTTAAGCCATTACTTTTATTTTTAATTTAATGGTTTTGCACGTCTCTCTCTCTCTCTCTCTCTCTGAATTATATAATAACAACAATAAAAGAAACCAAGGAAGTTCGGAGATTTGCGGCTTTAAAAAGACTGGATCCCGAAAAGATTTTCACAAGACGCTTCAGAAACAGACGTTTGAGTCAGAAACCTTGGAGGGCAGTGAGCCCAGTGCCCAGGTATTTCCTATCAACAAACATGGTTACCAGGTTACTGGGCTGTTCTGCCCATGGCATGCTGTCAATTGATTTTTTTTTTTTTTAATCTAGAAGAAAGGCTAGACTGAGATCGGTAGAGTGGGAGGAACTCCACTGTCTGAGTCAGTGAATTTTTTTTTCAAACTTGTTTGTAGCTACAGAAATTGGTGTTCAAATGAAAACCTAGAAGCTCAATAATTAAAATAGATAAAAGTGGAGGGGTTCTAATTGCGGGGAGGAGGCGTTGGGCCATCCCTATAAGGATTCTTGTGGAGACTCGGTGGTGCCCCTGAACAGGCTGCAGGATGATTAAAAGCTTTGCACTGACTAAGACAGACTGCCTGGGTTCTCTTTGTGACTCTACCTCGTACTAACTCTATAGCCCCAGGCAGGATTAGTAAAGTCTCTGGGCTTCCGTTTCCTCCCCTGGAAAACAAGGATAGTAACAGTAACTAACTCATGCAGTTGTTTGAGTATTAAATGAGTTAATATGTGTAAAGCATTTAGAATAATACCAGCTCACACTTAGTGCCCAGTAAATGGTGGCTACTGTTATTGTTGTTGTCATTATTAACATTATTACAGGAGGATTACCGTTTAGTAGTCAGTGCTCTCTCTCCCTGTGTTCACAGCAGCATTATTCACAATAGCCAAAGGTGGAGACACCAAGTGTCCGTAGAGAGATGAATGGATAAAGAAAATGTAGTGTATACATACAATGAAATATGATTCTGTCTTAAAAAGGAAGGAAATTCTGACACATGCCTCAACATAGATGAGGCTTGAGGATATTGTGCTAAGTGAAATAAGCCAGGCATGAGAAGTCAAATACTATATGATTCCACTTATATGAGGAACCTAGAGTAGACAAATTCATAGAGACAGAAAGTAGAATGGTGGTTTTCAGGGATTGAGGGGGGTGGGAGGACTAGGGAGTTGTTGTTTAATGGGTATAGATTTCCAGTTTTGCAAGATGAAAAGAGTTCTGGAGATTGGTTGCGCAACACTGCGAATGCACTTAACACTGCTGAGCCGTACACTAAAAAATGGTTAAGATGGTAAATTTTCTATTATGTATATTTTACCACAATTTAAAACAAAATTTTGAAAAGTTAGTAATTTAGTTCAACCTGCCTATTTTATAGATGAGAAAAATAAAACAGAGAAGAGGAAATTTGTCTAAGTTTGCACAAAGACTTTTTCTTAAACAATATAGTTTTCAGCTTTCAAGTGCCCCCACAACACAAGCATCTCCCCAAGCTGAATATAACTAGAAAGTTTTAAAATAATACCTGTTTTCCAAACAACATAGTCTCTACAGCCAAGCCAACTACTTAATCTGAGCTCCATAGAAGAATCAGCCATTAATTTTAGAGCTGACCATGGCAGGCTCACTGAGGCCTACATATATATCTGTATTCTGTACTCTATGGGAAATTTAAGGGATTTTTCTTTGGTAATTTTGACTAAGTTCAGTTTTCACTGTACATGATGACCAACTAAATTGTTCCTTGTAACAGTCAGAAAGAAGCCACGCTAGGTATTTCCACAGAAGAAATTTAACATAGGGAATTGGTTAAACAGTTTTTGGAGGACTGAGAGAACCAAAAAGGAAAATGGAAGCCATGCAGAAATGGTACCTGCAGGAAACCGTGCATCCCCCTGGGACAGCGGTCCAGGGCAGTGGTTCTCAAACTTTAGCTTCATCAGAATCCCCTGGAGGGCTCGTTTGAACACAGATTGCTGGACCCCAACTCAGAGTTTCAGATTCACTAGGTCTGGAGTGGGGCTTGAAAATTTGCATTTCTAATTAGCATTTCCCAGGAGATGCAGATGCTGCTGCTCCTGGGACCATGTTTGAGAACCACAGGTCTAATGGGAATCACTTGGAATTATCAGAACGTAGATGCTCACAAGATGGGCCTCAGAGCTAGGACTCAAATCTCTGAGGAGGGAGCAGGGCCTAGCCTGTGGTATTATCTCAGGATCTCAGAGGAAAGATCTCACAGAGTCTGGGAGTCTGAACTCTGACCTCCTAGAAGGAGGAATTGTCCGGCTGGTTCTGGTACCTCCAAGGAGGTAAGAGGAGGATGGTCCTGGAAGTGCAAAAAGAAGCTCAAGGCTAGAAACCAACTGCCGCTACCAAGGTGAGAGGAGCTGTCAGCACAGAGGAAGAAGCCAGTCCCTTCTCCCTCCTCCAGCCATCCACTCTCTCTAGCACCCCTATTGGCAGAACCTAAAGGGAGCAATGGCAAAGACAAAATGTGATTTGCTAAGACCCGGGCCCAGCATGACAAAGCAGAGTATAAAAGTGTAAATTTGGAGCTGAGAGACAATAGGTGGATGACCGGCACACCCATGAAGCACACTCGTTCCTCCAGAGGACTCAGTTAAGTCCTTGGCTGGGTGTCAGAGTCAAGTTATACACATGTGTGTTTAAGTATTAGACTAATACTCATCACAGAGAGATGCTCAAACTGTGAGATGACCAGCAGCATCTTCCATTCCACTCTCATTCTTGCGCCCCTTCCTATTGAGCGGAATGGTGAGGCCCAATGCCTTAATTTACATGAGTTAAATATATATATGATATGACTCTACGATACACATATATTTCATAAAGATTAAATCATATACATAATATTATATAAATTCCTTTTTCATATTAATAATACAATCTGCTGTGATCATCTTTCTCTTCCAGTGGATACATTTTTTTTTTAATGGCTGCGTAATGTTCATTGTATGAAAATTCTAAAATCTCTTAATGCTTCCTCTTTCAGAGGGGCATGTAGGTTGTTTCTATTATTTTGTTATTACGAGCAACATTTCAGAGATGCTCTTGTCCTCACATCTTTGTTCACTTGTCCAGTTATACCCTTAGAATAAATTCTGGATATATACATCCTCTCCAGATGAAAAATATGTATATCTTTAAGGATATATGTATATCTTGACATCCTTCTAAAGAAATTGGAAAATCCAGTTCATTTTCCCAAGGCTCTCATATATTCTAAAACAAACAAAAGTGTTAATAATTAAAGTATAAATATTGATTATTGCTAACACATTCAGTTTAGGTAAAATTTATGATCTAGCAGAGTAGCATTTTTATGAGATAGATAGATGGCACAAAAAATATATATTGTAGAGGGCCGGCACAGTGGCATAGTGGTTAAGTCTGCACACTCCACTTTGGTGGCCCAGAGTTTGCAGGTTCTGATTCTGGGCACAGACATACACACCATTCATCAAGCATGCTGTAGTGGCATCCCACATGCAAAGTGGAGGAAGTTTGGCATGGATGTTAACTCAGAGACAATCTTCCTCAAGCAAAAAGAGGAACATTGGCAATAGATGTTAGCTCAGGGCCAATCTTCCTCATCCAAAAAAAAAAAGTCTATATTGTAAAGAAACTGTATAGTAGTATGTCCATTTGGTAGAACTTTAGGATAACATTTACCATTAATTGTATAGATGTTTATAATAGAACCATCTATATTCTTAGGACATATTGTTGATTACAGTTATATATTCTTTGCCAAGTCTTTGGCTGGTATGCAGTTCCCAATTTCCAAGACATTCCTAATGGAATAAAACATCCACTTTGTGACTGATTTAAGACAGTTTTTTCCGAACACACCGCAGCTAAACGTGGACCCTGCTCAAATAGCAAATTCTTTTGCCTTTCTTTTGTTCTGGTGCTTATTGGTCTAACTAAAGTCCCGTAGAAAAGTGTTCCCGTGCTCACACGGGAACACTACGTCTTTGGAAACATGGGAACATTATGTCTTTGGAAACATAATATTCAGCTTTGGAGTTTATATAAAGTTTAGTTTGGAAGGCTCCTCACAGATCATCTTATTTTCCAGTTTCAAAAACCGAGTTCTGGAGCTGAGATTCGGATGAGGTCCTTCTGTTCCCTAGTCCCGTCTCCTTTTGGCACCACCTTGTGCAGTTCTGTTCTGCTAGGGCCTGAGGCATGAGCGAGCTTCATCAGAGACTTGGCTCCCAATCTCCAGAAAAGAACACGTCAGTGCTCTTTTCAAACCTTCGCTCACGGATGGGTTTATCTACCTCCGATGAGTAATTACCTGCTTCCAGGTGGGAAGAGGATGTTTAATTTTTGGATACTCAGGCCAGGACACTAGGATGTCATTCTTGTCAAACGCTCAGCCTGTTCAGAACCTCCTTGAGGCGGATTCTGTCGCCCCACCTTAGAGCAGTCTTGAGACGTCCTCGATGCTTTAGTTCTCATTTTAGACCCCCGCTCTCTCTCACAAAGCTGTCTTTTCTCACAGACAGGCCCCCGCTGCCGCTTAAACGTGCTGTGTGATGTGTCTGGAAAAGGTCCCCTCACTGCCTGCGACTTTGACCTCCGCAGCCTGCCGCCTGACCAGCGTCTGGAAAACCTCCTGCAGCACGTGAGTGCCGAGGACTTCGAGAAGCAGAATGAGGAGGCCCGCAGGACCAATCGGCAGGCCGAGCTCTTTGCCCTTTACCCATCAGTGGATGAGGTGGGTGCGACCATCTCCATGCTGGAGAATGTCAGTGAAGACACAGAGAGTCTCGAGGAAGATACTATTACTGTATAGCAATGTCCGGATGCTTAATTGTATGATTTCTGGGGCTTTTTCACTGAGGCAAGCCTGTATGATAGCAGAGCCAATTACCCACCCTCATACAGATGAGATTCCAATAATAACTAGAATTTTCATAACACTTTAGAAAACACTTTCACTGATATTGTCTCATTTAGTCCTAAAAACATTTCCGGGGTCTACATGCAGTAATCCCACTCAGCGAGTCAAACCATTCTGTTATTTGGCGGTGTGTTTACATTGAATCCATCAAGACATGTATTACTTAAACCTTGATGTTCGTTAGTGCTTTGTTAAGATTTTTTTTTTTTTAATGGTCGCTATGAACAACCTGAGAGACTTGCTTTGAAAACATTCCAGGCTGACATAATCATAGCTGTGCTCCAAATGCATAGAATCTTGGGACCAGGATTATCCACTTCGTTATCTATTGGAACTGATCCAGAACAACGTGACAGGTTGGGCTTTGCCTGTGGTCATTCGCTGGGGCACTTCAGATGGGATGATGGATGACCATCGTTCAAGCCTGTGTAGCTCCTTATACTTTCTATGAGTCTCCCAGTCTTCTCTTGTGCATGTTAGAATATCGTTGCTCCTCGGTCTTGGCAGAACAAATTACTGTAATATCTCCACTGTCCAAATTTTCTTAAAAGTTTAGTTGCAAGAAATAAGATTTGGAGAAATTTTGTGTAAAAGATATGCCATCCATCCATGCCTCTAAGTATTGAAATTTGATCTTTGGATCAAGCAAGACCGTTAGGGACTCCGATTCTCACACTGTAAAGCCCGCCTCCCTACCCCCGAGAACTGGGTCCGCTGACTTGCCCTTTGATGGGCTGACCACTGGTCAGCAAAAAGGACAATAGAGGAAACAGTAGTCCTGAGTATGATATCATGTCCACTGTGAAAATATTATTAAGGACATTGACCTGCTCATCATCCAGCACCCGCTTCAATGAGGATCCAAAGGGAAATTGTCCTTCAAGCCTTCTGACAAAGAAGAATTGTGCTTCCACTGGGAAAATATGTACACTTAGAGATTCTGCACATCTTGTAACTGACTCTCCTAAATTCTTTACTTAGAGTCAAATTTCTGTTCACCTCTGCTAAATCTAGTGGCTTGCTTATTGGTGTCCTGAATTTACTTCAGCTTTCTTTTTTTTTTATCCATATTTTTCCAGCCACCTTGGTTTTCTCATCTATTTATTTTATTCCCAGGGGCTTCAAATCCTTTTTTTATTGTCAGTGGCCACAAATCCTTTTCTGAATGAGGCAGATTAAAAATAAACATGAATAAGGTGGGCAGTGTTATCATCTCCATCCTTCAGATTGCAAAGTAAGAATCAGAGAGGTTAAATAAGTTATTCAAGATTCAACAAGCAAATTAAATTATAGAATGAGGCTCCTAACTTATTAACTTCAAATTTCATGTTTGCCTAGTTATCTGCATGTCTACCTGGTGTATATTAGTACAGGTAATGGAAATCCAAAGATGTTATAAACAATCACATCTTATAACTTTTCAGTTTCCATCTATAGCTTTAAAACTTTTTACCAGATTTGTCAAGAAATATTAAATGTGACTGATTTGACCTTCACTTGCGTTCCTCTTCCAATTCCATGGGAGGGTGCCAACATGTAAGAAAGAGACCCAAAGTGGACACCAGAAGAGAGATGACAGTTAAAAGGTGAAGAAAATACTTCCAGAGAGGCATCAGCTCGTTAGTCTCCTCATGGGATTAAATGGGAGGATATCCACTCTTGAACTGATCACAAGAATGACTCATAGACTGTTTTGAAGCAACTCTGTTTTATGGTCTTTGAAACACGGCAGAAACTCATGTTGAGACTGACAGGTGCTATAATCCAACAGAGGTCCTAACGGGGCCTGCTTTATTAGTGGAGGGGAATGCTTTGTAATTAGTGTACCAGTTATTTGTAAATTGCTATGTCTAAAGTGCTTGAGGCCCCCTATACCAGCCCTTGAAGATGTTGAACACACAGAGGTTGCATTTGTACTTGTAATTTGTACTTTCTCCAAAGAAAGTCCTGTAGAAGAAAGGTAAATTTCTGGCCTACCATGAAATGATTATGAATATCGATTTTTTGACAAAACATTGATGAAATTATTTATATCATCATTCCTTTATTTCCCGGGGAGAAAAGTTGACTCTTCCATCAAACTGGGTACAGATTTACCAAGAAGGTGAACTTTTCTGCTATAAAACGTTATGGTTGCTGTGGGGTATTTGGCGGGAAGCTCCCATCATTTACAGCCCAGGAAAATACAATTAGACTGCAGACCACTCACCAGTGTTTCGATAGCCTACTGCAAGAGCAGGAATTAATGTTTTCAGGCACTTATACTGTTGAACTTAGCGTACGTGAATATAATTAAGATACTGTGATAGTTCAGATTTGCATATGAAAAGTTACAATGGCGACCTGATATTTCTCTTTAAGTCTTTAGTCCCTCTGTGGTAAAATAGACAGGTATATCTCTTAATTTGTCATTCCTAAGCTTTCCTATACTTAGAACTTTAGCAAGTTCTATTTGGACTTGTCTGTATAAAACCTATAAATTCAACCCAAATCTCTGTCATCTGTTTAAGAAAACAGTGAACTGAGAAAGGTGCTCTGCATTAGGATTGATGGCTTACAGCCTTAAGTGAGCTATCCTGACTCAGATCTCAAGGCTGAAACTCACATATTTACTAGGAAAGCCCTTGGCAGGAGAAATATTAGGAATGTGTACTTAGAGCCAGCAAAAAAAAAAAAAAAGAAAACAATAGGTATAAGATTTTGCGATGCCATCTGGTGGATGTTACTAAGCCATATCCATTTTCACATTTCCTTCCTTCCTCCCTTGGTCTCTTTGTCTTAAATGCTTGGCTTTCTGGAAGGAGAAAATGTTTGCTGGACATGCTGACTTGGGAGCTTGGCGGTTGGTTAATAAACTCTCTTATAAAGTCACTGTTATTCTACTATTAGAAATAAACCAAATGCAAGTTGTCTTGAGCAGTGGATGGCAGCCTTCCCTTGCCTGGGTTAACTCCAACTGGAATTCTTCATGGAAATTCACTAATGATTTCTTTTCCAATGTGATTAATAGGAGGATGCTGTGGAAATACGTCCGGTACCAGAATGTCCTAAGGAACATCTGGGCAACAGAATATTGGTCAAGTTGCTGACCCTGAAGTAAGTATCAGCAAATATATTAACCACCTCCCTGAGGTTTGTCTTGTCTGTTAGACACAAACTGTGTCTTTATCACCAGAGCTTGCATGAGGGAGGATCTCCCAACACTGTCAGCAGTGGGCAGCTGTGAGGCAGTGGAAAGAGCAGAGTTCAGAGTCAGCTGGACTCAGATTCTATTCCTACCAAGTCTTGGACAGTCTTTCTTTTGTAATAGGGAAGGCTAACACTAAAATTAGGCATGGAAAGTAATTGAGCGAAATGGCCTACATTAAGAAAAATTTAACAGTGAAAGCCAGTGGTGTGCTGGAATCAGCTCTAACTCCTGCGAGCTGACTGTGCGCTTCTCTTCCTAACTCTTTATTCAGTCAAGTCACGTTGGTAGCTTGAAACTGGCCATGGTAGAAGTATTTACAACATAGAAAGCAGAAAATGCTACAAATTAGAGCCTATTTTTTTTTTCTCAGAGACTTGTTTGCTAAACATTTACCAGCACGCCACTGTTGAAACACAGTGAAAAATGCAACTAATACTCAAGGCCAGGGGACAGGAGGGAGTAGTGGGGACTGTAGCAAACTACCTTTAGGGCAACGCCCACTACTAGCTAGGGCAGATTCTTGCCATTCAAGTAAACAAGCCCATTTTGGTCAATAGTCTGATTTTTTTTAAGAGAAGCTGAAAATCCACATTTTTCTGTATAATTTCCTGACTTCTTAGATATTTTCTTGTTTCCTTTTTCAGTATCACACAATTCAAAGCATATCTGCCATCTGCATTCATCTGTGAGCCAATTATTTGCCACATTTACTTTAAAGCAATTCTCTCCAAACTTTTTTTTTTTTTGCTGAAGAAGACTTGCCCTGAGCTAACATCCACTGCCAATCTTCCCCTTTTTGTATGTGAGCCACCACCACAGCATAGCCACTAACAGATGAGTGGTATAGGTCTGCCACGGGAACCAAACCTGGGCTGCCAAAGCAGAGCACGCTGAACTTAACCACTAGGCCACTGGGGCTGGCTCTCTAAACTTTTTGATTGTTTACTTTTACAGTAAAAAAAACCCACATGTCCTCTATACGTGTGTATTAATTTTGTACTTGCATATTAAATATTGTATATATATTATGAAACATACATACATGAGAAATTTTAAAGGATGAACCAAATAAATCCAAATAAATCGTAGCATTTTCTTCCTGCTCTCCCATGGATTGTCTTGCCTACCCCTGGAGTGCTCGCATACCTCTCATTTCTCTTTGCCAACTGCTGCTTTTGAGAAGTAGTTCTTCCACTTCTTCAAAGCACAGACTCTTTTGAAAATAATAGGTCATCAATGCCCTGTGGAGGCAAAGGTACATAAGCATGACATTTTTTTCGTCCCCTGTTAGGAAGGTCGTCCATCTCTTGAAGTCCATTCATGGACCTCTAGGCAGCACCTAGTTTGCAGTTAGGGCATCTGTGGATTCAGGCTGTGTCTCAACCCTGGGGACTCCTCTAGGATTATGAGTTGTCCCTTGTAAAGGAAGTTGTTAGACCAGTGGGTGTCGAAGTTCCTACCTGCCGTAAACTTCTGATTCTAAGGTTTGGCCTCCGCAGCTCCTCCCCGCAGGAGGTAAGCCAGCAGGACTGCACGCACACTTGTGGGGGCTCTCTTGAAGTTGCAGCCCCCTCCTCTAGCCAGTCCTCCCAGCAGGGGAGAGAAGCAGGGCCTTTGGTCTTGTACACAGAGAGGAATAGTCTGTAAGCCAGCTCTGCAGCAAGGAAGGCTACAGAACGGCCAACTCCAGCCCCTTTGAGCTGACCCGGGGTGGGAACCCCCAGCCCGTCCGCAGGAGGCCTGAGTGGAAGTGGCAGTTCCATTCCCCTCTGCGTTGCTCAGGAAGTCCCCCCTATTGTCTGAGGCCCTCACCATCCCCACAGGAAGCACACCAGGCCCCTTTCAGATGCAGTCACCGTGCCCTTCAGGATTGGAGGAATTCTCCCCTCTTTCTGTCATCTTTCCAATAAATAACCAGCAGCTGTTCTCACAGGTGGGAAAACGCGGCCACTGAGCTAGATGTGTATTATGAAAAAACAAATCGAGTCACTTGGATTTCTCTTGATGAAAATTGTGAAGTGTAGCTTCTAGTGATTTCTTCCTGCAACTGCCAAAGCAGAAATTAAGTAGAAAGGAGGTGTTTGCTCAATGCACTTGGCCTGCTCAAGTGTCTTAAGTAGTATTCATGCCAACATATACCTGCAAGAGGAACGACGACCTGAAGACACTGTCCTAGCTAGAAATGCTTTGAATAACTGGATAAAGGAAAGAAAGCAAGTTCTCAAAGGTGAACCTAGAATGTTAAAATATGAATAGTAAAAATTTGATGATAATGTTAAAGAAACTCATTTCCCCATTGACACTGACATGCAGAATTCTATTCATATGACTATCGATTTTATCAGTTAGAGAGTTTTTAAAAAATTGTTGAGATCTGTAATGGTCACTGTTTTCTTTTGCGAAATCTTTAAAGCCTCAAGCTTACGGAAAGAATTAGGCTGGTGCAGATGCTGCAAATGTTTGTAGCAGCAAGGAAAAAAAGAGATGACAACAAAGTATTTTTCTGTTTTGTATTTTAAGAGGGGAAATATTTCGATGTAAAACTTAATACCATCTTATGCAAAGTACCCTCGGCTTGAAGGAGTCTTCTTGGTGGTGAAACTTTAGTGTGTGTAAAATTTACCCAGGAAGCTTGTTTTAAATACAGATTTGGGGAGACCTTCCACCACCATTTCACCCAAGAGATTCTGGTTCAATAGATCTCAGGAGGAACAAAGAAAGCTACATTTTGACAAATTCCTCATTTGCTTCAAAAATGCTAATTTCTAGGGACTAACTTGGAGAAACATTGGAGGAAAAACTCAGGTTCTGTGATCAGAAAGGGCTGGGCTCGAAACCCAAGTGTGCCAGTTCCTAATCTTGTGGGCTTTGGCAAATTACTTTATCTTTCTGAACCTCAAAAATGAGGATAAGGTCTGCATCATTCTATTGTTGTGAAGCATAAAGGAATTGACATGTGTAAAGCATTTATCACAGCACAATTGTATGCGACAAAGATTAATTCTCTTTTGCTTTCTCTCAACCACAGAGAACTTAACACTCAGTACCTACCTAAGTAGATCACAACAATATTCACACAGTTAAATACAGATCAACCATGCCAGGCAGTAGCTGGTGAGCCTAGACATAGTAAAGCCCCTATTAATGTGCTACTACCTAATGATAAAAAGAATAATCATAGAATCCTTGACACTGTTTGTTGTGGCAAAATATACATAACATCAAATTTACCATCTTCACCTTTTTTCAGTGTCTGGTTCAGTGGCATTAAGTACATTCACATTGTCGCGCAACCATCACCACCATCCATCTCCAGAACTCTTTTCATCTTCCCAGACTGGAACTTTGTACCCATTTAATAATTCCCATCCCTCTCTCCTCCTGGTAAGCACCATTCTGCTTTCTGTTCCCGTGAATGTGACTACTCTGAGTGCGTCATAGAAGTGGAATCACACAAGACTTGTCCTTTTGTAACTGGTTTCATTTAGCGTAATGTCGTCCAGGGTCATCTATGTTGCAGCTTGTGTCAGAATTTCCTTCCTTTTGAAGGCTGAATAATATTCCATTGTATGCATATACCACATTCTGTTTATCCGTTCCTCCTTCCATGGACACTTGGGTTCCTTCTACCTTTTGGCTATTTTGGATAATGCTATTCTTGACATTGTTTTTAAAGTACAGTCACACACATTATCTTTCACGGTCCTTGCAACAGTCCTGGGAAATGGGAGGAGCAGATGTCTTTTCCTCATTTTACAGATAAATAAATGGAACTGGGAAAGGTGAAAAACCTAATTAGGATCCCAATTAGCAGGCGGTGGGAGAGGGACCAAAGCCCTGTGCTCTGTGAGTCGGCCATCATTCTCAACTGGCTCATTTCCAAAGAAGCCATTTGACCAAGTGACTCTTGTCTGTGCTTACCTCTGCCTAAATATTCTTCTGAAAAGGTCTTCTTTTTAGACAAAGCTATCCAATGATAAGATCATCCTCTCACACACACCTTGAAACAAAATTCCGCCTAGTTTGCATGACTTCTGTGGGAACAGTGGTCCAGGGCCTGATTACTGGTGCTCTCAGCTGGCAGTGTCCAAGGTCATGGCAACTGTTAAGCAGAGAAACTTGGAAGGTGCACATCTGTGTTTCAAGTGCTCCTGTAACATGTGGCAGGATTATGCTTTGGGGATGCGTTCTCTTCAGACCCACCATTTCAAGGGAGAGGAGCAATTAGGGCTAACAAGAGGGCTCCTCTTTCAGGCTCTCCTTGGCTCCACCCACTTCAGTGTTTATCGACAGTGCTCAGTCCCCTGCCCCGCCTTCAACTCAGCACGTCCCCCTGGCAGGGGAGTTAGAGAGGGCCAGACATTTGCCCATGTCACAACCCAACTTTCCTCTGATGGTCCCAATGAATTCTAAGGAAAAGCAACTGAACTTTTTTTTCACTAGCTGGAAAGTCGCATCCCTTAGAATTGAGTAAGAGGGATTCCTATTCCAGCACTAAAACGTAAACTGTAAACAAGACCTTTACCTAAGACAGAGACTCTACCCTCTGAAAACACAGCAGCTGCGGTGATTAGAAGCGCCATGTTGGATCCATTCTACCCTACTCTCTGTTGCAGGGCCGCCAACAAGAGTTTTTTAAGAGAATGTGGCATCCACCATGATCTCAAATGATTAGGAATCTTCATGAATCTCCCATATTTGTCCATTAACATCCTAGTATGATTCTCATATGCATGGAGTTATCCAAATATTTCTGGAAACTATTTACATTTTTAACCAGTTTATAGATCCAAGCACTTCCAGAAAATTCAAAATTACCTCAGTTAAAACCATATAGATTTTTCTCTGTTTCTCCGACAGGTTTGAGATTGAAATTGAGCCTCTCTTTGCCAGCATTGCCCTCTATGATGTCAAAGAAAGGAAAAAGGTAAGAAAGCAAAAAATAACCCATCCCTGAGGGCACACATATTGTTCATGATTCTTTGGGTTCATGTTTTTAAATCTCACCTCTAATGCAGCTAAAACGCTCTCAATTTGAGAGCAAATGACCTTTGATGTGTCTAGTTCTATTGCCTTTGCAGTTTTTGAAGGAATGATCTGGGAACATTAGTCATTTATGTTCTTTGGAGAATCTTTACGGGAAAGGCCTGCTGGAGATGGTGGCCTGGTTGGGATAGAGAGATAAATGAAATAGCCGTGTATGAGATTACACGTCAAACAAAGCGATTTAAGTACATTTTTAACAAGCTCAGATATGCATGTGATGTTTCCTTGGTTTGGGAGTTTTTGGCATTGTGAAATAGCCTCATCGTGAATGGAAGGCGTCTTGTGCAGTAAAAGTCCAAAATTGCCACAGGGTGAAGACTTCACCAACTGTAATGTGCTTTTAATTGAAAAGAACTCAAGGCCCTAAGACTTCTCCATGAGTGTTTTAATGTTTATTTTGTGACTCCTAGAGGAGGGCGAAAACAGCAAAACCAGAGAGGGATGGTTCTGCCCCCCTTTACCCACAGCCATTCAGCGTTTAAGGAAGTGTGTATCTCTTGAGTAAATATTAATAATCACTGAGATTTGCATTAGTTAGGGCAGGTTAACTGCTACAAAAAGAGACCCCAAATTCCATAGTGGTTCTCCAACTTGGGCATGCATCAGAATCCTGGAGGGCCGGGGCCAGCCCTGTGGCGGAGTAGTTAAGTTTGTGCACTCAGCTTCGGTGGCCCAGGGTTTCGCAGGTTTGGATCTAGGCCATGTTGAGTCAGTGTCCCAAATGCCACAACTAGAAGGACCCACAACTAAAACATACAACTAAGTTCTGGGGGGATTTGGGGCAAAAAAGCAGAAAATAAATAAATAAAAAGAAGATTGGCAACAGTTGTTAGCTCAGGTGCCAATCTTGAAAAAAAAAAAAGAGATCCTAGAGGGCTTGTTAAAACACAGGTTGCTGCACCCCACCCCAGAGTTTCTGATTCAGTAAGTCCAGGTTGGGCCTGAGAATGTGCATTTCTAACAGGTTCCCCAGTGGTGCTGAGGCTGCTCATCAGGGGACTACTTTTTTTTTTTAATTTGTCACTTTATTTTTTTTCCTGCTTTTTCTCCCCAAATCCCCCCAGTACATAGTTGTGTATTTTAGTTGTGGGTCCCTCTAGTTGTGGCATGTGGGACGCGGCCTCAGCATGGCCTGACGAGTGGTGCCATGTCAGCGCCCAGGATCCAAACCAGTGAAACCCTGGGCCACCGAAGCCGAGCACGCGAACTTAACTATTCAGCCACAGGGCCGGCCCATGGGGACTACATTTTGAGAACCGCTGGCTGAAAGAAGAAATTTCTGTCTTTGTTTCTTAACAATCCAGGGTGGAGGATACTGGGTCAGCAGTGGTCTGCTCCACTGAGTCATTCAGGAACCTAAGCTGGCAACAGCTCCTCCATCTTTAATATGTGCTCTCCCAATGTCACTCTTGACACTGCCATTGCAGCTCCCAAAAAAGGGAAAAGATGGTGATGGAGGCCACACTTCATTGCTCACAATTCATTGGAAAGAATTTAGTCACATGCCTACTCCTAAGAGCAAGGGAGGCTAGTGAATGTAGCCTCTGCCTGGGCAGCCAGTTTTCAGCTATAGCTCTATGAATGGTGAAGGGGATACCCAGCTATATAGTGGCTCTTAAGCAACACTTCACCAGTGAGCCAAGGACCACTCATCACGTCATGCTTTGGCTCAAAATCTCTAATGAATCCTCACTACCTACAACATTAAAAACAAACTCTTTAGCTTCCATGCCTGCCTTTCTTCAGGATGGCTCTCATCTGCTTTCTTTCCTCCAGAGCCTATGCAAAGTCAAGCTGGATTAATCTCTGTTAACTAAACTACTCTCTCCCTGTACACCGTCGCCCTCCAGCTCTGCCTACCAGAATTTTCTTCTAAGGCCCATCCGTTTCACATTCCTCCTCCGTGAGAAGCATTCCCGATCACACCAACTGGACGTCATCTCTCGCCCTCTGGAATTTCCACAGCATTTTTTTGTATGAGTGTAGTCACTCATATTTTACTCTGACTGTAGATAATGACATATTTGCCTTTTCCTTCATTCTTGATTGTAAACTGAGGGCAGAGGCAACGTCCAGCTCTACTTCCTTGCAGTGCATAGCACGTCACTGATATTCAGGAAATACTGGTGAGTTGATAAAAAATTTAAATGTTTCAAGGAACATCTCTCCAATGGCTCCAAAATATCTAGAGATTGTGACAAAATATGTATCAGATTTTCCAGCAGCCACTAGTCATAAACCACATCTATGATTACACTTATTCCTTTGGCGAAATTTCTTTGTGGTTTTTTTTTTTAAACTCGTTACTAACAACTGCAGACCATGAGCACAACAGGTCTAACTTATTTTTCATTTTGCTGCTCATTTACAGATCTCAGAAAATTTTCACTGTGACCTGAACTCTGACCAGTTCAAGGGATTTCTGCGTGCTCACACGCCTTCTGTTGCCACGTCAAGTCAAGCGAGATCTGCGGTGTTCTCGGTCACCTACCCGTCCTCAGACATCTACCTGGTAGTCAAGGTAGTTGAACACGACCTCATTTGCACATTCTGGTGCTCCTGTTGTTGCATTATTCCCCGCGCATGTTGGGGGTGAAAGAGATGTCAGAACGCGTCAACGCATCCTCCATGATGTTCACTTCATTTCCTTCTTGACTTACTCCTTTTCCTTTACAAGCAAATTGTGTCAGATACTAGAATGAGTATGGGGTTTGGAGTCATAAAGTCCTAGGTTTGAATCCTGGCTTTGCAACTTGGTGGTTCTATGACTTTGGGCAGTTACCTAACTTTTCTGAGACTTAGTTTCCTCATCCATATAGTGGGGATAACACCGCCCTCAGTGGGCAGTTGTGATTACAGAATAAAGCCTGGCACGTGATAGGCGCCCTTCCTCCTAACCAAGGAAAGTGCCCTCAGCTGTCCAGCTCCGGGAGGCTGCTGTGGAGAAAATCTCGGATAGGGTTTCCTAATGATGTTCGTGTTTTCCCAGAGACCTGTAGTTAAATGTCCCAGAGTCCAGGCTCTGACAGTCTGAGGTGTGGGCTCTAGTCTCCAAGTTTCACTCTCCCTTTTCATCACCATCTCACAGACTGAGTAGGTCTAGTGAGAGTCAAAATCTGAGGGGCAATTATAAGTAGAAGGACCTTTCATTCTTACAATCTTCACTGTTGTAAGAAAACCAGACTTTCTCTATACACCAAAATGGCTGGTTAGAAGTTAACAACAAACATTGAGTGTTTTACCTACCTGAAGCCAAATAATCAGTCTCGTTGACTCTTTACCCAAAACTGAAAAAAAAAAAAAAAATACAGGTGTTTTGATTTCATGTACACCCGGCATTCCAGGCTTGGAACCTTTTCTAGTCACCACAGTGTTCTAGGTCCATAATCTCATTGATTCCTGCATGATCCCATGGGAGCAGCATATAGATTCCAAAAACCTCAGGCGACTTGGAGGTCACTTAACAAGTGGCAGATGTCTTTCCATTCCAGCTTCCTTTACACCATTTTACAAAGATTCGGAAAGGTCACTATAGCTTGAAGGGAACTTATTTAAGTTTATGGAAAATATAGTTAAAATTCTATTGCTAAAAGACGCATCTATTGTTGTCAAACAATGGGTGTCCTTTTCATTGCGATATTTCTTAGACATATAGAAAAGTCAGCTTAAGGCCCATCTAGCAGCCCTGTGGTTAAACTTAAAATTGGCTGTCAGCCTGGAAAACCAAAGAAGCCAAAACTAGTTCTATACATCCAAATGTTTCTTCAAACTCCACTTCTCAGTGGATGACTTTGTTTTGGCTAACCCATAGTAGTCTGCTAGATATCAGCAGCTACTTGTGGGTTACTGTTTCTTACTAAATATATTCCAGAATTTTCAGATGTGTAAATGGATTCATTTGGCATTAATAAACATTCTCTAAATTGTCTGGATAGAGTTAGAAATTTAAATCTACTCAGTAAGACAGTCCCTAGTCTGCTTCTGATTTATTTTTCTTTAATGCCATAGTTGTCACTTCTTTCCCTCTAAATATATAGTAAATGGTGTTACAATATTTAGCACGTTCAGGCAGATGCCGTTCGATCAAGAGGGGCTTCTTTCTTTCTTAGTTTTATTCTCAAACTGAACACCAGGCTCTTAACTGTATTTTAGGTGGAGTTAGCTAGTTTAGGTACGGCATGTAATATTTGCTTTAAGGGCTAATTTCAGGCTTAAAGGTTTTGTTTCTCAATTGAGGGAGGGAGAGTAAGGATGAGAGTGAATCTGATTTAAAACTTTAAAAATAGACGTTCCAGGCATTGAACCAGCCCCTCCCCAATAGGGCAGAGAGTAGCCTCTTTATCTTAAAAAAATTCCCAGGTAATTCTGATATGCTCCTTTCCCTGCCTGCCATGGCTATGAGGACTCACACTTCCTTTTACTCATAAACCGTGAAAGACCATACAGTGGGCTCTCAGAGTAGCCTGCGGCTCCTTCTCATGAAATACCTGCAGTTTCTCTTATCCAACTTGCTGAAGGAAGTAGTATCTGCTGGTCTGGTCGAATCTGGCCTCTCCTGCTTCCAGGTTCTGGAGAGCCCTCTCCTGTGGGTTCCACACTATACGCTACCAGTGCATTAAGCCATAGCATTCCCATTCCTCGCTTTAGGGTCCTAATTAAAAGGTTCTTTATCTCTATTCAAAGTTCATTTTAAAGACCACGTTTTTGTCTATTGACTTCGTGGAAAAATTAGCTTCCTTCCAATTGCTCTATATGCTTCTGACTATGAGCATCAGGAGAAAAGGACCAGGTTTTTCATGTTCACCACCTTATCTCCCCAGCAGACACCACATGGAAGGCACTCAACAGATGTTTTTTGAATGAATGAATGGTTTTTGAATGAATAAGTGAAGGATTGCTGAATAACAGGAATACCATTCAGTCTCTAGCGCAAGTGTTATGCGTCTGTGTTCCCAACCCGGGATATCTCTCAGGGGGCTCAGCTTTGTCTTCATGCTGTGACAATTGGAAGGGTTTTAAACTTCCTTTGTGAGAAGAGGGACTTCCTGCTTGTAGTCTCCTTGAGACAGATGTCCATTGAGCAACCCCACGCCACTTCCTTTGAAACTCCGGTAAACACCCTCCATCACTACGGTATTTCTGATTTAAATTCTTTGCACCTGATAGAGCCTATTAAGACTGTGTGCCTATTGCAATATGTTGACCCAAATTTATTCTTCAAGGATCACCCCGACTAATGACACAGGCTAATGGGACTTAATCTACTGGTTTTTGTCTTCAACATCTAAGTTAAATTAAATTTTCTTTGAGCAGAGGGTTAGGAAATTTCCAATTTCTGCTTCTCTTTCTCTTAAACATGGTGCCCAGATTTATGGCCAGCCAGATCCTTTACCTGAAGGAAAATGGAAGAAGATGCTTGACAGTAATAGCATTCATTCATATGACCAGCCAGTTAGCAAAGTAAAAAGCTGCCCTAGCTTACTGCTTTCAAGTTCCTTCCCAAGTCTGTTAAGTCAAGAGAAGCAGCCCTAATAGGAAATACAGGGGAGACAATTATAGATAATTTATTCTGTTCATTTATTCATTTTGTGGAAGGTTTTAGTCCCCAACCTGACTTTTACAGTGGCCATATCTCTTTTTTACATTGTAAGCAATAATAAAGAAAATGAGCTTTTCACTTCCTACATATGTCTCATGGGTTTTGTTTTATAAAATAACTTTTATTGCATTTTTTATTGTAGGCATAATACATGTTTATTGTTTAAAAATAGAACACACACATAAGCAATAGGAATAAAATAAAAATAGTACGTAATCCCCCATACAAAGATAACTACTGTTAACATTTGCTGTGTATCTACTATCATCCTTTTAATATGCCTTTTTTAAAAAAATAAAACTGTATAGTACTCTTCAGACTAATTCTTTTAATCAAAAAGCATATATCCTGGGCATCTCCCAATGTCATCAAATGTTTCATAAAACATCATTTTGATGGTTGCATAGATTCCATTATATGGATGTGATTTTTGTGCTTTCTTTTAATGTTACTTTTGTTGGTAGATTGAAAAAGTCCTTCAGCAGGGAGAGATTGGAGACTGCGCAGAACCCTACATGGTTATCAAAGAAAGTGATGGTGGAAAGGTATGATATTTTGAGTATTGCTAAATGATGACACCTTAGAATAAGCAGGTATTTTTTCAGAAGTGTTCCACAAAATAGTACATGAGGTTTAATCCATAATATGTCCCCATATGAGACACTAATAAATTGTATTTTAGAAAAAGAAGAGAAACTGGTCATTGATGATAACTTTTTAAAGAAATAAAGGATTGAACTCAACAAATGATGATGGACACACCAATGTCTAATTACAAAACTTGGCTAGGACAAACCCATATTCCCCTTGTCTTGGTTCTGAGGCTCTGACCCAGCTGGTTGGGAGGGCCACAGCGAACCCACGAAATTGAATAGCACCAGAGCTCTCCTGGCCTTCCTCAACAGCATGGGCCACTGTCCTTTCTGGTATGGATATTTGGATATTCGCTGAGATGACTGTATGTCATAAATTCATCAATACAACATAGGTATTAAGCCTATGAAAAGGACGTCTTTTCTCAGCCCACATGCAAAGGTTTCCAATATGATTTTTAAAACATGGCCTTTCTGGAATAAGACTTGCCTAATCAGCATCATACTACGAGACTCATAAGTTTCAAATAAGATTTATTGAACTTGGGACTTTGGGTGTTTTTCAAATCTACCTTTTATTCTGAACTTAGAAAGAACACCTTGGGAGTGTTAACAGGCTAATAAGGAAGCTGTTAGGAAGCTTTATAGATCTTTCTGGAGTCTTCCAAGGCAAGTTTTGAAAAACAGGCTCTCTTGGGAGCTTGGTAGATGATATGCAAAACTTTTCATCCTAAGATTCTCTCATGTCAATCCAAGTCTTGTAGCTAGCCCTAAAAGAGGCGTTTGTTGGTTAGCTGATATAATGAGCCTTGAACCTTTTTTCTCAGCTGAAGGTGTATTTAATAATTGAATGTAGCCTTTCTTCAAACTTCTCCTTTTCTAATGTGTATGTCCTGATCAGCTAGACCTCTGGCCCAAGTTGTGTCGTTTTTCTGCCTAGTCCCTCTTTTTAGTCAGTAGGTGGGGATTTTGAGATGGCTGTCATATCTATGGCAGAGGCAGTTGGCTTGGTGCTGGTGCCATATTGTTTGTTTCTGCTTGTGTCTTTCCATTCTCCTCTAGAGTAAAGAGAAGATTGAAAAACTAAAGCTTCAAGCTGAATCTTTCTGCCAACGCTTGGGGAAATACCGGATGCCCTTTGCCTGGGCTCCCATAAGCTTAACAAGCTTCTTCAATGTCTCTACCCTGGAGAGGGAGGTAACCGATGTGGACTCCATGGTTGGTAAGATTTTCAACTGCAGTGGGAAGGGGAGGGCTCCCCAGAGTTCCAACTCTGAGGTCAACTGCTTATTAGTGGGGCTGGAGGTCCAGTAAGGTGTTGGGGTGGGAAGGAAGAGGGAGATAAATAGGATGAAACACGATTATGACTGGATTCCAAATGCTTGACTGTACGGTAATCCCCGAAACAGTTATGAATGTTTGTGGAGCTTAAATATACTCTTACAGTAAATTTTTAGTTGGGATTTTATGGACAGTTTGACGCTTTAAAAAATTAATTTTCAATAGCCACCTCCTCTTAAAAGTAAAATTCTTGAAAATAACAAGAAAATGTAATAACCATCTATAGTGTGTTAAACGAAAGCACCGTGGTTGGCTCCTGACCACAGTTGGCTCCTCAGCATAAGAAGAGCCAGTGTCACGAGGGCTTCAAAAAGCAAAACTCAGGTTCCCCAGCAAAATTTCCAGTCCCTTAAAGTTTATTTTGCCAAGTGCTATGAAAAAGTAGATGCCAAAAGAATATCTAGTTACTGTTCCAATTTATTCAGCATATTTCTCTTTTTCGTCACCTCACCCTTGATCTGAATCATTAATTTTCTAAACAGTCTGGGTATGGAACTGTTCAGGAGAGTTACTGAGGTTTCAAGTCGACCCACCCCCACCTGTGGCAGAGTTTCTATTTTCCTAAATGTCTTTGGATCCAGCAAATATTTGTCTACAGTCACATTTTCTCGTGACATTTCTCGTGCATTCCTTAGCTCTGCCACTTCTGAAATGTTGCCTTTAGCAGAGGAGTGGACGAAAGGGTATTTTGTTATTGCCGCTGCTATTCTTGAGTTACTGTTGTGTAATTACCAGTCAGAACTCCTAGGTTATTTCTGATTTACCTCACTTTAGTGCATCCTGACCTTCACACCACAGTGTTTTTTTTTTTTAAATGCCAACTGTTATGTAGACTCGGGTAGCCTTGTTTGAAAGAGTTATGCATAGAGCTTAGAGGACATCATAAAGGCATAGGGTTTGCTGGGGCCTCCGAAATCTTTGTGTCAAAGATAATTAACCTGACTACAGAGGCTGACTCTTAAGAAGCAACCAGAAAATGCAGTGTATTATACTGAGGCAGAATGGCAAGTTTAGGTAGGCAATGGTAATGAGAAGTTCCAATTCAGCATCATAGCAAGAATTAAGGATAAAAGAATATTCAGAGTTGCCAATATTACAGTTCTAAACAATTTGACCATTCACAACAGAACCCCTGAGTTTTGCAGTGTAAAAGCAAACAAGATCCCCACCTAAATCTCCAAAAAGGGTAAGAAACAATCAAGCAGAGCGTCAGGGTCCCCGTCCGGATTTGAGTGTGACTCAGGTTTCCCTTTAGGCAAGTCAGCGAAGGCAGAAGCTCGGTTCTGCAGCGTGGTCCATACAGAAAGAGCAGGAGAAAGCTCAGATTCAGAATATACTCCGGCTGACCCCTAGTGTGTTTGGGTCCCAATCCCAAATGCCTTCAGGGGCATTTGAGTGCTTGCCTCTCCCGATGGAACGCAGATGTAAAAATAAAACAAAAGCAAACACTGTTGACTAAATAGAGCTTATCTGCAGACCCTGTTCTGGCTGCACTTCTGGACTCCTGCTGGGTGGCATCTGGCCCACCCTGACCTCTATGTGGGAGGGGACTACTGCTGTTCATGGCCTGTCCACTCCAGTCAGAGAAGGATTAGGGGCTCCAACAGGGGGACTAAGAGAGATAGGACCAGCGGAGGGAAATTTTTATTTAAAACAAGGATGGCCATGTTCAATGTTCTTGCTCAGTGACTTTAAATACACATATGGTAAAGTTAATAACCGCTGCGTATTCAAACAGAAAGGCGTACATCAGAATGACAGTTGTTTTCCTTAAAGGGAGAAGCACTGTGGGTGAGCGGAGAACTTTGTCTCAGTCTAGAAGGCTTTCTGAAAGAGCCCTCTCCTTGGAGGAAAATGGGGTTGGCTCCAACTTGAAGACCACCCCCATAACCGTTAGCAGCTTTTTCAAACAGGTATCTCTCCACACTGCAGGGTGTCTGGATTCGTCCCCATGATGGCATAGGTGTTGGAGCCCAAAGGGGGCATTGACGTAGTGATTAAGAGAACAAGTTAATTAACCTCACCAAGCCTCAATTTCATTATCTGCAAAACAGGGATGGTGGTGCTTGCAGTTGGGAGGGTGAGATGACATGAGGCATATGCAGCTCTTCTCAGAGTGCCTGCGATACAGCAAGTGCTAAATGAGTGTTAGCTTTCTCAATTGAGAGAAGGATCTGTTCCCATTAATACAAACTACCCTATTTGAACTATCACAGTCAATTCACTTATTAGGCTAAGGAAACAGTCTGGCTGAAACACTGTTTCCCCCTTGATCTCAAGGTTTCCTGGCCTGGCTGTTGTCCTTCTCGCCTCTCTTCCATGGGCAGGCTTTCCCGGGCTGCCCACTTGCTCATAGAGGGCAACCATTGCAGATGGCGCTCTTTGTTAGCTCAGTGAACATTGAGGCCTTAAAAAACAGACTTTCCTAGAGTAATCAAATTCATGGGACAGAAAGTACAATGACAGAGAGTGAGGTGATGGTTGCCAGGGGCTGGAGGAAGTGGGGAATGGGGCGTTGTTATTTAATGGGTGCAGAGTTTCGGTTTTGTAAGATGAAAGAGTTCTGGAGATCGGTTGCACAACAATGTAAAGTACTTAACACTGTTGAACTGTGCACTAAGGAATAGTTAAGACGGTAAAGTTTATATTATGGGTGTTTTACTACCAAAAAAACCAACCAAACAAACTTGACTTAGACTTGGTTTGATTCTGTTTTAGAAAATTTTCCATAGCTCACATAGTCTTCGTGGGGCATTTCAAGGGGTTATGTTAACAAACCAAACGCAGAAGGGATGCTGAGGGTCTGTGCACCACGCCACATAATAGAACTAGCATGGGACAGGAAGGATTTCTGTTTGGGATGCCCCCCTTCTGATTGTATTACCTTCAGGGGTAAAGTGCTTGACTTAATGAAGTCTGAGTTTTCTCATCTGTGCTTGGGAATAAAACATACTTATCTACCTATCCCCTTACCAGGCTGTTGCAAGGATGAGAGCTCTCGCCCACGTATTCCTTGGCAGAGCGCCTGTCCCATGACAGCACATGGAGGGTGGTATTTATGCTTAGCCTTCTTAGTGAAGACAAATGTGAAGAAAATGAGGATAGGAAAAAGAGAGAAAGAGGCTTTCTCCATCTTCAAATCTTTGAAGAAGGAAGTAAACTTATTCTGTATTATTCCAGGGAGTCAAATAAGCATCCGGTGGGTTTAAATTATAGGAGAAGAAGCTCTTGGCCTAGACCTCTAGCGGTAGAACAGGCTTCCTTAGCATGCAGTGGACGCCCCATCCCCAGAAGGATTGATGAGTGGCTGAGTGACAGTGAGTCAGGAGTGGTAGAGAAGGAATATTTGACAAGAGGTTGAACTAAATGATTCCAGAGTTACCTAAAATCCTAATTTCTATGAAAGGCATGCTAGAATAAAACTTAAAGATAAAAATCTTCCAAGAAATTGTTGGTCCGCACCCCAGGGGTCAATGGTGCTTCTACACTAACCCTGACTGTTTTCTCGGCAGGAGGGAGATCGCCTTAGTGATGAAGATTTATTCAAGTTTTTAGCTGACTACAAAAGATCTTCATCCTTACAGAGAAGAGTCAAGTCAATTCCAGGTGTGAATGGCTTGTCTTTATCCTCTTAAGCTGTGCCAAAACCATGTATGATTAGACACGTTATCTAATGTTACACTTTATAAAACCAGGTTTATCAAGTGAAATGTGGGATTTTTATATCAGGAGTTGAGAGTTTGAATTGGTCTACTTTTTTTGAAAATCTATTAATATTTTCTATTTCAATTAAAGGATTGATTCTGTAAGTAAACATCATGCGTTAGGTCTAGTTTCTCAAATAATCAGATAATTGTTTGAACAGAGAAGCCTCTTTTATCAAGTAAAATACAGAACTCTTAGTGTACAAAGAATAGTGACAGTGAGATGCTTTGGTAGAAGATAAAGGCACCTTATCCTCAGTTTTAACAGCCCCTGTTGTGCTTTCACAGCACCCTGGGGTAGCAGGGAACCCAGTTTGAAAACCACCAATAGCTACTTAACTATGTACTATTATAGTGTGGTAGTTCTAGAAGGGACTTTAAAGATCCTCTAATGTATTTCTACTCATTGTACAAGTTCTTGCTTTTCAATTTTGAGAAACTACATCTCAAAAGTTGGCATGACTTGCTTTTTCTCCACCTATTGGAAATTAGCTGGGAATTCTAAAACTCTTACACTCCCACAACTTAGCCTTATTTTCATCAAAGAAATACAGTACAACAATCTTTCTTGATTCCCTTGTAACATGACAATGTCTTTACTAAAACAGTCCTATTTTCTCTCTTTAGGCTTGCTCAGACTGGAGATTTCTCCAGCTCCAGAGACAGTCAGCTGTTGTTTGACTCCTGAAATGCTACCAGTGAGACCCTTTCCTGAAAACCGGACACGTCCACACAAAGAGATTTTGGAATTTCCAGTCCGGGAGGTATATGTCCCTCACACTGTGTACAGGTGAGAAACAAAGGCTCTTGGAAAACCATTGAACCCACATTTAGAGTTTCGTTTGGGTAATGCTTTCATCATCCTTCAACGTATCTTCCTACGTCTGTGGGAAAATGAAATACGATGTTTGCATACCTATAGATAATTGCTAGATTTCTTTCTACAATGGTTTACCTAATTTTCGTTAACAAGAAAGTATTACTTCAGTTATAATTGGAACTTAGGAATATGGTGGGCGTATTCCTTCCAGAAATAAAAAAATCCTCCTAGGCATTACCTTAGTTTTCCTATGTACAAGAAGGACGTATTAGGGAAAGAGCAATATAACCAAAAATGTTCTCAGTGTCTAAAAGACCTGTTTTTAGTTCAAGGCCAGCTCTAGCCAATAGAATTTACAGAAATGATAGAAATGTTCTATATGTGTGCTGCCCAACACAATAGCCACTAGCCACATGTGGCTATTCAGTGTTTGAAATGTAGCTAGTACAATGGAGGAACTGAAGTTTTAATTTTATTTAACTTTAATTAATTTTAATTTAAATTCAAATAGTAAAAAGTGGCTGGTGGCTAGCAAATTGGACAGCAAGGAGCTAGCCCATGAAGGCCTATAAGGTTAGGCCTCTCCAGTTTCTCGGAGGCCCTTCATGTGGGGGCTGGGAGGGAGCTGGTCACCATGCATCTGCCAAAGGCATTGCTACTCACATACTTGTAGTTTTTATTTTGAAAAGATTTTTTTAAGTGAAGAGATGAATGCTATAACAAACACCTTTCTCCATCTAGAAGTTACATGTTGTTTATTATATCTATATATATTTACACACACTCAATCACAATACATACACAATTTTATACACACACACCTGTAATCATACTGATTAAGTTGAAGTCTCCTTTATCCTCAGTCTCCAGGCACAGACTTCTACCTTGCCTCGCAAACATCACTGTTGTCATGAACTTACGTGTGTCCTTCCTTCCATTTTCTCTGGTTTTACACATACACACGCACACACACTCATATGTATGTACGTATCTGAGAACACTTAATACTATTATTTTTATATATTTAAAATGTACATAAATGGCTTCACATTCTTTGTGTTATCCAGCACTTTTCAACTAACAGTATGATTTTTTTCTTTTTTGAGTATGACGTGGATTCGTGCATTTTATTGATTCAATGTGTTACATTCAGTTACAGTCATTATCCTTTTTAATGACTCAGGTTTTCACAAATTTAACCAATGGGAATTTCTTAACAGTATATATTTTAGAAATATTAATATTGATTTATAGAGAGCTTTGTCATTCTTTTTAATTGCTGTATAATATTCCTTTGTGTGAAGAGGCCGTGTTTTATTTATTTCCTATTTTTCTATTGATAGACATTTGTTTTTTCCAATTTTGAGCTATTACAAACACTGTCCAGTGAGAATTTTTGTCTTGTCTCTCTGTGCACATGTGTGAAAGTTTTCCTAAGGAATATGCCTAAAAGTGAAATTACTGCGTCACACATAATACAGATTTTCAGATTTATTCATACTGCCACTTGTTTCCAAAATTGTACCGGTTTGCAATGCTTCCAGCAGTATAAGAGAGTTCTGATTCCCCCAGATCTTCACTCAGTGCTTTCCAGTATGATGTATGTGTATGGGGGACTGAAATGCAAAGAATTTCAGAACTCACCTAATCCTAGCACCGCCACCCCCACTTTTCCAGATGCACAACATTGAGACCCAGACAGGATAAGTGAGTGGTTCATTGAGGTCAAAAGTTACTGTAAGATAACAACAAAAAAACAAACAACCCGATCAAAAAATGGGCAGAGGACATGAACAGACATTTCTCAAAAGAAGATATGAATATGGCCAATAGACACATGAAAAGATGTTCATCATTGCTAATCATCAGGGAAATGCAAATCAAAACTACACTAAGATATCACCTTACACCTGTTAGATTGGCAAAAACATCCAAAACCAAGAGCAACAAATGTTGGAGAGGTTGTGGAGAAAAAGGAACCCTCAAACACTGTTGGTGGGAATGCAAACTGGTACAGCCACTATGGAAAACAGTATGGAGATTTCTCAAAAAGTTAAAAATAGAAATACCCTATGACCCAGCCATCCCATTACTAGGCATCTATCCTAAGAACCTGAAATCAGAAATCCCAAGAGTCCCTTGCACCCCTATGTTCATCGCAGCATTATTTACAATAGCCAAGACGTGGAACCAACCTACATGCCCAGAAACTGATGATTGGATAAAGAAGATGTGGTATATATACACAATGGAATACTACTCAGCCATAAAAAAAGACAAAATTGGCCCATTCGCAGCAACGTGGATGGACCTCGAGGGTATTATGTTAAGCGAAATAAGCCAGTCAGAGAAAGACGAACTCTATATGACTCCACTCATAGGTGGAAGTTAGTGTATTGACAAGGAGATCTGATCGGTGGTTACCAGGGAAAAGGGGGGGTGGGGGGAGGGCACAAAGGGGGAAGTGGGGTACCCACAACATGACTAACAAAAATGTACAACTGAAATCTCACAAGGTTGTAATCTATCATAACATTAATTAAAAAAAAAAAGTTACTGTAAGAAATACAGACAACCATCTGCACAGTTAGAAATGGACCTCTTCCTTCCAATATTGGCGAAGTACACATGCATTTCCCTCATTTAATCCTTTCTGAAACAGCTCTTGGTTTTCCATTCTCATTCCTTAAGTACAAACTCAGCCCAAGTCCCCCTCCTAGATAGATAAGCATTCCAAGGGGGTAGTAGTTTCAGTTCTCCATTCCCTAAAGGGAGATGAAGGCATGATAACGTTTGCTTACGGATGCTGTGTTTGTATCTTTTTAGAAACCCTATCCTATAATTGGGAAAAAAAAAAATGCTTGTGGCATTGGGATAAACTTGCCCCAAATGAATTCTATAGTTATTCAACTTCCCTTCAGCATTTAATCACCCATGGGAGGCGTTTACAACTCTCTGTACTCCTTGCTGCAAACATTATCCCTTAATTACATCACAGCAGGACTCAGAATGCATTAGTGCACGAATGATTCAGAAACGGAGGAGTGCTAAGGAGGACAAGTCTGGACGGATTACTATGGACCCAACTTGGCATCATGAAAAATAGTCCCACAAGTGCAAAGTCAATATTCTTTAGCTCTACTGTACACTGTAGAAATGCCAAGGCCATCCCATTAAAAACCAGGTCTCTACTCTTAGCATGATAGGATCAAACGCTTCCCTCCAGTTTGGTTCTAGCATCCTTTCTTGGCACCCAGGCCACCATATTTTATAGCTCATTTAAGGAAGGAGGGGTATAGTGAACTTGGTTCAGAATTTTACTTTGTGAAAACATCAAGGAACTTAGGGAGAGAAACTTAGGGAGCATCTTGTCTGAATCTCTTGTGCTGTTGTTAAATTTTTAGTATTTCTTCTCTAGTCCTTGTGTGCTTTATAGTGGTTTTGATTAGGTTGGTCTTGACAGTAACCCAATCCTAGACTAATTCTCCCCTTTCCTACACCTCAACTCCCATTTCACAAAATGGAAATGGAAGGGGCCAGCCCGGTGGCACAGCGGTTAAGTTCGCGCATCCCGCTTTGGTGGTTCGGATCCCAGGCACGGACGTCCATATTGCTCATCAAGCCACACTGTGGCAGGCGTACCACATATAAAATAGAGGAAGGTGGACACGGGTATCAGCTCAGGGCCAATCTTCCTCAGCAAAAAGAGGAGGATTGGCAGCAGATGTTAGCTCAGATCTAATCTTCCTGAAAAAAAAAATGGAAATGGAAGACTCAAGTCAAGTGTGAACCCCAGATCAAATTGATAAGTTGACTGAATTTGCCTTTGGTGACCTAATCTTTTCATTTCTGTCAGTTTTCCCCTTTTTGTTTCTTGCCATCTCCCCCTACCTGAAAACACTTGTAACCTCCTGGCTTTTCTACATGCTCCCCCACCCCACCCTGCAAGTCAAAGCCGCTATCCAAGCAGAGATCCCTAAACTTGCTTACATTATGGAATCAATAACAGGTGTGGGCTGAAGTCTTCTCTCTCCCAAGAGGATTGTTATTTCAGTAGAGACAGCAATTCCTGCTTCTTTTAGGAAAGTTTTCTCTGATTTAGTTGAATCCGGGATGTCATTCTAAGGGATTGGCATGGGAGTAACTTTCCCTGTTGACACTGCCATTTCCACGGCTCCAATCCTGGTCACAGCTGTATCCCTTTAAGGAAATCAAACTAATGAAAATTAAGATTTACAGAGCAGATAAATTCGGGGATAATTGTCTTATAGAGGATTCCCTTCATGAATTTGAAATACGACATGAAATTTTAATCTACCCGGAACTTGTGGAGAATACACCTGTTGGGCCAAGCAAGGAATGCCTGCAGTGACAAAGCTAGGATTCGAATTTCAAATTTGTGTCCTTTTAATATAAACAGCAGAGCTCCCGTGGGTGGAGGGAACTATTACACTGGTCTAATGGCGGATGTTATCTGGCCTTGAGTGTGAGTGGTGGCCAGAGTCACACACTGCAGGATTTTAACATGGGCGAGGCTTCAATTTAACACCGTATGAGTAGAACTCAGCCTCCTTTTGCCTCTCCTAAAGGAGCATCTGCCATGGTGCCTCAAATAAAATAGCTTGGGATATGCCGAAATTGCCTTCCTGCCCTCCGTCTCCCCATCCTCCCACCTCTTCAAGTGACTCCTTCGATCGTTCTGCCCCTCCGGGCGCCCTCAGTCAGGTCTGCCAGCTTGTACCTCAAGGGGCACCGTTCACCTTGCATTCTCTGTGGATGCTGTCCTGGTGCCTCTGCCTTATTCAAATTTCTTTAAGGAACAATCTGGATCAGTGACAGGGGCGCTGCGCCAGACTCCGGAAGTGTCCCCGTGAGCCAACGAGGGTTGGTCATTCATAAAAGAAACACTCAGAGGAAAGAAATGAACTTCTAGAGCCTGAAGTGCTCATTCCAGGAATGACCAGCATCCTCCAAACACCCCCGCACTGCCACGTGGCCACGTGCAGCCTCTGTGGGTTAGAGGCATGGAGTCAGACAAATGTTCCCAGAAGCAGACCCAGGCCAGAACTTTTTCAAAATCACAAGCAGTAGGACAATAATTCTGAAAGCAGAGCAGAACAGCTGGAAAAATTAGGTTGATAAAGAGGATTATCCAAATCTGAGTTTGGCATTCCTTTCTCCGTGCCCAGATTAAGAAAATACTCGTTGTTAGCCCAGGAGCACATTTGAACCAACTCCTGGCTTATTTTCCACACGGCCCAGTGGTTGGTAATGGAGACGCCAGCTGCCTTCTGGTGGCAGGCAGAATGAAAACAGCACCGGCTGGGGCCAAAACCCAGGGAGACCTTTGAGGGCATTTTATCCTGTGGCTGTTAAGGGGGTTGTGCGGAGATCACAGGCGCTGAGGTTGTAATGAGCTTGTTAAGCTCCTCGCCATCCCCTTAACTGGTGATTACATTAGAGAAAGCCACATAAAGTGCGTTTTCATCTCTCATCCCAGCCCCCGAGAGCCGCTGAGGTCTTTTTATCCAATTATCAGACTCGCCGTGGAGGACCGTGCTTGCCGAGAACAAGCATATCAGTTAGAACATGATTTCTTTGATGGATAATTAGCTGTTTTCAGGCCTCCTCCTATTTAGCCGAATGTTCTCAGACCAGAAGTCTGCATTCTCAAAGCTCGCCTGGTATCTGGTCTAACAGGGAGGTGCCTCCCATATCGCAGTGGAGTTTTGAGGAATACTACCAGACTTGCATCCTACGGGGCAAAAAGAACGGCATAGGATAAATGTGCGAGCTCATCTTGAGTAGCTGTCGGGAAGTTATAATTTAGTGAGTAGGATTTGTAAGGAAAGGAATAAACCAGAAATAAGTCTGAACAAGGTGGTTAGGAAGGTATCCTTGAGAGGGACCTAATTTGGTCCAAGGAGATGGACTCCCACTGTAATCCTGGTTGGCTCTATGTCCAGACTGGATCGTCTCAGTGCTGGGGTGGGAGTAGGGTGTGGTTGTGCATCGGAGTCCATTGCGGAGCTTTATAAATGTACAAGTGCCCAGCCCCACCTGGAGGCTCCCATTCAGGAGGTCCGGGGGGTACCTTGGGGGTCTGACACCCTCCTTTAAGAATCAAAGCTTCCCTTCCCTTCCATGGAGTTCCTCGTAATGAGTTCCTCTACTCTGTGGAGTCATGCAAAGGTCCACAGTGAAACTCAAGGGAGACAGCCATGCAGCTTCATCCACCTGCCTTGGGAAGCAGTCCCCATATATGCTGGGATCTCAGGTGAGATGGATTTGGCAAAGAGCAAGTACTTGTCTATCAAGAATCTGTAACACAACAGGAAACCTCTCCACGTGAGGACAATGTTGTTTATGGCATAATACTCCTCAAATGCTATAAATACTCCAGTGTTATTGCTGGTTAGTGAGTGGTGGTTTATGATGATTGGCCCTGGTCTGTGTTACCATCAAAACAATGTCTTACTTAAATAACTATGACAACAGTAACTCCCTATTCTTATTTCTTTAATTGTTTGAATTTTATTTATTTTGGGATGGATAACCTATTCTAATGGCTCAAAATTTTTGAAGTACAAAAGTGCAGAGTGAGAAGTCTACCACTCCTGACTTCCAGCCATTCAATTCCCCTCCTTGGAGCCAGGCTTTAAAATATGTGTATTATATATATACATGTATTTTTTTATTCATTTATTTATTCCACAAATATTATTGCATGCCTACAATGTGCCAGGTACTTTTCCAGACACTGGAGAAATAATCATGAACAAAACAGATGAAAATCCTGTAAATTTCACAGCTCAGTCCTATTTTTGACAATTAGAGGCAGACATTTTTACCATTTTCTTATGTATCCTGGCAGAAATAAACTATGTACAAGCCAAAACAACCCTGAATTTTACCTTTCCTCATGCAAGTATAGCACCAGCTTCACACTGTTCTGCACCTTGATTTCTTGTTGAACACTCGGTTGTGGAGAGCACTTCTGTATTATACAGACAACTGCCTCGTGCTTTTGAATCTCATTGTGTATCATGATTTATTTAACACCATACTGACGAGCATGTAAGATGCTGCCAATCTTTTGATATTACAAATCATGTTATGCTGAAAAATCTCAGGTAACCTGTTACACATGTGCAGGCATATTTATTGGATAAATTCCTGCTTTTCACCTTTTAAAGGAATGTTTAAAGAACTCTGTCTTAAGTCTAAGCCAGCCTTGAAACCCAGTCCTTGGTTTTACTAGATTTAGCAGGCAATTGCTTGTGGAACACAAAGCTTATTATAAACTAACGTTTTATTTAGGAACAGCAGTTTAACGCAGGCAAAATCTAATCATTTGAATTAGCCAAGAAATGGAGACAAAGGCAAAATGAATTCCTGGTTCCTGAATGGTCCAGATGATTTAGTCCTCATACTTGACTTCGCTGTGGCGAGTTGGTCTCAATAATAAATCAGGAACACAATCCCCATTTTCCTGATAACTCGCCCCAAAACCCAGCCGTCCTCCTCCTTTTAGAAGAATGGAAAAATTCAGGAGGGAGTCGCTTACCTAAGTTACTCAGCAACCTTGCAGGTTTTGCAAAGCTATTCTTTCAGTACCACATTCAGTCACTTGAGGGCACACTTCGCTCACTTTCTAGATTTAGATGCGCTTGGCCGTCTTTCCATTACAAAGCAGTCATGATTTATTAAAGGAAAACAGACATTTTATTTTTGCGCTTGAAGCACAGGACCAAAAAAAACTGAAGAGTATCTCAGAGTCCCAAAAGATGGCTGTGGTTGTTTTTTGCAAATGAATTTTATGCTAACCTGTCAGCTTCTGCTTTCTTTCGTTAATGAGCCATGACTTTAGAAATCTGGAACTTTTTTGGAAGATGTAGTGGGGAGGAGGATGGAGAAATGTATCCTATGATGGAGGGAGAGAGGGCGAAATCTCGGTCTTGGAGGGTGTTGTTCACTGTACACATTTACGCGTTCACCAATCCTCCCTCATAGACAAAGCAAGAGAACATGGGTGAGGCAGGAATGAAATGGTGTTCAGGGGGTTCTGCATATGGCGTGGCACTGATTGCACAAGTCACAATCTCTCCTCAGCCTCTTTTATCCTCTTGTGGTGGACCCAAGTGGACTCATTCCACTTGAGTCCACCTTGCTTTCGTGTTACTGCCCGTAAACAGCTGTCCTAACAAAAAATCCTGCTCCATCCCTTTGATGGTTGGGAATGTCATTTTTTCCGTAGATCCTCTACCTAGAATTTAGCAGGAAGGTTCCAGAAGCATCCTGTTTTTACATGGGAGTGTAAGGTTGGTGGGGGGCAGAAGCAACAGAGAAATGATGGTGAAAGTAAGGCAAATCTGGGCCTGTGTCCGGTTATGATGGTGAATAGTTTGCCTAGGTTAGAAGGAGCCTCCTAAAATTCAAAAAGCCTTCTTTCTTTGACTTCTATACTTTTGTTAGTTTTTTAATTATTATTTTAAAATTAAGTCTTTGAAGTGACTTGTCTTTTTTTTTTTTTACTTTTTTTTTTTCTGCTTTATCTCCCCAACCGCCCCCGTACACAGTTGTATATCTTAGTTGCAGGTCCTTCTAGCTGTGGGATGTGGGACGCCGCCTCAATGTGGCCTGACGAGTGGTGCCATGTCTGGGCCACCGCAGCAGAGCATGCGAACTTAACCACTCGGCCACGGAGCTGGCCCCGTGACTTGTCTTCTGACAAGAGATCTTTCAGGGAAATGTTACCTTTTATTTCTTTTGCCATTTAGGGGAGAAAAATCTTCCTTACTTTTTACTTTTCCATCCTTAGTTTTGACCTTTTTGTGTACTTTATAGATCCCCAAAGGTCAGCGTTCATCCACTCTTCCCCTGAAGTGTTTGGCCATCTCTAAAGCAGAGGTATTTTAACAGCTCTCCATTAATGGATGTCCTATGGTTTCAAGGCCTTGGACAGGCTGCCCTTGCCCTCATTCAGCAGAAGTCAAAATGCCCTGGGGCGAAATGTTAGATGCTGTGTCAGGGTCTTCCCAGGGGAAAAGTGGGTTTGGGTGAGAGCAATGCAGGCTGGCCCCACAGCACAGAGTACAATAGAACTATGAATAGGGAAGGACTGAGTTTGGAGTAAGGTAATTTTTCAAAAACATGGCTAATCAGACAGATGTCATATATCTTTTATCATTAAAAAATGAATTTCATTTGTCCACTGACCTGAACACCAGAAAGGTTATAAAACTTCCAAAAAATGTGCTGGTTCTGCCTCATTTGTTTTACGTTTTTTGTTTGACAACCTTCAAAATGTAAACTGAGACCCATGCAACTGTGTGGACATATAAATATTATGGTTTAATAAGGATAAAATTAGAGGAATGCAACTTAATGGCTTGTTTCAATAATTTTTAAGAGATTCCCATGCCAGGCTAATAATTATACATTTAGCAATAAGACTATCTCAAATCCCATTTCTCACCTTTTCCTAGAGTTAAGTTTTTTAATATTGAGCCTGTGGTTCCTTTTGTGTCTCTCCACCTACTTGATGGGGTGACCTGGGTCGTGTTTTCTATCAGAGTTCCAGGACTAGTGCAGCAGCTTTTCTGAAATTCCCTCCCTGTGTTCACAGATAGGAAGCAGACCAGTTTCTTCATCTTATTAATAGACTTACGTTTCTGTTATGCCAAGATGCCAGTTAATGTCATCAAGGATGACATGCACAAACATACCAGGTACTCTGTTAAACTTTTGAGAAAACTTTAAAAAGGAGACACACTCAGTAACCTTAGAATTCTGTCTCATTCTTCAGCTCAGAACTGGATGAATTTACCTCCCAGAGCGGGGACGCGGGAGCTATTCTTCCATTAATTTTACCCTCTTCCTTTTCTCCCCTCTCATACAGATCTTCTGAGCTTACTCGTCCTTCACTTCACTCCCCTTACTGTTAGGGTGAGGACTTGGCTCCCCTCGTCCCACCTCTGCAGAAATCTGCCTGTGCTCCTCAAGCTCGGCTCATCTCGGGCTCCGAGTTCTGTTCTCTCTTGTCCTTCTTCTTGCATCATTGGCCTTCACATTCCCTAGTTGCAAAACTTTTTACTTCACAATTGTTGAGCTGAATGCTGCCAACGTACACACCATCCAGGACACTTCGATGCTCCTGTAATTCTTTCGTAACATCAGTGAGATATTCTTACTGGGGAGAGGAAGAGGGAAGGGAGATGACCCATCGTAACCAGCCAAGCCATGGGGAAAGGAATTGGTCAATGGCTGCTTCCTCTTTCACAGACAACAAACATCAAATTAGTGGTCTCTCCTTATTTTGTGAAAAAGAAAATTAATAGCACTTATGCTCTCAAACCCCCCCCCTCCTATAATATTTTGAAACCAGTGAAATTTTGTTTAGACTGAACATAAAGAGCAACCTTTATGGGGCAAAAGAGTTTTTCCCGAAAGGGATACTATACTGAGCCTGAAGACAAGCAGCTCTGGTGCTCAGGAAAGGACACAGGACCAGAGCCAGGAGGTGGGGCCTCAGTTTCTTCCTCCGTAAAATGGGATAAACCTGTGATATTTGGGAGATTAATAGAGACTTTACACATGAAAGTGCTTCATGAAATGGAAAATGCTCTACAGTATACATGTTGTTATTTAAGTTGCGTATATGCTGTGGATCCCTGACCTGATTATAAACTCCTTGCAGAGACTCATACTGATTCTCCCTTTGGGACCTAACACTGTTTTGCAGATGGTCGAGCTCACTGAGTAAATGTGCTTTGGTATTGGCATGTGGAAGGGAATGAGGCCGTTGATTTTGCTGATTTTCCCGGTGTTTTGCTCTGGTAGGGGTTTGGTGGCACCATGTGGCCACCAGGGGGAACCAGCTGCACCCCTGATTTCTCTTGAACCCTGAGATGCTGATTCTCTCCTTGACAAGGTCCTGGCAGGCCTGATTTGCTGCCCCACCGTGCCTTGTATGGTCTGTCTCTGCCTTAGAGTAAGCTTTAACTAGGGAAGGCATTACTCTAGTGAGAAGATTTTGATATGACCTCATCCTTGGGGATTAGGTTGGCCCTGGAGAAATCAGTCTTTCTATAGTCTTGTTTTGAGAGTGAGTTTAGCCTGGTCTTGTGCAGGTCAGGAGGGCAGACAGCTCTGTGACCAGCTTCAACACCCGTCTCAGCTGGAAAAGAGAGCTTGCTATTTCCCTCATGCCCCTGTAGGGGGCGCCTTTCTTACTCATCCGTCTCCAAGGCGTGAAGATTGTCTCCAGTTCTTTCAAGTGCCAGAAAGAAGCTGTCAGTGGAACTGCCCATGGGTAAATCATGTAATATTTTTTGATAATCATATTCTAGTCTTTCTTCACTGTTTTCCCTCCCTGGTCCTGGAATTCAGGCTGGGCTCCATTTGACAAGTTATATTTTATGCAGATGAAGCTGACTCTTTGTTTGTAGGGTCTACTCAGTAGGCAGAGCAATAGTCACTGAATGGGAATGATAAAGTGGAACAGAAGGGGAACTCGTGAAGGGTAGAAAGTTCTCCTCTTTATGCCCAGGGTCTGTTTACTCATCAGGACAGGATGCTGGCCATGGTTTCTGGATAAAGATGTTATGACAGCAGTTCCCCGGCCAACTGTCTAGCAACAGCCAGTGTCTCCTGCAAACCCCACATTTTTATACTGTACCCAGTGTTTCTAACACCCATGTAGAAACGCTAATGGTAGTTAGAACCTTATGCAAATCAGGATTTGTCCAGAAATTTAACATTTACCCATTAAATGATTCCACAGTACCTCCCAGCGGTTCATGTGTATGTTTGGTGGATTTGGGGTGTGTGACTGTTTGAAGAAGTAAGTGGAGAAACAGCAGCAGCAGAAAGAGTAATATTTGATATTGCTAAATATAACCCCCAAGGCAGGCCTGAGCAGACGTGGGTGGGTGGCCATCTCCAAGATGGATGAGACCCTGGGGAGCAGGCCTTAGGGCCGTGCTGCTCCTTCAAGGAAACTGGTTTCCGCAGGAACTATGGCACATGGTGTGAGCACAGAATCGTTGTGTTACTGAACGTGGTCCTCCCCATGACACCCTTGAGGGGAGAGGGGCACAGGAGCCCAGAGAGGGAGACGCTTCTTCTATGTGCTGTCTAATGTCCTCTCCCAGAGTTCAGTTGAAACTAAGCCAAACTCTAGCGTGAAATTCCATATCCCAGGTCAGCAGCCAACCAAGTACTGACTCTGTGTGTTTCTGGGTCAGGGAGAAGTAACATCTGCAGCAGGGACTGTTACTCAACCCTCTGAGTGGTCTGGGGATGGGCACAGCCCTGTGTGGACTTGTCACACTGATGCTAGTGTGAGGAGTGAGAAGACATCCGTTCTCCTCCTTCATCTCTCTGTCGTGGGACAGATACCTTTCCTTTGGAAACCTTACACGCCTAGCAATCCTTGTCGCCCTGTGAATAATGTTGATGCAGTCACCTAACCAGTAAGTTTGAGCCCTGACCATATGCCAGGTGCTCTGCTTGGCTCACAAAGAGACAAGGAGCAACTGCCTTTCTTTGTAGGCAAACCCCAGCCTCCTAAGAGACACCAGAACCTCTCACTCCCACTCTGATCTACTGAATGACATACGTGCAACTGTCCTGTGGCCACCTTGAGATCTTTGCAAGTTCTCCCACCTCCCAAACCCAGACGAGCCTTCTCTCTCACCAAGTACCCACAGCAGGTATATGTTTATGCAGGTCGTTGGGGCATCTGGACAATTTCTTTCCTGGTAGGTCTGCTGTTTCCCCCATTACTTTGTTTTCCAAGCTGAACCAAGGCTCTGATGATATGAAAACCCTCAGGAAGGGTAAGGCAAGCATTTTAATGATAGTATTGTCTTATTCATTAGCCGCATTTTTGAATGGGTAGAGGACTAATAAAGACTCAGCCCCAAACTGAAAGGAAAAAAAAAAAAATAAGCTTCAGCAACAGCAAAAATTGGAAAATTTCTGGTATGTGTATATGTTTTTGTCAGCTGGCAGAGTTGTTTTAGGAAACTATTTGCAAAGCCTGGAAAAAATGTGCTCCCTCTGTCCCCTGAAAGAACGTGCAGGTCGCTTCACGTCAGCCCTCCATGTGACAGTTCTGTCTGGTGGTCTCTAAAAAAATGCGGCCCAGGCCAGATTTGGCATTAAATTGGCATTTAATATCTTTAAACTTGAATTTTAGGTTTTTTACAAAGCCAAATAGTATTGAAATGTTTGTTTTTACTTGGGGGGGAAGCTTCCGTTAAAATTTTGCTGTTTTAGGGGGAAAGGAAGGATGTTTGTAGTAGGGACTTTTTAGCATTCTTCTTATCTTTTATCTGACCTGTCACCAGCCTCTTGAAGAGACATTAATTAATTCAGTTAATAGGATCAAAACCAAAAAAAAAATTATTTATTCATGTTTTTACTAATTCTAAAGTTTTTCTTACATAGTCGAAGATTGGATTGACTTCAAAGAGGCTATTTTGATAAGACTATTTTCCTGTAGGTAGTCATTCTATAACATTCCTTAGACCAGGAGAATAACCCTGAGATCCAGTTCAGAGGAAGAAATTTTACAAGGGTAAAGCCATTTTTTAAAGGAATGTCATGTTTAAATATCAGTGAATACCTGGCTTATACTTTTTAAAAATGTACACACTTGTTTTAGTTATCTGGTGCTGTGTAACAAAAAAGTTTGCAGCTTGAAACAAAATGGTTATTATCTCACAGTTCATGTGGGTTATCCGGCTGTGGCTTAGCTGGGTGCCTCTGACTGAGGAATCTAAGGCTCCAAAGGCTACAGTCAGGATGTCAGCCAAGGCCCTGATCACCCCCAGGGTCAGCGGGGGGTGGATTCACTCCCGAGCTCACTCATGTGGTCGTCAGTAGGATTCAGTTCCTCTTGGACTGTTGGGCTAAGGACTTAGTTCCTCACTACCTATTGGCAAGAGGCCTCTTTGAATTCCTTGCTATATCGATCTGTCCATAGGGTAGCTCACAACATGCCAGTTGGCTTCCTCAGAACGAGTGAGAGAGAGAGAGAGAGAAAGCAAGATAGGAACCAGCCTTTTTGTAACCGAATCTAAACATGGCATCCTGTCACTTTTGCAGCCCATGCTTGTGGGGAGGAGATTACACAGGGTGAGAATACCAGAAGGTAGGGATCATTAGAAGCCATTTTAGATGCTGCTACTCCAGATCTTAGCCACACTACAGAAAGTGGCGGGGCTCCCGTTGTGTGAAATTGAAGGAGTGTGGGGAGCTGGGAGGGTGACCGAGGGAGAACACATTACTTCTGCGCATGCTCAGCACAGGGCTGGCTATGGAGAGTCTTCCAGTCGCCCTGGTCTATTTCTAGGACATCGGCGACACATCGCTCCCCAACAGAAAAATAACCACTTCTTGACAGACCCTCAAAGGTGAGAGAGTCCCTCTGCCTGCCCCTCACTAACCCATACTCCAAAGAAACAAGCCTGCAATGTGGACATTTTTTTTTTCACCTAACTGAAAGCAGATTCCTCAAATTTTCTTAGATTCACTAGTGGGGAAAAACCTTAAGCTGAATAGGGTCATTTTTCCCCTTGCCCAGCACCCCAGCACTTATCTACCCCGCTTTCCTCTAACACCCCACCACACACTCACCTCCCAAGCGTCTGTAAATCCGTACATATATAAAGTGTGCATCAAGGCCCCTGAGTGAAATAGAAGATGTAGCTGTGGAAGGGGAGTTTGCAGGATGTCTGAAAGGTGTATTGCTAAAGCACTTCCAGTCTCAGCCTGTGTAGAGTAAAATGCATTCTTATTCAACATTTTCTAGTCATCAAAAAAAACCCCACTGAAAATAGGGCTCTAATAAACCAACTGGGAGCTGCACCTATTTAACAAATTTCTGAGCCCTCCCTATATGGGAATCACAAAGAATATTCAAATAACTTGGACCTGAAAGCCACAGCATGAGTTCCATGGGGGTGGCTGGGAGTTGGAAGAGATGGTGTTATCCAGTGGAACTTTCGCCTGTTTTGTCAGTGTCAAGTTTAAGAAAGTTCCAGACAAAATTATGGAATAAAAAAATTTGGATTTGAGTTCATTCCCACTTCCCCTCGTTTTGTCCCTCTCCTTGACACCCTAAGTATCCGCATCTTCCCCAGAGCAGTGCCTCGTGGCTAATAATTACCATCCTTTTTATCCCCTTTTTCCACTCACACCTTCAGTCCATAAATCCAACCTCTTTATAAGAAGGAAAGGAAGTAAACTAATTCTTACTAATGTGGGAGTGAATGATATGTAAACCATCGTTTAATACATGATATTTAATACATTAAATCTGCTAAGCAGTGTTTCAAAAGAATATTTGGTAACATGAATATCTTAATTGGTAAAGTTTCAGTGAGTTCAACAAAGTATGGTTAAAAGAAAAGTTTTAAGCACGGTTGGAGAGAGATTTATTTTTTTCTTAAAGCTGCCAGTTTTCTCCAGCAGGTTTCAAATGCTTATGAATTGGGGCTTCTTTTCAATAGGAATCTGATCCAGATAAGACATAAGATCCTAAACATCCCAACTTTCCCTTTGGGTCTTTTGCTACTGAAAACTAGTTGGACTTTTCTTAAACAAGCAAGAGGGGTTTAAGGAGAGCTCAGGTGCTTTCATTTGTCGTTAAAAGGTGGCGTCTCTTCACCCAGCCTGAGGTCCTGCTTTATTTAACAGGAGGGATGCTGGTTTTCCAAGCTCTCCCTTAAGAGGAACTTTGATCTGTCTCATAGAAAGAAGGGATGGGAATTGATGTAATAGGAAATGTGCTCTGCAGGTATGTGAGCATTTAGTTGTTTATGTTCAGAGACAAATTACTAGTAGTTATAACAGTTGTACTATATAAAAACGCCATATCTGATGTTCAAATGGCAGTTCACCGATTGAGAAAGCAGAGATTTTTTTTCCCAAAAAAAAAAATCTTTAGAAGTGGTATAATAAGAGGTATTGCTGCTGTTTTGTTTTTCTCTCTTTCTCATTTGACTTCTGTTTATGAGTGCAGTTTTTTTTTGGACATAAGACTATAGAGGGAGAATATTGGTCATTTATTGTAGTGTTTGTAAACAATTTGGTAATATTCTGTCTCTGTCTTCTTAACTGTGTTTGCTTTTTGTGGGGGCGGGGGTAGAGGTCCCCAACGTTCTGAACACAGTAGCAGCATTTATACAGAACATTGCAGCCTAGCCCAAGGAGCCCAGAGGTCACTAGGGGGCCAGCGACTGGAACAACACGCCCGGTGACTGCTTTTAATCTTGTGCCTTGTTGAAGGGCAGGCAGCTTTGCGTGGACTCTGGTGCCCTAGAACAGGATTCATGCTTTTTTTCTTGCTCTGATTTCTGATAATGGAACCTTCTCTTCACCCTACACATCAGGGGTTTTCTTTCCATTTCGATTTTTCACTGATTCCTTGGTAAGTTTGTACTTTGATCTAACCTAAAGTATTAGAGACAGGAATAAACACAAATCATGTCATGAGACCATATACTGACAAGACAGTACTTGGCAAATGTTTTATTTTGATGCATTTATTTATAAACCTTCCTGTTCTAAAAAGTATCTGAGGCAGCTTATGGAGATTGTATAAGAAGGTATAAAATATCTGAGTGAAAGTTAAATAAGGAGAGGGAAATCAATCTGAACCTGGGTAAGTTTAATACACAGACTGTATCTTAAGGTCTTGACAGTGCCTTAAAAAATCACCTGCAAATCTGACTTTGAGCTTCCTAGCAGCCAAGCGAAAAAGGGAATCACATTGAACTACAAGATTCATATGTCTGCCAAATTAAAAACTGACCATTTCTCTTGGATCAGTGCTTCTCAAACTTGCAAGTGTATTTGAATCACTTGGGTGTTGTTAAAATTCAGATTCTAATTCAGCAGGTCTGTGGTGCGTCCTAACTGGCTCCCAGGTGATGCTGATGCTGCTGCTGCTCCCTGGACCACTCTTTGAGGAGCAAAGCCTTAGCTCACTCATAAGCAAGTATTTAAAATATGAAGCTACATTAGGTTTGCAGGTTTCCTAGGTAATTCTAGAATGCCTCAAATATTTGAGCTCTGAGATTTCTAACTTTCATTTGCTCTTGGCATATTTAAAACATCAAAACCTCTATTTAACACCCAGGGACAGTACTCACTCATCTTCTAAGTTAACTATGTTATTTCAAACCTTTTTTAAGAATCTTATAGTTTGTTTAGGGGGACCTACTTTAGCGCTTGTAAATAACATAATAAAAGACCACATTATATTAAAGTAAATCTGACTGTTGGCCGAAGAGACTGTTCACTGTTGTTCCTAGAAGCAGCAGTGGTTATGGGCACGGGATCTAGCTTCAGGGCACCTAGATTTGAATTCATTTGCTGTGTTACCTTGTGCAAGTTACGCGTCCTCTCTGTGCCTCAGTTTTATCACCTGCCCAATGAGGCAAATAGTAGTACCTGTCATAGCTGCTTACAATAGTGCCTGCACATAGTAAGAATTAAACAATATGAGCTATTTTATTACATTTAAAATAAATTTGCCTGGCATTGAAGTGTACACACAGATTAAAGACAGATAAAGGGCGAGCCACCGAGACACACAGAGAGACAGAGACAGAGAGAAATTCCCTACATAATATATATCATTGATTAACATATATGGTCGATTCCCTAAATAAAATATTAAGATTTCACAGTCCTGCAGAGTGCTTAAAGTTGCATTTTAAAGTACGCTCAGCTGTTTCACACAATCCTGATAGGAAGATAATCTTCATTTGTATGATAATTTGCAGTTTACAAGGCACTTCTTAAGTATCATTGCCTTTGAGACTTAACTCCAGCATTTTTATTACAGATGAGGAAAATGACTTGTCCACCTTACATTTGTAGGGCATTTTGTAGTTTGTTAGAGAACGTTTCCATCCATTGTCTTATCTGGCGAGGGCCGCTCATCACATCTCTCCGCACAAGCCCATCTTCCCTGGTATAGAAGCCACTGAATCACAGGCATTACTGATATTCAAAAGACAGTGGAGGGAACCCAGGCCACGAAGTCAACAATTTTTTCCTTTTCATCTCCTTTTTTCTTTTTTTAAAAATCATGTGTTTGATATTACTACTTTATTACAGGTTCTGTACTAACATAGCAGAAAGAAAACCAAAACTGACACCAATTCCATTTCAAAATTAAATTCCTTTTTTCATTTCCCCACATATTCAGTGTTTGAGTATTTACAGCCCCTCATACATACAGGTTTACATTCTAAATTTTCACTCAACGTTTTACTATGAGTATAAGCCATTTAACTCACTTCCATCTCACTTTCAAAGAGATACATAAGCACCAAGGATTGTTTGAACTTGAACAACCACGGTTAATCTTTTGGCTCCCTTTGGGATTTCCAAGGCGCTGTAATATTCTCAGAGTAGAGAAAGCCAGGTTTCTGGCTTTGTGACGTGACTGAGTGGTCCTCCACGTACTCCTTGGCAGGTGTGGGAGTGAGTGACACAAACATGTTTTTATTCAAAACATGGTTTACGTTGCCATTAACCAGCAATGGAAGATACATAAGCATTTGTATCACAAAGAGTTAATCTGCACCACCACTCTTCTTAACCAGGCTTTTTCACAGGAGAAATAACCCCAACTTCACGAATCTTACCCTCGTATCCTATTTTCCAATCTGTTAAAATCATGGTCAACTCAAATTTTCAGTAGTGATCTACTCACCATGATGTCTTCCATCACCTTTGTCAGAGGAAGCCCACCTGCCTTGATGAACACAGCATCCTCCAGCTTCTGCTCCAGCAATTTTAGCTTCTCATTAAATTTTTCCCTGTTCTTCATCCCTGCAACCAGCCGACACTGGAGCTCAGCAGCCAGCCAACGGAGGCCTTCGTTCCTCTTATCCAGCTGCTCAGCTCTCCTCTCGAGGCCCTCTCTCTTTCTCTCCTGCTGACTGACTTGTGTCAGCAGCTCAGCTAAAGAGGTGTTTAGAGTTTCCACTTGTTTAAACAGGGAACCAATGTACCTTTTGCTATCATTCACTTGCTCCTTGAGCTCCGCTCCCAGCTGTAGAAGCCCCTGGGAGAGAACATTGATATCATCTTGGCAATAAGTGACACGAGCAGGTTTTTCTCTTTGTTTCCTTGCACTGGATAAAGAATAGGCTAAACTGAGGAAAAGCCAAACTGATGTTTTTTGCATTGTGCCTTTGGAAGATTTCAAGGTCCCTTAGGTTGACCTGTTTTCAGCAAATGAAATAGGAGATGGTCTCGAGATGGTAAAGAGAAGAAAGAGTTGGGTCAACAACTGGATCTCAGAATGACCAAATTCCACAAGTTAACCTCTAACTTCCTGAAGCTGCTCAATTACAGGGGTTTAAAAATAAGTTAGGGGGATGTTTCTGAATCCGTGGAAAGAATTTGGAGTTTCCAAAACAGTTTGTAATCAAAAGAAGCCGTCTGAAGTGGCTCCGGGAAGAAAATTATTGATAAATACCAAATGTCCTGTTCTATGTTGGGATGCATCCAACTGAAGAAAACCATTTTTGTCTGCATTCGGGGAAAGAGGAGGGTGTCCTGAACGCCTTGCACACACACTGGACCTGTAGTTACTAAAGGAGCTTTCAAAACAGCTTTGCCATAACAAGTGGTTCCTGTTTTGCTTATGGGCTATCTTCTCAAAAAAAATTAGGTAACATAATTCTTCGGATTTTCTCTAGCTAATATGATGCACTTAATGTATCACATGTAAAACAAATGAGCCTGTTTATCAGTTTGTTAATAATTACTCTTATCTGCTTTAGGCTCTGTGGGTTACTAACCAAGCAGACAGATCTTCCCTCCCAAGAGGAAACGTTGTTATATCCTTATATTCTTTTCTTAAAAATCTTGCAGATTTAACAAAACATATGACAGTATTCTTGCCAATAGGAAATAAGATGATCCTTGGGAAAAGCATCTTAAAAAAATTTTTTAGGCAAAGTCATTTATCCTCCCTGGGAGTCAGTTTCCTGACCTGCAGAAAGGGATGTTGGACTCAATTCTCTAGAAGTTTCCTTCCAGCTCTGGGCTCTGTGGAAAGTGCATTCAGTATGGGCAGAACATTGAATGCCCACCGTGATGATATTTAAATACAGGGGTCAGCAACCTCTGGGGAAGCAGTGTGCAAATGGTTGACCATTGTTGGGGGGTGTGGGAGACAGGTAGGCGGTGCCCCTGTATTGGGACATAGGAGAGGAGTGTGGTGGCAGCGAAGTTGCTTATCCAGTCTGACAGGGCTACTCCTGTTGTGATTTACCCAGCTACTTCAAAGCCTTTTCACAAACTCTGGCTCTTTGTTTCTTCAAGCCCCGCATAAAGAAAGGTTGATTGGTATCTTTCCAATTAATTCAAAGATGAAGAAACCGAACTATATCAAAGCTAAAGAGATCCTTCCAAAAGTATCCTGCATTGCAGCGGGGCGAAATATATGAAGCGTTCGTCACAGCTTACAACTGAAAAAGAGGAAATAACCTAAATGCTTCTTTTTGGAGACTAGTATAAATTATAGTACCTTCATAATATGGAACATTGTGTGGTCATTGAAATCTTGTTTATTAAGAATATTTAGTCACGTTGGGAAATGGCCATAATTGGACAGTATGACATAGAAACAAGATAAAGCTTTGTATATACGGTATGATAAAAATGTTTAATGTAGAGAGGGAAAAAAGACTAGAAAGAAACGTCCTACTCTTAACAGGAGTTTTCCTCAGTGCAGTGGGATATCAGGTAGTTGCTATTTTATTCTTTTCTGTACTTTTCAGTATTCAAGATTAAAAAAAGGGATATATATTATTTTCATAATCATATATTACTTTCATAATCATATGCATATATGATAATCATATGGTTATAACAGAGAGAGAGTGTATGTGTGTTAATGGAGTGGACCAATTCAATAATGTGGTAGGAAAGATCTCTTTGAGGATATGACATCTGAGCTGAAACCCAAGAGATGAGAAGGAACCAGTCACTTAGAGAACTGGGAAAACTCTCCCAGGCTGGGGGGACAGCTGGTACAAAAGCCCTGAGGTAGGAACAAGTTTAGAATGTTTTAGGCCTTGAAAAAAGGCCAAGGTAGGGAAGTGATGAGTGGGAAAATCAGAGAAATTGCCAAGGGCCAGATCACGTAGGGCCTACGATAAGAAGTTTGAGAAACCGTTGTAGGGTCCTGACATAATCTATTTTACAATTTTGAAAGATTCTTCTGACCAATATGTAAGGAGTAGATTGTAGGGAGCAAGTGTAGAAGTCAAGAGATCATTTGGGAAAGCAATGCAGTGATCCAGGTGAGAAATGAGGGTGGCTTGGAGTAGAGAGTGTAGGTTGGGGTGTGTCTCTGACTTAGCTCTGTGAAGGAAGTAATCATCATCTAGCTATCAGTAATTAAGTTCTTACTCATTAATGTTCACTACAGCCCTATGAGGTAGGTGCAATTATTAGCCCCACTGGGGCTTTGAAAAGGCTAAGTAACTTGCCCAAGGCCAGCTCTCTGGCTCCAGAGCCAACATCCTTAACGGCTGCCCAACACTGCTGCTCAGTAAACATCAGCTGTGCTAATGGGGGTGGTGCCAGCGCAGATGAACAGGAATGAGCAGAGAGGGGTCTATGTCCCACACACATCCTCGTACCCTGACTATGAACTGCCTTCTGTCATCATTACTACATCCATGACCTCTCCTGATGGCATCTGAGGTTCAACTCTGTCTACTTGCATCAAGTTTGACAGAGCAAGATTTGGAAGGTACCACTGAGACAGCCATTGATAGGTTCAAAACAGCACTGAACCGGATCCTATGCCTATTCTGTGGCTAGCTCACAAAGCGCACTGTCACTTTACCTCTCAGGGGCTCAGGTTTCTCATCTTGAAAAGTGCTTCCCATCTTGCACACCCCAGAATCCTATGCTAATCCCTTCTTTGTGCCTGGGGAGGCCATCTACACTTTACTGGCAAGTGAAGCTTGTTGAATATTCTGCCCATCATCTAAATTTAATTAACTTCCTTTTGATAAAATCATTGTCTTGTGTTTATCTTCTTTTTCAATTGAATGTAAGAAGTAGTCATCATAGTTGACCATTTTCAGCCAGTTATAACCCTGTTAAAAGAGGTCAACAAGAGGACAGAATGGTAGCTAGAAAGAGCTGGAAACATAGGCCAGCAGATGGGGGGAAATGGCAGTTGCTGCTATGCCAGGGTAACGATACTCCTTGTCAAGAGGCAGGATGGCCTAGAGAAGTCACAGGACACAGCAACTCAGATCTGTTCCCAGCACTGTCACCCCATTCCACCTCCACTGAGTCACTCATAAAGACCAGGGTAAAGTAAAATGTATGAATGCTTTTCCTCTGCCTCCGTGGCCTTGGAACTTGCACATGCAACGTGTTCTCGACAGTTCCAAGTATCATTTTTCCTCCTGGAATACCTGAGAGCATTCGTTATCGTGGAAGATATTTCAGTAGAGAATCCTTGTGCTTTGATTGATCCTTCCTTGATCTACGGTGTTCTTCTGTAGCCAGATTAGTTTATTTCAATGTTTTCCCAAGTGATTGCTCAGAATATTAAACTCATGAAATATGCCATGAAAGAATAAATAAATGAAATTATTTCCGAGGTCAAAACCTTTGGGGAAAGGAGCAGTCTTTCTACCTCTAAGTGATTCACAAGGCGCATTAACCTGTTTATCTTGGTTTACCACCATCTTTCCCAAAACGGTGTTTGGTCACCCACCCCCGCCCCCTCCACTTCCCCACACACATGCTAATTTTTGCAAAGCACTTGAGTTCTGTGGAACAGACTGGGTGACGCTGGTTTGTGGTGTGGTTTTCAGTGACCACTAGGCTAATGGAATTAGTCTTAGCTTGATACCTGGTGTAAGACTAAAGGTTTTATGACACTCGGTGAAATAAGTATCTTTGTTTTTAACGATGATAAGTTGCATGAACTATATTACAGAATAAAATTTCAAACTCACTCTGAAGGTGAATCTAAACCGGAATATGATAAAGAAGTAAAAGATCCAGTTTCCAGGACTAGGCCTTCTAATCTAGCACACGTTTAGCTCTGAGGATTGCCCCCATTGCAAAGTGATCAGAAATCTTCTCGATTCCTCTTACCAGACCAGAACAGGGATTCTTACCATGAACCCACCTGTACCTGGTAGTCCATGAGGATGCTCGCAATGGCGCTCCCTTGCACATTAGCTTTGTAACGTGGCTGCCTCTTTATTTGCACATCTGGTACTGAGTGATTTCCTTGAGACAGTCTGCGTGGTCCATCAGAAGCAAGCCCCCTCAGCCCATTCATTTGGTCTTGTCCAGGGTTGTGGCTATCAGTGTTATCCCTGCTGATATTATCATAGCAAGGAAGAGCTGTGGGGTAAATCCATGGATTTATGCAAACAGTGGTCCAAAAAGACCATTTTCACACACACGTGCGCACACACACACGATGGCAGGATCAATCTGGTCATCACAACGAAGGGGTTAGAGTTGGCACAACAGAGTCAGTGGTGGCCTAGTCCTTCTCTTTCGGATTTCCAGTCCCTGACTACCCCAGACCTCATCAATTAAACAGATTTAAATTTTCCATCGTCTGTCTCATATTTGAGTATTGACTTCACCCTTTTCCAATGGAACATACTTTACATTTGAATATGGACCCAGTAGGTGGCATTGACTATATCTATTAAAGATGGAAACTTGCTAGGTATAGTTGCATGGATCTGTAGTGCACAAATTCACGTGTATAGATCAGTAGTTCTCAAAAGGGGGAGATTTTGCCTCCTCCCCCAGGGAACATTTGGCAATGTCTGGAGACATTTTTAATTGTCACAGCTGAGTAGGGAGGAGATATTACTAACATCTAGTGGATAGAGACCAGGAATGCCTCTGAACATCCTACAGTGCACAGGACAGCCCCACAACAAAGAATTGTTCAGTCCCAGGTGTCAGTAGTGGCGAGGTTGAGAAAGCCTCTTGTTGATTAATATGCAAATCCTTATAAAGTGTTATGAGAACCTACATTCACTGAGGGAAAATCTAGTCACCTGGCCCTCCCTTTTAGTCGCTGCTCTCCTGGCATCTAGTTTACACAAAGCTTGTTTTGTCATCTTGGAAGCCTTTGGGGCAAGAATGTGTCTGTTTAGGGAGAACGTGTTACCTAGGAGTTAGAATAGTGGACCAAGAGTGAGGAAGACAAGACATTTTCCCAAAGAACGTGACACTAACTAATTGAACCAGCCTTTGGTGTACTGTTGACACTCAACTGTTAATGAGACCCAGAAAATTAAGGTAAGCTTGTCCCTGAGAGATGCCATGAATAACACATGAAAACTAAAGTATGAAAAGGCCATTCTTGTCATTTTAGTGGAAGTCTTATCTGAGAGAATATAGCTTAGTGGTTAAGAGCATGTGTCCAGGCTGCCTGACTTCAATTCCTGACCATCATTTCCTAACTATATGATTTGGGGCAAGTTATTTAACACCTCTGTATCTCATTTTTTCCTCATTTGTGACATGGGCATGATGCCAGGATAATAGTACCTACCTATAGGATAATTATGAGAATTAAATTAATAGATATGAAATATTTAAAACATTGCCCAGCTCAGGATAAGTACTATATAAATGTTAGTATCATTATTGTTTCCTTAAGTCAGGATTATGATTCATGGGAAGTATATACATTCATTCTTTTGTTCAGCACCTACTATGTCCCAGGCACTATTCTGGCTGCTGGGGATATATCAGTGAATCAAAAACATGAGATACAAATCCATGCCCTGGGGAGCTTACCTTTTAGCGGGATATACTAGTAATGGTGAAAAGAGAAAGAAAAGATACACAAAGTTATAGTTAGCCTAGTATCTGTCCTATAGGTGTCGAATGGATGGATATATTATTTATATTGTTGTTGTGTTATTGTTATATAGCTAATTGGGCTTGGAGTCTTGAACTGTCATCTTAGATAAGAAAAGAAAGTTGAACCAAGACAGAATGACATGCCAATAAGAAATTGAAACTACTACATAATGATTAGAAACGAAAAAGAGGAAGAAAGGAAATTAAGCCATCATTTATGGCCATGAATTTTCTTTAAAATGAGCTGAAAGTTTTTTGCTTTCTTGTCTTTGTATCAGACATACCGTTACCTCTAGGCAGGCTGCCACATTCTGGGGCATTAATCTTCTCAGCTGTAGCAAACACATCTTTGTAGGCAGCAAAACAGAGAACAGTGTTGGTTATTATCAGATGACCGCAGGTGAAGAGGAAGAATCGACAAAACTCACTCCCTCCTCCAAAAATAATTCACTTCTGGAAGGAAAACCTCCTTCAGAATAATCACCTCATGAGCACAGGCTGCAGCGTTTGCTGAAGAACTTGCTTCAAACAAACTGTACACCTTATTTATTGGTTCTTCATCTTCTCTTTTCCAGAAACCTTCTCTATGTCTACCCACAGAGGCTGAACTTCGCTAACAAACTAGCCTCTGCCCGGAACATTACAATAAAGATCCAGTTCATGTGTGGAGAGGATGCTAGCAACGCTATGCCGGTAAAGAGGGAAATAAACATTTGCTTCAAACCAGGGGGTGCTGAACGTCCCTTGTCAATTCGCGCGGACCAAATCCAGGCTCATCAGTGTACAGAGTATGTCTATTCATACTGATGCTACTCAGCATGTGCAAAGGCCTTTGTGACTAGTCCAGTCTTGGTCCCAGGATACTGATGGGGAAACGGGGTCAGGCTAAATTGAACTTCTCTTTCCTAACGTATTCTGTAATGAGCTGTAAAATTTGGAAATACAGTTCATTTTAGAGGACTGAAAAATATCGTAAAGTCTTTCCGCACCACCCTAACAGCATAAGAAGTAGAGAGGCAGGCCCAATGTGTCCGCCATGTTTGCTGTATTTCCAGATGTGCACTGAGTACACATCTACCCAAGCCCCCGTCCACATCTGGAGATAAAGCACCACCTAGCAATGATAAACACACGCCATCTCAACATCTTTTAGGAATGGCCCTTCATCCTGAGGCAAAATATAAATCAAATAATAAATATGTAATGCAGTGTTCTCTGAGGAACCCAAAATGCCAGAATTTCTATCTTTTTAACCAACTGCTACTAAATAAGATGGGTGGTTAGCTATCACTATTTTCCATAAGTTGTAGAATTCAGTTACTATACCTTTCTACTGAAGTAATTTTTTTCTAGTGCTCCCATTCTTCAAATATCTACTTTTTTTCTTTTTTTAACCATCCTCCTAATGACCGACTTACCTTTGCAATGCAAGGTATCCTCTTGTAACGGTGGTGGGAGGGAAATCCTAGAGGAGGACACCCCTGGTTCTCTCTGCTCTGCCCCTGGCAAGTCTGCCAGGTCCAGCTGTGCAGGTCCTGAGTGCAGCCAAGGTCCCCAGGCAGGGGGCCGCTCTCACCAACCCTTGGGACCTGGCATGGGCATGACTGCATTTAGAGGAAAGGGCTCACTCTTTGCCCAAAGGTAAGTCCACTTGTAAAATCATTTACCTGGACTGAATCAGGCCCAAGGAGGGGTCGTTTTCTAAATAGCACAAACGTGTGGAACATTCTGCCCATGAAGGTTCTGCTCACCCAAGTGACCAAGCCCATGTCTTTGGAGGGAAAAGAACCTGGACCAGTGATCTCTCGCTGAGGGCAAAACTCTGTGACTTTGTCCAGCAGTGTAGACCTCTAGGCAGTGTGGCAGAGTGGAGAGAGCACTTGTTTTCCAGTTTCACAAACCTGTGGCCCTTGGTCACTAATATAGCCCCTTGGGACCTCAGTTTACCCTTTGTAGCCAATTCTTCTGCTTCCATGTGGTTGGGCCAGTTGTAGAACTCAGTACTCTTGATTTAAAAATTACAACCCCGTGAGACCAGACCTTCCTATTGGGCAGGTGATAGCTGATTTGATATATCCAAATATCACCGTTAATTTGGTCCTTTCTATGTCGTTGAACAGATCATCTTTGGGAAATCCAATGGGCCTGAATTTCTGCAGGAAGTATACACAGCCGTTACATACCATAATAAGTAAGTATATTTCCGAGTTCTAAACATATGCCAAGATTGTTTCACTACCTCCTGGCTTTTCTGAATCCTCTAGGTGATTCCTCCCAACAATTTTTGTAACTCAGGAACTAAGGGCCAGAAGAAATCCATGCCAGTTCTGAGTCTATGTTGGAGATGAGCAATTTTTTAGTTATTTATTTATTATTTTTTTGGTGAGGAAGTTTGCCCCTGAGCTAACATCTGTGCCGGTCTGCCTCTATTTTGTATGTGGGTCGCTGCCACAGCATGGCTTGATGAGTGGTGCTAGGTGTACGCTTGGGATCCGAACCTGCGAACCTGGTCTGTCAAAGTGGAGTGTGCTGAACTTAACTGCTGTGCCACTGGGCCAGCCCAAGATGCACAATTTTTGCCATTAACTAAGACTGGGAGAAGAACATATCTTCAAGAACCTAATGTTCTTTTGACTTTTCTGGAGCCTTCTATTCTAGTATGAAATTGAGAGGTTTTATGGTGTTAAAGAAAGAAATACATCTCCTAACTTGCTTTGAGATGCTGGAAGGGGCCAGAAACAAAATCCAGCACTCCTTTTTCAGTCTTGTCTGTTATACATCTCTCCTCACCTGCACCACTACCTACTTTAAGAAAATCTAAATTGACCAAGGAGAAATGGAACACTCATTATTTGTGGATAAAGTGAGTCACAGAACTTTTAAAGTATCTGGGACTTCGTAATTCAGTAAAATCAGGTTCCTTTTCCTGCTTGCATCACTCGTTTCTCTAAAATCCATTGATGAGTGCCAGCTATGTGCCTGTTCCTGTTCTTGGGGTAGAGATATAAAAGGAGGTCACAGCAGGACTCCGAACCTCATCCTCTTTTCAAATTAAGTTGTTGGATTTTTCCGTTGCGCGCAGAGATTTTTTTTCCTGACAAAGCCTTTAGTTTGTAAGCAGTCTTATGTAAGTGAAGTGTATCCAGTGATATGAGTTTCGTCTCAAGGCCTTCCAGCTTAGGAGCAGAAAGATGTAAGATGACAAGCAGAATACCAAGCAGGCAATTCTGAGGAGCACGGTGTCCGTGGCGTTACAATTTATAGTCAGGGGAGTCATCATTCTCGCTAAAAGTTATTTGTGTATAATGTGCTTTCGAAACAGGTCTCCTGACTTCTATGAAGAAGTGAAAATTAAGCTCCCCGCGAAGCTCTCAGTTCATCACCACCTCCTGTTCACCTTCTATCATATCAGCTGTCAGCAGAAGCAAGGAGCCTCCGTGGAAAGCCTCCTAGGATACTCAGTGAGTCACTGTCAACTTGCCGATTCACAGGGCAGTTGTTGGTACATCGAAGGTCCCTGCAGAGATAAACAACCAAATTCTATTCATTTGCTTTTTTCCTGTCAAAACTAGCAAAGTGTGCCAAACCAGAGTACAGCAAAGAGCAGAGATGACTTAGCAAACAACAAATTTCAGGAATGGAGAGCTAGTGGGTGAGGGATATTGAAAGAAGACTCATTTACAGGAAAGCATTGTAAAGTCCATTATTTCCAAATGTTATATATATGTACTTCACATATAAAACTAGCTCCTTTTTCCACAAAGAGAAAAAAGTTATTTCTTTTAAAAAAATTAAACAGTAAAATAAATGTTGATCTTGTTCAGACACACAAACATTGGCTATAAAGAAAAATGCTACTACTTTGGCTCTGAAAGCAGTAAATCATTGATATTACCATCTCAGGAGCTCTCAGGGAATTTAAAATGCAAAGAACTTGATGGAAATTACTGCCAAAAAGAGCCCTGGTCAATATCTAATCATCATTTAGTTGTATTTGATTTCTGTGAGCACATAAAATGCCAGAATTATATGCTGTAATAAATACCACTTTATTCTTTACGTCATCTGTTTCAGTGGCTGCCAATTCTCGTAAATGAACGTCTTCAAACTGGATCCTACTGTCTCCCAGTTGCCTTGGAAAAGCTGCCTGCCAACTACTCCCTGCATTCTGCAGAGGTAACCAGCAAGCTGGCCATCAGCTCTTTCCTGTCTACCCAAGGTCTTGTACCACCTTCCCAGATCCACTTTCCGTTCCCTTAAATATGGCCGAGGATGCTCAGCATGTTTTAGGGGAGCAGTCATCTGTCAGCACATGGCATTTTCTGAAAGCACTTTGTTCTGATAGGATGGGAGAAGTAACTGGCTGTGAAACCTCTTTCATTGAGACATCGCCAAGTCAGAATGTTTGGTAAATGCAACCCAAGGCAGCATTACCTTGCAGTATCTACAACAAAGGGATTCACAGAATAAAGTATGATAAAAGGGGAGGCAAATAGAACCCATTTGTGATAACAGCTGCTCTCATCACAGTCCTTATAAAAGGATCCCAGACCAGATTCCATTAGTTTCTCCTCTGGGTCAGTTGTTACCGCCCCAGGTGGATGGTGGGGCTTTTATTCCTCTAAAGATCCCAATGTCAATAGTTTTTCCCTCCTCCTGTTTCCTGCACTGCCTGTTGCCCATCCACTCTGTTGCAATACACCCATTTAAAGGGAGCCCAGCAGACTCTCCATTCTGACTGCACCCACACCAGCTCTTGCGCTTCTCAGTCTGGTTGGCATAGGTTTCCATCAATAAGTATTATTTTGAAGCAAATCCCAGACATCATATCATTTCATTTATAAATATTTTAGTGTGTGTCTGAAAAAATAGGGCTATTTTTTTTAACCATCACAATACCATTGTTATACCTTAAAAATTAATAATAATTTCTTAATATCTTAAAATATCCAATCAGTGATCAAATTTCCAATTATCTCATTCATGTCATATGTTTTGTACAGTTGTTTGTTTGAATCTGGATCCATATACAGTCCACACATTGCTATTGGTTGACATGTCTTTTAAGACTCTTAATCTATAGATCCCCATTCATCTCTTTTGTTTTCCTTGCAATTTTCAAGTTGAAGAATTTCCCGGGAATTTGAACTTTGTTCCAACTTCTATAATCAACTTTCTTCCCTACTCTGACTACCCAGCTCCCATCCCCAGGCTATCCTGTTGTTCTCGTATTTCCTTTTTTTCCCTGGAGAGAGAAGCTTTCTTTGCTCTGGGCCACAGGCAGGTGCCTGGCTTTAGACCCAAACTCCTCTCCTCAGGACCACCTGGGATCCACCTGAGTATGTTCACAGACATTCTCTGATTACTCTTTATGATTTGGACACAGACCCTCGACAAAGCCCTCAAAACCGCCTTTTCATCATCAAGCTGCACCTTCTAATTTCCTAGATGCCCAATTATCTCCTTAATGCTGCAGAACAAACGTGGGTTTTTGAGACAAACGAATTATGATCCAAAATCCAGATTCTACCACTCCCTAACTGTGTGACCCAGTTTGTGACTCTGTCTTAGATAGTTCCATAGGTCCCCACCCCATGCACTCATGCTACCCTTGCAAGTACAGCATGCTTCCTTCTGTTAAAATGCAAGAGACACCAACCGCACTCAAGTGGCTGGGTCAGGCTAGGTGCTTCTCACTCAATGCTGTATGAGGTCTCTGGAGGGAGACAGTTCCGATGGGAATTTAAGGCAAGAAATGGTCTCTAGGGACTACAGAGCTATTGAAATATAAATGGTATAAAAGAGTCATTTTGAGTAATTAAAGCAGGAGCCTAACAGGACTGCTACTCAGAAACATTTTGTTAAAAGGGAAAGTAACCGCAGGCACTCAAAAGCATTAAAATTTCATGTCTTATGAAGGTAGTCTATGCTTTGTCCTGACAGTCCTGATAAGTGGAAAAATCACTGGGATATTACTTTATTTCACTTTCTAGAATCAAAATTATCAATGCTGGATGGGCGCTTAAAGACAGATCACTCAGTTCAAATTCCTCCTTTCAGCGTAAGAAAACCAAGGCCCAGAGAGGTTGATTGACTTGTCAAAGTAAAAATAACTAGTTTGGTGCAGAACTGAACTTGAACCCGGGGCTCCTAACTCCAAGCTCAGTTATAGTAGTTTTCCAGGGAATTTTATATTTGTATAACTCTGACATTTACAGTCAAGTTGCTTTGCTCTGCTTGTTAGTAATCAGAAAAGGGGATTGAATTGCTAACTTTTTTTTTCTTTAACACAGAAAGTCCCTTTACAGAATCCTCCCATTAAGTGGGCCGAAGGACATAAGGGAGTATTTAATATTGAAGTGCAAGCTGTTTCTTCTGTCCACACCCAGGTAAGGAACATCAAGATCCACTTCACACAGAGCCAGAAGGCTAAGAATGAAGATGGCGTGCAGCAGAGAACCCTCTGATGAAAGAAAGTCTTTGTGCATGAATAAAACAAAAACAACCTTTAGTTCTTTGTGGGGACTTAAAAGCCTGTTCAGGTTTTATTTGTCGTTGAAATGGAAAGCCCTATGAAAATATTGAGCACCCAAATGAAGGAACCCAGTACCTGCACTGTTGGCTGAGAAATTGTGCGAGGAGACTTCATTTGAAACATCTTCCTGCTGCTGTCTCGTATCCCTCTGTAATTCTGCCATTTCTCCAGCTTTTTTTTTTGCCTCGTCTTTCTTTCCCTCCTTTTCCTGCCACTGTCTGCATTTTGCATCTGCATAGACCCCTCTGTTGGCAAGGTGTTTACCTGGTATGCTTGGCTCAGCTCACCGAACATCTCAGAGTCCAAATTCTTTTTCTGTCAGTTAATAATTATTGAGAGGTTCCATTCTGAGCACCCCACTCCACAAAGCAGTTCATACCTTGATTTGGAACGCCCATGCCTTAGAACCTCTGGTCTGAAACACTGGGTAAGAAGTTCCGCCTAGAAGGAGCTATTTGATTGTGTTTCTGAATCCACCGGTGGACATTGATGGGGTAAGACCCATGAGGCCTGCCGTCTGCCTTCCCAGGACAACCACCTGGAGAAGTTCTTCACCCTCTGCCACTCCCTGGAGAGCCAGGTGAGCTTCCCTATCCGTGTGCTGGACCAAAAGATCAGTGAGACGGCGCTGGAGCACGAGCTGAAGCTCAGCATCATCTGCCTGAACTCCTCGCGCCTGGAGCCCCTCGTGCTCTTCCTGCACCTGGTGCTGGACAAGCTCTTCCAGCTGTCCGTGCAGCCCATGGTCATCGCTGGCCAGACAGGTAGGAGACCCCCGGCGCTGGGAGGAGGAGGCAGGCGGTGCCTTGTCTTATGAAACATGATTGTCCAGAAATCCCAGGAGCGGGAACAATATGACCTTCCTTTCTATTGACGATGTGAGTCCAAGTCCAGTGCTATTTTTTTGAGACTCTGTGGATGTTAAAAAAAGAAAAAAAAGAAAGAAACATTAAAATAGGATGCTCAAAATTATGATTTTGTTTGTTTTTTGGTGAGGAAGATTGGCCCTGAGCTAACATCTGTTGCCAATCTCCCTCTTTTTGCTTGAGGAAAGATTGTCACTGAGCTAACGTCTCTGCCAATCTTCCTCTATTTTGTATGTGGGATGCACCACAGTGTGGCTTGATGAGTGTTGTGTAGGTCCATGCCTGGGATCCAAACCTGCAAACCCTGGGCTGCCAAAGCGGAATGTGTGAACTTAACCACTACACCACTGGGCCAGCCAAAATTATAATCTTTAAAATAGATTTATTGAATGATTAGAGGTAATCTATCAAATTCCATTCCCAGTGATTGATGGATTTATTTTACTTCTAATGTTTTTTTTTTTCTTGACTAACAAGGGAAGAGAATGTTTTAAAGAATTAAGATAACCCACATTAAATGGAAGGAAAGGAACTCTCTGAATTGAAATTCAAAATGATCACTTTTCTTATTGAGATATAGTGCACATACCTTACAATTCACTAAAAGTGTACGATTCAGTAGTTTTTACTATCTTCAGAAGGTCGTGCAACTATCACACTATCTAATTCCAGAACATTTTCATCAGCCCCAAATGAAACCCCTTAGCAGGAGCTCCCCATTCACCCCTCCCCTCAGCCCCTGGCAACCACTCATCTATTTTCTGTCTTATAGTATATTTTAAATGCTGGTTTTTAACAAATTAACACTAAATCTATTGTGTGAGACTTCCCTTGGAAATAATGTAATGTAAGACGTGAGTCCAGTGGTTCTCCTGCCTCCTGCAGGGGTAGACTAGATGCTGGAGGGCATCTTTGTTTGACACATTTTGAACTGGGCTTCTATTGTCCTGTGCTCACGAGTCCAGCAGAGGTCATGGGTACTACCCATGCTCCCACTACTGGCTAAGAATTGCAAGCTTTGCAATAATAGAGAGCATATCTGACCTCAGAGGATTTACAATATAGCAAAAAGCAAGCAGCACAGGATGCAAGTCCTCAAAAGGACACAGCTAAATATTGCGCGGTTGGGGGCATGAAAACATACATCTGGGAGGATGCAGGAGGCCCCCAGGAAGAAGGTAGTGTTTAAGATAGCCTTGAAGGAGGGGTAGAAGAAAAGGAGCTGAAATGGGGACAGTGAAATGAACATGGGAAGAGCAGAGAACCAGAAAAGCATGGGCGTGTCAGGAAAGAAGTAAGTAATGCAGTTGGGCTGTGGAATAGGAGTAAATCGGGGACAGTGGTGGAGGGTGCTTGCTGAACTCTAGGCTTTCAGAGCAAGGGAGAGCGTGTCTTCTTAATCCCTTGGTTTGCTTTGTATCCTGGGATGCATCGTTGTGGTTCCACAGAGAAGACACCCTACACTGTAGGCTAACATTTCATACGTGTAGCTGTCACCTCTCCAGCTGGATTCCTGCAGAGCCATGACCTCTACCCTCCCTAGATTTCCTCCTGTGTCCCCACACATGTGGCACTCTGCTTTGTATGCTCCAGCCATTTAATGTGGAGTTGTTCACTAGACAACACGTTCACACGTACATTTTGAGCCTCTTCTCCATAGCAAGTTGCCACCTTGTCATGTGGGGATGACAGGGTGTTGGGACACGCAGAATAGGTGGAGGCCCCTAGACTATAAGCATTTATTCAGAACCTCTCTGTGTCAGGCCCTATGAAAGGCGCAGCAGGGAGACAAGAAAGAGTGAGAAATGCACTTTGCCCTGGAAGGACTCCCAGCCTGCTCAGAGAGACACAGTTTCCTACCGGAAACAGCCAGAGAACCATGTGATTTGGTTTTGCTTGAACCCTGTACTGAGTGGTGCCCGAGGCTTCTTGGAGGAGACAGGATTGTGCCAAGCATCGAAGGGTTGTGTGATTTAACGGGTAGGAGCACGGGGGCTTTTTAAATGAGGATAACAGCATGAGCAAAATTGCAGAGGTGAGAAAGAACAGATGTGATGGGGACAATTGGATCAGTGCCTCCTCCTAAGGAAAATTGAATTTGAGGAGAAAAGGGTACAAGAGTGGATAGGTAGCGTGGCGCCAAACTGTGGAGGGCTGCAGCTCCAAAGCGAGACAGTGTGTACAGTAGATCAATCATTTGTGTGGGTCCACTGTGGGAATAACATAAAACACTTTTGTTTTTAGATTAATCCATACGCCAAGATGCGCAAAAGCACATCTCAAACCATAGTGTGCGTGAATCCCCTGAGCATCTTGTTAAAGTGCAGATTCTGACTCAGGAGCTCTGGGGCGGGGCCTGAGGTTCTGCATTTCTAACAAGCTCCCAGGTGATACCCATAACGTCCGTGCAGACCCCACCGAGTAGGGCCAGTTGACCGAGTGGTTTAGAGAGGGGAGGATGTCTGGAGCATCTCGTGTCTTTGTTGTGCGCTGGCGGGAGGAGGAGGATGAAGGAGGAAATGTAAACTCGCTTGCGGTGAGCAGAGCCGGCCTGCTGGAGCTTCCTAAAACAGCTCACCCCACCCCAGGCCATCCTCTTGACCAGCCTAGTTCTGTTGGTCCGTGGTCAGGACTCCTTGTCATTGCCCGGGAGAGCGTTCTACCTCGGGTTCATTAAGGACTGACTGTGGCACCGCCCATTTTTCTCTTGCTTCCTCAGCCAACTTCTCCCAGTTTGCCTTTGAGTCCGTGGTGGCCATCGCCAACAGTCTGCACAACAGCAAGGACCTGGGCAAGGACCAGCACGGCAGGAACTGCCTGCTGGCCTCCTACGTGCACTACGTCTTCCGCCTGCCGGAGCTGCAAAAGGACGTGCCCAAGTCAGGTAGCGTTGTAGCCCCGAGTGTGGGAGTCCCCAGGGCGGAGCATCCTCGCCCAGGCACCCCGGCCACATAATTCACAATAATATAAAAAGCCCGAAAGTTAAGTTTTGTTTTTCAGAATGACGCAAAACTTACATGAGTGCTGAAATTAGAAGTGTATTTCTAGATTTTTCTCTCTTGTTTTCTTCCTGACTCTCTCCCCTTCTTTATACTCTAAGCACTTATTTTTTCTGCCTGTGTGGTAGCCCCTCACCAGTCTTTTCCCAGTTGGTAATTTCTGATTCAGTTGAGGATCTCTTTTTTAAAAGATAGAGGAGTGACAACAGGTGTCTAGGATTCCAGGATAATAATGATAAAGAAAATAATAGATGTTCGATAGCAGTGGTAAGCAATGGTTCCTAAACTTTTCATTTTGAAAAAAGTGTCCGTTTTCTTATTTACCCCAAACTAAACTTCTGAAATAATAATAATCCATTTCTCTACTCTTCTTAATTATTTACGTAGGTTTTGCATATTTACATAGCCCTAACAAAGAAACTTGGCATTTTTATTAGTCCATGCAGCCTCATTTCAAGTAAACCTGTAATTTTGATTGAGTTTTTTAAAATATTGGTAATATCTCAAACTCACAAAATCACTTTTGAAGACATATACATACTTAAAGGTGAAAAACATCGATATATAGTATATACTTATCCTCATAAGGTTCAGATGATTCCTTGGATTTTCAAATCTCAGAAAACCTTACTGCATGATTTAAAAAGTTGTCATCATTTAAATATTAATAAATTTAAAAATCCACATTTCCAGCTTGTCTTGAGAAATCAGAAGCTATGGCCACCCTGGGGGCTGTTTCCCTGTGGTGATAATAGTCTGGAGCTGAGTAGTAGCCCCTACCTTTGGATAAAGCATGTGCTTCCAGTTTACTACAGTCCTCACCACTCCCTACTGCCTTACACCCTATCTACTTACCCTCTAAGTACTGCCTCCTTGGTCTCCCCTAGGCATTTGATAAGACCTAATTCCAAGACCTAATCTACTGGGTTTTCATTCCACTATCTACACCATCCCTCTTCAGTTTCTTCTCAAGCCCAGTAAGTGACTCTGATTCCCTTTCTGTTGACATGTCTGTACCTCGTGGGGTGCAGGTGGCCCCACCGCTCTCCCTGACCCTCGCTACCACACATATGGACGCACGTCTGCTGCCGCTGTGAGTTCAAAGCTGCTGCAGGCCCGAGTGATGAGCAGCAGCAACCCAGACCTCGCAGGGACACATTCTGCAGTAGATGAGGAAGTTAAGAACATCATGTCTTCAAAGGTAGGGAAGATGTCAAACCTGTCAAGATGGAAAGTTTTCATTTTTAACTAACACTTGGAAGAACAACACGAAATCACCCACTACTGACGCCCAGTATGTTGGTTAAATGCTTTAATGCACAGCTTTAGCGTTATTAATGTTCTTTCCTTTGGAAGTGATTGAGACCATTCTGAAAGATGCAGAGGCAGGATCTGTTCAGTTAGTTAACGCTGGTGGGAAGTTTTTCCGGCAAAGCTGGTTTTACTGCATGGAGTCAGTGATACCATGAATTTTATTTTCACGGAAAAAAATTTAGCTTTAACTTCTTTTAGTGCCTAGAAAGGTTGTTTTTTATTATGTTGGGTTTTTTTTTTTTTTGAGGAAGATTAGTCCTAAGCTAACATATGCTGCCAGTCCTCCTCTTTTTACTGAGGAAGACTGGCCCTGAGCTAACGTCCGTGCCCATCTTCCTCTACTTTATATGTGGGACGCCTACCACAGCATGGCTTGCCAAGCGGTGCCATGTCTGCACCCAGGATCCAAACCAGAGAACCCCGGGCCACCAAAGCAGAATGTGTGCATCTAACCGCTGTGCCACCGGACCAGCTTCCTGTTTTGTTTTTTAATATCTGCCTTTTACATTCATTAACATTCATAGACTGATTTTCCCATATAATAATCCCAAAGAGCAAAGCCAGATTTTATAAATAAATAAAAACTGAGATCCTAAGGGAGTTGGTGACTTGCCCTAGATTGTTTTTCCTTCCATGAATTCTTTGCTTTTTCTTGATAAACTTTTTATTTTATAACAGTTTCAGATTTATAAAATTATTGTGAATGTAGTACAGAAAGTTTTTGTATACTCCGTAGCCAGTTTCCCTGTTATTAACATTTTACAGTAGAAGGATACATTTGTCACAATTAATGAACCAACATTGATATGTTATTATTATTAACTATCAGTTTATGTTTTATTCAGATTTTTTTCCCCTAATGTCCTTTTTCTGTTCCAGGAGGCCATCCAGGATACCGCATTATATTTTATAGTCATATCTCTGTAGATGCCTCTTGGCTGTGACAATTTCTTAGACTTTCCTTGTTTTTGATGACCTTGACAGTTTTGAGGAGTACTGGTCAGGTATTTTGTTGGATATGTCTCATTAAAAAAAAACTTTTAGGGGCCAGTCCCATGGCCAAGTGGTTAAGCTCACACGCTCTGCTTCAGCAGCCCAGGATTTTGCTGGTTCGGATCCTGGGCGTGAACATGGCACCACTCATCAGGCCGTGTTGTGGTGGCATCCCACATAGCACAACCAGAGGCACTCACAACTGCAATATACAACTATGTATTGGGGGGGCTTTGGGGAGAAGAAGAAGGAAAAAAAAAAGATTGGCAACAGATGTTAGTTCAGGTGCCAATCTTTAAAAAAAAAACTAAATTATGATATAATTCACATACCATAAAATTCGCCCTTTTCAAGTATATGATTCAGCGGGTTTTTTTCACAGAGCTCCCATGAATTCTTAGTCTGAATTTTCTTTCCACTTATCTGTGGCCTCAGGGTGGCTAATCTTTTAGAGTAATATTTCCTCTGATTAAGGTAAATCAAACTCTCTAGTTTTGACATAGTTTCCCTTATAAAGTCCACCCACTTGAGATAGTATGTTGTGACAAAAGGAATCTGGAGACCAGGGTTGGGTCTCGGCTCTGAACCCACCCAGCCGTGTGGTCATGGGCAAGTCAGTTCCTGCCCTGGGCCTCATTGCCCTCACCTCTGCAGAGGTTCTGGACATTGGATGAACTTAAGCATCATCTCTGGATCCACTCCAAGAGATTCTGAGGATTTATCAGTTGCACATATGAAATTGTTGATATTCTAACCTTTTCAACTTACAGAATCAACCCAGGGATGTGCTGGAGCTGGCTTGTACCAGTTTCTGAAAGCTGATTATTAAATTTTCAGGAATTTTTTGAATTAGTCGTTAAACGTAGACATTTTAAAAAATTAAATTATATAAACTAACAAATAAGTTATATTAAAGACAAAGGTAATCTAAATGCAATGTGGTATCCTGGCTTGTATCTTGGAAGAGAAACAGGACATTAGTGAAAACACTGGCGAAATCCACATACTCAGTGGTTTAGTTAATGGTAATGTGCCAATGTTAATTTCTCAGTTTTGACAAATGTACGGTAATGTGAGATATCAACATTAAGGGGAACTGGGTGAAGGGTATATAAGAACTCTGTACCACCTTTGCAACTTGTCTGTAAATCTAAAATTATTCCACTTTAAAAGGATAGTACTCAAACCTCATCCTTTCCTAATTATTTTACATTTTACTATTATCTATGTTCTTGAGGTTATTTATGTCTATTTGCATCTGTATGGTGGAAATACTATATGATGGTTTGCTACTGCACATCTCGTCCCAACGCTGTGTTCAGTCATATCCTGTTAACTTGAAATCAGCCGTGATGGAAACATTTACAGCACAGAAATTGACCAATGCTACACATGAGCCCCTCCCTGCCAAGAGCTGGTTGTTAAACACTTGCCAGCACACCATGGTTCAACTTCACATCTAAGGTCCCTTTCAGCAATATCATTTTCTGGTGGCCCAGAGGAGAAGTGGTCTGCACTTATCACTGACATCCTGGATCGTTACAGTTTCCTTTAATAAGACAAAACATTGAATTTCTGTGTGGACTGTGTTAAGAATTTTCCAGTTATTTTGTAGCAAGGGGAAAAAATTTTGTCCAACTAAAAGAACAGAGTATAATCCTTCCTTTCAGAAATGGTTTTTGGCAATCTATTAATTACAGCGTTGAGACTGGGCACAGTACCATACTAACCCACAGAGAGGCACTGTTCCCACACATTTTTTCCTGCTCTCCCAATAAGTCAGAGATGCTTAGAATATTGAAGGAACTATTCAGCATCTCCTGGTACTTCACTAGGTTTTAATTCTAGGTTACTACACACCAAAATGTTAACAGTGATTCTCTCAGGAGCAGGTGGAATTAGGTGTAACTTGACTTTCTTTGCTTTTATATTTATTCGTAGCAATTGTTTTATCTTTGTAACCAGAAAAAAAAAAGATATATATTAAAAATGAATTCTGAGGGTGTGATTTCCAGGCTGCTGGCTCGTCACTCCAGTGGGCCACTGTCAGTGGACTGCTGAGTCATGGTTTGTCTATTTCAGGTTACTGATCGCAACTGCAACCGGATGTCTTACTATTGCTCTGGCAATAACGATGTTCCAAGCTCAACCACAGCCCCAAGGCCAGCCAGCAAAAAGGTACTGAGCAGAGCAGTGTTAGGATAATTTGCCCCATGCCCTCTCACAATGATTGGAAAAAGACACCATCAAAGTGCTCTCCTACCTTGTTCCAGTCCTCCTAACACACACATACACAAACACGCACACACATATTTGCAGCCTGTCCATGATCCTCCATGTTTTGACCACCTGATTACCTATTTATCAGTGGTTCTCCAACCTTACCATGCAGAAGTACCTGGGTGGCTTGTTAAAACTGACTGCTGGACCCCATCCCCAGAGTTTCTGACTCAATAGATCTGCAGTGGAGCTCAAGAATTTGCATTTCTAACATGTTCCCAGCTGATGCTGGTCCCGGGACCAGGCTTTGACAACCTCTGTATGAGCTTCTTGTTTACAATTCTCCAATTGTAATCACAGCCTGTGTGGTCTGTGAGGTGAGGGGGAAAGAGCTGTCTGTCACAGTTTTCTCCTCTGCCAGGCACCCAAGTGTTGCACCATTTTAGTAACTACTTTAGTTAAGGTCTTGAATGTCTTTCAAGACCCCTATTAAAATGTAAATATGCTGATTGGAAGAATAACAGAAGAAGCCATTTGCAACAGCTGACACCAAAGGGAAATGTTTGTTAAAAAGACAAGAAGGGAAAGAGCGCAGCCCAGCTCACTTTGAACTAGGTGAGGGCAGGATCAGTAGGAGAAGGCCCTGCCAAACGCGCGCTCCAGACTCTGCAGCAATCCGGGCACCGTATGTCTGGGGAGAGGTACCAGGAGTTGTTTGTAAAGGAGAAATGAAAGAACATATGACTAGGTGCTGAAAATAAATTTTTCACTTACTCTAAAACTTAGCATGGGGCTTTGCAGTGACTGATTACAAGCGCCATTTTCCTTCTTACAAACCATGATTTGCCTCCAGCCTGACTTCCTTTGAGGCAGGGCCTGATTTCTTCCGGGCACAGTCGTGTTTGGTTCTGCAGTTGCTTTGTTTTGACTATGTTTCTGGTCATTTCTACGACCCGAAGAGAATCATTTCATTTCAGAGGGAAGTTTAGCCAGTGTTTCCTCACTAGCCCCACAGACAAGGTTTAACTGCTTAGCTATTTTCTATAACCTCTGGAGCAAGGTGTTCTTGTCATAATGTTGCCCAGTAAGCAGCATAAATTACTTTAAGAAGCAGCTTATCCCCCTCTAATCTCTTCTTGCCATAAGACTCTGGCAGTCAAACTGACCTATTTTCCAGAGGTTACCTTTGAAGCTGGTGGAGCGTGTCTTTCCTACAATGGGAAGATCCGGCTGTAGCTGAGTTACATCTTGTGTACACTGAGACCACCTGCCAGCTTACACTCAGCCTCATGCCTCTCCCAGATAGGCGAGCTTCACGTGTGTCTCACAACCACAGACACGTGTGTTAACGTGTATTAAGATTAGAGAAGTTTGACTCACCTGGCAGAATGAAGTGGAACCCTCTGACGAGCTGAAACACTATGGCCTGCTCCATTCCTCACCACTGACTGTCTGTGGATGTGAATAGTTAGAATATCCAGACATCTGCACGTAGATTTTCCATTTGTCCCTTTTAGTTCAGCTGAGCAACTCAAATTTTAAAGTTCACGAGAATTAGTAAATTGGGTTGCCTGCATACTGTCCATTGTGGGTAATTTAAAGGTTTGTCAATGGCAATCTTTGCTATAATCAATTTTTGCTTTAGATGTTGAGTTTAAAACTTAACTGCCACATAAGCCAGTACTCTAGAATATCACCATAGGATGTTCAAGTAGTTTCAGCTTTCTTACCCACACAACAATAAAAAGTTAGTTCATCTGTATTTATTCTAGATTTTGTGGTCATTAGATAAATGAAATCCACAGAAAATGCCCAGACATGATTTTTGCCGTTAGTTAGGGTGACCACCCATCCCAGTTTGCCCAGGACTGTGGGGGTCCCTGGAAGGCAGGATTTTCCATTTTAAGACCAGGTAGTCCAGGCAAACTGAGATGAGTTGGATGCCCTACCTTTAGTCTTGAACTTGCCAATCAACACTGTTGTCAGGAGCATTAACAGGTAGCCATATACATTAGGGAATGGGAAAGATAAGAAAGGTGCAGAAGTCACCATCTGCCACATTTGCTGTCAGGCAGTCAGATGACTTGAAGGGAAGTGACATAAAGTGGAGCTGAGGGACTTTCAGGCATCTGACCCTGGGACCTAAGAATTTAGAAGCTGTGAGTTCAGGCTGCTACCACCGTGACTTTTAATGCAGGTGATCTACTCATAACCCCAACTCATCACATTTCCTACAAAACCATCATGGATATAAAAACAAGAATCATCCAGTGTTGAAGGGCATTTAGATACCATCTAGATAGCGATTCTCTAATCGTGGTCCCCAGACCAGAAATGTCAGCATCACCTGGGAACTTGTTAAAAATGCAAATTCTCAGGCCCTGCCCCAGACTTACTCAATCTGAATCCAGAACTCTGGGGGTGGGGCCAGAAGTCTGTTGTCTTCACGAGCCCTCCAAGGGATTCTGATACGCATTCAAGTTCAAGAACCACTGCTACCAAACAGCTGAGTTTATGGATGAGAAAACTAAGGGGAAAGAGAGGAATGGCCTGCACAGGTCACACAGAGCATTTGCAGCATGATCTGATACTGCAGATGGTCCCAGGTCTGACTGCTACCCCAGAATCAGCTTCACTCCCATCCTAGGCCGTCCTTCAAATCTGGTGATACCACCAGCCTTCCCCTACCTGCCTAAAATGCCCTCCGGTCTCAAGTATTTCAGCATTGACCGTCCACTTGTGGTCTAGGACATCTGGGACACATGCATCAGTAACTAACAAGCTATTACGGTTGGTAAAAAAGGAAAGAGGTTTTGGTGTATAAAGCATTTGGCATCATAGTCTGGTTTTTGTGGTTGTTATGTAGCATTTCCACGAGGAGCTTGCCCTGCAGATGGTCGTCAGCACCGGGATGGTGAGAGAAACAGTCTTCAAGTACGCCTGGTTCTTCTTTGAGCTTCTGGTAAGATTCTTGCATGTTTCTATCTATGCTCAATAGGGCATGAAAAGCACATTGCAGAAAGGCAGTGAAGTGTCCCATATCAGGAGTTGACATTTTATCCACTGAGTTGCTCCTGCTGAAAACCTGGGATCATTCCTTGGAATCCAACTCTCCCTCACCCCTCCATCCATCTTCCGCCAAATCTTGTTGATTCTGTCTTGAAAATCTACGTCCAGCCTGTTGCTTCTCACCATTTTCACTGCTCCCCACCTGGCCAAGCCACCATCATCTTTTGCCTGCCTCTCATAATAATGTCCTCTTTCGCCCACCTGCATTCATTTTTGCCCTCAGTCCGTCCATCCTGCATCATAGTAAACAGATAATGTCACTTCCTTCTTTAAAACCCTTCAGTGACTTTCAGGGTACTGGAAATAAAGCACAAATTTTTATCGTGGCCTAAAAAGCCCTTGTACCATTCAGTTTGCCTCCATCTCTAACCTCATCTCAGGCCATATTCCCCCCTCATTCAGCCTCATTGTTCCCATTTTGGGTCTTTGACAACGCCAAGGCCTTTTCAGCCTCAAAGCCTTTTTCAGAGTCTCTCCCCAGTTCCCCACCTTTCATCCCCCCATGCATGTACTTTTTGGGTTCTTTAGGTTTCAACTTTAATGTCACCACCTCCGAGAGGCCTTTTCTGACCACCTTATACTGTAATATGTCTTCCACTCTATTCTCCTTTTAAACACCCTATTTATTTCCTTCCTAGCACTTATCACAATTTATAAATGTTGTTCTGTCTTGCCTATTAGATTTCTAGTATATGGGTCTGTCATCTTCACTATCCTATCGCTAGCCCAGAACACAGCTTGGCATCAATACAAGCACCAACTAATATTTGTTGGGGGGCAAAAAAGTGAAACTCTTAAATCTGTTTACCTACAACTTCCATCCATTCTCTAGCAGAAAATCAAAAGGTACAGCCGTATTCCTTAATTTTAAAATAAAGAGAATAATACCTATTTTTTGTTTAATTATTATTAGAAGTGAAAGGATTTTACCATAAAGCCACTAGAGTAAGCATTTTGTCGCCATTGATAAATGGAGATGCATTGTGATATGATTTTAAGTGAAAAAAGGTATAAAAACATAGACACCAACTACGTAAAAATGCGCAAACAATCCAGAGAATAAGGAGCAAATTGAGATTTAGTAATAGAGTTAGCTTTATATTTACTGAGTATTTTCCTCTGTGACATTAAGGGAATAATTTTTTTTTCTTTTTTTTTAAGAAAGAGAGGTGGTAGGATCTCCCCCTGGGCTCTGGTTTATCTATGTGAGTTCAAACCAATAAAAAGGGACCAATAGTGAACGATAGGACATAGAGAACAGGGAATCAAAGGACACAAAAATAAAACACATACTGAGGAGGAAATGGGAAGTGATGAGCAATGAGGTTAAAAAGAAGCCAGGCCAGTGCCATAGAAATACATCCAGGATTCAGTCCTTTAGAGTTTCACCAAGTTCCGAGCCCTAGCTTGAGAAAGATTTTGCAGGAGAGGTGTCTTTTCGAAGCACAGTCCCAAATCCCCACCAGAATCACCTGGAGGTGCTTAGTAAAAATAAAGCAGATTCTTGGGACCCTCCCTAGAACTGAGTGCAATGAAGAGGGTCGGAACCAGCAGTGTGCGTTTACCTGTCTTCCTGGGTGACTTCTAAGCTCACTGAAGATCCACTGGTCCACACCACCTCTGCTCTATGAGACTTAAACAGAGCTAGGGATCCTTCCAGATTTGTACCCAGCCAGCACCAGGGCTCTGCATTCTAAAAGCCAAGCTGATTAAGATGAGAGGCTGCAGCTCACAAGTTTTGGGGCAACCACATTGGCAGTAAGACATGAGCTCTGTGCTCTGGCAGGAAGTGGACTGGCAATAAAACTCTGGAGGCATGAGAAGTATCAAAACCAACACTTCAAGCCCTGTACATCCTGCTTCTACCCACCCATCCCACCCACCATCAAGTTTCTCCATAGGGAAGATTCCCTTGGGATATAATCCATCTATAGATAATTCAGACAAAGAATTCGAAACTGAATTCATCTGTCAAATTTGCAATTAAAAAAAAAAGACAAGAAGCAAAAACTCAAATTGATATTGTAGAATCTCATAGAAGAAAGTCCCAAAGGAAAGCAGTCTCCTGATTCAAAGATGTTTTATATCATTTACTCACACACATATACACGTTCTCTTCACCTAAGCACTTTTAGGTCTTATTTAATAGTTATATATTATAAATACTACAGTTGTTAGACTGGAGAACCGAGCTCCTAGGGTGGTGGTTCTCAGACTGCTCCCTGAAGGTTCCAGTAGCAGCTCTAAGGACCGCATCTCTGAAACCGCAGTAAACCCTGTGAGATAACCCCCCTGAGGAGTTATCCCCATTGCTCAGTAGGGGTTTGCCCCGCTCTCAGCCCTGAGGAGCAGAGCCTGAATTCCACAGCTTGTAAATCCAGGCTCTTTTCCTCTTTGCCTCTCCTTGGAAGCTCAAAGTTACAAAACATTTTCTTAGCCTAACATACTAACAACATGCAAAACCTTTGTATTCCAAAGTTGACTTTAATGCAGTGCTACAATGATTATTCCATTCCCAATCAGAACAAACTCAGCATGGCTAGGCCTGAGTGGCTCCACGTGGCATCCTAGAGCTCTCCTTTGAAGACAGGTTTGCATTCTCTGCAGGCGTAATGATGACTCTGTCCTTCATATAATCCCAATAACAGCTGACATCTCTGAAGGAGAAATTATAACATCTAAAATGTATTGAGCATATTATTCTGTACACGTCCAGCACCATTTGAAACATTATCTCATTTAAGGCAGGAGTTTTCTATCATCCCCAATTTACAGATGGGGTTGGAGGAGGGTGGAGGCCATAAGGAGAAGTCTCTAAGCCCACCAAAGGCTTCAGCAGCACCGCCTCTCTGCCCCTAACCGCAGGAAACTAAGAACCATGGAAAAGGAGAAGATTGCTTTTGATCGTACGCATTTATTTACTAGCTCTAGGTGGGCCCAGGAGAGAAAGCAAAAGCTAAAACTAGTAGCCCTCCTTACTACTGGAAGTCTCTTATGGTCAATAGATGAGATAGTTGGAAAGAAAGCTCCTGCTGATCTGAGCACATGGAGGGAGTTGGTCAATATGCAGGTCACACAAGACACTGATTACCAGGGCTCTGCAGGTTGCAGGTCAGGGTCCTGGTACGACAGCGTTGGCATTACTTAAAGGGGTTAACTGAAAAGCATTTATCAAAGGGACTCTGCCCAGGGTGTACACAAGGTTATAAGAGCAGATAAGGGTTGGTGAAGCACCCTGGGAGCAGCAATTGCTGGAAGCCTTTATCTATCCTAGCTCTAAAGAAGCGAGGATAGCAAGCAGTGTAACTGGGGCTGAGAGACAGCTGAGGCAGAGAAGAGGGCCCACATCCTAGCAGCTGGAGTCTTAGAGAAACGTTGTCCCTGCTAGAACCATGCGGCGGCAGGGATGAGGGCCATGGAGCAGGTAAGTACCTGGACCTCTCTGTTCTCCTGCCCAGTGAGCCCTGCTGGTGCCTCCCATTGGCCAACTCCAACCAGAAGCCCAAGGACAAGGAGTCCTGAGTGATGTAGTCCATAGAATTCAGCTTCCCAGGGTTCAGGGATAGACAGAGAAGGGCAAGAAATGGACCTAGGGGCTCGGGCGGAGGCAAGCAGAAACTGTCAGCCCCAGCCAGAACTTCACAAGGACACTGATCTCAGACTCAGACCGGTGCCCGGTCCTCCACACATTGTTTGTGCATTTGCCTTATGGATGCCCAGGAAGTTATTTTAAAACCAAAGTAGTTTTTTACCAAGAAGCTTGAAGAGAAAGAAAAGACAGCCTCCTTGGGTTTAGCCAACAACCTAAGCGGTTTAACACCCTTCTGCTGTGTTAATGTCCAAGCGCTAATGAACAATCACTTTGGCATTAGAGCTGTTGAACACAATCCTTGGGCGAATTTCACACTTGCTAATGAATCAATCCCTGTGCTTCTAGAAACTGCTGAGCCAGACTTTGAGGACCTAGAGGTAAATGGGTGACCTAGTTTACTTGGAGCGTGAAGTTCTGCTCCAAGTGGTTCTTTAGAGCTAACCCTCCTTTGAATGGGCCACCAAAGCCAATACGGGGGAGAATATTTTCCTGCCTTACCCTATCCTACAAATAATGGGCCAGACATGCACTAGTATTTCCGTTGGGTGTTCCTCTCTGGGGATCCGAAGAACACAGTAGCTGGCAAGTTGCTGACAGTCTGGAAAGAGGCCATTAGTTGGAAGTACAGTATTGTGAGAATTATCTATTTGGTTGTTGGATGGCCAAACTAAGCAGGCAAGAGGCGAGTACAATAGTGAATTCTAAAAACCTGATGCTGGAGTGGGTTAACCCCCAGAACATCCGGATTGGGGTAGCCCAAAACAAAGAAGTCCTGTCTTCCTAGTTCCTTTGTTAGGAGTCTAGTGAGAGAGACATTTGGGCAGACAAAAATGGGATCCAGTTCCCACCCCTCATTCAGGTCCTTCCGCCGAGTGTATGAGACCCTGTGGAGTACACACACGTCCGTGTGTCCTGAGCCAAGAAGGACTCTGCAGCAAAGAGGAATGGTGATTCTTATACTGGGCTTTAGGATTTTATATTCTTAGGTCTTCCCCATGCTGGCCCTGGCATTATCTTAAAACACAAAACACACAAAGGGTGTCTGTCTGTTTTTCTCTTCTTATTTTACCTTCTCTTTGTTTTTTACCTGTTTGTCTCAGTGCTAATGAAAATCGCCAGTGCCGCATTCTTAGAAATCTACTATTAGTGCATGAAAGTTCTCCCATCTAGTTCTTGGGAGTGGGGGTCATTTTTCCCATACAACTTTGTCCCCTATTCTTCCAGCCCTGACCTAGGAGGTCACCTTCATGCAAATGTGGACAGTTCAACCTCCAGGGTCATTTCTTTTTTGCGTTGACTCTCTGATTAGCCTGGACACATCCATAAAAATGACCTTAGAGGGTAGGCACCCAACCACCAGAACTCCCAGTGTTTCCCATCAGACCGTTCCTGATAACTCTAAGCAACTTCCAACAGGGGAAAGAGGCAACCTCAGACTGTATCAAAGGAAGCTGTGTGGACCCACAAATCTCCTGGCCTCAGGAGGAAGTCCACAAAATAAGCATAGTCTTGATTTACAGTCGTGGTAGGCATTGAGCTGGTGAGCTGGTCGTCATACAGGCAATCACCAATTAGCAGACAGATTTTTATTTTAAAAATATATATATGTATATACATTATGTACAATGTATGTATTAAGTTTTAGGATATGTGTGTATAGTTTTTATATGCATTTTATTAGTCTTATAGAACTCAAAACATAATTTCTCCTAGAGGCAATGTTCCAAATAGTGGTTAAGTTTGCAGCTAGCCTACTATAGAATTGTTTTTGGGAAAACTGTGCTCCCCATGTCAGCTTGAAACTCAGAATGAAAGAAACATTTCTCCATGTTCTCCTTCCTATAGTTTCAGGGACAGAAATGACTTCTGTTCACATCAGAAACAGTATCATAAACAGCTCCTTTCCATTGAATGTGCTGTGTGCTATGACTGATGCCTAGGTGGCTGTGGGAGCCCAGCCTCGTCTGCCTTCCTGGACCTAGGCTGTTGAGAGAAGGGGAGGCTGATGACACCGTAGCTAAAGAATTAAGCTCCCTGGCTTTGTCAGCAGCAAGAAGGAAGCCCCCTGACTTGGGGTCAAAAAGAGGACACCCTTCCCGCTCTGCCACCATGGTAACCATTTCTGTGTCAGGAGCATGTTTTAGTCCAGAGCCTGTTGGGCAACCAGCAGCGCAGATCAAGTGTTAGAAAGTCCATTGTTAAGGAGCTTTTCTTCCAGCCTTTTCCCCTTTCCACAGCAGACAAGCAGGTCACCAATTTCCATGTTGACATTTCTCCCATTCCTTCTGTAGGTGAAAAGCATGGCCCAGTATGTACATAACATGGACAAACGGGACAATTTTCGGAGGACTCGTTTTTCCGACCGTTTCAAAGATGACATAACTACTATTGTTAATGTGGTCACCTCGGAGATTGCAGCCCTTTTAGTAAAACCTCAGAAGGTAACCGTGTCATTTACTGTTTACTTTCTAAATTTTTTACCTTGAGCGTATGTTATTTTCACAATCAGAGAGAAATGAGCATCATCTTAAAACAGTAATTAAAATGTAACTAACTATATGTGGCAACTAAATGCTTATATTCTCCTGGACAGGACCCTGGGACAGGGCTGGGAGATTGCCATAAAAAATTGCAGTACGAAATTGCAATAGTTTAAATTATTGTATCAATGTAGATATAACAGAGAATATTCTTATTCTTAGGAAATACACCCTGAAGTATTATGGTGCAAATGGGAACATTTGCAACCTACTGTCAAATGGTTCCGGAAAAGAATTGTATGTATGGAGGGAATGATAAAGCTAAACGTAAAATGCCAAGTGTTAAAGAATCTGGTGAAAGGGCATACAGGAGTTCTTGTACTATTCTTGCATCTTTTCTGTAAGTTTGAAATTATTTCAAAAGAGAAAGTAAAAAAACAAAATAAGAAAAGTTTAGAGGGTAACTATAAAAGTTGAGGCAGCCATGGCAATTATTAAAACCTTTATCATTGTTAAGAATTTGTATAATACCAAGAAGGTTTCCATTTGGTTATTTCTCTTGGCAAACTTTGAGAGAGCAGCAGTGTTATCTCCATTTTGGCAGGCATGAAAAATGAGGCACAGTGAGGTTGATCAATTTTCCAAAAGTCACACCGCTAGCAGCACAGCCAAAACTGAAGTTGCTGAGCCCAGAATATTCAGACAGTTACATAAACCATCCAGGAGTGGCCCACGTGGAGGATGCTGGGAGCACAAGGACTTGCCCCTCAGTGATACTGTGGAAGCTTCTCTGTCAGGTCTCCATCCACCCCAGTGGCTGGTCAGCTTGGCCTGAATTTGCAAAGTGCACGTCATAACAGGAAGAATGTATTTTCAAATCATATTTTCAATAGTGTCAGAGAAAATTGATTTATCATTCTGAGAACAGAAGACATAATCATGAAAAAATGAATCCCAATTGCTCTGAAGTGCTGTAAAACCCCTCATAAATATGAGCACTGAGAAGTATTAAAAACAAAAACTCTGGCCTCAATTCATGCAAGAGTTCACTCTGCCGTGTCTAACTCTGACCTCTCTTAGGCTAAGAGCGCTGCCTAATTGGAGAAAAAAATTTCTTAGGTAAAAACAGATTCTTTTATCCTGATTAGGTTTTCTGCAATAATCCTTATGAATTAAGAATCTGTCTTATTGAAGATAGTGAATACATTTCAAATTGGTTTTACCAAAATAGTAATTACCAGAATCAAATAAATTATGGTAGAGCCAGATGAAGAAATACAAGGCAGCCATTAAAAACTAGTTTTGAAGAAATATTACAAATGTAAGAAAATGTTCATAATATAATATTGAATGAAAAAAATTAGGACCCAACATTGTACTCGGAGAACGAGCTCAATTATATACGTATAAATATACACACAGGAAAAAGGACTGGAAGGAATGTAACTAAATATACGGTAGATAAAGAATTACTTGATTCAATCTAACACTCCTGGCATCAATTACGGGCTAAATTGTATTTGCTACAATTTTACAGGGTGACCTGCTTTGCTCAGTGTCTCTTAGAAGGACACTGGCTGAAAAGAAGGACCTGTCTCTCCCAGCTTTCCCACCAGGGACCTGGGAGTTCATGACTGGGGCTTACCACAAAATCATTTGAGTGTTTGTTTGTATGTTTGTTTTTAAGGAAAACGAACAGGCGGAAAAGATCAACATCAGCCTGGCTTTCTTTTTGTATGACCTTCTCTCACTCATGGATCGTGGCTTTGTGTTTAACCTCATCAAACATTACTGCAACCAGGTGAGTGTTCCCTGATAGCCATGGTGTCCTTGCTTCCTTCTCATCTGATGTGGCGCTCCCTGCCATGGGATGCTATCGTATTCATTCCCAAGTTAGACAGTTTGACTCTTGTACATTCTGGGTTTTGTGGTCCTTTCCTCACGTCATTGGTTTTGTGTCGTGGACATCCCTAGACACACTCCTTTCATGGGTTCCTGGAGCATTTACCAACCCAGCATGGAAGGCTCAACAAGTAAATCTATGGGAATTGAAATTTAGTAGTGATATGATCTGCCTTTTTCAGTTTAACATTTAAAAGAAATTACATGACTGTAGCATTCAGTCTTTGACCAGGTACAGAATTCAAAGTATGACGTCTCTTTTCACGTATTAGGGTAATTAATTAAATTGTGGTTGTGAAATTCTGACTTTAAAGAACTCTGATAAAATCAGTCAAAGAGACTGAATTTCACTGAGCACAAAGCAAATATTTTATAATCCAAGAGCATCTTATCAGTGTGATCTCCCCAAACTTTTAAATGGAATTCTTCTTTTGTCCACTGTCCCCCTCAAACTGTCCCAACAATAGCAATATAAGTAGCAGTTATTATTGTTGCTACTCCTTTTCTTCCATATCCTACTCTAGCCACCAGTACCACTATCGTTGCCATCATCACCACTTTCTGCCACCGTTGTCATCGCCTCCCACTCCCACCATCACCATCTCCATCATCAGCACCTCCACCTTCACCATCACTGTCGCCACCACTGGTTTTCCCCTATGGATCAGGCACTGTGTTAAGCACTTTATAGAAATTGTATCCTTTAGTCCTTGTGAGGTGTTATTATCAACATTTTGCAGATGATAAAAACTGAGGTTTAGAGGCGTTATGTAACTTGTCCAGGGAGGAAAGAGCCATGTCTACCTAACTCCAAGGTACAGTGGACTAGTCACTCTGTTCTGCCAGAACTAGCTCTCTGTGGTTCATCCCTTAGTGACTTAAAAGTCATTCAACTTCTATGGGTCCCATTTCCTCATTTGTAAAATAAAACGATCTCCTCCCCCCCGCCCCCCAAAAAAGATCATGGCTTTCCTAAAGAAACTCCTAATAAGGAAGCTGACTTATAAAAGAGAATCCTAAGGAAATTTCAGAAGTCCCAGAGCACCAACATCTTGTGCACCCTGGCATCTTGACCCTGGTGGATCTTCTCTTTCAGATTCCACCAGAATAGAGCGGTAGAGGACTATGCCATTCCGCTTTGCCATCCCTCTTAGGTGTTTAGGATTACAGGTTGTTGGATGGATTGCAACTGTAAATTAATCTGTTTTTCAAACTTTTAAGTTGGGCATATGGAAAGAAGATGCTAGAACAACACTATAGGCCCAGGGTTAGCTGCTGTTAAAGAAAAAAGTTACTCATGACACTTGTTAAACAGTAAGCCAGACTTCATTCACGACTATTATGATAGGTATAAGGACTACTGTGATGGGGTTTTGCAGTAGGAGGGAGAGATTGGGCTCAACTCTGAATATAACAAGGAAAAGGGAATTTATAGCCAAGGAGCAGGGTAGGGGTCAGTGGATGAAATATTACTGAGAACAAACACCAGGGGTAGGGTTGGATTCTGGCTAAACCAACCTAACAGGATTCTTACTGAAGGCAGACATGCTGTCTGACCATCGCCTGAGGGGGTCAAGGGTAAGAAATTTGGTCAGATATTGAGGGTGATCAGATATCAAGAGTGGGGATTCTGGCTAAAGTGATTTAGCAGAATTCTTGCTAAAATCAGGCCCTTGAGGAATGCCCAAAGGGCAGGCCTGTTTGAAAAAGAACCTAGAGGACCTTGACTAGAGTGTGGTCAAGGGGAGAATCTTTGTCACTGCTCACATGTGGGGAGTTTTCATTACCAAAAGGCAAAGAAAGCAATCAGACTAGATATTTATCTGCCCTGCAAAGGCACGTTTTAATTTTCTCGTTCTTTCCTCGCTTTTTTCTTTCCGTCTCTTTCCCTTTTTAATCCTTTCCCTTTCTTTGAAGTTAGAGCGTACTTGTAATTTACCCTCTTTCTCTCCCTCTTTTCCTCTCTCAGCTGCCAGAGACCCTTAGACTAAGAGACCTGTGTTCTAATTCCAGTGATGCCATGAAACCCCTCTGATTTTGGAGAGCTTCCGCATTTGGGGAAGTAGCTTCCTGGTCTGCAAAAAGACAAGGCTGGATTAATTTACTCAGGCTTTGGCATTCTGATTCTCTGCTCTATGTCTGCCAGAGACATCCACGGATATTACTTTGCACAATTGGTAGTACACAGGCCTAAAAAGATCACTGACCCCAGTCAGTGGTGATTTAAGTCATTGGTCCCAGCTACCTAGATACAGTATGAACATCATACCTGAGACAAGTTCTAATCTTCCAAAGTCCTCTGATTTTGTCCTTTTACGTAACCTGATTCAAACATTCCATCATGTTTTCTGTCATTTACAGACTTTGTGACCATGAGTATAAATAATCTTAGTCTTTTATTAGTCTTAACAATAGCCAAATCTAGTTTTTCAATTGCTCTGTGTCACTTTCAATCTGCCACTAAGTTAGCACCCATGCTTCGGAAGGGCCTCTGAGGCTACCACTGTGGGTCCTGACCTTTGGAGAGGATGTTTCAGAAAGTGCACCTTACTCTATTCTAAACATCACTCAAATTATTTTTGAAATTTCTGTCTTTAATGAAGTCTCAAGGGACCTATGAAAGGTACCTACAGTGTGGCCTTCTTTCAAGTGCACATATCTTATGCTTTCAAGTTCTGAGAGCTGACTTGACCCAACAACTCTTTGTGGGTGGTTATTCAGTGATAGGTATAAGACCAAGTTCTAATCAATTTGCTCATGGCCCCATTGGTCCAAAATCAGCCAGTAATGCACATTGGCCAAAGTGGGGGTTCTTGTTACTGTTCTTTCACAGCCATCTTATGTTTATTTTTTTCATAATAAGTAATGGTATTCGTTTCAAGTAAATGTCTAACTATGATTGATTCTGTAGGCAAAATGCCAGAACACAATGGTTTCTCCTAAAATGGCTGAAAATATGTGCTCATTTAAATTATATAGTTTATAAAACTACTCTTAAAGTGCATGAAGAGGAGGCATGTCTATTTGCAAGGACGCGATGCTCAGTTTCCTGTGCTGGGACAGGAGAGTGTTTATGAGGATGTACTGAGAGGCTCCGTCCATCAAGACCCTCCTTTCCTTACTTTGCCTTAAGAGAAGATGCCTCTGAGTCGCAGGCCCTAGAGTCTGGGTCCTTCGGTTGTCAGCTTACCTGAGGGAGGCAAGAAATGTCTTCCCATCTGTCGCCTTTGTTAGCTTCTCATTGCTTATTTCATGGTTGGTTTGTTTTAAGGAAGATTTTTCCTGAAAACTCTCCCAGCTTTCTCTTTCTTTCTCCTCTACTTCCTCCCCTCCAACTCTGGGCCAAACCCCTGGGCTTTTTTGCAAAGACTACATACTTTCCTAAGTAATTTGATGCCTTCATCTAGGCAACTGGTTTGAGAACTTCCCAATGGGGCCTTTAATTAGAGAACTACAAACGAACGCTTGTGGCCTTAAAGTCATCCTGTCATATTCCATTAGTTTTGTGTGGCCCCAGGTGGGGTCAACTCCTTTCATTTAGTTTCTCAGACACAGTGGGGTTTTTGTAAAATTAATTATATTATGTTACACTGGAGACGTACCTCCAGGTTATTTTCACCACAGGCTTGCCATGGTACTATAGATTTGACAAGGGTCAGGACAGGAATCCTCGTTTCGACAGCTGTTAGTCTAGAATTATTAAAGGGAACAGTAATAGAAGAAAACTTATTGGGCTTCCGTGTAATGCAGAGTTTGCCATCCATTGCACTGTCCCATTAATTTTTATTAAATTGATTGCCTGTATCTGAGGAGAAAGAATATTTTTGTGTCTGTCAACCTCAAAACCATTCACCTTACAGTAAACGTTTCTTTCCTCTTCTCATTTTTCTTTCCAGCTGTCAGCCAAGCTCAACAACCTTCCAACGCTCATTTCCATGAGGCTGGAGTTCTTGAGAATCCTCTGCAGTCACGAGCATTACCTCAATCTGAACCTTTTCTTTATGAGCACGGATACTGCTCCAGCATCTCCCTGTCCCTCCATATCTTCCCAGGTAATCGGCTACTGGAAGAATTATTCAAGCTATTTCATTTAATTAGCTTAGTTTAGTCGTTTATTCCTATATAGGTCGGTCTTCTTAATCAGAAGGCAAATCAAGCTCTTTAAACCAGATCAACTGATCCAGATACACACCCTATGCTCCCTGAAGTTGTACCATCTAACTAATCATTTTCAAGCTAGGTGATTGGTTTCTTCCTAGGCTCAAGGGTCCCTGCTGAGACCAAGTAGGACAAGGAATCTATATGTACTATGAAAATTTAGAAATTTGTAGAAAAGTCACGTATCTTCCTTTGTCTGACATTAGTCATCTTTCCACTTTAGCTTGACAGTCTCCTTTGCTCACTTCCCTTTTCCTAAACCCCAGCACTATAAAATTTATGAAATTGCAGTTTTCTTTATATTGCTTCCAAAATGATCTAATAGTGGTTTTTAACATGGACATTATATCGTTAAACTATCCTAGAACTTTCTGCAGATATTGTTATAGAATGGAATTCAGCACAAGTCCACCTTGAATCACATTCCAGATAATTTAGCTCTTGAAACGCTAAAAATATTTCATTATAAATTAATCAAATAGTTTGTTTTATATAGAGTGTATTTCTAACAAGTCTTGACTAGCCAAGAAAAGTAACATTTGTATTAATATTTAGAGACAAGGCTTTGACTGACGTGGCCAGTCTTTTTTTGCGGAACAATATTTCACTAGTTTCGGTGGGCCCCAAATTCTACAGGATGGTAAGAGGTATTATCCAAATACAGGATTCCAAAGTTAAATAAGTTTGCAAACCCTGTGTTAACAGGTTTCTTTTTAGGACATCATCCAAGAGTTTCTAAGTTGTTAATGTAAATTGTAAACGCCCGAGGGGTGAGGAGGAAGTGGGAGTCATTCCTAAAGTGATGCGACTATGGAAACCTTTTTCCCTCATAGATGTCTCAAGGGACTAGTGTCCTCTAGAAAAACTTTAAGGAAATGCTGTTGTATCGTCACATTACATTTACAGGTAGCTCAGAGCGGCAGGAAAGATTTCTCAATATTAGGTTCTATTTCTGTTGCATATTCCTTGATCCTAGCACAAAGGTGAAGTCTTGTCTTCTTAATTAAAAAACAATCTTAGCCATTCATGCCAGATGACATGATCCAGATGTGAGTTACATGACCGTCTTCTGGAGGAAGATTAGCCCTCAGCTAAGTACTGCCAGTCCTCCTCTTTTTGCTGAGGAAGCCTGGCTCTGAGCTAACATCCGTGCCCATCTTCCTCTAGTTTATACGTGGGACGCCTACCACAGCATGGCTGCCAAGCAGTGCCATGTCCGCACCCGGGATCCGAACCAGCGAACCCCGGGCCGCCGAGAAGCGGAACGTGTGAACTTAACCGCTGCGCCACCGGGCCGGCCCCTGAAGTCTTGTCTTCTTAATTAAAAAACAATCTTAGCCATTCATGCCAGATGACATGATCCAGATGTGAGCTACATGACCGTCTTCGTGTGAACTGGGGAAGATCTGGCTGACAAGGGGCAATTCCAAATATGCTAACTCTGCCCCACGTCCTCTCCCACAGCTCCCTTCCAACGCCCCAGAGAGTTAGCAACCCAGGGGCCAGGCCCAGCCTGCCCAAACCATAAAGGGTTTCCAGAGACACTGTAGATTCTCTTAGGGAAATATAAAGTGTGCCCCCAAGATAAGAGCACAGGAATTTCCTAGGGCTAGTAAACCTGACACTTCCCTGCCTGACGCCACTTCTAGTTCCAGGCCAGCAAAATTCAGAGAATGTGCATAAGCCACACACAGAAGTGTAGCTAAGTACACAGGGGCCTCAGATAAAGGGGGCAGATTGTTATGGAGGCATTTCTGCTCACGGCCACACCATTGGATTCAGTTCCTGTTTCCTTACATTCAAATGTTAGCCTAGGATTGTAATCTTCAACTTTTCATTTGGGGTGGGGAAGGGAGCGGTATTCATTTATGACAGAGCCTGAGTGCTTTATTTTCATCTTTCCCAACTGGCAGCCCTCCATCTGTGGGAATGGGAAAGCCAAGTGAACACTCGATACCTCAGTTTCCTCATCTGTCATGTGGAGATACCAGTGGTACCTGCCTCACTGGGTAGTGCTCACAAAGCCCAGCCGTAGCATGTGCTCAATAAATACTAGCCATCATGATTTTAATTCTAGTTCTTGATACTCATAGAACTGCTCCTTGCATTTCTGTAGAACTCAAGCTCCTGCTCCAGTTTCCAGGACCAGAAGATCGCCAGCATGTTCGATCTGACTCCGGAGTACCGCCAGCAGCACTTTCTCACTGGCCTTCTCTTTACTGAACTGGCTGCTGCCTTGGATGCTGAAGGGGAAGGGTATGTTTCTGACATTTAAAATGGAGTATGAAGCAAAAAAACAAAGATGCTCCTTACTAAAGATTGCAGTCTGACCTCTTGTGCTTGGTGAAATACTCTTTCACTAGTTCCAAAGAGTGGACGCATCTGTGTTTTGAAAAAATGGTACCAACAGGAAGGTGGAAAGGCATGTGGGAAGGAGAGAAAGCATAAAATGGCTTTTTTCAGCCACTTATTCACTGAGAAGAATTTGCCAATGCTAGTAAAGCAGGCTTCCCAGGGATGCTTTGATTAGTAAACTCCTCAGGAACAAAGCAATTTTAACACATGCCCCTGGGTAATAATCTGTGTGCACACAGAGGCAGCAGCAAGATGCCACTTGGCTCAATGCTGACAAAGGAAGTGGGTGCTGATGAGAGGGCAGTTGGACTATGTCCAGGTTGGGTTTCTTGCAAAGAGACCGTCCCAGACTAAGAGAGATGCCACAGGTCCAGGACTTATAAATCCTTTCACCTCTTATAAACCCGATCATCCAGGGGCATGTGGCAGTATCTAGCCTTGAAGTCAACAGACAGGGATGGTGGCAGACTACCCCCTTCTTCTTTCTTTCTCTCCCCATGCTCCATGAGCCATAGGATCAGAAAACCATTGCCTACCTGATTGGACAGAAGGAGACAATGCCTTCCAAAATATTATACATTCCATTCGGCAATTACTGAATGCCCACCATGGGGCAGACACAGTTGAGTGTTGGAGTATATCAGAGATAGTGCATAAAACAGACAAAATGCCCTCCCTCATAGAGCTCACCATTCAGGGACTCAGATCCCAAGATCATTAGGATTGGGAAATAATTTAGGTTCATCCCTTTGGTGTTCAAATTAGGCTTGCAGAATTGAAGGAAGTTGCCCCAAGTTACGTAGCAGAACCAAATCCAGAGTCTGGTCTCCTGAGTCCCTCGCTAGGTCCCACTCTCCACACCACAAATTCTGCCTGCCTGGGGACTATGCCTATAACTCATACAGTCTTTTCTTCCTCTGCTAAAGAAGTTTCTGGAATAAAGTATACTGGTTAATGGCAGCGTTTCTGTATGTTACAGATTTTTGTCTAATTGGAAGTTCTCAGTTCTCTCAAAGTGCTTATAACTTAGTGAAGGAAACAGGACATCCATGCAGGAAACAATTATAGGAGCACATCCGAGTTTGCGTAACTGCACTGACAAATGTACTCTAAGCACTTTGCCCATACTGATCTTGCCTAAGTGAATGCGTGTCTCTGTCACCTAGAAGGGCAGTGTGGAAATCTCATGTTCTTAGCTCTAAGTTCTGCCTCCTTCCAGAAATTCAGGTTCTAAGTGTATCCTTAGAGAGCTTCATTTTCCAAGGCTTCCATTTCGTCTTCTTCTCTCAACCCTAACTAAACTCCTCTCAGTTTTCTCAGCAGAACTTTCTACCCTATAACTAACATAAATTTCCAAAGCAACACCAAGTGCCCTGAGTCATATGCTGAGAAGGAGATTTGAGCACCTAGAAAATTGCCTTCATCTGCAAACACACACTTTTTCTTGATTGTCCTTTAATAGCACTGCTTTAAGTGATGTCTGAAAGTACTCTTTGGTATTTACATTAGCAGTAGTTTCTACTTTCCATTTCCTTCTAGTGAGATGTCTAAGGAAACAGCCCAGACATCTGTTTTGATTTCTTGTTAAAATTGTTCACATAATTTTACTAGCAACAGAGTAGAGTATGTTCAGATGTCATCATGTAATTATGTTCAATCAGATAGATACACTCTTCAAACACACACACCCTTGGTACCTTCTCTACCCCCCAGACGGTAACTAATTAAGAGTGTCATTCCTTTGGCAACGCAATAATCCCTGATTGCTGAGTTGTCAGTTATTCTCCTGGGAAGTCATTAGAAATACTGTCACAGACTTTACCATGTGGGGCTAAAACCTCAGAAAAATCTTATGCTTTAACAATACTTGCTCTGGATCAATACTTCCTTTTCTGCCAAGACAATTTATAGACTCACCAACACCTGCGCATCTGTGGTGCAAGGGCCAGTGGCACACATCTCAGTACCTGGACCCATGCAAGGAACCATGGCTCCAGTTTCTCATGGATCTCCCTAGAACCGCCCTGACCTCGAGGTGTCCACAAATGTCCACATATCATTAAATCCATAGTGTTCTACAAGCATGTGGGAATTATCTAGCATCTTTGTGTTACGCTACCAAATATTTAAAGAATGAATTCCTATCCTAACACACTCTTCCCATAAATACAAGAGGAGATAACACTTCTCAGCTTATTCTGTGTGGCCGGCATTACCGAAAGCAGATAAAGACATCACAAGAAAGCTGCAGACCAATATGAATATAGAAGTAAATATTCTCAACAAAATACTGGCAAACTGAATCCAACGATATACAAAAAGGATTTATCATAGCTAAATAGGATTTATCACAGGAATGCAAGATTGGTTTAACATCTGTAAATCAATTGATGTAATACACTATACAAATAGAATACAAGACGAAACTCGCTTACAGTCATCTCAATAGATGAAGAAAAAGCATTTGACGGAATTCAATACCCCTTCCTGTTAAAAACACTCAGCACATCCTATAGGAATATAAGAGAATTTCCTCAATCTAATAAAGGGCATCTATGAAAAACCCACAGCTAACATCATATTTATTAGTGAAAGACTGAATATTTTCCTTCTAAGATCAGGAACAAGACAAGAATGGCCACTCTTGCTACTTCCTTTTTTTTTTTTGAGGAACATTAGCCCTGAGCTAAAATCTGCCACCAATCCTCCTCTTTTTGCCGAGGAAGACTGGCCCTGAGCTAACATCCGTGCCCATCTTCCTCTACTTTATATGTGGGACGCCTGCCACAGTATGGCTTGCCAAGCAGTGCCACATCTGCACCCAGGACCCAAACCAGCAAACCCCAGGCCGCCGAAGCGGAATGTGCAAACTTAACCACTGCGCCACCAGGTTGGCCCCACTCTTGCTACTTCTATTCAACCCTGTAGTGGAAGTTCTACCCAGGGCAATTAGGTGAGAAAATGAAATGAAAGTCATCCCTATTGGAAAGGAAGAAGTAAAACTCTCTCTATTCACAGATGATATGATTTGTTTATAGAAAATCGTAAGGAACCCAGTAAAAAACTATTAAAGGTAATAAATGAGTGCAGCAAGGGTGCAGGGCACAAAATCAATGTATAAAAATCAATTATATTTCTATACACTTGCAATGAACAATCTGAAATGAAATTATGGAAACAATTCCATTTGAAGTAGCATCAAAAAGAATAAAATTCTTAGGAATAAATTTAACAAAATAAGTTCTAGACTTGTACACTGAAAGCTGTAAAACACTTTAGACAGAAACAAAGAGATCTAAATAAATGGAGAGGCATAATGTATTCATGGATCAGAAGATTTAATATTGTTAAGATGGCAATACCCCCTGAATTGATCCACAAGTTCAAGGCAATTCCTCTAAAAATTCCAGCTGGCTTCTTTACAGAAATTGACAAACTCATCCTGAAATTCATGTGGAAATTCAAAAGACCCATTATAGCCAAAACAAACTTGAAAGAGAACAAAATCAGAGGACTCACATTTCCCAGTTTCAAAACTTACTACAAAGCAAAAGTAGTCAAGGCTATGTGGTTCTGACATGAAGATGAATGACATCTATAGTATATTGATCAATGAAATTGAATTAAGAGTCCAGAAATAAATCCTCACATTGATAGTTACTTGGCTTTTGACAAGAGTGGCAAAACAATTCAATGGGAAAAAAAATGTTTTCAAAAAATGATACTGGGATAACTGGATATCCACATTCAGAAGAATGAAGTTGGACCCTATCTCACACCATATATGAAAGTTAACTCAAAATGGATCAAAACCCTAAAAGTAAATGCTAAAACTATAAAACTCAGAAGAAATCATAGGGATAATCTTAATGAAATTGGACTAGGCAATGGTTTCTCAGATCTGACAGCAAAAGTACAAGCAACAAAGAAAAAATAGATATTAGATTTCATTAAAATTACAACTTCTGTGATTTATAGGACATCATCAAGAAAGTGAAAAGACAATATACAGGATGGGAGAAATATTTGCGAATCATAGATCTAATAAGGGATTTGTATCTAGAATATATTTTTTAAATCTTACAACTTAATAATAAAAGGACAAATACCCCAATTTTTTAAAGGGAAAAGGATTAGAATAGACATTTCTCCAAAGAATATATGACCAATAAGCACATGAAAAGATATTCAACATCATTAGCCATTAGGGAAATTCATATCAAAACCAGTTAAGGGCGGCCCCATGGCTGAGTGGTTAAGATTGTGCGCTCTGCTTCAACAGCCCAGGGGTTCACAGGTTTGGATCCTGGGCGTGGACATGGCACCGCTCATCAGGCCATGCTGAGGTGGCTCCCACATAGCACAATCAGATGGACCTACAATTAGAATATACAATAATGTACAGGGGGGCTTTGGGGAGAAGAAGAAGAAAAACTGGTTAAATACCGTCTGTCTTAGTTCCTTTGGACTGTAATAACAAAAGTACCATAGACTGGGTGCTTATAAACAACAGAAATTTATTTGGCACAGTTCTGGTGGCTGGGAAGTTCAAGATCAAAGCACTGGCAGATTCTGTGTCTGGTGAGGACCCACCAGATCATAGATGGCCATCTTCCCTCTGTCTCCTCACATGGCAGAAGGGGGCAAGGGAGCTCTCTGGGGTCTCTTCTATAAGGGCACTAATCTCATTCATGAAGGCTCTTCCCTCATGACCTAATCCCCTCCAAGGCCTCACCTCCAAACACCAGCATTTTGGGGATTAGGTTTCAACCTATGAATTTGGGAAGGACACATTCAGTCCGTCGCACCTTCATACCCACTAGGATTGCTATAATAAAAAAGACTGATAATAACAAGTGTCGACAAAGAGAAAATGGAACCTTCATCCACTGCTGGTGGGAATGTAAAATGGTGTTGCCACTGCTGAAAACAGTTTGGTGGTTCCTCGAAAGGTTAAACATAGAGTTACCATATGATCCAGGAATTCTACTCTGAAGTATCTATGCAAGAGAAATAAACCTTATATGCACATAAATATGTGTACATGAATATTTATAGCAGCAGTCATAATTTTTAATAGGCAAAAATTGGAAACAATCCAAATGTCCACTAATTGATGACTGGATAAATAAAATGTGATATATTCGTACAGTGCAAAATTGTTCAACAATAAAAAGGAATGAAGTACCCATGCTACAAGGTGATGAACTTTAAAACATGCTAACAGCAGCCCCACGACTAGGACACAGGCAATGTCTCTGGATTCTACGCACTTCTACCCTGTTTTGCTTGGTTTTCCTATTGTCACCCATTGTTTAGGAGCATTCTGGTCAATCTCCCTTCACCATAACCTCTAGCTTTCTGTGTTGTGCCAACAGGATCAGCAAAGTGCAAAGGAAAGCTGTCAGTGCCATCCACAGCCTGCTAAGTTCTCACGACCTGGACCCGCGTTGTGTCAAACCAGAGGTGAAGGTCAAAATTGCTGCCCTTTACCTGCCATTGGTTGGCATCATTTTGGATGCTTTGCCGCAGCTCTATGACTTTACAGGTAATGATGCCTTCTGTTTCCTTCTTTGGATTGATGGGGGCCCCTGCCAAATGCCCCACTGGAATAAGGTTTGTCCTTAGCTCTGGGCTGCCACGCCTGTGTGAGTAATTCTCCATGCCAGTGCTCTCCAGACCTGTTTAACACAGGCCCCAATCGGTATTTTCTTAAAGAAGCACATGGCCCTGTGTATGTTTTTTATTTAGAAATTATTTATTTGTTTATTCATTCATTCACTGGTCTGCTGGTATACAATGAACTTTGTAAACCGTACACCACGAAAGATGAAATAATAATAGAATTTCTCTCTTTAGAGATTGCTGCTCTAACGCCTTGAAATAAAAGTGTTCCTTCTCTTTTCTTTTATGAATGGTTAAGCAAAGAGGCAGACTCAGATGAACCTATACAATCGTTCCATGCCAAAAAATATCATGGTGTCTTTCAGGATTAGGAAATTCTGCCATGGCAGATGAATTTTGCCTTTGGCACTAAGGCTGGTTCTAAGGTTGGAAGTCAGCATCTCCCACTTAGCAGCAAGAGGAAGGGATACCTTGTCTGAAAGGGGATGGCGCACCTCCTGAGTTTATTTGCATATTATGGTGTGGATTAGGGGATGTAGACAAATGAAACTACCCGAACCTGAGAAAAACAACCCCATCCGCCTACCTCGCCCCAAAACACACACATGAAAGATTCCGATCGCTTCAGAGTAGTTCTTGCTTTTCCCTCAACTCAAGGGGAGTTCTTAGAAATTACCATGCCACTCTCTTGACTGATGCCGGACGCTGAGGGCTGCTTGCCTGAGCCCAGCATCCTTGCAGGCAGCTATCCTTGGAATCTTGGAACTATCCAGGTTTTCCTGCTTACTCCAAATGCAGAGTTGCACATGTGACTACGTTACCATTGTGGTGACAATTTTTAGCTCATAAAAATGAGCCCCAAAACATAGGCAAGGAAATTAAAGAAGGAAGCTTGGACACAGGGGTGAGTGGGCTGTACAGTGAGATGCACAGAGCTTCCTCCGGTAGTGCCCGACTGGAGGGCAAATTGAGAACAGAGTTGTCTTCAAAATTTAAGGATGCATTTCAGAGCATGGCAGGTGACTTGCAGGCCATATTTAGAATCTTCACCTGGAAGTTTCTAGAAAGTTTCATTCGAAAACCTATGACTTGTTTGTTCCCCAAGCAGGATACCACCTTAGCACACATTCTCCAAAGCTTCCTTGTTGATTAGAAATTTTCCAAATCAACCACTTTGGATCAGAACCTTTCAGCACTTGGTCTTTGAGCCTTTTAAATCTCAGTGGTTTCTTTCCGTATGCAATGAACTTTATGGCCATGATGTAGCTGACAAGTGGGAAGACAGTTAAAGTATTCTATTATTATAGGTAATATTATTACAGTGCATCTATTACATATGGAATCTTTAGATTGATAAACTAATAAGAATATGGTCTTTAAAAAAAGATACAGCTGAATTTAAATTCCAGCCAATTTATTACTATACCCTTGGGTATACTATATACCCTTGAAAAATTCCCCAGCCTTCCAGTGACATCTCTTCCCTTTCCTCAACTGTAAAAATGTGTTAACAATGTCTACATTTTAAGGGTGTGATAAAGATGAAATGAGAGATCACCTAAAAAGCATTTAATGCAGCAAATGTTTATATCCGTCCCCCCTTTTCCTATAACCATGACCCTACGCGTATTTAGGGGAAGTAAGAATGCATCCTCAAATTAATCCTGATAATGATATCATTGTATAATTTCTATGTGCTATTCATTTTACCATTTGTTTCAAAATCCGGTTTCCTTAAAAAGCAATGGTAAATTATTATTTTAAAAAATTGAGTTCTCAAAAAAAATTGAGTTCTCTTTTCAGAACTTTGGTAGATAAAAATACTGTTCGCATTCTAATTTTTCTGAGAAATTGAAGGTCCAAATACTTAAAATGTTGACAGGTCTAACAAAATATGAGTTTTTAATTAACCAGTTGCAAATGTTTTAACACACTTTTCTAAGAACTGCTTAAACAAATACTCTTTCTGTGTGTGTAATTGGTGGTATTCTTAAAAACCAACCTTTTAAATGGTGGGTGCTTTTTTGTTTGCATACATCTAGATCTATGTATAAATATAGATATGTCTATATTACATAGATACAATAAACTAACATTCATCCCAAACATTTGAAATTTAATAAATTATTGCTGAATTTGTGATAATAGCTTATTATTCAATAAAGTACCTGTTTAAATCTGTAATTATAGGTTCATTTCTATTTGGTCATTATTTAAAATATATGAATAAATTTTTTAAATATTGCAAGTAACAGGAAAGTGTTATGAAAGCTTTGAAAATTTTTATTTTTATAATTTGAAAAATTAGTTTTTGCCTAATCTTGTGCTGGACATTTTGGCTTTTTTATTGGCCGGCCTGCATTTTCCTATGGATGGTAGCAGATAATGCTAAACATTTGTCAGGTTTAAAATTACTGTGCTGACTTAGTGACTAATAAATACCAGTCATACATTGGGTATTGGGTAGGGGACATAGAGAAACACTACCTTTGGCTTGACATCACCAAAGGTTTTTTTTAAGAATTTTTCTAGAGCAGTTTTAAATTCAAAGTAAAATTGAGGGGAAAATACAGAGATTTCCCATATACTTCCTGTCCCTACACGTGCATAGCCTCCCCTATTATCAGCTTCCCCCACCAGAGAAGTACATTTGTTATAGTTGCTGAACCTACACTGACACAATGTAGTCACCCAAAGTCCATAGTTTACTTTAGGGTTCACTCTTGGTGTTGTATATTCTAAGGGTTTGGGCAAATGTATAATATGTATCCATCAGTGTAGTATCATACAGAGTAGTTTCTCTGCCCTAAAATTCCTCAGTTCTCTGCCTCTTGATCCCTTTCTCCCCACTAACCCCTAGCAACTACTGAATTTTTTACTGTCTCTGTAGTTTTCCCTTTTCCAGAATATCATATAGTTGGAATCCTACAGTACGGAGCCTTTTTAGATTGGCTTCTTTCACTTAGTAATATGCATTCAAGTTTCCTTCATGTTTTTTCATGGCTTGATAGCCCATTTCTTTTTAGAACTGAATAATATTCCATTGTCTAGATGTACCACAGTTTATTTATCCATTCATCTACTGAAGGACGTCTTGGTTGCTTCCAAGTTTTGGCAGTTATGAATAAAGCTGCTATAGACATCTGTGTGCAGATTTTTCTGTAGACCTAAGTATTCAGCTCCTGTGGGTAAATACCAAGGAGCAAGACTGCTGGATCATATAGTAAGACCAATGATGTTTTTATTGCAGCTGCAGATGCCCGTAGTGGAAAAAATCGCTCCAATGGCTCAGATGAAGAACAAGAAGGGACCAGTGCCATTAACCAGAATGTGGCACTGGCCATAGCTGGGAATAATTTTAATTTGAAGACGAGTGGAACAATGCTATCTTCCTTGGTATGTTGGTGCACATTTCTGTGGTTTATTTTTTGTTTTGTGTCTTTTCCCATCATCTTCTGATGGGCTCATTCTTACATTCGCCCAGAACCCAGCATCATAGAGCAGGCAGTGAGATTTCTGCCTCCTTGCTCGACGCTGGAAGAAATCGTTGTGGGGCTGGCAACTGTGGAGGGAAATGGCACATGAGGCGGCACACAGTCAAACAGAGTCTGGCAACCGCAAATTGAGTTCAGGCAATCTCAGTAGTGCCAAGTTCAAGGCTCAGAAAACCAGGAAAGAGGGGAAAATCTGAGACCACTGCAAAGGAGGTCAAACCAAGGCTCCCTCAGGTGGAAGGCTTGAGCTATGTTTGTTCTCTGTGTTCATCATTCCTACTGTGTCTGCCTCCAGAAAAAGATTGAAGGGGGCCAGTCGCTTGGTAGAGCCCTTCTTAAGCAAAAGACTTCAGCCTTTCTAGGTCCCCAGGGGGCCTAAGCAGAGTTGTTTGTCTCTGTCCTTCTGCACAGACTCTGTGGGCTTAAGGGGGCGTCCTCCAGGAGTACAACCTCTGATTCATCTGAGGTGGATCTGTCTCTGTTCCTCAATGAGCTCTGGCTGTCCCTTTGTCAAGACCGCACTACATCCTCCAGCTTAATTTAACTTGGCGTTTCAGTGTAGGGTATAGATCTGCAGAGAACTCAGTTCTCTCCTGGGAAGGCAGCATCTAGACCTAACTCATCTTTACTGGAAGACTTTCTCCTCTTCCCTCCGGCACTTAGTAACCCCCATTCCCCAGCACACCCCCATGCAAGTTGGAGAGCAAGGAGGTAAGAAAGAGAAAAGACACTTGAGATTTGACATCACTCATCCTATAGTTTGATCAATATTGTGTTTTATGACCTCCTCCCCCTTTCTAGTATCCTTCTTACCAAAGTTAGGGGCTTGAGGCAGGGGGTGTCTTTTCCATGGTTATTTGCCTCTACTGGAGACACTCAGATTCCCAAAGTTAACCCATTGAAGGGGATTCTCTGTGAAGTTATAGTACACCTAAAGATTTCATTTCTCCTCGTCACCCTACTCAGAAAAACCAAAGTTAGAGTAACTTCATAAGCCCTCTCATTCCCATCCAAAAGTAGCAGTCCCCTCCCACACTCACGACTACCTCGCTGCGGTTTCCCCGCTGCATTCCATTGGATATTAGCTGCGCCACGTGAATCAAGGGTGCAGCCACATATTGTTCTTTGGGTTAATTTGATGAGTAACACAAAGTGTGCTCAGCCCTCTAAAATGAACACTCATGGCCAAAGAATTAAAGCAAGTAACCCGAGCCCCACGCCCTCCACCCTAGGAAAAGATAAATTGTCGTTAAAGGCCCGTTACAGAGGACTCCGCAAAACTATGGATTTGATTAATTTGTTGAGCAGCTCATGACCCTTATATTAGACTTCGGACTCTGTGACCAAGAAGCTAAATCTTGAACAGTTAGGGTATTTCTGGAACCCAGCCAGGCTAGTCTTGGGCTATAAGTCCAACCCTTCAGTGTCCAGCTCGAAGGAGAAATACTTGGAGATCTTAATTAGCAGCCTGGAAGGGCCTCTGTATCATTGGAGATTGGGGGGGGGGCGGGGGGCAGGGTCAAGGTCCAGAGTGGACCACCAGACCACACTACTCCTGAGACAGAGGGCGCCTACAGTTACCTGGCGGAAAGCCTGGTTCAAATACTGCTCCAGGCGAGCCCCTTTGCTGAGCAGCCCAGCTCAAAGAACACGGCCTCCCCTGCTCAGGAAAGGGAGAGATCCTGGACGTAGTTCCCCAGCTAAGGAAGCAGTACAGTTACTGTGTTCTAAGAGATTAGCACCCCTTAAGCTTTCGGTGTTTCTGCTGCTCAGCTTCTTCCCCCGCGTCCATCTCCCAACCCGCCTCTTTCCAGCCCTACAAGCAGTACAACATGCTGAACGCCGACACCACCCGCAACCTCATGATTTGCTTCCTCTGGATCATGAAAAATGCTGATCAGAGCCTCATTAGGAAGTGGATTGCCGACCTGCCATCGATGCAACTGAATAGGATTTTAGATCTCCTTTTCATCTGTGTCTCGTGTTTTGAGTACAAGGTATGTGTGGGGCTGCTCAGCTTTACCCCAGCTCTTATCTCCCAAGTTCAGTCCTGCCTTGTCACTGTTCCCCTGGATTTGGGCAATGGAAGGATCATTAATTTTTCTTATTTCTGTATTAAAATCCATAACCTATTTGCATTATAGATATGATAATTCCACAGGGAAAGCATCTCTGCCTTCCACAGAGAGAACCCTATTCCTGTTAACAGGCTTTCAGCCACAGGAACCCCTAGAACAGCGTCTCCATGTAGCACATGTCCAAACTGGCTGCTGTCATTGTGGGGCATTCTGTTTTGAGGATTCTCTCCATGGGCAGAGATCTCACCAAACTAAATGTCCTTCTGCCTCTCTCCTGTCCAGGGAAAGCAGAGTTCTGACAAAGTGAGTACCCAGGTCCTGCAGAAGTCGAGGGATGTCAAGGCCAGGCTGGAAGAGGCTTTGCTCCGCGGGGAAGGGGCCAGAGGAGAGATGATGCGGCGCTGCCGGACTCCAGGTGTGTGAGATCGGCCCTTCCCTGCTTTCTGCTGGGGAGTTTTGTACCCTTCATGGGAAGGAATGTCCTCCGACATGCTTTGACACCGTCACTTTCTGAAGACATGACGGTAATAGAGACAGACAGGTTCTAGAATGCTGTGCATGATGTATGTCATCATAGCCCTGTGCCTCTAAGGAAAAGCTGCTTTCCTGAGATCGCAGGAACCCTGGAAGTGTCCCCAAATGGTGTCTTCTATGTAAAACTTGTTGGTAAAAGGTCACCTTCAATAATGTGAGTCATAGGATGAGACAGAATGGTGTCTCCCTCAAGGCTGAAGCCTCACTGTGGGACATGTGACTAGTCTATCTGGAGCAGTCAAGAAACTGGATAGTTCTGGTTCGAAGATCATATCCCCAAATCATTCAGGGCACTGTTAGAATGGAACCAATCCCCCCAATCGTCTCAGAGCATTCCAGTTCTCCAGGGACCCCACCACACCAGGAATGATTTCAAAAAGGCTGCGCTCATCACTGTAGAATAGAGTGAAGCACTCAGCTCCCCTCAGTCTTATTCACTGTGCTCCAAGTCAAACAGAGTGATAGCTCCTTCTATGCAATGGGACTCAACGGCCGGGAACTTGGAGGGAGCTCAGATTTTTCAGTGGTTGTTGGGCACCCTCATTCAACACCCATACTCTCCTTTGCAATAATTCAATGAGAACCCCCGATTTCACCAGAACCCTATGTTCATGAGAAATGCGGTCACCAACACTCCAGAAAGGCAGGGCTTCTTCTAAAGCTCTAGCCTGTCAATCACGGAGCGGGCCAGCTGGGACGTGGTCACGGGCATGTCTCCTACCAGCATCCAGCATGGACTCTAATTAGCCGGAGAAGCGGTGCTGAGTCTCCTCAGTTAGCCTGTTAGGGAACTTCTGGTTATCTTGAAAGGTTTCACGCTAATCAAATTCCTCTCGTGCATTTCTTAACTCCTAGGGAATGACCGATTTCCAGGCCTAAATGAAAATTTGAGATGGAGGAAAGAGCAGACACATTGGCGGCAAGCTAATGAGAAGCTAGATAAGTGAGTAACTCAGCAACTTTGTGCTACTTTTACCTAAAGTCCAAAACTATTTTTCCCAGGCTACTTGTATTACTGAAATAACTACATCCTTCCAAGGGTAAGAAAATGAAACATCATTATCTGTGTAAATTCGGGTCATCCAGGGACCCAGGATAATTAAGGTATAGGGAGTTATGATTTTCAGCTCTGAAACATTTATCACATTGATAAGCATTTAAAGAAAACTAATATTTAGCAATCTCAGAGAGCTTAACCAAAGCTGCTGATGGGGGGCAGGACAGGGTACCACCTCATCATTTCAATCCATATTTCCACTCCAGGAATGTATACAAAGATCTGTATTCAGGGATATTTATGTCAACATTACATAAAATTATTTTTTAAAAATTGGAACATTCTAAATGCTTAAGATTAGGCAAATATGTTATGAAATATTAGGTTGGCATTAAAATGTTTTGAAATCATTTCAATGACATGGGAAATGCTTATGATATAATATTAAGTGAACAAAGGCAGGATAGACACTTGGTTTTAGAGTATAATATTAAATCTCTAACTACATATAGTAAATACATTTTTAAAAGACCAGAAGGAAATTTAACAAAAAATTAACCATGGTTTTCTTTGGAGAATACAAGTAATTGATGTTTTCTTCTTTATGCTTTGCTGTATTTACTATAATAGATATGTATTATAATGTATATTATTATCATAAAAAAATTCTAGAGAAGTAAAGAAAAATCCTGCTTGGATTGCAACATATGCTATATACGTATTGCTATATATGCAACAATTTGGATATATGAGGGCTAAAACTAAATTGTTTGAAAAGATAGCACATGTCTGCTATTCCTCTTGGCAGCAGGTAGCCCACTGAATCTTAGGGTTCACTGAACAAAACATTATATGGCTAAAGACAAACCCCCACACACACGGCCAGATGTAAGTAGGGTGACCCCATGGCGTATAAGGCACTCATCATAAGGGGTGGGCGTGGGGCAGATTTGACTAGCACTGTTGTTTTGTAAGTAAATATAAATTACTGTCTTTGTTGTTAACATAAGAATGAATCTTTCTGGTCCACTTATGGGACTTTTGGGAGTCAAATTTATTTTAAAACATGAAGGAGATAAACATTTTTTTTATAGGTATTACTTCGAAAGCCCAGTTGCTGGTCTTATGGATAATGTGTATTTGCTTTGGGTATTTTATTCTTGCTCTAAGTTCCCTGAACTGATTTATAAGATCTTTGGTTCTGGGAGTCTGTAAGTTCTAGTTCAGGCAATGAATCGCCCCCACCTTCAAAAAAACGTTAAAGAAATGCGAATGTAGTGGGGTGCTACCAAACTGCTCAGATGAGAAGGCCGTCCACTCTGTGCGACTGAAAGAGCTGCACAAAGCGTGCTCTGCCTGGGCGTGTACCTCAATGTTTTGGGAAACCGTTCCCTTTGGTTTGCAGAAACAACACAACATGGAGCCTTTCCGTGCAGGCTGACCCGATTCTCTCTAGGTCAGCTCTCAGCCCTGAGCTACACAGGGGCTGCTCACTGTCAGAGCCAAGAGTCACCAATGGAGAGTCTCAAGGGCAATGTTGTTTGCTTTGTTTTTTTTTAAGAGAAACCATGGTAAAATTGTGACTGCTCGATTTAGCTACTTGGAAAACTTTTTGTAATTATAATAGAAGTATCTGTCACTTTTTTCTTTCAAATCACTTTTCAATTATTTTGGTTCTGTTTCTTTTAGAGCAGCAATTTCAACCTGGGCTGCACATTAGAAACACCGGGCGGAGCTTTTTAAAGCGTCCAGGGCCCAGATGTACCCCAGACCTATTAATAAAGGGTCTCCAGTGGCGGGACCCAGAAACTGGTATTTGGTCAAACTCCCCAGGTGATTCTGTTATGCAGTCAGATTTGAGAACCACTATTTTAAAGGAGTAGTTAGTAGGCTTTCTAAAAACCAGATTAGTGGTGGTAAGGGTTGCACAACAATAGGATGTACTTAACACCACTGACCTGTACACTTAAAAATGGCTAAGACAGTAAATTCTATCTTCTGTATATTTTACCACAATAAAAAAACAAGGAAATAAACCAAATTAGGACACTCTAGAGCTGCACTGATGCAGTACAGTAGCCACAGTAGTAATAATAGGGGAAAATACAAACAGGTTTTGAAGACTTAGGACATATAAAAGAATGTAAAATATCTCATTAGTAGTTTTTAGATTGGATTTTGAAGACTCAGTACAAATATAAGAATGTAAACTATCTCAGTAATTTTTATAGTGATTATACCTTGACCATATTTTTTGATATCTCGAGTTAAATAAAATACATAAAAATTAATTTCACCTGTTTCTTTGGTTTTTTTCAGTGAGGCTACTAAAGATAGAAAGAGACATATGTGGCCCCTATTATGTTTTTGTTAGCTAGCATTGCTCCAAATCTAAGCCTACCAGTAAATTAATAAAAAGTAGCTTTTCTATTTCACTTATTTTACACAAATATCAATTGAAGAATGAGAAAAAACGTAGAGCATCTTGGGACCAGAGAAGCTATCCTAAGCGTGAAAACATTTAAAATACAGGGAAGTATTTATTCTGAGCCCTCAGTGGTATGTGAGCAGCGATCATGCCCACATTCTTGGGTGAAGGGAACCCAAGAAGAGCTAAGTGGTGAGCCTGGGCCAAAACTTTGAGCTCTCAGCACGATGCCCCAACCTCTGTGCTAGCATTTGGGCCACTGGGACATCTTGGGAAAGTCAGTTCTTCACATTTCCCTTTCCTGGCAACTAAATTTAGATGATATAAAATATCCATTTCCAGCTTCCCTTGGATTTTATGAAAATGGAGGAACTGGTGCATGAAATGATCTGATGCCTTAAAATGATACCTAATAGAGAAGTAGCACCAGACAATTTCGCATTCCCTAGTGGGTAATAATCGGTAGCGTCCAGCAGGATGTTAGGAGGCCTGCCCCACAGGAACGCAACCTTGCTTCCCATTGGAAAAGGAAAAAAGGCCCACACTTGACTGTGCAACCCCAAGGCAGTCTTCAGGGAGTCAACAGACTGACTGTTCTCTGACCCAGTTCTGGAACATCACCCTTTCCTAATCCAGCAGCATCACTATTTGCCAAATTCACGTCCCACCGAGTCTCCCTCCCTCCAGCTTGTTGCAGAAGCTTCCCTTGGCTCAGATCTAGAGATAGTTCTCATGCATGAAATTCAGGAATGGCCCTGAGGCTTTACACAGCCATCTGATTGGCTAGCCTAATTGTAACCAATAATTGCTTTTCTACCCATTTTGTTATTTTTATAATTGTCATCATTATTCATAATAATGGGGATGAGGATGGCCTGGAGACTTTACCTAGAAAATCTTTTAGCCAGATACTAATCATAAAAAGGCCCCTGCACTCCTTAGTTACCTGTAGCCAGCTGCTTTGTATTCACTTCAAGATTGACTATTCAGACGATTCCTTTATGCCTTTTTCGTAGAGTGCCATCATTGGGGTATGGCTAGGTTTGGCATGCACTTTACTTTGACCTCTTTTTTTTGTTTCTTAGAACAAAGGCAGAATTAGATCAAGAAGCCTTAATCAGTGGCAATCTGGCCACGGAAGCAAATTTAATCATCCTGGATATGCAGGAAAACATAATCCAGGTGAGGACAACAAACACCTGATCTATTCAACGTGAATATGTTTATTGGAATTTAATAAAGAATTCTTTATAGAAACTTGTAAAAGAAAGAAACATGATCCCAAAATGACTTCTTTTAAAAAATGAAGTTGGGCAGTTTACTGTTTACAGTAGTGTCTACCTTACAAATTCCAGAGATACCGAACATTCTTCCGGCTTCTTGGACGTGCTGTTCTCTTGGAAAGAGTCAGCTGCTTGACAAGCTGACCGTCGTAGTTAAATCTGCCTGAGTGTGTACCACATTTATGATGTGGATGGTGGGCTGATAGTTCAGGATCTAGAATAGGGATGGTAGCTGGGGTTTTTTGATGGGTCAACTCTTTAGAATTACGGTTGATGTCTTGTATGGGAGCTAGGATTGTGACTGGACTACGTAAAAAAGAGTGTGTCTGTTTTGGACAGAAATTAGTAGGGGAAAGTCATTTGTACCATGAATTTGCCATCCCTGTTTTAGAAAAGCACAATTCCACTGTGAACTTTGCAGTAATCCAATTCACCATACTAATTTCATCTTCTAAGTGAATGTTTCCAGAAATTCCCTAGGTGATAATAGGTTTTTAATTAACCTGAAAAATGAGTCCTTTCATGTTTCCAATGAGAAATCATTTATTAGAGTAGATCTGGTATTGCTTTTTAGGTCTAGAAGAAGAAATATTTTTGAAACACAGTGGAACCTTAGATATCCGACTTTTAAGTTGTCTAAAGTCAAAGTAATTACTGTACAAAAATAAAGACAAAAAAGTCTGTGGTATCTTTGATAAGTTAAATATGTGGCATCACATTGATTTATCTTTATACAACACTGCTTTGAGTGCTATGTACTTAGCACCCTGAAAATGTATTTGCAGTTTTCCAAGAAAGCTGACATTTATTTGTCATTATTTCTGGTGGTGTTAATCTTGCTGTCTCTGATAAATAAGCTTCTATTTAGAAACATCACTGCCACCAAGCAGCCCCTCTTGGACTGGGAAGCCCACAATTGTGTATTGAAGCCCACAAGGGAAGCTGTGCCTTCTATACAAAGAAAGAACATTCTGCCCAGAATGGGGGAAGGTGTGCCTTATAAGTTAGTTTAGCAGCACAGAATAGGCATAAATCTCAAATCAATGGGGAGTTTTGGACTAAAGTCATCCGGAAATGGGTCCTCAGCTCTCATAGTTGGATGATATGTGTGGTGGCTTATCAATCCCTTAAGATCTTAGACCAAGAGAGATGGGACATCAGCATCACTGTGCCAATTGTCGAAAGTGTCTACTTGGGTCTTCACCTCTCAGTTCCCTGGCACAGCATAGGGAATCAATGATGCTGTTCTTCCATTCCTCCAGGCAACCTCGGCTCTGGACTGTAAAGACAGCCTGCTGGGAGGTGTTCTAAGGGTCCTGGTGAATTCTCTGAGCTGTGATCAGAGCACCACCTACCTGACTCATTGCTTTGCGACACTCCGTGCTCTCATCGCCAAGGTAAACATGGGATGCTTGTTTTCTTACTCTTAATTAAGGGTTAAGATCCTCGTCTAGGTTCACATTTCTCTCTCCAAATGCACCAAAACTTGTAGAGAACTGTATTAAGTGACATCGTGATCGGGGCCAGCCTGGAGGCACAGCGGTTAAGTGTGCACGTTCCATTTCGGGGGCCCGGGGTTCACTGGTTCGGATCCTGGGTACAGACATGGCACTACGTGGCAAGCCATGCTGTGGTAGGTGTCCCACATATAAAGTAGAGGAAGATGGGCACGGATGTTAGCTCAGGGCCAGTCTTCCTCAGAAAAAAGAGGAGGATTGGCAGATGTTAGCTTAGGGCTAATCTTCCTCAGGAAAAAAAAAAAGTGACATCGTGGTCAAAGTCTTAAGTATCCCTGGGAGGAAAGTACACGCATTGCTCTTCTGTGCGAACTCACCGTGGAGAGGAAAAACAGTGGCTCTCACACTTGAAAGGTGGGCTGAACTATAGAAATTTGGAATGGCCACTCACTGGAGACATGAGAGCAAAAATCAATTGAGCAACTTTGCCTTTCACCGTTTTTCTTTCATACCTCATCTGAGTGAGATTAAAGTCCTACACAACTCCCTCTAGTAAGCCTTACAAAATGTCATGTCGTAAAATGCCAGAAGGTTTAGAAATGAATTTCTCGTAGCCTGAAGAATATAGATTTTCCTCAGATAAAATGGTCTCATGCAGATTACTGTCTCCCCCTTTGTTAAACATCTCAGTTGGTGCCTTCTACATGGGATCTTCACGCCGAGAAAGTGGAATTCTTCCGCTCTCCCCTATCAGGATCACTTTCTCTTTCTTACTCACCAGTAATTTCCAGGGAACCCAGTAAACTCAGAATAATTCCTTCAGAGTTGTGACTTTGTCGGTGAATGCAACCTGGCTAACAATGCGGTTAATTATGCAGCCCAGATCTTGGTGGTTCATAATTAAATCTACTCTGTTGCTTCCATCCATCTTCTGACTCAAGTAGCTCATTATCTTTATGAAGCAGTGCATTAACTCTTCTGGGCTTTTTGCTTATCCAAGCAGACATTTACATAATTCAACAGGCATCCCGTCCAGAAAGCGTATGAAAGTGCCAAGTGATGCCTGATGACTCCTTGTGTCTCTCCTAGTTTGGCGACTTGCTGTTTGAGGAGGAAGTGGAGCAATGTGCGGACCTGTGTCAGCGCGTGCTGCACCATTGCAGCAGCAGCATGGACGTCACCCGGAGCCAAGCCTGTGCCACCCTCTACCTCCTCATGAGATTCAGCTTTGGAGCCACCAGTGTAAGAGCTCAGACCAGTTGGGTGACCCAGAATCAACAGAGAAAGTCAATGCAAAGCATTGGTTGAGGAGAAGGTTGCAGCATTGCAGTTTACTTCCTGTCCTGTGTGAAGGGAACAGTTGAGCATGTAGATGGATAGTAGGTTTTGTTTGAATTTGCATCCAAAAGTGAATATCAAGACTGGTGAACGCAGTGGTTTCCGTCCACGTTTCAATAAAAAAAAATGAATAAATATATGTAGATTAAAAGTTGTCATCTGTGGGAAAAAATACAACAGGCAAGTTAAGAATTCAGAAGGGTTTGTCCTGTTTCTAAATTCTGATTGACTTGTGCTAGAATGGCTGGTGGCAAAGAATTTGAAATAATCAGTCTCATCTAGACCTGAGTTCTAATCGAGGCTTAGAAGCCTTTTGGAGTTCATTTATTGCAGGACAGTCAACCTCTGCTTTAGTTTTTCTAGGCTTTGGTGTGTTCTTTTGGAGTTTACATTTGTGGTCATGTTCATGAGCATGCTCAAGTCGTATTAAAGGCTTAATTGGCCCATGGAAGAAAGACAGGGTCCTCAGAATGTCTCAGGCACAACTATTTAAAAGTTTTTAGGACATTCCTCAGAGGACTTAGGATAGCTATATTTTTTCAGGGGCCTGAAAGGAAAGGAGAAACAAATTCACTGCCCGCCTGTAGTCCAAGATCTCAGAAATCCTGGCCATGGAGATCCTATTCCTCTTTGCAGTTTACGTAAAGTCCCAAGAAGAGGAATCTTAGCACCAAAGGAGACATCCTGTGACTCAGCTTTGTAGGAACCTTCCAGCCGTGCAGCATGGCTGCAGCCCAATCCTCAATGAAAATTTAAAGAGTTGACAGATTTATGTCAGAGCAATATCCATTTAAACCATTTAAACAACAGTATGAATCTTGTGCAAAGTTTAGCTCATATTTCATTGAGAGAAAAGAAATAATTGAGACTGGGTAAAAGAAATGTTGGAGAGTTATTGGTGTTCTGGCGCTACTGCCTTCAATTGTCTACTAGCTGAGTGCCTCTTATTTGTTCCTTCTTCTTTTTTTCCTGACGCAGAACTTTGCAAGAGTGAAGATGCAAGTAACCATGTCTCTGGCATCTTTAGTGGGCAAAGCACCAGACTTTAATGAGGAGCACCTGAGAAGGTCCTTGAGGACGATTTTGGCCTATGCAGAAGAGGACACCGCCATGCAGTCCACTCCTTTCCCCACCCAGGTAGACTGAAGAGCAGCCTTGTCTCATGCATGGGTTTGGGATCAATTATAAACTTGTATGTATATGCATATATATGTGTATATGTATAATACTAGATAATTATAGATAAAATGTATAACAATTTACATACGTGGTTATATATTCTATAAATTATATTAATATACGGAATTTATATTTATATATAAAATTCTGATATATAATTATATAATATATTATCGTGTATATTATATGGAACATCAGTGGAGGTCCTAAGCTGCCTCCTACTTGATATAAAAAGCCCTGATGTTCCAAGAGTACAGTTTAGGGCTTTTCAGGTTGCACATAACTGACACTAGTTCACAGTAATTTAAACAAAAAGGTTTTGGAGAGGGAAGACACTATAAAGATTCAGGGCTAATTCATGGATCCCAAGGGCCAACTCACATCCGGGCCTCAGAGGCGCCTGGCTCTGCAAAGGCGAAGACCACGTAGACTGCCCTCTACCTGCCACCTCTCCTTGCAGCCAAGCCAGTCCACGGTGGCCCCTTGAAGTTTCAGTGCAATCCTAACTCATTCCCGTGGACTACAACCAACTTGTTTGGGGGCATACGCTTTTTTGCAGGTGGAGGAACTTCTCTGCAATCTGAATAGCATCTTATATGACACAGTGAAAATGAGGGAATTTCAGGAAGATCCTGAGATGCTTATGGATCTCATGTACAGGTAAACTTTTCTGATGCAACCAACAGGGTATCACTTGAAGGTCTAGGGTTTGCCACTGTGGAGGTCTTATTAATGTAATTATCACAGGCAGCGTGGGCACACTGTTTTGGACAGCATCCAAAACTGTATATAGAAATTGGTGGAAATGAATTATTCAGAGTAAGTTGATTCGTGTACAAGTTTTCAGAAAGATCTCCCTAATTTAAAGTGAGATAGCTTGGGGCCGTCCCTGTGGCCTAGTGGTTATAGTTCCATGCACTCTGCTTGGTGGTCCAGATTCACAGGTTCTGATTCCGGGCATGGACCTTCTCCACTCATCAGCCATGCTATGGTGGCATCCCACATACAACGCAGAGGAAGACAGCACAGGTGTTAGCTCGGGGTGAATCTTCCTCAAGCAAAAAAAAAAAGAGGAAGATTGGCAAGGGATATTAGATTAGGGTGAATCTTCCTCACCAAAAAAAAGAAAGAAAGTGAGATACCTATTTTATAACTCTGTCTTCCACTTCTTGTTCTGATATGATGTCATAAGAAGGGTAGTACTTTTGTCTTCTGTTATTTTGAGGGAAAGGAAAGGAAGAAAATTACTAAAGATCTATTAAAATAGAAATCATTTTGTCAGGTCTTTTTTTCCCTCTAAAGCTTAAACTAAATGTTATTTCTTGGCATCCAGCACACCCTAGACATAAGACTAAAACAGCTGAACTGATAAATATTTGCCTTTTCTCTCGTTTTCTGAACACGTAGGCAAAACCCTCAGGGAGAAAAAATTTTTAGAAAAACAAGTGGCCATACACAAATAGTGTTATTAACCATTTGTCCTTGAAATTTTCTCAATCTGTCTTCAGAATTGCCAAGAGTTACCAGACCTCTCCTGACCTGAGGCTGACCTGGCTCCAGAACATGGCAGAGAAACACACCAAGAAGAAGTGCTACACAGAGGCCGCCATGTGCCTGGTGCACGCGGCTGCCTTAGTGGCCGAATATCTGAGCATGCTGGAGGACCACAGCTACCTGCCCGTGGGCAGTGTCAGCTTTCAGGTTGGGGACAAGTTCAGTTTTTCCTTTAGAGCAGTGGTTCTCGACTGGGGGCAATTTTGCCCCCCACTGCAAGGGGCATTTTATAATCTCTGGAGACATTTTTGGTTGTTACAACTGGAGGTGGGAGGGGATGCTGCTGGCATCTGATAGATATAAGCCAGGGATGCTGCTAAACATTCTACAATGCATAGGACAGCTCCCACTACAGAGGATTGTCTGGTCCCAAATTCCAATGGTGCCAACGTTGAAAGAATCTGCGTTAGTGTATTCATTATATTTGCCTCTTCTTATAGTTTATTTTCTTGGTTTGTCTTCTTTTTAATTATTGTTTATAATAAATGTAGAGTCGATAGGCACTTTAGATATTCCCAAACACTTTCACATCCATGACGTCATTTGACTTTCCCCATCAACCAGTGAAGCAGGCAGATAGGGAAGGTATTATTACTCCCATTTCACAGGTAAAGAAACTGAGAGGGCAATTTTTCTAAGGTCATTTAAACTCTTTCTCAAAGACTTGAAGTTGACAGGTGTACTGACAACCGTGAAAGTATTTTCCAAACATGGGAGAAATGATTTCCCTCGTGGTCTGTTCCTTTGATTACACTCCCCAGCTCTGTAGTATCCCACTCTCTAATCCGGAATCAAGAACCACACTGACCTGGGAAGGGGAAAAAGCGGCTGAATCAATACTTTCTTAGGATAAGCTGAATATGACCCATAGTTAGCAAAGGGAAATTGTCTGCCAGGCCTGAAAGTTGGCTTAGGCCAGGATGCTCAGTGGCCACTTGGACTGTTTTTGTTGACTAGTTTAATACAATCTTTAGAGAAAATGAAAGTTTTATGGTACTTTTTTTTTTTAAGATTGGCACCTGAGCTAACATCTGTTGCCAATCTTTTTTTGGTTTTTTCTTCTTCTCCCCAAAGCCCCCCAGTACACAGCTGTATATTCTAGTTGTAGGTCCTTTTGGTTGTGCTGTGTGGGATGCCACCTCAGCATGGCCTGATGAGTGGTGCTAGGTCTGCACCCAGGATCCAAACAGGTGAACCCTGGGCCACCAAAGCAGAGCCTGGGAACTCAACCATTCAGCCACAGACCAGCCCCTATGAATACTTTTTTTAAAGAGACATAACCTGTAGAAATGACCATCCCTGAAACCTTGAAAATACAGTCCAATATAGAGCCCTTTTCAAGCCAGACTTGCAAAGTCATTTACAAGTGTTTGTATTATTCTTGTTTGAATTTACATGACTGACCTTATAAAAGGGTTTGTTCTTATTATTGTCTTTTGACACAGTTTTGTGATGCTGTGTGAACCAGAAAGAGAAGACAATTCAAAGTAGCTTTCCCAGGCTTAGAGAATAAGCCACTCAACTGTTACTGGTGGGGCCAGGAGCTTCTGATTTCCTAGAATACTATTTACCTGCCAAGCTGGGTATTGCTCATATTATTAACTCATCCTCTCTTATGGTCTTCAGTAACAACAATATTTATTCTATCACTTCATTCTCAGCAAATAAATTTTATTCTCAATTCAGAAATGTTTGTTATAAAAGCCAAAATGAAACTCTTATCCAAAAAGCATAAAAATATCACATCTGATTTTGAACCTCATAAAAGTGAAGAAAGTTATAAAAATCATTTTAGATGTATCTGCTTCTTTTATCGAACTTATTTTGGCCATTTGATATTATCAAGGATCAATTTTGTAAGTGCTACTCTTTAAATTCCCAGAAAATCTTTAGGTTTATCACTTAATGTTGAATCTTCTTTTTTTGTTTCATTAACTGAACTATTTCTTAGCATTCTTTTATGACTTTTTCCAAGTTACTATATTTTATTTGTAATATGTTTACTATAAGTACTATATTTATATTTATTTTATCTATTAATGGCATTTCATTATTGACTTTCATTCTTGGTAAACTTGAAAATTCTAATTTCACCTAGAATTCAATTGATTTGCTCATAATAAGTCATGCCAAGGTGAGATAGAATAGTTATTCTAGAGCCAACAGGAAGACTCCACATTGTTCCCATCTGGGGGCACATAGCTCTATTTTTTCATATATTTATATCCATTTATTCATTCTTTTAGATGATATTTATTGAGCGTTTATTCTGTCCTCATGACCTCTACATTCTAGCCAGGGAGAGTGATGTCATATAATTAATTATTCTCTTCCTTATTCAATTTCATTTATGATAAATGCTATAATAAAAAGGCACAAGATACTGTAAGTGTTTGTAATGCGACCCAGCCTGGGTCAGAAGGATGAGGAAGGGGAAGGGGAAAGAGAAGGAACTGTGAAGTGTGAGGTCTTCATGACACACAGAACATGGTGAGTTAGGTGTCCTCAGCTACAGAAGAGAAGCCACATTATGTTGATGCTTATGAGCCAAATCTTTTTGGAAATGTATACTTGCAAGTGACAGAATACCTAACCCAGACTGACCTCAGGTAAAAGTGAATTTATGAGCTTGCATGAAGGAGGTGAGCCTGGAGTAGCACCTGCCAAACTGGACCTAGGGGTCCAAACAATGTCATCAGACCTCGGTGTCGTCATCACTTCCTGTCTCTGCCTTCTGTTATGTTAGCTTCGTTCCTCACAGGCTTCCACATTCACTGAGAAATATTTAGGTTTACATATTCGCAGATTCAACTTTAGGAGAATAGAGAGATGCCTCATTTCTAGCAGTTGCAGAGAAAGTCTCAGTGCATCTTATTGGTTCTGATGGGATCATGTGATCATCCCTGAACCAATCATAATGGCCAGAGAAATGCAATGCTCTGATTAGCTGGGCCAGAGTTGAGGTCCACACCTGGAGTTATGGATGGTTCCCCAGGAGGCCTTACTTTGTAGAAAGATGAAGGAATTCTGGGCAGCATTAACAACAGATGTCCAGTATTGATTTCTTAAATGCTGTGTGCTTTAGTGTTCAACCTTGTTCTGTTCCAATAACATTGAATTTTTGGAAAAGAATTACAAACTGGAGATAAATAAATCAGTGCAAGGAAGATAACTTTGAGGCCACTGAATTCCAAGGAACTGAGATCGTTGAAATTCTATGCCCCAGAGTACAATATTTATTCCACAAATGTAGATATGGCTACATTCTCAGATATTGCTGTTAGTTTTACCTCCCTAATTCTGAAGCCAGGAAAGTCTGCCCAGGATCTTTTTCCTCTAACTACAGCTAAGAAGGCTACATAATTTCAATGTGTTCCTCTACGTGTAGAAAATTGCATACAATTCTAATAGTATTTATTTCTTGGGTTATTGGATTCTTCTAACTGAAGCTCTTGCACTGTCTATTATCTCCAGTTCAGAAACATCATAATAGAAAGACCAGGTTTGGAAGAAAGACTGGCCACAAAAGATTCTGAGAGCCTCCTATATTCCTAAAACTGCTTTGCAATATTGGATGTGAAGATATAGGACTGTGACAACTCTCTCTTCCTTGATGCTAAGGTTGATTCACTTGATCTTGATCCAGCCAGGCCAGGAGGCAGACAGATTTTCCTTCACAAGTTGACTGTGGTTGATTGGTAGTGGCTGACTAGAGTACTATACTAAGAAGAATTTTGAAACTATATCCAAGCTTCAGGGGAAAGAGTGCTGTAATTGGTTAGTTATGCCTGCCATGAGTGCAGGAGTAGGAAGGAGTGGTATGTGTGCTACCTGTTTGTAATCCATAAACTAGGAAGGTTTCCCATTTCTTTTATGCTCCATATGCATTTCTTCCACAGCTGTGAAATAGGTCAAAGAAAATGACTCTTGACTTGTCAAGACTATGAGAGTCACTGCCAGGGCCAGAGCTGGGGTGAGGCGAGTGAAGCATGGAAGCCACAGAATTTAAGGAAGCACTCATTCTCAGGGTCAAGCAAGTTCAAGATCACCAGTTATAGACCCGAGAGGGAGTGCCTCCCTAAATTTGGTGCCCTGGGTTTCTCATTTGGTTCCCCCAGCCCTGGCCCTGGCCACTGCATTCTCTGCTAGAGACTTTAAATCCTATGGTTTATGTAAAGTGAAAGTCTATAGAAAGAAACAAAATGTTGTGGGGATAAAACAGTAACTGCGGCATTGCCATAAACATTTCCATAAAGACGACATTGTCGTTTGCTGTTGTCACATAATATGGCTGTTCACCTGAAAGTCCAGGCAGTGGTAGCAACTACTTCACAGGAACATCACTCAGCTGGTGAAACAAGGAGTCTGGTGAACTGCTAATTGGCCTTTGCCTTATAAAAACCATGACCCCTGTTGGATGTCCCTTAGGTCATTTCACTAAAGTGACTTGACTGTTGTTACATTGAGGTGAGTAAGTCTCCTTCCTAATAGTTAAAAAAAACATTGTGAGTTTTGAAAACCAGTTGCTCAGCGCGCCCTCTCACAATGAATGGCAGCCAGAGCCTCTTCCGGGTGGAACTGCAGACCTTGTGTAATCACGGGCTTGGTGTGGATCTTTGAACGTGGGCTTCTGCATCCCTACTTTTGGGTTCTTGTGGTGCTTTTTGTTAGACTGATTCCCCAGTTCTCTGGGCTTATCCTGTGATCTCTTTCAGAATATTTCTTCCAACGTGCTGGAGGAGTCAGCGGTCTCTGATGACACCCTGTCCCCTGATGAGGATGGTGTGTGCTCCGGCCGGTACTTCACCGAGAGTGGCCTGGTGGGCCTCCTGGAGCAGGCCGCGGAGCTCTTCAGCACGGTCAGTGACCACAGCGGGTCCCGGGCCTCTGACGTCCGGCTGAACTCCAGTGCTGTGAATGCCCTTCTTAACAGCTCAGCCAGCCCAGCTTCAGACAACACGTGCATGGGTGTGCAGGGCAGGGGGTGGGCCGGGAGCACTTTGATGTATGCAAATTGTGTCAGCTCTCTGAGAGAGATGAGAAAGCCTTTCATCAGGGCAATATTCTGGTTTTGACTTCATGCTCATTGGCTGGGCAGCAGTTTCACAGTATTATTTTCATTTAATAGGGGTGGAAACTAAGCCACAGAGAGGTGAAATGGCTTGCCCAGGGTTACACAGTAAATGATGAGACATGTTCTCATTCCCTCATTTTCCCTCTCATAGAGAAAAATATTGGGGAGGAGACACTGGGAGGAAAGGAAGGAATAAATAGACAGCATCTTCCTTCCTAACAACTAAGTAATCCCCAGGATGGTCACAGAGCAGGACCAGCTCACAGAAATGTGGGAGCGGAAACCACTGAGCTGCCCCTCGTTAACCTAAGCTGGGTCTAAACACTCCTAATAAGGAAAAAATATATAGATTAAGGCAATGAGATTCAGGGCAGAGGAGAAAGTCCCTTGTCTGTTTTCATGTTGATAATCTCTCTCCTCCCTCCCATTTTAAGCCAAGTGAATACTTACCACTTCACTATATTTAGCTGATCCAATTTTGTTTTCACTCTTATAGTTTTCCTTCTTTTCTACTTTTCATTTCCAAGTTTCCACCCTTCACCCCATATGTATTTTAATTACTGTTTTAACTATTTTCTCTCTCTTCTTTTTTTTTTTTGTTTTCCTGTTTTCCATTTCAGGATTTAGAAAAAGTCCAGTATGTGTTCATTTTTCCTAAAATTTGAGAAAATGAACTAATTAGAATCCTACTAACTCTTTTCAGGCATACATTAAACATCTGGCTACAGGGAGACCTCTGATGACATTAAATATTATATAACATTAAATATTGAATATGAATTTGTTCTTAGTCCCTGCTGCCAATCTCCTGTCCTTTTGTCCTCCATGAAAACCCTTTTCCCTACTTATCATCATCACACAGGACCATGTAGCATATGTCTAGTTCAGTTTGAATGCCACAACCATCCCAAAGAAGCTCAGACATCACTCCTGCTCTGTAAAATGTTGTGATGCCAAAAATGAATCCATTCTCCACCTCATAGTGAACTCTGGCTGCTCTTCTTAAGTTTCCAGTGGATTAAATTCTCTTTGATTTTCTACTCCTCTTTCCAAGGGAGGATTGTATGAGACGGTTAATGAGGTCTACAAACTGGTCATCCCCATCCTGGAAGCACATCGAGACTTCCGGAAGCTGACTTCCACGCATGATAAGCTACAGAAGGCCTTTGACAGCATCATTAGCAAGGTAGCTGGGGATCCTGGCCAATAGGTCCTGTTACCTGGCAGCAGGTGACCCTGTGGTGCTTGGCCCTCCTTCCTCTCTAGGGAGTGATTTCCCTTGAGCACATCATTGCTGTAGCTCCCACCTACCAAACAGAAACGGGCTGGGAATAGACAGAGGACCAGAATTCAGACTTTGAAAGAAGGCTACTTGAATTACTTTACAACCAGGAAATGTGAGAATCTTTTAAATTCACTTAAAAGAAGTCCTAGAAAGCTTTCATGGAATTCCTTTTGTTATTATTTCCAAAGCTTATTCCCATAAACATTACATGTTTAAAAGAGTGATTTCTCTTTAAATTAGTCATAGGAATAAAATGCCTTATCACACAACAATAAAAGACTCTTGCCCTTTGCAACCCAGTGGATCCTCATGAATTACATAACTAAGGAAAGGTTTTCTTGTTTTGTTCATCAGGGTCATAAGAGAATGTTTGGAACTTACTTCCGCGTTGGTTTCTATGGATCCAAATTTGGAGATTTAGATGAGCAGGAATTTGTTTACAAAGAGCCTGCAATTACCAAGCTTCCTGAGATCTCTCACAGACTAGAGGTAAGAAAAGCGATTCTGTGCTTGACATTGCATACTTTACAAAAACAAGTTAGAGTGAGTCATTATGAAAAAACTGAAGCGTCCTGGATTCATCATTGATCTCTATATAAATTTTTCCACATTGCATTTATGATATGAAGGTTTTAGGTGAGATCACGAGGTAAAGAAAGATTTCAATAGTTTTCCCCTAAGATTCTGTGCATGCTTGTCAAAGGTTGTAAATAATATCATGAATACTTATTTTCAAGACCATCCACAAGTCAGTCAATCTCATCTGCTTTCTTATAACCCTCTCCAAATTTTAGCAGCAGTTTTTCATCTTGAAGGTTATCATCTTGACTGTGAAGTAATCTGGCCAAATTACCAAATGACCCCTAGAAAAAGCTGTGGCCATTGTTTTGGTGTCACTGGACAATAATCCCACTTCTGACACAGAGATGCTCCTGCTGATCCAAGGAGCGCCCTCTTGGGATAATCAGAGTCAGTGTCCCATCCCATGGGCTGGCAGCCCAATCCAACCTGCTGTTTACATTTGATCCATAATGTAGCAAATGTAGCAGAAGAGAGCAGCATGTTCTTGGAGAAAAGGCAGGAGAAAAAGGGAAACAGCATAGAGAAAACAGAAAAAAAGACACAGACATTGAAAGGGCCAAGCATTATGAACTCAGGAGGAAAGTCAAGGGATGCTACCAAAACGAAACCCTCTCAGGCTGAATATCTGGGGTCCTCTGAACTGCTGACAGTGATTAACCGGAGACTCACTCCTTACACTTTCTTGCTATTGCTTTGAATTTATGCCCTTTCATGGCTGTAAACCCTAAAACATATTGTTGCCAAATTGCTCCTTATACTACCCATCCACACTAAGTAAGACTTGAATCCTTACTTGACTCAAAGAACCATGGCCCAGGGTGGTTGGGTGACTTGCCCAAAGTCATTCAGCTCATGAGAAGGAGAATTAGCAATTGACACCATGTCACTTGGTTCCCCACTATCGTTCTCCCTGCTTAGAAATAGAAGTATATATTTTGTCTTTCTGTGCACTGTGGTTTCTCAAATTATGGGAAGCCTGGTGACCTTCAAGTTCCTAGGGTAGAGAAAGCAAGAAGTTAATAGTGCCATACCCCTGGAGCTGCTTCAGGAAATATGATGACGTTGGTTGAATTAGAGGCAGGCGTCCATATTATAGGGAAGCGTATATCAATTTGCATGCTGGACTTCCTTATATTTTTATTTTTGTCTCAGGAAATGCTGACCTTGCCTCATGAGCTCAGAGGAACTTTCCATAATCAATGAGCAAATTCTCCCGACACTTGTTCCAAACTTACGCCTCTTCTGAGAGACAGAGTTACATTATATTAAAATAACCTTTATAATCATTTGGTTCCTCTCACCTAGGGATTTTATGGTCAATGTTTTGGTGCAGAATTTGTGGAAGTGATAAAAGACTCCGCTCCTGTGGACAAAACCAAGCTGGATCCAAACAAGGTATGGGGAAATTTGCAAAAAATAACCATCCGGCTCTGATTCCCTTTGTCCTACCCCAAGAACATAAGATGACCTCCTTTGTCTGGGCTCTCCAAGTCGTTTAAATGCAGCCAGACTTTTTTGTCTAGGGTTCAACTACTGTTTGGTTAGATCTTAAAGAAACCATACTCAGAAGCAGGAACTGTAATAGAAGCTACCATTTATTAAACACCAACTGTGTGCCTGGCATTCCTTTAGGCCCCTTACACACATCATTTCATTTCATCCTTCAACAGTCCTTTGAAACAGGTGGTGTTCTTCCTATTTTACAGATGAGAAAACTGAGGTATAGAAAGGTTAAGCAACTTTCCAAGGTCATGCAAGTGTCAAAGCCAGTACGCAAATGAGGTCTGTCATCCTCAGACCCTTAATCACTGCTCTTTACTGGCTTTCCATAAAAACTTTAAACTCTCAATTTAAAACATGTTAAAAGATGCAGACTTCTCACCGACAGCGTTTGGTGGTACCCTTCTTTAGGCTGCAGGTGTTCCTTCCAGCCAAGGGCAGGGTCGCTGTGCTGTTGGGGGAAGGATGGAAAAGGCTTGGCCTTCAGTGTCCTCACTTTTCACATGAAGGCGTATTCTGTCTCTCTCTAGGCTGGGTGTAGTACAATACAGTTCTGACACTCACCACCCAGAGTTAGTGTCACACTCCACAAAATGCAGGCCCAGTCCCCCACAAGACTGCCCTCACTTCAGACACCAGCCTCAAGTGGGTCCCCCAAGCCACCCACACTTCTGACCAGACAGCTGCAAATTTGGGGGTTCCCACGGTACCTTTCAGGTTATGTAACTCACTAGAATGACTCACAGAACTCAGAAAAGTGCTATACTGACAATTACAGTTTAATGATAAAGGGTACACGTAGGGCAAGGTCTGGGAAGGAGCCCAGAGCTTCTATGCCGTGTCATTCTGGAATCCAGGCATGTCACCCTCCAGCAGGTCAATATGTTCACCTACCAGGAAGCTCCACTGAGCCTCGGTGTCCAGAGTTGAATCAATCAGGGTAGGCATGACTGATGAAATCATCAGCCACATTATTCAACTCAGTCTCCAGCCCCCTTCCCCTCCCGGAAGGCCAGGCTAGCCCAAAGTCCCAACTCTCTCATCACATAGTTGGTCTTTTTGGTGACCAGCCGCCCCATCCTGAAGCTATCTAGGGACCCACCATGCATGATTCACCACATTAGAGTAACAAAGAGAGTCCTATCACTTGGGAAATTCCAAGAGTTTTTGAGGCTCTGTGCCAGGAAACAGACAAAGAGTAGATATATTCTTTATTATACCGTGGGGGGATGCCTTCCTGCTCAGTCCACCTCATAGACAGATATGTTCATGAGAGAGCTTTCTGAGCTGCTAAAATAAGGCAAGTTCAAGGTCTTATTAAGGCTGGGGGACAGAGGAGCAGTTGCCATCTGGCAGGCCTGTAAGAGGAAGAGTCCAAACTCTTCTCTCAGTTCTGTCCTCCAGGATATTAAGAAGATGATGCAAGGAAGGGAGGAACTGGCCAAATTTAAGAGTTTGTTTTTCTACATATTTCAGAAGACTTGCCCGCTTTAGACACATTCCCTAGTCTAGGCTTGAAGCAGTAACTGTGGTAAGAGCTGAGCTGAGCTTCAGACAGGAATGTTTGAGGTCCTTGAAAGATAGGATTGGCGGTGTGCCCACAGTGATCTGTACACAGCTGTGTAGAGTCCCAGGGACGTTCCTGACACAGGGTGCTCTTTTCCCCTCTTTAAAATCCCCAAGGGAGGCTGTGAGAGTTTTAAATGAGAATCTGAAACCAGAATTACAATCAGATTTCATCACACTAAATAGTGCCTTACGGTCTGAGGTCACTGACCTCACCCATCCATTTCAGTGGGTGGGGGTGCTGCAGAGTCTATGGTCATTGTCATTCTTCTTCTTTTTTTTAATTAAAGATTGGCCCTGAGCTAACATCTGTTGCCAATATTTTCTCTTCTTCTTCTCCCCAAGGCCCCCCAGTACATAGTTGTATATTCTAGTTGCAGGTCCTTCTAATTCTGCTATGTGGGATGCTGGCTCAGCATGGCCTGATGAGTGATGTTAGGTCCGTGCCCAGGATCCAAACAGGCGAAACCCTGGGCTGCCAAAGCAGAGCCCACAAACTCAACCTCTCTGCCAAAAGACGCGCCCCCCCCCCTTTTTTTTAAAGAGGCCTTCTTTCTTAATAAATGCCCTTCTTCATAGTGTATTTGTGTGTGCACATGTGTGTGTGCATTTTTTTAATGAGGTACATGCAGTAAAATTCACTTTTTTGGTGTTTAGTTCTTTGAGTTTTGACAAACATATGTAACCACCACCAGCACCAAGATATAGACAAGTTCCATCACCCCCAAAATCTTTCCCCATGCCCCTTCGTCATCATTCCCTCCCTCTGCATTCAGCCCCTGATAGTCACGGATGTGTATTCTGTCTTGGTAGTTTTCCCTTTTGCAGAATATATGTAAATAGAATCATACAGCCTTTTGAGTCTGGCTTCCTTCACTTAGCACAATGCATTTGTTATTTATTGCTTTTTATTGCTGAGTAGTATTCTCTTGTAAGGATCTACCATAATCTGTTTATCCCTTCCCCACTTGAGGGACATTTGGCTATTTCTCGTTTTTGTCTATTGTGAATAATGCTGCTATAGACATTTGTGTACAGGTTTTTGTGTAAACATAAGTTTTTATTTCTCTTGAGTACACACGTCAGAAGGGGATTGCCAGGTCATATAGTCAGTGTAATTTAGCTGTATAAGAAACTGCCAAGCTGTTTTGTCAAGTGGTGTACCATTTTGCCTTCCCACCATCAATGCATGAAAGTTCCCGCTGCTCTAATCCTTGTCAGCACTTGTTATTGTCAGTGTTCTTTAGTTTAGCCATTCTAATAAGTGTGCAGTGGTCATGGTTGTTCTGAAAAGGAAAGTCCGTCTCTTCTGAGGAGCAGTTTGCAAACTTTCATACCAAGTTTCAGTCGCATCAGTTAGCTCTGTGAGCAGGGGACCTGACTTCACACAGACATACTCACCTCTCCTTCTCGCACTCGTTTCTCTCCCTGGGGGTGGAGAGGACAGACGGCTGATGGCGAAGTCTCACCTGATGCTCTCAGCTTCTGTGGCTTTTGTGAACTCAGAGGGGCAGGGCTGCTGCGTGGTTCCAGCACGCCTCCCCAGTGTGTCCTGGGTGGTGGTTTGCAGGCTAGCTCATCTCCTCCTCTCCCTGCCTTTTCCCCCTCAGGCCTACATCCAGATCACTTTTGTGGAGCCCTACTTTGATGAGTACGAGATGAAAGACAGGGTAACCTACTTTGAGAAGAATTTCAATCTGCGGAGGTTCATGTACACCACCCCCTTCACCCTGGAGGGGCGGCCCCGGGGAGAGCTGCACGAGCAGTACCGTCGGAACACCGTCCTGACCACCATGCACGCCTTCCCCTACATCAAGACCCGGATCAGCGTCATCCAGAAGGAGGAGGTGATGGCCCCAGGGGAGTGAGCTGGGGACTGAGGCCGCCATTGAATGAGTGGGCCTGCGTGACCTCCCGGGGCGACACACAGACCTCCTTCATGCTCCTTCTTGGCAGACTGGAGTGAAAATCTAAAAGGGCCACGCTTGAAATACAGCGAGAGGTGTTATCCTCTCACCCTCGTGGTGCCAGAAATCCTGTTCAGGCAGCTACATGTTTTATAGCACTACTTTATATGTAAATATTTTATATTTTAAAGTTATATCTTTAATATAAAATATTTATGTAATTTTAATATTTATATTTTAATGACATATCTTATGAAATATGTATTTAAATTTTGAATATTTTATACTGTCTTTTTACATATTTAAAAGCTTACATATTTAAAAGGTGATACAGGCATAGTTGTTAATTATTAGAGACAGGAACAGCAAAGAGTAGCTCCAATGAGTCGGTGGTGGTGCACTGGAGGAAGGGCACCATGCACGGTAGAGAGGAGGCCAGCTGACTTCTGGTCCCAGCTTCCTCCTGTGGCTTTGTGCAAGCCACTTATCTTCATTCAGTTTCCTCATCTATCCATTGGCAGGAAAGATCCCTTTCTCTTCTCTGGTTCTATGTAGAGTGCAAGACTTCTAATCCATTGTAATGAGACTGACCAAGAAAGTATATCAAGGAGCCAGCCCTGTGGTGTAGTGGTTAAATTTGTACACTCTGCTTTGGCAGCCTGGGGTTTTGGGTTTGGATCCCAGGCGTGAACCTACACACTGTTCATCAAGCCATGCTGTGGTGACATCCCACATACAAAATGGAAGATTGCCACAGATGTTAGCTCAGCCACAATCTTCCACAAGCAAAAAGAAGAGGAAAATTGGTAACAGATCTTAGCTCAGGGCCAGTCCTCCTCACCAAAAAAAAAAGAAAAAGAAAGTATCCCAAGCCACAGAGTCACTCAAAATTAGACATACTATAAACATTTTATTTTTTAAAAAAACATAGATGTACATTTATTTGTCATTCATTTTATATAGGGCCTCAGCCTTCTCTGTGATTTTGGGTTGGCTGGTCACAATTAGCATTGTCTTGCTTGTATAAACCCCACCCATAATGCATTGTCCATGATTACCAGTTTTGGTTTCTATAAAGCAGAATGAGAGCTTAAAGATCTTTGTTAAACAATGGGAGAGCAGAATCCTTCTGGATTTTTATTATTTTTTTGCCTCTAGCCTTTTACAGTTGTCTTGCGCACACTTAATATGACAGGAATCTTTATAGCAACTCACTTTCATGACATCTAGCCCAAGCATTCAGCGTGGTTTTCATAGAAACAACTCCTTTTCTTTCCACACCTGTAGTTTATCAGTTTATGCATTATTTAATTAGATTAGGTCATTAAAATAACAAGTATAGCATGCATAATCAAGTTGGTGAACAAACACAGATAAATTATGGTGAGTACACACCTCATCGGGCAGGAGCAGAAGTCCCATCAACAAGAGTGTTGAGCAACCACATCAGAGAGTGGGGTTCACAGAGGGCAAAGAAAGCCTGAATAGTGGCTCAGTCAAGAGGAGATTGGTTTAGAAGGCATCTGCTGTGTTCTTATTGTTTTGGACTTTTGAACACTAGGACATGTAGGCATAGCACAGAAAGAAATTCATGGTCCCAGTAAGAGTCCTCACAATTTTTCTTGGCCATCGGTAGTTCCCTGAGAACCTCAGTATATTAGTTGGCTGGGGCTGCCACAACAAGGTACCACAGACTGGGGGGCCCAGACAACAGAAATTTATTACCTCACAGTTCTAGAGGTCAGAAGTCAAAAATCAAGGTGTCAGCAGGGTTGGTTCCTTCTGAGGGCTGTGAAGAAAGGATCTGTTCCAGGCCTCTCTCCTTGGCTTGTAGATGGCCACCTTCCCTCTATGCATGTCTCTGTGTCCAGATTTCCTCTTCTAATAGGGACATAGGTCCTATTGGATTAGGTCTCATCCTAATGACCTCTTTTTAATGTGGTTACCTCTGTGAAGACCCTCTCTCAAATAAGGTCAAATTTTGGGGGACTGAGGGTTAGGAATTCAACATATGAATTTTGAGCGGACATCACTGCACCCATAACATTCAGGAAGGACCATACCTCAAACCACCAGAACTTAGCAACTAGTAGATTGACCCTTACAAGAATTCTATTTACTAGGAATTCACCTTAACGGTGAGTTGGAGAAGGCACACACGTTGCCAAAAATCTTGTTTTATGGTGGAAGAAATTATTGGAAGAATATCTTCAATATTATGGAAGAAAATATTGAATGCTGTACTTCCAATAGCTTTCCCAATTATAAGTTGAGTAATATGTTCAATAATAGGAAAGGAAAACTAACAGTGTAGAAAGGACATGGATTTTGAATGTAGACATCATTTTGATCAAATTTTGATCTCCCTACTTACTCCCTGTGTCATTTTGTGGCACTTAATTAACCTTACAAATCCTCCTTTGAGTATAAAATGGAGAGAATGCGGACATTGTTTAAAGGAGAAAATAATAAATGTATGTAAAGTTGCTGGAACATAATAAGTTCTCAAAAAATGTTAAGCCCTTCCTTCTTAACCTATCCAGATTATTTTAAGTTACTCTGAAAGCCTCCTTAGCTGCTTCTTCAAATCCAGGTGCCCTCTTCATCATAGCTCCAGGTTTGTCCACGGCTTATCAGACCACGCAATAATTTCCCTACACTTGTGTCTCATGTTCAGTTTGTTTTGACACCAATCGAAGTTGCCATTGAAGATATGAAAAAGAAGACCTTGCAGTTAGCGGTTGCCGTTAACCAGGAGCCCCCTGATGCCAAGATGCTTCAGATGGTGCTGCAGGGCTCCGTTGGAGCTACTGTAAATCAGGTGAGCAAAAGCAGCCAGTGGCAGCTCCTCTGGTTCTTGGTACTTTGATTTTAATTATATGTCTGCACCCTCCCTCCTGGAGGTTGATGAGGAGTCTGATCAGCACACAAGTGATGTTCCTAAACTTAGACTGAACACTTGTGAGGTTTAGAGGACTTTGAGGAGGCCTCTTCTGCTTCATGTAGCAACCCAAGGTAGAGAAGAAATCCTGGAGATGAGTGGACCATGTCTAACGAGTACCGTTTTCTTGGAGAAGTCTTCACTCGGCCCCAGACCTGGCAATATGATCCAGATCGGGGGTCCTGTGGAAGAGGGCTTCATCGTGCCCAATTTAGGCAGAGTTGTTGCAGGCCTGGAGACTAACTGAAGAATGCCTGTAGGAGACAGGGGAAACGTCTACAACATCCAAGCCCTGGGTCAGTCACCAAGGAACCCAGCATGCCAGTGGCCTTGCTAACCAGGAGTGACCTGAGATCAGGCTCCTTAGGCCACTTAAAACTAGACTGGACCTTCTCAGATCTATTTGAATCCTAACTCCCAAGCTTAGCGTGCAACTAAACCAGTCTCAGATGGAGGGAGTGCTAGCTTAGTACTCTCTGTTCAGTGTGCCTCCTTAATTTCAGAACTAGGTCTGCTCTTGTCCACCTCCACACTCAAAAACTCAGTGAGTACCATGACTCTTCCCTCGCTCAGCACAACTGGACGCCCCTGCAAAAACTTGTGTCTATGTAGCATCAAGGGAACAGAAATAGCAGAGAAGAAAAATGACTATTATATTTCCAAGACCAGAACATATTAGGAAGCTTTTGCTTTTATAAGTTCCTTCCATTAATGAAAATGGAAGACTTTCTAAAGGCACAACCATGGACTACCTATGTACTATCCATATATCTGACTCAAGCCAGCATGAGTTACACAAAATGGTGCTTGCCATTTGGGCAACTAGAAAAGTGAATATGAATGGATGGATCAAGACAATCCCCATTTTCAGAAAAGCAACTCAAAGCACATTTTCTTTGATGTAGTAGTATTACCTTTATATATGAAGGAAAACCTATTATTAGTATTTAATTAAGAAAATACATCTATACTTCTGAGTATTCTTCTAAAACTACAGACTCCTCCTAAGGAATCAAAGTTTTCCTGAGATGTTCAAGACCCTCCTTGATTTTTTGTTTTGGTCAAACTAACTTCAAAATTAAATGTTCAAACTAAAAAGTCACTCCAACATTTTATCTCAAGTAATTTAATTTTTTTCTAACGTCAGTATTGTTTTTACTTTTTCCATCAGGGACCACTGGAAGTAGCCCAAGTATTTTTGGCTGAAATTCCCGCTGACCCAAAACTCTATCGACATCACAACAAGTTGAGATTATGTTTTAAGGAATTCATAATGCGGTAAGAAGGACAATGACTGGGAATTCAGTACAGCTGTGCTTCTCAAAGTGTGGTCCCCAGATCAGCAGCTTCAGCATCACCTGAGACATTTGCTAGAAAGGCCAATTCTTAGGCACCAACCAGACCTACGGAATCAGACTTTCCAGAGGTGGGCCCAGCAACCTGTGGCCTAACCAGCCCTCCAGGGGATTCTGATGCATGCTCTAGTTTGAGAACCCCTACAGTAGAGCAGTACTACTTACAGTCCTGATACATAGCTTCAACTGTAAAGTGCTCTCATGTTCACCATCTCACATGTGCGTCACAATCACATTGTGAAACAGGTATTATCACCATTCTCGTTTTAAAAAAGAGGCAATGGAGGTTCAGAGATGGGAGGTGATTTTACTTAAGGTCACACAGCCAGTTAGTAGCAGAGTTGAGTTCAAACCCAGGTCTTGTGAATTGAAATAGCCCACACTTCCATCCACGTACTGATATTCCACTGATGTGTAAGAGTCTCAGAGGCTCTTGGCATTGGCAGTCTTTGTAATTTCCCATATCATGCAAGAAGCTATTTTTGGAAATGTAAAGATAGACACTGCCTCAAATTGGGAGATAAAGGCAAGATTCTAAAACTGGGCTTTTTCAAAGGTACCATCTCTCTGGCAGTTCCCATTGTCAGGCAGCCCTCATTTCTGCCCATGAATTGTGCAAGGGAGCTGGCTCCAGGAGCAGCCTGTCCAGCCTGGATAGGAAGCCAGTCTTTGGGCAATGTCTTGCAAGCTATTGCAATACCAACAGGTGTATTGGGTCTCCTGTGGCCCTAAAAGGAATGATTATGAAGAATGTGATGGCATTTCATCCATAAGAGAGAAGGACATCAGAAAAATGTGTACCAATATTTCTTTTCCTGCAGAACCTTGGAGCAGCATGTAAAATATGGGAACATACTACAGATGGGGATAAAGTAGGCTAAAAGTTAGAGTTTGCTAAATTCAGTGAAAACTCATCAGAACGCTAGTTTTGGGTGAGGTTAGAGATACCTCCTCCTTCACACGCTTTGGTGAGATGGATGCAAATTTGCTGTGTACAGAGACACCCTTGGTCCTGCAGTAAATCGCAGCTGCTTAGTTATAAGGAGTGTCCATGTGGGCATATGCACACATACATGCACACAGATTATGTTTATTAATGTTTTGGTATTTGAATTGTTTCCTGTATTTGCTAGCAATTCTGACATTACACAAAAGCTAGATTTTCTTTAGTAAATGATGCATTTTCATAGAACAAAAGGCTAGAAAAGTATTGGGGAATTTTTAAAGATCTATTTACTTTCCACACATCTTCAATTAAAATTAGTTATGGTTGAAGGTCCCTGAAGTTGGCAGTGGCCTGGGCCTCTCTGGCCCTCTGAAAGGACCTATGAAATGTTTAATGAGCAGGTACTATGACCCAGGTATGACATTAGTTGTGGGAATACAGGAGCTGGGTGTGCCTCTGTTCCTGACAAAAGGATACATATCTGCATGGCCAAATAATAACACAAGGCAGCACAGGCTAAGAACTGTTAAGAGTGCACTAAATATGGGGCCGGTCCCGTGGCTGAGTGGTCAAGTCTGTGCGCTCTGCTTCGGCAGCCCAGGGTTTCTCTGGTTCAGATCCTGGGCGTGGACCTGGCACCTCTCATCAGGCCATGCTGAGGTGGCATCCCTCATGCCACAACTAGAAGGACCCACAACTAAAAATACACAACTATGTACCAGGGGGCTTTGGGAAGAAAAAGGAAAAATAAAATCTTTTTAAAAAAGTGCACTAAATATACGGTTATAGAGTTCAGAAATCTAAATAGTCAGTTGCAGGCTGGAGTGGCTGGGGAAGGCTTTGTGGAAAACATGACTTACACTTCATCTTCAACATATAGGTGGAAGAATGGAGATAGCGGGAAGAGGGAGCCATTACTGGTAAAGTGACCGACATGACAAGACTCAGGCCGGGTGTCCACAATGCCCCTGGGCTCCTCTGAGTTGGCAAGAGCAGCGTGTTCTCGTGAACATGCTAGGACAAGGAAGAAAGACAGTAGTGTTGGTAAATGGGGCTCTGAATAGAGTTTAAATGTAAAAGGAAGCTTGTTAAGAGAAGCCGTGATTTTTCTTAGTTAAAATGTACTTATAAAATCATTACTGAACACACATTTCTAATTAGCTCTAGCCCCAGGACAAGTGACTACAAAGAGGACTAGGGCTGAGTCAAACTGTTCCAGGCAAGACACCTAACCGGCAGCAGGTTTTCCAGGGATGGTCCTTTAACAAAGTCATGCACTAGACTTTGGATGGTGATTCTATCTTTCTCCCCAGATGGCCTGGAAAAATACTGGATTTCCAAAAGCAAATTCACCATTTAAAACATTCTCCAACCCTTCTATTGTTGATTCCCATGGGAAATCAGGCTATCAAACCAACTTCTCAACTGCCAGTTGGGGTGCCCCATTATTCTAGGAAAGCCACAAGAATATCTATCAATGCTTCTCAAACGTCACTGTGCAAACAGATGACCTGGGAATCTTGTCAATGCACATTCTGATGGAGCAGGTCTGGGTGGGCCTGAGACTCTGCATTTCTAACAAGCTCCCAGGTGATGCTGATGCTGCTGGATGGGGCTGAACTTTGAGGAGAGGCTGTAAAGCTGCTTGATTGCCTCCCTCTCACATGTTCTCTTCTTCCTCACCACCCCCCCAGTGGCGTAATCCCTCAGGCCATGCCTTTTGTCACTCACCTCTTTTTCCTTCGCTTTCCTCCCTGCAAAACAGCAACCGTGCTCTAACTGCTTCCCTCTTGAACTGACTATAGATGTCAGTTCATTCATTCATTCAGCAGTCACTTACTGAGCCCATACTGTGTGCCAGGCACCGGGCTACACACGTGCAAGGATGAAGTCCCAGTACAAATGGCACAAGGCTACAGGCAAACCATGCTGCTGCTCACTGTGTCACCTCCGAGGGCAACTAGAGGTTGACTTCCCTTCCACTTTGTTTCACATAGATCACAGGTGGTGGGAGAGATTGTGGTGAAGTTTGCATAACTGTATAAATCCGCTAAAACTCATCAAACTGTACACTTGAAATGAGTGACGGTGATGGTCTGTAAGCTAGACCCTCAGTACAAGCAGGTGAGGAAACCTTCCTTTCCCCGTTGCTTAACTGCTTCTCAAGTCCATTAAAGTTACAGGTTGTTAATGACTAGGGTGAATTTTTTTTCCCAGCAATTTTATTGAGAACATAGTGGTTTATAACATTGTGTAATTTCGGGTGTACATTGTTATTTATCAATTTCTGAATACACTTTATGGTGCTAACCTCTAGTAATCTAATTTTTGTTCGTCACCATATATATGTGCCCCTTTGTCCCTTTCGCCCACACCCCAACCCCCTACCCCTCTGGTAACCACTAATCTGTTCTCTTTAGCCATGTATTATTTATCTTATACATATGAGTGAAATCATACAGTATTTGTCTTTCTCTGTCTGGCTTATTTCGCTTAACATCATACCCTCAAGGTCCATCCATGTTGTTGCAAATGGGACAGTTTTGTCTTTTTATGGCTGAATAGTATTCCATTGTATATGTGTGTGTGTGTGTGTGTGTGTGTGTGTATATATATATATATGTACACCACATCTTCTTTATCATTCATCAGTTGATGGGCACTTGGGTTGCTTCCACATCCTGGCTATTGTGAATAATACTGCAGTGAACATAGGGGTGCATAAGTCTCTTTGGATCACTGATTTCAAGTTCTTTGGATAAATACCCAGCAGTGGAATAGCTGGATCATATGGTAGATCTATTCTTAATTTTCTGAGGATACTCCATACTGCTTTCCATAGTGGCTGCACCAGTTTGCACTCCCACTATCAGTGTACGAGGGTTCCCTTTTCTCCACACCCTCTCCAAAACTTGTTGTATTTTGTCTTGGTAATTATAGCCATTCTGACAGGTGTAAGGTGATATCTCATTGTAGTTTTGATTTTCATTTCCCTAATAATTAGTGTTGTTAAACATTATTTCATGTGTCTATTGGCCATTTGTATATTTTCTTTGGAAAAATGTTCATATCCTCTGCCCATTTTTTGATCGGGTTGTATGTCTTTTTATTGTTGAGTTGTATGAGTTCTTTATATATTTTGGAGATCAACCCTTTGTCGGATAAATGATTTACAAATTAGTGTAACTATTTTGTCAAGTTATTTGCGCTGTGAATTTTCTCCCCCAGCCCTGCTCTCAGACAGCTGCGGTGGCGCAGGGGGGGAAGATATCTGGTGTTGAATAGCTCTCAGGTTTTCTCTGGAGTGAGCTCCCACTTCTCAGCAAATTTGGGCTGTCCGTCGATAAGCCCAGATTTCCAAGGCGAACACAGTGAGCCTTGCAATGCTAATTGCTAATACTGGAAATATACCCTTGCCAGGTGCACTGAGCTAGGTCCCGCCGCTGGGCAGTGGCCTTTCTGACTCAGCTGTGCTGGAACCAGATACAGCCATAACGAACCTGGCAGGCTGACCTGCTGCGACTGATGCTTATCCAGCCAGGCCTGGGCTCTGCAGATGGGTGCCAAGTTGGGACCTCAATCCCTTCCTGCCTTTTGCTGAGATAAGAAAAAGCGCCTGACGGTTTCAGAAGCCAAGATGGAGAGAGACAACATTCTCCTTCCCTCCTCTGCAACCTGTGCCAGTTTTCTTCTTCTTGTGTTTCTGTCTTAGTCAGCGTGGGCTGCTAGAATGAAATACCTTAGACTGAGTGGCGTGAACAACAGACATTGATTTCTCACAGTGCAGAGGAGGGGAAGGCCAAGATGAAGGTGCCGGCAGATTTGGTTCCTGGGGAGAATGCCCTTGCTGGCTAGTAATGGCCACCTTCTCACTGTGTCCTCACACAGCAGAGAGGAAGAGGAAGCAAGCTCTCTGCGATTTCTTCTTACAAGGGCACTGACCCCATCATGGCCTGATTTAAACCTAAATTCCTCCCCTAAATACCATCACATGGGGGTTAGGGCATCAACATGTGAATCTTGGGGACACATACATTCAGTCCATAACATTACCTGCACTTTCTTCTTCCTATAAAGACTAAATGATTTTTAAATTCATTTTTATCTTTAAATAAGAGAGCAGTAGGCAGACGCCATCACAGGCTGCCTTTAAGAGAAGCAGTTTCGGATGTCCCCAGACAGGGCTCCACTGCACGTGTGGTCAGAGTCAAAAAGCAGGGGATTGAGGGGTGGTGCGTTTAAGCTGGAGCTAAGGTCTGTGAAGAGGCAGGAGAGGGAATTTGCTCAAGTGGCCAAAGGAAAACCAAATGCGCATGGAGTAGGTGGAAAGAGAAGCAGTAGGTGGAAAGAGAGCTGAATATTTGGTGGGAAAACAAGATCTTAACTATCATGAGGGCTGGCTCCGAAACAGGTCAATTGTGGGGACACATGAATGACTTTTGTCACTTTTCCAGGGTCACAGAGACCTGTATTAGTGGGCCAACGACGCTAGACAGAAAATTGAGAGCCCACCTTACACACACGCATGGCTCTTCTGCCTCTTCATGCCCTCTGCAATGATTTTAGAGAGAAAAAACCCCATTTCTGTTACAGTGTGATTCCATCCTCCTCTCTTGGGCCTCTCCCTCCCAACTCTCTCCAACAAGCCCTTGGTCCTCAGGGCTTGTCCTTGCCCTCTTGCTTTGGGAAGGGGGCCCCGTGCCCAGGGGTTATTGGGACTGATACCAAATTAGAAAATATTATACAATCACTGGAACCCCAGGGCTCGGCGACTCTTCAGGACAGAAGCCCAGGGCCTGGAGGAGGTTGATGCCAGTGTAACGTGAACCAAGCATGAAGGACTAGCCTAGTCTGATCTGGGGACCCCCTGCCCCCCGCCTGGGTTCTAGTGTGTTCAGTAGGCCCTCAGAGCCTGCTTCCAGGTGTCAGATGTGAGACTGGACGCCTTCCCAAGCCCGTAGCCCAATCTGGCCCCACTCCCTTCCCACATCTGGCCTTAAAAGGAGGAAAAAGAGCCACCGTACCTTCCCCCAGGGAGGCAGCCACACAGGCCCCACCAGGGGAGGTAGAAGTGGCTCAGGGGATGGCAGGAGGGCCCAGCCGCCGAGCTCCTGGGGTGCCCCACAGTGCTGTGCACTCTCGGTCTCACGTGCTTCCCCATCTGCAGTGACGGGGGCACACTGGACAATGGGCTGTAACCCCTACTTGGCTCCAGGAAAAGCAGGCAACATTGACTGGGCGGCCCTCCCCGGTGGCAGTGGCTCAGCTAAGTCCTCACACACCTAACATGGTTTCATCCTCATAAACCCGTTTTATAGTGAAGGAAGTGAGGCTGAAGGAGGTTATGATTAGCCCAAGGTGACACAGCATATAAGTGGCAGAACCAGGATTTAAACTAGTCTTCCGTTGGGACAGGCTGCCCTTGGGATCTGGGGTTTGGTAGAGGTCAGGCTGGGAGCGAAGAAATGAAGGGGACAAGGTTAGAGAAAGCCACTGGAGTGTGCCTGGCGGAGGTGGCTATGCCCATGGACTCTAACATCTACTGCAGCTCTTCCTGTGGGGAGGCCAGATATTCCTTTGGTGTCTGGCTCCCAAATAAGCTTTCCTTACCTTAAGGGCCTGGAGCATATACATGACTCCCGTCATGGCGGAGGGGGGGGGGGGGCCAATTCCTCTCTGTCAGATTCTCCGCTCATTCCAGTAGCCATGTTTTTCAATGGACCCTGAGTGGACACTTGCTAGAAGGTTATCAGGATGAAGCTGAGAAAGGCAGAATACTACAAATTGGGGAGAGACCAAGGCCATATGCCTGAATTTTAGCTAGAAAGGTCAGTGCCCTCCGTAGGCAGTATTTGTGGTGTTGGGGTGAGGAGTGTGGGCTCTTGAGCCAGGTTGCCTGGGTTCAGCTATCTACTCTGCCTTAATTAGCTGTGTGACCTTGGGCATGGAGCCTCAGTTTCCCCAACTGTAAAATGGGAACAATAATGGGAACTACCTCTTAGAGTTAGTGTCAGGATACAATGAGTTAATACACAGAGCTTAGAATAGGGCCTGGCACATACTTAACCACTACGCCACCAGGCCAGCCCCTAGAGATTGTTTTATTTGTGGGTTGGGCATCGCCATGATATCTCCAGGGTTCTTAACCATTTTTTTCATATTTTTAACTTATATATCCCTTTAGTGATTTCCTTAGATCTGTTGTATAATTCTTTCTAGTTCTCTAGTTGTATCTAGTTGATTGTTTAACCTGTCCGTTGAGATATTTCTCTTTGTCTTAGTGACTAGGTTGTAAAGGAAAGAGACTTAACAATCTGATTTCGATATAGAGACTGTCTGCCTCTCTGAGGTTTGTACCATAAGATGCAGTGGGGCTGCTGCGACATTGGTCCGGGAGTACCAGGATCCTGGACTTCCATCTGACTCTGCTGTGTGACTCTGGACAGGGCACCTCACCTCCTTCATCTTAGTTTCATCAACTATGAAAAACAAGGGACTGGAATATAAAATCTCTCATAGGCCATCATTCTCACAGTGAACAAATAGTTTCTGCATTCAGACTGAGCCGATCAGGAATAATAATAAAAATGTGTTCTAAATTTTAGCTATGTGCCAGCACTGTGCTAAGCATTTTATATGTTTAACTCACTTAATCTTTACAATAACTTATGAGGTAGGCTCTGAGCATTTAACCCACTCTAGGGCACATAGTGAGCAATCAGTATAAGCTAGCTAGCTCTTATTGCTTCTGATAACAGAGACTACAGAGAGTTTAATTAATCTCCCAAAGTTTTCAGAGTAGACATCCCCAAGTCAGCAGTCAGCTTCTTCAGGCCTCTTGTAGTCCGCCAGTGTCACAAACCTGGGCCTTGAAGTCATCCTGAAACTGATATTATTTTATATATGGTGGTAGCTTAGAACTATTAGTTAAGAAGCAATAAAAAATATGAAGGGGTGATGTAGATTTCTCAGGATTCAAAGGCTGTACGTCTCCCCTTCTACCTCTTCCTTGAAGGGTTTGATAGGCAACCTTAAGTATCCTACAGTTTGCTTCAATTAATGTCAAACTTAAAAGATAGGTGGAAATCCAGTTAAGCTCCTGGCTGAGTTAAATCAGGTCCTTCTTCTACAGCAGGGTAATTCTGTGATGAAGCTGTGGTCGTAGGTTTATTTTTGCCTAGGCCAGGTAGCTTTCCCTGCCCCGTAGTCACGTTCCACTCTCCTTACCTTTGACTGTCATCCTGAAAATGTGTCCAGTGGTAATAGGGAGGATTTGGTAACCAGGTCTGGTGAGTCCCATAACTTAACCCAAAGCTAGCACTACTGCTAGGAAAACAGTTTAAACCACATTCATCACCAGAATCCTATTCATCTGAAAGACAATAGAATTATTACTAATTATTGCATATCAGCAAAGTTTCAGCTATTATGTTGTCCCTTCCAGGCTTGTTGATTTGTAAGTTCCCTTGGGTAAAACAGTATAAAATAAAAGGCAAAACTTTATCATGTTTAAATAATGTAATTTTCTTCTTTGGTATATACCATATTATGTGGGAGACCATGGAAACACTAGGCTGTCCACAAGTTAGACAAACACGATGAGCTTTAAAGATTTTATCTTTAACACCCTGCAGTGTTGCCATGGTGGCGGTAGGTATAGATCTGTTTTCATTGATTAAAGGATTTGTGTCTGTTTTCAATTCTGGAAAATTATCAGCTATCTCTTTGCATATTGCTTCTTACTCATTTTCCATTCCCTTATAGAGTCTTTCTTTTTATTATTATTTTTTAAATTTTTTTTGGTGAGGAAGATTGTCCCTGAGCTAACATTTGTGCCAATCTTCCTCTATTTTTTGTATGTGGGACGCCACCACAGCATGGCCTGACAAGTGGTCTGCAGGTCCGCACCTGGGATCCAAACCTGTGAACCCCAGGCCACTGAGGCAGAGCATGCAAACTTAACCACTGCACCACCGGATCAGCCTCTAGAAATTCTTTTAGATGTGGGTTGGGCATCTCCGTGATATCTCCAGGGTTCTTAACCATTTTTTTTATATTTTTAATTTTTATATCTCTTTAGTGATTTCCTTAGATCTGTCATCAAGTTTATAAATTCTCTAGTTGTGTCTACTTTGTTTAACCTGTCCATTGAGATTTTTCTCTTTGTTTTAGTGACTAGATTTTAATTTCTAGAAGTGCTATTTTGTTCTTTCTGAAATTTTCCTGATCTCTCTTCTCTTACTGTCACATTTTTTTAAATCATGGATTTTGTATCTTTGATTACATCTCTCTATCAACTTTGGTCTGCACATTGTTCTATTATCTCTAATTCTTATTGGCTAATTCTTCTGCTTGTTGCATTTATTGGTTCTCCCTCGTGTTGTTTTCCTCCTATGGTTCGTAATTTTTTCTCGTGAGCTCATCTTTGGCAAGGGTCACTCTTTCTGGGTGGTCTCTGGGCCCTGATTGAGAAAGCGTTCCTCCAGAACTTTACGTTTATTTTCAGTCTGAGCCCTAGGGATTTCAATAATCTTGGTCTGTTTTCCTTTTTTTAATATCTCACTTTGGAGTACCCACAACAGAGGAATGCAAACTTGTAACTCATACCCACATGTGGTGCAAGCCTAGAATTTCAGTTTCTCAGGGTGACTTTCTTTCCCATTAATGGCCCCAAACTGATAGCAAGCTTCCATTCTACCTGTCTGGACCATTTTCAGCATTTTTCTAGACGCTTTTTCTAGATGGAGTAGCTTTTCAAGGCTCTGAACTATATGCAGGTGGCCTATCCAGAGGCGCTCTTGGCCCTGGCCAAGGCTGCATCACTTATCTTGTGAGGGCATTGAAACCACTCCACCTTCCCCCAGCCTGCAGGACCTATACGCAATCTTAAAGTCCTAACGGGCAGTCCTTGTGACAGCTGCCATGCCACCAGCTCCTGCCTTCACTCTGAGTGTCTTCTTCCTTCCTGGCACCTGGGATTTCTCTTTCTCTTTTAACAAAGTTTTGCTGTGCTTTCCCAGCACTTCCATGCTGTCTGGCAGGAGGAGGCTGGATGGCATCTGCTCCACCTGTCATGTTGCCATAAATCCCAGAGAGTTTTGTAAGTGGAACAGGCTCCATTCTGCAATGACCTGAGTTTGAATCGTGGGTCCACTACTTCCTCACGGCGTTATCTTGGGCAAGCGACCTAATATTTCTGAGCTTCAAGGACAAAATAGAGATAAACGCTGACTTTCTGGGTTTGTTGGGGAAATTAACCAGATAATGCATGTAAAACTCCTTGAATAGTGCCTGGCACATAGCAAGTCAGAGCATCAACATCAGCTAAGCAAGCTTTCAAAAATACAGATTCCGGGGTGCTGCCCTTTAGATTCGTTAAGTCTAAGGTAGGGCCCAGAAATCTGCATTTTGAAAAGCTCCACAGGGGATCCTGACAGGCCATCAAGTTTGCAAACATTCCTAGGGGTACTCAAGAAATGTTAATAGTGTCAGCAGCCCACATTTCTAAGCACTTCAAACTCCTATGAAATAAAACCTCATTTTCCCCCGACCCTGGTCTTTGCATCCTAGATGCGGTGAGGCTGTAGAGAAAAACAAGCGTCTCATCACGGCGGACCAGAGGGAGTATCAGCAGGAACTCAAAAAGAACTACAACAAGCTGAAAGAGAACCTCAGGCCAATGATCGAGCGGAAAATTCCAGAACTCTACAAGCCTATATTCAGAGTTGAGAGTCAAAAGAGGTAAAAACCGGGCAAAGGAGGATAAGCATAGGGCCTGGGGCCCGGTGGACAGCGCATGCTCTGCTGTGCTCACTCTGTGAGCTGCGGAACCTCCAAGGGGTGGGAGCGGGCCTGCCCACCGAGTGCGATTGGTCCTGCTCCCATCCTTCACCTCCTGACCCTTGTCCTTGACCTCCCCAGACCCTTCATGTTGGCCTTCTGCCAGCTGTCTTCCCAGGGCCGAACCTGAAGGGATCGCAGAACCTTCACTTATTTACTTATTTACTGAATTCCCCATGACTGATAGCCTTCTCTAGTGGGTGATTTTTCCCCCCTCCCTCTCTTTAAAAGGCTAATTGATCTTCTTACCTCTGTTCTCCCTCCCTCCTTAATTTCAGAGACTCCTTCCACAGATCCAGTTTCAGGAAATGTGAAACCCAGTTGTCACAGGGGAGCTAAGAAAAGCTGTCTTCATCCGTGAAGACGGAGGCCCCGCAAGTTGGAAAAGGACTTGTTGGTACTTAAAACATCGGACATTTGCCACGTAGGACAGACCACATGCTCCCTGATGAGACAGCGTTCCAGAAGCTTTGAGATCTAAGTGACCATGGGCATTACACCCAAACAGGGTGTGAAGAGATTTTGGCTATACTGGGCAATGCAGCTGGTGGAGGATGGTTAATCAGGGGCACCTATGTATTTATTAAAGCATGTTTTTTTTAACAATATTGTACAAAACAAGGCATAAACAGCATCTCCTGCAGAGTGGTCCGTCATTGTCTACCCAAGAGATGACTTCCTCTGGCCCAGATTTGAATTTACGGGATAAACCCAAATTGCAGGAGGGAAAATGGAAAAGTTGCCCACCAACCTCTTCAGAGTAAATGTCACTGATCCCCTCTATATGGGAAAGGAGGGTGAGCTTGCAGGAGTGCAAACATCTGGGAGGGGAGGCCTAACTAGAAATCTAAAAATCATGGTGGTTGGAAATTTGGGGATAGATTATTTGTGAACTCGTTACCCTTTTGGTAACGGTGGACTAATTGTTGTATAGTTATTTTTGCTTTATTGTTATTGTTATGTTAATTTAACGTGTTTATAGAGGAAGACACTCAAAGCACTGATTTATGAGATACATGGTACTCTGAGTGGTCAGCCAAAAGTCATAGATGCCGCATTTACTTCAGTTGAAATGATTCTCCCATAATGCTTTGCATTTTTTCTTATGCTCACTCTTGCTCACTCTTTTTCTCCTCCTCCTGGGACCAAGTTTATTTTTATAAAAGGATAGTATCTCTGCTCTCATTTCAGAACATTGTGCTGTCCATCAGCATGTGTACATTACCTACAGAATATATTCAGCTTTGAATTCTCTTGACAATGTACTTTAGGAGAAAGATGAACAAAGTTATTATTTGAGAATTAAATTATATATTTTTAATATGACTGATTGCCCTGACTGGTACGAAAAATGTAATAAGAATTGTAAGCAAAATGTTTCCCTTTGCAACTCGTGTTTTTATTTTGACAATTCAGTGTTTTGTAAAGTACTTAACAGAAGAAAAAAGATGCATAATCCTGGCCTTGGTCAAACACTGCTATCCAGGGGCATTCCTCATATGCAATATTTAATCTTGGTAGTCCTGAGAGAAAATTTAATTTGGATATTCTAGAATTTTTTATTTATACCATCAGGTATGCATGAATTTATATTCTGAAAGAGGAATTTTTTTTAATTACTAAAGTTGAAGTGCCAAACTTTTTGTTTTTTAGGCCTTTCTAAAGTGTATTATACACCTCACTGCTTTCTTAAATGAGTGCACGTGACATTCTTTAATTCCGAATGTTATTCAGCATCTTCTGTGTGGGAGATACTGGGTGAGACCAAAGTCAAAAAACATTGTCACTGCCTTCCAAAGTCACTCAGTTTAGTGAGGAAGAGCATCAATATGTCTGTAGCCATAACACACAGCAGACTGGGACAGTCCTTGTGGAAGTAACCTTCTCTAAGTAACTCAAAGATGCCCATTATTATCAATCCCTATTACATTCTGCACTAAAACAATAAGGATTAGGTGCTAAATTTACTCTCTCTTGTGCCACAGTGGGTACCTCTGGCTTCACAAGTGCAGGAACTGTTTACCGCTGCATTCCCATCCCCTAGCCCAGTGCTCAGCACACAGAAGACAATAAATGTTTGTCGAATGACTAAATGAATGAATGAGTGGGAGTAGACCTGCTTCTAGAACAGCACTGTCCAACAGAAATATAATGCAGGCCACATATATCATTTTAAATTTTCTAATAGCCACATTAAAAAGAATCATAAAAATAGGTGAAATGAATTCTAGTAATATATTCTGTTCAACTCGATATATACAAAATATTATTTCAACATGTGATCAATATAAAAAATTATTGAGGTATTTTACATTCTTTTTTTCATACTGTCTTCGAAATCTGTATGTATGTATCTTACAATTACAGATTGTATACTTTACACTTATCAATTAAGACCAGCCACATTTCAAGTGCTTAATTGCCACATGTGGCTAGTGGCTACTGTATTGGATGGTGCAATTCTAGAAGCTTCCAACTTTTATAACTTGATGCCTCTGATCTGCAGGCTCAGGATAACAAAAGTAGTGGGAATAGCGTCCAGAGTGAGAGTGACAGAATTGTGATTGAGAGCCTGTGGACTTACCTAGAAGTGACTCTCGTGGAGTTGGGGAGTGTGGCCTTCTCATAGGGGTTTTGTGTGCTCATACTCTTTCTGAGCTAACCCTGGCTCTTTCCTCAATTCCGGATAGTTTAGTTGTTCTTTAAGTAACAGTTATAAATAAAGTGGAGGCGTTGCTGCACTTATTTAAATAACGGCATTAAAGAATTTGGACATTGGTCCTCTGACCATGTAGTCTAAATATGGGGTTGAGAAAGAAGCATTTTAAACATTCTGAAGAATAAAGCAAATTAGGCCTTTTGTTTTCCAAAAATGAGAGAACCCTGATATGCCATGGGAACCATCTTGATGTTACTTGGGAAAACCCCCCTATGAAAGCTTCCTGGAAAAATCTTCGGATTAGCTTCATGCCTCTTCTCCTTCAACAAGGTCAAGTGTGCAACTGTCACCATCTTAAGAATTTCAGGAACATGAAACATGAATATACTGCATAGACCTGATTAAGTTTGTCATGCTTCACATTGTCTTAAACGCCATAATTCTATTCCGTAAGGAGTCCTTTCCACGACAATAGATTTGTTTTAAAACGAAAAACTTTTTGAGCCAGCATTGGTAATTGTGGTTGCAGGTATGTTCTCAAAGACAGGGAGCATTCCTTTGTTATCTCAAATGTTGTAAAGCTGTTATTGATTAAGTATCATTTTGCAAAAAACCCTAAAGTTTCTAATATATTCCAGAATGCTGGGTATGTCCACAGTATCCAGGGTATTCTTTCTTTAGACTTCAGGCAATGCTTCCCAATCTTTTTCACATCATGGGTGTAAATGCTATCTATGGAGGAATAACAACCCCCAAACTTAGCTTAAAACAACCAAATATCTCGCCCAGTTCCTGTGGATTACGAATTCGAGGGTGGGTTAGATGAGCAGTCTGACTTGAAGTCTTGCAAGATGTTGGCCACAGCTGCCATCATCTGAAGCCTTGACTGAAACTGGAGGATCCTATTACAAGGTGGCTCATTCATAACATTGGAGAGTTGGTGCTAGTCTTGATGGGGAGAGGCCTCAGTTCCTCTTCATGTGACTCTCTCCCCAGACTGCATGAGCGTCCACGGCATGACCACTGACTTCCCCTAGGGTGGGCGATTCAAGAGAAACAAGACAAAGATGGCAGTGTTGTTTATGACCTAGCCTCAGAAGTCATGCTCCCTCATGCCTGCTATATTCTGTTTTTTAGAAGCAAGTCACCAAGTCCAGTCCACATTCAAGGGGAGTTAGGCTCTACATATTGGATGGAGGAATGTTAAATAATTTTTTAACATATTTTAAAATCACCATAATGAAACACATTAAAATTTTGTATTTGTTGTCTCACTGGGATAAACGGACTAAGATACTTGCTGCTAGAGATGACCAGCCTTGGAGCTCTGGCTGCCCTGAATCCCTCCCTAAGGGCTGGGGCAAGCAACCCTAAGTAATATCTGTAACCCAGCCCACAGTGCACCATGGCACACCACTTGGGAAGCCCTAGCCTACGGGTAGTCCTCAGTTGGCAATCTTTTGTAAGGGACCGAAAAACCAAACTCAATTTGGTGTTTTTAAAGAGGGTGTAGAGTTCAGTGGCTCACTTAACGGAAGAATCCAGAGGTAGCATTGGTTCAGACGCAGCTTGATTCAAGACCCACGCACTATGTCCTGGGTCCATTTTTCATCTCTGCTTCCTTTTGGTTGGCTCCATCCTCAGGCTTTCAGCAGTGGTCCGTGGAAATTCCAGGCTCATCCATCAGGGCGAAGGCAGTCCTGAGCTTTACAACCTCGCACCACCAACCTCCATAAAGAAGAGACGTTCTGCGTTCCAGAATTCCCAGTGGAATTCCTTGGGTTCACTCTGATCGGAGTGGCTCACACTCACGAGGGTTCTCCCTTCACACTGGTAGTGAGGTCAACATCAACTCAGCCCACATGGCTAACAATAGAGGGACTGGTAGTTCCTCAAGGAACTGGGAAGAAAGGGGAAAGGAAGCAAAATAAACCACGGGAGCTCACTGCAGAACATTTTGCTTTAAAGCCAACACATTCAGAAGAAGGAATTTGGGTGGAGATCAGGATTACAGTTTATTTCATATCATACTCACAACCACTGAGCTGGCAGGACCATCCCCAGGAGGGGAGATGACGGGGACGTGCAGGATATGAAGGAGGACCTGGAGCTTATCGCATCCTGAAGAAGAGTGGGGACTGGGGTAGATGCGGGTGGCATGTTTTGCTGTACCAGTAATTCATCCTCTGGAGTGTCTTGCCAAAAATGGTGCAAACGATCAGGAATCGGAACCACAGAGCTGAGGGCAGGGAGGGGCACTGGCAGAACAGTGAGAGCAGCAGAGAAGTGGAATAAATATTAGCTTCAACTGGGAAAAGTCAAGCATCAAGGTTGTGTCACTGTCTCTCTAGTGCCTGGCCCATAGTGGGCACTCAATGAATGTTTGCAAATAACCAAAGTAATGAATGGGGGTGGCCATCAGTGGTGATTTCTGCCGACTGTTCCTTTTCTGTGGCTCTGGGCTAAAAGCACCTAACGGAGGACAGATGATTAGGGACAATTGGCCCCGGAGGAATGGCTTTCCATTCACTCTTGATTTTACCTATTATCATTGCCTAGGCAAGAATTAAGAGGATTTTTTCCCCTTTTCTGATGACTTCTCTTGAATCATCCTAGACCTTACCTTTAATAATCTTAAATCCAACCTCACAGAGCCTGATTAAAAACCCAAATCTCTGAAGGTCATAAGTTTTCGGTCATAGAATTACTCGAGGCAGTGTGGCATAGCCTGGTTGAAAAGTATTTGGAGAGCTGTCCACCTACCTGGTCTCTAAGGCCTCGTGTGTAGCACATCTTAGGGGAGCATTGCTTTTTCTAGAATGATGCTACTGGGTCCAACCTAGTTCTTAGTCTGATGATGATCTTTGAGGCATTAGCTTGATAGCTAAATGGCTTCCTCCTTTACTATTTTCCTCACACTTTGGAAGATGGCAAGTCACTGGTACAAGAATAAGGGAGTGATTTTCAAGGTGGTACAGCTCTAAAGGGTGCAGTCAAGAAATAACCTCTCTTGTCCCTTATCAGTTCCTTTATGCAGTAAGAGAACAGTACACGGATGAACAAATTGTTCTGTTAGCCAACAGGATTATCAGGATGATTAGTAAAACAATTTTTTTTTTTTTTTTTTTTTGAGGAAGATTAGCCCTGAGCTAACTACTGCCAATCCGCCTATTTTTGCTGAGGAAGTCTGGCCCTGAGCTAACATCCATGCCTATCTGCCTCTACTTTATGTGTGGGACGCCTACCACAGCATGGCTTTTTGCCAAGCGGTGCCATGTTCGCACCTGGAATCTGAACCGGCAAACCCGGCCCACCAAGAAGTGGAACACACGAACTTAACCACTGTGCCACCCGGCCAGCCCCTAGTAAAACAATTTTTAAAAAGACTATGTGACTGCCAAACATCTCTGGACCCAGGATCAGAAGTCCCGGTTTCTTCTTCTTCCACTTTCTAGTCCTGCACCTCTGGCCAAGTTGCTGTACCCTTCTGAGCTTGAGGTTTTTCCCTGTAAAAAGAGGGATAAGAGTTGCTCGGTTTTCTTCCAAGCGGCTGAGGGAATCCAATGAGATAGTTAATGCACGGAACGTGTTTTAGAAACTGAAAAGTGCTGCCCCGAATGTAAGGAAGCACCATTTACAACTGACACCTCCAGAAAGTTTAGCCAGGCCCCTACACGTTATATCCGTGTATGCGCCGCGGGCCACATCAATCAAAAGCAGGTCAAAGGTGCAGGCAGGACAGAGACCTGACTTACCAGAAAATACATGCCTGGTCTGTTCAACTTGCAGTGCCAGTGTATGCTTGTCGTCTGGCAAAGGCCAAGCAAGGGCCTTCAGGGTAGAAGAAAGAAAGGGTAGCAGCGGAACCGAGAGGGCACACAGTGGCGCCTGGAAACCCAGTCCGACCTGGCTTCCCTTCTCCTCTCGTGCAGCATGTCTCCACTGCATTCCTCTGGAAGGTAAATACACGGATTCCAACAGCCCACCTGGGTGTCCCCCAGCCTGCAAGTGCTCCCTGAGGGTATCAAAGCACACCGACTTCCACTTGAAACAAAGCCACCAAGCGGCAAGTTTCCCTGCTAGTAATAAGGAAGAAAGACAGGACTTGGCAGCCGTGATGGATTTGCAATAATCAAGCTCCTGTTTCTCGTTTAGAAGCACGGGGTTTGTCGGTATCCTCGCTGCTTCACTCCATCGGATGCAGCCGCGACGCGAATGTCTCTAGATGCATGTTAAGTAAAAAGTTTCTAAAGAGGATTGCGTGGAGCCCAGCAATTGATTAAGAAACTCAATGGCCCTAATCCACGGAGAACTGAGCAACTAGCAAACGCAGCAGTTTAAATCAGGCTCAGGGAAATCCAGCAAACCCCCCCAGGGTGTTAATGCGCATGCGCCTTAAGATGTGAACGCTGCTTCCGCGTAAGGGCTGCGTGTAGCTGGGAAATGGGAAGGGACGGTCCAGTGCGACGTCAGCCGAGGGATTCGGGGACGCTCAGTGGGCCTGTCTTCTCAGGAATTGTGAAGCTGCAGGACAAGGAGTCGCAGTGGGAATCAAGTGAAGTAGTACCGTGGGAAATGAGCATAGTCCTAAAATCTCCTTCCTGGGCCCCCTCCCACTGGAGGAACCGGAAAATGCAGCTAAATGTGTATTTGGAATGACAAGGTGAGAGGAAGGGGAACCTTCCACCTGTGCCAGGCTTGGTTTCCCCTGCCTGAACTGTGATTCTCATGGCAAGTCCACACAGCTGAGAGGGCAAGTGGGACAGCCTTTCCTACAGATGAGGGAAGACCGAGTCCCCGCCCTAAGAGAGTACCCGACTCCAGCGGGGCACATGTGTGCACACAGCTATGGTGGAAGTTTGAAAGGGCCGCCCCCCTCCATTACATCTGAGCTCCAATTTGGAACCTAGCCACAGGTTAATCCCACTCCACACTTGCTTTTTGAAACTTTCTCCCTTGCCTTCCCAAGCCCTCTCCCGCCCCACCTCCCCCCGCCCCCTCCCCCCCATTGGCCTCACACTCTCTAGTTTTATCTGTGTCTTAGACTGTCCCCTCTACTTGTTTGGAAGTTCCCTGAGTCCAGGAGCTCTCTCTCTCTTTTTATCAGTGAAGAGATTGAAGATCAGGAAGTTCTTATCCAAGTAGACAGTAGCCATCCTGGGTAGTTAAGACAGACTCATTCCAAGTTTCTTGCTGTGTTTCTTGTAAACTAGACACTAGAAAATTTAAACTCTCCTTCAACTAAATGATGCCAAGGTGGTTGTTTTGCAAGGAGCTGGGCAAAGTCATATTAATAGAGGAAATATAACTTCTTCAAATAACACTAGATTGTGTTGTCACTGGGCTATATGAAAGCTCACTAGGTTGAAGGTGCTTGTTTTTTAGGTAATGAATGAGAAAATCTACGCTAGCTCTCACTGTGGGAACCTGCACTGTGATCTGATCACCCACCAAGATCTCCTCCACCTATTCGACTGAACCTTGTCTTTCAGAGCTGATGGAGCTGGCCCAGAAAGGCCCACAGCACCAATGAAGGCCGTAAATGCTGGAGCTTGCTAGAAGTAATCAAAGAGAGGCACTAGGTACTGAGGCAAAAAGATGGGGTTTCCCAAGAGAAGGACCCTGGATGAGGGTGTGAAAGAAGGAACTGTAAGATGGGAGGATGGGAGAGATGGGGTGGGGGCACACTGAGGAGAGAGGTCAAGAGATGGGGCTGTCTGTGTGTGGGAATCCTTCCTCTGAGATCCTGTCTGCCATCTTCCCTGGAGTGGGATAGAATCAAGTAGGATAAAGTCACAATTTCTGGTCCTTCTTCACTCAGCTGTTCTGTGAGCTTAATTGCGTTTTAGTAAAAGAATGCGTTCTCCTCAACCTCCATGGTAGGTGGATGTTGCCGCGTGAGGACATGTAAGCCAGCCAGCAAAGACCAGGACTGACTCCCTGGGCACAGGGAACAATAAAAAGAAATCTGATCCCCACACCCTCCTCCCCCTTTGCAGCAAGAAATGCCCATAGGTGACTAAAAAGAAGGTGTCCTCCTCCTCCAGGACCAAGGTTTATCCCCGTAGGCCCAGACGTGGTCTTGTATGATTATTGGGACTTCATAAATATTGATAAAGACAAGCATTTCCATCAAGTTATATGGCCCACCTTATCCACAGCCCCTTGTTGAGAGCCTGCTCTGCCCACAGTCTCTGGAAGGGGCAGTTGTCTCTTCTGAGTGGCCGGGTTCCTGCTCCTCCCCCTAGGCCATGGCTGACTGAGCAAGGAAACAGTGTGATCCCTGAGTGGTGAGGCACAGCCTCAGGCCCTGAGTTTCTAACTCTCATTTCCACTTTCTTGAGCTGTGGTTACCCTCATTTCTGTGGGACTTCTGACTCTACCATAGATCTCTCTTTCTTATGAGGTAGCTTGGGTGGGTTTCTGCCTCTTAGCACCACGGGATCTCTGCCAGGACCTGACTGCTCATGGGAATGCTGAAAGGAGGAGATGGAGGTGAAATGGATAGCCACAAGACTGTCCTGCTCCTCCCCTTGAACCAAGATGGCCTTGTGAATTGCTTTGGCTCACAAAATGCAGCCAAGTGATACTGTCTGAGTTCTGGTCTAGATCTGAAAAAACTTACCAGATTCTTCTTTCACTCTTGGAGCTCTGAGCCATGGTGGACAGAGATCTGGCTACATGGACTGGCTACATAATTTGCAGGGCACAGTGTAAAATGAAAATGCAGGATCCCTTGTTTAAAAATTATAAGAATTTCAAGGGGGCTGGCCCGCAGTGGTGCAACGGTTAAGTTCACACATTCCACTTCGGTGGCCCGGGGTTCGCCGATTTAGATCCCAGGTGCAGACATACGCACTGCTTGGCAAGCCATGCTGTGGTAGGCGTCCCACACATAAAGTAGAGGAAGATGGGCACAGACGTTAGCTCAGGGCCAGTCTTCCTCAGCAAAAAGAGGAGGATTGGCAGCAGATGTTAGCTCAGAGCTAATCTTCCTAAAAAAAAAAAAATTTCACGGCAGTGGTAACAGAGCATTAAACCAAGCAGGGGCCCTTCTGCGTGTGGGGCCCTGTATGACTGCGCATGCTACATACCTATGAAGCTGGCCCTGCTGGCCACCCTGACGGAGTGACCTCATGGAAAGAGAGAGATCGCTGGCCAGGTGGTAGCTGTTTCAGACATCCCAGCCGAGGTGCCTGACACGGGAGTGAAGCCGTCTTGGATTTCCAGCCCCAGCTGAGCCTCCTGTGGGGAGGTGTGAGTGCATGAGTGACCACAGGTGAGACCAGCAAAGAACCACTCACCTGAGCCCAGCCCAGATTGCAGAACTGTGAGCAAATACATGGTTGTTATTCAAGTAAAGCTCACTAAAGCTTTCAATGACAAGTGGGCATAGTCCTTATGGCCACTTCTTGGGATGGTTTGTTATCCTGCAGTAGAGAACTGAGACAGAGGAAAGAGAATTCACAGTGACTGACCCCCGCTGTGCTCCGGACCCTATCGGGGTGCTGTGCGTGTGCTGGCTCATCTGCTCCTCACAACCACCTGGCTGTGGTCCCTCCTTACGGGAGAGGCTACTACAGTTCTGTGGTGAGGGATTGGCCCCACTGCTCCACAGTCACTAAGTGGCAGAGGCAGGATTTGAACCTGAGTCCGACTGATTCCACGACCCACATAATATCCCTACAATGAAACAAGGAAGGATCCCCAGAAGGTGCAGGGACCTCAGAGACTACTAAGTAGGGATCTGATGCAGTCTTTCCCAAGTGTCCTCACAAATCCCACAGAGGAACTGTCAGACAGGGAAATGAGCCTGGTGAGAAAGATCCCTAATGGGCACCGTCACGTCACAGCTCAATCATCTTCTCCCATAATTCCTATGATCCTGGGTGACCTAGAGGTATCCTACAAGGAGGCTTACTCTGGTTTTCTGATAGGCATGACACTAAGAAAATCTGATGTGGTTAGCTCCGGGTAGTCACCACTTCTTTATATGTGGATTATCCCCCAACGAACGTCCGGCATCTGCGGTCATCCGGGAATGCGTCCAGGCAATGATCTAGCGCTCAGAAGGAACAAGAGCTAATTTCAACGGTAAGCCGGAGTTAATTAAGAAGCTAAAACAGCTGTCCCTGTGTGATGACATCTAACAAAAAAAGACTTGCTATTTATATTATTCACTGTTTTGGCTTTTCTTTACCGAGCCTTCTTGAGTGTCATCAAGTGGTGAGTGAATGTGGAGGTAGGTGCCTGTCTGTCTGCCTGTCTGCCTGTGGGTGGTGAACTCATTACCGTAGGTCAGCCACGAGACCAAGGCTAAATGCTAAGTCAGCCTTCAGCAAAACAGTGGCATTCCCTCGCACGGAGAAGATGCTGGAAGGCGGTGTGGACTAGTGTTTATGAGCACAGCTCTGGAATCAAAGATACTGGGGTTCAGTTCCTAGTCCTGCCTCTTGCTCATTAGGGATTACAATGGACTGAATGTTTGTGTCGCAAAATTCATATGTTGAAACCCTAACCCCCAATGTGGTAGTATTAGAAGATGATGCCTTTGATAACTCGGTGATGTAGTGGTTAAATTTGTACACTCCACTTCAGCAGCCTGGGGTTTGCAGGTTTGGATCCTGGGTGCAGACCTACACACCGCTCATCAAGCCATACTGTGGTGGCATACAAAAAATAGAGGAAGATTGGCATGAGTGTTAGCTCAGGGCGAATCTTCCTCATGCAAAAAGAGGAAGATTGGCAACAGATGTTAGTTCAGGGCCAATCTTCCTCACCAAAAAGAAAAAATAGATGGGGCCTTTGCGGGGGGTGATTAGGTCATGAGGGTAGAGCCCTCATGAATGGGATTAGTGCCCTTATAGAAGAGACCCCAGAGAGCTCTCTCACTCTCTTTCTGCCATGTGAGGACAAAACAAGAAGTAGGGTGTCTACCCTCAGAGGCAGGACCTCACTAGACACTGAATCTGCCGGCACCTTGATCTCAGGCTTCCAGCCTCCAAACTGTAAGAAGTCAATTTCTGTTATTTCTAAGCTACCCAGTCTAAGCTATGGTACTTTGTTATAGCAGCTAAGACAGAGACGTTGGGCAAATTGATGAACTTCGTAATCCTTAGTTTCTCACTTGTTTGTAAAATAAAATGTGTGCAGACTAAACGAGATAAAGCACCTGACCCACTCAGGAAGGGGCCAGGCCTAGGACAAGGGCTTAATAAATGTCAGCCATTGTTTTATTTGATTAACCTTGGTGCTTTGACTCCACCCTGCTGTGCCCCCCCCCCCCGCCCCACCCCGCCCCGCCCCCACGCATCCTTTTGTTTCTGAAACCAAAGTGGGTTCCGTCCTGGTGAGTTAAATCAGACTCTCAACCCAGAAGCAGTTGTCTCACAAAGTAAAGTATATTTGCGGCAAATAGGAGGCCATGCGGAATCATTTCCAAAGTCATGGCGTCCCTGAGCGAAGAGAAGCAGGGACCTTTTATTTCAGATGGGGAATGAATATTCAAGAGGAACAGGTGGTGTTCGCTCGCAGAGGCTCAGATGAAAAACATGCTTCCGCATACACTGCAGGTTTCGGTAAGAAGGCCCAAGCTCCTCCTGGAGATATCTTAGCATTAAACATAAGGCAAAGGTCATAGGCGAAGCTCTCTGGTGAGGCTTGGTCTGCTCCTGGGAGGTTGGTGATTGCATCTCCTTAACATAACAAAAGGAAAAAGAACAATTTGGAAAAACAATTAAATGCCTCTAAACCCACCCTTGAGCTCCTCGGGCCAAGTAGCTGGTAGCACTTTGTCTAAAAGTGTTTGTGTGTAATTTCTCTGTCTTCTCTCCACTCTCCCATCGTCTGCCCTTGTCTCATCCTCTCTACCCATCCCCCTTTTTTGCTCTCTCTAGCCCCGCATTCCTTCACCTTCTTACCTGAACTGGGGTTGAGCGTGGGGCAGATCAGAGGATAACAAAAGGCAGAGAGACCTTGGTGTCAGGGTGGCATGCAGCTCTGTGGGGCTGTCTAGACTTTCCCGTCTCTGGGGATACCAGTGTTCCAGGCCTTCTAACACTAGGAGAAAGCGCAGCGATCATCCGATGTTGTCCAAACCCCTCATTTTATGGGTAAGGAAACTAAACCATAGAGAGGATGTTTAAGTGCCCCCCGCCATGGCATTAGACAAGGCTGGGCAAGAACCAGGTCTCCAGGATTGTCATCCAAAAGAAAAGAAGGCTGACCCCATGTTTCCATCTCAGCCGGGATCTTCTGTCTTCCCAAAGCACCTCACCTACTTTCTTGCCCAGCAGTGGAAATATCAAATTGTACCAAGATTTTGGCCATGATGGACACTCCTCTGTGCATACTATGATGCTTATGTCCTGGGCCATCAATAGAAATAATAAAGAATAGTTGCCCTTTTTTTGAAAGCTTACTATTTTCTAAGCAATGCGTTAAGTATCAACTTATTTAATGGATTTTTGTGTGTGTGTGTGTGTTAAAAATTTTAAATTTGCAGCATTAGAATAAATGTCTGACTTCTGAGCCAAAGTGAGCAAAAGCAAAAAAGATGCAAATGTCTTTCCTAAACTTTTTTCCCCCAAATTAGCTCCGGCATGTTGTACAAGTCACCTTTTATAAGCCCCATTTCTCGTCTGTTCAGTGTGGTTATGAACGTCGACAGGGCTATTGTGAAGTTTAAAAGCACGTTTGTCTGACACTAAGTATTCAATAAACAATAATTATTATCAATCTTCCATTTTGCAGTTTGGGCAGGGGTTGTCAGAGAGTTTGGGTGACAGGTGAGAAGGTAAAGGACATTATGGAAAATCTGAAAAACTGTAATAAGGGTAATATATTTTAAATATATTGTTTTCTTTTATATTCTGTGAATTCCACCCCCCCCCCATCAGTTTGAGATATCTCTATGCCTTGGGGAGATTGAGATTTTTATAGCAGGAATGCAAAGAGAAAAAAAAGTACAGGGCCGGCTTTCAAGTTTTGAATTTGAGTGTCTAGAAAGACAGTCTTTAAAAGTCAGAGGCTGTAGAAAAAGAAAAGGATTTTCTAAATTCCTGTTGCTCCCATTAACATACCAAGGGTCAGAATAGCGGCTCTGAACTCTAACCCACTGATAGAACTGAGGTTTGACATAAAGGGTGTCCTTGCTAAAAAGAAAAGACCGGATTTTTTTCCAATCCAGACTAAGAGAATGCCCGGAGAAGACAGGACAGAAGTTGGAGGGAAAAATGTGAGTAATATGTGTCCTGGCTTCTCCAGGCAGGGCTGAGATGATGCGGGTGGATAAATTGAAGGAAAAGAACCCTGAACAGACAGGGAACCTGTGTCCTGTTCCTCATTCGAAACTCGGCCAAGGGACCCTCGCACAAGTGGCCCCTGCCAATATGTAGCACTGAAGAATGAAAATAACAGCAGGGGTCTTTCGCCATTGGGTTTGGAGGAAGCAAAGGTGCAAGTTTCTCTGGTTGTCCCACATCTGGGTTCATCAAACACCAGTCACCTCTGCCATCCTACCTGAGTTCAACCCCAGCGAAATCAAAGTCGTAAACCCGAGGTGCACCGGTGGGGAAGTCAGTGCCACATCTGCCCTGGCTCCCAAGATTGGCCCCCTGGGTCTGTCTCCAAAAAAAGTTAGGTCATGACATTGCCAAGGCATGTGGTGACTGGAAGGATCTAAAGATTACGGTGAAACTGACCATTCAGCACAGACAAGTCAGATTGAGGTGGTACGTTCTGCCTCTGCCCTGGTCATCAAAGCCCTCCAGGGACCACCCAGAGACAGAAAGAAGCAGAAAGACTTTGAGCACTTTTGTGGAAATAGCACTTTTGATGGGATTGTCAACATTGCCGGACAGATGTGGCATTGATCTTTAGTCAGAGAACTCTCTGGAACTGTTGAAGAGATCCTGAGGCTTGCGCAGTCTGTGGGCTGCAGTGTTGATGGCCACCATCTCATGACATCATAGATGACATCAACAGTGGTGCAGTGGAATGCCCAGCCAGTTAAGAACCACAAAGGAAGATATTTCAATAAAGGATTATTTGACAACACAGCATGGTTATCAGGCAAAGGGGCTGCAAGAGTGCTTCTGAGCCTCCTCAGCCCCTGGCGGGGACACAGGAAGCATCAAGACATCTCCATGTGTCCTCGAGGATGAGGGTGCAGCTGAGTTGAGAGTCAGGCTGCCATGGCAAGGGATGGGCTGGCCAGCCTAAGCTAGTGACCAGATGAGGACGTGGCTGAGGCACAGAGGCGTCTGCAGGGCCACCAAAGCCAAGATGGGGACTAGGAGCAAGTCACAAGGGAAAACCTTTAAGCTCTGACGGACCCAGAAAAAGCCAGTTTCCCCAAGCATAGACATCTGCAGTGCAGTCAGCCAGGTACCCAGAGACATTGCTGAAAAACTTCAGCACCAACTCTCTTAGTCAGCTCCAGCTGCCATAACCAAATACCGTAGACTGGGGGGCTTAAACAACAGACATTTATTTCTCACAGTGCTAGAGGCTGGAGGCTGGGAAGTCCAAGGTCAAGGTGTGGGCCGATTTGGTTCCTGGTGAGAGCTCTCTTCCTGGCATGCTGACAGCCAACTTATCTCTGTGCGTTCACATGGCCTTTCCTTGGTGTGCGCAATGCAGACAGAGGGAGAGCAAGATCTCTCTTCTTAAAGGCCACTAATCCTATGATTAGTGGGATTAGCCCCACCTTTGTGACCCCATCTAACGCTAATTACCTCCCAAAGGCCCCATTTCCAAATACGATCACATTGGGAGTTGGGGCTCGAACATATGAATTTAGGGGGACACAAACATTCAGTCCATATCACCAACCCTGATCACAGTGGGTAAATCGGCAGCTCACTCTCCTATTGCCACACGATCACACACCTGCCACCTCAATACACCAAGGCACCATCTTGGGAAGGAGGGCAGGAAACAACACAAGATTAGCCATTTACCTTAACACAAAAACAAAACAACTCTTTAAACCAAAACTTCTTTCCTATCCAAAGAGACTAAGATACAATTAATGGTCAGTGTAGTGGAAGCCAATGAGGAGGATTGGTCAATTGTAGAAAACAAGCCACATTTATTTTGCACACTGATGTAGTTTGCCGAATTTTTGACCCCGTTATATGAAGGGGAAAAAAAGCACCCATAACTCTACGGTGCTAAACCTCCATTACATCTTTAAGGTATTTCTTTTCTACCTGTTTTGCATGTGCATGATGATTTTAAGTAGCTGCAACCCATATCATTCACGTAATTTTATATGACACTATTCGTAAAATTCGCCAAAATCACTTTTCCGTACTGCTATGTGGTCTCCCTAACTGTCAGTGTTAGTGGATGCATATGCTGTTAGTCAAAACTCTTGCAGTTGCACATAACATAAAGCCAGCTCCAGCTAGCTGAAGGACAAGGGAAATTTAATGGGAAAATTCTGGGATTGCTCACTGAACTGTGAGAACCAAGCAGCCATGGGAACCTAAGGATTGGGGGCCAGTAGCTTGATATCACCAGATTCTTCCCTTCCCATTCTCCTTCCAGACTCTTCCATGTGCTGGGGGCCATGCCACCTGAAAATGGAGGAGTCAGTCATACAACTCTCCACCAAAAAAGGAAGACAAAATCTTTTCGACAGGAAAATCTAAGGGAAGCCCTTTGAGCTGGATTGAACCGTGTGTCCATCCTGGACCGATCACTGTGATAAAAAAGAAGGGAGACAGTGTCCTTTCTGAGTTGATTTTCCAGTCCTTTAATGGGGAGAAGGGGGAGGGTGGCATCTGTTAATAGAAGAATGGTGGTATCTAGAACACATAATTGATTTAAACAGCCTATTGTCTAACATTTAGATTGTATCTATTTGCTATTGAAATTATGCTATTTAAAGTTATTTGCATGTCGACTTCCTCTTCTTTGGGATTTTTTACTTACGAGAGAAGGGAATTCATGTTTATTGGTCCCCTCTGTGCCAGGAGGTTAGCCACATTAGGTACATTTCCATTAGCCACTCTCTCCACTTGGGGAAGGAGTGGCTGAGGGAGGGAGATGGCTCACTTAAGGTCATTCAGCTACTAAGTGACTTTGCCTTGAAAACCTGCATCTTGGTCAAGATCAACAGATCAGTGCAAATTGCAAAGGGTAATACTTCCTAAAAGGATATAAGAAAAGCTACGTAGGATAAAAACATGTTAGATCTTTGTAGGGACTACAGCTGAAGGAAAAGAGGAAAATCCAGATAGTCTTCCATTCCCCCACTATAGCAGCTCCTTTCTTCTCAGACTGACAGCCTGGGGTCTTCCTGACCTTCAGCTCTCCCAGAAGGAAGTTCGTGACAACATTGTTTTCAGAAGCCAATAGCGTATCCTCCTGTTTCTACTTGCAAGAAAATAACGGGGCTCCCAGTAAGTATAATTGCTGTTCACAGTGATTTATTATACACCCGGTGCTCCAGATGGCCCTTCATATGGAGATTATTTTTCCTGAAAACAGAAAAATATGGAATTTTTTTCCTGCTCATCAGGTTATAACAGGTCTCCAATCCACTCCATCAAAACTAGAACCAAAAACTTTGACAGAGTTCCCTTAAGACAGAGAGAAACACAGAAAACACATTCCATCTGGTAAATAATTGCTGGGGTTGCATTCCTGTGCATTCAGGCAGGAGTGAACTTCTCTACGGCATAAAGCTGTGAAAATGGCTGGGCCTAATGGGGCGACGTGAGATAAGATCCCCTTAGACCTCTCCTATCCTCGGATTGCAGCCTCTGGGGTGCTGGTGCATGCTAGACTCTCCGCTCACCCACACTCGGATGAACTAGACAGACGCAAGATTATTCCAAGATGACTGAGAAGTTCACTCTGAAGTACAAAAGGTTGGATGGACTCATGCCGCCAATATTCCACAGGAATGAAGAGGAATATTTGCCAAGGTGGCTTTCAGATGCCCATCGTGGCAGAACAAGGTCAGATGTGGTTCTAAGTTACCTGGCTTCTTCCTAAAGAGCAGGTAGGAAAATGTATCTAAAAGGCCAGATCCATGTTGTGATGGAATGCCTGGGAATGGGAAAAGCAGTCAGCAGTAAACAGTGAGCTACCAAGAGGATTTCAATAGTAAATTTGTAGTTATGATTTTCATTCAGAGCTTTCCACCAATGGAACACACTTCCTCGTAAGCTCCCTGCCTCTGGAAGCATAGGCAGGAGAGAGAGCCAGGCATCACAGGTGTTGTGGGGGAGATCCAAGAATTTGGGGAGCTAGGCTGAAATTAGGGCTCACAGACTCAAATGCCTTGAGCCAGACAGTTAACTTGTATAAAATATTAAAGCATTGGGAAGTGGATTGAACAGAGGACTGGACAGGCACACCTCACCTAAAGGCTTTCAAACTTTATATTAAAAAAAAAAAAGGCAGGGCCAGCCCCGTGGCCTAGTGGTTAAGTTCATGTGCTCTCCCTTGGTGGTCAGGGGTTTGTGGGTTCAGATTCTGGGCATGGACCCACACACGGCTCATCAAGCCAGGCTACGGCAGCATGCCACATGTAAAGTGGAGGAAGATTGGCACAGATGTTAGCTCAAGGCCAATCTTCCTCACCAGAAAAACAAAAAAAAAGGGCATTGGGGGCTGGCCCTGTGGCCAAGTTCGCGTGCTCCGCTGCAGGCAGCCCAGTGTTTCGTTGGTTCGAATCCTGGGCACGGACATGGCACTGCTCGTCAAACCATGTTGAGGCAGCATCCCACATGCCACAACTAGAAGGACCCACAACGAAGAATATACAACTATGTACCAGGGGGCTTGGGGAGAAAAAGGAAAAAAATAAAATCTTAAAAAAAAAAAAAGGGCACTGGCCTGACCAAATAAAACATCTCTGTGGGATTTGGCCTGTGGATCAGGGGTCAGTTTGCCCCTCCTGGACTTAAAGATCCTCAAGCCTTTGACTTCTGGGTTCTGTAATGTTGTATGTGGAAATAATGCACTTTTATGTATTAAGAGCCAAATACTTGTGTTAACCTTTGTGGTAGGAGGCGGAAGCGTTGCCTAGAAGTATAAAATATGGTCTCCATCCTCCAGGAACTCAAAATTATTTTTAAACAAGATGTGAGCATACAAAGACAACTAACAATGCCTGGCAAAATTATTTAAGGCCTAGAGCCACTCAGAGGAAGCTAACTTTTATCTGGGTTGGTCCACAAAGAGACACCGCATAGGAAAGACTTGATTTGGGCTTAAAAGGATAAACAACATTGAGATAAATGGAGAGTAGAGTTGTCAGGTGGTGAGAACAGCACCAAAAAATAATGGCCAAGAGTTGGGGCAGGCAGGAGGTCCTTGGATCCTTGTGAAAAATCTCCCAACTTCTTCCCCAGACCCTAAAACTGGCTTCCTGTCACTCATTCTGTTCAGAGCCTGGGTCCCGCTCCTCCTCAGCCTCCACTTTCTCTCTCACCGAGAACTAGAAGCTTTTCCTGGGGCCCCAGTTCTCCTAGCTGGGCCCCACCACCTGTGGTCAGAGCACGTTGAGCTCCCTTCTATTGCCTGCTCCACATTCCAGCCCCGCTGCCTGTTTGCAGACTTATCAACAGGCTACTAATCAGCCGCCTCTAGGACAATTACTCCTGATGCTGAACCAACAAGGCAAATGAAGTCAATTTTCAAGTGAAGAGAGTTATTCTAAAAACCTGAAGATTGAGTCTTATCATGGCGATCATTTCATAGTGTACATAAATGTCAAATCACTGTGTTGTATGTCTGAAACTAACACAATATTGTATCTCAATTACTCTTCAATTTAAAAAAAGTGAGAAAGCAGAAACTCTTCAGAACTTGGATTTGTCTTTGCAACTATGTGGTATTTGTCGTCCACGCGGTGGTGTCCTAATTGCCATCAGTGGCTGACAGTGACTTATGCGCACAAGGTGCCAACATCTGTGCTGAGCTCAGGACTCGCATGCCCTCACCTGCCTCCTCACTACAGCCGCTAAGGAGGGTCGTCTTTGGTGATGAGTAAACTGAGGCTCAGAGTCCGAAGTCATACACTCAGCGAGGGGCACAGTTTCAAACCCCCATTTCTCGTAAACCAACTACAACCACTAACTATCACACAGCGCTACTTCATGCTCCTGCACCATTCCCGTGGATGTGGGAAAACACACTCACTGCCCAGAGGCATCTGCTGCTCTACCCTGTGACGTCAGATCCCCCACCTCCCAAAAAAGCACTCATTTGGTGTGTGAATTCCTATCACCTCCTCTTCAAATAGGCAGCATTCTCCCCACATTAGAATCACCTGGCGCACTTTAAAAAAGCACTAATGCCTCAGACCCTAGAGATTCAGATTTAATTCAGACACTGTTAGCTGTGAGATCTCTGCAGGTGATCCTAATGGTTGAGAGCACAGGCAGTGAATAGTGGTTGAGAGTAAGGGGTTGTGATCTGGTTTCTGTAACCATGAGCCAGTGACAGCAGCTGAGTGAGCCGTTGTTTTCTCACCTGTAAAATGGGAATTCCAGAAGTGTGTACTTTATAGGGCTGATATGAGGATTAGGTTAGACAGAAAAAATGATATGTGATGATGGTGAGGTCCCTGGTCCTACCTCTAAAAGCCTCATTGATCCATAAGGAGACTGAAGTTTATAGTTTCTCAGGCAAATACACCACTGGTCCCATGAGAAAATGTATTCTTCCTGTTTTCCACTCGGATCTGCTGACACTACAGGGTAGAGGAGGGGGCTGGGCAGGCGCTCCAGGCAGATGCCTTTCAGAGTCAGACCACTAACCCACGGGTGTGAAGTGACTGGGATAATGCTGTTAGGAGTGCTGAAATCAGAGTGACTTGGAGAGAAGATGCCCCAGGAGGGGCGCTGGAGTTAATTAAAAACAACTACAGCTATTCCTGATAATATGGCACTGGCCAAACAGATCCATCTGTGCCCATTTGCAGCAGGTGGGGCGTCAGTTTGCACCCCCGGGAGCTGCACCTACAGCTTTACCGAGCCAGGCCAGTGGCTCTCACTGCTTCACACAGGAGAGCTGAGAGAGGCCGCTTCCCTTCCATCAGAAGCCGAGGGTTTCAAGGACATTGGCCGTGAGAGTGAAGGGGTCTGCAGACCACATCTAGACTTGTCAGAAGCAGAAGGGCAGCTAGTGGTTAAAAGTTCCCATCTGTTATTATGAACAGACAGCCCAGCTCTGCCTCAGACTGGCTGTGCTTCCTTAATTCACCTCTCTGAGCCAATTCCCTCCCCTGTAAGATGTGGATAAGTTATCCACCCTTTGAAGTTGTTGTAAGGATTAAAAGAACAACAAATGGGAGCCAGCCCTGTGGTGTAGTGGTTGAGTTCAGTGTACTCTGCTTCAGTGGCTGTGTTTGCAGGTTCGGATCCTGGGCTGGACCTACACCACTCATCAGACATGCTGCGGTGGCAACCCACATATAAAGTGGAGGAAGGTTGGTGCAGATGTTAGCTCAGGGCTAATCTTCCTTAGCAAAAAAAAAAAAAAGAACACTGAATGTAGAGCACAGTGCCTCCACTCTTAGCACTCTGGACATGTCTGCTTTTGTTTGATTTTGCTATTCAACAAAGAAGAGCCTCAAGCACTGTCTGTCCCTGTGCCCTGGAAAACCAGTGACACTAGAGCTCGACAGTTCATCTAATCCATTACCTCATTTGGACCCACAGTCACAAGCACTGAGAATCGAGTTTGAAAGAGATAGTGAGAGGTGAGATAAAGGGTGTAAAATGACAAGAAAGGTTGAGGGCGTGTTTCTGGTTTGTTCTCAGGGAGCATGGGGCTGATGGCTTGCTGCGTGGGGCACAGAGAGGTGACACGGGGCTCTCCCTATATTGCTGGCTGCAAGAGGACCCATTGATCACTGGGCAGCGTCCGACCCAGTTAACAGCGCAGAAAATGATGATGTACTTGGGCCAGGAGAGAAGGACTTTCTGGATTTTTCTGGGCACGGCCACTGTCAGTGTTTCTGAGAAGAAGAATCTGGCATGTGGTTCATCTCACCTTGGCGTTTGCCATAAAGGAGTCAGGGAAAACAAAAGGCCTCACAAGACAGTCACGTGGCCGTGGTTCGTCCCATGACAGGCCCAAGTTTGAGGGGAGAGGGGCCCTGGAAGCCTGGACTGGTCCTAGATCAACTTTGGTCCTTGGGCCTTAGGGAGCAAACGTCATTAATCCATTAACCCAGTTTTCAGCTGGCAAACCCTCTCTCCACTCTCAGTCTCTGTGCTTTGGATGAAACTAACTTTATCGCTGTCTCCAGGGAGTGGGTGTGGTATTGAAGCCTGGCCAATCAGAGCATCACATTCTTCAACCCAGTGATAGGTTCAGAAATGGGCTTGTGACCCTATCAGAGCCAAAGAGGTACAACGAAAATCTGTTTTTAATGACTTTCTTGAGCTATAACTTACATACCATAACATTCATGCCTTTGGAGTATACAATTCGATGATTTTTGGTAAATTTACAGTGTAACGATCAGAGCAATTTGGTTCGAGAACATTTCCGTAATTCCAAAAAGATTCCTCATGCCCATTTGCAGACATAAGGAGACTTTAGCTGAGGAGTTGGGAGAGATTCCCACATTCCTTTCGGCTGGGCCTGTTTACAGTAATGACAACAAAAGCCTGGAGCTACAAGGCGCCATCACATAGAACCTGAGAATGAAGCAATAACTGCAGAAAGGGGAACCAATAGACGGAGAGAATCTGAGTCCTGAGGTCATTGGCTGAGACGCTGATCAAGCTGAACCTGAAGCCGGTGCTTCCCCTGGACTTTCAGGTACATGAGCCAAGAATTTCCCTTTAGTCTGAAGCCAGTTTGACTTGGGATTTTTTCCATCTCTTGCAGTGGGAAGGATACTAAGTGACTCCAAAAATTATTGACTAGACGCTAAGGACTAAAGTGGAAACCTTTATTAATTAGATATGCAGATAAAAAGGCCCATCTTCAGATCTGTTGTCATTAGAGAATTATTTTATACATGGCCACAGAGCCATTTTACAAATGAGGATTCAGCCTTGCCGAGGTAAACTGCTTAACCAGGATACATAGCAGAATCTGAGTAAGTCCTTGGCTCTGTGTAACCCTGAATTTGATCCTTTCTTCCTCAAATCATCATACCTTTTATAAGATATTTAATATGTGAAAGATCTTATTCTAAGTATTTTGCAAATAATAACTCACTTAATCTTCACAACTATCCTATGGGTAGGTACTGTTTATTATTCCCATTTTACAGATGAGGAAACTGAGGTGTAAAGAGATTAACTTGTCCAAGGTCACACAGCTTGTAAGTAACAGAGGCAAGACTTGGACACAGGCACACTGGCTGCAGAGGCCATGCTCTTAAGCCGTGCACTGGACTGCCTCTAGTAAATTTTTTTTTATTTTGAGGAAGATTAGCCCCGAGCTAACATCTGCTGCCAAACCTCCTCTTTTTTTTGCTGAGGAAAACTGGCCTTGAGCTAACATCCACGCCCATGTTCCTCTACTTTATATGTGGGATGCCTGCCACAGCATGGCTTGACAAGCGGTGCGTAGGTCCACACCGGGATCCAAAACAGCAGACCCTGTGCTGCCAAAGCGGAATGTGCAAACTTAACTGCTGTGCCACTGGGCCAGCCCCAACCTCTAGTAAATTAAAATTAACCTACCATCAGCCTTTGATCAGAATTCCATTGGTCTTTCATTCAGAGGCACTGCCCTTTTCTGAACTTTTATTCATTATAAAAATAAAAAGCAAACAAAAACTGCAAATGTTTTCTATATTCTATAAGCTCTTCAGTTATGTAAGAATTTTTATCTAGCTAATTTCAGAGTCATAAACTTTTGAGCTTCTTACAGCTCTCGTTTGCCCTTCTCAATACACAGTGCAAGTAAGGACTACTGGCAGCAAAAGTCTTATTTTATGCCTTCCTGTGATGGAAAAACTAGGTGAGTGCTCTGCCGTGTTAATTTTTAACTGATATTTAATGATATAGTAATTGATATTTAATATTATAATCTAGTATGAAATTTTACCTTTCATATCAGTCAACTAACAAAAAACATGAAAGACCTGGAATTTAACAGCCCACTTATAGAAACAAAATATACACATATTAAAAGTAACATAAATCAGTGTTGTCTGATTTCTTTTCTTTTCTTTTTTTTTTGGGTGAGGAAGATTGGCCCTGAGCTAACATCTGTGCCAACCCTCCTCTATGTTTTATGAGGGATACTGCTACAGCATGGCTTGACCAGGGGTGTATAGGTCTGCACCTGGGATCCGGATCGTGGATCCCAGGCCAATGAGGCAGAGTGAGTGAACTCAACCACTATGCCACCGGGCCGGCCCCTTCTCTGATTTCTTGAAATCACAAGACGTGTGAACTGCTTCAGAAGCTCTGAAATGCGACTTGAATGTAACCTCCTGTATTCTTCTACATTTTCACATACATTATCTGAGTTGATCCTTTCCTAAGCCGTGTGGTTGGGCAGGGATTATCAGGTGAATAGACACTGTCGTTTTTAAGGCAGTACCATGGAAAGCCTTCATTTCTATGTGGGAGAGTGACACGGTCTTTTAGAAAGTCAGCTGGCGGATGCATCTAGGATGGTTGTGGGGGGGATTGTAGACAGGGAGAGCCGTTTAGGAGGCTGCTCTTACAAATACCTTAAATATATTTCCTCTATAAATATAGGGAGTCTGTACCACCTGGACTGAAGACTGACTTGGATCTCGGGGCCAACAGAACTTTGTTCCAAGTTCCAAGGCCATCGTTGGAATCAGTGGGTCATTAACAGCGCACTAGAGGGCACTGAGCTAAAGGTGGTGGCAGATGCATGGCATGTGCGTGCTGGAGGGTAGGAGTGTGGGTGGAGGAACTGATGGTGGAACCTGCACGAATTATTCTGGGCAAGTCTGCTCAGTCTTCAAATGATGGAGGTGGGTCACAGCCGGTCTGCTCGTGATCCCTCATGGCAGAAGGTGGCCTGGTACCCACAGGAGGCTAGGGGACAGAGCTCAGCAGCCCCTTCCAGTTTTATTTTTTGAATTCTTGTGGAATTTGCATTTCACACCCTAACAAAGGGTGTGCCTCCTTGGGGATTCATGAAAACTTGACAAGAAATCAGCATTGTCCCCATCAAACCTAGGCCCCACTTTTCCAAGCTCTCATTTCCAGGTTTCCTCTTCCGTGGCTTTGCGTGGTTTCATATTTATCTCGTAAGGAATCAGTCAGTGTGGCCACTAACTCCCTTCAAACTCAGTACAAACCAGTTCCTCTCCTGCACAGGTCCCTGCACATATGGAAGCGCACAGGGGCACGGTTTGGGTAAGTTGCATGCATTTTGGTTGGGGGTTTTCCTGCAGTCAATGGTCTGCCCTCACCCTGTGCAATGCGGCAGGAATGTGAGGCCTGAGAGGCAAGGAGGGCAGAGCTGCTGGGGAGGGAGCGGCTTCACAGCCGGCAGGGAGGTGAGGGCCTCACAAGTAACAGCAGGTTTCCTCCGCCTTTGCTGCCCATTCATGCTCCAAGAGGAAGAAAAGAAACAAGGGAAAACTTTCATTCGCCCTCAGATTATTTTATTCCAACTTGGAGAGAGAAGGCCTGGATTTGAGCCCTGTTTCTGCCACTTCTGAGTTGTTTGAACTTGATAGTGAGCTGATCTGTTACCGCAGCTGTGAAGGGAGCTCCAGTAATGTCTTTCCTGTCTCATTCACAGGATTATTGGGAGAATGCATGAGTCAATGGCTACGGAAAATGCTGCACACCTACTCTGTGAAGAGGGAAGCGCCAAGAACAACTGCCACTTTCATTTGGGGTCAGGATTCTTGATTCCTGCTATCTGTTGACGTCTATAATCTTGGTGTTATGCTTACAAGGGAGAGCCTCAAGCGGTATTAAGTATATTATTTTAAGAATGATGTGGCTTCTGGCATCATATTTTGAAAATCAAAGATTGTAATTTTAGGGATAATGGAATACTCAAAAGGGAGTATTCTGTAAAGCTGAGGGTGTATGGTCAGCAGAGAGATATTCTTTACAAACAGTGGACTACGAGTTAGGAGATGGCCTCAAGTCCCTCCCCCGTCAGTGATCTTGAGCCATTGTGGCAACACATTCTGGGCCTCGTCCCCCCCCATCTGTAAAATGGGGGTGTTTGACTCATTGTTTCTTAACTGGGGTGAATTCTGGAGTCACCTGGGAAGATCCCCAAAGGCAGAATTCTGGTTTTGTTTCTTGCTGTGTTTCTAAGGCATAGAAAAGTACTTGGCACAGGGTAAATACTCAATAAATATTTTTTTAATGAAGAAATAAAACTTTTAAAAAATTCACAGAGCAGGATCCAGTCCAGAAAGCTCACATCGTATGGGCTAGAAACTGTACATACATTTTGTAAAAGCCCTCTGGATCATTTTGCCAAGCACTCTGGGCTTAAGAACCACTAAACCCAACAATCCCCAAGGTTCCTTCCCTGAAGAATTGTCAGATTTAGCAAAGAAAAATGTAAGACATCCAGTTAAATTTGAATTTCAGATAAACAATGAAAATGTTTTAGTCTAAATATGTACCATGCACTATTTGGTTGTCGCAAAACTTGTAGAAAGATGACTAGGTAAGGCTTCTGCTTAGGCTGATGGTTAGAGGCAGAGGGTGGCACCTTGAAACTGGCCCAGATTTGGGAATCAGACAGATAATCTTGGTCTGAGTCTCTGCCCTGATTGTGTGATCTGAACAAATTGCTCAACTTCACTGGGCTTCGTAACTCGAGTGTCTATCCTGTAGAGCTGCTGAAAGTATTGGAGATATTACAGGAATGATGGTAGCAGGTATCTGATAACGTTTAGCTGTTTTTACTGTTGGTTTGAAGAAAGAAAGTCAGTATCAATGAGACCTTTGTTGACACACTGTCAACTAGCAAACTGGCATTCTGAAATGACCAAGATTATAGGTAATAGTTCTGGGCAGACCTGGGCAAAGTTAGAGGGAACGCTGATCTTCTTTAGAACAATACCTCTATGTGTGGGGGAACAAAACATACTAAAAATTAATAGATTATCCAGAATAAATAAAGGAAGGAAGTTCTTTCGTTTCATTCATTATAAAATGTCATTTGCTCAACTGACTTTTTCTAATGTCAAAGGTAAACATTTGTTCAGGTTTTACAGGGTCACTATACAGAGGGATAGACTATTATTTGGGCAGTGGAAGTACTTCAATCCTAACCTTGTTTCCCTCTCTTCTAGGTTAAAGACACAGTCTGTTTCTAGAGCTTCTGTTGTTTCTAGAAATTTCTAACGCATTTCTTCTGTTTAAAAAATACACATGCAACAAATATGAAATATTCATTAAAAGGAAACGGTTCTCTCTAGAAAAATCTATTTGGACAAAAATCTTTAGATAATTTCATTATCAAATGTGAAGAGCTACGGCTGGAAAATAAATTGACCATTACATTTTCAACTGAGCTACTCGGATATCAACTGCATACTTTAAGCCCCCTGTTGTTATTTCGTTGTCTATCCACCACATATTTATTGTTGAGCCTGTATTATATACTGGAGACTGTTCTAAGTGCTTGGGATCCTTAGTGAACAAAACAGACCCAAATCCTTGCCTCTGTGGAGCTTGTCTTCTGGGATAGAGAGAGAAACAGAAGCACCCTAGATAAGTGAGTTAAGTAGGATACAGATGGCGCAATCTGTTGGTGATGGAAGGAGCCGTGCTGATCTGGGGGATGAGAAGAGGGGCGTCAAGCACAAATGACCTAAGGCAGGAGCCTGCCTGGAGTGTTCCAAGAATAGCAAGGAGGCCAATGTGGCTGCAGTGGAGAGAGGACAGAGGGAGTAGAAGGAGAGAAGACCAAGTAACTATTATCCTAATCATGATAAAGGACTCCACGAATCTAACTTCCAGTTTTGAGTTTTAGTTTACTTACTCTGTGACTACAGGGAGATCCTGAACTGCTTACCTGGAATGGTGGTCCTTAACTTGTAAAACATGGGTAGGTTAGAGATTTACTTCACAAAACTATGACTAGAGGGAATCAGTATATAGCTTAGTGATGATGTATGTGCTTTAATGGATGGATCTGAGTTCACAGTCTGACTTCCTTACTTGCTAGAGGTGTGCCCTTGGGCAAGTTCCTTCAACTCTCTGTGCTTCAAGTTCCATCTCTATGAAATAAGGCAACTAAAATTACCCCCTTTCAAACTGTGAGGGTTAGAGGAGAGGGTCTGTGTAAAATGCTTAGCACAGAGCTTGGCACATAGAAAGTACTAAATAAATATCATCATTATTTCTTGAAAAGTATAATTAGGAGGATTAGGTACTTTGAAATATCTATTTAATATTTAATATCAAAACATGTTTTCAGTAAAAGTGTCTTATTATTGTTATTACTAGTGGTAGCGAGCCTCCAAGATGATCCCCAATGATCCCTGTCTCTGAGTATTCACACCCTTGTATAGTCCCCTCCCACATTGTACCAGGATTGGTCTATGTGACCATAGAATATGGCAGAAGTGATGGTATGTCACTTTTGAGATTAAGTTATAAAAGACACTGTGGCTACCATCTTAGTCATTCATTCTCTCTCTCAATCATCACTTGTTCTGGGGGAAGCCAGCTGCCATGTCATGAGCAGCCCTAGGGAGAGGTATCCCTTATGGAGAAGTCCACGTGACAAGGAACTGAGGCTTTTTGCCAACACCATGTGCGTTAGGGCCTCCTTGGAAGTGAACCCACTAGCCTTGGTCAAGTCTTCAGATGAAAGCAGCCCTCACTGACGTCTCGACTGCCGCTTCATGAGACCCTGAGGCAGAACTATGCAGCTAAGCAGATCCCAGATTCCTGCCCCTCAGAAACTGTGAGATGATAAATGTTTGTTGTCTCAAACTTCTAAGTTTTGGGGTAATTTGTTTATGCAGCAATAAATAACTAATACAATAGTTTACATATATATATAAACAAACAATAGTTATACATATATATAAACAGACAATAGTTTATATATATAAACTTGTAAGTTTATATGTTTTAATTAACTTTTGAATGTAAAGAATTTATTGGACCTGAACTTATTTCTATCGCTTTGATTTTTAAAAATCACTGGTGATCCTTGGCACCTTAGGAGCATTTATTTTTTACATAGTTGTTATCAGCATATATATTGGTGTATACATTCTACCTTGTATTTCATGTTTAGAATCATTTCATATGTACCTTTTTATTGGCTCTATAGCATTCTTCCCTACTGCTATGTCGCATCATCTCAAACATTCCCTGTTGTAGGACATTTGAGTTAATTTCAGTTTTCAAAATAATAACAAAATAATAACTGGTACAATAAAAACAGTGCCAATTAGCTGGGCAATGTGCTGAGGGTTAAATAGACAAGCTCCCTGTTCTTAGGTACATAGAAGACAGACAGCACAGAGGGGGCGAGTCCTAAGGCACACAGACTACCCACAGATGTTGAACACATGCATTCGTTAGACAAGCAAACTGCCCTTTAGGCCGACCTAAGACGGTGAGTGTAAAGAAGCTGGATGAACTTATTTGTTAAGATGATAATAATAATAATAATAGCTTTCGAGAATGCTGTGATTCCTGGAGAAATATAGGAATGACACTAGACAATAAAACCTTGGAAAAATCCTATAAGCGATTGCCTTGGCTCCAAGTCTCAAAGCAGAATTTCAGAGAGGGTACCCCTGAACTAAACCATTGTCCCCAGACTGTGTGTCTGCCCCTTCCCTTTTCAGCATTCTCCTCCCCTCCTTTAGCTGTGCTTTGTCAGGCTCCACAATTGTGGCAGGAAGAGAAAAGTCGCCTAAGCCCTTCTTTGTTGAAATTCAGCTCTATGTTGTACGTACCAGGTCTCCTTTGAACACAGCGTTCATTAAAAGGCTCCATGTAACCAGATCCTATGAGTAGGAGCCATCATTTCTCCAACTTGGGTGTTTCTGGTGCTCAACTGTTGACTTTACTCACCTTCCTAACAGGGTTTTGAGGGCCACCAGGTATGCAAGCCACCTTTACATTTAAAAAATAATTCATGATTGAAGGGAGCTACACTTAATATACCAGTGAGCACTGGACATAACTAACTCTAAAACTTCATTAGTCTATGCCTGTGCCCATCAATCTATTGAACCAGATGTAGCCCTGCCAGTAGGGGGAAAAGTTAACACTTCTTTAGTGACAAGACTGAGGTTGTATTGACATCAGCATTTCTGATTAGGTTTCAGCTGTGGTAATCCTCAGTTGAATGTGGGGCAGCCTCCTTCCCTCCCCTTCGTCCACGGAAGGCTCCCCTCCCCGGTCAGCTTCACTCACACAACCTTCAATTTTATCTGCCATTAAAAGTTTGCCTGATGAAAGGGCTTTGAGGCTGAAAAGACAGCCCAGTTGTTTGAAAACTACTGAGTTAGAGAATGGTGCTTTGAGGTCAAGGTTAAAAGGTCACTGGGGGGGTTGGCCTGGTGGTGTAGCATTTAAGTGCACATGTTCCACTTCGGCGGCCCCGTGTTCACTGGTTCGGATCCCAGGTGTGGACACAGCACCGCTTGGCAAGCCATGCTGTGGTAGGCGTCCCACAAATAAAGTAGAGGAAGAGGGGCACCGATGTGAGCTCAGGGCCAGTCTTCCTCAACAAAAAGAGGAGGACTGGCAACAGATGTTAGCTCAGGGCTGATCTTCCTCAAAATAAAAAAAAGGTCACGGGATCAGGTTTTCCTTGCCAAGGGAGAAAAAGCTTCAGTGGCAATGACTCAGTGCAAAGTTATCACTAACATAATTTTAAAAAACAAAAAAACCCGTAGTGCACTTGCTGTCCTTGCTGGAAGTGATCAATGCTGGGTTCTACCTCTGCACTCCAGCAACCTGTGTTCGAATCCTGCCTCCACGACTTAGCACTGTGGCTTCCTGCAGATATGTGAATCTCCCTAAATCTCCATCTTCATTTCTGCAAAATGTGGATAATAGTCACACCTGCCTCACAGAAGAAGTAAGTTCTCGATAGGGGTTATCAATTATTAAAATGATATTGTTTTAATTATAATACTTTGCATCTCTTTCAAGCCAAAGGCTATCATATTACAGTTAATTTTGTATATGGAATAACTCCCCTAAAAGACAGGTAGTTTCTTGAGATTCCTCATGTTTATGTCCTATATAAAGCTTAACCCAGTGTTTTGGGCCTAGTAGGCCCTCAATAAACACTTGTTAAATAAATAAATGTTCTAAATATACTGGGTCTGCAGAGACAGGCTTGCACACATAATCCCTCCACTTAGCATCCTAGGAGAATGTCATACACCTTTTGAATGCTCTATAAATATTTTATAATAGTAACAATGATATAACAAAGATTATAATTATGAATAAAGATTACTCTTAGCTCAAATTTCCTAAACCCAAGGTTATAGCCTTAGGTTCATGTAAACAACATGTAAAACTTATTCATACAGGCTTCAGCCTAATGCAAACTGAACTCTGACTTACTTTGTAAAATATCTAAAGCCAATGTATCCATGAGTCCTTTACCATTCAAACAGTTGTTTCCAGGAACCAGCAGTACAGGACTATCACGTTATAGGCTGGAAGAAATTAGGTCCTGTTTTCTTTCTAGATTTAGATAATAATTATCTTATGTGTTTTCTGACACAGTCAGCAGCTGGATTATTTTATATTCATTTCCTAAGCTTTGTAATGCTTACAATTAAGTGGCAAACCAGCTAGTGAAATCGGAGTTATGAGCTTTGGGCTATAGAGCCAGCCTTGTGGGCCATTGCCTTCTCTGTGTCAGCTTTCTCCAGCGAGGGAGGCTGGAGCGCTGTTTCGGAAGAGGAACCACAGAGCCACTGGCAGTACGTAAATCTTCCAGATTATGAGTCACAGACTACTGTATGTAATATTAATAAAAGTTCCTTAAGAAGAAGACTCCTTGGCGGCAGTAAGACCTTGGGCAAGGGTGAAGGAACACACAGCTTCCCTTAGTAAAATCTAGAACCTCCAAGGTTGGTGTTGGAAAAGGCTCTGTGGGTGGTGGGTCCAGCTGTCTCAACCACACCATCCCCTCGTCCCCCAGTTCACCCCTTCTTTGAGGGAGACACACTTACGCCCAGGTTGGCACATGCACACTTTCTCTTTCATGCACACACACATTCTTGCCTCGTGTCTTGCCCTTAATATTCTGGCACAAAGACAGATAAAACCCCTTCCCTCACATCTCTAAAATATTTGGGAATGACAAAAACTTAAAAACGCTCAATGATAACTGGTATACATCCATTGAAAAAACAAAACACAAAAAAGGGAAACAAAGAAGAACAGGAGGAAGGAAATAACTTCCAGGACCTGCCCCAATTCCACTTGTCCCAAAGGTCTGGTACGACTTTGGTGACCTCTTGCCTGGGTATCCTCCTGGCTCTCTCCTGATTTATCTCCTTGCTGCCGTATATCTTACTGGGCCTGAGTGCACTGGGCACTCAGGGCACCATGTTCCCACCTGCAGCATACTCAAGGCCCATTCTGGTCCAACTCAATCTTCGAGGTTTGATCCTTACTGTCACTTGACGAAGGAAGCACAGTAGATTCTATTTCCATTTTACCAACAAGGAGCGTGAGGCTCAGGGAGGTTCAAGAGTTGGCTGTGGCTATTTGCACACAATTCCTAGTCTATGGCAGATGACTGATTGCACTGCGTAAAGGTCCACTATGCAAATGGTCAGCTAGGGTGCGTCTCAGAACCAGGCAGATGCTCTTTTTTTTTTTTTTTTTTGGAGGAAGATTAGCCCTCAGCTAACTACTGCCAGTCCTCCTCTTTTTGCTGAGGAAGCCTGGCTCTGAGCTAACATCCGTGCCCATCTTCCTGTAGTTTATACGTGGGACGCCTACCACAGCATGGCTGCCAAGCAGTGCCATGTCCGCACCCGGGATCCGAACCAGCGAACCCCGGGCCGCCGAGAAGCGGAACGTGCGAACTTAACCGCTGCGCCACCGGGCCGGCCCTTTTTTTTTTTATTTTATTTTTTTTATTTTTAAAGATTTTATTTTTTCCTTTTTCTCCCCAAAGCCCCCCGGTACATAGTTGTGTATTCTTCGTTGTGGGTTCTTCTAGTTGTGGCATGTGGGACGCTGCCTCAGCGTAGTCTGATGAGCAGTGCCATGTCCGCGCCCAGGATTCGAACTAACGAAACACTGGGCCGCCTGCAGCGGAGCGCGCGAACTTAACCACTCGGCCACGGGGCAGGCAGATGCTCTTTAACTGCAAATCTTGAGTAACTCGTGGTCATGTTCGTTATTAATGCACTAGATTAGCTTAACTGAATCCTGAGGGGATGGGCATATAAATAAAAACATACATATTGTACATACATACATATTGTACATACATACCTATTGTATGTTTTTATTTATATAAAATGTCCAGAATAGGCAAATACATAGAGACAAATTAGTTCTGAAGGGAAAGGAAGGAGAGGAGAAGGTTCTGAATCTGGGGATGCTGCCAGGAGGACAGTCCTCGTTATGACCCCAAGAATGGAGTGCAGGGCCAAATGATGTCATGGGGGGGGTGACAGCAAAGAAATAAATAATATGTGCTAAAAAAGGGCCTGAAGGAAATTTACTATAATCTTGACAGTAGCTATATCTAGAGGAGAGTCATAAGTAATTGCCATTTTTTTCTCTATCCTTCTTTATATTTTTCCAAAGATTTTTTCCTATAATAGGCAGGCATTACTGTTACAGTCTGAAAAACTATTACATGTTAGCTCATAATGTGTTAGCTTATGTTATATTGTAACAATACACGACTATCAAATTAAATATATGTGCTGCAAAAGTCAGTATCAAGAAAGTGAAGAGACAACCCACAGAACGGGAGAAAATATTTACAAATCTTGTATCAGTTACAGGACTAGTATCACTTACCAGATATAAGTAAAGACCTCTTACAACTCAACAATAAAAAGACACATAACCCAATTTAAAAATAGGCAAGGGATTTGAATAGACATGTCTCCAAAAGAAGATATACAAATGGCCAATAAGGATATGAAAAGATGCTCAGCATCATTAGCCATTAGGGAAATGCAAATTAAAACCACGAGATACCACTTCATACCTACTAGGATATATATATCCATATTCAAAAAGATGACAATAACAACTGTTGGCAAGGATTTGGAGACATTAAAACCCTCATAATGGAAATGTAAAATAGTACAGCCATGTTGAAAAAGTTTGTTAGTTCCTCAAAAAGTTAATCAGAGTTACTGTATAGCCAAGAAATTCTACTCCTAGCTATACACCCAAGAGAAATTAAAACATATGTTTACATGAAAACTTGTACATCAATTTCATAGCAGCATTATTCATAAGAGCCAAAAAGTAGAAATAATCCGAAATGTCCATTAATATATGAACGGATACACAAAATGTGGTATTATCCATACAAGGGAATATTATTCAGCTATAAAAAGGAATGAAGTAGTGATACATGCTATTGTATGGATGAACTCTGCAAACATTAAGTTTAAGAAGCCAGACCCGAAGGCTACATACCGCATGTTTTTATTTAGATAAAATGTCCAGAACAGGCAAATACATAGAGACAAAGTAGGTTAGTGGTTACCTGGGACTAAGGGGAGGGGTTGGGTACTGGAGAGTGACTGCCAATGAGTATGGGGTTTCTTATTGGAGTGATGGAAGTGTTCTGGAATTAGATAGTAGTAATGGTTGCACAACTTTGTGAATATTTCAAAATCACTGAATTGTACGCTTTGAGTAATTTTATGGTATGTGGATCGTATCTGAATAAAAAAATGGCTAAAAATGAAGTAGAATTTCAAGTACACATCCACTAACAATTCCGGATCTGCCATATTTTTGATTGATTAGCTTTGCTTACTTTCCAGGGCCTCTGAAATAAAGGTTTATCGACTAAATGTAAGTAAGGAGGAATGAAGGCTGGAGGGCACTTTGTGTACACAGGATCCCCCTGCCTCTGATTCTCCCCTCATCACTTGGGGAATGATTATTCTCTTCATAGAATTGTAGACACTTTTTGGGGGGAAGATGGAGATTTTAGAGATCTACTGAATCCATACAACCTCTTCTACAGATGAAGAAACTGAGGCCTTTCAAAGAGTTTGCTTACTGTCACCTGGTGAGCTGCAAAGGAGCTGAGACTAAAAATGACATTTCCTGTCCGCGGGAATCTTTGACGGCCCTTTGCCCGTCCTCTTAACAGACAAGGGCTATCAATTTCAGGAATTCGCAGGCGTGCTTTGCCGTGAGCACGTAAGGAAACTGATTTCACAGCCTCTTCGCCCCAGAGGCCAGCATTTCGCCTAGTGAAGTTGGATGACTCTTCACTTTAACCCAGTTGCAAAAAGACTATGACGTGTGTAAGGTCCTGAAGGTTTCTGCAGTGCTGGAGAGCCCAGGGGAGGACACCCCTCCTGAAGAAAATCAGTGATTGGAGAGCTGGCATTAATGGTTTTTGCCTCGGTACTACTTGGTTTTTATGAAATCAGTTCTCCCGTCCGATCCCCCAGGCTCTTCCTCTGTTTATTTAAACCATCTTCAGTTTGAAAGAAGACTCCTGTCACAGCTTTTCATCCCTACTCCTCTCTCTTGCACCCACTGCGATTGCTCTGAATCCAGTGACTGACTTCCTAGTGCGGTCCTCAGCTCCCGAGGCAGGCGCTGCGTCTCCTATGGCGTCCCCCGAACAGCTGCACCCTTCCGGACACGCATCCGCTCCTTTCCACCAAGAACTCTGACTTGCAGCCGAGCGGGAGCCAGCGCACGGAGGACACAGAGCCCGTCCAGAGAACACAGGGAAGTTCAGCCGCCAGGGACCGTCCCGCTCAGGCACCTGCACGAAACGAGAGCTCTGCCCGCTCCAGAGTCGTGCTCTCACCAGGGGCCAGAGAACAAACCCACCGACACAGAGCAATTTCTTAGCGGAGGGGAGGGAGGGGGAGGGAGGGGGCGGGAAAAAGGCGCTGGGCGGGGGTATCAACCATGCCCGCCTCCCGCGTCCAGGTACCCTCCCTGTCAAAGATAACAGAACCCAACTGACGCAAGTCTCCCTGGGGGATGGACTTTTTTCCTTCCCTCGGGGAAAAAAGTAAACACACGTGGGCAGAAGGAACATGCCGGGGCGGAGGGAACTCCCCGCTCGTTCTCGCGAAGCCAGCGGGCCGGGCTGAGGCGGAGGAGGTGCGCGAAGGTGCCTCGTGGGCATGGTGGAGTCAGAGCGGCGCGCAAGCGCACTGGGCCCGCCCGCCCGCAGGTCCTGGGGTACAAAGACAGCGCCGCGGAGAGCCGGGGTTCCCTGAGGTCTTAGGAGCCGCCTGGGGCTCCCTTCCGCCCAGCTCCGGGGCGCAGCCACGTCGTTTCCCACCCGGTGTCTGAGGCTTGCTAGTTTCCCCTCGATATCTTCGCCCTCGCAGGCTCTGCAGGGCCCGGGTGGATCCGGTGCGTTTCAGGGTTTAATTCTGGCGCTCGCAAGCCGGGGCCGGCTCCGCCCCCTCCGCTCCGCCCCCTCCTCCGAGGTCTGGGAGCAGCGGCCGAGCCAGCGAGCGGCTGGCGGGTCGCAGCAGGTTGGGAGGAACGCCTAGAGGTGAGTGGAGCCGGGGGCGACACTGCGCCTTTTCCCCCCGGGCTGGGTGCGGGGGCGGCCGGACCCTCACCCCTGCCCCGCGCCGCTCTGCGCGCAGTCGGGCAAACTTGGCGCGCGCCGGGGGCGCACGGCGGCCGTGGCGGTGGCGGAGGGCAACCCCCGCGGACTCCCCCTCGCCCGGGTTCCCCCGGCGGCCTCGAGGCTGGCCTGGGGACTGGGTCCGAGAGGTTCCTTGGGCCCCGCGGCCGGCCGGCTTTGGCGCGCGCTGCGGCGGCGGGGCAGGACCGGGCAGGAAGGGGAGCGCCGCCCGCCAGGCTCGGGGCAGCGGGAAAGTCCGGGCCCGGCCGGGCGGCGGGAGGGTGCAGGCGCTTCTCGGCCCGGGGTCCGGGCGCACGGCCCTTGGGAGCCCCCGGGCCATTTATTAGCCCGCGATGGGGTGGCAGACCCACTCCTAGGCGTCTCCCGGAGAAGTTGTCGGCTCCGCTCCGCAGGAGGGAGTGGCGATCGACCCCTTTATATCCCAGAGCGGCAGGTGGCCTCGGGTCGCCCTCAGCCGACTGGGAGATGGCTCAGGCCAGGGTTGGAGGGGTCGAGAGGTGGGGGAGGGGTGTGGGAGAGCTCTGGGCCTACTGGGGCCCGCCGTCCCCGGCCCGGACAGTGGGGGCATCTGCAGGATCCGCGGGGTCTTGTCCAGGGAGGGTGCGAGCGCCCTTAAGTGGGCTTGATCCTTCAACGCCCCCCTCTTCCAAGCCACTTCGGCAAACACGCAAGGAATCCTGCGCTCACGGCCGCCACCTCCCCTTCATCCATCCCTCTCCACCTGGGTCCCCGTGGAACTTCCAGAGGCACCTCTTGGCGGTGGGTCCTGCAAGTCAGCAAGAGTTGTGCTGCGCCGGCGTGACTCGGTGAGGGCTTTGGCGGAGTCGGCGTTAAAAACAATCTATGGCGTCCCCCAGCGCTCGCTGGCTGCACGTCGTCTCTGCGGTGGCTCGTCTTGTCGTATTAATGGGTGTTCTATCAGAATGAGATCCCTGAAACTAACAAGGAAGGTTAATCATCCAGATCTGTAATTGTGCAGGTTCTTGCTCCACCGTCACCCCCTCACCTCTGAGCTGGACGGACATCAGGGCCTGCCCTCATGTTTAATTCATTAGTTTATTTAACTTGATTTTTAGGTAGTACTTAGCTGTTCATCTACTAGTTGCTCCTTTCATCCAACTTTCTCTACCAAAAAGTTGGGCTCTCCCACATTTTATTTATTTAAAAACAGATATAATAAACATGCCATAAATTTACTGTTTTAAAATGTACAATTCGGTGGTTTTTAGTATATTCACAAAATTATGCAGTCATCACTACTGTCTAATTCCAGAACATCTTCTTTACTCCGAAAAGAAACCCGGTACCCATTAGCGATCACTCCCCATTTCCCCAGCCTCCACGCATTCATTTTAAGGTGACGTTTTCCCAAGATGGAGATTGGATGAGAAAACTGAGAGGTTATTAACTTTGGTTCTTTTTGAGTTAATAGACTTGGGGAAAGGTGCTGTTGCTGAGGCAGTGGGGAAAAAAATTAAGTATGGGCTGTCCTATGGTGAGATTATAATTTCTAAGGATGGAGGAGAAGCGGCCAGTGGAGGAATTATTGCCTCCTTTAGAGATAGTACAGGGGCCGGCCTCGTGGCGCAGCGGTTAAGTGCGCACGTTCCGCTTCTCCAGCCCGGGGTTCGCCAGTTCTGATCCCGGGTGCAGACATGGCACCTCTTGGCAAGCCATGCGGTGGCAGGCGTCCTACATATAAAGTATAGGAAGGTGGGCACAGATGTTAGCTCAGGGCCAGTCTTTCTCAGCAAAAAGGAGGGTTGGCAGCAGATGTTAGCTCAGGGCTAATCTTCCTCCAAAAAAAAAAAAAAAGGTACAGAAATTAGGAATGCATTTTATCCCGTGGCGGGGCTGGGGCTCTCATTCTGCACTCTAAATTTGCCAAGTCCACAGATCACTCTAGTTGAGGTTCTACCCCAGCAAAAGTGAGTTCTGTTTTGTGGATGTGTGTGTTTTGGGGGAGGAGGTATTAGAGAGAAAAAGGGCTGCAGGTTTAAAAATAGTTATGTTTTAAATCATCCAAACTGGCCCCAAGGAAAGAAACCACAGGCAAATGGCCGCTAGAATCGGTATATTCAAGACGTAGGTTCATTTCGTGAGTATCGGCATTTGCTCACAAATAGTCCTGTGAGCTGTTGTGCTCTCAGGCCTTAACCCCCTAGGCCAGGGAGGAGGAGGCGAGGATGAGAAAGGGTCTAGTTGACGGAAATTCCCGGAAGTGGGGAGGTGAGTAGGAGAATGTCAGAAAAGGGAGTGCTGGTGGGAGCTGTTTGTTAAAACGGAGTGGCTGTGGGGTGAGCAGATTCAGAAGCAGCAAAGGGGATTTCCATGAAAAATTGCACTTCTCTCGGGCATTTGTTGCATTATTTGTGCATGTTTTAAAATCACATTTTAGTGAGCAGAGTTGAAGCTATCCAAATTACACAACCACCAGTACGCTTCTCTTCCGCCCTCCAGTCAAATAGAGAAGCCAAGTTGGTTTCAAGTGTTACAGGACATTTTAAGCCTGTTACATGGGTGGCTTGGCTTGTGCCATCTTTTTTTTTTTTTAAGTAATTTTTAAAGTTGAACTATAACATACATGTAAATTTTAAGTGTACAATTTGATGGATTTTCACAAAGTGAACATAAACTTATAACCAGAAACAGAGCATTGCCATTTTGTGGAAGACCCCCATGTTTTTTCCAACAAGGGTAACCACTGTCCCAACCATTGATGAGTTTTGCCTCTTTTCATGTTATATATACGTGAGGTCATATAGTATGTATTTTTTTTTTTTGTATCTGGTTTCTTTCTCTCAAAATTATGTTCGCGAGATTTAGCCCTGTTGTCGCATGTGGCTGTTAGTTCTGTCATTACCATTGCTGTCCAATATTCCATGTGTGACTATACCCCAATTTATTTATCCACTGTTGGGTTGATGGGCGTTTGAGTAGTTTCCAAATTTGTCTATGGCAAATAGTGTGACTGTGAATCTTCTAGTACGTGTCTTGATACACGTGCACGTGTTTCTATAGGGTATATACTCAGGAGTAGAATTACTGAGTTCTAAACTAGTGTTCAGTTTAGAAGATTCTCCCAAATAGATTCCAGAGTGGCTGTATCATTTATACTTCTACTGGCAGGTATGAGGGTTCTGTCCATCTTTTTTTAAATTGCAAAAGCAGAAGACCTATAGAATTTGGCAGAGGGACAAAAGGTGACCTGTATTTACCCCATCTCGGTAGACTGATTATTTCTGTGTTCACTACCAGTGCTTTTCCATATCTGTTCATATTTTTATGGAGTCATAATCCTAATATTCAATTTTGTTTTTTGTTTATGTCTTAACACTACATCTTAATATTACTCTAGTCTCTATGACTTTTTAACCTCTATACACGTCCATAATCCCATGGATATGTTTTCATTTAACAATTCCTCCATTACTGGAAATGTGTGTTAATTTTTGGAGTTTTACCACTATGTGTTGCTGCAGGGATCATCTTTGTACGTAGATGTTTTTTCATTTCTTTTGGATTATTTCATAAACCAGAGACTTTATGGTTTTAGATCCTTATTGTTACACTGCTACTTGCGAAATTGAGTTGTCCATGAATCTAGTACAGAATTGATAAAAGAAGTCTTAAAGTTGCTAGTATGTTACCTGCAAAAAGGTGCCTCATTGATTTAAATTGCAATTCTCGAAATAATGATGGGGTTGACCGTGATGTCTTCTTTATAAATAGCGTAAATGGAACTTTTGTTATTATCTCATTTACCAGTCACATACTGTTTCTCTTTATAGGATATCTTTTGCAAAGATATTGAGCCAGGAACTTTAGAGGATACAAGAAGGACCATTCCATTCCAAGTAGTTTATTGTCCAGAAATGATATATAAAAATTACGAATGCCTCTTAGACAGAATCCTTATGTATGGCACAGAAGTATTTAGTTCGCTTAACAGATATTGAGTGCTTATATGAGTTCTGAGTCAAAAGAGATCTTGCTTGTCTGCGTGGTTAAGATTGGCTTCCCTAAAAACTAAAACTTGAACTGAGCTTTAAGAGATCTTGAGAAATTGGCTAGGGAGCAGGTGTCTCGGAAGGAAAAAGACCACTGAGCCATCCCGAGGGGAGAGATTAATGGTGCACAGGCAACTCTGCACAATTGGGAGGATACTGGTTTCCTTTCCATTCTTTTTCTGGAAGTTACTGAAAATAAACAAACTAATATAAAGGCAGAAAAAATAGCGAGAGCAAAAAGCCTCACAGAGCCCATAGCAGGTGGGGAGATATAAAGATGCAGAATTGTAGAAGGAGGCAGAAGGATGTAAATATTCGATATGATGGCTCATTCTGGAAATGTAGGGGATGGAGAAATTAATGCTGAGTAGAGAGATTTGGGTGATGTTTAGGGAGACTGGACCTTGAAGGATGTATCCAGGTGGAGATTAGAGTGAAGGGCATTGCTGTTTAGGCAATGGCTTTTGAGGAAGCAAGGCAGTCCAGCAGTGCTTGACACATAATAGGATGGCCAGTCACATGCTTGGAGACCCAGGTGAATGGCAACTTGAGACTGTACCTTCTTCCATTGGCTCGTGACTGCTGAGCCAGCCTGGCGATCTTTGTGGAAATGTAGCTCTGGACCCAGCCTGGCTAGTTTGAAACCAGGTTCTGCTGCTTGCTGTGTGATCTTTGGCATAGTTACCAAACCTCTCTCTATGCCTCAATTTCCCATCTATAAAATGGGCAAATTAAAAGCATGCCCCTCCTGGGGTTATCGTGAGGATTAAATGAGTTAAAACACATAGAGTACTTAGAAGACTGCCTGGCACACAGTACGTGCTAAACATATTTGCTGTTGTTTCTTTAATTTTTAAATATTTTTTCCAGCTTTATTGAGGTGTAATCGACAAATAAAATTGTAAGACATTAGAAGTGTACATCATGATGATTTAATATACATATACATTGCAAGAATTCCTCCCCTCTAGTTAATTAACACATCCATCACTATATACGTATTTTGTGTGTGTGTGTGAGAACATTTAAGTTCTACTCTCTTAGCAAGTTTCAGTTATACAGTACAGTGTTGTTAAACTTCTAAAGTAGTGTTTGCACATAGTAAGAATAATGCAAAAAACAAAGAAGGGTTTAAAATGAAAACCCATCGCTCCTCTCTGATCCCGGCTCAGGTACCGTCTCTTCTCAGTGTGATAACTGTTGACCGTGTTTTTAGTTCTTCTGGTGGTTATCATTGAACATATTGCCTCGTAATCTAGTGGCTTAAACAATTGTTTCATGGTATTTTGGATTCCGTGGGTCAGGGATTCAGGCAGGGCCTGGCTGGGGCCGTCTGTGCCTTGTGATGTCGACTGAGGTCTCTGTAATACCCAGTTGGTGAATGGGTTGGTCGGGAGGGTCCAGGAAGGCTTTGCTCCCATGTTGTATGCCTTGGCAGGGGATGGCTGGAAGGCTGGGCTCACTATTGACTGTGGACCAGAGCTCCTGCACGTGGGGACTTCAGCATCGTGGCCCCAGGTAGTCAGACTAGTTATGTGGCCACCAGCTTCCCTGTGTATTGATCATGGTTCTCTAGAGAAACAGAACCAATAGGATATGTATATGTTCACAGAAGATTTATTATAAGGAATTGGCTTACACGATTATGGAGGCTGGCAAGTCCAAAATCTGTTGTGTGGGCCAGCAGACTGGAGACCCAGGAGAGCCAGTGGTTCAGATGACGAGCAAAGGCAGTCTACTGGAGAATTCCCTCTTGCTCAGGGAGGCTGGTCTTTTTGTCCTAGTCAGGCTTCAACTGATTGGATGAGGCCCACCCATATTATGGAGGGCATTCTGCTTTACCCAAAGTTCACTAATTAAAATGTTAATCTCAGGGCCAGCCCCAGTGGCCTAGTGATTGAGTCCAGGGTGCTCTGCTTTGGCAGCCTGGGTTTGGTTTCCAGGTGCAGACCTACAACACTCAGCCACCATGCTCTGGTGGTGACCTACATGCAAAAAGAGGGAGATTGGTAGCAGATGTTAGCTTAGGGTGAATCTTCCCCAGCAAAAAAAAAAAAAAAAAAAGTTAATCTCATCCAAAAACACCCTTCATGTTGACACATAAAATTAACTCAAGGTATGAGCACCTCAAGTGAACCAGTTGGAAGCTCCATGGCTTTTTATGACCTAGCCCCAGAAGTTATATGACTTCCCTTTACCAAACTTTATTGGTTGGAGCAGTCACAAAGCCTGCTCAGACTCAAGGGGAGGGGACATTGACCTGCCACCTGATGGGAAGAATGTCAGAGAATTTTCAGTATTCTTTTTAAACTGCCACAGCGTGCACTTGATTTCACAAATTTAACAATAGCTGTTACCTCCCTGCTAAGGAAAAAGTGGGATTTATGTTACCTCCCACATCTCTTCTCTTCTCCTCCCCTGTTCTTCCCAATTTGATTAGGTATCCTATTATTTTTTGTTCTCTTTTTTCAGTTACCTTTATAATTTTAAATAAAGCATTCTATACTTGACAAGGCCATAGAGAGGTGGAAAACTCAGGTGTGTTGGGGTGTGTGTATCTGTTTGGGAGGGGCAATGAAGGAGAACAGTGGAACTGTGTTGAATGGGAGAGGCCTGACAAGGAGGCACTTATTAAAACGCTCCAGCCACTAGATGTGTGAATTGTCTGTGAGGATGGACTCTGCATGAGCACAGCAGGTGACTTAATCCAACGGTTTTTATTTTCTCTCTTTGGCTTTTAAACTCAGATACCTGTTTACCTTTTCGTTGCCTTGAGCTTTGCATTTAAAGTATGGATGCTGGAAGCAAATGATGTTCTGCCTGATGAAGAATCTTAGAACAGATACACTGTTGAGTTGCGTATTTGTGTATGGATATATACACTAGAAGGACCTGTCACAAATAAGTATCCTCATGCTGTTTTTCATTACAGAAGCAATCAGGTAATTGGAAACAGTTATACATTTCAGTGTCAGGAACCCTGTAGCCCTGTTGGAAGGTTTTTTTAAAATTCATTTAGTTAATGGAATTGAGCAATGGGGATTAGTTTAGCTCTCAGAAGACGTACTAATCCCTTTTCGTAATTATCTGATCTCCTGAGATGCACACAGGAACCTCTGTTCTTGCTCATTTACATTTATTGCATATTGCAGATAAAACTAGATTTGATATTTATTTTATGTTTACAGGCAAGAAGGTAAATTTGTTGATATCTGCATTACATTTTTGGCTAGATTTGTTCAGATTTCTGTTGGTAATTCTGACTGGTTCACCCTTTGATCTTGGGGAAAATAGGAAAAAATAATTAGAACAAAGGTAGAAATCAAGCCTGAATTCATCCATCCTCGCTCCCTCCCCCTTTGTATTCTTCTCAGCAGAGCTGCGCTTTCCTTTAAAAATAACTGCTTAAGAGTAACCCTTTTTAGGGGCTGGAATTGCCCCTATTGTATGATGCTGTGACTCACTTTTCTGCCAAATATTCACTCATCTCCCTTCGCAAGCCGACCATCTTTGTATCATACCCCCTTCCAGCCACTACTCTCACCCAAACAGTGTTCTTCTAAAATCGTAGTTTCCTTTTGTCAGTTTTTGAACTTTATTTACATGGAATCACAGAGTGTATACTCTTTTGTGTCTAGCTTCTATCCCTCCATGTTATATGTGTCAGATTGATCCGTGTTGTTTTACATGGGTATGGATTATTCTCATGGCTGCCTGGTTTTCCATTGTGTGAATATACCACCGTTTATTCATCCTACTGGAGATGTACGTTGGGTTGTTTCCAGTTTGGGACCAATATGAACAGTGCTGTCTTGAACAAATTTGTGCATGTTTTCTAGTGAACATGTGTGTACACTTCTGTTAGATATATATCTAGGAGTGGAACTGTTGGGCCACACATTTCAGATATAGTGGAGACTGCCAAAGTGGTTTTATTAATTTATGTTCCCAGCAGTGGGTGTGTGAGTTCTAGTTGTTCCACGTTCTTGCCAATGCTTGTTGTTATCTGTTGTCTTATTTTAGCCAATCTGGTAAATGTGTGCTATTGAATTCCTCAGACTAGTGAAGATGAGCGCCTCAAGAAGGACTCAGGCTCTTTTTATTTAAGGCCTGATGAGATAGACAAGCAAGGCCAGTTAAAGAATTCATCTAGAGACTTCCTATGAGTTTTTTAATTGATCTAGCTGTTCTCTTCCTCCATGCTATAAAATTCGTTTCTGGTGGAGTGTTTTAATTTAGTGGGAGATGTATTTCAAGGAATATACAACTAATAAAAGTTTGAAGAATGGAAGTTTATAAATAAATTCTACTGGTTCTGAGAATTGAAGTATTCAGCATATTTGAAGACTGAAATTTTCTTCATGCTGTCTTACTCTTTCAACTTTTCTAATTTGTTAAATCAATCAATTTATTTTTTTACCATTCACTGTGACTTTTTTTTTTTTGAGGAAGATTAGACGTGAGCTAACATCTGCTGCCAATCCTCCTCTTTTTGCTGAGGAAGACTGGCCCTGAGCTAACATCAGTGCCCATCTTCCTCTACTGTATATGTGGGACGCCTGCCACAGCATGGCTTGCCAAGCAGTGCCATGTCCGTACCCGGGATCCGAACCAGCGAACCCTGGGCCACCAAAGCGGAACATTGGAACTTAACTGCTGCGCCACTGGGCCGGCCCCAACTGTGACATTTTTATAGAGGAATTTGTCTGAGTCATGCTCTGCAGTTGGTCAGGAATTAAATTTCCACATGAGAATGTAGAAGAAAATTTGAGTTCTTGCCGTATTATCTTTTAAAGGAAAAAAGGAAAGGGGCGTTAACACGGATCAGTTGGATGTTATGAAGCTTCCAGCGGCGGTGCTGTAAGTTTCTGCCCTTTCCTGGAAGATGAAATGAGCAGTTTTGATGAAACTGAACATATGATTTGGTGTGCTTGAGTTTGTTTTGATTTATTTCCTGTTGGCCTTTTGAAATTTCATCGTTCAGGTTCTATTTAGGGCACTTATTTTATCTTCTCAGTTGTTTCTTTTTGAGGACTGTGCACCTCCTTCGGAAAGCAGCCTAGCTTTGCGCTTATTCAGTGCAGGTGTTCCATCTTCCCTTAAACAGTATTAGGGGTATTGCTGATCAAGGGGTAGACACTGTTGGTCTTAAGTGCCTTTAAGGTGTTTGTCTGTACTGTTTGGCCTCTTGGTGGCAAGATTAAATTCTGGTGGCGTAACCTAAAGGGTCTTTGGAGAACCCAGGCTTCTGACCTTGAGGACAGAATAAGATTTCTCTGCCTGTAGGGACACCACGCTTTGATCTCCTTTCGGAGTTAGAATTCGGGCGTGGGAGGAGAGTTTGCTGAAGCCCTATCAAGGAGAGAAGGTTGGGAGAGAAACGATTCAAGTTTACTTATCACAACGTAAAGTTTCTTAGCCCTGGCAGGGTTTCAGTAACAATTGGGAGAAGCAATTCAAATCGGTTACTGCTATGAAAGTTTTTGTATATTATTTAAAATTTTTTTTTTAAGTTGAGGGAATTCAAGGTTAGTCCTCTTATGAAGTCGTGTGAACTTACTTGTGTTCCAGTAGTTTTTAGTCGGGGGAGGAGGAAAGAGGAACAGTTGTGAAACTGGAGTGGGATCTGAGAATTGTCCATAATGCTGGGAGTGACAGTGAGGTGGGTGGGAGGCACTGGTTTGAGGAATGGCAGAGCCTTTTTCCGGAGAGCTAGGTGGAAGGGGGATGACTAGGTTATGCTTTGTAGGAAGTCGAAAATAGTTTTGACTGACAATGCATGATTATCTCAGGACCATGCTGAGGCTGCCAGATCTGCATAAAGGTACCAATTCGTCAATTATCATAGTGGTTTAGGTGCCCACTGTGTAGTGACCTGTCCTTTAGGTGATCAGGAATTCCATGCTTCCATCAGCTAAAGTTTAAATGTTGTGGTTATAATAAAGAGATCTGTCCTAATGAGACTTGATCCCCACCTGCCAGGGATGCATCTGAGTCTCGTTGTTGCTCTCCACCACTCCTGTCCACGTGCCCCTTCTTCCTTTGCGTGTGAACTTGGAGTCATGAGGGTGCTATAAGTTATCCTCCCCAGATTCAGTGGACTCTGTTTTGTCAGGAGAGTTGTCATCAGGTTTTGGGCTAATAGAGAAAAAGAACTGTTTCTTTCTCTTTGTTTTCTTAGGTTTATTTTAGCCAACCTCAGGAAACAAAAGCCTACTATCTGGATGTTCATGGGAGACAGGAAAACCTAATTGGACAGGCCTTTGTTTTCCTTAGGTGCAATACTGTGTCCTCATCTGGCTTTTTCACACCTAGAGAACCAAAGTGTCTCTCATTCAGAAACACAGTGCTGCTGTGTCTGGGCTCAGTTCCGCCCATCGTGGGGAAGGTGTGCCAGCGGTCCCCTCTTGAAGTCAAGAATGAGTCAGAAGACTTGAGGACTCTTAGCCAGCCCAGAAGGATTCAGTAAAGCCGCTTTAGTTCATGGAACAAACTGTCACTCTTCCCGCTCTGTCAACTTCACTGGCAAGAGGAGGAAATACTGCCTAAGGACCTTGAAGTTTATATACTTTGTGAATCATTTTCTTGGGAACTTTCTCTTTCAAAGAAAAAGTGTGGCAAACCTCTGGCCTCACATCCAGTTTCACCAAATAACTGTGCCTCCCTGTTTGCCTGCTTTGTTTGAGTCCTGACTTAAAGCTGGGGCTCATGTGTTGATGTGTGTTTTTAAGCCTGGGTCCCAGGTGGGGTTGGGGCGCCGAAACCATGGAAACGATGCTTCATCCTGAGCATCTCCTTCTCTCTCCTTGACCCTCAATGACCCAGGGCAGCTTTTCCTTTCCCATTTCTTCCCCATTTTTTTACCTTTATTTTTGGGCTGGTCGGGCTGAAGAGATCTGATTCAATATAGGTTAGGGGCTTGGGCTCCGGATGCTCAACTCTACCATTTCCTGCCAGGCATGTGTTTCCTTTGCCTCTGTGTGTCTGAAAAGAAACCTTAATATCGGGGTCGGCCCAGTGGCGCAGCAGTTAAGTTCCCACGTTCTGCTTCTTGGCGGCCCGGGGTTTGCCGGTTCAGATCCCGGGTGCAGACATGGCATCGCTTGGCAAGCCATGCTGTGGTAGGCGTCCCACATATAAAGTAGAGGAAGATGGGCATGGATGTTAGCTCGGGGCCAGACTTCCTCAGCAAAAATAGGAGGACTGGCAGTAGTTAGCTCAGGGCTAATCTTCCTCAAAAAAAAAAAAAAAAGAAATCTTAATATCATGCACAGTGTTTAAGTGTCTTGGTGTGGGGAGAGGGACAGGAGAACAGGGAGTGAAGATGGAGGAATGAATACCCAGGCTATAGTGTTTCCTGACTATAAAACTCTCTGGGAAAAAAATCTCCAAAGAGGTGTCTTGTTTGCTTATGGCCGGTGGAGCAGAGAAAGGGCTGTGATCCTGGGGTGGTGCACAGTGGATCAAAGAAGAACCCTGGGAGCACATAAAAGGGCAGAGGCAGGCTCAGGGGCCTGGGTCCAGGAGGAAACCCCAGCTCCATGAAGTGCCATCTCCCTTGCCCCTTCTCTGCAAGCTCTTCCACAGTTTTGAGCAAAATAATTTTTCTCTGCCTGTAACATGGGGATAAGGAGAGATACTGCACAGAGGAGCTGAGAGGATCCATGAGACAATAGATGTGTGAGCCTTACCCGAGCTTTGTTGAAATCTGATTGTTCCTCCTGCTGCCCCATGCCAAGGAAACTTTCACTGGTTGTTTAGGATAATGGAATTCCTGGTCATTGCTGGGAAGTTGTTGGGGTTGGGGTACTTGTCTGTGGGGGCGCTGGGATGGGGAAAGATAAGATGCATTAGTCCCCTAAGTTGGTGCTCTGAACTTCTCTTCTGGGAAATACTCTGCAGGACTGCTGGTGGTGCAGTCCATTCACCATTTATAACAATGTTTCCAGGATATAATGCATAAATATGCTTGATAAACTGTGGGCATACTACTACTTGTTAAATTGGTGATTCTTTGTATCTGAAGCTTTGGGGAAGTTAGGATAGTAATATTGTATTTTTAGTCCAGGGCCTATGCAAAGACTAGTTCACATTCAGTTAACTAGTGAACTTTCCTTAAATTGGTGACTATATAGACCCAGAGGATTAGGTCTTATTTCTCGCAGCAACATATGCTATTTTGCCTGTTCTCATGTTCATTAAAATTAAGAACTTTCATTCAGCAGTACAAATTAAGACTGAAAAGACAAGTCACAAAGTAAAAGATATTTGTCGTACATATGTCCAACAAGTAACTTGTCCAGAATATGGAAAGGACAGCTACAAGTCAGTAAGAAAAACAGAAAACCTAATTTTATTTTATTTATTTATTTATTTTTGAAGATTTTATTTTTCCTTTTTCTCCCAAAGCCCCCCCGGTACATAGTTGCGTATTTTTAGTTGTGGGTCCTTCTAGTTGTGGCATGTGGGATGCTGCCTCAGCATGGCCTGATGAGTGGTGCCGTGTCCACACCCAGGATCTGGACCAGAGAAACCCTGGGCCGGCGAAGCAGAGCACACGCAAATTTAACCATTCAGCCATGGGATCGGCCCCTGAAAACCTAATTTTAAAAATCAGCAAAAGGCATTCAACATCATCAGTCATCAGGAAAATTCAAATTAAAACTATTATAAAATAACAATACATACCCACCCAAATGGGTAAAATTAAAAAAAAACAACCCAATAACCAAATATTAGTGGAGATATAGAAAAGCTCAGACTCTCATACACTGCTGGTGGAAGTGTGAGTTGGTTTAACCACTTTGGAAAGCTGTTTGGACTTATCTATAAAGCTGAACAAATGCATATTCTGTGACTCAGTACTTGTAACCCCAGACAAATATGCCCAACAGGAATGAGTGCATATGTGCACTGGAAGCATTTAGAAGAATGCTTATAGTGGAACAATAGAAACAATGCAAATACCCATGAATGGGTAAGTAAATTGTGGTGTGGTTATACAATGAAATACTACACAGCAATAAGAAACAACAGATTACTGCTACACAGAACCACACGATGAATCTCACAGACACTATATGGAGTAAAAGAGGTTGGAAACAAGTGTACATAGTGTACTATTTCATTTATATGAAGCTCAGAAAGAGGCAGAAGTAATTGAGAGTGACAAGTCAGAATAGGGCAGGGGGTGGCATAAGGGATGTATTGACTGGGAAGAGGCCTAGAGAGACTTCTGGGGTCTTGATAGCGTTCTCTATCTTTGATCTAGGTGCTGATGACATGGATATGTTCATTTGTAAGAATTTATCATGATAAATATTTAAGATTTATGTACTTTGTGTTATTCTTTAATTTTAAAAAGTTTACTAAGATCAAGCATTTAAAAATAAGTAAAACAAAATTTAAACCAATAAGGCTTATTGGCCACAAAAAAGAGAAACTAATTTAAACCGGCTTAAACAAACCAGCACCAACAATAAGGAATTTGACAACAAAACAATAAGGAGTTTGTTGGAAGGAACCCAGTGAAACCCAAGAGCATGGTAGCCCAGCCAGTGCTCCGGGAAACTGGGGAGTTGGGACCTGAAGTTATGATTTCTTTGTGGCACTCACGGTGTCTTGTCTCCAGCATTTGCACCATTCTTTGGCTTTCCTCTGCAGACCACCTTTCTCTGCTTCAGCTCATGCATGGTAGAAAATGGCAGCCCAGCCCTTGCTATCATGACCTCCCATTGCAAACCCAACCCCTTTTTTATACTTTCTAGTTTACTGTCTCCCTTCCTGCTGATCAGCTTAGCCTATGCCTCCTTTTTTCCCCCTGGGAATAGGATTCGTTCTGTGGTGCGGTCAGCTGTGGCCAGGGGATCATGTTGGAGACAGGGCAGCCAAGGCTAAGGATGGCTGGCTTTTTCTAAAAAGGGACGTGTGTGTGGGAAGAAAAAGGTTGCCATCCTACCACATGTTCTCTTGCTGAGTGTCTGCTTCCTCCTATCTTTTCCATCTACTAATGAAGCAGGAAAAAGAGTCCCCAGGAAATTCTTTGTTCCCTCACAATCAAATTAGACTCTCACGTTCACTTCCAAACGGGAGACCCAGCAGCTTGACCCTGATTTCTTGCAGTCTCCCAGAGCTTTGGTTTTACCAAGATCCATCACAAACTAGCCTGGCCGAGGGAGCTGTTTATCTTGTATCGTTTTGGGATTATGGAATAATTTCCCAAATCTCTGCAGATTCACAGCATCTGGGTATAACTTTGTATCCAATTGTAGGAAATATTGTTCCTAACTTGATTTGAACTTAACAATGCACACAGCGGTCCTGATATCCATTATAGGCTTGCTAACACTGATAGAACTGAGGGCCCCAGCTTCAGGACTTTTCAAGGCAGAGTATAGCATTCTCTTTCTCCCAGTCTCTTGAGTCATTTAGTCCTCGTAAATGTTCTGAGTTTCTCTAGATTTCAGCTTGCCAAGACCGCATCACAAATTTGCAAGAGGTGGTGTTGAGTATTTTTCCTTCAGAAATGAAGTTTTTAAATGAATTTATATGTATTTTCATCAGAGTAGCTCTGAGAGGAGTCTTAACTTTGAGTATTGTTTTTCTCTGGCTTCCAGGAGAAGATTTGAGAGATCTAGTAATTTTCTTTAAGTTTGGTTTTAATGGATCATTTGAAAAATGATTTCCATCCTCAGATCTTATATTGGTAAGATTTCTAGGCAGGGACTAAGAATAAAAAGCTAAAATGAACCTGGACTTTTTTGAGAATGATTTCTACATCCCATAAAATCCTAGACAATTACGTCTCCTTATTTTGCTAGGAGACTGGTATGCCGGTTAAGTTTATAACCTTGATTCTCACTTTATCCCCCTATCAGTTAGAGATTAATTACATGCCTGTGGATGGGTGAGCTGTTGAATCTTATCTTCTTTGAACCTACCATTGTTCTCAACAAGGTCTTCTAAAGGTCAAACAAGTGACTTAAGTAACAAGTTTTTCCACTCCCCCTAAAGCACATATTTATAGGGTGAAAACTTTAATTAGAAAAAGACTGGGGCCGGCCTGGGTGGTGCAGCGGTTAAGTTCGCACGGCGGCCCGGGGTTCGCCGGTTCGGATCCCCCGTGCAGACGTGGCACTGCTTGGCAAAAGCCATGCTGTGGTGGGCATCCCACGTATAAAGTAGAGGAAGATGGGCATGGAGGTTAGCTCAGGGCCAGTCTTCCTCAGCAAAAAGAGGAGGATTGGCAGTAGTTAGCTCAGGGCTAATCTTCCTCAAAAAAAAAAAGAAAAGAATAAGACATCATTTTCAGTTTATTATATTTGTTATGCAGATGGTTAGCATAAAAATTCACTGACAGTAAGACCTACATGTCCATATACCTTCATTAGGCTGCTCTAGGTATTAATTAGTCCATTGATCATTAAAACATTTTAAAAACGAAGTGATGGTATCATCTCTCAGCTTAGACTAGATGACGCTCAGTGGCTTAAAAAAGCGTATTTAAGTTTCTTGTTCACATTACAGGGCAGCTATGGCTCTGCTCCAAGGGTCTTCTTTCCTCTAGATCCAGGCTGAATGGGCCACCCCAGCTGGGACATAATCTCATGGTAGAGGGTAAGAAAGAAAGAAAGTGACCAATTCATTCATGACTTCATGTTTCTACTTGTATATCACTTCTTCTTACCTTCAGTTGGTTGCAGCAAGTCACATGGCTGAGCCTACTAACAATGAGGTAGGGAAGTCTAATTAATTCTTCCATCTGGAGACACTGTAAGTCACATGGCAATGGGAGGTATAATCCTCTTATGCAGAGGGCAGCAAATAATTGAAACAACAACATAATCTACCACAATGGAAAACTATTTAATTCAAAGAGGTTTAATGGTCTGTATGCTGATTCAGAAACAGTTTTTAGAATTGATTAAACCTGTATTTCGGGGTTTAAGTTTATGCTTCAGAAATCTGCCTAGCTATGGAAAACAGGGTCTATTTTTTGTAGACTGATTAATCTTTTATGAGCTGGAGAGCTGTACCCACAATTTGGTAACTTTCCATTCATTGTTTCTCAAGGGTCTAGATCTGTAATTTCATCCAGAAATTATTCTTCTTACACTCTTGACTTTTATATCTTGATTTTCCATGTATTGCTGCTATCTTATTGGTCACTTTTGTTTAACTGCCTGAATTAATGTGGTTTTGGCAGCCAGTTACTGTAGTGCTGTAAAGAGAAGAGTAGAGATGGAGCCTTTTGGTGAAACTAAAATTTATTAGGGCCTAGTAAATCTGCCCTGGGATTTTTCTTTCAAAAGTGAAATTGCTGAGCTGTTGCTAATATCCTTACTGGGGAGTTTCTGTCTTATCATTGAAAAAGTACCAAATCAGAATCCTTTGAAGAAAGATGGCAAATTATAATTGTGCTTACTGTGAGCTATAGAACTTTAGTGCCGTGATTGATTATTAGCCATCTACGTGTTGGGGAGTTTCAGAACTCGTGTGTGTGTGTGTGTTTGAGAATGTGTGTATGTGTGTGTGTGTGTGTGTGTGTGTATAGGGGAATCTTGGCCATTCCCGCAGGTTCACCTCATACCCTTTTGTTTGAAGTTGGGGTCATCCATTTAGGCAAGAGTCTTGTATAAGTTCTGTAATTTTTACGAGAATGGTGAAATTACTTCTGCTTGGTTGATTTTTTTCAAAAAATTGAGATATAATTGACATAGCACATTATATTAGTCTCAGGTGTACAACATAACGATTCGATATTTATATATATTGCGAAATGATCACCACAATGTCTAGTTAATATCCATCACCACATATAGTTACAAATTTTTTTTCTTGTGATGAGAACTTCTAAGATCTACTCTCTTAGCAACTTCCGAATATACAATACAGCATTATTGGCTGTAGCTGGTTGACTTTTAAAGTGAACCAACCCTTGATGGGTCCCATAGACTGTTGCGCTGTGCATTCTTCCTGAGCACCTGACCTGCCCAAAGTCCTAATGAAAACTTTTTGTGGAGAAATAGTGTTCGTTCATGAATTTCTAAAGCCTTTTACACACCAGTTCCATCAAAGTGTTGGCTACTTGGAATGCTGCCTTCTCCTTTCCCTTTAACTTCTGTTGTTGAATTAGCATGTATCATGTCCTCAGCTTCCATTATTGAGGGATAGGAAATAGCGTAAAGAAACAGCCACAGGAAACTCACTCACTGCGATCCCTTTGGTGTCGCTCAGCAGCCCTTTTTTGAGGAACCATTAGAAAAGTTGCCATAGGCCTCCATAGCAGGAAATGCTGGGGTGTTCCTTGGGAATATATTTGATTTATTGAAAAATGTGAATTTTGTAACAGACTGTGAATTCCTTATTGTTTTGGCCTGTTAAACAACCTCCTGGTACACACCTGTCGAGAACTTAAGGATAGTCATTTCTGCTAACTAATTAGGCCTCATTTACTATTCCATTGTATTTTCCCTTCTTCTGGATTTAATTTCTTTTTTCCGTTTTTAAAATTAAGAGAAATATAGTTCAGGGGGCCGGCCCTGTGGTCGAGTGGTTAAGTTCGCATGCTCCACTTCAGTGGCCCAGGGTTTCGCTGGTTCGGATCCTGGGCGCGGACATGGCCCTGCTCATCTGGCCATGCTGAGGTGGTGTCCCACATGCCACAACTAGAAGGACCCACAACTAAAATATGTAACTATGTACTGAGGGATTTGGGGAGAAAAAGGAAAAATAAAAGCTTTTTTCAAAAAAAGATAAATATAGTTCAGTCTAGTTTGAAAAGTTGCTTGAAGCCCTTTTTGGAACAAGGTTGGATCTAAATGCATGTATTATGCTCCTTGGTGCATTTACAGATTTTGAGAGGTTCCTGCTTATATGTGGCACACAGAGAGAGAGAGAGAGCGAGAGCTCTCCCTTCTCTGCTCTCTGTCACCTTTATTGTTCTCAGAAGCAGATGTGTATGCTCCCGGGATTACTGGGGTCTCGTCCTTTGTACTCAGACTCAGGGCAAGAGACTCTTTTGGGCCGTTTTGCTAATGAGGAAGGGGCTCCTGGTGTACCGTGGGGTCTGCTCTCCAGGCCCAGGACCAAGAGTGGGATTCGACTGGTGGAAGGCAAGCACTAGAATGGGTGCTGGTGCAGAGACAGATCAGGAGGGCACTGCGACTAACTTTTGGGTTTGGAGTTGGTGTTTCCCAGCGAGCTGCTTTGACATCTAACCCAGCTCTCTCGAAACCCTGCTGTGCTCCTTGGGCTGGCAGTGTGTGCCTGCCCGTGCTCTCCTCACCTCCAGCCTCTGCCCTGCCCTGGCTTTCCCTTCACCACCCTCCCTTGGTGCTGGTCATCAAGCCAGAATTGGCCAAAAGCTAAATGCCTGGACTGTTGTGCCGTTAGCCTCCCCAAGAGGCGCCGTCCCTGAACTTTGACATGGTGCTATCCCTGTTGCTGTTATTGACGGATAATCTGAAGCATGATCGTATTAAAATTTTTCTGCACCTGCTTGTTCTCCTCCTTGCTCACTCGTCACTCCTTCTCAATTTCCTGTGCTGGTTCTTCATCTCCTTGATTTGGGGAGGGCCCCAGGGCTCAGTCCTCTTCTTCTCTGTAGACACTCACTCTCTTGGTGACCTCATCCAGTCTTATAGCCTTAGGTACTATCCAATTCCAGTTATTCTTATGTTTATTCCTCCAGCTCTGAACTCTTTCCCCAACTCCATGCTTACATGTCAGGCTACTTCCTCCTATGTCCACTTAGATGTCTGATAGCCACCTCAATCTCAGCATGGCTAAAACAGAACTCCTGGTGTCCCCCAAAACTTGTTCTTCCCATAGCTTTCCGTATCTTGATGGATGCAAACCCCAAAAACTGTGGGGTCATCTTCACTGTCCTTTCTCTCACACTGCACCTCCAATCCATTAGCAAATCCTGTTGATTCTACCTTAGAAATATATTCAGAATCTGCCTCCTTGTCTCCATTTCCACTGCCACCATCCTCTGTCACCTGGATTACTGCAATATCCTCATGACTGGTCTCCTTGCCTCTGCCCTTGCAGTGCCTCCTCAACAGTGATCCTTTAAAAACAAGTCAGATTGTGGCACTTCTCTGCTCCAACCGCCTGTTGGCTTCCTGTTTCCATAAGAGGAAAGATTTTCATAATGAACCCCATGGCACTCTTGACCTGGTTGGTCCCTTGTTACTCTCTAACTTCCTCTCCTGTACTCATCCCCCTCCATTGCTTGGCAGCATTGACCTCCTTGCTCTTCCTTAAACATGCCTGTCTGCTTCCCCTCAGGGCCTTTGCACTGGCTGAAGTGCGCTCTCAGCTCCATGCTTGCTCATGCTGAGTCCTTGCTCAGCGGTCACCATCTCAAAACCTTGACTATCTACTCGTAATTATAATCTACCTTCTGCCACTCCTGATCCCCCTTACCCAGCTCTTCCATTTTTCCTATAGCATAGTAACATATGATGTAATTTACCTATGTTTATTGTTTATTGTCTGTCTACCCCAGTAGAATATGGGCTTCCCCTGGGTGGGGATCTTTATCTGGTTTGTTGGTTGATATAGACCAACTTCCTAAAACAGAGCCTGGGAACCTGGAAGGCACTTAATAGATATTTGCCGTTGAAGAAACTGTTGATGAGGATTTACTTCGCTCTTCAGAATCCGTCCTATGAGGAAGTGTGAGTTTCAGTTCACTGTTAGGAAAACATTTATTTCCCTGAGGAACGGGGACTTTTTTTTTCCAGTTAGGAAAGTTGTATAACTCATCCTATTTCCTTCTCTGTTTTGGCTACTTGGATGCCTGGAACTAAGTTGGATGTTCAGGTGTGAGTGATTCTTTGCTCCAATATGTGGGTAAAATCATACCGCTCTTCCCTTCCTTTCCCCTCTCCCCAGCCTTCCCTTGATTAAAAGTCATTCTGTAGTTGTTTTGTTTACTTTTTGACAACAACTGTGCCTTTTATTGTTAGATCCTTCGAGTAACCTTTGGGACTGAATGGTATATAAGAATTTAAATCTGCTCTACAAAAGAGAAAGCGGCGTTTATTAAAGCAGTTTGTCTGAGCTTAGAGCTGGTTTTCTTTTGAGCTCCAGCCAAGTCAGCACCCTCATGTCAGGTTCTGTGCCACTTCTGGTCTGATCAGTGGTCTAAAGCCGCGCTTCTGGATATGCTGTCTCTCCATAGGCTTTTCTTTGATTGAAATACACTTATACGAGTATTCACATACTTGTAAACTACTATTGTCTACTTCTTTGACTAGTCAATCCCAAACTCTTGCCTCTTAAACCCAAGGACCCTAACTTCTGACAGTATCTTTTGAAGACTTTCTTGCCACGGTTCAATGAAGGAATTGTCAGCTAACACTTAAAGGATTGCATGAGTGGTAGGGGTTCAGTCTGCACACATACGAACCAATGTCTTAGTGTGTGCTTTTCAAATGGAGGCGTTTCAGGGGTTATCCAAAGCCGTAGGCGTAAACATCTTCCTGGAACTTCAATTTTACTTGAAATTTTTGGAGAAATCTCTTTTGGATTTTGGCAGCCTTAGCAAGTTCTGTCACATAGATGCTTACCAAAATCTATAGAGTTTCATATTTCTGCATTGGCCGAATTCGAGTTAATGACTCAGATATGTGTTGTACTTTTTTTTTTTTTTTTGCGGAAGATTAGCCCTGAGCTAACATCTGCTGCCAATCCTTCTCTTTTTCCTGAGGAAGGCTGGCCCTGACATAACATCCGTGCCCATCTTCCTCTACGTTATATGTGGGACACCTGCCACAGCATGGCTTGCCAGGTGGTGCCACATCTGTACCCAGGATCCGAACCGGGGAACCCTGGGCTGCGGAAGCGGAACGTTCGCACTTAACCGCTGTGCCACTGGGCCGGCCCCTGTGTTGTTCTTTTATTTAAGCAGGCAAGTGGTGACATTAGCGCTGTGATCTAGGAGACTAAGCAACGAAGGGTGGTGCCAGTTTCCCTGCTCCCGTGGCCGCCCCTCATCCGTTAGAACTGGAATTGCAGATTTCACACTGACTCCTTAGAAACCGCACAGCTCGTTTTTTAACCAATTGAATTTGTCACCCAAAGGATCAAGTACTTTCAGTTTGTTTTTAAAATCTGATTACCTAAAGCCATTGGTTCTTGCAAATTACTTCAGTTTCCTCTCATATTGCTTTTAATTAAGTTCTGCATACAAACCCACGCACGTATCCCTAACTCTCCCTCTCACAAGAACGAGGCATTAGAAGACATGAAAGTCCTGGGAATGCTGATTTTATTCTGTGATCATGGTCACTTTAAAATTACAAAAATTAAAAAGTTAATGGGCCGGTCCGGTGGCGCAGGGGTTAAGTTCACACATTCTGCTTCTCGGCAGCCCAGTGTTCACCAGTTTGGATCCCGGGTGTGGACATGGTACTGCCTGGCAAAAGCCATGCTGTGGCAGGCGTCCCACCTATAAAGTAGAGGAAGATGGGCATGGATGTTAGCTCAGGGCCAGTCTTCCTCAGCAAAAAAAAGAGGATTGCCAGTAGTTAGCTCAGGGCTAATCTTCCTAAAAAAAAACACTCACTCTGTGGCTGATACAACTATGTACTTGGGGAGATTTGGGGAGAAGAAGAAAAAATAAAAAGGAGATTGGCAACAGCTGTTAGTTCAGGTGCCAATCTTTAAAGAAAAAAAAAGTATGAAAAATCCTCAACTCTCAAAGGAATGTGACCATCCTAGCGTTATGTCTGAGGATTTCTCCCAATGAATGAGTCAGCAAGGTGATGCCTGTGTCCCCAACCTGCAGGTGGGAGTTGGTGGTCAGTCTCAGCCCTAGTAGACCTAAAAACTGTAGACTGTCCTTACATGCTACCTGAAATACAGCTTTGATTATTGTGGCAGTGCAAATTAGCCCATCCTTGATTCTCATGTGGGAAAAACCTTGAATACTGGCTCCATGAAAAATTTTGACCATGTTTTATGTGCGTTTGTATCCTTTAGAAAGTCAAGTTGTTCTACAACACCTGTAAACAAAAACAGTAGCTCTCTGCCTCACCTTACCCACCCGATTCTTTCCCCTTAGAGGTAACTACTTACAAATCTCTTATCTGTCTTCTAATGTTGTTGAACCATAAGAAAATGCTGATGTTTGATGTAGACCTGTGAAATGGCAGTATTTTGAGAAAATAGGCTTATACTGTCATTTCTTGATTTTTAAAAAAATCCGAATTTATATATTATTTATCGTCTTCATCCTATGGAAGGTGAGACTATAACTCATAATTTCTTCCAACACTGTTTGCTCAAATCCTCCTAAGATAAATACAGTTTTTTGTTTAATATATAATGTTTATATTATTATGACTAGGAAAATAATTCACAGCTGAGATGTGTAATTTCAATGACATTTCCTTCCTCATACAGCTTGTTCTCACCCAGAGTTAATAGTTGTTTTGTTAGCGTTATGTACCTCTCACTGATTCACCCCCAAATTGAACCCTAACCTTCCTCTCTTTGTGTTTGAAAACCTCAAGGTAACTATCTATTTGGTCTTTTCCTCCTGAAGGCATCTCTTATGCAGCATCCCCATCATCTCAGAGATTCTCTTCATTTCTCTTTCCTGGATCTCATGGTGTCTTCTGTGTTTATGGTCTCTCTTGGTCTCTTATCTTGGTAGAGGGCATTGGCCAGCAGCTTCTGAGAAGGGTTAAGTGGGATACACATTTTTTGAGATTTGGCATGTCTAATTGCTCCCCCACCCTGAGTCGTTTAGCTAAGTATACAATTCTGGGTTGAAAATTTTTTTCCTTCACAACTTTGCAAAGATTGCTCTGTAAAATTCTAGTTTTTTGTGAAAGCTGGAGTTTTTTCCCCTTTCTTCTCTTTAAAATCTTTTAGGATCTTTTCTTTGTCCCAAGTATTCTGATTGATTTCTTTTTCTTTTTTTTAATTATTATTTTCTTTATTTTGCCTTCTTCTCCCCGAAGCCCCCCCAGTACATAGTTGTATATTTTAGTCTTGAGTCCTTCTAGTTATGGCATGTGGGACACCACCTCAGCATGGCTTGATGAGCAGTGCTAGGTCCTCACCCAGGATCTGAGCTGGCGAAACCCTGTGCCACCGAAGCAGAGCGAGAGTACTCAACCACTCAGCCATGGGGCTGGCCCCTGATTGATTTCTTTTTATTGATTTTTTTCTGGGCACAGAGTGGCCTTCCCAATCTAGAAACTTGTCGTTTTCAGTTATTGGAAAATTTCTTGAATTATCATTGGTAGCTTTCTTCCTCTTTTCCCTTGGTTGAATTCCTATTTTTAAATGTTGGCCCTTCTGGAGCAATCGTCTGATTTTATTACCGTTTTCTGTTTTACTTTCTAGGTCTTTGTCTTTTTATTCCATTGTCTGGTGACCTTCTTCAGCTTTACTTACAGCTGTTTTGTTGAATTAAAAAAATAATCTTCAAATGGATAATACGTGGGCTCGAATTTAAAAGATGTAAAAGGATTTAACAAGAAGCCTCTCGATTACTTCCGCTAGCCACCATATTCTCTCCTCATAGGCAGTGAGTGTTCCTGCTTCCACACGTGCTCTGTGCACATATAAAAAAGTCTGTGTGTATTATCATATTCTCCCTTTTTTGAAATCCCAAATAATAACATACTTTACATACATGTCTTGAGATTCTTCTATATAGGTATACTTCTCCCTATATTTTTATAGTTTTAAACATAGCAGCATAGTATTTCTTTTTACAGATACTCCATATTTTATTGAATTAGTTTCCTATTGATTTTGCCATCTAGAACAGTGCTGCAAGGGATAACTTTGTACATACGTTATTTTGCTCGCATGTGATAAAATCATAAATATGGAATTACCAGGTGAAAGGACATGTGCATTTGTACTTGTAATAGATTTTGCCCCAAATGCCTTCTGTAGAAGCTGTGCTAATATATAACTCTCACCAGCAAGGTGCGGAAATGCCCGTTTCTCTACCTCCTTGCCAATGTGGTTTGTTATGAAACTTCTTAATCTTTGCCAATCTGATAAGTGAAAAGTGGTGTCTCGTGGTTTTAATCTGTCTGCATTTCTCTTAGGAGATTGAGCATCTTTCCATGAGTCTTTAAGCGCCATTTGTATTTACCTTTCTACGAACTGTTCTGTCCTTTGCTGTTGGACTGTTGTCAAGTTGTGTCACTTTATATATAAAGGAAATCAGTCCCTTATCTGTGATAGGAACTGGAGTGGTTCCCAGTTTATTGTTCATCTTTTGACTTGGATTATGTTGCATTTCTCCGTGTAGATAAATTTACCAACTGCTTATGTTCAGGACTTTGCATTGAATGCCATAAAGTGAAAAAGACCTTCCTCACTCTAAAAATACGTGTTTTTTTAATTGTCCAGTGTTTCTTGTAGTACTTCTGTGGCTTCTGTTTTTATATTTAAATTATTAATCTATATTAAATTTATTTTAGTAAGTAGGGATCTCAGTTTACTTTTTTTCAGATGGCTACTGGTTTTCCCAACTATTTATTAATAATCCAGTTTTTCTCCTTTGATTGGAAATGCCGCCTTTGTTGTATACCAAATCCCATGTGCTTTTGTGTCCATTTCTTGACTTTCCTGTTCTGTTCATCTGCCTAGCGATTCATGTTTTAATTCTAACTATCCTAATTATTAAGGGTTTTCTAACATTTTTGTATTAGGGAGGATTAGTTTTTTGTTTTTATTTTATTTTCTTGTTGATGTTAACCATCAACTTTGCAGTGACATTTAAAACCGAATTATGTAAATTTTAAAGGAAATTACATTTTATGTAACCCAAAAGAAGTACACTGACTTAGACAAAGGTCTGAGTTTTCTAACCAAGGTTTTGCTTTTTTTTGTTTTCCAATGAAAGGGAAAGAAAATGCCAAAACAAGAGTAAGTAGTACTTAATTCTTCACCTTTGGGATTAAGATTGGTTTACAGAACATTTAGCCTCGAGGGAGGAAAAAAATGACTACATAGGTCAACACTTGCACGCCCAAACTCAAGTTTGAAAGGTGGATGAAGAGACTTGATTGTGGGAACTCTCAGGCGTTTGAGCTGCAACTTAGTTCATTCTCAGGTGATGAAAACAGAGCATCAGTAGTCAACTGGGGTGCAGCAGCATCGGTGATTTTCTTCCAGGGAAAAGCCTTTATTTGTCTGAGATGAAAAAAGAAACTCAGTGAACCAGAGACCATTTCCTTCTGAACCATGACAGAGTTTTGGCGTCGCTCCTCAGTGTTACTCTGAAATGGCCCGTAAAGTGGGAAAACCATTGCCACCTCTGTGTGTGTGTCTGTGTGAGCCATGCTGTTGCCATATTACATCATGACACCGAGAGAGAGGAGAACTCCTCTAGATGCCCACCTGACCTGGGGTGCCCAAATGCTCGTGAGTGAAGCATTCTGGAAACTTTTTTCTCCCAGCAGGAATGAGTTTAAAACATTAAGTGGATATGAGCGCACACAGATATATTATGTAGTGGACTTGTCTTCAGCAGCTCGGGCTTCTGTAAATACCACGTATGGGGGGGCTTAAACAACGGACATTTCTTTCTCACTGTTCTGGAGGCTGGGAAGTCCGAGATCAGGGTGCCGCCTGGTTGGGTTCTGGGGAGAGCCTCTTCCTGCCTGCAGAAGGCTGGCTTCTCGCTGTGTCCTCCCGTGGTGGAGAGAGCAAGGGCTCTGGGTTCTCCCCCTCTTCTTATAAGGACGCTAATGCCATCATGGGGGCTGCCGCTCATGATGTCATCTAAACCTAGTTACCTCCCAAAGGCCCCAGCTCCAAATACCATCACGCTGGAGAACGTGTGAATTTTGGGGGCGCACAAACATTCAGTCCATAACAAGACTGTAAAATAGTGGGCGGCCTGCTCTGAGCGCCTGTGGTCAGTCCTCTCCTCAGATGACACTAAGGGGACTTTGGCTCCACTGTGTATACAGACTGCAAAGTAACTTGAGAGCATTCCTCTCCTTTTAGGAGCACTGGGCCGAAAACGCGTGTTTAAGGTCTTCCCTGTAATGCCTAGAATGGGCCCAAGAGCTTCCAGTGATTTATTTTAAAAAGTGCTGGGGCCTCGTTTCCCCTTTTAAGTGAGAGGTTTCAAAAAGGAAGCCTTCACTTGACTGTTAGCATGTTTGTCTGTTTTACCACTTTAATCATTTTTAAGTGTACAGTTCAATGGTATTAAGTACATTTACATTGTTATGCAACCATCACCACCGTCCATCTGCAGAACTCGCCATCTTCCTGCACAGAAGCTCTGTATCCTTTCTACACTAGCTCCTCGTTTCCCCCTCCCCCAACCCCTGACCACAGCCATTCAGCTTTCTGATTGTTTTATTTTTTTTTGTTTAGATACATTGTTGATGCTCAGAAGCTAAACAGTCCTTATTTGAAAGTCTTCACCAAGCTACTGGTTTGCGCATCAGTTTGCTGGTTAAGCCTGGGACTAAAATGTTGTCTTCATCACTGGTTTTCCAATGTCTTACATGTGGGTAAAACTGCCTGACTTTATGATGAAGAAATGCACTTCCAGATTTCTGGAGTAGATCAGAGATTTCCTTACCAACAGTAGCATCTTAATCAACTGTGTTCCTCTTATCTCTTGGCCAGAGAGCAGAACTGGCCTTGTAGTATAATAACCCTTGTGTACACAGCTGCAGGCAGGAGCGGGGAGGTAGCTGTGATTGGAGACTGGGTGACTGGCTGAAGATAATGGGGCATGCGGCACCATGCAGTTGCTGGTCAGAACAGTTTTGGAATTGGATTTTGTCCTGCAGGATGGTGACTCCTGGAAGAGGAAGGCACTTTTGGATGTTTGCATTGCTTTGAAGCCCGCTCCTGGGAGAGTGGGACGGTCAGAGGCTAAGCTGGGTGTGTGAGGTCTTCATATGCAGGAACAAAGGTCGTGGAAAAAAGGAGATAATCATTAATTTTGTCAGTAAAATTTGTTGAAACCCCAGGGCAATTCGGAGGAGTCATAGCTGGTTCTCAATCTGTTGCTAATCTCAGTGTATGATAAATGTTAATCCTGGGTTCAGAGAGTGAATTTGAGTTCACAGTTTAGGTCTGCTGAATTATGACTCCGGGCATGTTGTTTAGTCTTCATAAGTCTCAGTTTCTCGTCTTAAGAAGTGAACACGGAAACAGTTTGTTACTGGGCTCTTGTAAGGAACAGATCGAATAATGCATAATGCATTTAAAGTGTCTGGTACAGTCGAAGTATTTAATATATGAGACTTCTTATATCCCTGGAAGAGGCATACAAAATGGAAAGTTTTTACATATATATATAAATAAATAAATAATATATAAATAAATATATATGTATAATAAATATATATAAAATAAATATAATATACACACATAAATATATATAATATATATATATTTTTCCTCCAGAACATTCTTAAGATCTCCCCGTCCTGAATGTTTGACTGACTTGAGTCCCGAATAGTGTCACATCGCCTTCAGGTGTCTGGACGTCCTGGTTGAAGGTGAACGCTGCCTGGTGAGAAGTCGGGGAAAACAGAGGCTGGTTCTTCCCACCCCGTCAATCAAAACTCGGGTGGCATTTCTAGTTCCTGACGGAGTGAGGCAGATGCAGAGGTCATGTGAGCCCTGAACAGTTCCTACCCATTATGTTGTTTCCCTCTTCTGAAAGTAGGCTGGAATCTGTTTTCAGTAGCTAAGTTCATTATCTCTCTCCAAGCCGTGCCTCCCCTTTCTCGTGTTTGTGAAAAGCAAAACAAAATCACTAGGCTCTCACATCATCCTTTTGGGAGGATCTGAGATTCACTAGCTGACACTCCCAGACTCTGCAGATTTGGGTTGACATAAGAAGAAGAATATAAACCACCCAGCCCCTTTACCACTCTGCCTTTTTATCCACAGGTGTTCAGAGGTTTGCTGCGTGGGGAGCAGGGAAAAGGGGTGGGCAGAGAGAAGATCCAGTTCTCTCGGCTTATGCATCCAAATAATGCATCTCCTTTGATAACTGCCTCTCTGGGCTTTACTTGGAAAGGGCACTGAGTACCGAATAGTGGGAGTGAAGAATTTAGCCTGCCCAACTTGTGGAAATTCAGAAAATGTAATGCAGAAATGTACGTGTTTCCAGCTTGCGAATCCAAAACAATGGGCTTGTTGGAAGAATTTTTGAAACTTGTTCTTCTTTTGAAAGCGTTCTTGTGTTCAGTGGGTACGTGTGCTTTGCTCATAAAAATTTGTGCCTTAATCACATTGCTGGGGAGGCTGTGGTTTCACTAATAACAGACAGTACTGTAAGAGGTGATGTCTTCTCAGAAGGCGCTAGGAGATTCTCTTGAAAGAAAGAAGGCGGGGGGATGCGGCTCTTAAGCAGAAAATGCTGAGTGTGTTGGCAGACATATGCCTTATAAACATACCAATGGAGAATGATTTAATTCCTTTCCACTTGGTTTTATCTGAATCATTCCTAAGGTGATTGTCCCTGCTTTTAGTTATGCAGTAGCCTGCTGGCTGACATTTAGCTCTCGACTGTTAATCCTGGGAAATGAACTACCGTAATTTATAGTCAAGGGTACAGATGTAAAGAGACAGACAGGAGATGCATGCTTTTCGTGCCTTTTTCCTTCCCCGTGATGTCTTCTCCCAGAAACCTTATGAAAGCACCAAAACTAAAAAATTTTTACAATAGGAAAAAAAAAACTATCATTCTTCTTAAGTAGAAAATTCTCTGTGTTTCTGTAAAATTTTGCTTTGCCTTGCCCATGTAGGAACAATTGTGGTCTTTTAATTTTCCTTGTGTATTATAATTCCATGGATGGAGATGGGTGGAAGCGGGGGAGAGGGGAGTTGGAGGTAGCAAGCCAGGCTGGAGAATTAAAAATGATGTCTTTCTTTGAGGACGCCCCCTTCACCCCCTCCTGCTGGCTTCTCGACCGTGGGACCCAGCCGCATCACTTCCTGTCCAAGTTGGCACTGAGAGAGGCACAGTGTCTCTGCCCAGTGTTCTCAAACGGCAGTTGGCAAGTGTCCAGTAATAGAGTCACCCAGAGAAACAACTCAACCTCCTTTTTTTCTTTCTCTTCTGCCTTGGGCAGCTTCCCCAGGCCTCAGCCCATCTGTCTCTTGCATTTTGGAATAGCCCCATTGAATCCCCAAACGTTGCCTTTGATTTATGTAGCAGTGGCTTCCTGAACATCCCCCAGGCTTGCCTCTGTTTCCTTCTTTTGTGCTTAGGCCCTAAGTCTTCCCTAGGGAAGACACATCCAATGCTTTCCTGTGGGAGAAAGGAGGGATCTATTCCTCTCCAGTCGTTTTTCCCTCTAGGCTAGGTCAGAAAAATCACTCACATTTTTAGTGCCTAACTGTGTACTAGGCACCATACGAGGGCTTTCTATGCGTGACCTCATTTAATCCCCACGGCAGTCCTGTGAGATGGGTGCTACCAGTGCGGTTCAGATAGCTTGTCAGCTCCAGGTCACATGGCCAGGATGTAGTTGCATTCCAGGGAAAACAGCTTTATCATTGTAAAGTGAGATAGTGTGTACAGTGAAGCTGGTGGGCAGCCGAACTGTCCCTCTGATTCGTTACTTTGGTGCTTCAGTTTTACTGCATAGTAGGCAGCGAATGGTAGAATGGTAATGTTTGTGATGTCCTCTGCTCTTGACTACGTAGATCTTCTCTAAGGCAACTTATGTTTTCTCTCCCACGCACTGCACTTCCTTCTGAGTTCTTCCTAGCAGTCCTCAGTGTCCATGTGTCTACTAACAGGTCTCTTCAAGGCAGTCTAGACTTTTTCTACCATGCTTCTCAACATTCTCCCAGGCTCTACCCACTGCCTGATTCCAAAGCTACTTCCACATTTCTTGGTATCTGTTACAGCAGGACCCCACTTTAAGGTACCAAAATCTGTATTAGTTTTCTATCCCTGCTGTAACAGAACCCAGAAATTTAACGCTTACAACACAAATGTGTTATTATCTTACAGCTCTGTAGGTCAGAAGGTCAACACAGGTCTCACTGGACCCACTCGGGAGGGGCAGAGCTGATTCTAGGAGACAATCCGTTTCCTCATTGTTCCCATTTAGGACCCCTGCATTCCTTGGCTCGTGACCCTCTTTCTCCATCTTCAAAGCCACCAGCAGTGAGTTGAATCACTTTCATGCCTCAACTTTCTCCTGCTACTTTTTCTGTCGTCCCATCTGTCATTCTCTGACCACATCCAGAAAACGCTCTCTCCTTTCAAGGACTCATATGATTACATCGGACCCACCTGGAGAAACCAAGTGACTCTCCTCATCCCAGAGGTCCTTCAGCTGAATCATATCTTCAGAGTCTTTTTTTGCCGTGTAATGTAACATAATCATATTTTGAGAATTCGGACTTGGACATCTTTGTGGGGGAGGTATTTCATTTTTCTGCCTACCACCCAAGATAAGGATAAATACATAGTGAAATGAACTCTCTGGTCTTCGCTGGCAACCAGCATTCCTATAGGCCAAGCGTGTGGTTTGCAGTACAGCAGCATTTCCTTCAGGGCTCATCTCTTCCATCTGGCTGGCATCATACACCTTGCAGGACAGGTGTGAGATAAGTAAGAGCTATTGGGAGACTGCAAGCTTCCTCCTTCCCTCTTTTAGTGAAAACAAGCAATTGAAGCAAGGAGATCACTTGGCTTGTGACTCTCCTCATTGTGAAATTAAGAAATAAAACTAAAACAACAAGAAAAAGCCTTTCATCATGGAAATACCAGTGGGGGTACATAGAATTGACCCGCCTCCGAAAAGCCCCTTTCTCCTTTGAACACAAAGCGAAGCTGCGTAGTACTTTGAACCCCAGTTTTCACATGGGAAGATTGGACCTCTTGGAGGCATTCGGTGTGTTCCTGATCAGGGTCCCCTTTGGGAGGACGGGGAGCCCCCTCTCCACTTACCCCCTGGAATTTGATGTCAGTTCCGCTCTGACAGCTGGTTAGCCTGTGGGGCGCTCACAAGTTACATCTTGTCTCAGGAAATAATTTGCTAGAAGATCAAAGCGTGGATGGGGTAAATTAATTTCTCAACAAACTGCAGGTCTGGGAGGATGTAAATATTATGTCTCAAGCGCTGCTAATGTCCTTGAGGAACGAGTCATTTTGAGGGCTCTTTTGTTCTTTTAAGATTATAATTCTGTATTTAATTGATTCATGTCTTAATATGTTGAAAAAAGAACTCTGAAAACTTGCACCTAAGATAAGGCCCTGAAATAACCTGTTATTTTTATGTATTTCAGCACCTATCTTATTTAGAGCAGTGGTTCTCAGGAGGCTTGGCTGAGGGGGGCTGGGGGGGGTGATTTTGCCCCCAGGGGGCATTCGGCAATGTCTGGAGACTTTCTTTTGTAAAGATTGGCACTTGAGCTAACGTCTGTTGCCAATCTTCCTTTTTTCCCCCTTCTTCTCCCCAAAGCCCCACAGTACATAGTCGTATCTTCTAGTTGTAGGTCCTTCTAGTTGTGGCATGTAGGATGCCGCCTCAGCATGGCCTGATGAGCGGTGCCACGTCTGTGCCCAGGATCCGAACCAGCAAAACCCTGGGCCGCTGGAGCGAAGCATGCAAACATAACCAACTTGGTCATGGCGCCAGCCCCTGGAGACATTTTTGATTGTCATGAGTCAGGGTAGGGGTGCTACTGTCCTCTCTTGGTTTGAGGCCAGGGATGCTGCTGAAACCCTACAATGTAGATAGAGGACAGCCCCCATGACAAACAGTTATCCCACCCAAAATGTCCATAGTGCTGAGGCTGAGAAACCTTTAAAGGGAGTGTTTTCTGGTTTTCACTTATTTAGTAGTGTCTTTAACGCTGCACATAGACTTGATTTCTTTGAGGGTCTGTTCCTTTATTTTCTCCTTCACAGCATCTGGCCCTTCATAGGCTCAAACATTTATCCATTGGGTTGAATTCCCTGCCCTCCCCCCCCCCCCCCCTTTGTTAAGGTATCCATCCTTTTTTATCTCCAAGCAGAGCTCTTGGGGGCAGGGTTGACAAGCAGACTGTGATGGAGTCAGCAAGGTGTGGAGAGAACACGGGCTTTGGACTTCTCAGCGTCTACTTTCTTATGTGTAACACGGATGTGACAATAGCACCCAATTTGGGATGATTAAGAAAGATGGTGTTGCAGCATGATTAGCATGTAAATAAGTGCTCTGTAAGTGTCATCTTTTCCCAGGCAACTGATTAGGAGACCGTGTGCAAAGTCCAAAGGCCTAGGACCCTTTTTTTTTAATAAATGTTGCATATATTGGGGCCAGCTCAGTGGCATAGTAGTTAAGTTCGCACACTCTGCTTTGGTGGCCCCGGGTTTGCAGGTTCAGATGCCAGGTGCATACCTACACACTGCTCATCAAGCCGTGTTGTGGTGGCATCCCACATACAAAATAGAGGAGGGTCAACATAGATGTTAGCTCAGGGACAATCTTCCTCACCAAAAAAAAAAAAAAATTTGCACATAGAGGAAGAAATCTTGCGCATTCTGGGATTGTTCTCAGCTCTCCTGGAAGGAGAAGGAAAGAATCTAGAGCTTTTCAGTAAAAGTTACTCTACGACTGACAAAAACAACCTGAAATACTTCAGAGGCATGTTTTGCCTCAGGCCAGAGCTATTTTTAAAACTAAATTGACAGCAACTGGTTCAAGTTGAAACATTCCTGACTTAATTATAGACACCTGCAAAGTTCCTTCCCGCAGGTGGGTGGGTGTCAGCAGTTGGGAAATTATTTGGCAAAAGTTATTTCTTGCTCACTTGCTTGTTTGAGAGTCAGTTTAGAACATAAGGTTAGGAGTCAGATTTGACAGAGAATTCTCTCTGTTCGGATTAGAGCCTCAGTTTTCACATTTGTAAAATGGACGTCATGATACTCCCCTCAGAGGACGACTATCGGAGTGAAATGACGCCATGTCTATAAGACATCCGGCACAGTACGTTTTTCGTTAATGAGACCAGTAAAGGTTAGTGGTTGAAATTTTTCCAGTTTTTAAGTATCATGTATGAAAGTGCAATGAGAGGTAACAAGTTAACTTTTCACCTAACCTATTTACAGTCATGGGCCCCATAATGACATTTTGGTCAACGACAGACCGCAAGTACGACGGTGGTCCCATGAGATCAGTACCATATCGCCTAGGTATGCAGTAGGCTATACCATCTAGGTTTGTGTAAGTTCACTCTACAATGTTTGCACAATGACAAAATCACCTAATGACGCATTCTCAGAATGTAGCCCCGTTAAGTGACATATGACTGTATTAGTATTTCTATCCAATTGTATCTATTTTGAGAAAATTGATGTTTGAAAAATTCCAAGCCTTAGACTCATTGCTACTTGTCCTTTTGTGGAGGGAGAGTCGGAACAGATCTCTGTGACCTGTAGTTCTCATGCCACCCAAGACTGCCTGTTCCACGTCATGTTGTCGGTGCTACCGGAAAACTAGCAGGGGACAGTTAAAGTTTTCACTTGAAAAAAACATGATAAATCCAGCTGATTAAAAAAGTAGTTGATCATTGGAAAATTTGGCGTTTCTCTAGTTAATTTCTGTGCCTGTTGGTTTGCCCCTCACCGCCTTCACAGTCTGAGTCCAAATCTCTAGGAGGCAGCTCCACGTTGTCTTTCCTTCATCCTGATAATTTCTCTACTTTACGTCTCCTAACGATTTAATTTCTCAGGCTGCCTTTACTGATTTGCATTTGTAGACATGTTGCTTAGGAAGTATGGCATTTCATGTTATTCCCCTCAATATTTTTCTTGAGGGCTAGTTCCATGTTATGTATTTTGCTGTCACTATGGCATCCGGTACAGAAAGGGGTGTTCCATGGTCTTGGTACTCACATTCACTACTGATGATGAGCGATAAGTTTGAGATTAGCAATTAACACAGGGACCAGCCACCACAATGGAGGGATGAGGGAGGTTGAAGCTGGTGGGTGGTGAGAAGAAGAGAAAGAGTGTATTTAGTTGGGGAATCAGGCAAATAAGCAGAGTAAGCGCTCTTACAGGGGAAGTACAGGCTATTATGGGCACATAATCCTGAGAACATTAGTGGGAGGTGGGGGTCAGAGAAGTTTAAGCTGAAACCTGTTGGGTGAGGTGGAGTTAGCCAGCTGAAAGTGGTAGATTTCAGAAAGAGGCTGTTCCAGACGAGCAGGGACAGCATCCTGTGTTCGGAACCAAAGGGAGTTTAGTTGGTGATTTAAAACTGGAGGTGGAGTTGGTATGGGGGTGTGTGTGGAGTGGGCAGGATAAGGTCATAAAGGGCCTGGCGAACCGTGTTAAGAAATTTTAAACTTTATCTCAAGGGTGGTGGGAAATCATTGAAGAGTTTTAAGATGGTGAGTTATGTGATTAGAAGTGCAGATGGGAAAATTTCCTCCATTTTGGGGATGTGAGGATGGCCTGAGAACAGAGGCACCTGTAGTGATACCCAGGTGAGAGACATCCTAGCCTGGCTCGGACAGGGATTTGAGGCTAGAGGAAGGGGGTGGACAGAATGGAGTTTGGGAGTAGGAGCTCTGTGAGCTTGCTACAGAAACTGAAGTGGGTTCCCTCGTGGCGAGTTAAATCAGACTCTCCACCAGAAGTAGTTCTCTCACAAAGTAAGGTATATTTGCAGCAAATAGACCATGAGGAATCATTTCCAGGGTCATGGCGTCCCTGAACGAAGGGAAGCAGGGACATTTATTTCGGATGGGGAATGAATATTCAAAAGGGAGCCGTGGGTATTCGCTTGCAGAGGCTCAGTTGGAAAACATGCTTCCACATACACTGCAGGTTATGGTAATAAGGCCCAAGCTCCTCCTGGAGAGATCTTAGCGTTAAAAATAAGGCACAGGTCATAGGAGTAGCTCTTGTGGTGAGGCTTGGTCTGGTTCAGGATGGCTGGGGATTGCATCTCCTTAACATAATGAAAGGAAAAAGAACAATTTGGAAAAACAGTTAACATCCAAGCCCACCCTTGAGTTCTTTGGGGTAACTAGTCGTTGAAGAGCTGGTGGAATGGGGAGAGGGAAGAGTCAAGTGCATGCCCAGGTTTCGGGAGGCACAGCTGCTACTCAATGAGAGGACGCCTAGGAGGTCTGTGGGGGAGGACAGTGAGCTCAGTTTTGGACAGATTGAGTTCTAGGGTCCGCAGCACATCAAAGAAAAATGTCCGTTGGAAATGTATATTTAAAGTTCAGAAAAGAGAGAGCGCCGTGAGTTGGATTCGGTGAGTCTCCCCCATACAAGGGTCATTGCAGCTGTGAGGTAATAAGACCGCCCAGTTAGGGGTGGGGACGTAGCGTGGGAGAAGAGGGCTTAGGGCAGAACCCTGAAGAGCAGCCTACAAAGGAGACTGAGGAGGAGCGGCCAGGGAGGTCGGAGGGAGCCTGCAAGAATGCGTTTCCAGGAGGGAACAGTTCCCGCTGTCCGATCCTGTGGACCTGGGGGATTTGGCAGCAAGAGCAGTTTCAGGGCCATGATGGCTGCTGGGCCCAGAGCAGAGGATGGAGGAGTGAGTGACAGGTGAGGAAGGAGTGACAGCACCTGCAGATGCTGGGCTTCTGCTGGCCTGTGTGGAGCCTTTGAGGGCTTTAGAAGAAGGTGTGCCCCCTGTGGGTGCACACAGTCCCTGGGTGTTTGATTGGTGGGTGGACCGTGGGTGAGAATTCAGTTCCCATATGCCACCTTAGCTGGTGCCCTTGTTTAGTGTGCCAGCTGCACTCCCCACGCATGGCGGCTTATGGTAGATGAGCAGTTCTCAATCCAGGACAGTTCTGCCACCCAGGGGATATTTGGCAATGTCTGAAGACATTAGTGGTTGTTACCACTGAACCAGGGAGAGTGGGTGCTACCATTTCTAGTGGGTAGAGGCCAGGGGTGCTGCTGAACACCTACAATTCCCAGGAGAGCCCTCACAGCAAAGAATTACCCAGCCCCAAATGTCAGTTGTGCAAAGACTAGGAAACCTTGGTGGAGGTCCACCTTTCAGGGTCTTTGTGAGGAGGAGGGTATGGGAGGGTGGTAGCTGAGGGTGGACCTGAGAACAGTGGCCTTAGACTTGGCCACAGTCTCATTTGTGGCAGTTTTCATCTTACCTCCCCACCCTCTGCCATGTAATTCTTATTCAGGTTGTAGCTTTTCAACTCTTTATTCTCCTGTAGCCATTTTCACTACCCCATAAATACTGTACTGCAAAGTAGTCTTGCATCATGATTTCTGTTTCTGGGCACATTGTAAGACATCTGTGCTTTAACACCATTGATCGGGAAATTTCTATTTTGGCAACCAAGAGACGGACAGACGTTGCTGTGGCTGATCTAAAGGAGCCCATAATTCAGTGTCCGGTTGATAAGGCTTTAATGTGTGGTCGGTCAGCCCCTTGACTGTCAGGCTTGGAGAAACGACAGGAAGTATTTCTTGTCTTTGGAAATGAGCCTTGCTTCTGGCTCTGGGAAGAAAAGAGTACAAACGGTTCTCACCAGATAGGGTTGCAGCAGCTCTCCCAGCATTTTGGGAACAAATCAAGTCATTATCTCAACAATGTCAAAACTGTGTTCCCAGATCAGTTGTGGTTTGAAACATTTGGGGCTGATGAGGAGGAGAAGAGTTAATTAGCAGCTCCCTCGCTTGTTGTCCTTTTTCAGCCTTCTCAAATTGCAGCGTGAGAGTCCCTCAGACACGCTGGCTGCTCGTTTGATTATCGGTGTTTTGCACGATACAAAAGGTTGCTTGCTAAATTTTGTGAGCCCCTCTAATGTGAGAGTGACAGTGTCCTGGGTCCAATGAACAAGAAAATTTACTGTCACGTATCATCAATGGGGAAGCGCTTGAATTCACAGAACAGCCTTGGAGAGTCCCGGGTAAGTTTGAAGAGCAAAGTTGCCTTTTCCGTTTTCTGAAATGTTTTGCCCTGCTACAGTGGGTAAATCTAAAGCCCCTGAAAGAAGGAAAACAAGCTTAATATTAAGTTTTGGCCAAGAGTATACAAGACAATGAGAATGTGTGAGTTAAGAACAGGAAGCATCTTAATTTTAAAATGGTGGTAGCAGAGATGGAATAAACTGAGCTGCTGGCCATGTCGATGTGAGATATGCCTTGGTTGTGGGTGTTTTCTTTCTGACTTGATTACTGTAGATAGAGATGTATTTTAGGCCCCTTTCTATTATCTTTCATATGGTAGTTTAAAAAGATAGGACTGAGGACAAGAATTCTCTTCCTGCATGGTGAGTACCACTATACAGGTGCTGTAAGTGTGCTTTTTTGTATCTGTGTCCATATGGCCTAACTCAGTCCCCAACCCCACAAAATAAGAAAAGGCGCTGTGACTTTTAAATTTCTGTAGTGAGCTACCCCATGCCGTGAAAGGGGAAAGTGTTGGGCAGGAAACGGAAAGTTTTAGGGTAAAAAATGTTGATACAAAATCTCATTTCCAGTATCGCACAGTCTTTGATCATATAGTTAAGAGAGAGCGTGAGATCATCTCACATTTTTTAGTTTTTCCAGTCAGGACTGTGGGAAATATTGGTAAACATTTATCCTGTTTTTACAGTTCTTCGTACTATGAAATTCATGATCTTTCTTCGTAACTACAATAGCATATGTTTATCTGTATAGTTAAGAGTTTGGCCAAATCCTTTTATTATGTGTGCTAAAAATTCTTGATAAAGGGGCTGGCCCCGTGGCCGAGTGGTTAAGTTCACGTGCTCTGCTGCAGGCGGCCCAGTGTTTCGTTGGTTCGAATCCTGGGCGCGGACATGGCACTGCTCATCAAACCACGCTGAGGCAGCGTCCCACATGCCACAACTAGATGGACCCACAACGAAGAATATACAACTATGTACCGGGGGGCTTTGGGGAGAAAAAGGAAAAAAGTAAAATCTTTAAAAAAAAAAAAAATTCTTGATAATTCCTTGAGGAAAGGATATTTTTTATGGATAAGTAGTTAAGGGAAACTAAGATAATTCTTGTACCTTCGTAGTATTGCCAGTCATTTTAAACCATATTGCAAGCCCTAGGTGAAAATGATTATGTTATTAAAGGTTTTCCTCAGTTCAGGCAAACAGCAGAAGATTTTCTAGGAAAAGATGCACACTCCTTTCTTAGTGTTATTTTAGTTGTTAACCCAGGAGGGCTTTCTAAAAGTTTGTCGGCAGTACGCAGAGGGTCCCTGATGTTGTGACTGCTGCAGGTGAATTGGTTACTTCCTACGCTGTTAAACCCTCAGCAGCATGGATCGACACCCCGGCTGCTCTCTAGGACCCCTTCACAGTAAATAGCAAGGGTATTTGCCAAGAATGTTTGCAAAAAAAAGAGAATGCAAACAAATCTATATTTATTTGAACAAACAGATATTCATGATTTAGATGAAAAAATCGAATAGGTATAATATGAGGAAATTTTTATAAACAAATATCTCCCAGGGCTGGCCCTGTGGCCGAGTGGTTAAGTTCGCGTGCTCCACTTTGGCGGCCCAGGATTTTGCCAGTTCGGATCCTGGGCGCAGACGTGGCACCACTTGTAGGGCCATGCTGAGGGGGTGTCCCACATAGCACAACCAGAAGGACCTACAATTAGAATATGCATCTATGCACTGGTGGGCTTTGGGAAGAAGAAGGGGAAAAAAAAAAAACAGATTGGCAACAGATGTTATCTCAGCTGCCAATCTTTAAAAAAATAAAAAATAAAAAATAATATCTCCCCCTCCTAACTCACTATGTATTTCTATGTTGGTATAGAAAAAAATATACATATAAATATATCCATATTAAAATGTTAACAGTGATAAAGTTTCTTTTGGAATTTTAGTAATTTAATTTAAAAATTTTTTTCTGAATAGGATTTTAAAACATTTCATAAAGACCATGTTATATTTATGCAGTAAAAATAGAGGGGGAAGGTAAATATAAATATATAATTGGCAGAAATTTTATAGTCTGGTTAAAGAGCTGTACATTGCATGAAATGATGAGATTATGTAAAATTAGTTTTTTTCATTTTAATTCCACCAGTCATTCCAAGGAAGTTTCTTTTCTTTTTCCACTTATTCCACAGGAAAACGGCAGGGAGGGAAGCATATGTGAATTTTCAACTTTTCTTCTGTTTGATTTTACTTCTTCCTCTCTCTTGCTTTGGTGGTGCTTCTTCCAGGCCTCTTGCTCCAAACCTTCTACAGGGAGTGGAGATGACCTCATCAAAACCCTTCTGCAGGATCTGTCCCCCCACTTCCTGCTCTGGGTGTGACTGCTGGCCACTTGCCTCCTAACACCCCACTCAGCCCTGTGGGAAAGCAGCGTTTTACTTAATAAACAGTGATTGTGCCTCATTCTGTGGCTGACTTAGTTCATTTTTTTTTTTTTTTAAGATTTTATTTTTTTCCTTTTTCTCCCCAAAGCCCCCCAGTACATAGTTGTATATTCTTCGTTGTGGGTCCTTCTAGTTGTGGCATGTGGGACGCCGCCTCAGCGTGGTTTGATGAGCAGTGCTGTGTCCGCACCCAGGATTCGAACCAACGAAACACTGGGCCGCCTGCAGCGGAGCGCGGGAACTTAACCACTCGGCCACGGGGCCAGCCCTGACTTAGTTCATTTTAAGGTTCTTCTGTATATCAGTGAAGAGAATTGCCAAGGAGTTGATATGACAGAATCAAACTAAACTGGTAGAGGAAAGCTTCATGGTGTGTGGTTTCTTTTTTTCTTTTTTCTTTCTTTCTTTTTTTTTTGCTGAGGAAGATTAGCCCTGAGCTAAGATCTGCTACCAATCCTCCTCTTTTTGCTGAGGAAGACTGGCCACGAGCCAACATCCGTGCCCATTCTCCTCCACTTTATGTGGGATGCCTGCCACAGCATGGCTCGACAAATGATGTGCAGGTCTGCACCTGGGATCCGAACTGGCAAACCCCAGGCCACTGAACTGGAACATGCAAACCCAACTGCTGCACCACCAGGCTGGCCCCGTGTGTGGGGTTTTTTTTTTTTTGCTGCTGAGGAAGATTAGCCCTGAGCTAACATCTGTGCCAGTCTTCCTCCAATTCATATGTGGGTCACTGCACAGCATGGTTGACGAGTGGTGTAGCTCTGTGCCTGGGATCTGAACACGCGAACCTGGGCTGCCAAAGTGGAGCGTGCCGAACGTAACCACTATGCCACAGGGCCAGCCCCTCCATGGTGTTTGAAGACAATTTCTGTCTCATGTTCAGCAGTTTTCATTCCTTTAGGATAAAAGGCTAGGCAGTCCTTAGGAAGGACTGTTTTTGCTTCCTTTTCCTTTTCTGTCCCAGGCAGCTGTCTCGGCACACAGCTTCACGTTGGGTGCAAGCTGGCTTCCACAAGCCCCAGGCTCCTTCTGGGGGTGTGAGAGAGAAGCCATCCCACTCCTCGCTCCACTCGAGCCACCTGGCTCCTTTGTTTCTTTCTCCTCCTTGTCCTCTGGGGCACAAGCGGCAGTGACTCCATGACACAGGAACTCAGAAGCTGGTGAATAAATCCCCGGGCAGGTGGCTGCCTATTGTCTGAATGGAGGAAGCGAGTAGGGTTCTTCCCAGGACTGCTTTCATCTTCGGATAGCTTCTAGAGGACAGAATGATCCTTGACTGGGGCTGGGGGATCGCACACACGGAGTCCTGGGGTCAGAAGGTTCTGGGGAAGACCTCCTTGGTGCCTTCTGTTGGGGGCATGTCTGGAATGTCAGCGGTCTCAATACCTCTGCACTGGAGGCAGGTATTCAGAATAAGGAGTTCCTATCTGGGAAAAAAAAAAAACTGCACACATTGCAGGTGGGATAAATAAGCAGACCTAATCTGTGGTAGGTTCCCCCTGAGGTCGTAATTTTTAATATCTTTTTAGCTATTGGTAATTCTAAAGAGATGCTCTGATCTTTAACTGGGTTTTATGATGGCCATTAGAGTATTTATTACCAAAAAACCACTCTTATTATTTAATAACATGGTGCTCTTCACCCGTTCCTCCCATCCAAAGGTAAGGCTGACTGCGGATCTTTAACAATCTCTTCCCTCGGGCTGAGCAGCAGGAACAGATAAATCGTCTCAAAACACCACCAACAGAAAGTGACCTGGACTCCTTTATTGGATTAAATTCTCTCGGAAGTGAGAGGCGGTGACTAGCAGCCTGAGCAAATATACAAGCTCCCAAATCTAGGGCTTTGGGGTTGAGGGAGAGAGGGGGTTCATTATAGAAAGGTCCAGCAGTCACCCATTCCATTTCATCCAATTTCTTATGCCATTCTTTGCCTGAACTGTCTATCTTTTGACTTTATTCAACCCTTCTGCCCCTTTTCCCAGCCTCTAGAATAATTTCCTGACCTATGCTTAAAGGTTTCTCCAGGATAATGTAGCTCTAGGAGTCTGTAAATCCAGCCCTCTGTCTGCCACATCGCTGCCTCCCATCTGGAGAGGAGCTGGGCGAGGGAGAGGCAGGGAGAGCTGGAAAGGAGACAGGGGCCGGGGAAGACAGCAGGGCTGGAGAATGGAAGGAAGTGGAAGAAGGACGGGACAGGAAGCGGATGGCAATTCATGGCTCATACCACACGTGTGGCTTGGTATAACCCCAGTGGTGATAGAAGACCATTCCCAAGGGCTTTTCCTGGGAAAAATAAAGGCAGAAAGATAAGGTGAGAAGAATGAAGGCAGGCCACGGGGGCAAGAGGAAAAGAGACAGATGTGCCTATTTCCCTCTTTTATCCAGGTTGACTAGATGGGACCTAGAGTCCTAACCCATGGTGGTATTTAATACCAGATGCAGTAGACTAGGTAACTTGGTTTTATAAGCATGATTCCCAGAATTTTGAATCTGAAGTCAACCGTCTGTTTAAATTCGGAGGATCCAAAGTTGTTTTTCAGCTCTTACCTGATTCTGCTTTTGGAAACCAGAAAGATGCTGAAAGAATTTACTTTCTCATCCCGACGATACTGTATGTCTGAAAACCCAACTGATCCAAAAGTGCCTTTACCTCTTAACTCGACCAAGTTAGGCGGTCGCTCTGATTGGCTGAAACAGTGTCCGGAGAACTGTCTATACTAATCACTCTCAACTGTGCCCTAGACCCGGCACTTGGTACTAGAAATGCAGCAGTGAAGAGACATGATCCCTGCCTACACAGAGCTTGCAATCTAGTTGTGTAGACTGGTATTTAACAGAAAATTACAAAAGAGCAATGCAATTATAATTGTGACAAGAGTTACAAAAATTAAGTAAGATGTGTAACAGGAGGATCTAATCTAGCCTGGGCTGGGAGGGCTTTCCCAAGAAGTGACTTGAAACCTGAAGGACTAATAGAATTGGCTAGGTGAGAGTTGGGAGTGGATGCTTCCAGAGGGGAACAGTGGTGGAACAGCATGTGCAAAGGCCCTGAGGTAGAAAGGGGGCTTTAGCTTGTTTGAGGAACAAGTTAGAATCTGGTGACTGTTGTAGGAGAATGGACAGGAGGAGGACAAAAGTAGAAGCAGGAAGATCAGTTAGGAAGCTCAAGGACTTGCCCAAGGTCAGTTAGCTGGTGAATGGCCGAGCCAGGACTCAGACCCAGGTCTGTATGAAGATAAAGGCATCATCTCCTCAGCATTTGTTAAACTGTATTTGGTACTGATATTGATGTCAACTCAGAACATATTCAAAAGATTCTTAAGTGACACGAAAGGAAGGGGAGTACTCATTTGAATGAACCGACAGAAAATTGGAATTTTGCCTGCCTTCCACTTCAGCCTTGCCAAAATGTAATTTTTTTAATTCATCCAATCACATTCTTGACTAATCTGCGCAAGTCTGTACTATGCCTTGGCTTTTACCCCCATAACAACTTAGGGCTCTTTAAAGAAAATATTCTGAGATGTTTTCTCTTGATCAGGGTGTTTAGATGTGGTATACACGACTTGTGTTGCAGAGTGAGCTGTTTTTCTGCCTTGGGATCTTTTGTTACGAATGAATGTGGTTGTAATTTTGTCACCTTTATTTAAAAAAATCATTTATCAGGTGCTTTTGGATAGACAGTGATTTAGATGTTTGCAATCTCTACTTTGTAGAGACTTAAGTACGTTCAGAAGTATTTAAAATTGAACCGTTCTGTTGACTGACACTGATACAGTTACTCTCCTGCATCGAGGGCTGCTTTGTGCCAGGCGCTCTGCTTTCAACATCTTTGATTCTCACGACTTCCCCATGATAAAGGTTATACTGTAATTTTCATTTTACATTTGGGGAAACTGAGGCTTGAAGCAGCCACATGAGGTTTCCATGGCACCCAGGTGGGAAGTGACAGAGCTGAGACGGAACGTGTGCCTTCCCAGGGTCCCTGCTCCTTAGCCCCTTGCAGCTCTGGTTTCGGAGTCAAGTTTAACAGTTGTCACCTCAGATGCTGAGAAGTGGTATAACAGGAGGTTGTGTAAATTCGAGCGGTGTAATGAAATATTTTCTTATAAACTGTTGTAAGGATTTTGTTCCACAGACGTCCTATGAGGAAAAGGAAGCTAGTCACTAAGTTTCACTTTCCTGGCTCTCTTACGCTGAGCTTTTGGTAACTTCAAAGCTTCCGTCTGTTGGAATGTACTTTCCTAGGAATACTGGAAGATCAATGAGTTACTCTTAGTGGGTTTAATGGAAATTAAACCCACATATAATGGCAGTCTCAGTGAATGATCACGTTAAAAATGTCATTCATGGCAGTGGTTCTCAAACTTTAGTGCTCATCCGAATACCCTCAGGGCTCTTTTAAGACACAGATTGCTGGGCTGCACCCCTAGAAAAAGAGTTCCTCATTCGAGAGGTCTGGGACTGGTCTGAGAATTTACATTTCTGACAAGTTCCCACATGCTGCTGCTGTTGCTGGCCTGGGGACCTCACCCCGAGAATCGCTAGTACGGGACAGTAGTAAGTGCTGATGAAGTTGGATGGGCCAGTAGCTAGTCCTTGAGAAAGCCATTTCCCAGTCTCAGACCTGTGACACCCACAACCCAAAGCAGGATGGCGTCCTGAGGTCCACCAGGGTCAAGTGTGGTATGGTGACTCCATGACACCATCACCCCCGTTGGGAAAACAGTGGGGTCCCCTGCCTCACCTTCCCCCACATCATGTACATGATGGCAGTTGACTTAGACGTCTCAGGTGTACGCTCTGTCAACTCTCCGATGATTAAACTCTTCCACTCTGCTAGGTGTGTGACAGTTGCGCACACTGCTAAATTAAATGAGTCAAATGAGTAAACATAAATCAGGGTGCAGAAACCAATTAGGTCAAATATTAATTCTAACGTGCATATTATGGGGATTGTCCTTACTCTGGGATGTTTCAGTGCCAGAAGCGTTGCTGGGTTTCCCCTCCTCTCCTTGCAGGGACCGAGAATGAGCTGTGATAAGCTGAAAGTTTAAAATTCCTCTTTGGCTGGACGTTAAATCACACAGGCTGCTTTAGTAAGCCTTCAGAAATTCTTTCAGATGGACGTGTTCAGACTTGTGCTGGAATATGAAATATTTGATTTAACGAGATCTGTGGGTTCCCAGGGCATAAATAATTTTGAAAATATGTTTCTCAAAATACAATTAGGGAAAAATCCCTTTGAAATGCTAAAATTACCCTTTAGTGGTGATAAAGATGCTGACAAATCCTTCTATTTAAAAACGAAACCAAAACAAAACTTTTAGCCTTAATGATGTTATAATATCATTAACTTGTTTGTAGACAAACATCATTGGTCATATTTAAAATAATCATGAAACTTTTTCAGAGCCATGCTTGAGACAACTCCTTTTGAATCATATGACTCTAATTAAAACATTACTGCAAAGTTGATGGGGGGGAGATTATTACTTCTTGCTCTAAAGTCTCTGTTGGCGTAGTTTGGGGAGAAGAAACAAAAAATAGTAACTGAGTGTTTTAGTAAATCTTATTTTAAGGAGGAGGGAAAATTTTGGAGCCACTGCTAATGAACCTCAAACTTGAGACCGGGGCTGGCCCCATGGCTCAGTGGTTAAGTTCGTGCGCTCTGCTTCTGCGGCCCAGGGTTTCGCTGGTTCGGATCCTGGGCGTGGACATGGCACCGCTCATCAGGCCATGGTGAGGCGGCGTCCCACGTAACAGAACTAGAAGGACCTACAACTAGAATGTACAACTATGTACTGGGGGGCTTTGGGGAGAAGAAGAAGAAGAAGAAGAAAAAAAAAGGAAGATTGGCAACAGTTGTTAGCTCAGGTGCCAATCTTTAAACAAAAAAACCCCTGAGACAGATTAGAATTTGTTATTTAGCTTATCTTGTTTAATTTTCTTGTTTTTAATAGTGTGTATATTACTTAGATAAGGAATTGCTGTGAGTGTGCTGCAGGAAGAGAAGTTCAATGTGTGTTTAGTGATTCCCAGGGAAGCATTTGGGAACCCTGGTTTCTTTTTCTTTTTCTTTCTAATTTCCTTTTTTTAAAAAAAAATTATTTTATTGAGGTCATAATGGTTTATAATATTGTGTAAATTTCAGGTGTACATTATTGTTTGTCAGTTTCTGTAGACACTGCATGGTGCTCACCACCAATAGTCTCATTTTATCCATCACTGTTCATATGTGCCCCTTTACCCCTTATGCCCACCCCCCACCCCCTTCCCCTCTGGTAACCACTCATCTGTTCTCTTTGTCCATGTGTTTGTTTATCTTCCACATGTGGGTGAAATCATATGGTGTTTGTCTTTCTCTGGCCTATTTCGCTTAATGTAATACCCTCAAAGTCCGTCCATGTGGTTGCAAATGGGATGGTTTTGTCTTTTTTTATGGCTGAGTAGTATTCCATTGTGTATATATATATATATATATATATATATATATGTATGTATACACGCCACATCTTCTTTATCCATTCATCCGTTGATGGGCACTTGGGTTGCTTCCATGTCTTGGCTATTTTGAATAATGCTGCAATGAGCATAGGATGCATGTCTCTTTGAATTGTTGATTTCAAGTTCTTTGGATAAATACCTAATAGTGGAATAGCTAGGTCATATAGTATTTCTATTTTTAATTTTTTGAGCAATCTCCCTGCTGTTTTCCACAGCGGCTTCACTCGTTTGCATTCCCGCCAGCATTGTATAAGTGGGAACCCTGGTTTGTCAATTGTGGTCTCCTCTGATTGAGTGTGGGTTGAGTCTTGGGGTCTAGAATCAGCCAGGCCAGTTTCAGAATCCCAGTGCCACCGGTTACTAGATGTGACCCTAACAATATCATTTAACCATGAAGTCTCAGTTTCCATATCTGTGAAATAGGTATAATCATCTTATCAACCTCATGTGGTTGTAGAGGGCCTGGTTTAGTAATCTGTAATGTTAGCTATCATCCTGATAAATCCCATGGCCATATTCGTTTTCTTTTTGGGAGAAAAATAAAGTAGGGATTTTGAATATGTTAAGCAATCTGGATAAGAATGCAGAAAATAGAAATAGTTGCTCCAATGTCATCTACCTTATATGGTATTTTAGGGTTATTTCATTTTGATGTCTTTGATGAAATATAAGCTTATATCCAAGATCATTTTAAAATTTTAGTATAATTTTTAAGATGCTACAGTGTAAAAAGGTGGTTGTAAAACTAAGGTTTGGGAAATTAAATAAATTAGATACAGTGACGATAAGGTTTTCCCTTTTTTGTGTGTGTGAGGAAGATTGGCCCTGAACTAACACCTGTGCCAGTCTTCCTCTATTTTGTATGTGGGATGCCACTACAGCATGGCTTGTTGAGCGAAATGTAGGTCCACACCTGGGATCTGAACCTGCGAATCCCAGGCCACTGAAGCAGAGCACATGAACTTAACCACTGTGCCACAGGGCCAGCCCCAAGGTTTTCCTTTTTAATGGGTGTTTTTTTCATTACTCAATTGATCCAAAGTGGGATTTTAAAATCTAATGTCATTGTTCCATTAAGGTAATTCAATCATTTATCCAATTACTGTCCTTACTCAAATTAAATTCTTAGTCCCTTTGGTGCTTTCTCTCTGGCTATTGTCCTGTTTCGTGACTTTCCAGAACAGTTTCAGTTTTATTTATTTTTCTATTTTCGTGAGCCAGGCGTCCAATTTAATTCTTTTATTTGACTGAGCTCCTCCTCCCGTGTTCCAAGCTCACTTAGGACTCATTTCTCTGCTGTAGCCTCAACTGTGGTCTCAGCTAACGAGATGCCCCCTGGGGATGTTGTCTGGATTCTTCTTTGAATAAACCACTTGCAAAAAACCGTTTTTGGGGCAATCACAAAAATTTCAGTATGGACTGAATTCTCCATGATAAGAAATTATTGTTAATTTTGTTAGGGTTTGATAATGGCATGGTGGTTATGTTAAAAAACAATGTTCTCATCAGTTATAATAGGACGCTGAAATTCTTTTGGGCAAAGAGACACATCATCTTCGTTTTGCTTTAAGATATTCCAGCAAAAGTAAAACAAAGCGAGAAAAGGAAGGGAAATACATAAAAAAGAGGGCAAAATGGTGAGGATTGTTGAAGCTCAGTGACGGGTACATTTGGATTCATTATAGTTTTTTCTTGACTTCTGTGTATTTTTAAAGTTTTCCATAATAAAAGGTTAAAAAAAAAAAAAGGAAAGGAAAAACGACTGTGGAGTTTCAGGATCCTCCAGGTGTTTCTAAAGGCTCCTTGAGTGACAGTGGGGAAGAGTGTGAGAGGAGGCCCGGTTGCAAGGGGGCCGACACCTTTGAGAAGGTTAGAGGAATCGGAAAGGGCCTTAAGCCGGAGAGCAGCAGGAAAAGACGGGCCTGGGACTTGAAGTTGTTCTATGATATAAATAGGAGACCCCGAGGTAGCCAAACATCTCATTCTGGGGAATGTGGGGATAGAGGAAAAATTGAGAGGAATCTCCCCTCTCCCCACTGTTACACGTTTGATTCTCTTTATTTGCCGTAATAGTGTTCTGTGAAGTGCCGTGAGCACCGAGTTAGTGAAGGCTGGACCATTGCTCCTGTGGAAAAAGAAATACAGGCTAAGGTTCCTATGAGCTTTGGGTCATAATATTTTGCCCAGCTGATCAATGTGTAGGCTTGTTTCATGTGTGTCTCCAGTTGGAGACACCTTGTTGACTCTGTATCGTCGATTCGTTAACACTAAACTCAGGGCCAACAGCGCTGTAACTTATGTGTGAATGAGGCTCATCTGACGCACATTTTTTTCTCCATTAGGGCACAGTGCAGCTTTCTTTAGGAACACTAGACAGCACTTGAACACTATGCTTGAGGGCCATTTTAATCAACAAAATTCCAACAAAAGCATAAAAATGCAAAAACCATGGAACTAAATGATTGTGAACAGGACTGTTGTTTACAGTATGACAATATGAGAGCTGAAACAAGGAGGCAGAGTGTTGCCTTGGTTGACCTCAGCTGGGAATGTGTGCGTAGAGTGACTTAAGTATTTCACCACTCCGCACATGTCCATGAATGACTGTGAGTGTGGATTTTGGGGTTACAAATAAATTGTAGTGAGGAGGCCAATTTGCAAATATAGAATCCGTGAATAATGAGGTTCTACTTTATTTTTAACAAGCCTTATTTGGGGAGCTTACCCATAGACATTGAATGTTTTTTCCAAAGATTTGTCACCTTCTTGTGAATTGTGTAGTCTGTTCTTATGATCTTAGAGATTTATTCTCAACTCTCTAAAAATCAAAGGTAGTAGCTGTTTAGAATTTCTTGCAAGTATTTTTGCAGTAATATCCATTTAATTTTTTTGTGTGCTGAAGTTTTTAATTACACAGTCAACACTAACATGCACTTCTGTGATTTCTTTGATTTTTCTCTGAGCTTAGACACCTTAAGGATGAGGAATTTTAATTGGAAAAGGCAAAACGATTGCAGGCAGAAGTGGATGGATGTCTAGGCTAAGGGAGGTGACCAAATACTTAGGTTCTTGAGTTTGAGTGTCCAGGCCCAATTTCATCATATCTTAGGACACTTAAAAAGTCTCGCCAAAGGTAACCCATTTGAAAATGCTTTGTAAACTTGAAAATGCTGTCAAAAATAGAAGGGTGTAATATTGTCTGATTTGTAGACTTCTGTTGACAGTCTTGGAGGACAAGAGAAAGGCTAAAAATACTAAAAAGACCTGCAGATGTTTTTCAGAAGTTGAAAACGTTTTAATTTTCTAAAATATAAAATGGGGGCCGGCTCTGTGGCCGAGTGGTTAAGTTCTCACGCTCCACTGCGTCGGCCCAGGGTTCGGATCCTGGGTGCTGACATGGCACTGCTCGTCAGGCCACGTTGAGGTGGCATCCCACATCCCACAACTAGAAGGACCTGCAACTAAGATAGACAACTGTGTACGGGGGGCTTGGGGAGATAAAGCAGGAAAAAAAAAAAAAAAGATTGGCAACACTTGTTAGCCCTGGTACCAATCTTAAAAAAATAAATAAATAAAATAAAATATAAAATAGATTTTTTTTCAGCTGTGGCCCAGAAAGCTTTAAGGCGATACCCTAGCAAAATTAGAGTCTTCTCAGGTTAAATATTTTTGTGGCTGTCTACCACGTGCCCCATTCTTATTTTTATTACTGCCCTTCACACATACTGTGGTCCAGCCAGATAGCGTTATTCCCTCCTGCAGGCCAGTGCTTCCCTGTTCTGGAACTTTCTTAAAGCATTTGTCACTTGTGTTGGAGTTGTTTGCGTGTGTGTCATCTCTCTCCCTCCTACAAGATAAGCTTCAGGTCTTATTCGTTGTTTTCTCTCTCACAGACCCTAGTTCAGCGTCTTCCAAAGAACAGCTGTGAAATAACCTTGGAATGGAATAAATAGAGGTAATCCTGTGATTACCTAGGAAAGAGGCAGTCCTTGCAAGAGGTTGGCATGGGTTTCCCAAGGACAGGTGTGTCCTAAATTAACCTTGTCTCCTTTTTATTTTGCTTTTTTATTTTATTTGTGTGTGTGTGTGTGTGAGGACAATTGGCCCTGACCTAATATCTGTGCCAGTCTTCCTTTATTTTATGTGGGATGCCACCACAGCATGGCCTGATGAGCAGTGCTAGGTCTGTGCCCGGGATCTGAACCTGTGAACCCTGGGCCGCCGAAGTGGAGTGTATGAACTTAACCACTACGCCACTGGGCCAGCCTCCCTTGTTTCCTTTTTTAATAGTTATTTATTGAAGAGAGTCTGAGTAATGCCGTTGTTAGGGGATATCAGAATAAAACCAGGAGTTTGACTGAGTTTCTTAGGATCCTTTTATGGATAAGTTGGAAAAATATGGACTTGCGTATAATAAGATACATAGGTGTGTTGCATGTTGATTAACCATTTGATTTTGTGCAGTTGACTCCCTTGCCAGTGCTAGTCTGATTTTCCCATCACGGTCCCGTTAAGAAAGAGGAAAGTTAATAGTTTCTTGGTGGGTGTGGAGGAGCGTAAGGAGCAGGGCTTACTGTGGGCAGGGGTGTCGGGAGATTGGGAAGCATAACCAGGAGCTAAACGTCTTTGGAGTCTCCTGTTTTTGCACAAAGATGAATCCACTTCGTATTTTATTTTTTAACATACCCATATTTGTTTTAATATAAGAATAAATTTTTGTAAAACAAAATGGTTTGAGTAGTCCTTCCAAAATGACATGGTATCCTAGCTTGAGGAAGTGGCCTTTGATAAAGGTGGATCAGCTTTGTGTCTGTCCCAGTCTTGGGAGGAAGCTAACCGATTGGATGTCAGAAATTAGGCCATGGGCTGGCCTGGTGGCGCAGCAGTTAAGTTTGCACTTTCCGCTTTGGTGGCCTGGGGTTCGCCAGTTCAGATCCCAGGTGCAGACATGGCACCGTGTGTCAAACCACGCTGAGGCAGGCGTCCCACATATAAAGTAGAGGAAGATGGGCACAGATGTGAGCTCGGGGCCAGTCTTCCTCAGCAAAAAGAGGAGGATTGGCAGCAGATGTTAGCTCAGATCTAATCTTCCTCAAAAAAAAAAAGTTAAAAAAAAAAGAAATTAGGCTGGAAAAAGGCTTCCAAAAGCTGAAGGGGATCAATGTGAGCAAATGTACAATTAAGCTCTACTGAATGCAACTTCATTGTACCTAGAATAGGAAAAAAAAAATTGTGTGTTTGTGGAATGGGGAGGCCTGGGTCAGTAGCAGATCTTGTTAAAAAGATGTAAAGCTTTAGCCAACCATTTGATGTGGTAGCTGTCTCCAGCAGCATTAATGTCACAGCGTTCAAGACAAAGGAGATAATGAGCCCATTGTTTCCTGCCTTGGTCAGGCTGCCTCTCGGGGCTTGCTTCCAGTTCTGAGCTCTACATTTTAAGAGGACAGGCCAGGGAGGTAAATGGACTAGAAACTGTCCCCAGCCAGGAAGAGTCGCAAGGCCTGTTGGGTGGAAAGGAGAGCAAATTTATTTCTCAGCTTCAGGGGGCAGAATGAGAACTTTCAGATACACACAAGGAGACCATTCTTTTCTATGTCAGTTAATTCAGGATCTTTTTTCTGTATATACACATAAAATAAGAATCATATATACACTATTTAGTAGTTACTTTTTTCACTAAATAGAGCATGTGCAGCACTTCATGTTAATATTTATAGATCTACATTATCTTTTTTTTTGTTGAGGAAGATTAGCCCTGAGCTTACTGCTGCCAATCCTCCTCTTTTTGCTGAGGAAGACTGGCCCTGAGCTAACCTCCATGCCCATCTTCCTCTACTTTATACGTGGGACGCCTACCACAGCATGGCGTGCCAAGTGGTGCCATGTCCGCACCCGGGATCCGAACCGGTGAACCCCGGGCCGCCGAAGCAGAACATGCACACTTAACTGCTGCGCCATCCGACCAGCCCTACATTATCATTTCCAGTGGCTGTATTGCATCCCATTCTATGAATGCATCCTTATTTCATAAAAACCATCCCTTACTGCTAGTCATTTTGGTTGTTTCCAATTTCTTAATAACATAAACAACAATCCTATGATGAGCATCTTTGAAATACTTTTGTGTACTTGTCAATTTGTTTCCTTCAGACAAATTCTCAGAAGTAGGATGGCTACTATCAGGTCAAAGTTAGTCTTTTTTTTTTAAGGCTTTGGATACTTTGCCAGTTGCCTCACCAGCATGCCTGGCTATACTAAAGAAGTTCGATTACCCCAAGTCAGAGGGGCTGTAGAAGGGATTTCGGCAGAGTTGTGTGGTGAACAGCGACCTAAGATTCCTTCAAAATGTCGTGAAAGTTTTTCATGGGACCAGGTGATCATTTGATCTAGAGATGTTGTGTTCAGTCTTACCGTGTCGGTCATAATATTGTAGCAAAGTGTTGTTAAGAGTCTGTAAGGGAAAGGTGCAGAAGATTTCTGCCATCAGGAAGCGCTGTAGAAGTGAACTGGTCAAAGGAGGCACATCTCAGGCTGCGTCTCAGCCTCGAGACCAGTGGCTGGTAGCAGTCGGCAAATTACCATTTTATAACTCAGGTACGTCGAGCTTTCCCGAACTAAGTAAAATGCACTTTCTACACACTGCTCGAGCTGGGCAGCCTTTGCTTCTGGAGAGGATGGGGACAGGCAGAAAGCTGCTCTAGACCATGTTCCTAGTAGAGAGTTCCAAAGTGCTTTAGCATGTGTTCTATCTTCATGACCCAAAGCCCAGCTCCAGTGAGATGAGGTGGTGTATTGATCCATCAGGACAGTAGACTCCAGCTTCACTGCTGGGGAAGCCATTGACCCCTAAGCCTTAGTTTCTTTTCTTTTTCTTTCTTTCTTTCCTTTTTTTTTTGGTGAGGAAGATTGGCCCTGAGCTGACATCTGTGCCCATCTTTCTGTATTTTATGTGTAGGATGGCTGCAGTGTGTAGGTCCGTGCCCGGGATTGGAACCAGTGAACCCTGGGCCACAGAAGTGGAGCATGCGAAGTTTTTTGTTTGTTTGTTTTGTGAGGAAGATTGGTCCTGAGCTAACATCTGTTGCCAATCTTCCCATTGTTGCTTGAGGAAGGCTAGTGCTGAGCTAATGTCTGTGCCATTCTTCCTCCATTTTATGTGGGATGCCACCACAGCATGGCTTGACAAGCGCAGCTAGGTCTGCACCCAGGATCCAAACCTGCAAATCCCGGGCTGCCAAAGCAGAGCTCATGAACTTAACCACTACACCACTGTGCAGGCCCAGAGCACGTGGACGTAGCTGCTACTCCACCAGGCTGCCCAAACCTTAGTTTCTTAACCTGTAAAATGAGATGAATAATTATCGATTGTTAATAATTATCGATTATTCTAAAGGAGTCGTGAGGATTGCGTGAGATGATATACAGGATAGTACTTTATAATCTGTAAAACGCTGCACAAATATTAGCTGTCACTGTCAGCTAGTGGAACTTTCAGCTTTAATCTTTCTAATGGGTGAAGGAGCTAGTGAGCTTCATCAAGGAAGAAATTGGGTCTGATTTTGCTTGATTTTTTTCTTCTTAATATTTGGCTCATAGTTTCAACTCACTAAATATTTGTTGAATGAATGCAAGAAAATATTAGTGGAATATAGGCTGAGCTGGCATAGAACAGCATTTTTTCCCTTGAAAACATGTGCTTCTCATCTTTGTGGAATAAGTACTATTTTTCATATCTTACCCGTGAGGAAACTGAGATCCGTTGATCCTTAGGTCACTCTGACATCCAGATCCTGCATTTTCGGGTGATTTCTAATCACATGGAAAAGGGATTACTTCGAATACTTTTTTTGGTGGTTGAAGGTAAGAGATGAACCAAGCCTATACTACAGGCTCGTTTACTATATATAGTACTATGTAGTACTTGTGTACTATAGCTCTGTTGTGTGAAACCATTTAAAGCAAACTGATGAAATATTTTGTCAGACTTTATTTTTATTTACTTACTGATGATTAATAGAAAAAAAATTTGTGTGTTTGTTTTATATGTAGCCCTCACTGAAGTCTCTGTTGCCAGGAAGCTAATTCTGTTATCATCGTCCCTAATATGGCAACTTTGCCCATATTTCTGTTCTTTGTGCATTGTGTTTGGTCTTAAAGTGTGACTATTCCATTAACTGGGAGCTCTGAATAGCCATTGTGTAACTGGAGTGCATTCTGTCTGTGTCAGTTCCATGCATTGTGTTTGCGAATAAACGTGCTGTTTTATTTCTGATGAGACTTCTCTCATTGCCACTAATGATATGATGTTATTGAAAAGATAAGCCTATGAATAAACTTCGTAAGTACCTTGCATTGTTGAAACATATCTTTCGGTTTAGGATTACCTGATTATGTATATGTTTCCGTATTTTCAAATGGGCTATAGAACCATCAGTGTCTTATCCTTGGTCTTTAGGTGAGAAGTGTTGGTGAAATTGAATCCAAAATTACATGTTCACGTGCGCGTTGCTAGGGAGAGATTCCGTCTTTTTCGTTTGTTTTTTGGGTTTTTAAAATCGGAATTTCAAATTAGACTATGGACCAGAAATGCTTCGAGACCCTGACTCAGCCAATTCACTTCAGCCCCGGTTGTTTGATCACTAGAAAGTGGTGTAAAACACCCAGACTAGTGCAGGGTACTCATACATGCTAAACAAACATTTATTGGAGACCTGATAAAAATCACAGGTTCTCTTCTTTTCTTATCTGTAACACTTCATGGTCTGTGAGCTCCTGGGGAAAGGGTCTGTGTTTTACTCATTCCTTGGCATCCTAACTTCTCACCTCTGCCTCCTAGTGTAATAAAATTTGCACTTTCTGTGTCAAAGTGAAAATCTTTAAACTTTTTTGACTAGGTGCCCCTGGTCATGTAAAACACATGTAAGCACATGTCCTCAAAATAGACACTTATTTATAAATTATATACATGTATGTATCTATATTGAGGCTATGTGCTTAGATTGTTTCATACTGATAATATAATATAAAACACACATAACAGCAATGTTGAAATAAGAGAGATGAAAAGTTTTTCAAATGTATTGATAACCATGATGGCTTCATATTAATGTTAGCTACTATCTAAAAAGGTACACTAGATGCTTATTTCTGCTCATTCCTGCTTTTGGCCTCTTCATAATCTGGGCTTGCACCCAACTCTAGCTTTTCATGGCTCCCCTCCCACCTCCTAACCCTCTTCCAGCACGCGCCCCTGCTAACTGCTTATCTCTATGCTTAATTCAAATTCTTGAGAGTCAGGCTCTCATTTACCCAGTTCACCTCATCACATCAGGTCAACTTATGTGAATCTCTTTGATAAACACAGTTGTTTTGGCTTCTCTTAGAAAGTCACTCTGTTCCCCGCAAGTGGCCAGGGCACGTTGGAGACAAAGTCACTGGACACAAACATGGCTGCTCAGGCAGCAAGGAGTGTGAGTATGACAGCTTCACTGAAAAGGGTCCTGAGAGGCTGGAATGGAGCCTTACTCTTACACAAATGTGTCTCTGGGTCTAGAAGAGACATTGAAGTCCGACTCCCTAGTTTTCCATTGCAAATCCATGCCTATATCCTTTTAAAGACCACTAGGCATATTAGACAATGTTTTTTGTAATTTAAGTAAACGAGAGAGCTGGAGACCGTTTACTCCTGTAAAGAACTTCCCCACCCACCTATCTACCCATCCACCTTTCCTGTCTAGTTACTACTGGGGAGAAAAGGGCAGCAGCTTCCATCTTTAAGACTTAACCCATAGTTCTTGCAATGGGGAAGAATGGTTTTAGGTTTGCTCCCGTTTAGCCTCATACAGACAGGAGTTTAAAGATTGCTTCTGCAGAACACAGCTCCCTTATTCTAAGTCCCTTCTGTATAGAGCCAACGAGGAGGCCTTTTGCAGAATCGCCTAGTTTGGAAGTGCCCTGTAATGAAGCACATGTTTGGGAATGTGAAACCCGTTTGTACATCCATGGGAATGTTTTCTTTTGAGAAACAGCATTCTAGGGCCCTCCTTTGCAGATCTTCAGTTCTGCGTTGGCCCATTTGAAAGCCTGTTGGCCCCCGGAGCAACTTGTGAGCTCATCAGAGTCGCACCTTCTCATCTGAGTTATGATCCTGCAGTATGGAAGATTGCGTATGTTCCATAACTTTAAGTTGCCAAGTGGTATTGAATTTAGAGTTAATATTTTAGACTGGCTCAAAACCATCCAGAAAGAGCAAAATGTATAGTCTTCCAAAGAGAGGAGTACTAACATTAAGTGCCTAAGTTCCGCACTTTGCATTCTTTGTTCTACTTAATGTTCACGCCCCTATCAGGTAACTGTGGTTATTCCCGCTTTATAGAGAGGAAGACAAAGCTCAGAAGTTAAGTGATTTGACTAAAGTCACAGACTTGTCACGTGTGAGGTAGAAGGTGACTCTGTGTGATGGTGACTTGCGTTTCTCTTGAGGAACTTGATGCCAGGTATGGTGGTAAGCATTTTAATAGGCGTTATCGTATTCATTTTCACCACATTTGAGCCTCAGAGGTTTAAAAATCAGTCTTCCAATACTGTTTTTAGACCCAGGACAAACACTTAAAACATTGATGAATTTCCTTCCAGTTGTTTGTACATTTTTTTTATAGTCTCTTCAATTTCATACCCCGTTTTCACTTAACTTTATAAACTAAGCATTTCCTCATCTTAGTAAAATCTTCATAAACATGTTTAATGTTTGTATAATAATTTAATAAAAATTTAAGTTTCTGACTTTCTGCTGTTACAATAGGGGGCAGTGAATGTATTTGTGGCTAAATCTCTGGGGGTTTTTAAAAACATTTTCTTGGTGTGTATTATTAGAAGCAAAATTACAGGGTCAGAAGTTGCAAATGTTTATTTTTAAAACTGTAACCACTTTAAAGGCCCTTGATACATTTTGCCCAGTTGAATTCTTTAAAAGATGGGACGAATGGCCACCACGATGTCAGTGTGTGTGCGCCTATCTCCCTGTAGACCTGGCCCCTGGGGATGGGATGGATGGTTCCAGTGCTCCTCCATCCGGCTGCAGTCCTCCACCCCAAACCAACTCCGCTGTGGGATGTGGGGAGGCTGTTGGGGCAGAGGTCTCTCCTCGGTCCGCCTGGCACCTGGCCACTTCCAGCTGCTTGATGTGCTCCCTGGCAGTCCTCCTGCCACCCCTCCATTATGTCAGCTCTGTTTCCAAAAGCATAACTTGGTATCCCTGTATTATTCATCATTCTCTTATTTATATCCCCTCAGTGTGTCATACTACTTTTCTGGTTTCTAATTGTATTCACTTCTACGTAGACTTACAAGAGATTTACCTCTTTGGATTTTTAAACCAGCTTTTGAATGTATCACTTCTGTTTTTTCTGTCATTTAATGCATTCATTGTTGCTGAAGCATTTTATTTTGTAACACTTTTTCTAACAAATGGAGTTGAGTGTTTTTCCTCATTTGGATATGTAGTTCATTTCTTTTGATTACTTAGGGCTTGCATTTACCATTGTGCCCACCTTGACCAGATCCCATAAGATTTGTTATGTAGGGTTTGTGTGTTTTTGTTAATTCTACACCTTTCCCACCCTAAATCTTCTTGTTATTTTGAAAATAGTCTCATATTAGGATTTATATTTCTTTGAAACAACAATTACTTAGGAGAATAGTTTCTTTGTCTTCATGTATTGGGTTTTTTGTTTAAGTACCTGTTATTTCTATGACAGTTTTGTTTTTCATCTGTGCTCAGAGTATGGTCTATCATTGCTACTTTGTAGAATTTATTGAATTCTTCTTTGGCCTATGATATATATAAAACACTATAAATTTACAGTAAATTATGTGTGGAGATTTGGGAAAAAATCTATCTCTGTAGAGTTAACTTTGATTGATTGATTGATTGATTGAGGAAGATTAGCCCTGAGCTAACATCTGTTGCCAATCCTCCTCTTTTTGCTAAGGAAGACTGTCCCCAAGCTCACATCCGTGCCCATCCTGCTCTACTTTATATTTGGGAGACCTGCCACAGCATGGCTTGCCAAGCGGTGCCATGGCCGCACCTGGGATCCGACCCAGCGAGCCCCGGGCCGCCAAAGCAGAATGTGCACGCTTAACTGCTGTGCCACCAGGCCGGCCCCTTGGGTTTATTTTCTAAAGTCTGTGACTGTATTTTCATTACCATCTAAGTGTCATGTCCTCAGCATCCCCTGAATATGAAGCCTTGGCTTGTTTTCCTGGCTTGGTTAACAGTTTTGAGATAACTGATTCTCGTTATCTGGCCGCACTGTTACCCTGTGGGCCCAGCTGGGTGTACAGCCTGTGGGATGGAAAGAAATCAAGACTCAGGTCCCTAGAAACCGAATCTGTGACCTAGACCCTGTCCCTGAGGTGCTCTGACCAGAATGTTAATCTGATTGTTTGAGAAACTTTCATCATCGTAAAAGGCAGAAATAATTTTCTTAGTGCTGTTGATAAAATCTGGACACATCCTGCTCCCCACTCTCTATTATGGAAACTGCGCATTGCAGATTGACTTTCCTTCTTAAAGCCACCTGCCGCCATTAACTTACATAAATTGTCAAATATACTAAGCATTTGAAAATGTGTACTTTTGTAAGCTTTTGGGAGATATCTAAATATGGAAACTAATTAGACAGTGACTAAATTATGTTGCTTTTCATTTGAATTTAATAAAGTTACTTAAGACTCCATTCAGTTTTTTGTGAGACTTCATAAACATGTTTACTGTCTGTATAATAGCGTAACACTAATTTCAGTTTCTGGCTTTTTGCTGTTATAATAGTGCAATGAATGCATTTGTGTCTAAATCTGTGGGGCATTTTTTTGAACATTACTTCCTTAGTATATGTTATTAGAATTAAAATGGCTTGGTCAGAAACTACAGACTTGTGTGTGAGTATGTATGTATACAAGTATAATAACTGTAACCCCTCTAAGGATTCGTGATGTGTTTTGCCAAATTGACTTCTTTTAAAAATGGGACCACTTTCCACCCCAACGTCAGTGTGTGAGTGCCGGTCTCCCTGTAGCCCTGGCCCCTGGGGGTGGGCTCCTCCACCCTGCTGCGGGCCTGCATCCCCGACCGACTCTGCTGTGGGGTGTTTTGTGTGATAAGTCGGTGTCATGTGTCTTCTCCACAAGCGAAGGCATTGTTACCAAGGCAAACAGTGATACTGGATACACTGTTGTACATGCCAGATGCCAGAGAAAAGGTTCCTTGGAGGAATTGTTGACCACTGGAGAAGTTGTGGCAGTGCAGAAGTTACAGTGTTCCTGTGGCCACACACGTTAATGGATTTGTTCTAATGTTGGAGCCCTAGTTAAATGAAAATTCAGAACACCTCCACTGGGAAAAATATAATAATAATATATATTATTATAATATAATAAAAATATAGTTAAAAACCATAGGAGTGCATTGCTTGTCAAGATTTAGCAAAGAAGACCATGTTGTTGAACAAGATAGGTTGCTTTTTTCTTTTTAATAGGTAAGAAAATAGTCATGCTTTGCTTGTAAATCAAAAAATATTTTTGAGGGCCGGGTCAGTGGCACAGCGGTTAAGTGTGCACATTCTGCTTCGGCGGCCAGGGGTTTACCAGTTCAGATCCTGGGTGCGGACATGGCACCACTGGTCAAGCCATGCTGTGGTAGGCGTTCCATGTATAAAGTAGAGGAAGATGGGCATGGATGTTAGCTCAGGGCCAGTCTTCCTCAGTGAAAAGAGGAAGTCCTCCATGACCTTGCAGTCTAGGAAGACTGACCTTCCTCCATCGGTCACTCCTCCCACAAGGAGCCAATTCCTCTGTCTTTTCATTCAGGATTTGTAAAGCAAACACCAATCTCAGGGGAGGGGAGGGAGTCAGAGAACGCTGGCAACCGTTTTAACATTTTCTTTAAAATAAAAACAAAATGATGCCTTCTGTAATCCCTGCTACCCACAGCCTCCTTCCTTTTCTTACCAATAATGATTTATTTTACTCCTGGCTTAAAAAAAAGAAAAGTCCTGATTTTATCTATCTGGTCATTTTATCTTCCTAAAAAGAAAATATATTTTTGAGAGAGACATTTTATTTTTTGGGGGGGGAAGATTAGCCCTGAGCTAACATCTGCCACCAATTCTCCTCTTTTTTTTTTTTTTTTTTTGCTGAGGAAGATTGGCTCTGAGCTGACATCCCTGCCCACCTTCCTCTATGAGAGAGACCACATTTTTAACAAGAAAACAATGACCAAGGTATGCTCTCTGGTCCCCAGGCACTTATAATCTCATGTAAATTTATAATTAGAGATTTACACAGTTCTGCTTTGTTGAATGAATGCTGAAATGCAGTTGGGCCATCAAGTCTCAGCTGAGAAACTCAGATATATAGAGTAAGATGTTTCTTAGTTTATCAGAAAAATTAAAAGCAATTAACTTTGTTTAAAATACATGTACACAGATTATTCAGGAAGAGAGAAATATGGAAAATTTGTAGGAAAGTGCTCAGTAAGCATTTGGTAAGGAATCAGATTTCATTTTTTTAGCCTCCTGTCCTGTGCATTCAAGTCCTAAATTCACCAAGCGATATTCTTCCTGGTTTGCCTGTGGGTCTAGGTACAGAACGCCTTAGAAATGTTGCAGGTGCACATACCCATCTACCGTTCCACCGGGAGGTCGCTGGGAGGGCAGGCCCATTTTCCTTTATTCAGGCATTTCAGTTTATGATAATTTGGAACTGGCAAGTCAATGTTTTTCCTCCACTTATATGTCTCTAGCTTGTAGTTGTAGTAAACAGTGATTAAAAATGTATTTATACTTTTTTAAAGGAAATGGATGTCAAGCAGGGATTTTGAATATGCCAGTGTATTTGCATCAGTATGTTTTAACTGATGAGGTGGCCGTGGCTATTTCTGGCGGAACCATCTTTCCGTCTTTGTATTAGAAAATTTCTGAAATATCGTTTCTTGGGGGCTAGAACAAGACGGGGTTGTATCAAGTGACAGATGTCTTTAGGACTTGCTTTCTCATCCTTTGCCATCTTGTCAAACATTACCACAGTATATGTCCTGATATAGTAAAGGTCAGGTGTAACAGGAAGCTGTCTTTTCTTTCTAGCACGTTTGGAGGAAGATATTTGAGCTGGTATAAATTTTCCTTGCTGGCAGAGTGGAATAGAGTCTGACCTGCAGAATTCATGATGTTGACGTACTGCTGCCATAATTGGTCAGGGGCCGCCTTTATGTCCTAGATGAGTTCATGCCATTACCAAGGGACAGTTTTTACAATCAAAGAATAAAAGATAATTGGTACATGTGGAGAGCCTAGATCAATAAATTAAATTTGCTGCCTTACCAGTCTCTAAATATAATAAATAAAAATCAGGACTTTTCTTTTTTTTAAGCCAGGAGTAAAATAAATCATTATTGGTAAGAAAAGGAAGGAGGCTGTGGGTAGCAGGGATTACAGAAGGCATCATTTTGTTTTTATTTTAAAGAAAATGTTAAAACGGTTGCCAGCGTTCTCTGACTCCCTTCCCTCCCCTGAGATTGGTGTTTGCTTTACAAATCCTGAATGAAAGGACTGAGGAATTGGCTCCTTGTGGGAGGAGTGACCCATGGAGGAAGGTCAGTCTTCCTAGACTGCAAGGTCATGGAGGAGCACACACACTTTGAAATGTTTGATATCAGACTGGGTTAACCACAGAGGAACAGTGCCCTTGTTGTTTCTGTAATTGCAGTTAGTTTTCATTAGAGGCTCAGAGTCGAAAGCCAGGAGTCACTTAGAGGAGTCAGGCAGGGGGATGAATGGGGGCCTGTGCCCGTCCACCTCTGCTCTCTGCTTCCAGGGTGTTTGCCAGGGTAGCCTGGGTTCGTCTTCTTAGTGGAAGGAGTCATCTCATCCTATGGAAGCAGGCGTCACTGATGCATATCACTACCATCATCTCACCTTGGCCCTTGGGCTGCGAATATTGGAAAGGCCCACGTCAGACCCACTCCTCTCTTGGGAAAGGTGGCAGAAGTTCTCTGCCTGTAACATGGCATAAAGGCTGAGGAGGAGAAGGATGGAGGGGTGAGGAGAGTGGACAGGGCGCCAGCTGTCTCTGCTGAAATACCCAGACCTGGGCTCTGATCGTTAATGGGGCTGAGAGGACATTTCCTTGGTGCACGTTACTGCCTGACCCAGTTGACTGGGGCACTCTGGGGAAATGGGCTCGACTCCCACTCTTTCTTCCCTAGATCGAAGTACGTCATTTAAATGATTGTTCACACTGAGATGAGCACCCGTACCACCCTATTCTCAACGGGGAAGAAGCCTTTATATTTTGTAATTCTTTATTGAAAACACCCTGTCTATTTTTTAAGTGTATTTATGTTTTAAATTGAAACCTGTATTTGCTCTGTTTTGGTTTTTTCTTTCTTCTCCCGAAAGCCCCCAGTACATAGTTGTATATTTTAGATGTGGGTCCTTCTAGTTGTGTAATGTGGGAAGCCACCTCAGCATGGCTTGATGAGCGGTGCCATGTCCACGCCCAGGATCCAAACCAGAGAAACCCTGGGCCACTGAAGCAGAGCGCATGAACTTAACCACTCGGCCACAGGGCTGGCCCCTTGCTCTGTTTTTATACATACAGTAGAACTTGGTTGAAGTAATTTCTTTTTCATGAGGAAGAATCCAAAACATCTCAGATTATTCTGATTTTTTGAGAAGGCTAACATCTGTTCGGCTTTATCTTTTTTAAAGCTAAACGTTTCTCTCATCTTCCCTGGTGAGTGAGGGCTCTCTGGTACTTAAACGTACAAATTATTTCAATTAAAGAAGTCAACAATATGCTGAAAGACAAGGCAGCGGCTGATACTTGGTAACATCTTTAAAATTACATAGTAATAACCTTCAGTCAGATTTACAGTATTATAGAGGTAGGTATTCTCAATTTATGTATGGAAAGTTAAATCACAGAGAAAGTTAGAGTAGTACCTGCTGAGGTAATTCACGCAGTTGATGACGAAAGTTACATTCCTTGTCCTTTCCATAAGAAACTTCTGTTTTCTATGATAAATTAATTAGAGAAGATAGCGTTCTAGTGAATAGCAAGGAATAAGCTTACTAAGTGGTTCTGAAAGGCTGGTACCTGGAGCAGCATCATTTGAGAACTTGTTAGAAGTTTACACTTTGGGGCCTTACCCCAGACCCACTGAATTAAACTCCGGAGGTGTGAGTCCAGCGATCTGTGCTTTTACAAAGCCCTCCACTTATTGGTGATGCACTGCACAGAACAGTTTGAGAACCACCGGCTTGCTATAGACTCGTTATAATGTGTCAGTTTAAATGCTCCAAGTTGCTGAGGTGATACAGCCCCTTGGGGTCTAAGTGTAGGCAGGGTAGGAAGCAGTGGGGCAGCCTCTGATGGTAACCCCATCAGAGAGGAAATCACTTTCTGATCTGCTCGCACACACACACACACACACACACACACACGCATCCACCTTTTGTTCTCTGTGCTGTAAGTGGAAGTGTTCTTCCTACTTTATACATCTAGATACCAAGTCAGGAAGTGTGCTTTGGATGGCTGAATGCCCCTTGTTCCCTGTGCAATCTCTCAAGTGTGACCTTTATTTTTATTTTTCGTCCTTTGCCAAGCCATGAAGGGTAAAAAAAAAAATATGTACATTAGCAGTATAATTACCATGGATAACAATTAAATGCTTTATTTCTGATTGATTAATCCTAAAAGAGAAAAGCTCTTTTCTTGAACCCTCTGTACAAAAGTTTAAAAATTAAATATGTCTGTTTTATTTCCCCCCTGGGGCCCTATCACTGTTTGAGTGTATCTCACTGTTGATTCTTTTAAAAAATACATAAATAAATATATAAACAGCCATGTTTATACATTGTTACAACATCAATGCAAGTTTTTAAGGAAAAATCAAGTAGGACAATTGAAAATAAAATACCCATTACCAAATTGGAGACTGTTCTTTACTGTATCAAGAAATTGTACTTGGATGTTTATGGGAGAAATTATTCCAGACCTTACCAGTTCTCTGTCAGAAAACTGAGAGTACTCTGCACAACCGTTTTCTCCCACCTTTGTATAATATTTAACTTTCATTTGAAACATAGGCTCAAGCTATGCTAAGAATTCCATCTGTAAGATGACAAGCCTATACAAGGTGAGGACACTGAGAGCAGAGCATTCTCATAACTCTTGGAGTTTTACTGTTGTATCTTGATTTACTAAAATGTCTGCAGCTGAAAACAGTAGAATGTGACTGTATGCAGGTTTGAAAAAAAAAATATATATATATATATAAAATGTCAGCTAAAGTTCAGTATTCAGCCTGCAAGCCTAGAAAAAGAGGGCTCAGTGAGGCAAAATTTGGCAGGGGAGACACACCGAGATGGAGGGACGAGGGATCTAGTCACTGGGAGGTGTTCCCAGTTGGGGGCCTGGGTTACACTGTGCACCCTCCCCCACCCCACACCAGGTCTCCTTCCCTCTGGTCTGATTCAGTGCTCACCTAGCACGCTTCATTATTGGCTTGATAACATGGTAACAGGGATGGATGGTAACATAGTAACAGGAAAGGATGCTATTCAATTGGAAATCTTTGGCTGCAAGGAACAAAACCAACTTAAGGGGGGTTTAATCAGGATACTGAGGTACTCCAAAGAATCCAGGATCCTCAGAAAAAAACCTAGAATCAAAAATGGGAAAGCAGGGCCTGGCCACGTGGCACAGCGGTTAAGTTCGTATGCACGTTCTGCTTCAGCAGCCCGGGGTTCGCCGGTTTGGATCCCAGGTGTAGACATGGCACCGCTTGTCAAACCATGCTGTGGTAGGTGTCCCACATATAAAGTAGAGGAAGATGGGCATGGATGTTAGCTCAGGGCCAGTCTTCCTCAGCAAAGATAGGAGGATTGGCAGCAGATGTTAGCTCAGGGCTAATCTTCCTCAAAAAATAAATAAATGGGAAAGCATACGGAGTTCTAAGAACTCTGTCTTGTCCCTACTGCTCTCGGCTTCATCTTCACCTTTCTGCAGACCAGCTCTGTCTGCGATGCTGTTCATGGGTCCACATCATGAGTCCACTGCATCCAGAGCCTGGCTGGCAGTTCCTTAGCCCCCATTTCAAAGCCCCCAGGAGAGACCCAGCATGGGTCTGATGTCTTCCTATGGTCCTGTGAGCCACAGCTGGGTGAAGTGGTTGTGCACTGAGAGGCAGTAGGGTTGGCTCACCTCTGACCCTGTGGCTGGGTCAGAAAATTCCAAAGATGGGAGTAGTTCGCATAGCAGGGACAAAAGCTTTTCCCCCCACGCATACCATTAGCATGTTGCTGTGGGTTTATTCATTAACTCCACACTCTGGGGGAGGAAACATCTTTGGCTCCAAGAAAATCTCGGAAACCTTGGGCCACATGTGAATTGGGATCATGGATTGTGGTGAGTTTTCCGGAGTGACTGCACCCCGAGGCGTCATGGCTGTCAGCAGCCAGTGCCTTCAGTGGCACCTGTCTCTGCCCATGCAGACCCTTTAAACAGCAGTGGTGATGAGCAAGACGGAAGTTCTTGGGGAAATGCCTGGATGATGCAAAAGCCTCTGGAATCTCTGTCTAAAAGTATTCTTAATAAAGAATACTGAATAACATTCTGATCCACTGAAGGAAGCCAATGAAGTTGAACTAATATTGTCAGAAAAATATATAGGTTACTAGATATTAACCCTTCTTCCTTCCTTGGTTGATTTGCTCATTCGGTTGTTAATTTGAATTGCTAATAACTCTTAGTCCACAAACCTTAGGGGTGCAAAAAGATATTTCTAAATCAATGTAACTTCTACTCCACTGGGGCAGCAGAAAGATTAACTTTGGTTAATCTTGGATCTCTTTCCCTCCCCACCCTCCCAGGGTTGTGCCAGGCTTACGGGTTCTTACGACATGTCATGAGGTCAGGAAGGCCCCTGGGTCGTCTCTTCACCCTGGTCCCTGCTGCTTCTGGGCCGTGTTTGAGGCTGGGGAGGATGCTTTGTCACAGTGGGAGGCCAAGTTCAGCATCTTGCCATTCTCCTGGGACTCCTGCGTGTCTGAGGGGCAGCCAGGGAGCAGGTGCAGAGCTCTGCTGCTCCGAGGCCCACACTCACTCTCCTCCAGGAATCTCCTCTTGGTCTGGGGGTTATTGCCCTCTTCTCAAACCCTTTCCTCTGCGGGGAAACCTGCCCACAGCCTCCCTGCGGCAGGGAACCCAGAGCCCTCTACCCACGTGAATGAGGAAAGTTCAGAGACAACTCTCCAGGTGCTGGCTGTGGCCTGGCGGAGTGGTGCGCTCTGCTTCCTCTGCAGTCATCAAGCAATGTTCACCCATGGTCAGGTCCCTTCTCCAGGCTTCTCCTGCTCTTCCTCGTGGCTACTGATTTGTGGGTGGCTGTCCCTGCCCCAGACTGACAGGGAAAGTGGAGGCCCTTGTTGTTTGGAAGGCTGTTTATTCCAGAAGCGTAGCCTTCAGATTCCTAAGCATTTTCTATAAATCTTGAGTGAATTCATAAATGTATGGGGAGAGGTTTCCTTTTCCTTTTTCTGGCAATGGATAATTTAGTTCTCTTAATATTCCTGCAAAGAACCTCATCTGCCTGGCTCACACAGGCTGTGCTCTTTTGCCCTCAGAACTCTCAGTGACTAGACTAATTGTGAGTGCCACCAGTTTCAATGATCACTACCTTCCTTTGCTGTTATTTCAGACACTGCCCTGTCCACAGCACAGCTAATCAGTTAAAAAATAAAATAACATGTTGGGGAAATATATTTAGGGTCAAATCAAGGAGAACCCTATAGAAGATGGCAAAGCTTGCAAACAATAGTAATAAAAATATGCTATCCTGGGTAACCAGCATATTCCAGAGGGTCTGTGAATGCCTATTCATCTAGAATTTCAGTACAAGCTGTACATAAAATATTTAGGCAGCACAGTGCTTCCTCACCCCTGACAAAAGCGTAGGGTCAAGTGTGTACTGTTACTACAGACGTCACTAACGTATGAGCAACTGAAAAACCTTTGAGAGTATTTGGAATGTTAGGAAGTTGAGTATTTGTCATGGGGTTAAGCTTGTAGTGACTGATAAAGTGGCCTTGGTTCCTAAACAGAAATATTTATCTTGTTACCAAAATCGCACTTTATAATAAAGACACATCATAAAAGAGAGAGAAGAAGAGAGTTTGCTAATGCAAAACTTAGAAGAATGGATGGTGCAGAAGCTAGTAACCTGGTTTACTGTTGGTCAAGAGATTGGAGTAGCTCTGGGGTTACTGTTTAGAAAGAAATGTCACTAAAAACACAGCTGGGAATAATTCTGTTACCAAGTCTTTTTTAGGATTAATACAGGGCTTATTTGTAAAATAAAAATCTACTTGTAACTTTACTATGGATGTCTATTACATTTTATGGGTAGGAGAGGAGCAATGATATCTGCCTAATAGGCTCATTGTAAGGATGGAAAGGATAAGGCATCTTAGTAAATACTTAGTAACAGCAGTTTTGCTTTGCTGTAGCATGATTACGTCCACTCATGACTACCTGCGTTTTCTTTAATCCTGGAAATAGACCAGTAAAGTAGTGGTGTTTCCATTTTAGAGATAAAGTTAAAAATTGAGGGAACTGTTTGCAACACATAGGACAGAGTTTGTGTATAATATCCTTATAAAAGGATATCTCAGCATCCTTATGGTGAGGATCCTTTCTGCCTCTAATAGGCTGGAATTGGTTTTGTACCTTGTAGCCAAAGATTCCCAATTCATATACCATCTTCTCTCCATTATTAGGGTACCCAGTTAATACCCTTGATAGATGAGAGGTACTACAAATTAATACGATGAACACTCCAGCAGAAAAATAAAGGACATACGTAAGAAGTACACAAAAAGTAAATGTCTAACTTCAGAGATATGCTAATGAAAGTGAGCTTTTTTAATCTATAAAATAGGATAATTTAAAAAATAATACCCAGTTTAGAGGGAGTGTGGAGAAGTGTATTCACTTATGTACCGCTGAAGCATAGATTGGGTCAAGCATTCTGCAGGGCAAGATATCAATAGCCAATCCATGTATTTTCCATTCATTTGACCCATGACTTTATCCCTAGCAAATACTTAATGGTGTGTTCAAGGATATCTATCTCAGCATTATCTGTATAATCAGAAATTGGAAGTGACTTAAATGCTTCAGGGGGATTTATTAAAATTGATTATTGGATAGTCATTTAACATAAGAGTATAGAATATTAAGTGACACAATATTTCCATCAGAAGAAATGGGAAACGCAGGTTACAAATAATGCCATACAATTCACTTAGTAAAAAATTATATATTTTTATTTGTACAGATTTGTGTCTTATGTTTATAAATATGTCGTGCATGCATACCAAAGTGGAAGGGGATTCAAAAAAATACTAATAGTGCTTATAATTTTTTTCTTTATTCATGTTTTATTGTTCTAAGCTTACAGTAAAGAATAAGCACTACTGTGAAAGAAGAGAAAAATGTTTAAAGTTATTTTTTGACGACTCAGCATAAATTATATAGGTTGCCCAAAGGTGGTAACATAGTATCTGATCTGAATCTGGACTTTTGCTCTGTTGATCTGACACATTTTAGTGTCTATTTTCTTTTTCTCTGTTAAATTAATAACTTTCATTTACCGAAAGCAGGAAAATATAATTTAGATGTTCAGACTTGTTAGCAATTAGCTGTCGGATAGTTCTGTAAGGTTCTTAGAGAACAAAAACCAGGCACCCAGAGTGGTGTTGGGAAAGAGAGGGTGGGAGGGTTTGCAGTCGGTTATTTTCAATAGTTAAGCTCTGTGCATATAGAGAGGTGAGGAGCAAGGAAATAAGAGCAAGGTGAGTTTTTTTTTTATCGAGCTGTTAAGTCAGGTAAACATCAGGGTAGAAAGTGACCAGCACAATCCTTTTAGCTTGATAAGCACAGTTCTTGGGAGGAAAGTCTCTGTGTCCATTTGTCCTCCCAGTTTGTCCTCAGTCCTTGCAGTCTGCACTGTGTTCCAGCCCCATTGAAAATTTCCCTCGGGGGTCTTCAGTGACCTCCTTACCAATTGTTAAATCCAGTGACATCTTGTTAGTGCCCATCCACAGCATTTGACGGCACTCATCTTTCTTGGGGCTAATGTGCCTCTCCACCCTCATGGTTATTCTCCTACCTCTGTAACCGTTCCCTCGGTGTCTCCTTCATCCGTTCTTCCTCCATCTCCCTTGACTTTTCACTGTCTTCTCCTCATTCCCCTTAGAACCTTCATTTAGTCCTGGGGCTTCAACCATCATCTTTTTTGAGGTAAAAGTGTAGCAATCAATCTTTCCCCCCATGAGTCATCCCTGTTGTGGCTGGTAGTTTGGTCATAAAATGGTTTTGGAAATAACACATTCGCTTTGACACAAAGTCTCAGATATTGAACATACTTAGCGCTCATCTCCTGGCTCCGTGAAGAGGCCCCTAGCCTGTCTGTAGATGGTTTACTCACGGATGATGGAATAAGCTACTGTGTGAGCCTCTCCACACAGTGAAAATGGTGGTGTTAGTAAAAGAGTCTTACCTCAAGGCACAAAGGCGTATACATTTCAAAAAGCATTTGCAGAGCTGATGCAGAAAATACTGGGTTTGTAAAAACTCGAATGTGGTCCACCCTGAAGTGAAAAACTAAAATAATCATAATAGTCCCTTCCCAGCTGGACAGCCAAGCTGAATGCACATGAAACAATAGACAGTACCCTTAAGACACTGTGTGAGGATTAAGTTGTCTGGAAGGTGGGCATTGCTGGGGCCGTGGACTCGAGCTGGGCCTTGACAGAGGGGATAAGAAAAGCTGTGTCTTGCATTGGGACTGATAGGTGCAAAAACAGGGTGTAAGAATGTGTCCTTTCAGGGGCCGACCCGGTGGCGCAGCAGTTAAGTTTGCACATTCTGCTTCGGTGGCCCGGGGTTCACCTGTTTGGATCCTGGGTGTGGACATGGCACCACTCGGCATGCCATGCTATGGTAAGAGTCCCACTTATAAAGTAGAGGAAGATGGGCACGGATGTTAGCTCAGGGCCAGTCTTCCTCAGCAAAAAGAGGGGGATTGGCAGATGTTAGCTCAGGGCTAATCTTCTTCACACACACACACAAAAGTGTTCTTTGAAACATAGTAAGACTTATTTGACTAGGTCAGAAGGTGTTGGAAATTGGAAGAAGATAAGATAAAGTGTAGTTAGATTATGGAAGAGACTGTAAGTCAGCAGAAGAGTTCATATTTGATGGAAGAGAAAATTATTACCGCTATGGATATGGTTATGAGAGAAGGCTGGATTTGGAAATTAGAAGAAAAGAGAACTTCAGAGCTGGACGTACCTGGAAGGCAGGGTGGAAATGACTAATATTTGTTGTGTACCTACTGTGTGTCAGGCACAATATCTCATAGTTCTTATTCTTACAGCAACCTTAAAGGTAAATAATATTATTCTGATTTTATATATACCAAACTGAGTTTTGAGGAAATATAACTTGTCTAAGGTCTGCAGAGTGCCTGGGGCAGGATTCAAGCCCAGGGAGATCTGACTTCAAGGCACAATGAGGATGGAGAACATTGAAATCAGTTCTTGATTTTACAGCCAAGAGAACCAACACCCAGGAGCTAGGGGACTGTTCAAGGTTACACAGGTAAATAGGATGAAGGCAATTGCTCTGCAAGAGAGGCCAGGTTGGGGGCTGCTGTTGTAAACAGGTGGGGGTGCCAGGGAGTTGGGGACTAGTGGTGGCACAGGAGTGAAAAAGAGGGGTTAGCAGCAGCATTCGATGGAAAGTGGTGATGGGCTGATCTCGGAAGGGGGTGATGGAGAGGGATGATGGGGAAAACCATCCCAAGGTTTTAGTCCCGGGGAACTGCCCTTCACTGAGAAAATCCTCAGTGGTGCTGGTTTTAAGAGAAAGGCCATGTGCTTCTTATGGAGTCGTCTCAATCTGAAATGACAGATATCAAAATAGAAAAAACAAAAGTATTCATGAGCTGACTTATGTACATACTGACAAATACATGGAAGAGAACAGTAACAAGAGTGAAAGTGAAAGGCTGTGAGGAGCTAGCCCTTATCTTAATCCCAAGAGCAAGTGACTAGCTTTTTCCTAAAGCAAAGGAGACTCATGTTCGCCCAGACATCCTCAGTCCTCTTTTTTTTTTTTTGAGGAAGATTAGCCCTAACATCTTCTGCCAATCCTCCTCTTTTTGCTGAGGAAGACTGGCCCTGAGCTAACATCCGTGCCCATCTTCCTCTACTTTTTATGTGGGACGCCTGCCATAGCATGGCTTGCCAAGCAGTGCCATGTCCTCACCCAGGATCTGAACCGGCGAACCGCAGGCCGCCAAAGTGGAATGTGCGAACTTAACCGCTGTGCCACCGGGCTGTCCCCCTCAGTTTTCTTTTATTCTGGCCTGCTGCTTCCACCCCCAACAGGAAAATGACTTAACTGTACTTTGATTTCTATGCTGCATGGCTGTCTCTAATAATTGATTCCCCTCTCCGCTAGGTCTCAAGACTAGAAAGGAGTGTTGTTCCGTCACATTTCCCTCAACGAGGTTCTTTTTCCTTTCAGAATGATGGTCACTGTACTGGATGGACTGCTGAACTACTGAATTACTTCCATCTTTTGACCACACTAGGAAATTGTCCATGGAGTTGAAATATTTATTGCGGTAATTTCTGGCCTTACATAATTGAGGTAAGGTGTACTCTTTTTCCATGTGACTATCATGAAGTTGTGATGTTTCTCCTTTAACTTTGCTTTTTAGAGACATTAGTCCATTCTCCTCCTCTGACTTTATGCTCTAATAATCCTTCAGAGTGTTCTTAATCTGAAGAAGTATAAGAGTGCAGAAAAGACTTTTCCTGTGATGAAATATGAGCAAGTTGTGTGACTCTGAAGAATAAAGGTGAAAATATATTACTCTGCAGATTAAATCAATAAAAGTACCCCATTTCCATAAACACAATATGCATAGACTGGATTACACTAGAGAAATTTAATAGATTGAAAGGAGTATTATTAAGCCGTCTTGAAAAAAAATGGAGATACTTAAATATTAATATATTGCTGTCTTTATTCAAGTTAAGAAAATCTAGAAAACACAGAGAATTTAAAAGAAAAACTTGTTATTCCCTTTCCAGAGATAATCAGTGTTAAAATTTTACTGCTTAATTTGTAATATTTGTATTACAAATATTTGTAATAGGGTGTGTGTTGACTTGTTAGATGTTTGCAAACGAGAAACATTTATCACCTTCTTGCTCCCTGCTAGGCTCTGTACCGAGCACTTTGCATACATTAATTTATTAATTCTCACAACCCTGTGAGGTTGGTACTTTTCTCATCCCCATTTACACGTAAGAAAATTGAGGCTCAGAGAATTTAAATGACTTGCCCCTGTTGACAGAGCTGGTAAACCCCTCAGAACTTGAATCAGTCACTTACCATAGCCCATACTAATGGGCTTTCTTACATACTTTTCCTTGACAAAACGCTTCTTCCTTTTCTTCTACAGCATCATTTTAAATGACTGCATGGCATTCACTTTGTGGGTGTGCAATAGTTTCTCTACTCTATCTCCTTTCGTTGGACATTTATTTGTTTTTCTTTCTTTACTTTTGGAAACAACATTGCGATGAACATCTTTTGTGCACACCCATGATTATTTCCCCAGGATAAATTGTTGCAGGTGGCATTGCTGAATCAGTGAGAACGTGGGAATGTATCTTTCGGGTTTTTGATGCATTCTGCTAATTGTCTTCTCAAAAGGTTCTACCAGTTTATATTCTTACTAGCTGTATGCATATGTACTTGATGACCCTAAGCCCTCAGCAACGTTGGTAGTTAGCAATTTGAATAATTTTGTTCATCTTTAAAAGATTCCAAGTATCCTTTGTTTCTGCCTCTCATACTTTAGGTCCGTGGCTTCCTGACTGAGTTCTCTCTTTCCACTCTTGACCCCACTTTGTCACTAAAGGAATTACAGGACAGTGGGTAAGAGCGTGGGCTCTAGAGCTAGAGGCCTGGGTTCACATCATGGCTGTACTGCTCTGCCTCAGTTTCCCCATCAATAAAATGGAAATAATAAAACCCATCATATGGGGTGCTGAGTGATCATTGATGTAAAGTACTTTAGAACAGCGGCTGACCCTTGGTACGTGCTCAATAATTGTTGGCTACTGCTATTGTCCTGCTGAAGTCCATGCTCATATAATTAAAAAGCCAAAGATTATTCTTGTTTTGAATGAAATATGATTATTACCAAAGCAGTAATTCACATGGAAACTAAAGTGCTGACGTTATAATATTGTTAGTGTTAACATTGAGCAACCTGAAGGTCACAAATAACCATCCCTGCCTCAGTTGATGCTGAGAGGTCAAGGATAATGAGCAGACAGTAATAACAGGAATAACCAGAGTGTTAACATGCTTTATCAGCTCACGGAGCACTTTCACACACATTATCTCGCTTGATCTCACAACAGAGCAGGTATTATTAACCTCGTTTTACAGAGGAGGAGATTGTTGGAGGAACTAAGTGGCTTCCTCACTTAAGGTCGTGGAAATGGTCAGTGGCAGAGCTGGGTGTGTACTCTAGGCCTTCTGACTGTGATTCCTTACTCCTGATGCTTCCTGGCATAAGGAGAAACTGAGGGCGTGCAGGTGTAGATACTCAGGTCTAGAAATGTGCTGGAAGTGGAAGGAGCAGAGTGGGATGCCGCCTGGGAGGAGGCAGCAGAGTTGGGATGAGGAGACTTGGTCATATTGAAAGGGAGGCAGGGACCCAGTGGGGAGGAGAGAGAGGCATGGAGGGAGGGGTCAGAAGGTGAGGGGAAAATTGAGGGGGCTGGGGCTGCAGGGCCCACAGAGCTAGCTGAGGAGATCTGGTGGGGGGGGGCTTCATCTTTGCAGTGAGGGGAGGAGGAGGGAAGGAAGAGAAGGAGGATAGAGACTCAGGTGCTTTGGGATAGAAAGGAGGGTTTGAGGGTGCTCAAGATTTATGGCCTGAATATACCTCCTGAACAAAGAACGAAGAAAGGATGTGTTGAGAGTAAGAGTGGTGAGTTTGGGGTTTTCAATTTGAGAAAGGGGAGCTGTTTAGATAGCTGTTGTATGAAACGGGCTAGAAAGAGCTGCCAGAGACCTTTGCAGCACAAGAGGCAGGACCAAGATAACATCCGGGCTCCAACCCAGCAGACTCTGTGACCCCAGCAACCCTGCTTTCGGGGTGCTGAGGATGTGCGCTTGCCAGAGGAGGAGGTTTCTTTGTGAGCTAAGGGTAAGACAGGCTCCAGGTCAGAATGAGGAAAGGACGACTCCTAAGTTGCCTATGGATTGAGAAGAAATTGCACTCTGCCATAACCCCTGGTTTCCAAACGTCAGGCTGTGCTCCAGGCCTGGGGTACCCTTTGCGTAGGAGTTACCTTCTTCAGTGATAGCATTCATGGTGTCTCTCGTCAGTGGGTGCAGAGCTTTTTAATGAACGGAGAGACAAAAGCACTAGTTCTCGGTCTCTTGTTCTAGAAACCTTTGTTGAGAACTGTGCTTATAGTCAGGCAATGGGTAAGTGAAGTGGGGAGATGTAGATGGTTTCTTATTCTGTGGAATGAGGAGTCAGACTAGATAGTTGCTTCCAGAAGTTCCTTTCCACCATACCGTTTTCTGATTCAACTCCAGTCTACACTTAGTCTTCTACCTATGACCTCCGTTACTAGGCTGTTCAGCATGTCTACATTTTTATTTTATGATGTTCTAGATATTTTTTTGCTTGATTCTTTGCTTACTATTAAAAGCAATGTATATTGACTGTAGAAGAATAAAATATATGTAGAGAAATAAAAAGATCTGTTAAAAATGTGTAATCCTACCACCATTAAATAACTACCATTAGTATTCTTCCAGAGATTTTTTCCATATGCATATGCCTTAAAAAGATTTTTCAATACAAAAATGCAACCTGCTTTTCTTTTTATTTTTTTGCTGAGGAAGATTAGCCCTGAGCTCACATATGTTGCCAATTTTCCTCCTTTTTTGCTTGAGGAAGATTAGACCTGAGCGAACATCTGTGCCAGTCTTCCTCTATTTTATATGTGGGATGCTTCCACAGCATGGCTGACTCGTGGTGTAGGTCCACACTTGGGATCCAAACCTACAAACCCAGGCCGCTGAAACAGAGCACACTGAACATAACCACTAGGCTGTGGGACCAGCCCTGCAACCTGCTTTTCTTAACTGGTATATTGTAAATTCCTCTCCATATCAGTAGACATTGCTGCGTAATTATTAAAGTTTGATAAAGATTCTAGTTTAGGAAAGTACTTAAATCTCCCTCTGGACATACATGTCAATGCATATCCTTCTTAACTAGATTTTTGAAGCTGCTCTTAATTCTTCCTTTATATAAAATCAGGAAAGAGGTTGTTGATATATATTACGTGGAAAACCAAACCAATTTGTAATCCCACCAACAGTATGCAAGAGGTCTCTTCCCCATACTCTTTTAACATTAGATAGTAGAACTGAAAAGAAACTTGACCCAGTTTTATGGACAAGTGAACGTTTATCATATGTTTATGAACCATTTATATTCCTTCTTTTGTGAATTTTTCTGTTCCTGTCCTTTGCCCATTTCTCCAAAGGGATGTTTGTGTTTTTGTTACTGATTTGAAAGAGTGTTATTGTTGTAAAATATCTTTTACTATAAAGATATTATGAATTTTTATGTCCTTTGCCTTTGAATTGTGTATAATGTTTTTAAAAGTAAGTAAATATTTAATTTTAGGTAGTTGAATCTTTTCCCTGTGGTTTCCATATAGACTAACTAGGAAGCAAGAATGCCTTGATATCTTTCCCCCTCATTCAGTTCTTCACACAGCAGAGCGATCTCTTCCATACAGTGACACCTTGGCACAGCCCTGCCTGCGCCTGGCGTGGCATCCTCCTTACCGTGGCCCCCAGGCCGGCATCATCTGGCTTTGCCTGCTCTCCAGCCTCGCCTCTGGTCACTCACTCTCCAACACTGTGTTCCAGGCCCAGTGGCCCCTTTTCAACTTGTGGAACGTGCCACCCTCTTTCCTGCCCCCAGGATTCTGCAGATGGCTGTTCCTTTGCTCGGAACATGTGCTTGCACACGAAGACGCACACACACATGCAAATACACACACATACTTGTGCTCACACACATTTCTTGTGGCTGACTCTTCCTCATTCAATGAGGCGGTTCCTGAGAGAGGGCTCCAAAGCAGGCAGCTTGGGGTCACCTGGCTTCCCCGTTCACCAGGTCTGTGTCCTTGGACAAGTTACTTCTCTTCCTCACTTGTAGCACCTGTAACATCGGAATTGTCATCATCATCACACCATCTTAGAGTTGTTGGGAGGATTAAGTGGGTTAATTCATGCAAAGCTCTTAGAAAGCTACCCTGTGCACAGAAGTACGCATCAGTGGTTACCTGATAGCATGGTCGTCATCTTTCAGGTGTCAGCTTAAATTTCACCTCAGAGAAAGGTGATCCTGTCCAGCATTGGTCATTCCTTCCAGTATTCCCTGTCTCATAATTGTGGGTTTTTTCCTCTTTAAGCACTTATCAATAGGCAATTATTATTTTTTATTTCTTTTCTTTTTCCTGTTTCCTCCTCCAGCCTGTGACTCTGTAGGCACGGGGCTTGTGTCTGTGTTGTCCACATCTGGTTCTCTGCTGCTTAGCGTACAGTATTTGTAGAGTGAATGAATGAATAAATATCAACATCTCCAACCACAAGATTGCCTAGAAATTCCCCTATATTTTCTTTCTGTAGTTTTATGCTTTCGCTTCACATTTTAAAATATCTCATCTATATGAAACTTAGTTTGAAATATGATTTGAGATATGAATGAAAATTAACTTTTTCCCCAAATGAGTAGCCAATTGCAATTTTTGTGATTCTTTGAAAGAGAGCTCCAACCCAAATAACAGTCCTTCAGGACTCTGATGTTGTTTTGTTCCTTTTGTTTGTTTTTTCTCTCCTTGAGTAGGCCTTTTGCGAAAGGTAAATGCAGAAACTCCATCAACTTGAGCCAAATTCCTCCGGAGCGTGCTGGCCAGTACCAGGAAAGATGCTCCTGGGGTCACCTACCACAGCCTAGCTTCCAAGAGGAAGGAAGACGTAATGTGACCAACTTAGGCGTTTATTCCATTTGCTCAATATCTAATGCTACTAAACCTGCTAGATATTTCAGACCATCTTGTTTTAGATATTGCCTGCCATTTTTTAAAAACTGTTGAAACCTGGAAACTTCAACATTCCAACGACTAAATCACTTTTCCTCAACTGCCTCTTGCATCTAAATGAGGAACAGAAATGCTTTGGCAGACCATATATTCTAATTTTTGGTTTGGAAAAAAATGGTCACGATTGTTTTTCATATTTTAACTTTTAAAATGAAAATCAGTGACAAGAATAATATGTACCATGGTCACATACTCAAGCCATAAAATGCATTATATAGAAAAAAATTGCCTCTTGCATCCCACCTACTGGCTCACCCCTTAATATAACCACAGCTGAGTTTATTATATATCCTTCCAAACTTTGTTATGCTTAGGAAATATATTAGATCTTTACAAACACACACACACTCATATACTTGCATGGTTTTTCTGAACAATGTCCTAAACCCACTTTCTTATGCATATCCGTGGGCTTTAGAAACACTTGAAGCCTTTGTTACCTGGCTGGCAGCCTCTTAGACAAGTTCCTAATTGATATTTTCCCAGGGCTTTAAACAGCAAGCCCCGCTCAGTTTGTGCGAATCACTGGGTCTGATCTTCCAGAGGGCAGGGCCCATGCAGGAATGTGGTTTAATCTGATAACGATTCCTGTATCTCTACCGAGGAAGAGAAGAGACTGAAAAGGGAAGCTAGTGGACTGGGAAGGGAGAAAATTCTTCTTAGTTCATGAGGGGGAACTTTTAGTGAACTGTTTTCCCCGGGTTCTATAACAAGTAGTTTGATTTCTGGGGAAACGGGGTGGCAGATAGGGTGCTGTCAGCTTATCAGATTTTTCATGGCTTTATCTCTCATCATTCTCTCCTGCTTTTTTTTTTTTTTTTTTTTTTTCAGTCTATGAGAATAGAAGATAAATTCGGGGCAGAGCGGGCTGGAGAGTCCCCAGGCCGTGCCCTTCACACTGGCCTTAGAAAGTATGCAGTTGGCTGCCCCTGGTTCTGATCGATGGCACTGCAGTCCGGGGAACTGTAAGGGTTTCTGTAAGTGATGGGGGCTCTGGACCTATGCAGAATTGCACTTGTCAGAGTTTTTCACAGTGCCCACCTTATTACACTAGAGAGGCAAGTTTCATTGCTTAAGGGGACAATTTACGGCAATGGGCCTATCTCTTTCTTTTAGCTCTTTATGTTTTTCTGCCTCTTAATAAAATGTGAAGTCACAAAGCAATTAAATAGTAGTGTAGTTTTCAGGCAGGAGGTGGAGAAAGGCTAACCAGGGGAAAAGGCTAACATGATTGACAGAGGCTGGCTGGAGATTTACATTGAGAATAACTCGTTCTTCAAAACTTTCTTCATTTTCTTGTGGGAATTATGGGGTAAATCATACACCAGGAGGATGGATGATTAAAAATGTAGGAGTTATGATTTCTTTTTGACTTTGTAAGTCTCTAAATCCTCCACCTTAACAGAGAGTTCTGATGGGAACCAGCCCTGCCAAGGATTGAAGTGAAGCAGAAACACTTTAAAATCTTAGATTGTTAATAAGCTTGAGAGTATGTATATTTTTAAAATGTCTTAAGATCCAATGAAAGGGAGTAGATAATTCATGAGTGTTTTTTCCCCTTAAACTCAGATTCACAAGTGTAGATATTTTTGAATACTCAAAGATGTTGAATGGAGTTTCAACTATTAGTTTTGAGAATTTAAAAAATACTATTAGTAATTTTTAATAGTGACACCTAAAATGAGGAAAAATTTGAAAAAATTGAACATTAAAATCTGGAGAGTTAAGGTTCTCTGTCCCTCTTTTTTCCCTCTTCCTTTAATATATAAAATTAATTCTTTTGATTTAGCCACTTTGTATTGATGATGGCGTATTTATTCCAATCAAGAGCATTAAAAAATAAAGATATGTAAGCTCTGCATGTCATCCTATCTTATTACAGAATCCATTTGATTTTAAGAAATGTTGAAAAGCTACCTCTTGATTTGAAGTTGTCTTGTTTGTTTTGTAATAATCATGTTGAAATTGCCAAAACAAATAGATTAAATTAAAATGTGATTGTTGGAAACTGTTGAGAGAAAGATTAACTTAGAGTTAATTTACGTGACCCAGAAAGTAAGTGGCTAAAACGACAGTACTTTCTCTACTGTGAATTTCTATTGTCATCAGAGTACTCTGAAGGGGAGACTTGAAAGCCTTTGCAGGAGGAACCCTCCCCCTTCACCACCACAAAAAAGAACAAGAACCAAAGAATAAACCACAAAGCGATCCTCCTGCTGTTTAGGATGCGCTTCTGGATAGGTTACTTGTGAGAAGATTTGTGCTCAGAGAATAGGAGAAATGTTAATTTCTGGAACTTGGTGAGATGGTAACAAACAGCTTTCATACCAAATCAGTAAATCTTTTCCACGTCCCTCCCTAGGCCCTGTGTAGGAGCCATGGTTCAGTTTCCTCACCTGTGAAGGACGGTGAGGGACTTTGAGGGTCCGTGGCCGTAGGTTGTTGGGATGGACAGGAGACTGAAGGCAGCCAGGGCTGACCATCCTCGCACCCCTACTCTGGCTGTTTCTCAGGGGGTGGATCATTTTGCTGCCCCAGGGCCAGTGCTTATGGACAGTCCCAGGTTTGGGGTACGTTTCTTTTTCACCTGGTTCATTATCTAGAGTGTTCGATAGAGAGGCATCTGGATGCTGAAGATGCCCATCCACACTGATACCGCGCTCGTCTTACTGTTCTATGGTAAAGTTACTCAGTGGGGATCAGTATTTTGGTCTTAACTTAAAGAAATATGTTATTTCTTTTTAATTATATTTACCTTTACTGGGGTGAAATTCACATAACGTAAAAATGAACAATTCAGTGGCATTTAGTACATTCACAGTGTTGTTCAGCTGCCGCCTCTATCTAGTTCCAAAATATTTCCATTACCCCAAAAGAAAACTCCATACCTGGTAAGGAGTTAACTCCTCTTTCCTCTTCCCTCAGCCCCTGGCAGCCACTAATCTGCTTTCTGTCTCAGTGAATTTACCAATTCTGGATATCTCATAGAAGTAGACTCATATGATATGTGACCTTTTGTGTCTGGCTTCTTTCACTTCGCATGTTTTCAAGGTTCATCCATGTTGTAGCGTGTATTAGCCGTTTTGCTGAGTAATATTCTATTGTATGGATATGCTATAATTTGTTCATTCATCTATTGATGGACATTTGGGTTTTTTCCACCTTTGATTATTGTGAATAATGCTGATATTGTGAATAATGATGATATTCATCCTTCCATATATTTTCTGTGCATATATATACAAATACGCTTAGTTCCTTTGAATAGACTAATGTACTTTGTCTACATTTTATTTGTTTTTACTTAATTATAGGTTATGACTATCTTTCTATTTCAGTACATCTGGATTTACCTTTTTCCTCTTAAATGCTGTAGACTACCCTATTGTATAGATCTACGATACTTTAAGGGTTTTCTTTTAATCAGCATTTAGTGTGTCTTCAGCTTTTTTCTATTGTCAACAATGCAACAATTAACAATCGTGTACCCATATCAGTGCATGCTTGTGTATGTCTTTAAGGTAATTCCCTATGAGGAGAATTGCTGAGGCAAAAAATATGCACATACTGCCTTTTGACGGACTGTAAGAGATCTCGTTTCGTTTTTGTTTTTAATTGCTTATTTATTATGGTCACAGAGGCTACCCACTGTTATCTAAGAACATCACAGTGACTAATAAATGCTTGGGAAAAAAGCAGAAGAGAAGGATGTGTCTAACCCTTTTTATTCCCATACAACGTAGTGACATATAATAATCTAAATAGAATGTAAATAGTTAAATCCTTTTGGGCACGTTTATGAGCTATGTAAACAAGGCGTTTTAACTTTATTTTGTTGGATGAGGAAGCAACTAGTAGCGCATATGCGCCTTTTGGGCTTTTCTGTCTCTTGTCTTCTGTACACCCCACCCCACTGCTAACATATCTTTCATTAGCCCCCACCCATTGCTGGCAGTCATCCTTAAATAGCTTTGGATTTTATGCCAAAAGATCTTTTGCTTGTTGACAGAGTCTGTGAACACCCAGTGTTCTGTTCTTTGGCACCATCGGAGAAAGACCAGTTTGGGAATTTACTAACACGTTCAAAGCGAAGGACTTTGTTTTGTTCAGGACTAGCTGAAAACTTTAGCTCCACTCCAGAAGTCGGACCGTATTCAGTTTTTGAGACAATCAGTGTGATGTTCTGTGCGTCTGAGTCTCACGTCTCACACCCTCCTATTGCTTTTCCATGGTTAACCAAGTAAAGCAGAGGAAGATGCTTTTGTGAAATGCCCAAAGAAAAGAAAGCCAGATGGAAGTGAAGATTATGGATAACCACAGTTGCTTTCCTCTTCCATCAGTTTTTATTTTGAAATAGTTTTAGACCTAGAAGTTGCACAGGTAGTAGAGAGTTCACATAGACTCTTCAGCCAGCTTCCTCCAGCGTTAGCATCTTACATAGCCATAGTGTAATGATCAGAATCAGGAGATTTAAATTGGTAGGATACGTTTAGCTAAACTACAGACCTTATTAGCCTTCCATCTGGTTTTCCACTAATGTCGTTTTTCTGTTCCAGGATCCAGCCCAGGATCCACATTGCATTTAGTTGTTGTGTTTCCTAAGACTCCTAGAGTTCCTCAGTCTTTCCTTGTCTTTCATGATCTTGATACTTTTGAACAGTGCTGGGCAGTTATTTTGGTGAATAGTTCTGAATTTGGGGTTTTCTAATGATTACTTTGAGTTTATGCATTTTGGGGAAGAATACCACAAAAGTGATGATGTATCCTTTTCACTGAGTGGTTTACTTGATGTCAGTTTCTCTTATTACTGGTAATGCTGACCTTAATCACTTGATTCAGGTAGTATCTCCTGGGTTTCTCCACTATAAAGTGACTTGTTCCCTTTGGATTAATAAATATCTTGGGGGGAAATACTTTGGGACTATACAAATATCCTGTTTCTTCTCAAGCTTTCCCCGACTGATTTTAGCATCCATTGGCAGATCTTGCCTACAATGATTATTATTATACTATTTGCCTAATAGTGATCTTATATCTCCCTCCATTCCTTGTACATTTACTTATTTATTGAGATTCTTCTGTAAAGAAGAGCTGTCTTTTCGTTCATATGTATATATATCAGGATGGACTCATGGATAGTTATTTTATTCTATGGGTTCTGATCCTAAACTTTCATTATTTTATTTTCTCGCTCAAATTGTTCCAACTTAGGCTATTGGGAGTGCCTTCAGATTGACCTCAATATCCTTTTGGAGTGCTCCCATCCCTTCGCAAGTGCTTTCTTACTTAGTGGTACCCCAAGATGTTCCAGGCTCGTTTTGTATTTTCCTTGCCCTAGCCCTGGAATCAATTGCTTCTTCAAGAAGCCTGGGTCCTTTTACTGGAGAATGGTGTTAGAAACCAATATCTGTGTATTAGGTATGTATATTGCAGCTGAGTTGTCAATGCTTCTATCTTCTCTCAGTTTTAAAGTGAGCTCTTCCCTGTGGACATGGGTGTAGCAGGCCTGAAACTTGCTCGTAACACTGCTAGGTGGTAAATCATTTTGATGTAAAATCGTTTTGATCAGGCCAATCAATGATGGGTTGTTAAAAATCAGTGCACATATAGAGAGGCTTGTAGACAAATAAGTATTTTGACTGTAAATGGAATGGGTTAAATTTTTGTGAAAAAGTGCTTTTATTAGTGAAAGGCTAATGTTAGCAATCAGACATCTCTAACATTTTTGAAATAACCTTTCAGGGGTTTTTGACTCATTTTTAGTCCATTCTATATTTTAAGGTAATAACTTTTGGTCCTCTTAGTTACAGAAGGTAAATCTACCTGATGTATTCCTATTAGAGTGTTTTACTCAATGTCTAAATACAGATTGATCATCCTATCATAAAATAATTTTATTTTTGCATAGGTTATTATGTGGCACAAAACTTTTAATAAATTATTTATGGCCTTATAATTTTATTTATGAAGTCTTATAGTCAGAGGACATTGATAAAATATTTTTATTAATTATAAGCATTGAGAGCCTCTATTCCTGGCAATCCAGTTAATTTCTTTTGACTGCTGCTTTTAATTCTTGTAAAGTGGATCTTACCTTAGGAGATTCCAGCGTGAGGGCCTTTTTCCTCTGTAATTTTTCATATTTCTCTTATTATATCTGAACTCTTGGCTAGCAGTTTCCATGAGAATTAAGCATGCAGTCAAGGCATGTTTCACGTGTGACGGGTAGGATTATAATAGTTACAAAGCGTATTTATCCTCAGTGATAGTGATCTTCCTAAGCATTTTGGTCTATTTCAAAATTCATTTTGGGGTCTTAACACCTGTTTCTCATATGTGGAGAAAAAGTCTCATTCCTCCTTCAAAATAGAGATGGAAAAGCAAGTTTATATCAGAATTCAAAAGATGAATCTTTTTCAAGGACATTTTCCTCTTGACTTGGCATCTTGTAAGAAATTTCTGTGTTCTTCCTACTTGTGGTACGCTTTAATTTGGAAGTGGGGTTGGGTACAATATGGTGCAGACTCCAGCTGACAAATGAAGCCTGGTGTTGTAATGTTTTGAAAACACGGCTAGCTGACTCTGAACTCTAAATGCATAAGTTATCTCTGCAGCAGTGAGAGATCTTGAAGAGCTTGAAATAGCTTTGATAAGTAATCATTGTGTGATCACTCAGCCAGAAGAATTTACAAAGAGCAGTCTGTGTGTCTTGCATCCAATTTAAAGGTTAGTAGCCTAAGACTTGTTCCTGGTGCCTGTAACTCTAGTTACGTGGAGAGACACCACGTTAACATTTAGTATTTCTTTACTCTTAACAGTTTCTACATCAGTCATCATCTTCTTTACCTCTCTCTCGTTCTAGAACAGAGGAATATTATACTTATTATGTTATTAAGTATTAAAGTGTGTTCTATTATTAATTAAAAGAATAAATGCACTTGTTTAAATTTTTGTCTATTAAAAATTCCAAAATTGTTTTAACCTATCATGCTTGATATGTTTTTTCATTAATTATGGTTGAAGAGGCAGGGGAAATGGCAGTGGCCCCTGGTTTCAGCAGAAAGCCTTCTCATTCTATAGAATCTTAGCTTTGGGGTACCAGTTCATAGATACGTTAGTATCTAAGGTAAAAATTAGAGCTAATATTCAAAGCACCAAACAAGTATTGTTCTGATTATTCTGGTTCTTTATTCTATGTCTTTGCTGGAGACATGGTAAATAATGATGATGATGCTAATAATAACCGTTTATTGAATGGGCACTATGTGCCAGACATTGTGTTGGACATTTTGCAAATACTGTCTCAGTCGATCCTAGTGGAAACCTCCTGATTTTTCAGAAATGGAACCTAGTGCTTGGAAGGTTCAATGACTTATCCAGGATTGCGCAGCTAGTCAGCCAGAGATCTGTTTGGATTTTGTCTAACTTCAGTACTCATTCCACATAGTATACTGTGACTGTCCTCATGTCAGTAAAGGTGAGAATGCCTTTAGGATCGCCTTTCCCTCAAAGCATTTTAAAATTTTTTAAATCATTTTTTAATGTTAGTTTTTTGTTGTTGGTTTGTTTTTTTGAGGAAGACTGGCCCTGAGCTAACATCCATGCCCATCTTCCTCTACTTTATATGTGTGATGCCCGCCACAGCATGGCTTGACAAGCAGTGTGTAGGTCCGCACCCGGGATCCGAACCGGCGAATGCCGGCTGCCAAGCAGAGTGCATGAACTTAACCGCTGTGCCCCTGGGCTGGCCTCTTAATGTTAGTTTTTTTGGTTCAGCTGTTATCAGGCCTTTGGTTTCTAGACATGAAATACTACATATGGGGAAAGATCATTGCTCCCAGATGGTATAATCATGCCTTTTCTTGAAGCTGACTATGACTTCTCTCTTAGACTTTCTTGCTTTTCTGTGAGTGGAAACTTCAGGCTTTGGGCTGGTGGAGTATTATATTTAATGGCAGAGAGAATAAAGCACTAAACACAAAGTATGTACACCATAAACATGAGTCACTTGTAACTGCCTTGACCTTAGTGTGAATGCCCCTGGCTTCACCCTGTACCTGACGACATCATATGGACTCTGGGGTCAAGAAGCCTGGCAAAATGATGCAGTTGGGAACTTATATGGGATAAATAAAAAGCCCTAACTTCAATCCCTCTTCCATTTATCCTTTCTAAATCGCTAAGGTGTGAGCTTCTGATTATACTGGGCTCATGATGGGATCTTCCTTGGGAAGAAGGTAGTCTTGAGAAAAGAGAGAGGATGGATTTTCATCTAGTATATAATTAAAAACCTGCCTTACAGGTTCTGGTCAAGTGGGTCATAGGTGTTGGGCTTAAGATATAAAAGGGTTTTGCTACGATGGATGTTTTGGGGCTTAAAGGAGCTATCCGGCTTTTATAGTCTTCAAGTTCCCCTCTTAGGCTAAGGAACGAAATGGAGGAGATCATAAACACAGCAATCACAAATAACTTAAATACTAAAAGAAACTATTTGGCTGTTGGGTTTGAGTATAAAAAGATGATGTGACTTTCGTGTGAGTGATGCTTAGACCATGAGATGGAAAACTAATTGTCAGAGCAATTTATGTCTCTGAGGCTGATAACAGAACTACTCACTTACAACTAATCTCTCAGAGAGTTCTTGTCGTTATGCTAACAAACTTCGAAGAAAGGGCCATGTTAGTAAGAAGTAGTTAGTCCTGGTCTATTTTCTGTTGGTGATAGGAAGTATCTTTTTACCACTTTGTAATTTAAATCACACGTAAGGAAGTGACTAGAAAAGGAAATAGCAGGAAAAAGGTTGTTATAATCAGAAATACGCCATTTGCAGACTCTTAAAAATATCAGAGACTTGGCATAAGTAGAAGACATTGGAGTCTGCCCCCTGAAGTCAGATACTTCATGAGATGGGAGACCTCTTTTACTGTTAGAATTTCCTTGTTTTAGAACATTTGGGTTTGGTGACTCTGGTGCACTGGGAAATTGAGGTATTCCGGAAGGAGAGTGAATTCTGCCCTCCTTGCTGCATGCAGGTACCTTGAGGGGAAGGCCCCCCATAACTGTCAATCATGGAATGACAGGAACTGTTCTCTCTCTGCCTCTTTTGGTTCTCATCCTTTCCTCCTGAGTTGTTTGCATTCTTGGCTTGATGTAACACTTCTCCTCACCGGATCCATTGCTTTTAACAAAACCCAGGAGTACGGAGGTCAGCTTTGACGGTAAGCTTTTTCTATGACTTGGTTTGATGGCTTCAAATAGGGTGTGTTTCAAAGCAGGTGTGGAATAGCGAGTAGAGCTTCTCTAAGTCCATTTTTGACAATCTGGCCTTAACAATGTTACATTAAAGCACTTAAGAGGATTCTCAGCTATTGGTCACTGGGAACGCTTTTTGATGATTTCTGAGATAGTAGTGCTGTTCTGGCTCCATATTAAATGTAGGAGAATTTAAGATGAGTGTCATGTAATACAATGCATGTAAGCCAAAAAATGCTAATCAGTGTCCAGTTTATTTATTTAATTCCAAATTGCCTTGTATAGGTGCATCCAGAAATTTTTAAAAATTGACACCATGGTTCATATTTTGTTTGTATATTTTTTCCACATTGCATTATTTTATATGGATGTTTATGTAAATAGGCAGAAGTCATATAATGGTCACTTTTATTAGGAACATAATATCGTATTGTGTTGATATACCATGGTTCTTTCTAAACTGTCCCCCGATTTTGGATATTTAGTCTGTTTCTAGTTTTTCTCTATTATAAATACTAAGGGATATATAGAAAGTGCCATTCTTGCTATGGTAATTGTTAAGCATCTGCTGTTTATGTGCCATGCGTGACATCAGACACTGTGGTGGATGACACAAAGACGAATGAGACCAAAGTGCTGTAGGAGGTTGGAGGAATGATTCTGTGTAGTGTGATCCAGGAGGGCTCCGTGGAAGACTGCATTTGATTCTGGGTCTTTAAGAATGAGTAGTAGTAAGAACAGCAAATACGGGAAAATTGAACTCCAAGCGCTTTCAGAGTATTGTTCCTAGAGTATGTTAGGTCCATCTGCTAGAGTCTAAAATACATTTTACCAGAAAATATCCAGCTGTAAGAATGAGTCCCAAATATGTCTTGGAAAAAGTACAAGTGTGTGATAGAAATGTTGTCAGAGCTGCTATATATAGAAAGCATGTTACTAGAGGTTTAACTCCTATTTGCCAGTCATGTCTTGATCTTCCCTAACAGTGATGCTACACACCAGTCTTATGAGGAAGACTTAATATTTGATTTCCAAGGGATGAAAGGGAGGCATTGAAGTATGCCATTTTCCATAAAATACAGGAAGTCGTCAACATCATATGTACAGGCAAACTCTAGCTCGTTCAATTATTCATGCATGGATCAAGCATTTTGGGAGTGGTTATTATGTGCTAGATGGGCCAGTGCTGGAATAAAGAAATAGAAGACTCCATCCTCCAAAGAAACGAATGGAATAATTGAAGAAAGAACCAAAATGAACAACCACAACAATGAAAACTAAACCTCAATATTATGTTAGGCTCTTTGAAGTTATGCATAGGGTACTTCGTACAGGGCACTGGGAAAGGGTATCTAAAACTGTAGGGCGTGTCAGGGAAGGCTTCTTGGAGGAGGAAGTGCCAACACTGGGTCTTAAAAAGTGGGAGGAAATGGTAGTGAAGCCCTCCTGTCATCTGTGTGCATGTACATAGTTTCCTATCAACTCTTCCCTGTAGCTGCAGAGATGAGGAGAGACCAAATAAGAAATGTCTGTGGATACCAGGCCATAGAAAAATTCTGAGTTAAAAAAAAAATGAAGCGTGAGCATAGTTACCCAGGAAGTGAATGGGATGGTCCAGGCTAGCGATGTTGAGCATAGCGACAGGGGAAAGGAGGCGGTAGAGGAGGAGACCTCCCCGGTGGCCCACTCTCCCTTAGTGCTTTGGAATATGGGGAAATGAACAGCTTACTCTAGAGAGCCACTATGCCCAGAATGGTGTGCAAATGTTTTTTTTAAGTGGATGAATACCTGGTGAGAATTATTTTATTATGGGTTACGCCATGACCAGGACAGGAGAGAGAAATGGTAACGAGATTAACTTGTCTCCATACCCCAGATGGCATTTGGGGCGAGCAAGGTCTGTGCTGTGTTACGTGGCTCTGGGTCCTGGCTCCCTTCCCATTAGAGTGGGTGGTGGTTTAACAAGCTCTGCCGCACACTCAATTCTGCTGCTGGGTTTCACCATTCAGCCAATTTTATCAAATTAGTACGAGCATATTTTCCTCTTTAAAAGACCAGAGAGGGAGAAAAACCATGGAGCTTTGCCCTAGTATATGGTATTGAATTTTATATATAATATATATAACTTCAATATATACTATATATAAAAATTTAAAAATAAAAGATACAATATAACTCACTGCTTTCGTATGATCACTGCAGCTGAAAAGGAGGACCAGAATTACAGGGTCTTAAAGTTAGTTAATTCACTCAACAGATATATATTGAGCACCCCTGTGTGCCAGGCACCATTCTCATTATGCAGAAACAGAGAACAGAAACAGAGTCCCTGCTCCCATGGAATTGACATTCTAGTGGATTTTCATGAGATAAGACAGGCTACTGAGTGTAGTTGTTCACTCAGATTTTTATTTTAAGAGTTTTATACCCAAGGAAAACTTTAGGCTAAGACTTAAATTCCAATTTTATGAGTTTTCTTGGGTCATTCTTAAAAACTGGCTCTTAGACTGGTCATTAGTCGATGACACCCTCTTTGACCTTCCTGAACTCCTTTGCATGCTGCTCGGTCCTTCAGAATGGCACGATGGTTAAACTTGGCCTAGCATAATCCACTTGAAAACAGATGGTTAAGTCTGCTAAACATTAGCTCCATTGGGCCCTCTCCTGTGGGCTTGTCAGTTCTTGTGCAGATTCCTGCTTCCACCCAGTTCCAGGATCAGCTGCACATACCTGGCTCACTCCAATCCAGGAGGGCCAGCTTGTTTTCTTCACCTAGCCCAGAAGTGGAGTTCTAGACAAATTTCCTTCCAGGGCTATAAGAACCTCTGAAGTTTCTCCTCTGTTTCCTTGTTCTCCTGACTTTCGTGCTGGGAGGGAATATCATGGTAGGGTGGAGGATTTTTAGGCAAAGAAAAAAACACTGAAATGGACGTGGTGTTGAAATTAGGCTGATCTCTAGGAACACCACAGCAACACTCTTTCCTGTTTTTGCCACACTTACCTGGTCATCTGTAGTGAAACATTTGTTTTTCCTTTTAAGAATCTGTGCGTGTGTAATTTATCCAACACCATGGAATCTTTGAAGGAAAGAGTGTAAAACTTTCAGAATTGTAACAATAATGGCTTCATTTGATGTGTATCACATTCTACATGACAAGAGACCAGTTCTCCTTTATTAATATTTGTTTACAGTCATGCACTGCATAACGATGTTTTGGTTAATGATGGACTACATATACAATGGCGCTCCTGTAAGATTAGTACCATGTAACCTAGGTGTCTAATAGGCTATACCATCTATGTTGTGTAGGTATATTCTATGATGTTCGCACAATGACAAAATCACCTAATGATGCATTTCTGAGAACATAGCCATGTTGTTAAGTGACACGTGATGGTAATTCTCTTTCAGACCTAAAAGAAATATTTTGGCTTTTAAAAAATCTCTACTGGGGGGCCGACCCCATGGCTGAGTGGTTAAGTTCATGCGCTCCGCTTCAGTGGCCCAGGGTGTCGCGGGTTTGGATCCCGGGCGCAGACATGGCACCGCTCATCAAGCCATGCTGAGGCAGTATCCCACGTAGCAGAGCCAGATGGACCTACAACTGAAAAATACAACTATGTACTGGGGGGCTTTGGGGAGAAGAAAAAAAGAACATTGACAACAGATGTTAGCTCAGGTGGCAATCTTAAAAAAAAAAAAGTCTCTACTGGGGCCAGCCCAATGGTGTAGTGGTTAAGTTCGTGTACTCCACTTCAGCGGCTCAGGGTTCACAGGTTCAGATCATGGGCAGGGTCAAGCCATGCTGTGGTGGCATCCCACATAAAATAGAGGAAGATTGGCACAGATGTTGGCTCTGCGGCAATCTTTCTCTAGCAAAAAGAGGAAGATTGGCAACAGATGTTAGCTGAGGGCCAGTGTTCCTCACACACAAAAAAATCTTTACTGACCAGTGTTATATACAGAAAAATGTCGTTGTTGTAGAGCATACAACATGAAGGTGATTCACTTGAGGGCATTCACCGTGGGCACTGTCGAGAGTTGAAGTTTACGAGTGTGGGCTGTTTCTGCAGTCTCGACTTTAGGAATAGTGCACTCATCACCAGGCTGATTGCCCTCAAGCCAGGGGGATAAACAGCCTTGACAAATTGTTCCCAAAAGGTTGTCAGTTTTTAGGGTGTAGCCATTGAACCACACCTGAGAAGCTACCTAGATGAAGCCAACTCACAAAGTTACGAAAGAGCCTTCACCTCAGTTGATGATCCAGATCGTCTCCAAGGAAGGTGAACTAAGCCAGTGTTAAGACTGAGGGGGATAATGCAGTGGTGATAGTGCATAATGGATGCATTCATACACGTAGCTTCAACACAGCATTCTCTTGGATGGGAGCATGGGAAATAACACATGAGCATGTACTCACGCCTCTTGTTGGCTTTCTGGGTCACTGCTGACCTCCTCCTGTCCTGTCCTTCCTCGCCCAGCCACCCATTGGGACGTGAACCTTTGTCAGATCATTGAAAGTCTTTATGTTCTGAGAAGCCAAAGGGAAGAAAACTTGACCCCTAACCCTTCAGAACATTGGTTGAAACAATAAAAAATAATAATAGTAAGATTGTCCACATATATAGCAGTTGGCTTTGACTGGAATAAATTTACTGGGTTATGAAACTGATAATTGTAGTGGGGTCACTATGATGCCACTACAGTATTTTAGTTTAGAAAGTACTTTGATAAGTTTATGGCCTAGAAGTTAAATGGGTTTGTTTGTAAATTCTTGGAGAATTCCTTAAACTTCTGATTGCTACCTCAAGTGTATTTTAAATAGATTCAGTAGACATTGACCCTGCTACTGTATTTTACCTTTTAGCCCATTGGTGCTTCTTTCGTTTCCTTTAGTGGACTTCAATAAATTTAGGAAAGCTTATAAATTCCAATAAAGGAATATCTCCTAAATAAAGGAGAGGAGGGTCACTAGCTTAGTTTACATATAAATTCTGTCACTCTAATATAACACGTGTTTTCATCTTTCTTATATATATTTTAGTTTACATTTTATTTATGTGGTGTATTTGGAATACTGCTTTTACTTAAGATGCCGTGGTTTTCCACTCATTTACAAAGCCTTTACAATAAAAGTTATAAATAATATTCACTTGCCTTAATGTACCATAATCTATAAGCCATCTTTCTAATGTTAAAAATTTAGATTGTGTCTAATTCTTTGCTACTTTAGACATCATTGCAGTGACATCTTTAAGCCACGATAAGTTGTTTCTTTGGGATAAATGCACAGGAATCACTGGGTCAAAGGTATGGACATATTTTGATTTGGTTGAAGAGTTTACATTTATGAAAGACTCTTTCTAGATTATAAGAGTAATACATGATCATCCTAATAAATTAGAATGCTATAGAAGTATATAAAATAAAAATAAAAATTCTACATGGCACCTGGACCTCAATGCCACTCTCCAAAGTGAGCCATGATGAGCCCTTAAGCAAAGATTCTGTAGGGTAAGAAAAGGTGGTTCTGAGGAGTGGAATGCTATGAAAGTGGTGATGGGGTACTGTGTACTTATAAAATAAAGTACTGGTTTATTTGTATGATTTAAAAAATAGAATCTTGAGGCCGGCCCTGTGGCGTGGTGGTGAAGTTCAGTGTGCTCTGCTTCAGTGGCCTGGGTTTGCCAGTTCAGATCCCAGGCACAGACCTACACCACTCCTCAGCCATGCTGTGACAGCATCCCACATGTAAAGTGGAGGAAGATTGGCACAGATATTAGCTCAGAGCTAATCTTCTTCAGCAAAAAAAAAAAAACAACAACAAAAAAAAAAGAATCAAGCAGTTCCCCCTTTGGACAAGATGTAAAGGTATCCAGTGTTGGTTTTCTATAGCAGCTGGTTTGACAAAGTGCAGTCTCCTGTATAGGTAACCTTAAGCGATGTCCATGCCCTCTTGACTCCGATTAGGAGATGGCTGCAGCTAGCAGGCCCCAGCTTTCTTGGGTTTAAGGGTCATTGAAGAATCCTTGTAGATAAGAGAGGAATTGTATATTCCAGGCCCCGGAGTGATGACTAGACTGGGAAAGCTGGGAGGGTCAGTGGAGACAGTACAAGTGTGCTAAGAGGAGAACCCACTCCTGGCTGCACGTCTGTGACCTGAGTCCCTGTTTGATGTCATCTTTTAAACCCATAGGCAGAAATCAAGCTTGTGGTCTTTCCCATTTTTCTGGGACTTGTGGCTGAGCAAAGGGAAAGAAACCAATATATAAGACTGCTCTTTTCAAAGTGTTAATTTCTTCCATGAGCCCCTAGAAGAATAACACAACAATGTTCTCCCATTTGGTTGTTTTATTAAATTGTTTTGAATTATTTGTCTCTGAAAAGAGGCGTCTTCTGTGTCCTGTATGTGCTCACTTACTTTGCTCCTCTGGCCTGATTATAATTAGTTTACCTTATCACTCTGCCCGCCAGCCCTGTCTCCATCTCCACAGCTGGAGGGGAGGTTGGCCTGACATGCATGGTGGTTTTTGTCCTTTAGAGATGTTAGCTGTCAGTCCCAGAGTTCCATTAGCTAGAATTGGGCCCAGTCCACAGCTTTTACCTGTAAAAACAACAGGCAAACTAAGGAATCTTTTAGTAAGTCAGATAATTGTCATGAACCAAGAGTCCTGCTTACTGGACCGGGTTTTTCCCTGACTCTGTACCTTAGTTTCCAGTTTGTAAAATTGGGTGGCTAGACTTATATCCAGAATTCTCTCTAGGACATAAATGGGAAGAGGTGGAGGCCTTAAGTATGACCAAAGTTGGGATAAAAACCCTAAGACCCATGTCCTCTGTCTGTCATGCTTTTCAGACATGTCTTCATACTTGCTTCTTGCACAGAAGCTGAATTCCCAACAAAGATGCCACTGGGGAAGTTACGCTTCACTTCACTTTTTAATAAATAGATTGTCTATCTTATTAGATTGGAGTGTGTCTAAAATTTCGGACCTCAGATACTATTTCTCCAACCTTCACGTGATTCCATTGTTCAAGTCCCCAGGCATGGTTGACGGTTTCTCCTCCTAGTAATATTTGTTATCTTCATCACCTGGCCCATCTAACTTGTGTGTGCACACGCCTGTACGTATACAAATATGTTTTAAAATGAAATCTTCTTTCATTTGCATAATGAACACACATCTTACCTAAAATACCTCCCACACCAACCCACCCACACTTCCTACACTCTGCTTTGCTAATAGGAAATTATTTGTTGTTTTGTGCTTTTGGCAGTTCTGGAGAATATACAGAGCCAAGTGGTGTGACTCTGGGGTGTAGGATGGAGAACGTCCTTTTTACAATCTGCATTTTTTAATAGCCAGTTCTTAGAGATAAGAGAGGGGATTTCACTACGAAGTCTGAGATGTCTCAGTGATGAACTCTCAGTGGCGTCATCATCTCAACAGCGCTGACTGAATGCAGTTCAGCAGTGTGTAGGCAGGACTTACTACATGAGCATCGTGTGTGCTAAAGTGGTGATAAGGTATCCAGCATTGTCCTACGTGTTTCTTGAGGGAGAAAGGAGAGCCTTCAGGATTTCAGTGTTGTTGTTTTCATGCCCGTTGCTGTAACAGTTTATATTCTGCCTTTGAACAAGCCTATATTTAAAAAAAGTTTATATAAAAAATATAATTTGGATACATGAATCACTTGTCTAGAAATGGGACAAAGTGCAAAAACAATGAGACACAGTGGTTTTGTGGGATGAGAAATGAAACAGTCCCTTTGGTTGAAGAAGCTGCAGGCATTTGACGAGACATCTTAGGAGGCCGTACAGGAATGTGAAGAAGATAGCAATTATAAGTGAGTAATATCTTTCATGGAGGCACTGATTTCAACCCCAGTTTAGCCTGTTAGCAGTTCTGCTAATGAGGAGTTAACAAGTGGAAAGGGAACCGTAAGAGCCACATAAGGCAGGAATCGCCATGGCCTATGAATTTGCCTTTCACATACTTAAAGTTACATGATCGGGGGCCCAGCGGGAGCATCATACATACAGGAAATAGCAGTAATGGTTTTTGTCTATATGTACCCAATCTTGTTTCGGGAAAAAAATCTATGGGGGCTTAAAAGGGTATGCAAAATAAAATTAGAAATCAGTGGGTGAGGATACTGGGACAGAGAGAAATAGCAAGAAGAGGAAATAAGAAGTGAGTAGCATGTATTGTGTTAGGGCTCATAAATACATTGGAAATAGGCCACTGATTTGGCTCCATGCTCTCTAGCAGCCAAGACAAAGAGGGGATCGTGACCAGAGACAGAGGGCACAGGGGCGTTAAGATTCAATAAGCTGATTACTCAGGAAGAGCACAAGCAGTCACCACGCAGGGGACAAGTGGGCCATGTCACCAACAACACACTGATAGTAAGTGTAGCTAACAGTCACTGCTGGGGAGAGCAGAGCTTGACGCTTGATGGGAAGGTAGAATTTGCTTGTCTGCCCCTATCGAGTTCATTTTTAAAGTTTTATTAATTACAAAGGAGATTAATACGTAGACCACAAACTTTCTCTTAGTAACTTTTTTCCTCTTCTCAATATATAAAATAAGTAATCCTTCAAATGAGATTAAAAAAGGAGACCTTGTACTTCCTGAACTCCAGCTTAGATTTTTGACTTTCTGGTGTAAAAAGGACTGTATTCACTAGATGGCAGTATCAGCAGCCTTTTGGGAAGTTAAATCTGATCATGAATCTCTTAAGGACTGAAAATGTAGCAGAGTAAGAAAACCATTTGTTTGAGCGTACAGGATCTCATTTCTACACCCTGCATGAAAGAATTTTTCCATTTCCTCCACCTCCTCCTCCTTCGGGGCCAGAGAGAAGGCGCTATATATAGTAGCTGCAAGCATGTCTGGGTAACTGGAGGGGCACTTTCCCAAGGAGCAAATCTCCCAGGAGTGTGCTCACATGTCACAGGAGTTACACTAGTTCTGGAGCCAGCTGTGGGGTGATGGTGTATTGATAAGGTGCGAAGGTGTGTTTAACAAGTATGGATAATATTTAGACTCTCAGCGTTTACTCGTTTGTCATTTCTAGCATCAAGGCAATCTGACCTCTCAAGAAATGAAGTGATTTTTTTCTAGTTATGTAACACTCTTTTGCACATTTCCATCTTTGAGAAGAAATTACATGCTTTTTCATAGTTTTGTTTTTTAATGAAAAAGATTTATTTGAAAATCATAATGGTATAAAATTAATAGTATTTGGTTGAATTTTAGGATTTTTATAGTGTATCTTGGGTAGCATGTGAGGAGTCTTAGAGAAGTTGATCTTTGTCCTATTCCTCTTGGCAGTTTCCTAACAGCAGTGCTGCTGGTGTTCTGAGTCGGGCACGTCTCCATTGTGTGGGACCATCCCCTGTGCTGCAGGGTATTCTCCATCCCCGGCTCTTGTCCACTTCTAAATGCCAGAAGTGCCCCTCGGTCATTGCGAATGCCTGGTCACACACAAAAATCTTTGTGTCTCCTTGGAGGGGTGAAGTTGGGAGGTGGTACTGCCCAGGTTTGAGAACTGCTGGACTAGAGATTTTAGCATAAGTAATGGGGCTTGTGGAATTTAGTGGGCATAATCTTTTAAAGAAATGTGCATTAATAACTTTATATTTTAAAAAATCGAGGCTAGCCTGGTGATATAGTGGTTAAGTTTGCCCACTCTACTTCAGTGGCCCAGGGTTTGTGGGTTCAGATCCTGGGCGTGGACCTACATGCCACTCATCAAGCCATGCTGTGGGAGTGTCCCACATACAAAATAGAGGAAGATTGGCACAGATGTTAGCTCAGGGCCAATCTTCCTCACCAAAAAAAGAAGAAGAAAGAATCACAACCACAATCCCGTCTTCTTAAACTTCTACTCATTTGCATTTATTTATGGGTTGTGATTCTGATTAATTCTACATAAACACAATTTTTACATAGTACAAAGTTGTACATCTGTAATTTTACAATATACTTTTTATATAACATTATTATGTGCTTTTCTTGTATTCCTGTTGTCTTTCCATGTAACCTACATATCATGTCAAGATAGTGCATTCTCCTCGACCCTTCTTTCCCCTCCCTTTTTAAAGTTACAACTACTTATTTTTTCTCATGTGCATTTTAGTATAATTTTCTTGAGATCTATAAAGCATCTTTTTTTGCATTGTAATCGAAACTGTTAATATACAGATAACTTAGGGATGAATTATATTCTTTGAGATTTTAGTCCATCTGGCATGTTCTTCCTTTTTTCCTAGACTTCCCATTTTTCCTCCCATAAAAGTTTAATTGGGTGGGAGGAAGCCTTGCCCATGTGTCTGACCCTTTCTCATCCCACCTGCCTTTGAGTGATGGTTTGCATACCCACATGCTGATCATTTCTAAGTCGTGCTGGTTGAGAAGAGGAGGGGTAATCTTGTTTCCTTTCTCTTTTTCTTTTCTCATCAACTAGACTAAAAGAGCCACTTGGCCTTAAGGCCTAGACCTTAGGATTCCTGTTTGTTCTCATGGTACCTGGTGTAGGGCCAGTCCATCATATATCCTCTAGACAAAGCCTTCATTAATTGGGATTTTCCCAACTTGCTTTATCTGGTTGGTCTTTGCATTGGTGCAGTTAACACGAGCTTCTGGATATAGGTTGGGTCACCATGAAATATGTCTAAGACATTAGGAGCAAATTTTATATCTTCCCTTTGATGTCTAAAGACAGAAGGGAGTGTAGAGAGGATCCCAAGTGGCACCTGACCTAACAAAAGATCCATGAGAAATGAAAGAGATAAGATGGAAAACCACCGCTGAATCCAGGTGTAAGAATGCTGGCCTGCTTCTGATCCTCGCTATGTCAAGGTCCAAAGGCAACGCCAGGTGATAACATGTCCTGCACCTGAGTTGATGCTATTTGCCTGCCCACACAAGCCTCTTCAGGCACAGATTCTCTCCTGTGTAGGAGCAGCAGGACCTCTTCTGCAACCATCATACCAATGTTACCTCGCCACCCAGCATCAGCCTAGCTCCACACCCTGACTGAAGCTCAACAAAGAGATGCTGTTCAGTGCTAAAGGATTCAGTCATCAAGATGGAATTTTAGGGTTTAGGTAATCTTGGGGACTTGTTTGGGTTACTAGGCTTTTATCTTTGATCTGATCCCTAGAACTATCTTATAATAGGGTATATCCGTGGGGACTAAAGTGAAGCCATTTGGGCTATTATTTCAGTGACTCCTAGGAGCTAGTTGATATTCTGTCTGTTCATGTCTGGAGCAAGTGGATTAGAGATTGTGCATCTTGTGCTGATTGTTACAGTAGATAACATTGAATGCTGATTAAATTGCTATCAGATTGCATAACCCAGATTTTTATTTTAATTTATAAAAGCTTTATTTTGTTTGCCACTTCTCCAAGCTGTCATTTAACCTACAAGCTGCTTGTCTCCACACCTTGTAAAGAAATATTTAATTTGTATTCAATTGATTGATACCTACCAAAGTTCACCATTGAATTTCTGAATACTTCCTGTCATCCATTTATCCACCCAGCCGTCCATCTAAGCTCTATGAAGTGCCCTCTGTAAGGCACTCAATATCAACCAAGATAGTCATTATTCTATGTGACCCAAAATCTCACTGGTTTTCACAACAGAGATTGATTTCTCAATTGTCCTGCATGTCCCTTGTGGGTCAGCTGTAGCTCTGCTCTGTGTTGGGCTCAATCTAATAGATGGAGCAGCATCTGTCTGCATCATTGCTCCTCTTCAGAGCAGAGGAGGAAAAGAGAGCAAGGTGAAGTTCCATGCTAGCTCTTCCAGCTCCCTGCTGAAGTGGCACGTGGTCCTTGCCCAAAGCACATCACGTGGCCACACTTGAGTTCAACAGGGTGGGGATATGTACTTCCCCCTGGGGAAGGGGCAGGACATTTTGGTGAATAGTAATGTAATCTACCACATGTCTAAAAATGTCATTCCTACCCTAGAAGATCTTCATATTCTGATAGATTTGTGTTTGTTTGATTTTTGAAAATATAGTACGTACCATAAGGGAATGGCGGCTCACTTATGTTGACTTTTTTTTTTCTTATTGCAAGGAATCTACTATTACATCTAATAAAGTATAGTACAGAGTTTATGATATATTTGAGCTATCTTTAAAGTTATTTTCCTGTGGCTTAATTTATCAATTATCAGTGGCTTAATTTAACAGTTTATATTCTACAACTGTCACTTTTTGACTTTGCTGTTAAATATTTATTTTTCAAAACCAGACGTGTCTTTTGTCTTCAAAAGGTAAATGGAATCAGTTGTGGGGGAGGATTGGAGAGAAGGGATGAGAGGTGGCAAATGTTATTTCCTCATTAATTTTCTCAAAAAGGTCAGCACTTGCTCACATGGGTGCATCTGTTTAGTCTGAGAAGTTACTTTTTCTCTTGGCCGGAAGCCAGCCTGGCAGGAAGAGCCCAGTGTCACCTTTATAGCCACTCCCTGGCGATAGGGAGCCAGCTTCTCTTCTTTCATCTGGCTGTGGGGGAGGCATGAGCAGAATGGGCTGGGAGGAAAAATTGCCTCCCCGGCTGAATTTTTCCCACCATCAACTTAGGCAGATAAGCTGACGCTCTGCACCTATCTTTTTTGGCAGAAACTCAGATCAGCAGGCCAGTTCCTGACACATACCTCTACGCACATTGAATTGCTTGTTCTGTTTTCCTCTTTCCTCCTCAGGTTTCTCTCAGGAGTAGGCCCCACTTAAGGCTTATCACTTTTGTCAAAAAGAAAACACGTATTTATAGAATGGAATAACTTACGGAAAGAGGGTGTGGGCAGAGTGGAGGAAGAAATGAATCCTGGCTGTTGTCAGTCAACCGTATTTATGGAACCACCCTCCGGATGCCAAGCTTACTGTGGGCAGTTATCAAAGAAGTAAGCTGTGCCCACCTGCTCCTGTTACCCACCCTGCACACAAGACATCATCTGAAGTTTATTTGTGCTGGTACTACCTTTGGCATTCAGCATCCTTTGGATAAAGAGTAATATTCCTGCAAATAAAATAGACAGGTCTAGACCCCATGTGGTGTGAAACTGTGGCATTCCTTGAGAAAGGTAGTATGTTCTCAGTTTCAGATCACATTTTTAATGCGGGAAACAGATATTGTCTCATTGTCAAAATATTTATCAGGACATAATTCTTTTTAAGCAAAGACTGCAGTTTTTAAAAAACAGGTTCACTCCTAGATACCCAATTCGCTGCTTCACACACATAATCGACATCCATGAAATAATTTTTTAAATGATGATGAATGATAAAGCTTGCTCATTTTTAAAAAAATCTCTGACCGCAATACTCAGATTTGTCATCGGGGAAGAGATGCTTTGATTCTGTAGGAAAGCTTGTGCACACTGGGTGGGGAGGCAGCCTTTTTGCTTCTGGCTCCTAACATCTCAGGTCCACCTTGAGGCAAAATTGGCTCCAGCTTATTATCCCTCATGCAATGCTGCTTCTAGTCGTTTGAACAAATTTACCTGCCACCTTAAAACAGAGAATCAACTTGTTGGAGAAGTGAAGTAGGGAATTCATGACCAAACTTCACTTATTTGGCTACCTTGTGAATGAAGAAAGTGTTTTTAAATGTGGACTTAACATTTTCTGAACTCACGTTCACCCTCTGGTACTGAAAATCCACAGCAGTCTTAGGAGAAAAAATGATCATAACTAAGAGCAACCCTTTCTTTTTAAAGAAATGCTTACCCAGATCAGTTAAAAGTCCCTTGGTAGAGCTGAGTCTTCATTTCTTTTCCAGAGTTGAAACTTGTCTCAAAGGAGTAGGGGAGGTTTACAGGCTTGGCGACGGGGGTCTTGTTCATGCCCAAGCGTAGTTTTTATAAATGTTATTTTTCAAGCTATACAGTACTTAGGGGCATCGCGGTGCTGATCTAATTTATCTGGTTCAGTGAAGGTGGGGCAGGAGCAGAGGAGGAAGGATGAAATCAAACTGCGGCATCAGCGCTGAGCTGGTGTTCTAGCAACTTCTTCCTTCGGGACAGATGCTACACATAATTGACTCTTTGCATATCATCAGATTTGGGTTGGCCTCATTGCTTTAAACTTTGAAAATGTTTAAGTATTTACACAAAGAAGACCTGACGATAGTTCTGAATAGCTAAATCTGCCATTCCTTTAGAACTGAAAGAGCTACCATATAATCATAAGAGCTCTCCAGCATTCAGCTCGGGTCGGAGTGGACAAAGATCTTTGATGATCCACAAGGGGTTTTTGCCTTCAATTTGTGGGGTGCATACAGACGACAGAAGGCAGATTTCCTCAAGTCATCATTATTGTAATTTTCAGGGGTTTTATATACAATATATTCCCATATTAAAATATTAAAATATTAGTAATTTGGTATAACTTTAAAATACTTTAAACAGACTCTTCCTCAGGTGAGATTGTTTTCCGAAGTGTGTTTAGCTGGTTTAAAGTCTTACGTTACGTTCTCAGTAGTCTAGTTCAGGTCTAGGCAGGCCAGAAGACGATGTTCACGCACAGGTCTCTTCTGAGCTGCTCCTACTCCCTATTACTCAGTGTCCTTAACCACATCCCATTCGTTTCGTACCCTTTCTTGGAATGTGACATTAACTCTTGAACAACCCATCACCTAAAACCTGATTTCTTGGGCCAAGGTGAGCAACAGGTAATTCTTTACAAGAAAAGCAAAAAAGAAAAATAAATAAATACTACGATAGAGTAGAATTCATAGTATAAAGTTTTGTGGTTTTTTCCTGCTTTTTCTCCCCAAATCACCCCAGTACATAGTTTTATATTTTAGTTGTGGGTCCTTCTGGTTGTGGCATGTGGGATGCCGCCTCAGCATGGCCTGATGAGCAGTGCCATGTCCGCACCCAGGATCCAAACGGGTGAAACCCTGGGCTGACAAAGCAGAGCGCGTGAACTTAACCACTCGGCCATGGGGCCGACCCCTCACAATATAAAGTTGGAAGGAATAAAAAGTGGCTTTTCTTTTTTCAGTGACTGCAGTCCTGTTAACAGTTTTACTCTTGACTTAAATATAGGGCATGAGTTTGCTAATTGATTTGATCAAATTCTAGATTAGAAATCAGTCATCATATGATTTACCAGAGTTAAGCCTCTTGGGTTAAATTCTCTAATTTGTTTTCTCCCATCTCGTTTATCTAAATCTTCGTTTAAGGGCTGACCTGCCCAAATGCTTTTAGAATGCTCAATGCCAGAAAGCTCAGGTATTTTATTCAGTCTCTCCTCAGTTTTCAGGCTCCTCACCCGAAGTCCGGCTGACCCTTTGGGGAACATAACGTATTTAGCTAAGAATTTTACTTTTGAGCCTCCTCTGATAAGGGTAACTGAACTACTGACAGCTGTCAGATAACATATACGCAGGCTGAATGGTTACTAATTGCAATGAAAGATAAATTAATAATTTTGAACTTTTTTATATTAGCTCTGCCAAAATTACATCGTTAAACTCGAGCTTTATGAAGCATTACTGACCATAGTAAAACAAGTGGGAGCAAAGCCTCCATGGGCACTTGAGTGGGGTTTGACTTCCATACTGACCTGGCAAGGATGGAAATCGTCAAGTCATCATGACAGCAAAGAATCTGAGTCCACGTACGGATTTCCGACGATGTGGCCCATTACCGAAAAAAATCTTAAAGGCCTTAGACCTCAGTCATTGGTACTGGTGAATCTACTCTGTTCTTAAATCTTCAGGGAACACAGATTCTAGGCAATTAGAGATGAAAAATCTGAAACTCCATGATAATCCCTTTCTTCTTTTCCCATGCCTGGTAGATGTTCCTCCAGCCAGAGTTGATTCTTCTTTCTTTTTCTCTCATCAAGAGCATGAGTTGCCCTCTCCTCTCCTAAGCAGAGCCCACCGCAGTTGCAGCTCAGATCCCGCTCTCTAGCCCTGCCTGCTCGCTCGCGGGCTCCTGCGCTGCTCGTCGTGGAATCTTGCTGTTGACCTTCACGTGTGGGCTCTGCCCTCACCAGTGGAGGGGTGCAGTGCAGGCGCGGGGGATGAAGAAACCCAAAGGCTCTGCCACGTGGCTGTGGTTTGTCTTAGGGACCTCTGGTGTTGCTTAAGCCTCCTGGGAAGAAAGAGAGAACACATCCAAAAAACTGCCTTTGGAAACCTATGATGACATTACATGATAAGTTCTCCCTGAGAAGACACGCAGATTACAGGTAAACACTTACCTGTTGGGTTCCTTTCCTTTTTGAACATCCCGGAGCTCCTGAAGCTAATGTTGGAGCTCCTTAACTGGAGGCAGAGCCTACAAGAGAAGATTAAAAAGGTTTTTGGAAGCTGTTTTCTAGGTGTGTTTGTCTTTTTCCAGTCATGCGTAGCTTCTGTGGAATCTTCTCAGCATGTAACAGAGCTTTGCACAATTCTGTACCCAGTAAAATTAGCCTAATTATTGATTGTTCCCTCTCACCAGGATGGAAACATGAATCAGTTTGTTAACATCTTGCCTCTTTAGTTCTAAAGAGGACAGGGAGTACCATATTGGGTTAGGATAGTGGGTCTAAACCCTGGCTGTGCATCATAGAATCCCCAATGAGTTGTGTTGTTTTTTTTTTTTTTAAATACACTTGCCCAGGCCTCACCCCACACCTATTGAATCAGTTTGCTGAATCTCGAGCTGGGCTGGGTACCCGAATGCTTGTTACCCAGGAGCTCACACCCAGCCTGGTGGAGGATGCAGAGGGGTGGGCATCCAATTACCACATGGCGTTACAAATGCTCTAGGAGGGCCCAGCTTCTGAATGCAAGCCACTGCCATTCACTGAACATCCCGGTGTGCTTGATGCTGTACATATGACTTCACGTTTTATCATCACCTTGCAAGGTATGCCTGCAGTCACTCTTACAGATAAGGGAACCTCAGAGAGGTTGAACTACCCGAGTCTTAAGCCAGCTAGTGGCAAAGCTGAGAGTTAAACACAGGACTTCCAGCGTCAAAGGCTGTGTCTTAAAGCTCACCCACTCCCTCAGGGACTCTTTGTAGTAACTCTTCCTGGTTGCTGAGGCTCTGTCAGTCGCACATTTTATTTTAGCAAACCTCATTTGAATCCACATACCCATGGACCCTGTCAGCCCTTTTCTTAGTATCATGAAATTCTTAATTTGTCCATAACCTATTTTCTCCATTTTTTCTTTTACTCAAAATTTGCATTTTTAAAATAAAACTGTTGGTTTGGTAAAAATAACGCATGTACATTTTAACAAATTTCACCAATATAGAAAAATAGGGAAGATAGAAATAATGCTGGAATTCCACCAAATTGTTGAATAGTTATTTTTGAATAGCAACGTCTTAGCTGTCAAAACCTATTATATTGTTCATTCTCATTATACAAATCTGTATAAAATTTCATTTTTGGAAATTTTTTGAAGCATGATATGGATTGAAATATTAAATTTCTCAATAGTTCTCTGAAGAAAATAGATATATATGTATATATGTATGTAGGTATGTATGTGCGTATCTCTCTTTATAAAGAGGTAAGCAGTTTGCCCAAGTTCAGATAGATGCTTTGTTATTCATAGATTCTTATTGACAGAGCTCAGACCATATAACTGGGGTCTTTGGGCTGATGACCTACTGCTCTGCATCCTTGGTAGCCTATTAATAAGCTGCTTATTATGAATGGGAGAGAGAGAGAATGTAAATCTTGCATGATATTCAGAGAAATGCTGAGTCATAATTTTCGAAATTCAAATATACTCATTTTTTTATATGAAGTTTATTTTTCATTTAAATTTTTTTCAACTCTTATTGAAGCTTATAAATTGAGGGTCTTTTTTACCAGTTAGCTTTTGGAGCTTTTCTTGCCCTTCTGTGTCATGGGTCTTTGCGAGGGATGGAAGGAAGAAGGGGATAAGGGAGTAGCCTAGTTCGGGCCAGTTGAGGAATACCTGAAACCTGATTAAATTTATTTGGCATCGATGACTTGTATTTTCAGTCTCCGTAAAAGACACCCTTTGGAGCAAAAAGAAGCTATTCATCTGAGGGTGTCATCGCTTCATGCCCCTCTAAGACCCTCTCTGAGGGGCACTGTTTTAGGCACGGTGAAAGACAGCTACAAGGATAACTGAGGCATGCATCCTGCCCTGGAAGAAGCTTAAAATCCAGTGGGAGCAGATGATAAATGTGTAAATAATTACTTAGACTTCAAATGAATCTAGCATGCACCTGGAGAGCTGCATAGCAACATCCTAAAAGTTGCATTAAACAACAATAACAACAAACCAATATCTCTTTTAAAAATGCAACTAAAAGAAAACTTCCTTCCCAAAGCACCAATGAGAGCCCCTCTCTAAATCCAAGCGGTGTGCATCCATATAGTCTTTAGTTTAAAGCTTAAATCTCGACTTGGACTTACTCTATGCTCTTGAGCAAACTATTTAACTTTTTTATTCCTTAATTTCTAAATTATGCAATGGCAATGGAACCTAACATGAATGTTAAAGAAGTTGGCATTGTGTAAGATACTCTGGGGTCTGAAAGGTGCTGCTAAGGGCGGGCAGCAATTAGGATCGCTAGTGTCTAGACCCTACGAGCCCCCAGAGGTGTCTCTTCTTCGGTAGCACATTCCTGCAGATTAGTGATAAGAGCTAGATTTCTGCACAGAGGACAAGACTGCTACTGTCGTGAGAAAGATTTGTTTAAACATATTTTTTCAGTACATTTTCCTAAGTCCTTATCAAGTAGTGCCCCCAGATAAGAACTGGTATTTAGCTATAAGCCAAAGGTTGAGAATAGGAAAAATTTAAATCTCTAAGAACTTGAGTCCAACAAAAATGCTGGCTGACAGCCTGACTGAGGTGAACTAGACGTTGCCTCCAAGTTTCCCAGAAAAATTGTTTATTACTGGGCAAGACTCAAGCCTCCGTGTTTTCATTTTTCTTTTCCCTTAGTCCACAGGAAACTTGCGTCTTGAGTCTTCTGATAGTTATCTGTCGTGCAAATTCTATATTTCTCCTTGCCTGCTTCTGCAAAGAATGCCTAGAAAAGACCAGAATTGAGATTGTTTAATCATTTTTTTTAAAGTAGTGTTTTGGACACATCTCTGCCTTTCCCTGGTTTTGTTAACTAAAATGGCCCCCATAGAAATATCCTGAAATAGAGTTCCTCAAACAAGTCTTCATAATAAAATGAATGGAAAGAAGTTTCAGGCCTCTTTGGCTAAACGTGGACCAGTGCTTTAAAAGGATCTGTCTCCTGAGTGTGTTGGTTTGAGGGTGATGCTGTGTATTTGAAGATGCTGAGAATTTGGCCCTCTTTCTAGACTGCTCATATCGCCTTCCACTCAGTTCATTTCCCGGTTTAACCACTCTCTCTTGCCCCAAATTATCATTTTCATCCTGAACCTCTTGTGCCCATCCTTAAATTACTTAAGAAACTTCCCTGGATCCCGTTCAAGTTTCTGGACCACCCTTTTAATTTCTTGTATTCTGTATATGTTAACCCATTTTCCCAATCTCTTCTCTTTCAGACTTACTCCTTTTACTGTTCTATGTAGCTATTTTTGTCTTTTTTCATTCTTGTTTATTTGATTTGCTCTTTCCTTGGATCATCCTGTCCTACTCTTCATTTTATGGAAAGTCTACCCAGAGTTACGTGACAGATGAAGACAGAGCCTGGGTAAACCCCAGTCTCCACTCCCTCCTGTTCTTCTCTCTAAACCATGACGTCCCCTTAGAGAACCCAGCATCACTCAGGTTGGTGGTGGAAGCCCTCATCTTTGACCCCCAATTCTTACTCCCAGTCCGGGACCTGCTCTCCCCTCCAATTCAAGCTTGTGCCTTGGCGAGGAAACCTCCTTTTCCTATTGTTCCCTGTTAATAAGTTTGACCAGCAAACGTCAGGGTATTCCAGGAGATCTAAACATTGGTCTCTTCTCTCAAAGATGCTCTTTGATGATGCCGAGGGTATTTTTGCCCATAATGAACAACCCTCCCATTCTGAAGTCGCCCGTCTTCCATTCTGTTTGGTTCCGTTGTAAAGTTGCTTCCTGGAGCCTGCCTTCAATCTTTTGCTGTGAAAACATCATGTCATCCCAGCTAATATTTCGGTTTTGTTGTAGATGTGAATTTCAGGGAGACCAAGGGTGGGTGTGTGGGATCTGTGTACTTGTTTAAGCATAAATACATCATGTTCTGAACTGGTGTTTTTGTCTTTTCTCCCCTTTCTATTTTCTGCAGGCTTCGTAACCAACCCTCAGGAATTTAGGGCCAAGTAGGGCCGGGGCCAGAAGTTAGCGGTGTTTATTTATTCACTGAGTAAAGATTTATTAAGTGCCTGATTTGTGCACAGCCCTCTGCTAAATGAAAAATTACAAGAAAAGGTAGAAGACACAGGATCTTACTAAAGGAGTTTTCAGAATATTTATATCAAAAATAAGCCTAATTATTATGGGCACAGAGCTTTTATAGTATACAAAACACTTTTAAAATACAGTTTCTTGTTTTCATTTCTTCAGTAATCCTAGAGAAAGTATTTTCTGCATTTTATTGGTGAGGAATTGAAGCTGGGAGAGGTTCTTTCCTGGCTCTGGAAGCCAGAGAAACAAGTGGACAGAGGCTTCGCCCCAGCTCCAGCCCGCTTGTCCTGACCTGCTCCTGGCTGCAAGTCCTGAGTGCCTTGTCCCCCGTGTGCTTTCATTCCCTGCCTTTGGTCACCTGTTGGACCCCTGTCTTGCTTTTTGGACTTTGATTTCTGTTTTACCCTCTTCCTGGGTTTTTTTATTCTCGGCTGCAGACCCTGAATAACTCCTGGGATGGGCCTCACGGTAGATGAGGGTTCCTGTGTTTCTGTTCCCAGATGCACGTATTTTTATGCGTTAACATATCTGAAATTGGGATGCATCTTACAGTCTCCATTGAAGTCCACTGCTTTCCAAGAGTTTGCCTCTGCCAGTCACTTGGGGCACTACCAAACTGAGACCAAGGGTCAGAGTCCCTGCCTGAGGGCATTCGGACCACTCTGGTGGCAGGAATTCAAAATGCACACCCACCCCGGTACTGGTTGAGGTTCAAATTCTCAGGGAAGATTCCCTCCTCCCTCGTCTCGCTACCAGCCCTTTCTGCATGGCGAGCTTATTTCTCTGTTGCTTTTTGGTGCCCCAGCTTCATGGGGGGCCCCCTCTGTTCAATTCCCCATTTTGGATGCTTTTGCTTTCTTCGTGGTACATAAAATAGTTTCCCTCTTGTGATGGGGACATCTCAAACTTGATGAAACATGGCATTATGTGGTGGCAGTTGCTCTGGGTGGCTGTTGGTGTTGCCTTGCGTAGCATTTTTTGGCTTCAGAGGAATACGTAGGTGTTCCTTGCTCCCCACCCCCAGGCTGAGGCTTGCTCACCTGCTAAGACAAAAGCCAGAGCGTATCGCCATTCACTCTCCCTTCCTCCCGCCTCCCTGGCAGCTGCCTAACTTGGTTTCTTGCTGGTTGCACACATGCGACAGAAATACAATGTTAATAAATATTTCTACATGTAATAAAGAAACAAGCCATAAAAGTAGTCATTTGCCATCTGCTCAGATGAGTTGCTGAGAAAAGCGATGACATTTTCTGATTCAGTAACTTAACTATTCTCGTTTCTCCTGTGAGGCACGTCATAGACAAACAAATAATAAATATCCAAACACATGTCATGGGAGAAAATGCATTGGTTTCTGAAGCAAATATGGATAACAAACGATACCTGCTTCTCCCTTCTCCCAGTGAAGGGCCAGAACAGCACTACTCAATTCTCGCTCGGTCACAGTGTTTCATTGTTGCCATCGACAGCACAGACATGTCAGAGGCAGCACCTCCTATGTATCTATAGAGAATGGATATAGCAAAGTGGAGAGATGGGCCAGTGGACTCCAGAGCCTGTGTTTGGGGAAAGTGTTGTAAACAGCGACAATAATAACAACTTACTGAGTGCCTTCTATATGTCAGGCACTGTACTAGGTACTTTGCATATATTAGCTCATCCGTTAGTGGAATGTGAATGCTCATTTTAAGAACAAAGGGAATAATAATAGGAATAAAAGGTAATAGTTAATCTAAAGTGCAGAAGGGTTTCAGGTGGAAGGCGAGACAAGGGAAGTGAGAGCGGCTGCGGAAAACTTAGTTAAGATCTGGCTGTTGAAGGTCGTCTAAGAAAAAGGCGGAGTGAGGGTGTGACTGGTTGGTGGGAGCGAAGTCGTGGTCTAGGCGGCTGTAGGGGGGATGTGTGTCTGTTGTTTCCATTCGGTGTTAATATGTCTGCGTCCCACCCACCCACAAATATTTTCTTACTTTTTTGCTTTGAGGAAAAGGGTATTAATTCACGAATTGGAAGCAGATTAAATACACAGTACAGTTTGTGCCCAGCAAACAGAATTATGTATGAAAGTTATGTGGCCCACACAAAAATGAAATGCTGTATGGCCTCATTAGTACCCCCGGTTTCATGGGTCTTCCTCCTGGTTAAGGGATAGTATAGGCAGGAGAGTCTCATGGTCTCCACAGTGTCCACCGCAAGTTCACGGCTTCGCCTTTCCTCTCTCTCAGAGGACTGTGAACTCTGCCCTGGTGCTCCACAGCCCTACACTGCCAGGCTCCGTGTGTGTGCCTCCAGCCCACACTGCCCTTTTGATCCCCACCACTGCTGTACACTTCCACGATGGAACGACTCCTGAGAGTCTCCTTGCTCTCACATTCCCCCTTCACTAGGCAAGTCGTTTTCCTCTCTTCAGCCAGAGCAGTCGTTCCTAAAAACTAACCCAGTTCTGTGGCTTTGGATCTTGGGTGGCTTTCAATGACTGCCACTGCTTTCAGAATACAATCCAGACTCCTTAGCTTGGCCCTACAAAGCCCTTAGACATCCATCCTTGCATATTTACTTTTCCCACAACTCCCTCATACACATCCCATCCTGTGGTCTCTTCTTGCCTTTGCACCTGCCACATGTCTTCTCTGAAGACTGTATTTCCTCCCCTTCAGGGCCACCTTACTCATCTTTAAAACCCACTTCAAGAGTGATGTTCTCTGATAACCCTTTCCCACATCCCAGTTTGGGTTACCCACCATTCCTCTGTTTCTGTAGCTCTCAGCTCACACCAATAGGATTAGTATTTAACATAGAGTGAAGTTACAGTACGTCACAATAATTTTCCTTCCATCACTCTGCATTCCGTGAGCAAAAAGGCTGTATCGTTGCTCTCTGTCTCCCTAAGATGAGCACTGTATCTAGCCCTTAATAGCCACTTAATAAAGATTTGATCAAAAAAGGGAGATGTTTGGCCCTCAATTTAAGGATGACTAGTCGTTGGTCAAGCCTTAGAAAGTAGCAATGAACTTGTATTGCAGTCAGATTTTGTGTTTTCCTTTAACATCAGATATTGGCAGCCAGCTTTTCTAGATTTTCTTGGCCAAAAATACTCCTGAAATTCCATACTCCTAGTTTTTGATCTCTGGGATGATGCATCCACAGCATGTAATTACTTGTCTGGATGATTGTGCTTTACCTTGGGGTTCTAAGAGAAGAGGTCAAAGAAATCAATGGTTTAGTAATTGTATTGTTAATCTTAAAAGGAAACTTGAATGGGAAATATTTTAAAAACTGGTTCAAGAACATAATTATTGGGAGCATGGAGAAGATAATTACTTGCTATGTATACTTGTACTGGTGTGGATGGAGGTTTCATGCAAAATAAAACAGCTTGTAATTTTTTTTCTTTTTTTTTTTTTTTTACAACTTCTACTTTCATCTGCAGATTTAGCAAAGCTTCAGGGCAAAAGGCATGGCCTTCCTTTTGGATGGGGCTTTTAGAATGAATTCTGAAGCTGCACATTGACTGTGTGTGTGTGTGAGGAGGGGGAGGGAATCTCCATTCTGATGAGCTGCACTGAGGGTTTAACCGGGAGCTGATTGTCCGGGCAGGGTGCCTGGGTGCCTCATCAGAAATGATCATGAAATGTGCGTTTGCGCACAGCAAACAGGCCGAGGCAACACGGCTCTTTCTCTCCACGTTATGAGCTTCTATACCATTTTCTGCCCAATCTTGACTTTTTTACACACTCATTTTTAGTGTCCCATAAAAAAATCATGGAATGAAAGATTTTATGGACTATTAATAAGTAATAATACTTACCACTCTTTTTCCTGCCATTTAGGTTGCTATCAACAGCGCCACTCTTACTCGTAAGACTCCTAATTAGTAAAGTTTCTTTACCCATAGCATAAAATCCAGATTGCTGAACCCAGCCTATGAGCCCTCAAGAATTATTCCAACTCATCTTTCTAGTCTTAGTGTTTGAATATGTTTTAGGTGCAAGTAAAACCCCAAATCAAATTGCCTTACACAGTAAGGAAAGTTCATCTTTTTCATAACTTAAGTCCAGAGAGCAGCCTTTGAGGTTGGTTCAGTGGCTCAGTGATATCATCAGAAGCCCAGGTTCGTACTGTCACTCCACTCTGCTATCCACTGTCTGCTGGTACATCCTCTGCATGGTGACAAAATGGCTGCAGAAGTGCCAAGCATCACATCCAGACAGGGCATTGCGTGTCTCTTAGGAGTGAGGAAACTTTTCCCAGAAGTGCCCTAGAGAACATCTCCTTACATTTCATTGACCACAATTGAGTCACATGTCCTTTCCTAAACCAGTCACTGGCCAGGGGAATGAAGTTACTATGGTAACCAACCTGGATAGAACATAGATGGAGAGTCAACCATCGAGACTACAGGGTTTTCCTACTTCCCAGTGTGTACCCCTCCTCCCCACGCCCACCCCAGTCCATTTTGGCCTCCCCATGGTGACCATAGAAAGCCGTGTGCCTACCTGTCACCAAACCTCTTCTCTGTCCCTCTTGATCTTAGGTGCCTGCGCCCAAGTCGTCACCCATGTTCCCTCTGCTCCATGGAACTTTCCTTGTCCATTGTCTGTTCTGCTCATTTGGCACCTTTGTGAAGGTCACATCTCCCCATGGATTCCGAGGTCCTTGGGGTATGTCTGTACTTCTCTCTATTCCCCAGTGCACTTTTCAGAGAACCACAGACCCTGACTTTATTTGTGCAAACTCATTCCCCAAAATGTTACTAAGACTATTATAACCCAGAGAAGGAAGTGTTCTTACCTCCTGTCCATATAAGCCCGTTTGAGCCTGGAGCCAGTCCTCAAAATAGAATAGCCATCCCTTTCTATTATTAGAAAGCTAAGAATTCCATATTAGTAGAACAAGAAAAAGTCAGAGTGGCCTTCACAATTTATTAATATTCTTTCTCCATGTGTTCACTCACATCCCTCTTTATCCCTTTTATAAGGAATCACAAACTGCATGGTGCATATAGGCTTAGATTTTCTTAGTTTCACTGTTTTCCAATACTCTTAGACAATGATCCTCAGTCCTCACTGTGCATCAGAATTATTGGAGGAGCTTTGTAAAAATATGCATATCCAAGCCTTATATTCAAAGATTCGGTGTCAACTGGTCTGGGGTGGGGCTCAGTCTGTTTTCATAAAGTGGCATCTAGGAGTTTCCCGGGAGATCCTAATGGGCAGCCGGGTGGAGAACTCCACGCTTAGACATCCATTTGCCAAACTCTTCTTGGTGAGAATGATCAGAATGATTTACAACTTCTCAGGATTCTTGTCCAGCTTGTTGCCATATCTTCTTGTTTCTCGTCATTGACACGTCTAACCACAGAGACAGGTGCTTATTTCTTGTGTGTTCTCTTTTTGCTTTTCCCCACCTGGACTGTAGGCATCTCCTCATTTCCCTTTTGCTCCACAGCATTCAGGGCGGGAGTGAGGACGTCCTGGAAGCTCAGTCCTTTTCCATCAGCAGAGTAGTTGTGCCCAGATCCTGAGCGTTCCCTGTCAGCTTCATCCTAGCTGTGCCTTCTGTTCTGTAAGCTCTCACTCGAGCCTCCGTCTTCCTTTGGGTCCAGGAGTCCAAGCCTCTTCAGACTTCCCCGGCCCTTCTCAAGTTCCCTGTTCAAAACTTCGCACCTTTCAGGAATATTTATCTAGTGCTTTATTTCATCCAGTTACATGCCCCTTTTTGACAATTCCTACTTTATTCCACTCTTCCAATAACTCCTTAATTTCACTTTCATCAGAACAAAACTTATCCTGGCTAATTGGAATAGTCCTCTCAACCTCATTCTTTCTCAAGTTTGCTATTCCCAGGTCTTCTGTTTTCTTCAGACACTACCAACTATTCTTATTATCTCTACACAAGAGCGATGTGAAAGCTTTTGTCTGAGAACTTGTTGAATGTTCGTTTGTCTATCTTGCCTTTCTTCATCTAGGATAATACTTTCTTTGTTTAGAAAACAGAGGGTAGCTTGGTACCTATTTAACCCACTTTGGATGATTCAACATTCATTTGATTGTGAGTCATGATGCCTGGTACCTGATGTCATAAGTAGTGTTTCCTGCAGGAGTGGCTCTTAAATTTTAGAATGCATCAGATTCACTGGGAGTACTTACTCAAACACAGACTGCTGGGCCTGCTCCCAAGGAGTTCTGATTCAACAAGTCTGGGGCGAGGCTTGAGAATCTGCCTTTCTGTTAAGTTCCCTAGTGAAGGTGATGTCGCTTATGTGGGGATCGTACTTTGAGAATCACTGTCCTGTGGAACCAAGAAACCCAGGAATTTCAGATTAAATGTTTAATGTCAAAATATTTAGAATTTTTAAGATAAGTGCTGTTTAGATACATTTCCTAATAGTGAGTATGGAGAGTATTTCGAATGGAAGCCCCAATATTGCATAGATTTAAAAAGGAATTTTTAAATTGGGACAGATGGGAAATTGCCATAAGCATAAGGAAAATTAATGTTTTTCATAACATAAGTCTAAAGAACAGCTTTTAGAGTTGGTGATTCAGTGGCTCAATTACCATCGGAGACCCACATTCTTACTGTCATTCCATTCTGCTATCTGCCATGTGCAGGTGTGTCTTCAAACTGGCTCTCCTTGGTGGCAGAATGGCTGCAGAAGTGCCAAGCATCACATCCAAATCACATGCAGATACACACTGTTCTGTGTATCCTAGTTTATGTAGCAACAGTAACTGTTTGGGAAACTGAAATTGAAGATTCAGAGGTTCTTATAAAAGATAGTGATTAAGATATGAGGACAGCGGTCATTGAGGGGCAAGTTAATTTAGCTATGTGCTCTCCATCATTAGTGGTGGATTAAGACATTGCTCATCCAAGCAGTGTACTGTTGTGGCTATTCCTCCACCTGCACTGTAGTTATTTGAGGCTTTTCATCAACTTCTTAAACATCTTAATACTTTCAGGGTATATCACAGAATCTTCTAATAACAGTGATTCTTCTGGCAAAGCAGTATCATGAGGAAAGATATTAGGCTCATATGACTGTCTAGAACCCTGGTCTATCCAACGTGAAACTGCCAATGAACCCACCCTCTTTCTCAGAGGCTAGTTGCAAACAGGACTTGAGCAAATGGGAATGAGCAGTGAGCGCGCTCTCATAGGCCCCCTGCTCCTGCTGCAATTCTTTTTTTTTTTTTTTTTTTTTTAAGATTTTATTTTTTCCTTTTTCTCCCCAAAGCCCCCCCGGTACATAGTTGTGTATTCTTCATTGTGGGTTCTTCTAGTTGTGGCATGTGGGACGCTGCCTCAGCGTGGTCTGATGAGCAGTGCCATGTCCGCGCCCAGGATTCGAACTAACGAAACACTGGGCCGCCTGCAGCGGAGCGCGCAAACTTAACCACTCGGCCACGGGGCCAGCCCCATCCTGCTGCAATTCTTGCCTCTGATGTCAGTAAGGCCTCCTCGGCTGAAGTCTCACTTGCACCGTATTAGCCACTTCTGTTTTCCCCTCTTCTACACCTTTCCCGTGGTTTTGCTCTCTTGGCCACCATCTTGCATTTCAAGAAGGTAATGGTAGCTTGGCCCCCTCTGCTGTGTCAGAGATGTTCTGGTTTTGTTCAGGATAAGCATATAAACAGTCTCAGAGAAATATTTCCTGACCAGTGGTACTCAAATTACATTGTTGACACCAGCTCTGTAAAGTGTCCCAATGTGTCCTGTCAACTAGAGGCAGATTATTTGGCAAAGAATGTGTCGGTTCTTAACTCCTGAGTTCTGGGCAAACTTTGAGTGGTCCATTGTTTTGCAATAGATTGACTTGGTTGTCTTTCATAAACTTGTTGAATTTGACTCTGCCGTTGAGGGGGTACTTGGTTCCTTATCATTCTCTTCTGTAGATTCCTCTCATCATGGAAGCAATGTGAGTACTGGAATTTCCTCTTCGACTGGTCCAGGGAGTGATTCTTCTCTCTGCCATTCAGCCTGACTGTGCCACGCCAGGAACAGACAGAAAATGGGACATAACAATGTCCACAATTTAGGGGCATTTACTTCTTTTAACCTAAGACTGAGCAAATGGATTTGACTACATTTATTTTTGTGTATTTTAATAGAGTCACCTAAGCAAACTTAATGATTTAGAAGATTCATAAAATGCATAGTAGGTGAAAAAAACAAATCTCAGTGTAAGTCCTACATTCCTACAGGAGCCCATCAAAATACTCTCAAGACGCATTTTCCTCCCCAGGTCTGACGCTAAACACTGTTTCACCAGGCTTCAACAGGTCTCTCCAAGCTGTCATTTTACTTGAGCTAGAATTACATTCTGCACTATTTTGCTTAAATAGGCACCTCCCTTTTCATTTTCTCTCATTCTTATCATTGGCAGTAATCAGTTTCTCAAGAGCCCACCTTCTCTCCATATGCAGATTTAATCTTGGATGATTTTACCAAAGAGCCCCACGCCCTTCTGCCTTCCTCTGTGTGTGTGAGTGTGTGGGTCTGTCTCATGTTCTAGGTAAGGCCTCCAGATCTCGTTGTACCCAGCTTCATCTTAGAATAACTGTAGCCCTGAGGCAGGAACCCGGTCGCTCTCCTCCCTACCCCTATGCTCTGTGAAATGTCAGACTCTTGGCAGCTCCACTGCGTCCCAGATGCTCCTGCAGGGCAAGTCCATCTGAACGGAAACTCCTTTTGGGGGTACTTATCAGCATTTCTAAATGTCCACCTGTGCTGCAATGAAATTTTAAAAGGGAGTGCTGGATTTTGATGTCGGTTTTTAATTGGTGTTTCCAGGAGCCATCAACAGCCCAAACCAATTTTCCGTTTACACCAATGATACTGCAAACCTGAAACATGTAGTCCTGTGTGTGGGGGAAAGCCCTGCAATGGTGAGAAATGTCGCCGTGAGAAACCAGGTTCCCCACGGAAGTGATAATTAATGCAATTAGATGTGGGCAGCGTGTTTAGGGGGAATCTGGGTGTGCCCGTGTATCCTCAGTCTTTATCGCACAAAGCAATGAGAGTCTTTACCTGACTGTGGTTCCTTCATGGGAATCCACCTTATCGCATGCTTGCTTTGGTCATTGGGAGTAAAGTAGAACATTCGGTGGTAATCCTCCCTTTTTCTTAGTATCTTTTATATCCTTTCCAGGAGTTGGGTTTGTTTTGTGAAATAGCTAATGAGATTGTCACCACTACCATCATTAATACATAAATGGAGAAGTGTTCAGGGTGTTCTGAGCACTGGGATTCCAAAGAATGTTAAGGTATATGGCCCCGCACTTAAGGGACTTGGAGCAGAGCCATCCTCAAGTCCTCACCTTGGGAAGGCTCAGCCCGTGCCCTCGTTGATGGAGAAGTGATTCCATAGAAAGTCACCCACGAGGCTTTCTCTGCCTCTCTTAGACCTTACTTTCTTGCTGTTTCTTCTGATACCTTTTCGCCATATCTTAACCTTCCCCTACCTCCCCACCTGATCTTTATCCTACTTGTTTTTTTAAATAACAGTTTTGAGATGTAGTTCACATACCATCCAGGTCACCCGTTTAAAGTGTACAATTCCATGGTTTTTAATATATTCACATAATTCTGCAACCATCACCACAAACAGTTTTAGAACATCTTCATCACCCCAAAAAAGAAAACCCATACCCACTGGCATCATCCCCATTTCCTCCCAGGGCCCCCAGCCCTAGAAGGCCGTTAATCCGCTTTGTCTCTTTTGGTATGCTTTCTCTTTCGGAGGGATGTGAAGCCCACGTACTTAGTCTGAAAGGTTGAACTCAGATGACCCGTTGGCTAGGATTTCTCAGAGGGTGAAACCGCTTACTTCTGATGCAGCAGTTGCTGGACTCTGTCTGTTTCCTCACCATGCTTCCTGACGTGTACCTCTGTGCCGTGATAGAGTGAATGGCCCCGGAACAAATAGGTCTGCAGAACACTGCGTGGTTAACCCATCCGTTTGTGCTGTCCAAGGGTAGTGGGAGAGAATAGCCTTCCTCTTTGAGGGCAACCTGCAAAGACCCGTTTCCGTATGCTCTCTCAGCTTAAAAAGTAGACATTATCTTTACAGCAACTTCTCAGAATTGATTTACATTTGGGCAAACTACAAACTGGAAAGAGGAGAGTGGAGTTTAGTGGCCGGTCTGGTTTTGAACAGGTGTTTGATTTTGCTAATCTCAGTGGTGCCTAAGCTCGCTTTTGTAAATTTTGAACCCCAAATTCCTGGTTCATGGACACAGCCACCAGAACAGAGAGATCGTTTGCATTTCCGTGAATGGCCAGCTGATAGAATTCACCATCATTGAGGGGGAGAAAAATTCAAGCTAGACAAGAACTTTTTTGGCAGATTCTTATTTGAAATTTGTTTGAATTTCTAAAGGCAAATTAATTTCTCTATGTCATTCACAGTAAATAGGTACTTGTCACCTTTCTTTTTTCTCTTCCATCTCGAGAGTTTCTACTATAGATGGAAGAAAGTTAGTGCTTCCTTTTGGTATTTTGAGAGTTTTATTTTTGTGCCTTTCCTTGGCAGCCTTTCCTCTCTGTAAGCCAGTCTCGAAGTGATGGCGAGGGTGAGTATTCCTGGTGTTCTAGAAGGTTTTTTTAATACATGTTTACGACTGAGTAAATTTATCTTTTCTTCTTTTACTTTATAGCCCTATATTTAATATGTTATGAGCCTTTTTATAGACAAAACAAAAAAAGGGGAAAGCCTATTTGGAAATGTGAAAGTATCAAAGGAAAGGTCATTTTTAAGCATCTGGTTAAATCACAATTTGGAGAGATCTTACACTTCAAAACAAAAGTTTTGGACCATAGATCTGTTGAGAGGGGGGTGACAGGACTGTCACCATCTCCATCTTCCTTTGAAATCTCATACAAGTTTGGGTATGTGTCTCTCTATATATCTGCATTTTCTGGTGATAAGGTCCATAACTTTCATAAGCTTTCAAAGTCAATGCCTTAAAATATGTTTTTGATGACTAGCTTTTACTGTATTTGTTTTAAGATCTGCTCTTTGCTATTTAAAAACAACTTTCAAGATTAGTTAACTCTTTAAATGTTTCTTTTGCAGAATAAGATCCTTTTTGCAGTACGCTTTGTTTGTTTAATTTATTGTCCATTTAAAATTTTGATCCAAATTCTAGGGAACTTCTCCCAGGAGAGTATGGTTTAAAAGTAAAGGATATTAACATAAATGAACTAGACTTAGCTTTGATTTTTTTTTGCGTGTGGGAGAATGTATGTTCTAGTGCAGTCTGTGATGTGTCGTTAGATGGAAGATGCATCATTCTTTACCATAGTTGAATTGGTTCATCTTCATGCAATGTCTGTGGTAAAGACAGTCTTTTTAATCTCTGTATTCAAGGGAACAGAAGTAGATTGGATCCTGGCTTGGTGAGTCTGGAGACTGAGCTATATTGTCTTCCGGGAAAGCAGTTAAACAGAGCACAGATTTTAAACTGATGTGGTCACTATGATGTCAGTCAAGATAATAAATACCTAAGATTTTTGTGTATGTGGTACTCTTTTGAGAAGAAGCATCAATCACCATTAACCTAGGTAAAAAGGAGCTGAATTCTACTCTGAAATTTTTAAGAGTTTAAGAATTAGGCCTTAAGTTAATAATCAATGAAATAAGGGAGGTCACGTTTTTAAGAAGTGAAATCCTTAACATTTAACAATTAGTGTATACTCATTGGTCTGTGCCACAAAAACAAAGCAGAGGGTTAAGAAAGTATTTCATGATTTGACCACAAATTACGGTTTTGGCCTTAATGATCTGGGTTGGCCACAAATTTAAATGTTTATTTCAGCAAACATTTACGTAATGTTACCGTGTGCTGAGCACTAGACTAGACTTGTGCAGGAATAACAGGAAGACTAAAGCATGATGGTAGACTCCTTGAGCCGGCAGTGCAGGGCCGAGCGGACGCCTAATAATGTCATTGCTTCACTCTGTTTTATTTTTGTTTTTCTAAGTTTGTTTAGGATACCTATTTTGACAGTCATACAAACCTTTGGAAAATGTGAATATCACCTGAATATCACCAGGCGTCACGACGAAGTATTTTTAAAATATGTGAAAATAAATTGTAGTAAAAATGTAGGTTATATTTCTCCATCAGAAAATAAGCTATTCCAGATAACTGAGCTTTCCAAATGGCACCGGATTTGTCCCTTTGATTATCTTCTCTGTCCCTCTCTCACTTGAGCCAGTTTGGTTTGAAAACTTCCTCAAATTGATTATACACTTACAGACTTTCTTAAACAATATATTGACTGTAATTTAAGCTTCTCTTAGTAAGTTGTCTGTCATTGTCAATCATGATTATTGTATTGTGCTGTAATAACAACAGTATCCTTAGGAACCATACAGCTTATAGGGCTGTTTGCTCCCACACTTCTGCTTTCTAACATCTTTTTAAAATCTTTTCTCTTGCTATGGGACTTTGCTTTTGAGTTACTATGACTTTCGAAAGCAATTCCCATGACCTTATAATCTGACCAAAGCTAGGATTGAGGGGGAGGGACACAACCCTAAACTACCAAATTTAATAGAACCATAGGTGAAAGAAGAATAAGTTGGCCATGGGTTTAGGGTTCCTTTGTAAGCCAAGTTCATGGTTATTTTTTTTTTTGATAGTTTATGTATTTGATTGTTTTCTCTTCTCACTAGTGTTCCATACAGAGTGGGTAGACAACCAAGAACTGGGTAGATATGTCATTATCACATAACGATGTTTTATAATATTTCTTGGCATTATAAATAAGTATGCTGTATTGTACTTTTATTATATTGACTAAACACAAGAAATAAGCAACTACAAGAGCTTAAAGTTCAGAAGACTCTCACGTTATACCTCTGTTTTTTTCCACTGCCTTTCCTTGAACCTTAATTGATTATCACTATTTATCTTTGGCACTGGTCAGGTCTCAAACTAGTGAAAAGTACAGAAAACAAGTGTAGTTTTTTAGTGTCCATACTCTTTCCCCATTAAATGTGTATTTAATCCCCACTCGTTTTTTTTTTTTTTTTTTTAATCATTCCAGTTAGCTTTAAGGGAGTGATCTTGAGGAGAAAACTCTTAATATAGTTGTACACACCGTGGTGTCAAATGAGGAGGAGCCCTGACCAGGGGTATGTTGGGAGCGAAGGTTCTCGCCACAGTCTCAGGAAGTGCTCCAAGCTATTTTGTCCTTGTTGACTCAGAAGAACAAATACTAAAGATGGCACTGACGCCCTCAGTTCCTCGTCTGGCCCACACTTATATATAGCAGAGACGTGAAATACCAGCCCCAAAACAAGACCTTCAGTGGGAGTCTGAGGAAAGTGTTTTTCACAGAGCTGTCATTGAAGTTCAAGGAAATCGGGTCAAAACTAAAAGATCTGGTTGACCTAGCACATTTCAACCTTCTGCTTTCATACGCACCTTACACAACTCATCTACCTGTTAGAGACCACCATTTCTGGATGTGCCTTCTCCTTTAAGCTGTATTAACTACGGGGTACTAAAGTCCTTGTTTCTTTTACAGGATCATCTCAATATTTTTTAGAAATATTCTGTATGTGTAAGGTTTGCCTTCTCTGGGTCATAAAGTGAGAACATAGATACAGGAATAGAAAGGTATCAGTTCCTTTTCTTATGGAATTTATTCATTTATTCAAAAAATAATTTTTAATTAGTTAATTAAAAATAATTTTGAATGTTGGCTATCCCAGGCTCTGAGTGCTAGATCCTCAGAAAGCTAGGATGGCATCATCATTGCGCTTGCAAAGGTTAGAGCCCAGGGGAAGAGCAGGGCATAGGAAGGACAGCCCAGCATGGTGAGCGCTGTTGCAGAGTCATGCCTCAAGCGGAGCTCGCCTCTCCCAGCTTCAATCTCCTTGTCTATTACAGGGCGAAAGTATCTCATGAAGCTGCTTTGAAGCTTAGCTAAGATAATGCGCATGAAAACATTGTAAAATTGTACAGCGGGGATGTGTCTGTTGTCACGTTTGGTTTAAAATAGAAGGTGGGAGACTTTTTATCCTGAAACCATTTAGATAATCCAGTGTGAGACTCTGGGTAAAGAGAGACAGTTCACTGCAGTGTCGAATGCAGGTCCCAGGAGAATATGTGAGATGGTGTTCTTAGGAGCCTCTCATTCTAGAAATCATATTATTGGCATTTATGCTAAGTGGTGAGGACATTGCGACTAGCACAGCTTCATTTGACATCACACCCTACTGTGAGCCTTTCTTAGCCCCCACGGTGCAGTTTTACCGTATCTTGTTAATAAGAATGTATTGAGCCCCGTGGCTTCAGGATGTATATAAGATACCTGTTTTATAGTTGGTTTCTAGAATGTTGTTTTTTCTTTTTTTAAAGATTAGCACCTGAGCTAACAACTGTTGCCAACCTTTTTTGTTTTTCCTGCTTTTTCTCCCCAAATCCCCCCAGTACATAGTTGTATATTCTAGTTGTGGGTCCTTCTAGTTGTGGCATGTGGGACGCCTCCTCAGCATGGCCTGATGAGCGGTGCCTTGTCCATGCCCAGGATCCGAACCAGGGAAACCCTGGGCTGCCAAAGCAGAGCGCGTGAATTTAACCACTCGGCCACAGGGTCGGCCCCCTCTAGAGTGTTTTTATAGCAATCTCCCTGTGTTTCTATTTATCGTTATTCCTCTCTCTCTCCCTTTTTCCTATTTGTTCTTTAAAGGTAGGGAGATTATATGTCCTAGTGTCCCTGGGACAGTCCTAGTTTATGCCTCCTGTCCCAGCATCCCACCTATTTAGCATTTTAGCACTCTCAAACATGTCCCAATTAAAACCATAAGTTATATGGTCACCCTGGTTCAAAGATTTAAAAAAAAATGAAATGAGGACCCAGCAAATTAGTGAAATTATAACGATCTGTGATAACTGACATCAGCCACCGAACTGACTTACAGAGTGTGGATTTGGTCCAATGATACCCTGGAATGCACCTTACAGACCTTACTCAGTAGTGTCTGTGCACGGGGCACAGCAGTTTTCCTGGTGAGCTGGTGAGACTAAAGCGTGTTTTCATCCCCATCCCCCACCCCCCCAACCCCCTCCCACCCCCGGCTCAGAACAGTAGCTTTGACACTTCAACAGTTTTCCCTCTAGCATGGCTTGTTGGAGCTTGAAGGCTGACATTCCTTCTTAAAGGCCCATCAAGGTTTTCATTCAGAGTGAACCTATGCATTAAGATGGTATTGATCCTGTTTTTGACCATCATTCACCCATGGCAGCCAACCAAGTAGGGTGTAAAGCATGTCTGTCGCACTGTCCCCACCTGTGCAGCTCTCATGCAGTGACTCAACGGGTGGGAGTAAGATGCAGCTTAGAGGGACAGGCCTACGTGGCAGCATCTCTGCCACACCCTGCTCCCCTTTCAGGATGAGAGGCAGGACTCAGAGGTTCCAAAAAGAGAGAAAATTCTGCAAGGAGGATGGTGCCACTTTGTACATCTACTTGCAATCCCCAGTATAGTGGAATGAAATTGTCCCTTCCTGCCAGCGTTAGCGTGAAATCTGTGTAAAGGTTAAGGGGACACTTTACTGTTTTGGTACGTGCAATCCCAATAGTTTCATGGCAGGGCACTTTGAAAAAGTTCGGTGCAAGTTATGCTAGGTTAAAAGCAAGTGCATGGTCTGCTGTCTCCGTTGACAGCTGTGTTGGAGTTGGGTTGGCCTGTGTGTTGGTGAGCCCTAAAGAAATGCGTGTGATTTAAGTCTTGCAAAGTGAAAGTGGAAGGTCAGAAAATAAATAAAAATCCATGGAATGGGTCATTTGGCTGCCATCCCCATTTTACTTTCCTGAGAGGCAGAAGTGGTGGAAAGATCTCTGTAAAACAGTGCTTCTCACACTTTAATCTGGGGCTCTGGTCGAAATGCAGATTCTGATGTAGTAGGTCTGGGATGGGGGCCTACGATTCTGCATTTCTGACCAGCTCCTGGGGACGCTGGTGCTGCTGGACCACGGGCCACACCTTGAGTGGCGAGTTGTCAGGAAACGTGTGCTTCAGCGGGCTCTGACTCTGGATGTCACTGTTGCACCATAGGCAACTTAGGGTGACACAGACAGGACTCCCGACTATCAGGAGGAGCTGTGTTTTAGTGAGAGGTTAGAGCGAGAGAGCTGTCCAGTTGGGGCTTGAATACTGTTCCCGGTCTCTTTGAAAATCCTAAGGTTTGAAAACCCTACAGGAGTCCGATGTGCCTGCCAATGAAAAAAATTTAAAAAAAAAATATTTCATGGACTTGGGATTCCAGTAACTGGCTCCTTTTACATCTGTTAAGGGCTATGAGGAGAGGAGTAGAGGGCAGAAGACTAAGAAAATAAGTAGGAAATTAGAGGAAATTTAGAAAAGGAAAGTTCCATTCCTTCCTGCTTCTCTCATAGGGAAAAAACTGTTATGTGCCTTCCTTTCTTCATGTCTCTGAAGACAGACACGGGACGACCACAACTGATTTGTGTGACCATACTCTGGCTATTTAACCTGTCATTTCACAAAACATCCTCACCTACAAAAGGAAGGATTTAAATTTAGGTGGTTTTCAGAGCCCATTTGATTGTTAAAGCATAGCAACTAAGAGTTTTATGATCATACAGCACTAGGTATAGTATATTCATGTATCTTTAAGAACGTGGCTTTATTTCTAGAAGGGCACTTCGAAAATATGTATGTGTTAATATATATAAACTTTGTATTTTTTTCCTCTACATTCCTAGCTCTCTTTCTTTTAAAAAAAATCTTTGTTTCATAGCTTCAAAAGAAATTTTTTGTATAATCCGTAGTTGGCTGTATTGATTTCTGCTTCCATGATGTTAATTTAAGGAATCTGGCCTCACAGTAACAGCAAATGCTAGAACTTTCCTCTGTGGTTAATCAGCATTTTCCCTAAGCATCACATATTTTGGGGGGTATATGTATGCATTAGATAACCTCTTTGAGAGGACAAAGGGTTATTTGTTCCAGAAGGTACTTTAGGTCCAACTGTATGTACTTGACTAAGTGTGTTCTCTCAACATAGTGACATCTTCAGTCCTGGGACAGAAGTCTGGAATTTATTCACCTCTCTGTTCTGATTAATTGGTTACACATCAAACCCCATATAATGTAGTGAGTAGTGAAGCACTCTAAGTCAGTCAAGAGTTTCTCATTCTTAGACTTCTGGATGCGAAAATTAAAATTTTCTATAAATTTTCTCCAAGAGACAATGTTCATATTATTTACAGGAATTGAGTTTTATAAAATATAAATTCCTCTGAGCCAAGGATGAAGAATAAACATAGAATGCCATGTTGAACAACTAAAATTGCTATATCAAGTTCAGACTTAATGAAAACATATTAATTGTATACGGAGAGGTTTCTGATGCATTGTTTTGAGGATATGTTTACTGTATTAAAAGCAATAAGCCTAGGCATGGATTCCGGTTTCATTGACCCCCTCACACAGTTTTGGTGAGAGTTTAAATCAGTACTGTTCTGCAGGGTGACTTGACGTTATCCATGAGAATGTACAGGCTCTATCTTTTCATCTCATAAGTCCACTTCTTGGCATTGATCCAAGGCAAATTATTGGACCAGTACACAAAGCTGTATGTAAAAAGTATGTTCCTCGAAGTGTTTGTAATATGAAAAAAAATGGAAATAATCTACATATTCACTAATAAAGGAGGGTCAAATAAATATGGCACAAATATGAAAGGAACCATTATAGAGCCATTAAAAAGGAGATATATGGGTATTGTCTCAAAGATGGCTATAATAAATGTTAAAAGAAATAAAGTAACGGTGCTGAAACAATTGGCTACTCATATAGGAAAAAAAAATGAACCTCAATGCCTACCTCATACCATATACAAAAATTAATTTGAGATGAAGCATAGCCCTAATGAAAAGCTAAAACTATAAAGCTTCTAGAAGGAAACAGAAAATAATATCTTTGAATCTTAGGGTCAAGCAAGACATCTTACACAAGACACCAAAGCAATGACCATAAAAGAGAAAACTGATATGCTAGACTTCATAAAATTTAAAACTTGTATTCTTCAAAAAACATCAAAGGGGCTGGCCCCGTGGCCAAGTGGTTGGGTTTGCACACTCTGCTTCAGCAGCCCAGGGTTTCACCAGTTCAAATCCTGGGCGGAGGCATGGCACTGCTTGTCGGGCCATGCTGAGGCAGCATCCCACATACCACAACTAGAAGGACCCACAACTAAAATATATGCAACTGTGTACTGGGAGGCTTTGGAGAAAAAAAAGGGAAAAATAAAAAAATCTTTAAAAAACAAATCAAGAAAATGAGAAGACAAACAACAGTCTGCTAGAAGTATTTACAATGTTTAACTCATAAATCTGACAAAGGACTCTTACCCAAAATATGTAAAGAACTTCCAAAATTCAATAGCCAAAAGATATTCCAGTAAGAAATGAGCAAAATATTTGCACAGACTCATCACAAAAGAAGAGATGAATGGCCACTAAGCACATGAAAAGATGCTTGGTATCATTGGTCATCAGGGAAACGCAAATCAAAACCACAATGAGATGACCAGCAATGACTGATAATGCCAACTGTGGGTGGGGCTGTAGAACAACTCAAACTCACACACTGCTAGCAAGAATGTAAAATGTTACAACCACTTTGGAAAACAGTTTGTTTCTTATAAAGATAAGCACATTCCCTGTGATTCAGAAATTCTATTCCTAAGTATTTAAACATACACTCACAAAAAGGTTTGTGTATGACTATTCACAGCAGCTTTATTTGTAATAGTCCAAAACTGGAAACAACCCAATTGTCCATCAATAGGTGAATGGATAAACAGATTGTACTATATTAATAAAAAAATACTACTCAGCGATAAATAAACTAAAAAAATTGAAAGTAACATATTTGGGTAAAACATATATACATATACACGTGTCTATAAGCACAGGGAAGAATCAGGAAGCTACACACCAAAATGTTGATGGCAGTACAATTATAGCTGATTTTTTACTTTCTTTCTTACACTTTTGTTTGTTGTTGAAAATGTAGTACTATTTCATTGAAGGAGAAGAGATAACTTCATTTGGAAGGGGTAGGGAAAAAGCGGCCACTCTGGGAGTTGAGCTGGAGGAGAAACTGGAGCTGTGTGTTTCAGCATCTCCTCCGCGTCGACTGGAGAGAATTCTCTGACTGGTCATCGCTGTGCGGGCGGGCGGAGCTTCCAGAGGCCCTGGAGGCCTGTGGGGCGAGCCCTGCGTCCTGCTGACCATGCACAGCGTCCCCTATGGTCTTACTTTATTTGGCTGTATTGGCCCAGGGGAGCCCAGGATTTGGATGAGCCGAGTCGCAGAATGTCTGTCAGGCCTGGAAGTGTCGTCAGTGCCGTGACAGTCCCCCCATGAAGAATCAGAGGCCCACAGCATTTAAGTCACTTTCCCAGAGTCCTAGAGGTGGTTCCCAGGCTCCTGACCTAGGGCTGCTACTTTGCTGATCTTCGATCCCTGTGGTTGTGGAAGAGCCCCCAGTTCTCCAAAGCAGCTTTTAAGGCCAGAGAAAAAGAGGTTTCAGGTAAGGGAATGGGTTTTCTTTCATATCTTAGAGCATCAAATTGTTAGGCCTTCTGTTCGGATCTGTGTCCGGTGAAACACCTGGAAATTCAGAGGTTCCTGACTTTCCTTGGGTCCCAGCCTCTAATAAAGGCAGCCAAACCTCTCACTTGAACAATGTATGTTTGCTAAAAGCCACAAAACTTTGCTTTTGATTTGGGGGGTTTCAAGAACCCTCTGAAATCTGTCCCTGTGTTGTAAATGTTTTTGTCTTGTATTCTTAGGTTGTCAGGTACTTCTCTTGCATTTGGACATAATGGAACTATGAACTGGTTTTGATACTTTTGTGGTAAATAGGATTCTTGACAAGACAACAGTATGGGAAGAGAGAGAGAGAAAGGACGGCAAGTAGGAAGGTCTCACCTTGTCGTATTACACACTTAGCCTTGTCTTTGTTTCTTGTTGCTGATAGATTGTTTTTCCACTACAAGTAAAATTTTATGATTTTCTTTAGCACTCCCACCACACTAGCACAACTGCTTTCCTTTTGGTATGTGCTCAACTCTGTTCCCATCCACATGAATAATTTATGATTATAGCCAAAGACTGTCTTCAGCAAGTTCCTTCATCCTGTTCTCTGGAAGAAAGCAGTACCTTCCATACAAATAGTCCAAGGCCCAAGACAAGGCCAGCATTTCTTTGTGCTTCTCACCAAAAACGTAGGTGTTTGAATAAGAGCAGGTAGTTTCTGCTTAAAAGATGTAAGAGTTTTGAAAATGGCCTAGTGCCGTGGTTTTCGCGTCAGCTGGAGGACTTGGTAACACACCAACCGCCAGGCCTGCATGAAGAGTTTCTGATTCAGTGGTCCCGGGTGGGGCCCAAGAATATCCGTTTCTAATAAGCTCCCAGGTGATGCTGACACTGTGGTCCAGGGCCACACTTTGAGAAACAGTGACCTAGGGAACAAGAGTCCTATAAGACAGTGTGTTTTCCAGACTTCTCTGATAACAAGAATCATCTGGGGATGTGTGTGAAAAATAGAAATTTCAGCTCCATGCCAGACTCACTGAATCAGAGCCTCTGCGGAGAGTCTTGGGGTGCTGTATTATCAGATTTGGGGAAATACTATTGCTATCAAGTAAACCCTGCAAATCACCATGGGGCACTAGAATTTATTTACCACTCTAAATGACCCTGTGACCCCCTCTGCCCCTCAAAGTGTATCTTCTTGGCTTTATCCTCATTTTTAAGTGAATTTTAGGCCATCCTTGTAGAACGTAAATATTTTTATTTCAGGCGCCAAATATATTGTGTAAAAGAGATACCAGAATGCCTACCTTCTGAGAACTTCCTAAAGCTTCACCGAGACCCCTTTTTATAAGCATAGTCACAGTTTGTTGGGGGGCGGGCGGGTAGGGCCAGAGGGAAGGAAGGAAAGAAATGTGCATTTCTAGCGAGTTCCCTAGTGATGCTGATGCTGCTGGTCCGGGGAACCACTCTTTGAGAACCTCTGGAACAGACCAATGGCTCTCAAACATAGCATGTTGGAATCTCCTGGGGGAGCTTTAAAAAATCCTTCTGCCTGGGTCTCACCCCCAGAGAGTAATTTAATTGGTCTGTGGTGGGGCGTGGACAGTAATGCCAGTGATCGCTGAGGTTGTGAACCACTATTGTGTGACCCTAAGGATAGAAAGTAACCTGTTAAGAAGCATTAAGCCCTGATGGGGAAATAGGGCTAACCCAGTGCCTCTCATACTTCAGTGTGTATACAAATTACCTGGGCGTCTTGTTAGGATGCAGATTCTGATTCACTTTATCTCTAGTGAGGCCCAAGATTCTGCCTTTTTTTTCCTGAAGAAGATTAGCCCTGAGCTAACATTTGTTGCCAGTCTTCGTCTGTTTTTTGAATGTGAGCTGACATCACAGCATGGCCGCTGATAGATGAGTGGTACCCGGGAACTGAACCTGGGCTGCTGAAGCAGAGCACACTGAACTTAACAAGTAGGCCACTGGGGCTGGTCCAAGATTCTGCTTTTTTAGCAAGTTGAGCAGATGAATATCAAGGGGCTTAGAAGGTGTTAACAAACACACCTAAATACCTGTCAACACGTAGTTTTTATATTTATTTTTTTTAAAAGTGTAGAACAAATAAAACCTATGTCATTGAAAAGGCAGACACCTTAAATTAGAATTATAATTTATATATTATATAAATTATATTTATCTATTAAATTATTATGTATAAAATAATAGATATTTTTGCAGTTAACCAACATTTACCTTCCCTTGATGGCTAGAAAATTTTCTTTTTGCTTCTTTCCACCCCCCTACCTGTAGTTTGAAACAGATATTTGTGAGTTAGTTTTGCTTTAGTATGATACACATGTAGTAACAGGCCTTGTTTTCCCCCCGATATTTAGATCTCAGTGTTCAGTTTTTCTAAGTTTGGGGATCTTGCCTTTTGCATCTTCCTTGCCTCAGACCCTACCCCTTAGATGTCACTGCCCAGGAGGCTAAATGTTCAGTGATGCCCCAAGGCCCTCATTTCAGGAGCTGGTGGCATTTGGCTCTGTAGTGCCATCAGATTGCACATTCTGCAAGCCGGCCTCCTTGGGACATAGCTTCAGCCTGTGTTTCTGGCTTGAGCCCAACCCTTCTGTCCTGGGTTAGGGGTGAAGCCTTTTCTCTGGCAGGTTCCATCTGCTGGCACTTTTCCTACTGTGGTGGAGTTGAGAATGCTGTCAGAGCCTTTTAGAAACGGGGAACAGAGAATTGGGGCAAGGGAGGAGCAGGACCTCAGGTGAGGAGGAAGGGACGTATGTAAGTCTCACCCACTAAGTTGGCTGCCCCTGGCCTTTTGCATTTCCCCAGCTGCACGTGGTAGAAGCATTGGGTGATTGATGGCATTTGGATTGGCCCTCAGAGGACACATTGGTGGCTGTTGACCATTTGAAATTGGTGGGAAGGACCTCCCTTCCCCAGCTGACCAGGGGACAGGCTCTCCCTCTTGGGCGTGGCTTGTCATTGGTCAGGCTGTGACCGTACTGCTGTGATCCAAAGCATCTCTCAGTGGAATGGGATGCTGGCAGGAAACAAGGGTTTTCAGTTATTTCCTATTTTTAAACGAAATCTCTGTGGCAGATGCCAACGCCCCCACCTCCACCCTGTGCTCTGGAGTTAGCCCGCCTGGCGTGGGTAGATGAACATCAGAAGACTTGTGTAGAGTCATGAAAGAAGTGTGCTTGTCCCAGCAGGAAAGCCTGTGACAATAAAAAAGCAGAGAATGTTCTGAGTCTCCTACATTAAAAAGAGAGAAGCTTAAGTGAGATTTATTTCAAGGAAAGGAAAGCAACATTCAGGATTTGCTGGCACAGCTTGTATGACAGGTGGAGGGCAGCTCGAACTTGAGTGTGGCTGGGGTGCGGTCGATGCTAGTTCTGCCTTTTTAAAACTCTGGACTCGGTTTCTGCTTCCAGCGTTTCCCATAACCGTTTTCAGTTGAAGTGCAGTGCACGTACTATGTTGATAACACAGTTTAACATTTAGGGAACTTCTGTCAAGTAGCAAATTATAAAGTACTTCCTGGGTTAGGCACTTGACCTCTTGTAAGTTTCTCTTCAATAAGTAGGAACTTGTGTGTTCTGGGGAAAACACAAGAACATCGGGGTAGTTTCTCTTTGGCATGGCTGACACTTTCTGCTCTAGAGTGAAAAGCAAAATTTTTAAAAATCAAAGAATTGGTTCTATCTTCAAGGTGAAATTCTCTCTGTGAAGTCTGAATAAACCACTCCTGGAACGTCCGGTGTCCTTTCCCCGTGATAATACAACTCAAGAAACCAAACCTAGGTCTCCTTAGAAAGGGTAAGAAACCTAAGCCAAACACTTAAAAATAAGATTTATTTTATTTACTCATCAGCTTTAAACCCCTCAATGACTTGACTTTGCTCTTAGAGTAAATGGCAGTCTCCTTACTATGGCAGGCCCAGCAAATCTCATCATCTAGCCTCTGCTTATCTCTCTTCTCTCAGTGTAACCTGCCCTTTCTCTGTCTCAAACTCAGTTGATCAAGTACGTGGAGCTTTTTCCTGCCCCAGAGCCTTTGGACCATTCTTTTACAGAAAAAAAAAAAAAGACTTTAATTTTGATGAAGACAACTTTATCAATGTTTATTTTTATGGGTCTTGCTTTTGGCGTCCTGTCTAGAACTCTTTTCCAAGCCCTAGGTCTTGAAGGTCTTCTCTGTTTTCTTGTAAGAGTTTCATAGTTTTTGTTATTTTACATTCAAGACTGTGATTCATTTTGAATTAGTTTTTGCTTAAGGTGAAAGGTGAAGATCAAGTTTGTTATTTGGCTTGTAGATGGTAGCTGCTGTAGCACCATTTGTTGAAAAGACTTTTCTTCCTTTATTGAGTTGTTTTATATGCCATTGTCAAAAATCATATGGGAGCGTTGTCTTGATCTGTTTCTGGGCTCTCTTTTGTTCCCTGGACCATTCTCATCTCCCACACTTCCCCAGCTAACTCCTATCCATCCCTCAGGTCTCACTGTCATTTCCCTAAGGAAGTCTCTAAGGACACTCATTCCCATCCATCTCCATACCCTCAACTTCATGCCTAAGAAGTTCTGCCTCCGTTATTCTCATTCAACACCTGTTTTTTCTCCCTCATGGCATTTAGCATAATTTCTTAATAATTTTCTAGTTTGTTCGTAGTAGTGTGTGTGTAATGCCTTCCTATAAGGCCCAAGAAGGCAGAAACTGAGTCTATTCTGTTCACCGCCATGATGCCCAGCACTGTGCCTGTTACATGCTGAGTGCCCAATCAATGTATTTTGAATAAATGAATGGAAAAAAAGTCAGGCTTCCTGGGTGATGTTTTCTAAATCATTGGGGACCATTTTCTTAAAATCAGAGGACATTCCTGGCTCTTGAGCCTTAGGATTTAATTTTTTCCCCAATTAACCTATCTTTTAAGGCAGTGGTTTCGCAAACCTTTGCCCTGCATCAGAGTCTTCTGGGGGCCTTGTTAAAATGCAAACTCCTGGGCCCCAGCCCCAGAGTATTTGATTCAGTAAGTCTCGGGTGGCCTGAGAATTTGCATTTCCAACAAGTTCCCAGAAGATAATGCTGATGCTGCTGGTCTGGGAACCACGCTTGGAGAACCACTGTTTGAAGGTTAAGAACCTAAGGATGTGTTATGATCCCCTTTTACTTGGTGACAGTCCCAGGCACCCTTCAACTTGTCGTTAACAGTATTGATCAGTTTGGGAGTACTCACAGAGAATATCACATCAGAATGCAATCCTGGAGGACTGGAAGGGAAGATATCTGCTACAGCAGTAAGTCAGGAGAACTGCACGTTTTAAATAATTTAAACAGGAGGCGAACAAAAGCTTTTCAAAGTACACTAAACTAATTCTCTTACTTCTGTGGCTTTTACATTTTGTTTCTTCAGTGTTTGAATAGGCAAAAGCACTGATATTTTAACTCAGACTACCATGAGTAGGGATTCTTGCTCAGTAAGAACAAGGCTTCACTAATATTGACATATTTATAAAATTAGGGTTTAGGTTTCTGCTATGGTCTATTTTCCCTAAACCTATTACAATGAACCAAAGCAAATCAATAAATACTATTTCATATGCCTAGACTGAGTCATATAATTACTTTCCTCTGAAGTCAACAAAAAACATAAAGGTGATAAACTTAAAAAAAAATAAACTTCAGTAATTCTAATTTTCATTTGTCTGCTCTTCTCCAGACAGGCTATTACCCTTTTTCACAGAGGAGCAGCTCATTTTCAGCATGGGTTGTTATAATCTGATAAAACTCTCATCACACAACATTTCCTGGAAAGATTTGGCAGCATCACTTTTCTTTAAAAGTGTTCAGGAAGCGACGTGGGTCCCGGCCGCTCAGCTGGAACAGAACCAGTGCAGGGCTCCGAAAGCATTTGCAGGCTCTGAGATGGTTTTAACGTGTTTGGTGGCAACATTGCCCTTGTGCACACTTTTGGAAAGATTCTGACGTACTATCATGGTGTAGAGTGGGTGTGGATGGGCCGGGAGGGTCTCTGGGAGGGGCTGGATGCCTCCATGCCCACTTTGGTGCACAAAGAGGCAGCTCTTAACATGAGAACTCTTTTCAAATAAGGCAGAAAAGATAAATAAGGACTTGGCTTTTACTACAGCCGATCTGTTAAGCATACTGTGAACCTAAATTATTTGGGGGCCCAAAGCACGGATCTCCAGTTAGATTATTTTGGGGGATGGGGAGGGGAGTGTCTGCTTTGTTCATTTCTGTATCCTCAGTGCCAGAAACAGTGCTTGGCATAGCCGAGGCACTCACTTGTTGAATGAATGAATGAGTGAATGAATTTGCTTTTGATTCTTCCAGTTTCTCTCTTCATTGTCTGCATATGATATACGTACTTACTCCAGCCTCTTAAATATGTTACCCCAAGGAATAAGGTTGCAAATATAGCTGTGAACAAACATAGCATAAAATTTCTCTAATGGGCAAAACCCAACTTTTTTTTCTACATTATAAATGAAAACCAGTATCCAGGCAATATTCTAATTTAGATCTTGATTGATAATTGAGATTTCCCTCCATCTATACCCCACCCATGACAAGAAAATTATCTGCCGTATGTATGTGAGGAGGCCAGATGGAGTTCGGTCATAATTACATAATTTGGTTGCAAAATAACCGCGAGCTGGTTAACATTACCTCCGCACTTCCTGTGGTAGAAGCCAATATTAGACATCACCAGAAGATAATCTGATGAACCGTGGCCAGAGTTTGCACTCAAACATACTTATAATTAACTTGCTTTTAAATTAAATTCTTGACAGAAATGTGTGGGCAATCATAAATGGTGTATAATAAATTAGGTTTTTGGATGACTGAAAGACTGACTTATTTAAAGAAATAAGTGAGGTCTGCATTTTTTATTAGGGTAAAGATGTTTCTGTGTCTGTGTATGTGTGATTTTCAGTTTAGTTGTGTAGACTCTGCTTCCTTGAGATTTCTCCTTAGCACCTAGTCTCCTTATGTCACCTTCCTCTCAGCCCGTCCACTTCATTTGTGACTAAGCCGTCATATAAGCAGACTGCTCTAGCCACAGCAGCTTCTTGCCATGCACTTTCTCGTCTCCTGCCTTTGCGTGTCCTGTTCCTTCTGCCTAGAATGCCTTTCCATCTTTCTCACCCCGAAAAACATTCATTCATCCTTCAAGATTTAGGCCAAGTGTTCTCTTATGAATACAGCTTTTGGCCACTCCCACCCTCCCACCCTTTAAGGAGAAAGTAGGACCACCTTACTGTGGATTGGAATTGAACTGTGTATACACTGCTGTTCTAGCGCCTTCTCCTTTCATTGCATCTCTGTCTGCGTCCAGCACTCGTGTGTGAAGTTCTGGGAATGGCACAGGGCTTTAGTTGATCTTATGTCTCCAAAACAGAAACAAAATAGTGGTTGGTACAAACTCTAGGATGTTGTAGATCTTTAAAACATGTTAAGGTAATTTAAATATACATATAGTCAAATCATATGTTGAAATAGCCTCAGGTGGTAACAATGGCTACCTTAGGATCGTGAGATAGTAAATGATTATTTTTTGCGTGTTTTGTCTTTTCCAGATTTTAAGTTATTTATATTGCTTCCTTAATGTTATAAAGTGAAGAAAAAGTGACATGTTAGAGAAGAGACTCTAGAACTTTCACATCAAAATGGTTGTTTCCCCTTTCATAATTGTCATTTTGAGCAGCAAGTTCTTATTCCGATTATAGTGCCCTAATTCTATCTGTTTTTGAAACTCCTATGCTTCCTTTGAGAGCTTCCCACCTATCCTCATGGTGGAGAATTAAAGTACTTAATTTTTTGAAAGAGTCAAATGACATTCAAAGCAAAGTCTATGGAAGAAGGTTGATAATCAAGCTAGTATCACGTGGAGTCGGGAAGAGAGTGCGCTGGTTAAGCACTGAGACATTTCCTGTGTGTCGTGTAAGTACCGCCTCAAGCCCTTAAACACGTGATCTCAAGGAGTAAAGTTGGAAATACAACTGCTTTAAAAACAATATTACATAAAATTCTGAAACGTAACTTTCTCTCTAAAAGGGATTTGAGCAAAGCATCCTTGTAATGAGCATAGACATCCTTCCCTCGACTACCTTGAAAGGAACCCACTCATTTGTGCCTGTAGGTTCTTACCTGTTAAAGCGGCATCGCCCTCACTCTAAACCGCATAACAAACAGGGCCTGGTGCATGAGCCGAATTGCTCTCGGGAGCTGAGTCATTTAGCTCTAAATGCAGCTCTGTCACTTACTAGCTGTGTGACCTCAGCAAATTCTAAACCCCTCTGTGCCTCAGTTTCCTATCTGTAAAATGGGGAGAGAGTATTTTACTACTACATAGCATTGTTGTCAGGTTTAAATAAGGTAATAACTGTTAAGTGCTTTAAAAAGTGCCTTGAATGTAGCATAATTTACCTAATTCTAAGAAACACATTTTTCACATTTTGATGCTTCTGAAATGAGGATGTGTCTTACAATTAATGGAATTTTTAAAAAGCATTTTGTCACCATTTAATTAGCAACATCCTTTTTTTTTAAATCAGTAGTCCTTGACATAATGGTGCACCATAGAGTAGATGACGTTTTAGGTTTCAGTAGCTAATAGTAGTAACAGCTCAATAAATACTAGCTGTTGTCAGTGTTGTCATCAGCCTCAGCATCTTGGTCCTAACCAGGGCCGTGGCATTTGTTGGGGTGGTAGGCAGTGCTAGCCTCGAGTATATGTCAGATCTCAATTTCATTTGTCTGTTTGCACTGAAGTATTCTTAGAAAAGATCTAGTGAGCTGTTTTTCATATTTGTTTCATATTAAGCTAATGTAAAGTATTTATGGGATTAATTCATGCAGTGTCCACATTATTCTCTTCAATGCAGATCAGTCCCTTGAAATAGAGGAGACAAATTCTTTACCTTCCCTATTGAGGTATTTTCCTAAATCCTTTCAAAGAAGTGCTTTTTCTTAGCGAACAGAACTGAGCCACCATTGTACCACTTAAGATTTACGAGTTTGCAGTCTTCCCGGAGGGAGAGAAGAAGCGGTTTATTGATCTGTAACAGAGAATGGATCACGGCCAAACCTTTTCTGGTTTATCCAATGTACTGACATAAGAATCCGCATATCGTTAAGAAGACTGAGTCCTCACAATTTGAGGCCACCTGTCATGCAGAACAATAACTGGGAAAAATCGATACTCAATATACAACTGTTGTGTTTGCACAGACACTGCCAGCTCCACACCCAGGGACAGGCATATCTTGTTATTTTACCGGTGATGTGCTTGTTGTTCCTAATTTCGGGCTTCTTCCTCATTTTGATTTTATTGTTCAGTTTGGGGGAGGGTGGGAGAGACCAATTTGGATCCGAGATAAAGATCTTCTGCCAGGTGAAAGAAGTTCAATAACAGGAGAAGACCTTGGACGAGAGTTGCTGAAGCTTGGCTGGGAGGATTCTGGGCACATCTCCATCCAGATACCTTGATGCATACTTCATTCTCCCATAACACACGCAGCTTGTTTCTTCTTGCCTTTAAATGGTGGTATTTACAAGCCATTATAAAGCAAGAGTGCAAACACATAGGGCTAGAAAGGGGCCAGCAAGCAAGGGTTTTGCTTAGATTTTGTTGTTGGCTTTTAAAAGTATAATTAGTTGAATCCCAGAAGCTGGGCTTCTTGCCTTTGTCCCCTCACCTCCCCACGCCACTCCTCCTTCTTCGTCCCCCCCAGTCCCTACCTTTTCTGTTGTTGTCGTCACAAAGCTACATTTGTCAGACGTGGATAGTCGTTCCTATTCTTAAAGATAACGCTCACTCTATCCCAAAAGCCTGCCTTTTGATTCACCAGCTCTGACTGTGCACAGGGTTCATCACTCTCCAAGTTCAATGCCATGGACCTGAACCAGTGCCTGTTGCCAACAGAATGTCAGATGATTGTCACATAGTCAAAGAGATTAGAGCCACCGGTCCTCCGCGTATGCTGCCAGACAGAAACTGGGGACCAGCAGGGAGGCTGAGAATCAGGTCTCTGTGGGTGAGCTGAGCGGTAGTCACAGAGCTGGAAAAACCGAGCAGGGGAGCATGCCTGTCAAAGCAGGCCTGTGAAAAAAACCACCAGGAATTTAGCATTTGCACCGAGTTGCTTCCACGGTAGCTAGCTTTGAACTGTAGTGCAAACCCATTCAGACAGTCAGGAAAATTTCACTAGCTAAGCAGCAAGAAATTTCCACCCAATGTGATCAAAGCCATCAGCCACTTCCGCTTTCTTCTTTTTATTTACTTATATTTCTGACCTCTTATAATCCCCACGACTGGCCCCATAGTTTCCTTTTGCGTAGCATTTCTTTTAATACTCTCTTCTTTCTTCAGTGCATTTTAAAGCAAATAAAACCAAAATTGACAAGAAGTAGCTAATGTTTCTTTTTTAATAATTATTTTAAAAATAATAAAGGAGCTAAAAATCATCCATAATTGCATCACTCAAGGACAGCCACAAGGAATATTTTGGTGTATTTACTTTTAATTCTTTTAAATAAATGTGTAAATACATATTTTTAATAAAATTAGGTTTATGCTAGAACACAGTTTTTTATCAATGTACTTTGAGTATTTTTATGTATTATTAAAAGCTCGTAAATGATTTCAATGACTGCATTCGGATCCAGTATATATAGATAGATGATTATTTTAGCCTTCTCCTGTGCTTGGGAGATCATGTGGTTTTCTGAATTGACACTTTAATTCTACACTTGGAATCCATTAAGCTCAATTTTTCTGATTTTGTGGGTCGAGAATTGGAATTTGGGCACAGTGGAAATGGAATATTTCTATCTGTGCTATTGTTTGCCTTCTTTGCTGGCGTTTTTCAGAAGGCATTTTTGGAAAAGCAAAGGTTGGAGCAGTGTTCTTTTTCTTCTTTTTGTTTGTTTGTTACAAATTTTGTGATTGTTACGTAAGTCGTGTTATAGTAATCTCAGTTAACTTTTAAATAGACAGTCAATATAAAATAAGAAATGCATTGCCCAACATGAACCCTAATGTTTCAGAGTGATGTCCCGTTTGAAGTTTACATAACAGAACAGTGGAAGCTATTGAAGATTTTTTTTAACTAGGGGACTGACTGGATCTGATTTATGTTTTAGAAGACAGGGTAGGTGAAAGATTTTAGCTATCTCAAAAGAATTTGCGTGAAGTTAATCTTGTAAAAAATGTGAACATTTGTTGCAACAAGTGCTTTGAAATTGCAATTGAGTAAATGAAACTGTTGAACCAGCATTTGGAAAGGAGGAGAAGTTTAAAAACCAAAAATAGTTTGTGAAGTGCTACAGAACGAAGTGGCTTGTATTTGAAGGCCACCTTCCTAAATAAGTCACGTTTCTGGAGAACCAATTTTGTCTCCCGTGAGGAATGTGTCTGGAGACCTGCTGTCAGTGCCTGCCCGCTGGGCGTCTCTGGTATAACTCCCAACACTGATGGCCAGGTCTAGTGCAGCCACCACCTTGATCCACAGGCTATCTCCCGCATTCTGATTTGCTCTCTCCATTATCAGTCATCTTTGTAAACAGAAATCTGAGATTTAGTTTTGTACATATTTTTAAATGATCCATTTTTATGAGGCTCTCTTGATTGTTTCAGGTTGAATCCGTTTGGGAACTTGATGCATAAAATTTGCATGACTCCTCACTCCTTTCTGGATCTGTCATTGGATTCAAGCCAGCATGGCTCACACCGCGAAGGCTAACGGCTGTGCCTCAGGTAACTGTGCTCTGGAGTGTGTGTGTATGAGTGTGTCTTTGCTCAAACTAATATCTAATTTCTCCTTTAATAACGGGTCGGTAATAGCAAGTTGTCTAGATAACTAAGATTTCAAAGCAATTTTCTATCCATTGAAGTTGTGTTTGGTTTTGTTTTTTTAATCTCTTAGAGAATTTGCTTTTATCTTTAGTCTTTTTGTACAGAAATCAGTTAGGCAAATTATTGCCTAAGTCAATTCTATTGAAGTGTTGAAGGATAAACATGAAACCCTGAATGCTGATGCAAGGGTAATGTGTACTCCTCTTGCACTTCCTTATGAGAGATTGAACGCTGAGAGAGGAACTGAGCTTGAATGCTTAAAACCAATTCCTAGTATCCCATCCCAAGCAGCGTTTGTTTGATGTTCCTAAACAAAGAGAAAGGGGGGAAGAGAACGGTACGTCCTCTAAAGTGACTGTCCCAGAGAGAAGTATGCAATAAGCATATTACGAATCATAAAGACTTCTATTTTGATTCTTACTTTGGTTATATCAGAGACCTGTATAGTTTTCAGATCTATTCCAATATTGCTTATATAAGATTTGGGAGAAATCTGTAGAACAAACACAGAGAAAAGCCTCCTAAGAGATGGCATATGACAACCTGTCGAAAGTTCATTCCTCTTTTGCATTATCTGCCAAATAGCAGAATGTGTGAGAGCAGTCATTGTGTATGTGGGAATTCTCATGAAGGCCTAAGTCCAAAGTCCTCACTCTGTGGGCTCTGAGCACTGGATAATGGAGAGAGTGTGGAATTGGAGTCAGGAGACCTGAATTAGAATCCATCTCCAGCACTGACCATGCAATCTGGGGCAGGACTGTTTGTCCATGTGTAAAACATCAATAAGTGTATCCACCTGCAGGCTTAGAGCCAACGAGAGCACCAGAAACATACTTACAAGTGCTGTGTAAGCTGTAAAGATGACAGCAGGAGAAGGAGACCTCTGAAGTGGGAGTCCCCAGCCCATGTATGTGACGTTGAGTTCCCATAATCCCAGCCGCAAGTATTTCCTCTGGCAGGAATGCTGTGGCTTTCCTAAAACCAAACCCAAATAAACTCAGTTGTTTGTTCTGGGATAACTGATCTTTCTCCATCCATTCTTTTGCTTGTCCTTTCCACTGCCCAACTTCTTGGGACTTTGATAGATTCTACTCAGGATTGCTGTCAATAATAAATATGAATGACAATAGCTAACATTTAATGAACACTTACCATGTACCATGGTGCCTAAGATGCCTTGCCTGCATTATCACCCTTGATCCTCACAGTAATCCTATGAGATTATGCTATTGCCATCACCACCACCACTGTCATCCCTACGTGATGACATAGAGAAGCTCAGCAATTTACCTGAGTGAAGTAAGAAAAGCCAGAGTTATTACTTGTTTCTCTCATAAAATATTTGATAAGGAAGGAGACTGAATCATTGTGAAATTTCTGGAGTGTTGTGACTGGGTTTCAGTCCCCTGTGATGCTGTGATCTCCCTTCCCTTTCCTGCCTTCACTTCCATTCACACACTCACAGGAAGCGGGTCATGGGGATGTTGGTGCCTCAGGACCTCGACCCTCTGGCCTCTCTGGCAAAATCCTATCTTTAAGAGTCTAGATAGCCCATTTGCCCCAAATTCATCTTCCAACTTGCCTTGTCCTGTAGTGTCCCTTTTCTCTTTGTTCCTAAGTCTGATGATCCAGTTATAACCTTTCCTTCTCAACTGGTGTCCTACCTAACAGGTCTGGGCACTGAGTCTGAAAGCAGAGGAAAGCTCTCTGATTTGTGACTTCTGAGGTGTTAGGGTATCAGTTGTTTCTGCAGACAGGTGTCTGGACCAGGCAAGAAAAGGTTTTGTTTATTCCAGTCACCATGACCTCTGTAAGCCTGTAAGCAAATCTGATTAGAGGCTCAGTCATACACAATTACTTTATATATATGTGTGTGTATATATATTATATGCATATACGTGCACATATAATACATATGTATATGATGCTCATTGTAGAAAAATTTTAAATATAGAAGTTTAGTGTTGTCTAAAAAAACAAAGCAAGAATCACTGGTAATACCACCACCCAGGAATAAATGTTTTACTCATTTTCTATATAGTCTTTAAATTTTGTCTATTTCAAATAGTTGAGATTATGCTTATCAACATTACTTTACCATTTCTTTTTTGCATTTTATATTACAAAAGAAATACCTGCTCATTGTTTAAAAAAGAAAAGCCAAACTCAATGCAAAAGTGTATGCTGGTTATAAATATACTATTTTGAAACGTAATTACCTAAGAACATTCATAGGCCCCAGATTAAAATGGGATAAAGAGGGCTTTATGGCAGCTAATGAGAGCTGGTTCCTGAGCTTTCCCATGAGAAAAAGATAGACTGAGTAGTGTAGTAGACGTTTTAAATGTGGATTAAATTAATGTATTTTTTTCATTTTGCAAAGATAAAGTATAAAATTAAATATGTTTTTTAAACTGTGCTTTCCCTACATGTGTTATGCCCCAAAGAGGTCCCACCCACCCCTCCCCCTGAAAAGTCACTGCTTTGGGCTCCATAGAACATGAAGGGAAATCGCAGGTGAAGGCAGAGGCAGGGCGGAATAAAGCACCAACAACGGAGCAGCTGCTGAGAGCAGCGCAGCACCGTCCAGCCAGACCGCGCCCTTGGCTGCAAAACCCACTTGAGGACTGATGGTCCGTGATCACATCCCTGTTTAGAGCTTAAGCTGCGTAAGGGACTATTCACGAATCCTTTTATCCTCTGACTTCCCCACTGAGTCCTTCAGTTAGATTGGGTAAAAGGTGCTGATTTTAAAATAAGAGCAGTTCATTAATGCTGTAATTTGAAAAGATTTATTACAATACATTTCAAACATAGGAAATTTGTAATGGTTATATAACAAGCCCCCATAGCACCTAGCTTAAGAAATAAACTTTACTAGTATATTTTTATTTGCATGGCAAGTATTATGGAGCACCTACTGTGTGCCAGGCATTGTTCTAGGCACTGGGGATACAGCAGTAAATACAACAGTCAAATCCCTACCTTCAAGGACCATCCATTCTAATGGAAGTTGAGGTCTCTTATGGACAGCGTCCACATAAAATAAAGGACATGGTTATACTAAAAAAGTGTTGTTTATCTGAAATTCAAATTTATCTCGATGGCCTCTGTTTTTATTTGCTAAACCTGGTGACCTTCCTTGTGTACCCATTCTGGACTGCATCTTCCTCCTTACCGCCCACCCTGTCAATATCAATCACTCATCATCGTGCTCTCTCTTTTTCACCAGATCCTCCATCCTACTTCTGTTGACTGGTCCAGTTTTATTTTCATTAATTTAAAACATTCTATTACGTTGTTACTAGGAGTACCCTAGTGTCATGTGTTACTGTAATGAGGTCTGGGCATCATAAATTGCTCATGACTGTTCTCTTCTCTCCTAGCTAACTAGGAAGTAAATGGGGGGTGGTTGGTTAGGAAAATTGCTGTATTTCTGCTGAGTTTAGGGATGGGGTTGGTCTGCTTGGTCCGAAGTTTCTGAATCATGTTGTAAACTGGATGCACTGATTGATACCTCTCTAAACACTAATTAACATTGTGAAACTTTAATTAGAGCTTAGAATCTCTTTAGAAGCCAAATAACAAGTAGCTTATTTGTCAGATGAAGATAATAATACCTGTCCTACCTTCTTCACAGGATTGTTGCAAGAAAAAAATAAAACAATAGCCATAAAAACACTTTTTTTTTTTTTGCTTGAGGAAGATTAGCCCTGAGCTAACATCTGTGCCAGTCTTCCTCCACTTTATATGTGGGTTGCCTCCACAGCATGGCTGATGAGTTGTGTAGGTCTGCACCTGCCAAAGTGGAGCTCACCAAACTTAACAACTATGCCATGGGGCCAGCCCCTAAAAACACTTTTTAAGACATAAAGTGCTGGTCAGATGTCAGGGGAAATCACTGTCCTTCTTGTTCTGCTGTCTCTGTCATGAGCTCCTGATCCAATAAACACCTGTTCAGGTGCCATTGTGCCAGGTGCTGTTGGATGCTATGACATTGGGCAAGAATTGTATTACTGTCCTGCCTCTAAAAGTTAAATGACATAAATAGATGGAGTGACTTTTTATGTCTGCCATCACCATCTTTATTTTTGCCAGTACTTACCTTTGCTAGTTTATTATAGTTTTTCCCCATCTTGCTATTTCTCTTTCACAGCCTAAATATATATATATTTCCAGACCAATACATATTTACTTACTTAAGGTACTTATCAAACTGCACTAAAAATTTGTTGACATTTTAAATTAATATAATAAATTTCATAAAATCTTGTTACCCTGGTCAGTTATTTGGCTCCAGGTTTCGTCTCCATGCCAATCTTCAATGAGGTACAAAGGCCACTGATAAGACCAAGTCAGTCAGACATTGCCACAGACTCATGGTGGAGCAGGGAGAACGCTGCAGCATAGCATAGCCCACTCTCGGTTGTGTAAATATTTTTTCTGGGCACGAGCATTTCTCAAACAGAACTCTGAGCCCACTGCGGTGAACCTGACAGCAGGCATTGAGTGCTGTTTGTCAAGTACAAGACCAGCTTGCACTGACTGCTCTGGCTGGAACCAACCTGGTGTTTTCTGAGAGCATCGGTAAAGAGAGAGGTGGTGTGTTCGTGGTGGTGAGTCTTGGCTCTGTCATCTGCAGTAGTATTACTCCAAAGGCAGAGGGTGAGTTGATTAGAAGCTGGGGCTGCCTTAATTCGTGGGTACCCTCCATGACCTTCCAGGGTCTCCTGATTCAGTTTGCAAAAGGATCAAATGTGTGTTCCTGTTTGTGCTTTGCTTTCTCTTGTAAGCGGTGTGTTCAGAAGAGCTGAGAGGGTGAAACAAAGTTGCCCAATATAAAAACCTAGGTAAGAGCCAGAGGGAGTCTTATTGATTTCACCTGTGCAGCCTCCCGTCCCTGCTTTCAGATGACAAAACACTCGCCCAGCTCTTACACTTAGTTAATGGCTAAGCCAGAAGTTGAATATGGACAGTCTTTTTCCTTTGTTCAAGGCATCATGTTGACATTAAAAATCAGAAGTGTGGCATCTGTGAAATTTTGATCAGACAGAGCAAGGGGAAAGTTTGCTTTTCAGAAAACTACATAAAACCCAAAAGTAGAATGGTTATGAATAAAATGTCCTCCCTGATAGGAGTTATGTTGATAAGTGACGTTTTTCTTAGTCTGAGTTATTTCGTAGAGTCAAATTAACAAACATATTCTAATTCCTCATATGTATTTAGTACATCATGCAGTTTCATCCTGTTATTTGATCTGTGTAATAATTGGATTTAATTCGGTTATGCATTTCAACTTTAAATGAAACTGTTGTGAGTTTATTGCAGGTTAATTTCACACTGAAGTTTATAAGTGAAATAATGTATTTTTTTGTAGTGATAGTGTTTGAGAAGATAGTTGTTTTTTTTTTAAGGAAGAAGTAGTTACATTTGAATTTCATAACAGTTAATATGTTGAGACCATCTGCAAATAGGAGACCTTGGCTTTCAGAATCTTGCCTGGCCAGTTAATCAGAGCCCCAGAATTCGTCCAGCCCCCAGAGAAGTTCTGAAGAGGCCCTCCCTTGTCAGGGCTTGTCTGTTTTACAAACTCTCAAGGCTTCAGTTTTCACCTGTAGCCAGCTTCACTGTATAAGCTTTCTTGCTCCAAACCTAGAGCGAGTCATAATGGGTTAAGCATCAGATTTCAGACAGGCGATTAGCTCTCCAGCTAAGCTGAGGAAGGATGACTTATCTTCCAGCGAGGACCAGCCCCCTTGGGTGTGGAAAGGATAGAATCCAGGCTCCTGCTAGTCCCGGGTGCTGGGCAAAGACACCCTTCGATTAGAGATTTCTACCCAGGTGTTCTTTGGGTGCCAACAAGAAAGAAAAAACACGAAATAAAAATCCAACGGGGAGATTCGCTATGTTAAGGACTTGAGCTGTTGCTGTCATTCTGAGACTGCATAGCGAGGTGAAGGATTAAACCAGCCCTTCCTACAGGATTTGAGTATTCTGTGCCTGCTCACCCGCAGACGTCCCATCGTGAGTATTTGCATTTGTTTCTGGTTATGCACTTCCCCTCCTTGAAGGACTAGGGTGGCCTCGCTAAGCCCCTCAAAAGTATAGTTGGCTACCTTCCTTTTCCACGGTTTGCCTTCTTCCTGTGTCCTGGATAATTCCAGTTCATCTTCTTTGTGCAGTTTCTGAGAAAGGTTTGTATGAGCTTTGAAAATAAGTGACGAAAGCTCACAGTTTCAATTTTGGGGTCCTTTTCTATAAAAGGCGATTGGATTTGATCTGGCATGAAAAATATTAGCATAGCTCGCAAATTCAAGGTAGTCATTTCTTGCTCTTTTCTGGCAACATATTTAAAAATTGCATTGACTAGACTTCGCTAATAAAAACCTCAAAGAAGACCCAGCCAGGAAATCAGATTTGATAAGATCCATTCAAACAGTTTTAGAAATTCACAGTCAAAATAAAATTTGATGATGCTCTTTTTCCTCTCTTGGCTTCTCTGCTGGATATTTTTGGAATAAGCTGTAACTCAGTAAGCTGATTGATTTACTCATTTCCATATGCTTTAGGAAAAGTATGCTCATGTTTTAGAGGCTAAGCCTGTTTCTGCTTTTGGGTTGCAGTTCATTATGAAGGCGGAAAACGAGAAGTTTTTAAATATGCAGCCCATTTGTATATATAGCATTAGTGATCTCAGCTGGTAGTTCTATATGGACAAGTGATCTCACAGCTTAAAAATAAGTATGCAGCTATTTTGAAGATTTTTTTTTAACAGTGACCAGATTTCTAATCCTAGCAGTTCTTAGAGCAAGCCATGGCTGACAATTCAGAATAAATAATATTCTGTAATATTCAGAAGGCCTTTCTAACCAACAGATAGAAAAGCAGAACTGTAGGTGTGAGGAAGAACTGGGCACAGGGACCAATTGTTGGATTCGTGGGATTTGTTCTTATCCTGAAAGTTAATCTTTGTGTCCTTACTCCATCTTGTGTGACAAGCTAGATTTGAGTGATCCGTGACATTTCTACCAGCTGGATTGGAGGCTGTGGACATGGTTATGATGTCACCATATGAACCTTTCTTTAAAAGAGGTGGTACTAGAGTCGTAGGTTATGGAAGCAGTTTGCTATTAATAGTCATAGTTCTAGGTCTATTTTAGGTCCTTTTTCGTAATTTTCTTTCTTTCTTTTCTTTTTTTTTTTTTTTTGTGGAAGATTAGCCCTGAGCTAACATCTGCTGCCAATACTCCTCTTTTTGCTGAGGAAGACTGGCCCTGAGCTAACATCTGTGCCCATCTTCCTCTGCTTTCCATGTGGGACGCCTGCCACAGCATGGCTCAACAAGCAGTGCATAGGTCCACACCCAGGATCCAAACCAGCGAACCCCTGGCCACCAAAGTGGAACACGCAAACTTAACCGCTGTACCACCAGGCCAGCCCCTGGTGATTTTATTTAATTGGAAAAACTTTCTCTCCGAGGAATCTTTTGTATTTTGGATATGATCTCTGTTAGGAAAATCAAGAGAGAGTCGTGGGGATTTCTGAATTTAGCCTCACAATATTTGGTTTAGTTGATAAATCCCATCAGCTTTGCAAATAATTTCGTGAAAACATTGATTCATCTTGTCCTGCCAAAGCTTCCCATCCCTGCCCACTTTTCTGGATGTCCTGTTCTCTTGCATCAACTGTCCAGTAGGCCAAGGCATTTTAAGTGTTTCTGTACAGCTGGCACATTTAAGAGGTTCCTAGAAGAAAAGGGGAGACTATGCCCAGACTAGAAATATAAAAGAGGGAAAGAAATGTGATGTTTCTAATAATTCATCAGCCCAACTGCTTAATATCTTTAAAAGCTTAGTCATGTTAAATTAAGTCTTACTTTCTTCCTACTAAAACCAAAAAAAGTTCACTTTTCCTCTGCTTTCAGTATTGCCGTCATCTAAGTCCATATACCTACTAACGTGTGGCTGGTTTATTTCCTTTTCCCCAGTATTTCAGATTGAGTGGCTGGGATGCTTTACTCAAACCAAGGATGCACCCTGGAAATTTTTGTTTGTTTGGTTGGTTTTTGGTTTTTTTTGTGTGTTATATGAGGAAGATTGGCCCTGAGCTAACATCTGTTGCCAATCTTTCCTCTTTTTGTTTGAGGAAGATTGTCGCTGAGCTAACATCTGTGCCAGTCTTCCTCTATTTTGTACATGGGATGCTGCCACAGTGTGGCCTGACGAGCGGTGCCAGGTCCACGCCTGGGATCTGAACCGGCGAACCCCAGGCCACAATATCAGAGCACACGAACCTAACCACTATGCCACCGTGCTGGCCCCATGGGAATGTTTTTGGAGGCAGCCTGTTTGGCACGTCCCCCTCCAACTGCAAGGACAAAGACGGATTTGTCTTCCTGTGACCTCGCAGAGGAGGCAGAAGTACCTGCTGGCTCTATGCAGCCTGTACCCTAAGCTGGACTCCGCCTCTTCGAGTCATGAGTCAGCCCGGTGATATACTGACTTTATAGCACACCAGGGTGGAGACCTGGAAGTCTGTAGGCCAGTAGGGGAGGAAGGGATGGTTTGCATGTCAGACCGTTCCGACAATGCGGCTTACGGGAAAAAATTGCAACACACTGAAGCCCTGTGCCACCAGATTTTTCCATTAGCGCCACGCTTTACCCAGCTTCCAAATCTGCCCCAGGGACAGCTGGTTGGCAATGTGAGGGGAAACGGCCACATCACGTCGTAAGCTGTGGTTGGTGGCCTGTCAGCCTGTCCAGGGAGGAATCGCAGCAGGCCCTGAGCGTTGCCTTCCACGCTGTCCTGCATCACACGCATACAGGAGCTGTGCATTCTCTAGGGAGGGGTGCTCGCCGTTATTGGGGCACTAAAAACGGCGGCTGGAACTTACACCACCTCAGGATACTGAATTTAAATGAAGAAACCCGAGACAGAATGTCTTCCAGAAAGGTAAAGGAGGCTTAGAGTTTGGGTGCTTTTCCTCTGGGGCATTTTTCTTTGGTGTTGTGTCCTCTGGACACTTTGATGATGAAAAAGTAGACTTTCCAAATAGTGTGAATTTAACCTGTGGTGTAGTTTTGGGACTACCAGGAGGAATGGTACAAGACTCAGTCGAAATACTTCAATGCAGTGAGTTCATTCATTCAGCAGCTCACTTTTAAATGACTGCACAGAACTTCATTTGGCAGAAGGGCAGCCGTTTTCCTTTTTTGTGTAGTGGACCAACCCTGAGATCCTGTGAAATTTGGTCTGTCTTTGCCTTATTCTCACTACTTTGTGATTTGGTTTTGTTAAGGATGGCTGGCAAGATTAAGGATCATTGAGCTTTCTATACTTCTGTTATTTTTTCTCTCTCTCTCTAAACATTTTAGCTTTTAATCTGTATTCCCTTCTCTTAACTCTGAGCTGTTGCTTTTGGCCTTATGTTAACAGAAATTGTGGTGTATTTCTGTTCTCTTCAGTCCTGATGCCTGCAAAAAATGTGGTGGGCCTTCTCAGCCCACCATGGCCCCAGGTGGCAAGAGACCACCTCTGTCTACAGAGCTGTGAAAGAGGTGGGGCTTCGGCACCTTCTGAGCTGCTGTTCCCCAGTCCCAGCTGCCCTGTGCCTCTCTTAGTGGCTTTGCTCAAAGCACTATTCTCTTTACCCAAATGTCTTTCCCATAGCTGTTAGTTTAAGCCCTTCTTATCCTTCAAGTCCTGCTTCCTCTCTTACGTCTTCCAACAAGTGTTCTCAGATACTCCCGATGGAATTTACCTCTTCCTCTTCTTTATTCCTAGAGTGCTTTGTATCCTATTAAATAGTTGCCATCACTTGCTTTTAACCAAGAGTTATGGTTGTGTGCCCCACTAATCTGTAAGCTTTGAGATCTTAAGAGGCAAGATTCATGTCATCTTCCTCTTGGTATGTCCATCACACCTTGCTTAGTACTCAGCGTCTAGTCAACAGGCTCCATGCTCAACCAGCAAATATTCCCAGCACACCTACCTGTGCTGGCGTGATGCTGGGCATATAATACAGCGCACAACACAGGCACAGCACCTGCTTAAGAATTTGTGGGATTGAACTGAGCCCTGCCAGTTGCCAATCTTATATTGTTATACCCTTTGCAGTTTTCTTCAGCCTGTTCACCTGGATATTTTTCCTGAATGAACAGGTGGCTTTTACTCAGTCACACACACTCACTCGCTTTCTTCCTCCTCTCACCTCTCGACTAACTGGAAGTTGTAGTATCTGCTTTTTCTCCATCACGTGTTCTAAGGTAGAGCTTAAAATGAAATTGTTAAATGCCTTGGGTTCCAGGGAGAGGTGACCGGTAGAATGTGGTTGTCCAGGGAGGATTACGGGCAGAGGCCATTTGGAAAGTTCCCTCTAGCTCCCATGGCCTCTTCCTTTGCTCTTTCACTGATTGTTAGCAACCCAACCAGAGAGAGGGGTTGGAGCTCTACTCAGGCTTATTACCTAGTCTGGTTTGGCAGGCTGGTTGAAACCACAGATGAGAATCTGAGTTAGTGACCTCTGAGGTGGGAGTGTGGCCAGTTGGTCTACCTTCCTTCTCTCCCACAGTTTTCTTGCGAAGATCTCTACAGATCTATCCTCCCCTTTAGGTGGGAGGAAGGAAACAGTCTTTATTATCTGTTACTTACAGCCTTTATGGTCTCTATGGTAATCTAGTTTAAATTGCTTGATTTAGTTTTATGCCCCAAATTCATTTTGTCATTTCACTTTTTTGAATGTTGATTTCAAATCTTGAATGAAAATATATTGTGAGACAGTCTCTTGTTTAAATTTGATGAAAGTAATAATCATGGGGCAACCCAGACTGTAAAGAAAGCCTAACATGTAGAAATTCAATGTGACTCCAGTTTTAAGCCTTAAATGTGTTTGGTAAAATGCACTTTGTTGAGTAAGAGAGTGAAGACAGAGATTTTTTTTTTTTTTTTTTTTTTTTATTCTTTTAAGATAGGCCCAACATCCATAGAGTCCTCTTCCTAATTTCACTCTCCTGGCTAGAATCTCACACCTCATCTGGGGCACACCCTCCGCATGTTGATTATGGCCTCTCCTCAGAGAATCTCTTACATTAAGTTTTAGGAGCAGATCCTTCTAATCCAGGCATCTAAAAGAGGAGTCGTCTTCCAACAGCCAACGCTGTACACACCTAACAGGACTCGAAAGAGCTGGAAGCCCTGGCTGGACCTGTCCTTGTAATCCCCTACAAGTCCTGTCAGCTCCCGAGGCTGTGCTGGGGGTGGGTGGAGAAGGAGCCTTGGTGAGGTGGAAAGGCACTCCACCTGCTTTTCGCCCTCCTTGTAGTTTCCTTAGACACTCCAGCTTGTCGTGTCACACCCCATCACAAGCCTGAGAGGAGAGGATGGTTAAGAAACATGATAAGACATTTGAATTCTTTAGGGGTTGGGGGGAAGTCTCAAATATAGCAGAAATAATCCGGGCCCTCCAGGAGAATGACAGCAGAACATCCTGCTTTCAATCTGTCTCTTTTTAAGATGATGAATACGTATGGGTAGGGTTTTTGCACCTTAAGTTTACTTGCTAGAGAAATAGCATTAGGGATCCTAGGTTCTGTTTTGGTTGTTGTCTTTATCTTTATTTTTTTAATGAAATCTCTCAGTAGTAATATAGCTAAATTTAAACATGAGATTAAATTAATATGCAGCCGAATTAAAATTATTTTTTGAATATGTTTTATAGTTTGTTCCAACAAGGACTCTTGCAATTTAAAATGAGAAAGAAAAAGTTGACTACCTGGAAATGGGAAAAGGAAAGGGCTGGAAAATGGATCCCAGGAATGAAATTGGATCCCAAATGGAGACCATGAAGTCCTTGTTCGGTGTCACACCCAGGCCTGCGAGTGTAGTTCTGTTTGACCAGCCTAAGGTTTTTTCTTAATTTGAGTTAATTGCCAAGATTTTTTAAAGTAGGTAGTTTTATGTAAAAACACCGATTTCTTCAGCTTCTCTTGAAAAGTCAAAGGATCTGGCATCACTGGGTGTGTCTTCTCCAGGGCCCCCGTCAACTGGAGGGGACAAGTTGCTCTCTGGACCCTTTGTTTCAGTTACTGGCCTGGACTTACTGTTGGAACTTGTGATCTGGACCCTCAGGGTACTTGAATTGCTTAAGGGGCTGCGCCCAACTTGGCTCTCAGCTTCCTTTAAGCCTACAGGAAAAACACACTTTGAATTGCAGATTGCATGTGGATTAAAGCTGCCTTTCTCATCCCGGGCTGCAACACAGAATCGTCTGGGGAACTTCAAAAAGTCCTGACGGCCCTGGCCCCACCCCGGAGAGTCTGATTCATTGGGCTGGGGGTGGGGAGGTGACTCTGCATTTTTTGAAACAGCCCCAGGTGGTTGGATTGTGTCTCAGGGTTGAGAACCTGTGGCATGAGGGTGCCTGTTCTGGGAGTTTCCAGCCTTGGCACCTTCACTTTGAATGGGAAAGTGAAGTTAGGACGTCACCCCTGCGCCTCACACTCCTGCCTCGGCTGTAAAATGAGGGTGTGGGCTCAGAGTCTTGACATTTTCATACAGCTCTTTAAAAGGAAACAAACCCTCAAAGTTTGGCTTCTCTGGAAGGAATTCAACGGACTGAAGGGATCCTGGACACCTACAGTGCTGGGGGCACAGCAGTGGTTGAGATGAACAGGACAAAGGTCCTCTGAGTTTGGAGGGGTGTGAAATGTGTGCACAGATGGGAACAGAGGGAAAAACGAGCCCCTCTGAGAGCCTAGAGGGGAGGAGTGGCTGGAAGGATAATGGACAACTTCAGACAGAAGTAGTATTTTAGCTGGTCCTCGCAAACTAGAAGAATTTTGACTGAGAAGGTTGAGGGGGCCTGGCAGAAAGGGAGGGAACGGTACAGGCCAAAGCATTGAAACAACATGCTCTTCCTCCTCCCGCCCCCACGTCCCCTTCAGAAATGTCTGCTCCTTTCCCCCTACCCATCTTTCTGCCTCTGAGAGCTAGAGGAAAGAATGTACCTCTTGTGTGGCTTTTCAAGACTATGTAGGATTAACACAGCAGGCGAGAAAGCAGTAGCAGTATGGACGACATAAGCGTCATCTCTCAAATGCCGAGAATCATACATCCCTGTAGGGTCGCGTGAAGATTAAATGAGTTCATGAACATACAAAGCACTCAGAACAGGGAGGCCCAGAAGAATTGCACACAGTGTGGACTCTGGGGAAAGATGAGGGCAAGGAGGCCATTGCGAGACCGATAACACAGGTGCCTTTGTGCTGTGTCTGTGGGCCTGGAAACGTGTTAAGAAATCAGTAGGAAGAGGAAGGTAAATTGAGGGTATGTCAGGAACTGCGCATCTTGAGATGTCCAAATGTAATTCCCTGTTAACCACTCAGTACCTCATTCAACTTTGGCTTTCTCTCTAGACTAGGAGTCAGGCCTTCTGGGAAAGAAGCCCTGATGCAGTGGTCCTGTTAAGTAAGGACCCAGAAGAGCTGTGGCTTCAGATATGCCTGACGGCAGTCTCCAGGTTGTGCAGCCCCCATCCAGGGGAGGAAGCCTGTGGCGGTGCGTTCTCAGCCGGCTGGTACCACAGAAGTCTTCTCATAGCCGGTTTCCCTTCGCCCTGGGAGTCGCCTTTTCTGGCTGCTCCCTACCTATCAGAGGAAAAAGCCTGAGTACATCTTCATCCTCCCAGATCTCGTTTGGCTGCTTCTTTTGTACATAAATTAAGAGAGTAAAGGCCAACAGGTGTGTCTTTCTCCCTACAGTGGGAATCTTTGTGTCTGATGGTTTCCAGGCAGAGAGAGCTCCCGTCTTTCATTGTCGCATCCCAACTTTTGTCATCCTTGATAAAGGACTAGATATTTATTTGCATACGATGACTTTTTCTGCTAGACTTCGCCTTCATAGAAGCACACATACAAAATACTTAACTGTTTTATAAGAACAAGCTATATTCTTACCCGAACACAATATTTATGAAATAAAAATTTAGCAGAATTTTTTTTGCAGGATTAAGAAACACTGCATTCAGATGCTTTCCTCAGTTTAATTCTTAAGAACAAGTCTTTTGATACTAATATTTAGTTTGGAATATAATAATGTGACTAAATAATACCAGAATTTTCTCAAAAGTAACAGAGAAGAAAATTTCTCTGTTAAAAGCAAATGATGAAACAGGCCAAGGGCATTTTAAAGATGATGGGCATTTTCTAAAACTGGGTTGTGGTGATGGATGCACAACTGTATACATTTACTAGAACTTATCAAACTGTACACTTAAAACGGGTGAGTTTCATGGTATGTAAATATCTCAGTATAAGTTTTTTTAAGTATAAAAAAAGGGGGAAAAAATAGGCCTAACTCAAATCTCTTATCTAATGTACGTATTGTTGGAAACAATAATTTGGAATTATTGAGACCCAATATTTCAAAGTATCTGGTGCTTGAAACTTTGTTCTTAGTTTATTTCTCTTTGAATCACTTTATTTGATGTAAAACAAGCCAAAATGAGTCCCGCACCCCCTTAGAAAGTTTCATCTTTGTAGCTTCACACAGAAAAATATCTGTTCCAAAGATAATCACTTTTAAAGCATCCAGCCACCAGGTGTGCACCGGGAGGTTGGAATGAGAAGGTAAATGGAGCGAGGGGTGGAGCGGGCACTAAGATGAACCAGTTAAACTGGGCAGATCCATTGGATTCTTGTAAAACCTTGTCCCTCCACGCAGCTGTCCCGGGGTTTGAATTTTACAAAGCAGGCGGTTTAGAATCATCCCTAATCTTTGTTAATCTCTGTTTCATTGTTTAGAACTTGCTTTGCTTGTTTGCCCTGTAGACGGAGTTCAGTAAATCTTGTTCCACTAGAGCCGCATTTACCCAGTGTACTTAGTGCACGTGAAGACCAGGTCTAAAAGAACCTTTTCTCTCTCGCTCTCTCTTTTTTTTTTTCTTTTTGAGATAATGAATTTAAACCATTAGACAGACATATCATTCTTACTAACTTTTTCAAACAGAAACAAAAGGTTGCTCAAAGATGTTATCACCCTAAACCAAAATGCACTTGTTTGGGAACTAATTCATTGTCTTTGAAAGTCACATGATCTAATTTGGATAAAATGTTTAAGGTAATATAAAAAAAAAAAGTTTGAGTCTATAGTTTACAAATGGGAGAGTCTTTAGTCTTCAAATTACATGTTGCATTAAATAAGAATAGCCAAGAAAAGGAAGCTCTCGCCTCCAGCCCAGCCTGGGTTCAGCGTGATTCTAAATCATTTCCTTCGCTGGAGCTCAGTTATAACAGGGAGCCTTCTCAGTGCTGGAGGGTTGCCGGGAGGGAGTAAGTCAGCGGGAAGAATGAGGAAACATTTGCTGCCCTCCTGTCTCAGTTCTTCCTGGAATTGACAAGGTTACAGTTGGATTTCTAGGTTAGCATTTCATGTGTCTAAAGAGCACGAGGATAGTTTGTTTGAAAAATTAGAAGGGGCAGGGGAGAGATCTGTCTTCACCTCTTTTTTGTTATTGTTAAGATTCTTGCTGGCGATTTCTTTCGTTGGTAGTTTTTGCTGTCTCACTGCCGCTGAGAGTCCTGGAATTAAACCCGTGGCCAGCGGGCTGTTAGTTGGTCAGGAAATTCCAAATGGGTATAAATAAATTCTCTGCGGCAGCTCCCGGGCTGTGTGCCTGCTAAAGTGTGTTGTCCCTTTAACGCCGAGGGAAGCATGCCTGAGACTTGGCTTCCTGCTTGCTGAAAATCACAGTTATTTTGTTTCTGGGTGGGTGAGTAAGAAAGCCCAAAAAAAGAAAAATAGACGAGAGCATGACGTTTGGGTGGGAGCTGGTGAAATATAAACTCAAGCTCTGTAGGTTATGAAAAATATTTGCTTTCATTACAAGCTGGAAAAGATAACTCAGTCCTTGATTTTTGGTTCAGTGAACATTTTGGCTTTCGCTACGGCTTTAACATAAAGATGTCATTGTCATGGGAGTGAAAGGTTGTATGTATATGTTAAGGTTTGAGTTCTTGAGTTTATGGTTTACTAAAATTCCAGAATTTCCTTTTTTGTTGTTAAATGTATTTTTGGTCATTTGTTTTCAGCTCTGTTTTTCTGATGGAGAGCTGCTCACTATGCCTTAAAGCTGTTTTCTTTTTCTTATATAAACATTATAAAACAAGGGCTGGGATTCATACAATTACTTCAGCTCCCCCCACCCCAAAAAAAACTACTGTTTTGTTAGAAAAACCCTTTCTGTCCCAAAGTCCTAGCTTGTGCTCCTTCTCTGCTTGGCACAAAATTACCCTTTGAACTGGCACATTTTCCTGTTTACGCTTGCAGCAGCATGTTATTTTTGGAGAAAGTTTGGAAAACAGCATTTAGTCCCCAAGCTAGTTCTCTTCTGTGCATGGATGACAAATTTAGGCTGTATTTCAGCATATTTATGTATTGGCATATATTTCAACATTTCAGCAACAGTTCTTTAAATTAGACAGTGGACACTGGAGAGCAGCACTCCTGAGGCTGGTGAAGAGCAAGGACTGAAGTGCCCGTGGCGTCTTGGCTATTTCAAGACCGATTTTGGTAGAGTCGCTGCATCTTATAGTTGGCACTGAACACTGGAGAAGAGGGCCATTGTATAAACCTCAAGACTTCTGTAATGTCACGTGCCTCCTTAACACAATGTGCCCTTTATTAAGACTTAGCCCATTCCATTCCCATGAGCAGTCAGCCTTCCCACTTTCTTCCCCCTCAACCGCTCACCTGCAGCCTGGCTTCTGGACTCTTAAGACATGCCCAGAGTAGAACTGATGATAACAGCGAAGGAAAGCGGCATTTGGGGATTGCTAGGTTGTGTCAGGTGTTATGCTGCAACTGGAAAGGTGCTGCCGAACGGAATGGGCAGAGAGCAGAGAGCAAGACCGTAGGCTCTGACTGCCTGAGCTCATCTGGTGTGACGGTTGCTGCAGTTAATTTCTTTCTTCACTTGATCGCATGGCATGCGATGTTAGGAAAGTTTGTGTGAAGTATGGTGAAAGAGTCGAAGCAGCCATTGGAAATCGTGGAGTCCCACCAGCCTCCCCAGTGTACGCACATAGACCTCCTTGCTGCATTGTGCAATTCCAGGAACATTGCTTGTCTGTGAACTAGGAAATATTTAAAGCTCCTGTTCTTGTTTTATGAAAAGAAACTTATACCTTCCTCCCAATTTAGGCAAGCCATTCTGGATGACTGCCTGGAATGCATTCGGTGGTTCTAAAGCACGTCTCTGCACAGTGTGCTAAAGAATGCTCTACTCTTAGACTTCGGTAGAGATAGAGGAATGGGATTGTTTAGAAAAGTCAGTGTAGACCTTTGTCCTCTTATTGTGAGAAGGAAATATTTTAGCTTATAATATACTTTCATGTATACTTTCAAAGGTTGGGGGATGTTTGTCTACTTTTGCTTTTGTTTTGTTTTACCTTCTTCCTGTGCATAATTGATGCTGGACTAGGGCTCCCTCGATACCTAACCAGCACCCACACTCTGCCCTCCCTGAGCCCCAGTGTGCACACACGTACATGTGCATGTCCCCTGCAGGGCCCAGCCAGTGGCTCCTTTATCCACTCCAGGAAGCAGAGACCAACTTAGACCTCAAGATTTTAGCAAACTTATTTGCTAAACACCTCAAACTCTAGCTTCATGGTGAGGGGAAGTTCTGGATCATCTGGGATCCAGGATCATCTGGGAGCCAGGACTGTATGCTTCACCAAACAACAGAGGGTGATTCAGTCATAGTAAATAATAATAGCAAGCCACAGACATGGTTGTAAGTGGTCCACAACAACACTGTGAAGCAGGTCTATTATTTTCCCCATTATATAGTTGGACTAGAATCTAACTTGCCAACAGCTGGAAAGTGGCAGAGCCAGGATTCAAACCCACGCAGTCTGGCCCCAGAGTGCCTGCTTTTAATCATTACATGTCTTCCTCCGCCATGCCTTGTTAATCAGTAGATGCCTAGATGTAGGGCTTTTCATTTCAACAAATGTTGAGTATTCTGTGTGCCAAGCACTGAGGGTTAGAGAAAGAAATACTGCTAGGTTCCTGCCCCCTGGTGGGGCAAGACAGGCACATGCCTGCTAACCATCACAGAGGACAGTATGTATGGGCAAAGTGTTTTAGAAGAATGGAGGGAAGAAGGTGACCAATTCTTCCCAGGACAGAGCAGTTGGGGATAAGCAAAGACTTTACAAAGGGTGGGATATTTGGTTTGGGCCATTAAGGACAATGCAGGTAGTTCTGACAGAGAGAACAGGTTGGGGAAGGGCGTGCCAGGTACAGGGAACAGAATGCACAAAGGGAGATAGGCTTGGAAGTTGCTCAGTAGGTTGAGGTTCAGGGTGGGGAGGAAACTGGGAGGTGCTGGATCGGGGTTAAATTGTTGAAGACTTAATGTCACAGAGATCAGGAGCTTTTAGACTTGATTCTCTATCGTGGGGCTCCCAGCATGTCCATCTGCAAGATTAATGCTTGAGAAGCTCTGCGAGTTTCCAGGGATACCTCAAACAAATGTAAAATTCCTCCAAGGATATGTAATACAGGAGAGCAGAGACATCAGCCCTGATGAAAACAAGCTGCTTTATTTGCATATGAGCAACGGCAGAGACTTGGCTGTGCTCCCTGGTGACTGACTGCACTCATGTACCCCAGACGCTGAAGGCACAACTGAAGGATGGTTATTATCTCGTGTGTGTATATATATATATGTGTGCATATGCATGTGTGTAGAGACACGCCTTTGTCACGTCTCTTTAATCTCCTTCAATCTAGAACAGTTCTCAGCCTTTCCTTTCTTTCATAAGCTTGACAGTTTTAAAAAGAGACACTTATTGTTCTGTAGGATGTCTATCAGGCAGGATCCATCGACATTTCCAGACTCAGTCCAGGCCTTCTAGGCAGGAACACCACAGGAGTGATGCTGTGTTTTTCTCAGAGCATGACATCAGGGGCACATGCTCTTGGCCTTCATCGCCTGGCCCAGGTGGTTGGTTATCTGTCAGCTTTCTGCACCGGGCAGTCACCATTTTTCCCTTTGTTATTGATAAGTATTTTGTGGGAGGTATGCTGAGACCACACCAATGACCTGTTCTTCAGTAGGAAGTCTCTACCTAGAAGCTTTAGCGTCCTCTGATGATTCCTGGCTGAATCAGCCACTGTTATAATGGTAGTTAAATGGTGATTTTCTGTTTCCATAATTCCTCCTTTACTTATTAGTTGCCACTCTACTGTATTTACTTATTATAATATTATGGACTCACAGATACCTGACTTATTCACTGGATTGTAATCTGCTATTATCATTAATCACTTTGTGTGTGTGTGTGTGTGCGTGTGCGAGTGTGTGTGTCGGCGGGCGAGGAAGATTGGCCCTGAGCTAACATCTGTTGCCAATCCTCCTCTTTTTTGCTTGAGGAAGATTGTCTCCAAGCCAACATCTATGCCAGTCTGCCTCCAATTTGCATGTGGGACGCTACCCCAACATAGGCCAACAGGCAGTGTGCAGGTTCACACCCAGGATCCGAATGCGGGAACCCAACCACTATGCCACTGTGCTGGCTCCTAATCAAATTATTTTGATGCTCAAATTATCCCAGACCTGGACAGTGAGAGCCTAAAAGAGAGTTTCTGAGACAGATAGACCCTTAACACTGTCTTTAAATAGCTAATCTGATGTGTGCTGACAACTGAGAATAACGAGTAGGCAGCACGCGGTCTCCCGAGTTCCAGATGCTGTGTGCACCTCAGGCAGTAAGGGCCACCTGCAGTAAGATCCTTGTCAGGCAGGCAGACAGTTACACTCAGGTGACTCCAGGGGGGGGGGCCGACCCGAAATTTGGCTTGTCAGCATCTAGTGGGTAGACCGTCTTGAATTTTCAGAGCATATTGCTACGTTCCCCCAGTCTTTAGCCTTCGTTGTTAGGTAAGTGGGCCCCTGGTCAGGCATGGGCAGAGAAGTAGGGACTAGCCCCGGGAGCACGAAAGGTTGGCAGTAGCGTGTTGCCCCGTCTTTTTTCTCTGCACCATGGAGACACTTGCCAGCTGCCAGAGTCATCGGTGTCATTGCTTCACAGACATTTTCAGTCCCTGCTATTCCCATCATAGCTCCAAATACAGAGCAGGTTTGCGCTCTGCGTCTCAGCATGCGAGATCAGAGCCTGCATTCCCTGGATGTCCTCTTCCTTCTTCCTGCCTTTCCTCATGCCACACCTGTCCCTCCCAGATTAGATTGATCTGGCTTTAATGCCCTTCAGAAGAGGAAATCCCATCATTTTTCTCTGCAGTGAGTCATCCACGGGGTTTAAAGAAAAATATTTTCCTTTTTTATTAGCAGAATGAGGTCGTGGATAGAACCCCAGAGGACGAGTCCAGAGACCTGGTCCTGGTCTCCAGCTCGGCCCAGGGGAGCTGGGATTCATCAGACTGCCTCTGTTTCTCAGTTTCCTCCTCAATATTTCGGCGGAAGGTGTCGACCACAGGCAGGCTCTAAGTTCTGGTGGTTTTTACATTGTGGCTAGCCCTTATTAGCTGGTTGAGTAAATAAAACTCATGTGGTGCAAAGGAATTTGTGACACCGGGAGAAAAATTCATGGGGACTTGAACAATCCATGGAAAACCTAAGGGAGGACCCTAAAGAGAATTTTAATACGTACTCCAGCATCTAGCCAGAACAGTCTTATTAAAATGCAAATCTGGGGCCAGCCCGGTGGCACAGCAGTTAAGTGCTCATGTTCTGCTTCGATCACCCTGGGTTCACTGGTTCGGATCCCAGGTACAGACAAGGCAATGCTTGGCAAGCCATGCTGTGGCAGGCGTCCCACATATAAAGTAGAGGAAGATGGGCATGGATGTTAGTTCAGGGCCAGTCTTCCTCAGCAAAAAGAGGAGGATTGGCAGCAGATGTTACCTCAGGGCTAATCTTCCTCAAAAAAAAAAAAAAAAGCAAATCTGATCATTTCACTCACTTGTTTAGAACCCTTTAGTAGCTTCCTAATGCACTTACGAATCAAAAACCTGACTCCCAGGGCCCAGCAGTTGGGGCTTGGTCCCCTCTCTCCCTCACTTTGGGCTTTCCTTATCACGCAAAGCTCTCCTTTCAGTTCCTAATAGTGGCAGGTTTGGCTGATGCTGTTTCCTCTGCCTCACATTTCTCCCATCCCAGTCTCCCTACCAACCACACACCCCACGCACTTTGCCCAGTGGACTCCTCAAATACAGCACCCTGACAGAAGTCTCCCAACGCCCAGCCCAGTGGGGTCCTGCCCTGCCCAGCATCCCTCCTGTATTTACTGGCACAGCTGTTATGTATTTATGCAACCACTTGTCAGTCTCCTATAGTTTGCAGGTTCCACCCAGGCAGGCTCCATGTCTGCCTTGCTCAGCTCCTGGCAGGGTTTGGCACATGGTAGGTACTTAATAAATATTTACTGAATGAAAGAATAAACCGATCTTTCAGTCTGATAATTGCATCTTCCCTAGGTCAGCACTCCTCCTGTGAGGTATGGGAATAAGTAGAGATGGAATGTGGATCCAGTAAGGAAAGTAGCAATGATGGGAGACAGTGGGAGATGTAGGGACCGGGTACAGGTTAACGTCTGTGGGGACAGGTTAAAAAAGAGATGAGATCAGCTGTGAGAGAAAATCTAAGGATTTATGGGGAGAAGCCAAAAGGGTTATGAAGAATTACGGATATGAGGAACAATTCCACATTATAACTTAGCCATAGAAACACACCAAGCCTGTAAAATTGCAGTTACACTACATGTGACATGTTGATTGGCCTGGCATTTCCAATGAACTTCTGGCAAACACTTTTGCTTCCTTAATGTTGTCATTTTGTTTGCACAAAGCATTTGGGTAGCTGTTTAAAACAGCTGCAACGTGCAGAGAAGTGTAGGTGGAATCAGGTAGGTAGTCCAGTCATGCGCCGCATAACATTTCCATCAGTGGGCCACATATACAACACTGGCCGCGTAAGATCAGTACCATAGAGCCTAGGTGTGTAGTAGGCTATACCATCTAGGTTTGTGTAAGCACACTCTATGGTATACAAAGGCTTGTACAAGGCTGTACACATCTAAGTTTGCGTAAACACACACACAATGACAAAATCACCTAACGATGCATTTCTCAGAACATATCTCTATCAGGTGATGCATGACTATTATAAACTCCATGGAACAGGGATTCAGGCTTCAAAGAACAGGCCCTAACATCCAGCAGGTGCTCGTCATTTGAATGAATGATTGGATGGATTTGTTAGCTCGGCGGGGAAAAGAGCAGGTTTAAAAATAACTCTGGTAAATGAAAGAGCAAGAGAAAATCTTACCTGCCATACATTCTTTTAAAACAGAATGAGGAACACTTACACTGTTATCCTTTTTCTTGTGTGTTCTCTAACAAACGGTGTTGCTCATGAAGATTTGATCCAGGGAGACTCCTTGGGTCTACAAGTCTTAATGCTAACAGTGTCATCAGGAGAACTTTCCTGTTAAACCTGTTCGGAAGGACCTGTTCCACTTCGCTGTCTTCTTTATCCCACTGTTCTGTGCCTAGAAAAGTTGATTGGCTGAGTTACTTTCATACTCGGAGTAATTACCTTCAGGAGAACGCATCTCTCTCCCTGAATTCGTCCTGGTTTTCTTTCCTGCCTCTCAACCTTAGCTGATGTGGAATCTTTTCAACTGCTTCAAACAGCAGGATGCTTGCACTCTGCTGCTTGTAAATATGGGAATCCCTGATAATTACGTGCTTCTTGGGGACTGACTCAGCTTTTTAGGCAAAGTTTTCACGCTTCATGTGAGAGGTGACAATATAGTTACGGGAATTAGCAAAGTTCTTCAGTTTCAACAATCAGGGAGTATATCTGGTGAAGAAAAACACAGAGTATGTGGAAGTTGTGGCACATGGGTGTAATTATTTTTCATGGCACCATTAGTTGGTAATTAGAGTGTGCAGCAGTGAAACCAGAACAAAGAAGTCATTGTATCCTAATTAATAGATGAAGTAATAATATCAAAGTTTTGCCTGTTTAAAAATCCACCAGGACACATTATTTCAGAAACCTCCAGTGCTTTCTGCTCATATAAAGGCATGGCTCACAGTGGTAGAGTGTGTAGGAAAGTAGTTAGTGTTTTCTTACTCAAAAGTGGCATTTTTACCACCCTGTCGCTTGAGTATCATGTTTTGGTCCCATTGAGACTTGGAAGGCTGCAGACCACAGGTTATGTGGCCATGTTCTCAACTGCTACCTGTGAATTTTATACTCTGCTCACTGTCTTTAGCGCAGGCCTTCTCAGCCTCAACACCAGTGACATTTGGGAGAGGATAATTCTTTGTTGGGGAGGGTGGAACTGTCCTGTGCCTTGTAGGATGTTTGGCAGCATCCCTGGCCTCTACCCGCTGGATGCCAGTAAGAGCCCCCTTCCCGTTATGACAACAAAAAATGTCTCCAGACATTGCCAAACATCCCTGGGGGCCAAATCGCCCCTAGTTGAGAACCACTACTAGCTGTTTAGTACTCTCAGACTAGTTTCCTGCCATCTAATCTTCCATCTCCCAGTGAGTACATTAACTTTTATGGCTTCCCAAACCAAATATCGTTTGGACAGTAAGTTTAGTGTCCTTGAAAAGTTAAAATCATATAATACTTTATGAATCTAAATTGTTATTTTTGAAATATTCATATCTCAGTTTTACTTTGTTAATGCAGGAAAATTGTAAGGAAATTTCAGATTGTTCTTGAGGCCATACACTGGGTCTGTCTCATGGAGCGCAGTTTTACAGGTAGCAAATACATAAATAAAGAGTAGAATTGCCTTCAGTTTGTTGATTTCAGCTTCTCTCTGAATGTATGGGAATTGGTCCGGACCTGGGCTGTAGTTGGTGCTGTCACCTTTGGTGGCTTGGTTACCCCATATTGCAGACTATACAAACTGGATTGGGCGACAGAAGGGAGCCGAGGGACTCTGACCCATGGTATCGAGGAGGTAGGTCAGCACAGAGATGATGCCAACCTAAGAAGCCGTGGCCCACTGTTAGCAGCCAACCCACTTACCTTGACACACTAGTATAAATTCTGGTGATGGCACCTCTTTGCTTCACTTCTGCCTTGCAGTGTATTAGGTTTTTTTTTTACCCTATGCATCCCACCCACACCCCACTAGACTGTGAGCCTTGTGAGAACAGGGACCTTGTCTCTTTTGTTCACAATCTGTCTCCAGCTCCTGGAACAGTGCCTTGTAAGTAAGTGAAAGATAGAGACAGAGATTACTGATTACTTTTTAAAAATCAATATGATTATAAATATAAGTTGAATGTATGAATAAATTTTTTATTTGGTCTTCACACTTGGAGACTATAACATTTTAACTGGTCCCCTTGAATTTAATTTAATTTCCCTACCTCAGTCTAATGCACACACAGTTGTCAAGACAATCTTCGTTGATGCCTCATAGCTCCTAGCACAGGGCCTGGGGTGCAATCTCTCAGTGACTAAGTGGACAAGATTCCCCTGCTCTAGCACCCGAGTCTGGTGGCCTTTTCTGTCCTCAGTCATCCTGCTCTCGTCTAACCTCATCTTTCCTTAACCTGCCCCACGAGGCTCTTTTCTGGCTCTTCCCCACCATCTACCTCTTTCCCTTTTACTCTGGCATCACTTACTTTGTCTTCAAAACTCATCTCCCGGTTACCTCCATCCTGCTGTGCTCACTTTTCACCTCCCATGCTACTGCTGCTGTTGACGACGTGCCTTTGTGACTGGCCTCAGTCAGTGTTATGTTTAGGGCGTTTGCATTTATCTCCCAGCTAGACTATGCCTCATTTTATTTCTAATAAATCCCTCCTCCTACTCTTTCCACTGAATAGGGCCATTTTCTGCATCCAATTAAGCTTTTAATAAGCGCTGTACAGTGAAGGTAGAGTGGTGCCAGGAACAGTCTCCACCACTGGATTTCCAGACATTCAGAAAATTCCTGTAAACGCCAGGGACAGCCGTCTGATTCCAGAAGGGTTAGCTGGAAGCTGTTACTTCCAGTTGCTGATATAGCCTGTGGTTTTTGGCTGTGTATAAGCAGGCAAAGCTCTGTTAGTCCAAAAAGGCTTTTTAGGTAGAGTCTCCTTATAGCCCTCTTAGAGGGCTTTTTAAACTGTTGTTTTTACACTTCCTTAATGATTCTTGAATTTCTCAATTTTTTTTGTAATAAAGTTTTAATGTATCATCTGCCCAGTTTATCATTTATCATTTTTGTTTTCAAGATCTGGTCTTAATTTTTTTTAGGGGGGAGAGGAGACATTGCAGAGAGAGGGTGCTATATATCCATTAGAATTCAGTTTAGCTCTAAGTAGCCAAGACTCAAACAATAACTAAATAAAATAGAAGTTTCTCTCTCTTTCACATAAAAGTATAGAGGTAGGTTTTCCAGAACTGGTTTAGTAGCTCTGATCTACAAAGCTCTTAGAGACCCAGGTTCTTTCTAGCACATTTTTCCTCCATCCCTATGTGTGAATTCATGGTCAAAGATAACAGCTAATATTCCAGTTATCACCTCTGCATTCCTGGCAGCAGGATGGAGGAAAAAACAAAGAAGAAAGATGATCAAAGAACTATTCCTGTGTCTTTACAAGACGTTCCTGGGGGTGGCTACATGACCCATTCTGCTTATGGCCATACTGACAGTAAAGGAGGCTGGGGAAATACAGTCTTTGTATTTTCCTTGCTACACGTGAGGAGTTCTATTAGTGCGAAAGAATGGGATAACACATACTGAGCAACATCTAGCTGTCTTTGCCATGGCTGTCCCGTTCATCCCCCTCTCAAATGAACTTTCTTGGAGTTTATTTCAATACATTCTTCTAGCTTTCCAAACAGTGACTCCTTGTAATCATATTTTTTCAAAGACAAGTACCTATGTTTTATAAAAATTTATGAAATATGAAGAACAACATAAAAATCACCCATGATTCCACAACCTAAAGATAACCACTGAAACAGCGTCGTGTAAGAAATGTCCCTAACACTAATACAGAGCAAGCAGCTTCAGTCTAGAGTGTTAAGATGTTTCTCAAAGTTCATTGGGTTATACTGTATATTCAGTCTTACACCATCAGTGAACATTTTCAAACACCTTCTTCATTCCCAGCATCTTGTTAATTGATGTGTGTGGTTGGGAGCGGGAGCAATGAAGGAAATTTTTAAATTCTTTGCTTTCAAAAACGTTGGGAAGTCAATCAGTACCCTGTAAGTGCCATCCTTGTGTTAAAGGTATGTAAAGGGACACTTTCTAGAAAGCAGAAGGTAAAAAATAATGACGCTAGATATCTTTATTTAGTTGTAGAATAAAATTTGTACTGTGGGCAATTGTTTGTAAAAATGACACCCTGAGAACACATCTTGCTTTTTTAGTTGCTGGTGAATGAAATTTGGATTACAAGTCCTTCGGGTAGTCTGATTCAAGCAGTATTAGGAAATAATCAAGCTTAACATGGTTAAATTCTAACCTCTCCTGGTTTGTAGATTTAGAAGTCCAAAGTTCATTTGGGGATAATTCAGCATGACCCATGCCTCTGTGAACTTCGGAAACATCTAAAGATGGGCCAGTTAAGTTTCACTGGAAAATGTGATGCGTTTTGTTTGTGTTCTAAATCCTGACGTTAAATCAACACATTAAAAAAACATTTTTGAAGAGAAGTAAGCTTGTGCAACAGGAAAGGTTAATTTTAGTTTATGTGGGAAAAGTAACTATGTTAAGACATGCACAGAAAAACCTAGGAGTTGTACCAAAATATTGGTTGGCACTAGATGCTGAGATGTCAGTGACTTTTTTCCTTTAAGTGGTCTGTACATGACCTTTTTTTTTTTTTTTACAAGCATCAACTACTTTTGTAATTGGAAAAAGGTGATTTCTAAAATAAATTTTTAAGAAACTTTCATCAATGGCAAAGGCTCAGTTGAGATGAACGTTACAGGATAACTTCTTGTTACTGGTTTTGCACCGAGTGCAGAGATGAGCTCCCGCAGCGCTCTGGACCAGCGAGTCCTGCAGGGTCCTTTGACAACCTGCCGAGAACAGTGGGACCAGCTGTGCCTCCAACTTCCTCAGGTGACCGGGAGCCAGGCTGCTGCGTTTCCACCCGAGAACACAGACTCTTTCATGACGAAGTGACTGGTCCAGCAAAGACTGAGCCTCTCTGTGGAGATGTTTAAATTGCTGGCTTTATTTTTACTCCTGGCAACCCTGAAATGAAGAACACACATTTTCGAAAGCTCGCGGTTTCCTGTTTTCATTAAGAAAGCAGGGAATGCCGAACAGCTGAGTGTGCTGGGGGTGGTGTCGCCGAGCCGGAGGGAGACTTCATTGGTGAAGCCTCGGCCTATGGCATGTGCGCGTGCCCCGCTGACTTTCCAGACTGGGGAAGCGCCTTTCCTTATGGGGCGAGGACCGAGGGCGGCCGAGGCAGGGCCGGGGCGCCGCGAGCGCGCTGCTGAGCGGGGCCGCGGGCCGGGCGGGCGCGGAGCGCAGCGCGGAGGGCGGCCGGTAGGTGTGCGGCCAGCGGGCGGGCGAGCGGGGCTCCTCTCGGCGGCTGAATCCCCCGGGCGGCGCGCAGCGGCGGGAAGGCAGGCTGGGAGCCGCGGCCCGATTCAGCCTCGCCGCCTCCCCTTGGTGAGATCTGTCTGCCTCTGGCTGACACCCGAGCCTGCAGTTTCTCTTTGCTTGTGGAATTTCAGACAGCCCTGGAAACAGGTCCGGCTGCATATTTGGAGCGAGCGGTTGTCTGTGTGGCGTTAAAAAGGAAAGGAGGAGAGAAGGAGAGACACGCTCTTGTTCGCGTGAGCACCGGTTTCCAGGCACAGGCCTCTTCATCAGCTCACCCTGCCTTAGGCAAGAAAAGGATGGATGCTGAGCGCCTCTTCCAATAGAATTCTTTTCCACATGTTTTAAAATTGAAATCTAGTGCCTAAATTCTAACAGCTAGAACAGTTTAATAGTGTTTTTAAATCAGGACACGAAGATAGATAACTTTTTTACTTCTCTGGCAGTGTACTTTTCTTTCAGTATTTCGGAGGAAAGAGGGTGAATGGAGGCGAAAGGATTACTCAGAGCATTCACACTATCAGGTGTAAATGTTCAGTGATGTTGGAGCTGGGGAGGGCAGGCACGAAACCCAAAGCTGGAAGTACTTGGACCTTGACAGCTATCTGCTAGGTTTTTATACCCAGGATGGGGGTAGGGGTACAGATGGCTTACATTTTCACTCATTGCTTTTGGGTCCTTTCCGTAGCTCTGAAAATGCAGAGCTTGTTATTATGACTCTAGGAAAACACATTACTTAATCCTACAATTTAAACAAACAAAAATGGCCTTGCTTTTCGATTTGAAATGCACAGCTCAGGTCAGCAGCAAGGTCTGTGTCCTGAAAGGTTCTTGTGTCTCCTTTTCTAAATGTTTAGTTTAGCCAGAAGTAGCGTTTCCCGAATGCCACATGATCCAGTGTTTGGAGTAATTTTCATTCTCCTTTGCATCTGTTTGGCTATATCACAAATGCAAAACAGGGTATTCTTGGGATAATGTGATTTGTCCAAAAGAAGTCAAAGTGGAGAAAACTTTTCCTCTAGTTGGAACAGGGTTTGGTTCTGTTTTTAAATGGAAAAACACAAAGTAGAGTTAAAGTCTGTCCTCTGTGTTCTTGCATCCGTGCTGCTGGAGTTAATCACTCAGTGTCCTCTGTGTCCCAGCTTTCTTAGCAAGGAAGATGTCAGGGCAAATTGTGATCTTGTGGAGGTGGTTAGGCACTGGGGCACACTTGGCCATCATTTAGAAAGGCCGTGAAGTCTGCCGAAAGAGCAGTAGACGGGAGAACTCATGTCTCAGGCTTCCTGGATCTACACTGACTTGGTCCGTTATTCTAAAACTTTTAGCGTTTTGTGCTTCAGATTACACTTTATAAAGTAGGAGTCTTAATGACTGCTGTCCATACTTCTGGGCTCTGTAGACGATAAAAGAAATGATCTATTTGAAAATGCTTTGAAGTCTTTATAATGCATTCTTCTAAAAAATATTTAGTCAGGACTTACTATGTACATAGCTCTTTAAAATCGTTCATTCACTACATTCTCTTAACTTTATGAGTTAAATATGTGTATTTCCATTTTTGCTCTGGGGGAAACTTAAGTTCTGAGAGGTTTATTAACTCGCTCACCCAGCTGTTCAGTTGTAGATCCAGGATCTTAAATCATACCAGCTTGCCACACTGCAATGTACAAAAATATTAGTTTTTACCAGTATGTGTATTAATAGTATTCTAATATTCTCTTCTCTCTCTCTCTCTCTTAGGAAAAGCAGATGATGTTCTGAATGGAGACCATGACAAGGAACATAAAGATCCTTATTTTGTGGAGACCCCCTATGGTTATCAGCTAGACTTAGATTTTCTCAAATACGTGGATGACATACAGAAGGGAAACACCATCAAGAAACTGAACATCCAGAAGAGGCGAAAACCATCTGTGCCATGCCCAGAAACCAGGGCCACACCAGGTCAGCAAGGTATATGGACTTCTACTGAATCCCTCTCATCCTCCAACAGCGATGACAACAAGCAGTGCCCGAACTTCCTCCTAGCCAGAAGCCAGGTTACATCAACTCCAGTCCCAAGGCCACCTGCCCCTCTGGAGACTTCCCCTACTTTTCTTACCATCCCAGAAAGTCGACAGCTGCCACCACCCTCACCACAACTCTCAAAGCACAACCTTCATGTCACCAAGACACTAATGGAGACCCGCAGAAGACTGGAACAGGAGAGAGTCACCATGCAGACGCCGGGTGAGTTCCGAAGGCCCAGGCTGGCCAGTTTTGGAGGCATGGGTTCCACGAGCTCTCTCTCCTCTTTTATGGGTTCTGGAAACCACAATCCTGCCATGCACCAGCTTCAGAATGGATACCAAGGCAATGGGGATTATGGTGGCTATGCCCCAGCTGCTGCCACCACTTCTTCCATGGGGAGCTCTATCCGCCACAGCCCCCTGAGCTCAGGGATTTCCACTCCAGTGACCAACGTGAGCCCCATGCACCTGCAGCACATCCGTGAACAGATGGCCATTGCTCTGAAACGCCTGAAGGAGCTTGAAGAGCAGGTGCGAACCATCCCTGTGCTCCAGGTAAAGATCTCTGTCTTGCAAGAGGAGAAAAGGCAGTTGTCCTCACAGCTGAAAAACCAAAGAGCTGCATGCCAGAACGATGTCTGTGGTGTGAGGAAGAGGTCCTACAGTGCTGGGAATGCCTCCCAGCTGGAGCAGCTCTCCAGGGCCCGGAGAAGTGGCGGGGAATTATATATTGACTATGAGGACGAAGAGATGGAGAGTGTAGAGCAGAGCACACAGAGGATAAAGGAGTTCCGGCAGCTCACGGCAGACATGCAGGCCCTGGAGCAGAAGATCCAGGACAGCAGCTACGAGGCCTCCTCGGAGCTCAGGGAGAACGGGCAGAGCCAGCCTCCAGAGTGCCGGTCTGTGGCTGTGGGCGCTGACGAGCACATGGACAACATTGTCGTGTACCACAGGGGCTCCAGGTCCTGTAAGGATGCTGCTGTGGGGACAGTCACTGAGACCAGGAATTCTGGGGTCAGCGTGACAGAAGCCATGCTTGGAGTCACCACTGAAGCTGACAAAGAAATTGAGCTGCAGCAACAGACGATAGAAGCCTTAAAGGAAAAGATCTACCGCCTGGAAGTACAGCTTAAAGAAACCACCCATGACCGGGAGATGACTAAACTCAAACAAGAGCTGCAGGCTGCTGGATCGAGGAAAAAGGTTGACAAAGCCATGATGGCCCAGCCACTTGTTTACAGCAAGATGGTGGAGGCCGTGGTGCAGACGAGAGACCAAATGGCTGGCAGTCATGTGGACATGGTTGACACGTGTGTCGGGACCTCTGTGCAAACAAATAGCATAGGCATCTCGTGTCAGCCTGACTGTGAGAATAAAGTCGTGGGGCCAGAGCTGCCCATGAATTGGTGGATTGTTAAGGAAAGAGTGGAAATGCGTGATCGATGTACTGGGAGGTCTGTGGAGACGTGTGACAAGAGCGTGGGAGTGGACATCAGTGTGTGCGAAACAGGCAGCAATACAGAGGAGTCTGTGAAAGACCTGACACTCCTCAAGACCAACCTCAGTCTCAAAGAAGTGCGATCCATTGGTTGTGGAGATTGCTCTGTCGATGTGACTGTCTGCTCTCCGAAGGAGTGCACCTCCCGGAGCATGAACACGGAGGACGTTAGCCAGGTGGAAGCTGCCGTCATGGCGGTGCCTCATACCACCAGCCAGCACACCAATACGATTTTGGAACAGGTAAACCAGTTCACCAACACTGAGACAGCCACCCTTACAGAATCCTGTACCAATACCTCCCTCAGCACTTCGGACAAGCAGACCAGCACCCAGACTGTGGAGATGCGGACAGTGGCTATAGGAGAAGGCCGCGTCAAGGACATCAACTCCTCTGCCAAGACACGGTCCATCGGAGTTGGAACAGTGCTCTCAGGCACTTCTGGGTTTGACAGGCCATCAGCTGTGAAGACCAAAGAATTAGGTGTGGGGCAGATAAATATTAATGACAACTACCTAGTTGGTCTCAAAATGAGGACTATAGCTTGTGGGCCTCCCCAGTTGACTGTGGGGCCAACAGCCAGCAGGAGGAGCATAGGTGTTGGGGACGAGCCTGTAGGAGAGTTCGAGGAGAGCCCCCAGCCCCAGGCTCCATCTAGAATGATGACTGGCTTGGATCACTACATCGAGCGTGTCCAGAAGCTGCTGGCAGAACAGCAGACGCTGCTGGCTGAGAACTATAGTGAATTGGCAGAAGCTTTTGGGGAACCTCACTCACAGATTGGCTCCCTCAACTCGCAGCTCATCAGTACCCTATCGTCGATCAATTCTGTCATGAAGTCTGCAAGCACTGAGGAGCTGAGGAACCTTGACTTCCCAAAGACGAGCCTGGGTCGAGTCACAGGTAGGTGGCACTTTAAGGGACCTGGGGATGAGGAAGGGTGGGGACAATGTATTTCCAGGAGAGACAGATTTTTTTTTAACTGCTAGAACCATGGAGAAAGCTTTAGAATGATAATTGGTAGAAGGAAAACCAAGGATCAAGATCCATAAGGAGCTCTGCTAATTCTCATTGTCTCGTAGCTGCGTTGGCCTCTCGCTGTGTACTAAGGCTAGAAGAAAAGCAGCCTAGTGTTGGCTGGCCTCGGGGCTGTCTTCTGGGGCTGCTGGTTTGATTTGATGCTTTATGCTTTGTTTTCCAGTTATTTACTTGCTTACTTTATACAGAAAGACCTGAAAAAAGTCCTACACTGTTTGTAACCACAATTACCAGGATATTATCAATAAAAACACTGGTTAAAATATTCTTAATTAAAATTTTTATGAAAGGAGAGAGATTCCACTAATTCATTTATTCAGCAAATGATTGAATTCTCGCTCTGTTTCAACCACAGGTATAGGCCAAGGTATAGTGCAGTCAACAAAACCAAGCAGAGTCCCTGTCCTCCTGGTGCCTACGTTTTTGTTGGGGATATAGGCAATAAACGATAGACCTAAAGTATGTCAGGGTATGATATGCGCTATGAAGAAAAGAACTCTAGTTATGGGAATAGCGAGTGGTGATGATTGGGGTGGGGACTATTTGAGATGATGGTCCAGGCAGGCCTGTTTGATAAGGGCCCCTCAGCCAGAACTCAGAAGGGAGCCCTTCCCCATGGTTCATTTTGATAGGTTCTTATATTTTCGTCTTCCTCATCCTTGCCCTTATTCACTGGGATTCCTGCCCACTCCTTCTTTTCTCCAAATTGAAGCTAACAATTGAGAAATTACCCCAGAAGATTTTTTGACATGTAATACTTCCCTATGAGCTTCACTAAAAGGACTTCCCCTGTTATCAGTTGCATGTGTCTCTAACAGGTCGTAACTCTTCCGAGGGCTGGGTTCCATTCCTGGCTCTCCAGCCATCACAAACCAGCGTAACGTGGGGACGGGACGTCGCCCTTCTTTACACTTCCTTCATAAAATGGGGATTGAAAGGGCACCATCCTATCAGGTTGTCAATGTGGTCATCGCTGGCATCAGAGCACCCAGGGCAGCCTCTACTGTCATTGCTGCTGGTGCTGGTTGCGTGTGGTTTCTTTTGTTGACGTGCTAAACTGTAGTGTGGGGTTTGGAAGCTTCCACCAACGCACTCTCCACTCTGACCAACTGGTGCGTGCGAAATGAATGTAAATGCTTCAGATGATTTGTACAGTGCGCACAGAATTTAACTTTATGTGAAAATGTGCACTATAGACTTTAATGTAAGTAAGCCATCCCTCCATAGCCTAAAAGGGTGGTGGTTAAAGGAGACCATTGAAATAGATTATTTTTATATCCTCCTAGATTTCCACTTCCAAACCTGAATTAATATTGGTCTTTTAGTAACTGTGCCATGGGACAGATAGTTTATTGTGGAAGAAAAAATGAGCATGACACTGATAGCTGATGCCTTTTAGAATCAAAAGCATTGAAGGTACAGGAAAGTCATTTTAGAGTAAATAGGATTAAAACGATATGTGGACTGAAGCAGTCTTAAGTAATAATATGTCTGTGTCTGCTTCTTTTTAAAAATCATGATGTCAGATGTTGAAGTCAAAACAAAACTCTTCACTCCCCCCAGACACAGATGGTACAGTGGAGCGAGCATCCATCCTAAGAGCATTTTCCTGCCATCCTTCCTTCCTCTCCTCCCCAAACTAAAACCCAAAATAGGGTTTCTATTTCACATTCTTGCCAAAAATATTCAATGTTACAACATTGGAGTGATCTGCCTGACACCCTGAGCCTCGAGACCAGGGAGAAAGTTTTGTCTGGCTGGGATACAGTGGTTTTTTGGTGTCTTGCCAGTCATGCTGACATTCCACACATCGCTGTTTAGATCTGACCCCGCAGATGAACACCCAATTCATCAGCTACAATGCATGAGACCTATAGCGTTTGTCAACCAAAAGTATGAATATTTTAGTGGCGCTTATTTGGTCCTAGTGGCACCTCCCTCTCAGAGCACATGAGAACAACTTGAATGTATTTCTCTAATTCCCATCCCATTTGTATTTTAAACATTTTGCTTTGAAATTCTAATGAAGGAGCAATTTGATTAGGAACTCAACCCAGGGTATTACATTTTTATCTGGTGTTTGTTATATGGGCTGAAAGTCACAGCAGCTTGATGTGGTAAGGTAGAGACCTCAGCTCCTGCAAGCTGTGAAGAGTGAGGGTGTCAGGGGCCAGCCCCGAGGCCGAGTGGTTAAGTTCGCGCGCTCTGCTTCGTCCACCCAGGGTTTCATCAGTTCAGATCCTGGGCTCGGACATGGCACCGCTCATCAAGCCATGCTGAGGCGGCGGCCCACATGCCACAACCAGAAGGACCCACAACTGAAATATACAACTATGTACTGGGGGGCTTTGGGGAGAAAAAGGAAAAATAAAATCTTTAAAAAGAAAAAAAGAGTGAGGCTGTCAGAATGCACTGTGGCTGACTGTGCCCACCGTACAATGTAGAATATTGCTCACACACAATGTTTCGTGTGTTTCTCTACCAAAAGGCTTACTGGAGTATAGAAAGGTATTCATTTCAAACTTTCTTACCCAAATAAAACAATAGGGAATTTGGAGTTGACGTCTCCCTAAAAGAGCATATGAAGGATCACTTACGTGAACCTAGTACGTTAGTTTAAAGGAGTTAAGGTTGGGTCCCTCACCCAGACATTCTGGGGTCAAATTCTTTCTCTGCCACTGGGATGAGTTATCTTTATTTCCTCACAGGCTCGAAATGAAGATTTAGTGACTCAATACGAGCAAAGCATTTGGAGTGGTCTGCAGCACAGAGTATAAATGCTCAGTGAGTGCATGCTGGCATAGCTGTTACTGTTTTTAGCACTTCCAGAAATGGAAATGTAGACACAGAACAAATCGCCAAAAAAAAAAAATTGTACAAATGGTCTCTTGTTTTTAATCCAAATTTTTATCTTCATGATCCTGGCTGACCATCGCCTTTTTCCCCCCAGTTATGATGCCACCCCAGTTAACAATTTTATCAAGATAAAGAAACACATAGATAAGAATAAGAAAACACAAAATGAGTAGAATAGGTTTTCACTTGAGAGTCATTCAGAATTCGTGTCAAAGCTCAAAACAAGCCTAAACTGAGGTAAGTGTATATTAGTGCCCAATCCAGACAATTCTGTTCAGTTTTCCTAAGGTTGAAGATTTCATGGTATCACTTTTTCGTATGCAAAAGAGCATCATTTTTAGCAGCAGCATAATGCCTAACACTCTTGTTCACTTTCTCAAATTATAACTGGAGTATATGCTCGTAACAAATTAACAGTTCAGAAGAGCATAAGTAAAGAGAGCCTGCCTCACACTCATAGGTAACTCCGTGCAGGGTTGGTATGGACAAGTGTGATGTGTGCAGGTCTGTGTTTTAAAGAGAGATTTTTTAAACAAAATTTGATTCTACCTATGTATTTTTCACGTAAAATGTCAGAAACATGTTTCTAGGAGTTAAGAGACAATCTCCTAGTTTAGATGCAGCTAGAATCTGGTGGTAACCAAAGATGTTCTGTAAAGTACGTTTTAATTCCTGGTAGTGTGAATTTCATGTATTTAAGATTTTCTTTCATGGAATTAAAAAGTTAAGAGGAAACAGGTTACTGTGAGAACAGAAAATGTTTAGGAAAAAAGTTTATTCTTGTAAATCAATTGTTTTGGTTTGAGGAGTGGGTTAATATTTATTTTCTTTTTCCCTCTGGAGAAAAGAAACTTCTAGACAAATAACTTAGACTTGCAAACACAGGCTTGTGCCGGAAATGACGTTTTAGTCAACAATAGACCGCATATGTGACAGTGGTCCTATGAGATTAGTACCATATATGGTGCTGGCCCTGTGGCATAGCAGTTAAGTTCAGCACACTCTGCTTTGGCAGCCTGGGTTCATAGGTTCAGATCTTGGGCACGGACCTACACCACTTACCAGCCATGCTGTGGTGGCATCCTACATATAAAGTGGAGGAAGATTGGCACAGATGTTAGCTCAGGGCTAATCTTCCTTAGCAAAAAAAAAAAAAAAAAAGATTAGTACCATATAGCCTAGGTGTGTAGTGGGTTATACCATCTAGGTTTGTGTAAGGACAATCTGTGATGTTTGCACAACAGCAAAATCACCCAACAATGCATTTCTCACGATGTATCCCTGTTGTTAAGCCATGCGTGACTATACTCTAAAAATATATAACCGTCTCCAAGCAAATACAAACAAAACTATCTACAACAGCGGAACTTAACTGCCTACCACATGATTTATAGAAAATTCATGTCTCATACTCAAATCAAAGAACTGCTTTTAAAATCAACTTCTGTATTTGCACTCTTAGTTATCTTGGGTTTGTTAAAAAATTTATGAACTTGAAGTCCTTCCCATAACTGTGGAAGCAATTTTGTAGACAGAGATCTGAGCCAAGGCAAAAGCAGGGAAAGAAAGTCATTACAAAATACCATTTCTAGTTAGTTTTCTCTTAGTTCAAATAGTATACCATTTACTTGTCCTAGTACCTGGTTGTTTTTTTAAATCTCAGTTTTCTTTTAATGAATGCTACAAGAGCATCAAATAATCTAAACAAAATGTTTCTGGAACCGTGCGTGTATAATGGCATGATGCAGAGGAAGCCCTGATGACCTGGAAGTCAGAAGAACTGACTTCTGGTGCTGGTGCCCAGGAACCTACAGTATCACAATGGAGACAGAGTTTGGGCCACCGTGTCCTCTTGTGTCATGAGCAGGTTGGACTAGATTTTTCTTGCGTGGGGCCCTTTTGCCAGAGTTATTCTATGAAAGTAGCTCTTGACCAGGCTGCCCATCAGATTCATCTGGGGATCTTTTTCGCCCCAAATTCCTGGGTTTCCTGCTGCTCCCCACCACCACCACACCCCAACAGGCACACCCAGGCCATGTTACAGGGAAATATTTTTGGAGTAAACAACCTCAGAGGAAGGCTTCTTAATCTGGGGTCCATAGCTTCATGAACAGCCATTTTTGGAATTGTGAAAAAAGTGTGTGATTTTCATCCGATGCTCAAAAGGGATAGCTGACCCTGGGAAAGATTGAAATTACAGGTCTAGGACATCGGTTACAGACCCTGAGAAAAGGCACTGCAGCCCTGAGGACAACCTTTTACGGAGATTAAAAACCTGTCCGCTACCTGTGTGAGCCCTTTAGTTGACACTTGTTGAAAATCTTACTCTTTTAAACTGCTGCTTTATCGTTTTAAGTGGGTATTAGTGAAATGCACATGTACCCTGGGAAGAGATGCGAGCTGAGTTTGACGCTTATACTCTGAGTGAATCCTAAAGTGCGCCGTTCATTTCTGGCTAAAGCATGGAGATTGGTTGTTTTTTGAGAGATGAAATAGCTTTGAGTTCCTGAATGTTCAGTCGTAAACAATGAAGGGAGTTGTTGATGTTGAACAATAGCTACAGCTGTTTATTCTTCCTCCAAGCAGCAAGTCATTCATGTCTCAGTAAAGATGTTTAAAGTCTGCTCTGTCCCGGCTCTATTCAGGTCAATTGATAGCTATGCATTCAATGTCAACTATATGCAAAGCACAGTACTGCAACAAAGATACAGTCACGCATCGCTTAACGATGGCAAAATGTTCTGAGAAATGCGTCGTTAGGTGATTGCATCATTGGGCGAACATCATAAACAAACAAATTTTGCCACGCCGGAATATGTCTCCTTAACATGAGGATTATTTTAGGCTGATTATTTTTTTTTATTTTTTTTTTTTAAAGATTTTATCTTTTCTTTTTCTCCCCAAAGCTCCCCCCCGGTACATAGTTGTGTATTTTTAGTTGTGGGTCCTTCTAGTTGTGGCATGTGGTATGCCACCTCAGCATGGCTTGATGAGCGGTGCCATGTCTGCGCCCAGGATTCGAACTGGCGAAACCCTGGCCTGCCGAGGCGGAGCACATGAACTTGGCCACAGGGGCGGCCCCTAGGCTGATTATTTTTAAGAAACAAAAAACAGAAAGTTTTTCTTGTTACCTCCCCCTTGACTGCTTAAAAGAAGTCAGATAAAAAAAAACCTGTTGCAGGAAGCAAGCTGTCACCTTAGCATAAAATGAACTAGGTGGCAAGGAGGAACCTAGAAAAGCCTGTTTTGTTGGGCTCCCCTCTGTGTTCTTCTATTTCTGTGTGGCCAAACACTTGTTTTCCAACCTTTACTCCTTTTCACCTACCTGTGAACTGCCTTCCTTCCCTTTGAAGTCCCTGACTCTCCCCATCCCCAAAATGTTCTTTTGTCTTTAGCTGAGGATGATATTTAAGGTGAGGGCTTCAGCCATTTTGGCAAGTTACTCGGTTTTCCTGGGTTTCTCCCATGTATATGCGTTATTAAACTTTTGTTTTTGTCCTGTTATTCTGTCTCATGTCAATTTAATTCTTAGACCAGACAGAAGAACCTAAAAGGGTAGAGGAGAATTTCTTCCTTCCATACAGTATTTACACAAACCTAGATGGTATAGCCTACTACACACCTAGGCTTTATGATACTAATCTTATGGGACTTCTGTCATATATGCACTTCATCGTTTATCGAAATGTCATTATGCAGCACATGACTGTAAAGTGGTCTACACGTTAAAGAACTTGCAATCCAACTGGGAAGCCAAGACAGGGATACCAGAAATCTGTGTGATAACCTATGGTGGTATATGTTAGCCACCAGATAACATGCAAATAGAAAGTGCTCAAAGAGTTTAACTGCAACCAAGCCCTCTGAGGTCTAGGGAGGCGAGGAGGACCTTAGCTATATCTGGAAGAACACCAAGTACATCTATTCAACCCAACTTCAGTTAAAGCAGCCTCTTAGTGTGTGTTTTCTGGGTCAAGTCTTAGGATGGTGTGTAATTAAATGGGGGTGGGGTCATGGTAAGGAAGAACCTAATTCTTAATCCACTCTAACATTTTAATTTCTGAGTACCCACTTTTAGATACTTTCATGACAGCTGTCCAATATGTTCTCAGGAAAATATTAAATGGCCCTGGAAATTATTAAACTGTAACTCTGAACATTTAAGTTTTTTATCTCCAGTTTCTGTTGGTGGCCACACGCATTGGCATCCAGGCAGAGTTCTGAGAGGTGAGCCTAGAAACAGAAAGCGATTGTCCTTTCTCCTCCATCAAAGCTACTTACTTTCCCCCAAAAGTGCTATGTACCAAAAAAGAAAGTGATCCCTCATGAATAATCTCTCCTGTCTATTCCCCAAACCAACATGTGGGCTGAAAAGAGTGAATTCCTGCTCAAGCCCTTTGCTTTATGGAAAAACTAGAAGTATTATTTCAGATCCCTTTGAATTTTTAGTTATACTTTGGGAAAATATCTAAATGATTGAATGGCCTCCATAATGATTCAGAAATTTCAGTTCTGCCTCTTCTTCACAGGTTAGCTAGATGTTCTTTAAAAATCAAATCAGAATGTCTAGCTGAAAATGTGGCTCAATAACGTGGTTAATTAGCTGGCCACACTTCACAGTTGTGTTTTCAGAAAGCACTTGGCGTTATAAATAAAAATATGAGTTAGCATGCCAGAACAGTTGGAGAACAGTGAACAGAGCAACTTTTTTTTTACTTTAAAGATTGGCACTTGAGCTAACAACTGTTGCCGATCTTTTTTTTTTTTTTTTCTGCTTTTTCTCCCCTAATCCCCCCAGTACATAGTTGTATGTTTTAGTTGTGGGTCCTTCTAGTTGTGGCATGTGGGACGCCACCTCAGCGTGGCCTGATGAGCAGTACCATGTCCGCACCCAGGATCCAAACTGGTGAAACCCTGGGCCGCCAAAGCGGAGCATGCGAACTTAACCACTCAGCCACGGGGCCTGGCCCCCAGAGCAACTTCTTAAATCCGTTTTAATATATTTTTAAATATCAACTTTCTAACCAAGTTAGAAACACATTGCTATATACCAACAACTAATACCCATTCTGTGAATAAATGGCGCAGAGGAAACTAGAGAAAGTGATCTCTTTAAAACTCCACCAGCTCTCTTTTTCATTGCGTTATTTTTCTTATCAAATAGTTTGCTTTTAACATTTCTGCAGAACATAAAACAAGTTTTCATTTTAAGTTACTTATTTTTCATTATAGTTTGCCTTAGCTACTGTCATTATCCATATATTAATCACTAGGTGTACTTCAGAGTTCATGCTTCGAGGCTGCTTTTATTATCCAGAACACTGAGCTTTCTGTCACTTTTAGTCATCACAGATCTGCTCAGCTTGTAAAAGGAGGCCCATGCTTTGTTGGCATTTATGGCCGTTGTAAGTTTGAGTTAATGACTGAAGACTTTGCACAGTTGCCCACTCCGTTCACCAGCTCCCCAGTGGTGCCTGTGGAAACCGTTGCCCCCTGGTAGGAGTTTGGAGCGCCTAGGTCAGAGTGCCAGCATTTGGAAGGTGCTTTGCAGTCACTCCTGTTCTTTTTTGCCCATCTAGTTTGGGGAGCATTTGCTGTAGGTCATGGACTTCCACCGTTAGTGGTCTGGGGCTGTTAACTAAACCGCCAGTAATTCCTAAGAATTCACGTGGCCCAAGTTGATGAATGGAAACCAGGGGGAAGTGTAACCTCTTATTTCCAGCAGTCAGGTTTTCTGTTGGTTGACTTACTTGCGTGGTTCTCAAGCCTGGCTGCACAGCAGAACCACTTGTGGAGCTTTTTAAAACTATGCTGCTACGTGGGCCCACCTGCAGAGGCTTTACTGCCTCTTTATTTTTAAAAGCCCCTTCCCCACCGCGGGGATTCTGAAGGGCAGCCAGGGTGGAGACCATTGGGTTTTGTCGGCCCCTTTATTTTTGGCGTTCTGGGCTGCACCTTTCCTGTGTTTTACTGGAACACAGGAAAACTTGTCCGAGTCTTATGCTGGGGCACGTGTCATCTTATGTGTGCCCTGTAACTAGATGGGTCCTTATCAAGGTCAGACAATTGTTTCTGGGCCATTCAAGAGCAGCCAGAGTTTCAATACCATCTGAAAAACATTTTCTGGCAATAAAGGTGACAAATTCCCTCTGATTTCAGCGAATGAACTAGTTTGGCATCTAATGGTCTTTGCCTTGCTAGTTAGCCTCAATAGAATCCCCGTGACTTTCAGTTGAATTACATAGGCACTTACTAAAGGCTTTCTACTGTCCGCCATTGTTCTAAGCACTGAAGAGGACACCAAATAAGAACATAGCATGGAGGGACTCAAGGACCTCACATTCTCACCAAGACCACACACGTGAAGCCAAGGAAACAGGGCAGGGTATATTTTGGTCTGCACAGTAAGTGCTGCCCGACAATGAGGGGAAAAAGAGATCTCTGTGGAATAGTATCATAGGAAAAACACTGGAGAGGAAATAGATTTGAGGCTGAGCCTTAGAAAGAGTATGGTTAGAATTCAACTGGTGAAGGAGGCTGAAATTCCAGGCCTGTACAACAATTTAAATCTAGCCCAGGGGTAGGAGTAATTGTCACGTGGCCACTCTGAAGGACCACTGGAGGGGTTGGACCTTGATTGGAAAAGCTCTGGTTTACAAAACTAAGCCCTGGTGAAGAGAAATGGTTGCCTCTGGCTGTAGGCATGGGGAGCTCCCCAACTGATTCTTTCACAAATCCACCTGTCTTCTCCACACACACACACACGCACACACTCTCTCTCTCACAGTCACACTCACACACACACACTCACACTCACACTCTCCCTCTCTCCCTCCCTCCCTCCCTCCCTCTCTCACCCCTCCCTCCCTCCCTCCCTCCCTCTCTCTCTCTCTCTCACCCACCCCTCCCTCCCTCCCTCCCTCCCTCTCTCTCTCTCTCTCTCTCTCCCTCTCTCTCTCTCCCCCCCCCCCCTCTCATTCTCTCTGTGTTCAGGAGAGAGAGATGCATATTGGAGAGCTGAATGCACAGCCCTCCAATAGTACTTTGAACATTTTGCTTCCTTCTGCCTTTTATTAGAATGCCATTGTTTTAAACCAGTAGTTTCCAAAGTGGGCCACCTGCATCAGAGTCTCTTGTGGGTGGGTCAGTGGGAGATGTCAGAAATGCCCATCACTGGGCCCCTGTCCCAGATCCACAGAATGAGTTTCTGGCCCCACGTGCCTGGGAATCTGCATTTTAACAAATACCCTAGATGATTCTTATGAACAATGGAGTTTGAAGGGAACAGTGTTAGAGTCTATCATAGTGCTTTTTCTTCTGATTGCTTCAAAATACAATCAGTACTTAAATTTCTTCTAAGGATCTAAGGGATTTCAAAGCTTTACTTTTAAAGAGAGAAAGTTGTGATAAGATTCTTATCACATGACATTATTGTAGGTAGTCTTAAATTTTTATTTATATTAGTAACTTATGTTTATAATGCATAAATTAGGAAATAATAGAGACAGAAGAAAAAAATTATAACAACATATAATTCTTTAGCCTTAGAAAAAGCAGTGTTAAGCAGTTTTATTGTATATCCTTCCAGAGTTTTTCTAATATGTATACATATAAATATAATTATTTGCCAAAATAGGTTTATTCTCTCTGTACTATTTTATAACCTGTTTTTAAAACTCAGTAACACATCATAACACATCTTTCTATGTTAATGAATATCCACCTATATTAACATTTTTAATGGATGCATAGAATTCCTTTGTATAAATGTACCAGAACTTATTTCACCAGTTTTTTTTTTATTGAGTTAATGATAGGTTACAATCTTGTGTGATTTCAGTTGTACATTAATGTTTGTCATTCGTGTTGTAGGTGCACCCCTTCACCCTTTGTGCCCACCCCCCACCCCACCTTTCCCCTGGTAGCCACTAATCTGTTCTCTTTGTCCACATTTTTAAATTCCTCATATGAGTGGAGTCATACCGAGATTATCCTTCTCTAACTGGCTTATTTCACTTAACATAATTCCCTCAAGGTCCATCCATGTTGTTGCAAATGGGGTGATTTTGTTCTGTTTTGCAGCTGAGTAGTATTCCATTGTATATATATACCACAACTTCTTTATCCATTCATCTGTTGATGGGCACTTAGGTTGCTTCCATGTCTTGGCTATTGTAAATAATGCTGCAATGAACATTGGGGTGCATAGGACTTTTGGAATTGCTGACTTCAAGCTTTTTGGATAGATACCCAGTAGTGGAATGGCTGGATCGTATGGTAGTTCTATTTTTAATTTTTTGAGGAATCTCCATACTGTTTTCCATGGTGGCTGCACCAGTTTGCATTCCCACCAGCAGTGTATGAGTTCACCGGTTTCTTATCGGCGGGTTGTGATAACTGCCTCTTCTTACTGTTTTACACATGGAAACAATGAACATCCTTCTATATGTTTTGTGTGTGTGTGTGTGTGTGAGGAAGATTGGCCCTGAGCTAACATCTGTGTCAATCTTCCTCTATTTTGTATGTGGGACGCTGCCACAGCATGGCTTGATGAGTGGTGTGTAGGTCCGTGCCCGGGGTAGAAACCTGTCAACCCTGGGCTGCTGAAGCGGAGCGTGAGAACTTAACCACTACACTGCTGGGCCCCTCTATATCTTTTTGTACATCCTTATAAAATTTCTAGCAATCAAATTGCTAAGTCAAAGAATTTTTTTATTTTTTAAAAAGTGATTTTGAACACAGTATTCATAATAGAAAAAAATGGGAAAAACAGGGAAAAGTAAAATCACCATAGCTTCCAGATAACTTTTCTATGTAAATATATGTATATTAATGTGTTTTAATCAGTTCATATTGTACATGGAATTTTATTATCTGCTTTTCTCATTTAACCATCTATTCTAAACATATTACATGTCAGCCACATTGAAAATTCTATGATAGACCTAAATACATTAATTATGTAATATTACTTAAGCCAATTGTTCTGCTTCGGTCAGTGAACAAATATTAAGTATGTAACATATGTACAAGCAATCTAGTAGATGTAGTGAGAGAAACAAAGTTGATCAGAAGTGTTTGGTGCCCTCAAAACGTTTACAGGCTAGCAGGGAGTCAAAGACAGTCATACGAATCATCTAGTCCTTGTGTTAGAGATCCTGTAAGAGGGTCTGAAAGATGGGCCCTGAGAGTTCGAGACAGGGGAGATATTTGGAGTTAGGGAGATCAGGGAAGGCTGTGAGGGGAGGTGATGGGAGAGTTTGACCGTGTGAAGGTGGGAGGAGGAAGCATTCCAATGGAAGAAGAGCATACGCTGAGGTGTGCTGACAGGAAAATGAGACCCTCACTCTACCTCGGGAGTAGTTCCATCTGCTGGGATGCAGTCCCCGTCCCAAAAAAAGGACCACAGGCGTAGTGGGAAATAAAGTTGGAGAGCTAAGAAGTTGGTGCCAGGTTATGGGTGGTCTAGAATATCTGGCTAAGCAGTGTGGACCACATTTCCTGAGCGGTGGGGAGCTTTGTAGGTTTGCTCAGATGTTGCTTTAGCTGGAGTGATGATGGGATTTGAGCTGAGTGGGAGTATTACTCTGTTGCTCTTGTAGCAGTGTGCAAGAGGACGGAGGATGACGGAAGCAGGACTGTCAGGATGCTACGCCAGTGGCCCAGTCAAGGCTAGATGGTGGCAGCCAGAACAGAGAGAAAAGAAGAGGCACTGTGGAGTTAGGATGACAAGTGTTGGCAGATCCAGATGTGGCAATAAAAAGGATTGAGTCCAGAGGCCTTGGGGGTTTGAGTTTGGGTGGCTTGGATAGTCATACCATTTATGCAAAAAGAAAACAGGGAAAGCACTTGAGAAGATGATGGGTTGCAAGAATCTTTTTTTTTTTTTAACCATTTAGCCCATCCTGTTTGATGTTAGCATCACAAACTTCTACACCCTTCTCCCTCCTGACAGGAAATAATTTGGAATACACCTGTAAGTGTGGAAGCCTTCAGTCAGGAGGACTGTTGAACACACAGACATCCCAGCATGAGCGAGAGGTGGGGACCGCAGACGAGAGGCCCATTGGCAGCCAGGATGCCTTCCTCGCTCAGGAAGGCACGCTGTCTCCAGTGAACCTGACAGACGACCAGATCGCCTCCGGCCTCTACGGTAACGCTTCTCACTCACAGTCCTTCTCAGCATCAGGCTTCTGGGGCCAGCCTTACCACATGCCAGTCTAATGTCGGTGTGCCTTATAAACTGACCTGGAAGGACTAGTATCCACTTGTTAGGAAGGTAGGCCTAGAATGTCCTTAAGATTGCTGAAGAAAGAGCCATGCAGTCCCCTTCAGAAAACTCATCCAATTTTGTGAATTATGAAATATTTTAAATAGCATTTCGCTCTTTTCACAGTCTGGCAGGCATAAATTTTTTCCAGGTTATCTCAACTGCAGAAAAAGAATAATAACCCCTATTTTAGTGCCTAAATGGTTTTTGAGGATCAAATGAGACACGACATCACTTTCTAAACAACAAAGCCAGATACAGATGCTGATTGTCACTGCTTTTGTTATGTCTGGAAGTACTAATGGAGATTTTTTCCACTTAGCGTTATGAATGGAACTTTGAATTATTTTCTTTGCATGCACACAATTTTCCAATGGATTTTGTGCAAGTTTCTCATTTATACATGCCAAGATCTATATTTACATGAATGAGGGGAAAAAATGTACATGAAGAAAGATTACCTATTCACTTAACTTGTAAGGGTATGAATTATATTAATTTTTATCACCTTGATTCACTTTTTCACAGTATGTACAAATAATGAAAGTACACTGAAGTCCATCATGAAGAAGAAAGATGGTAACAAAGATTCAAACGGAGCCAAAAAGAATCTTCAATTTGTTGGCATTAATGGAGGGTAAGGAAAGATGGTGGTACTAGCGTTTATACATGGTCTGTCTGTCTCCTGTGCCTCCTGCCTACTCAAGTTGTATTTAAAGGTGCCTAGTCTGGGATGCTGCCACATCTTGGTGATGGAAGATTCCCTCCTCAGGGCTTCTCTTCTCTCCTCTTCTTGCTGTCTTTAAGGATATGTCACTCTTGAAAGGATACCTGATGAAGCTGAGTGATTTACGTCTTCACACCTCTGATCTGAAAAAAAAAAATAGTCTTCAACAAAAGCAGCAGGTTTCTTGCACTGTTGGACAACTTGTGCTTACCTGTATCAGAACTCAGAAACCCCCAGAAAGAGACTGAGCATCACGCCATGGGCCAGTGAGAGTCAGCCACTCCTTCAAAAAGGGTTGTTTTGCTCAGCTCTCCATGTTTACAAACAAAATTATAGAGTCTTTCACCCGAAGACTACCCTAGCCGTGTCATCGGTGCTTTGCTTTCTAAATAGAATGTTTATGAGTCATTTAGTCCTTCTCTTCTAACTGGCCCGCATAAATAGTTAAGCCTGTTTGTCCTCCTACAATTGAACCAAAGCAATTAATGTGTTAATTGATACATGGCCTGGACAAGAATGCAATAGTGCCAAGTTAGTTGAAATGATATTTATAGTAAAGTGTACCACCAACATTTAACTTGAGGGTGCCTATTTTCCAAATCTTTAAAAGCTTATTAGGTGATGTGGCCCAGGTTTTGGACGTGTACCTGAGGAGCTGGTGGTTACGTACATAATCTGTGCACCTTGACGCTGGGAGAATTAATAAAGCAAAATAGGAGTGAAAGGGGAAGGAGAAAAGGAAGGGAAAAATGAACAGCTGCAGACCTGGTTTCCATAAAATAAGTTTCCTTTGATTTATACTAAGCCAGAGGTGCTATATATGTATATATCATTTTTTTCCTACAAATAGTGTATGATACTAGTTGGCAACCCAGGTTATCCCTTTTAAGTCAGAACTCATTCAAAACCACCAGGCTTACTAGGCTTTTTTAAATAGACTTGACTTTGAACTTCTAAGTGCAGGATCTAAAACCACTGGCGAAATTTCTGGAATCAGGTAGCAGCTTCCCTTCATAGAAATTTCTGTCACTGGGTCTCTATGGGCACCCCTTGCATCTCCTGAACTCCCAATTGCCACCTAGGTATGAAACAACTTCAAGTGATGATTCCAGCTCAGATGAAAGCTCTTCTTCCGAGTCAGATGACGAGTGTGATGCCATTGAGTACCCTCCTGAGGAAGAGGAGGAGGAAGAGGAGGATGAAGACACTCGGGGAATGGCGGAAGGGCACCATGCAGTTAATGTTGAAGGTTTCAAGTCCACCAGGGTGGAAGATGAAATGCAGGTTCAAGAATGTGAACCTGAGAAGGTGGAAATCAGAGAGAGGTGTGGTACACTCCCTTCCCCTCCCCTCTCCCTTCCCACAGTTAACGTGCTTTGGCAATAGAATTGGCCAGTTAGGAGATTTTGCAGTTGAGTCTAATTGTTTGGTCTTTCCCGTCTCCAAAGGAAAGCTGAGCTTTATCTGTTCCTCAGAGGTACGTCCATCTTGCCGTGATACTAATAAATGCAAGTGCAGAAGGTGATAACTCCTAGATCTCTTATGGTAGCAAAGAGAATGGCTTGATAGCTAGTCACCTTTGATTTTTTTAAGTTTATTTGCTATCTAATTTTATATGTGGAGCCACCATCCACAGAACTACTGAGTACCACTAAAGTTTCCACTGTTTGAACATCCACCTTATATTTAAAGACATATTGGAATTTTTTTGTGACTAGTGCATTTCTTTTAAGGTTTCAGATTTTATCCGTAGCCATTTATCCTGATATGGGTGTCAGTACTGTTATTACAGGATCATTGTGTGTGAGAGGAACAGTCTTTTGGCCTCAACCCAAAATTCCATTTACTGTAAAGATGATGTAATCAGTGACACATCTATAATTTGTTGCTCGCTGAGCGATTGGGAACAGCACGAGAATGGATTTTGGATTATCATAAACAGCAGCTGAAATATCAAATAAACACTCTGGTTGGCTGAAACCTGTACCTAAAAATGTAGTAAATTTTAAAGACCATTAGCAAATGTGGAATTGATGCTTTATAAAACAGGAGAGAATAGATCAGATAGGAATTTCAATATGGTTTTTCACTCTGTGAAGCATAAATAGAACATTTCAGAAAACTTACCTCTATTTAATTTGGCAAGTGAAAGTCTAACTGCATTAACACAAGGTAAGTGTTTTCAGTTTATATTTCCAGTTATTTTCAAATGGCTCAATCTCTTGTCATCTGGCTTTTTTTAACAGCTTGATTGAGATATAATTTATATACCATTTGTCATCTGATTTTTAATTTTATATTTTCCTGTGTGTTCAGCAAACACTTCCTGAATCACCAAATGTGAGTTCAGATGTGTGGTTTACTGATCAGCATAATAAGTATGTGGTAATTCAGACCTTTTCAACTCCTTAAGAGTAAAAATATTTTTAAGAACTTGGAACAAAAGGAGCAAAAAGTCTCCAAATCTTATTCCATAATGTCATAAAGGCCAAACTGGTGAAGCCAAAAGCTTGCCTCCTGAGAAGACCTGGGGTCTGGCTGGTGGCCTTGGCTCTGTATGGTGGCCTCCGTCCTTGGATGCCCAGACTGTCCCAGGCAAGCGCCTTGCACCACCACAACCCAGCGAAGTCGACTGAGGGGCTCTTGTTTTTTAAAGGGTTATATAGAGTTTGAGATAAAAAGGCCTTTCCTTTTGTGGCCAATCATGAGCCCTCTTTCTTTTATTTTATTTTTCCCTTTTAGGTATGAATTAAGTGAAAAGATGTTGTCTGCATGCAACTTACTGAAAAATAATATAAATGACCCCAAAGCTTTGACCAGCAAGGATATGGTGAGTCTGACCTACAGACACTGTCCCCGGTCTGTACAAAGTGCCCAAGTGGTGACAAAGCATCCCTCGCCTGCCCCCTGAGCTGTTACCTGCATGCCTCTCCCCCTAAACCATTTCTAGCATGTGTGGGCAGAGTGGGCATCGTGCTGCCCTGCTCACTGGATCACTCTGGGAACGTTTCCTTCAGGCCCTGCTTCCCATACCCTCTCCCCAGCCTCTACTTTCCTTGGGGGTGGAGCGTCTGCAAGGCATATACTTGCACATGGAAGGGAGGGCTAATTGCAGTCAGTTGTCACCTTTCTACAAGTTCTGCTTCTGCCTTCAGAACTTTGTGATCCAGGGAACAGAATCCCAGAATTTTTTTTTTTTTAAGTTAGCACATGTTTTTAAAAGAAACCTATCTGGGCCAAGGTCAGCATTCCTTTCAATTATGAAACTGCATATTATGTTCTGATGTGGAATGCAGGCGGCCACTATTTTTAAACCTAGAAATAACTGCACTTGTCATCTTCTCAGTTTGAGAGATTCGGGAGCAGACACCAAAGAGGCTGATGGTTGCTTTAGTGAGCGTGAATGGCACAACATAGGACAAATATTTCTATGGTGATGGTGAATCTGATGCCACTGCCAAGTATGTGGCTCTCTCACACGTTGGTGAAGTTTTGACATGCAGCTTCTTTCCTAGGTCAGAGCAACCCTCTGGTTGACAGCCCTATTCATTGCGTTGAGAAAATGTAGCATCTCATGTTACTTTAGACAGAAGTGTGCATTTGAATCTTTTGCAGATTAGCAGTCGACTTAATGTGAAGTTTTATGCTGAATAACGTAAGTCAACAGCTAGTGAGAAACTTGATTTTTTTTTTTTTTTTTAAAGATTTTATTTTTTTCCTTTTTCTCCCCAAAGCCCCCTGGTACATAGTTGTATATTCTTCGTTGTGGGTCCTTCTAGTTGTGGCATGTGGGACGCTGCCTCAGCGTGGCTTGGTGAGCAGTGCCATGACCGCGCCCAGGATTCGAACCAACGAAACACTGGGCTGCCTGCAGCGGAGCGCGCGAACTTAACCACTCGGCCACAGGGCCAGCCCCGAGAAAGTTGATTTTTTAAGTCTCACAAATTATAGAATTATGAAACAAAAATGTTAGGACTAGAAGGAACTTAAGGAGTTATCTAACACCAGAATGGCAAAGTTTTCCTCTTAGACAACAAACACAATCTGAACAAGAATTGTTGATGACTGTTACCGGCATGAGAAGTGAGTGGGCGCACATGCCCATGAGGCCATCTGTTCTGGTCCATCTTGGTTTAACTAAGCCCCTAAAGAGTACAAGTCTTGTCTAGAGTGGTAGCTACTAGTTATTGCTGGGACTAGATTATACCTATCTTGAGTACTGGTCTGTGTTTTGTTTATCCCAATGAAATCATATTACCTTATTATGTGGCATCTTCTCATCTTTGTTTGTATTGCTATGGAAACCTAAATTTATCAGAGCCAGCTGAGTCTTGACATTCAATTAGTGTGCTGAAAAAGGAGCATGGCAGTGATGTTTACAGAAGGAAATACTAAATAAAATTCCTGGCCAAGGGGGAGCGTAGAACGCCATGTTGAACTCCGTCAGTATAAACTAAATGCCTGTCTTGTACCTTGGTCACAAATAGTAAAACCATGAAACGTCACTGCAGTGATAATATTTCCAACTAGGTTAAACCTGAGCTTAAAACTGGTGCTTTCAGACCCCAGGTTTTGTATCCATAATATACTTTTTCTCCTACTGTGCTCAAAATACTAGGTTATGTGGTCCTCGGGGAGAATTTGACATTTCTGTGGCCCTGGACTGCCAAGCGTGTTGTCAGTCCCATGCCACATGATGAGTACATTTTTTGTTAATTGAATATTCGTTGAGTGAAAAAGTGTTTCAAGTATTGTGCTGTGAAAAGTAGTGGACATGTGAATGATCACAGTGCCAGTGACATATAACTGTATCAGGATACTGCATGTTTGGCAGTAACAGAGTTAGGACACCCAGACGACATAATCTCCCTTTCTTGTCTGTGAACACTCCAGAGAAATAGAAATCTGAAAAAATTAGATGAATTGTTTCCCCGGCCAAGATTTCATCAGGTGACCCAAATTATGATTGAATGGGCTAAAACTTGAATAATCTGTAGCAGGAAGATAGAGATGGAAACTATAATTCCAACCCCACCTTTTCCATAGAAAGAGGATTTCTTGGGTTCTGTTGCTTTTGACATAGGCTTTCCATCTTTCTTTGACTTATTTTTGAACTTTTCAAGAGTAAGCAGAGCACAAACGAATGGTAAATTCATATAACAGAGGGCTCAAGAAAAAAGTATTATAGTTATCCCCATCGCCAGCGCCAGCTATGCCCAGTCTACACTGAACTTCCTGTGGTCCAAGTTTGACTTGCTCACCCATGAAACAAATGCCATGCTCGTGGTCCACAGCCTAAGGGAAGGCGAGTGGGGCTGTTGACCAGATGCAGATGATCCTAACGAGAAGCATAATTCGTTTCAGACCTGCTTTTATTCCCTTTCCGTGGTCAGACATTTGTGTTTGGGATTGGAGTAGGAATTGAATTGGCTAGCCACTTATGGTCTCCCAGCCTCGTGCTGTGGAGATGTGGAAAGAGTTGCGATTGGTCTGGATAGGAAGGAAGCAGCATAATTAAATGTGTGTTAAGTCATTTCTTCTATCCTGATTACTATGAAAATCATTTGCAAGGCCAGCTAACTACATATTAATAGTTTGATAATAAATGGAACCAGCCTGTTTTACATGTGTCACATTTGTCCTCATCACAAACACTGTGAAAGAAAGGTATTTTTATGTACCTATTTTGCAGATGAGGAAACTGAGGCACAGAATTAGTATCTTCCCCAGGAACATACAGCTCTTAAATAGCAGAGCCAGAATTTCCGCCACAGTGGTGTAGCTCTTGCACGGTGCTGTATGGCCTCTTTTAGAGAAGTTAGAATATGTATGTGGTTTAAAATCAGGAGGGACGCTTCAGTTTGGAGTTCGAGGCTTCTCTGGGGGTTCTGGGTTTGCGTTAATTGTTTTTGAGAGCAAATTCTAACTGCCTACACTTTGACTATAAAAGGCCTGATTTCTCGCGCTTTCACTTGGGACTCAGAAAGGTCTATTAATAGAAGGACTGATGCCGCTCGCTCTGTGTTTTGGCAGAGATTCTGTCTGAACACCCTCCAGCACGAGTGGTTCCGCGTGTCCAGTCAGAAGTCAGCCATTCCAGCCATGGTGGGGGACTACATAGCCGCTTTTGAGGCCATCTCCCCAGACGTCCTCCGTCACATCATCAACATGGCCGATGGCAATGGCAACACGGCCCTCCATTACAGCGTGTCCCACTCCAACTTTGAGATCGTGAAGCTGCTCTTGGACGCTGGTACGTTGGCTGTCCCGGTCTCTTCTCTGACAGCACTTGGGTTGTGACTCATCTCGAAGAAGCCAGTTGATCCACTCTGCAATTCTGTGAGCATCCTCAAATCCTTTCCATTGCTTTTCCACATGATGGAAAGCAATGTGGCAAGAATATTGTTCCTGAGTCATTCATGGGACGCTGGATGTTTCAACAAACCTGGGTGACACAGATTCCAAATCTGTTTTGCAAAGAGGCTTTGAGAATCTTCTTGCTGTAGTTCAGCTGCATTCAAGCAGGGTACATATATCCCTGGTAATCAGGATGACTCAGATTCCCTCCTGAGCTGAATCACACAGGCTTGGTGCGTTCCCACTCAGGGGGCAGAATGCTACTCACAGGGCCACAGTCACAGCGTTGTGATGTGGGCTGCCTGATTTGTCCTTGCTCCATGACCCCCATCCAGTTGTCTTGCAGAGGTGTGCGGCTAGTCAAGATGTGGACCGAGTAAAGTCCCTGTAACAGATTACAGCAGAATCATCACCATTCCTGCCAAAAATATACTCTGTTACTGCGGAATCAGCATAGAGCAAGAAAAGTGTTATTCTTACATCTGAATCGTAGTAATGAGAACAGTGAAAATTCTTGTTTATAACTGGAACTTGCCATCTCAGAATATAGCCAATGGATGTATTAGACGTGAAGGGATGGGGGAGGTACAAAGAAGGGCCCCTTGAGAAACAGTGAGCTTTCCACTGTTTGTTCAAATGGAGCCAGCCCAGTGGTACGTACAGTCTCCAGATCACTCCTGTTTATTTTTGAAGCACGTATTTTACTTCTAGCGTGCGGCTGATGCAGAATTCGCAGGGCCTCAATCTAATGAGAACACAATGTGAACATCTGATTTAGAATATGCAATAAAATTGTCCGGTTTTCCCATACTGCTTCTTGACCCAACTGCCCAAGATTTTCTACTCTGTTTTGGGGATATTGGGTTGATGCAGAGAAGAAACCAAGCAGAGTTATCCTTTTTTCTCTTCTAAGTTTGTTTGTTCCCAATTTAGGGGCCATATTAGGATAAAACTGCTTCCATCTTAGAGGAAGGAATTCCAAGCCTCCCTCCCTTCAGACTTTCCAGAGTATAAACAGAGCTGGTGCTACTGTCAGCCCAAGTTATTGTTTAAACAGAGCAGTAGATAATACCCAGGAAAGCTGACAACAACACTTCAGGATTACTCCTGAAAGTAACAATTTAATCTTTCCTTGGGAAATTTGTGTGGATAAGATATTTTGATAAATTAAATGATTTGAAATCCATTGTTGGATGGTTTCGGTTAATCACTTTCCTGGAGTTTCTTAACTTTTTCCTGCTCACCATTATAGGCTGAGATTGTGGCTCCATAAAGTGTGTTTGTGAATCTAGAAAACGGCAGCATCTGTGAAGAACCGAACATCACAGATGCTGAGGAGCCTCAAAGACCACGCCTGCCATTATGTCCCTAGGATGCCATTGCTTTAGAACCCAAGGGAAGTTTCCATGATACTTTCTTTTCTCATTCCTTGTGACGGAAACATCCTAAACATTTTAACTATTTTTGGTCACACATAAAGCTTCTTTCCTGCACTCTTGTTCCTTTCAGTTTATTAGAAAGTGCTGAAGGAATTTAAAAATGCCTGGAGGATAATTTAGCCCCCAAAGACTCCTTAAGAATTATAGGAATGGAAGAGGCCTGGTTTATTGGGTCTGTTAGTCCCTGGCAGTTTCTTAGAGGACTTACTGTGTCTGCTCTCAGGCTAGCTACAATTCCTAGAACTGGGTTTTTTGTGATTGGGATTCTGCTTCTAAGGGCCCCAAACAAGTCAGAGGAGAGCTCCGGGTCTCAGATTCAGTAGTGGGTTCTCAGGGGGTAACGGCGTAGTCAGTGTTCCATACACAAGCCTTTACAAATCCTTCTTTCCTTTGTAGCTCTCACTGCCTTCTTCACTCCAAAACAGTGATTTCCTAAACACAGATTAATGCCTAGATCCCACGTTACTGTTTATTCTTCAAAGTAACCATTACTTAGAACCACCTACAGACCTCTAGGCTCTTGCAGTCAGCCACCAGTTGCAAACAAGAGGTGCCGTGAAAGCTTACTGTCACAGCTGTTGCTTCTGGCCTCACGAAATAGAAAAAAAATTTTTTTCCTTTGTTCAGTATGGAAACCTCTCTCACATCTCCTTCTGAGTCACCTGGGACTTTGAGCGTCTGAGGCCATTTTACTGGGCTCTTCCAAACACCATCCTTTCAGTTCACAGGGACAGCCGCTGCCTTGAGATGGCTTCTCCCTAAAGAGACTCCTGTCTTTGCAGACGTGTGTAACGTAGATCACCAGAACAAGGCGGGCTACACCCCCATCATGCTGGCAGCCCTGGCTGCCGTGGAAGCAGAGAAAGACATGCGGGTTGTAGAAGAACTCTTTGGCTGTGGGGACGTCAACGCCAAAGCCAGCCAGGTGACTGCGCTTGCTTCCTGGGCTCATGCTCACACTGCTGTGACCCGCACAGGTGCCCACGCCACACTTCCCACCGCTCGGCACTCACTCATGGCCCAGCCCCGAGTCCACGTGGCTGCCTGGTGCTCCTTGTGGACCAAACACACCCATGAAATACTAGCTTAAACTTCACACTGGAAACTTCTCTCTCCTTTACCTTGCATTGCCTCTGTTTGGAGCAGCGTGCACGTAAACTGTGGGGCAGCATGCAAATAAGAGACTGGACTCCCCACGGTCTACCCGGTGACCACTGCTTCCTGACCATCTCCGGATTGTGGTGTCTTCATGCCAGGCTCCGAGGCCGCTAGTCCAGATATGTGCACAGTTGGACTATCTTTTGAACTTCCCAGCTCCTTGCTATAATGAGACCAATCCTCTAAGCTAAAGGGAAAAGTTGACTCATTACTTGATCTTACTTCGCTCATAGCTCATGAGACACTAGTTTCTCCTTGCCTGCCATCATCCACTTTTTCCCCTCTGTCATCACACTCCCTCTTCCCCTTCCTGCCAGCTCAGCCCCAGTACAGACCACACCCTGCCAGCCCAGTACGTTCCTCTGAAGTCCCCTTCATTTCTTCTGCAGGCGGGGCAGACAGCCCTCATGCTGGCGGTCAGTCATGGGCGGATAGACATGGTGAAGGGCCTGCTGGCCTGTGGGGCTGATGTCAACATCCAGGACGACGAGGGTTCCACTGCCCTCATGTGTGCCAGCGAGCACGGGCACGTGGAGATCGTCAAGCTGCTGCTGGCCCAGCCGGGCTGCAACGGCCACCTGGAGGACAACGTAAGCTGTTGCTTTTGGGCCTCCATGCAGAGGGCTGGAGGGACACAGGGAGGGAGCTCTGTGAGGGCAAAGGAGAGAGAGCAAATCCTCTTTGATTCTCCTCGGGGGTTTGTGTTGTCATCCAGGCCACCTCGCCTCAGGAGCCAGCTTGGCAGCCTTTCCTGTGTGCAAAGTAATGTTCCCATTAACTAAAACCAAAGGCAGAAAGATAAATAGGCGTCCTCCCAAAATTCATTACAGGAAGAAGGTGATAGGCATGTACGAGAACCAGCATACTAAGGGGAATAAACACATTTATAGTACAGAACCAGATTCAGTGTAGGCGACTTCCCAGTCCACTAAGAAGAGAGGACCAGGTGCCCGGTCCCTTTGGAAATCTGGATTACTAGTCATTACAAGCTGGCGTTGTTGGGTGACTAAAATTAGTTAATATTGCAGGGAATCACCTTCCTCCCCCAGTGAGATGAAGGCAGGTGTCCCCTTCCCTGGGGCCCCTCAGTGAATAACTTGTGACGTTTCATCCACTGGGGGATCCAGACTCTCTTGGCTTCTTTAAGCCCATCTTCCCACTCTTCCTCAGGCCATTCCCAGCATCCTCACTCTAATCTCCTCTCCCAGTTCCCAAGCTGTCCCCATTCCCGGATAACCCCTTGACCGGGAAACATTCTAAGGAAAGCTGCTGCTTCCGGATGTCTCCAGGCCAAAGGGGAGCAGTGCTGACAGGCAAGGCACAGGAACTTAGCATTGGGATGATGACATGGTTCAAAGGTCCAGAGGTCACAGAGGTCCACCTGGGTTGGTTCTGTTTTTGCACGTTTATCTGTTTGGAGCACAGGTTTGGACCAGAGCTTCCTTCAGCTCAAAACACAAAAAAGTTAAAGGGAAAACATCCTCTTTTACGCTAAACTTCTCCCTGTGGGACCAAACCAGCCGATACAGCCAACCATGCAGGTGTCAACTGGATGGGGCCCTGCCTCGTGTCTGCAGCAGCAGCCGCGGCCACGGGGCACGTGAGCTGCAGTTTACCAGATGCCCTCACATTCCGCTGGAGCCGGAGCGGAGGCAGAGTTTCCAGCTTATGGTTCCTCAAAAACAGTTTGTGTCTCAGGATTTTTGATTATTTGCTTTGACTTCTACTTTCAGCAAGGAACAGCTTGTAGATATAGTAATAAGAGGCTGTAGAGCCACACTGACGTCCAGAAATCCTGGTCACCTCAGCTAACTATCTGCTGCCTTATCCTGAAAGGAACAGGAGGGTATCCAGCCGGCCTCCGGAAGAAAGCAGCTCCCAAATTCACAGAGTGGGAGGGAAAAACCCTAAGATTCCAACCACATACCAATTGTTTCCTGCTGCTAGGGACCGGAAGGGCATCTTAATTCCGAAGCTAGACAGGAAATAAGTTGTGCTGTTTTTTGCCTTGATGCTCCTTTGTATCTATCTAAGTCCCTGCAATTTAATGGAAACCAAACATTCAACTGAAAATTTTTCTTTCCCATATTTAGTGTCTCCTCTCGCATTTCCATAAGATACATTTCTGCAAACCAGCAGAATTCTGTGCTCAGACATAGATGTTCCTCATAGCATTCTACAGGGGTGGCTCGGACTGCAGGATCAGCTCCCTCCCCAAGAAGAAAGTTAGGAGATCTTTGGCAAGTTGCAGGGCTACAAAGCATGCACCATGGTCCTTGCCTGCTCATTTGTATTTATAAGAAACAAAGAAACCAAGTGATGTTTCTGCCCACCTCTGCTCCTACCGCCCCCTGCTGGCGGCAGGATGGGTGAATAGGTGTTCTTCCTGGGCTGCCTGAGTTTGTTGAGGATCCGTGGGATACAGACCTGCACACTAACCATGTGAGGCAGAGCCAAAGGCAATGATGATTCTCCTCTTGATGTGACTTCCTTAGCCTGGTGAGGGGGGGGTTATGCCTCATTCATCCTGTATCCTTAGCATGTAGAGGTCCAGCAGAGTTTCCTAAGGACTGCACACACGGCTGCATTTTGGGCACCTTATCAATTGCTGGAGGGTATTGTTTTGTTACCTTTTGGCTGTCTGGAAGTTCCAGAAACCCAACGTGGCTTGTTCCTTTTGTCTCATCTTCAGGATGGCAGCACAGCGCTCTCCATAGCCCTGGAAGCAGGACACAAGGACATCGCCGTTCTTCTCTATGCCCACGTCAACTTCGCAAAAGCCCAGTCTCCGGTCAGTGCTGTGCGTTTGGCGTCTGTAAACAGGCTGACGTCCTCCAGCCTGGTGGCCCCCTTCCTCAGGGAGTTGGCAGGAGATGCAGGTTTGATGATGATTCCGAAAATGGAGGTTCTAGTCTGGAACTTGAGAGTTAGCGTTTTTGCCCCTCGCAGAAGGCCAGGAGGGCTAGTGGTTAGCACAGCAGAGACTGAATTCCCGCTTGCTCAGGAGACTTGCTCTCTCACATCTTCCCATGAAGGATTTATTCTGGGCAGAATTATCCCAACGCACATCCTGAGCCCGTGAATACACAGCACCATGTTCCTGGCATTTTCCTAAAGCAGACAGTGACTAGCAACCTGTGGTCCCCAAGTCCACTTCCAAGGACAGCTGCACGTGGCACTGCTGAGCCAAGCTGGCTCCAGAGCTGCTCCTGCTAGTGGACGTGTGTCCTGGGTTCCAGCTCTCCTCACTCTAGCTCACAGGTGGTTGTCAGCTGTGGTGGACAGATGTGTCACAGAGGACACATCTGCCTGAGGTCACTTGCTAACCCCCAGTTTTTTCCTTTCCTGGTCTCTAGGGCACCCCCAGGCTTGGAAGGAAGACATCTCCTGGCCCCACCCACCGAGGTTCATTTGACTGATTGTATGCAAATAGCCGTCCATTTACATGCCACATTAAGCTGCTAATTGTTCTTGTTGGGGGTGACAAATACTGAATGTATACATTTTGTGCCTGAACTCACCAGCAAACAGAAGGCAGAAAACCAAGGGTTGAAGGCTGGAGCTGTCACAGTAGAAGTTGAGCCAGCAGGAATTTGCTGGCCCGGCTGGGCACACACCGCCTCCCTTCTGGCCATCTGCCCTCTGGGTGGGGCACACTTTACCCCCGTCTCTGTTGCTGTTGAGTCTCTGCTCCGTTATGTACAGTTGTAGGAAATTGTAACCTGACCTGAGTGGACGTCTTCTCAACCACCCCCACCCCCCACCCCCCACGCCCCACTGCTGAGAAGTGTCAGGTTCTCATTCCAGCGGTGTTTTTAAAATTTTCCACAAGTATTTATATTTCCTAAAGGTGGAACCATTGGAAAGCTCTTCAAAAATTCCATTTCCAGGATGGTTTTGTTGATTTCTCTTTTGTCTTTATTATTTTAAAGTAAGGAAGTTGAGATGACTTTGATCCTTGGTAACTTGGGCCCGGATTGGTAGGTTTCTGTCTTAAAAAGAAAAGATGGAACTCTCAGAAAGTATAGAATTTACAAAAGGAAATCTTTTCAGTTGCTTTTATCTAGGTGGATGTATTATATGACTTTTTATATAAAAGGTGTCTATAAAAAATTGACACAGTATTTTCAACTTTTATATTCCATAGTAATTAAAGACATGAAGAACTATATGTAACATTACCATATTTTTATTAATAATTGCACAACTCTGTATCTATTGATCAAAGTTGAATTGTTAGAGGAATTGGCTCTGTATTTGCCTCTAGAGAAGCATAGTGTAGTTAGTCCTCCACATATTTATGGATTCCTTTATACCATGTCACATTTACTTTGGTCTTATATGTATTTAAATGTTTGAAGTGCCTTAGACTCTTGCCATATTTTCAAAATAAAATTTCATTAAGCTCTTTTGCGTGTCCCCGCCTCATCTCTGACAGCTGTCTGCCCCCATCCTGCTAACTTACAGCAGTGGCAGCAGGAGGTGACATGGATGGATTGCACTGGGCGGGCGAGTGCCCAGGTTCCTGGTCTTGCACTCCGACAAGAGGAACATCTCCTGAGAGCGCTTCTCCGTTTCCACAGCTCTGCTCATTACTCAGGCTGCCCGTCATGAGTCTGAAATTTAAGACCTTATTAGGGAGACAGTTCCTCAGACAGGTAATCTCCTGGGGGAGCCGATGAGCTCACTGTTCTTGGGCGCAGAAATATAAGTCCTTGATCCTAAGTTTGGGTGTAACTGCTGGGTGACAGGTTGTAACCTGTAGTGATGAGAAAGGAGAGATGAAGTCGGACAGACTTTTTACTGCAGCGTGCTGGCCCGGCACCACCTGTTTTCAAGTCCTTTTTAAAAAGTAAAAGGGGGTGCCAGCCGGGTGGCACAGCGGTTAAGGTCACACACTCCACTTTGGTGGCCTGGGTCTGCTGGTTCGGATCCAGGTCATGGACCTATGCGGCGCTTGGCAAGCCAAGCTGTGGCAGGCGCTCCCATGTAAAGTAGAGGAAGATGGGCACGGATGTTAGCTCAGGGCCAGTCTTCCTCAGCAAAAAGAAGAGGATTGGTGGCAGATGTTAGCTCAGGGCTAATCTTCCTCAAAAAAAATAAAAAGTAAAAAGGATTGAGTCCATCCCATTAAAATGAAGAAGCATGGCAGCCAAAATGCAAACTAGGTGTTTTGGCACTGTTGCTAGTGGTGAATTTTAACCCAAGGCCGTTTATGAGAGCCGGGTGCATTGAGAAATATCATGGAGCCTTTCTTAAACCTTTCTTCCTCTCCTTCCTTCCTTTCATTTATTCACTCATTACAGAGCTTGAGAAAGAGGTCAGAGAAGAGATTTTTCCAACAGGTGCGTCATCACAATGCTTGCCCTGGGAAACCTGTTTCACAGGCTCAGAGGTTTGCATCTTTTAGAGAAGAACTTGGAGGAGCTGTGAAAAAGCAGGGTTGGCAACGCAGGCCAACTTGGGGCAGTCACAGACGCTCTCCCAGGACTACGCCAGGGGCGTCTGGGGCAGAAAGGCCGTCCTCTTCCATGAACTGTGAAAGTGAGGTCACAGCTACCTGGAGTCGTGTGCGTCTCTTTCCCTCCCAGGACAGATCTGCCAGCTCTGGGATTTGGGCTAAATTTCAGTTCAGATAGTTATTCAAGCCCAAGTTCCTTCAGACCTCAAATAGTGCAATAAATTAAAGCAGAGGAGTGTTTGTGTTTGAAGAGAAGTGGGGCCGTGAGCTTTCTGCCCCTTAATGGCATGCCATGCCTGTTGAGCAAGGAGGGCTGCGTCTCAGGAGGTTTGTGGTCCTGGTAATGTTGGTGGTTCCATTTGAGAAAGGAAGGCATCAATATTGTCGATACGTGAGAAAATGAATTCCTACATCTGCAAGCTGCCTGCAGATTCTTGTGCTAACTTTTGAAAAAGAAAGCAAGGGCCTGTGTTCTTGTGGAGGGACGTCTGCTTCAGGATCTCACTTCAGTGTCTCACTTCTGGGTACCGTGTGCGGGCTTGGGCCTTGCTCGCTCTGCTAACACTGGGCACTCAGAATGCTTTTGATCTTTGGATCTTGGCACACTGCATAAACCAGCCTGATTCTCCCTGTTGGTCCAGCTGTGATTTATTGAGGCACAAGACCATAAAGGGATTTGTGGCAGGACGCTTGGGCAAGGGTCCCAAGTGAGGCCAGCACAGGCTGGAGACGCCTGATCTTATTTTCCAGCTTAAGTGAAGAGAACGCTAAACCTTTAAATGACAGAGCACCAATTTCCCAGAAAACTTTGCCCTGGAAATTTAGAAGCTGAAGGCCAGAATCCACCCCAAGACATAAGGAATAGAGCACTGGGAACTTTGAGACTTTAATGGTAAGGAAGTAACACAGACAACTTGTCCTGCCACCATTGTGACTAACTGGACTAAACCATACTAAGGGGTGGGTGGGCCTTGCTTCTGGAAAAACTGACCAAGAGCATGCCGTCTAGCACTAGTCCCAAATAAATGAAGTGTTGAGCCCTTACCTGTGTGGTGTTGATGCTCCAATGAAAACAATTGTATCCCTGACTTTTGTGAGACTAAAGTAACTGCAGATGTGTGATAACACTTGCAGGTAGAATCAGGTAAGAAACTGCAATTTTTCCCTCGAAGGAAATCATGAGCAGACTAACCATAACCTTTCTTTAAATCCTAATGAATCCTTTTTGGGAAGGGGCCTGCTGTGAGCAGAGTTATTTTTATTTTTATGATGCTTTTGTGTGCGCTTTCCCCTTCCCAACCTGTGTAAGAACTGAGTGAGGGAGCTGGTGGCTGGCGAAATGCAAATTCCGGGCCCCACCCTGAGCTTTCTGATTCTTTGGGTCTGGGAAGGTGCCTCTTTAACAAGCATTCTGGGTGTTTCTCAGTGTGGCCTTTGGTACACACTGAGAATTTTATTACTCCCGAATTGTGAGACACTACCCATACATTCTTTTCTAAACGAGCTAGGTGGGGTGGGGAAAGCGATAACAAAACAAGAAAATGACATTTGATCTTTGATCTTTGATGTATAAAGAGGCAACATAGAGTTTGTGTGGTGTTGATCCACGTTCAGTGGCATTTCTGCACCTCCTGGAGGAGTCAGCCAGGAACCATGGCTGCCACGGGTCCATTCTTCTGTGCTTAGGGGACAGGAGGAGGGGTGAGTCAGGACATGAGTGACAGCAGCTGAGCAGGCTGACAGCTCTTGGAGCATTTTCCTAAGTTAATCTCTTCCTTTCCCACTTCCTCGTGAAGCAGGACTGTTACCACACAGGGAGAAGGCCATGACCCGTTGCTTTGGCTTTGGAACAAAGACAGTTTTCTGTTTTCTTTTTTACTGAAAGCAGAATTCTTTTCAAGCCCTGGGCCTTAGCCAGAGTATTTAATTCTGCTTTCTGCCATAAGGAAATCACTAATCACATGTTTACTCTGGTCTTACTCAGCATGGCTATAATTTAGAGGCCAGCTGATTATAAAAAGATATTTCAAGTCCATTTTGCTGAAGATGATTACCGCGAAAGGATGTGACTGCTCCATCGGTCCCAGTGTTCCAGAGCTGCACACACTCGCACTCTCTCCCTGCCCGAGTCACTGGCCTTTTCCTACCGGGAAGAATTGCGAAAGTCACAGTCAGCCGTGTGAAAGATGGAGTCAGCACGGTGTCCCTGAGATGCCTGGCCTGGATTCTGGCAAGGATTTTGTAGAGAAGCTGGAAAGCAGAATACCATTTCTATGGACGCACGCTTGTACAGATATGCCTGATTTTGAGGACATCCGGGGAGGAGCTGGCATTTTAGGAAAGCAGCTGCCCACTGCCTCTCCACTGACACCTTTGATGCTTTTTCAGGCAAGGAGATGGGAACTATATCCCTAATTTTCAGATAATGGAACCTGCATGAGAAACATTCCTAAGACCAAATGACAATCTTGTATTTGAGCCAAAATAAGTTTTGCACTTGTTCCCCATTCCCCAACCGGAAAGATCCAGTTTGCCCAGCCCTAGAACCACCTGAAAGGGTGAGGTTGTATGATGGAGAGGAAGAGAAAATACCCAAGCCGCAGGTGGGCAGGTGCAGCTTTGCCACCAGTGGTGTCAGGCAGCTCAACGCCAGGTAAATGTTGTGTGGGAGACCAAGTGCCAGCTGGGCAGGCCACTTATTTCTCATGTGTCAAGCAGCAAAGATTCTGGCTATGACCCCATCTGCTCTGTTATGAAACCACTGAATGTGCTTAAATAAACAGGTATAAAGACAATGCGCATTAATTAGGTCAAGTCCCCTGAGAGTTGACCCCCTCAACCCTGTTTAAAATATGTCACACACACCCCCGCCCCCCCGCAGAGAAGCCAGTCCGCTGACAGGAGGATCGCTAGATCGCCTTTCATGCTTGGGTTTGTAACATCGCCTGCCAGGACTGAGCACTTCTGGGGCCTGGCTGATAGCTGCTAGTGGAATGAATGAGTGTAAACAACTGAAGTATGGTGTTGGAAGTCAAGAGTGTGCTACCATTAGGGGAGGGGGAGGAGATCCCTGGAGGAAGCCTGAGGAGGGCGGGTGAGCCCGTGGGAAGCATCTGCTGCTTAGCCTTGAGGTAGCTACACTGTTCTGTTCACTTTGTGATCATTTATCAAGCAGTATGCTCACAATTTGTGTGTTTTCTGTGGATACATTAACTTCAATTTTTTCTTTTTAAGATTTTATTCTGCCTTTTTCTCCCTAAAGTTCCCTGGTACATAGTTGTGTATTTTTAGTTGTGGGTCCTTCCGGCTGTGGCATGCGGGACGCCGCCCCAGCATGGCCCGACGAGCAGCGCCATGTCTGCATCCAGGACTCGAACCGGCAAAACCCTGGGTGGCCGAAGCAGAGCGTGCAAACTTAACCACTCGGCCACAGGGCCGGCCCCTTAACTTCAATTTTTTTATTTAAAAAAATGAAAAAGTTTGAACGAAAAAGATCTTCTTGGAGGAGGATGTAGATTTTGTAGATTTGAAGGTCAATGGGAACAAAGAGACCATGAACTCAAAACTGGGAACTCTTGGCCCTGCATTTCTTTAATGTTAACACATGGCTTTGCACACGATGGATGTTGTGGCCTATTCATAATTCGAGGTGTTCTCAGATACTCCAGTTCTTTTTCTGTGTACTATCCGCCTATTTTCAAAGTTAGGCTTGACCATGTGACTTGCTTTGCAATGAAACCTTAGTGGAAGTGACAATGTGTCAATTCCAGATGGGAGCTTTAAAAGCCACTGTGCAGTCACCGTGTCCTCTTCCCCCGTCATGGTGATCATGGAAGCAGGTGTTTGAGATGGACTTGCCGTCGGCCTGGCTGCCTGAGTGACTGTGTGGAGTAGGGCTCCCTTGCTGACTCTGTTACAGGTGTACTGTGAGTAAAAAATAAACCTTTATTATGTTAAGTTAGGGAAGTTCGGTCGTGATTCGTTACCGCGGTATACCTCAGGTTTTCTTCATTGATATAGAAGTTGGTTCCAGTTAGTGAGTGCTGCTGTAACCAAATGACGTAGTAGGTGATTTGTGCACAGCAAGGACACTTACTGGGGACTCAATCACAGAACACAGAAAAGTATTTGATGCTTTTCTTAATTTTCCCAGTACCAGTAGCATCCTAGATGCACAGGGGAGGAGGTAATGCATCACATAGATGCCTTAGGGCACCAGGACGAAACCTCCATGGGAAGGGGACCATTTCCTCTGAGCCTTGTGAGGCAGATTGTAGCTTATGAATTTGTCGTTCTCATACTTGAGCCTGTTCATCAGAATCCACAAGAGGGCTTGTGACAACACAGATGGCTGGGCCCCACCCCAGAGTTCCTGATTCAGTAGGTCTGGGAAGAGGCCAAGAATTGGCATTTCCAAGAAGTTCCCAGGTGATGCTGCTAGTGCAGAGACCACACTCTGAGAACCCCTCTCCTGGGGAGGGAGTATTATAAGAGGACTTGCTCTTATTTCAATCACAAGGACCTGCTGACTAGGAATCCTAAGGGTCTGTATTCTTCAATTTTTTGTGTGTTTGCGGTTTCCAGTAACTAAGCCTTCCAGTTAGCCAATTCCCTGTGGAACTCTTGCTCTCCAATGTAAAAACTGAATTTTGCAAAGATGTGATTGCCTAATGGCAAATCTTTCCTTCTACAGCTTGTATAACAAATCAAGTGTTTATAAATTCTGTATTCATCCAGAATTGGGTTTTAGAATTTGGCTAGAGGACTTAATTTGAATCACAGCAGTCTTGTAAGAAAAATGACCCATACATTACACTTAGAAAGAAAGAAATCTTTATGCCAATCCCACTGAGTCTGTCTTTGTGTTGGCTCACTCCCTCATGAATGATCATTTAAAAATCGTGGTCTCCTCCCAAAATCCCACTGAGGCACAGAGGAGAGGGTGTGCTCTGTTGCCATCCTCTCAGCTGCTGCCTCTGAATTCCATCTCTGTGTTCTCATTCTGCCATCAGACAGAGGCACACAATGGTTTCCCTTGACAGAGCCAAGACAGTGGTCATTCTCGAGGCTCACGCCAAGGTCCAAGAGACAGAGGCATCTGTGAGGGAAGCCACAGGGGACCATGGGACCAGGAACCAGCTGGAGGGATCTCCCTGCCTAAAGGCACGTAGTGTGTGTCCCTAGCCCTCGGAGACTGAATTGAGATGAGTAAGAAGAGGGAAGAGAAATCAGTGTTTCACTGGGAAACTGGAGGCAACTTGTTTATATCCTCCCCCATCTATAAATTAATCTCCGAGAGACAAGACTCACTTTCAGAAAGTACACTTGCTGACATGGATTGATGGCAGGCCTTGAATGACCAAAGCACACTAATGAAGTTCCTCCATAGGCTTCATTCAATCATTGTCAGGATATATGACCAATATATATAACCAAATAGCCAGAAGCTTGGTGTTGATCTTGTAAACTCTGCTGTATGGTCTGGTCTATAAAATATTTTAAAAGGTAGAACAGAGTACTTTTATTTATCCTTAAGTGTCAGAGTTCAGGAACTCCAGCTCAGGAGGCCAATAATCCTACAATTGCTAGAGCACAAGAGACTTGAATTCAGGAATTTGTTTTGCCAGATTCTTTGTGCTTCTCATCCACATTGAAATTAGGGAAGCCAAACACTGCCATTAGCCATCAATAAGTCTTAGAAAGGTTACCCTTCAGTGATCTGTACGTACACTGACCTTTACATGTAGAGGAGTTTTATCCAGGTGCCAACATGAGGAATGTTAACTGCTACACCCAACCCACCTCATGTGGGTGGGGAAATATAGGTAGGTGTCATTTTTCTTGGCTTTGCTTCTCCCACCTCTATTCGATGCCCAATAAAGAACACTTTTCGCTTCTTGCTGTGCTCATTCTCTGGTTTTACCAAGGTATGAAACACATCTTAAAGACCAGTGAAAGATACTTAGCTCGGGGCAACACAAGTGAAGGGCAATCTTCAGGGACCCATTTTTTTATTTGCAGGTGCAAGTTGCTTCCGATAATTCTTCAAAGGATGTGTCGTCTCTAATTTCTAAGTGGACATGTCAGTCATCTATGGCCACAATAAGGCTATGTAACACAGCCCTCAAAGCCTCAGTGGCATACAACAATAAGCGTTAATTGCTCACATGTCGGGGGTGGTCAGTGAGGTGGCCTTGCTGACCTTGGCCGGTCTCAGTGCTGTCAGCTGATCGAAGCTGACTTTGGTCAGGCAGCTGAGGCAACTCGGTCTGTTCCACATGACTCTGATCTTCCAGCTGGGCGGCTCAAGCAGGCCCTCGTGTCATAATGGAGACACACGAGGACAAGTGGACAAATTATTCTCGAAGTTTAGGCTCTGAACTGGCACCTCTTCATTTCCACGGCATCCTCTCGGCCCAAGCAAGTCACAGGGCCAGCCCATATTCAAGGAGATTGGGAAACAGATCCTGCCTCTTGTAAGAAGAGCAAAGCCACATCAGAGTGTTTGGCTATAGACAAAAGTAAAGAATTTGGAGCCATAAAATGTAACAAATGTATCACAGCGAGATCCTCGTCCAGCAATTGTTCTGACCAGCGTTTGGAGGTTGCTCAAGAGACATACTTCTATTAACCTCCTTAAATACCTGTGGGAAAGGGTGGAGACAGTAAATCCGGTCCTCCCTTGAGGCTAACTGATGTTTGCAGAGCCCTGTCTAAGGTGGAGGCTTTCTGTAAATTCTCAGCCACACCATTACCACAACCTTGATTGTTGCCACGGGAGAGCCCCTGACTAGAACTATCTGCCACAAAGCATCCAGTGACCGTGAACTGAAACAGTGGACAGAAAATGGTAGCTTGTCGGAAATTAGGGGGTGGTAGCCAAAAGGCAGCTGTAGGAGAAGAGCGTTGTCATAAAAGATTCCTGGGAGCCAGTTTCAAGGATATTTTTTTTTTTTAAAGTTTTTTATTTTTTCCTTTTTCTCCCCAAAGCCCCCAGGTACATAGTTGTATATTCTTCGTTGTGGGTTCTTCTAGTTGTGGTATGTGGGACGCTGCCTCAGCGTGGTTTGATGAGCAGTGCCATGTCCGCGCCCAGGATTCGAACCAACGAAACACTGGGCCGCCTGCAGCGGAGCGCGCGAACTTAACCACTCGACCACGGGGCCAGCCCCTCAAGGATATTTTTTAGGAGAATCAGGGTGAGGCACAACCGAGGAAGAAAGTCGATTTCTCCGGCCTGTCCTCACTTAGGAGCCGACACCAGAAAGCAGGAGGGCAGTTGGATCTCCACAGCCTTTGGTTTTCTACTGAGAGAATCAAAGAGGGGACTGGCAGGAGTCCTGCTAGCGTCTTCCTCAGGTCTTAGCTGGCAAGCATTCCTTTCACTTCAGGCCATGGCTACTTCCCGTGGCCCACAGGGGAAGGCTCCCCAATCATTCCCGACTTCCTGTCCATGAAATTGCTCTGAGGCAGTCTCACCAAGGAGTCCGTCCCCGTCTCTGGGCAGTTACTAGGAGGCATCACCCCTACCTGCTGAGAGCTGATCCTGGGCTGACGTACCACACGGAGCTTGGGCGCTCACTGTGCCCTGCTGGGCTGTATGAATGTTGAGCTTGGGGGTGGGGGAGCTGGCAGAGAGGAGAGCTTTACCATTTGCTAATGAAGTGAAAGGAATTCCTCATTGCTTAAGGACATTTTAATTCTTTTGGCTTGATCGGGATATAAGCTGTTTACTGAATCTACTCCAAATACTGAGGCATGTGGTCCGTGGCGCCCTAGAAAGGTGGGGCAGACCACATCATCGCTTTGGTCAAGCATGGGAGGCAGCCTTATAGGAGAACAGGTGGCGCTAATAGGAAGAACAAGGATGAGAACTATATTAACTGTCAAACACTTTCTGAAATACTAAAGATGATTTGGTCAGTCAGGCTCTGGCCTGAATCTCCTGTGCTCACAGAGGAAGGTTCAGATGCCTGATGGCCTATGGCTTCTCACTGCAGACAGACAGGAAGCCATGCTGGAGCTAAGACAGATGAGTACTCACATCTGCTTCAGGGAGGGGGCCCAGGAGTCCTCGCTGCAGCTGGCTTTTCATGCCATGGAGACTTTTCTCTACGTGTGGGTTCCAAGATGACCAGGCTCGGCCTCTGCTGCTTCATCAATTCCCTTCTAGGGATCCCACTTTCCCCACAACCAAAATGGCAAGCAGACCAGCCTCACTCGCTGAGATTGAAAGGAGGGTTCCGGGCACAGAGCAGGGTTTAGAACCTGCCCAGCGAGGCGGATTCTACAAGGTGTTCTCGGCGAGTCTCAAGGTGGGCGGTCCCACATCTGAAGGGCAGTTGTACAGACAGGGAAGAGCTGAGTTCTGCGCTGCTCCGGGAGGAAGAGGGTTCGAGTACTGAGCCAAAAGTCCACCAGCCAGCACACACCACCACATTTAAATGGCCCCCCAGGAGAGAGTGAACCAGGAAAAGTTCACTCAACCAAATCAACTAAACAGATGTTTGTTCAACTACATAAACTCTGAATGGTCACCACTGGTCCTTTGGTAGGGGGCCTTGTTAAGGGGTGTGAGAGCTTGCGTGGGCATCCCGAGTCCCCACCAGCCCTGGGACTCCTTCCTCCAGTTCCTCTAACCCCGACAGTTCACTTTGTTCCTCTGTGCAGCCTGACCCGTCAGCTCCCCCTAGTGGCCGGTGGTGGACACACCCAAGCATGAGCCAGTCTCCTAATAATGGTGTTTTTCAAACAGGAAGTCACAGGGTACAAAACCAATGTAACTACAAGCATTTAAAAAAAAATTGAATAGATCAGAAATCCAAGATTGTACCACATCCAGTAATGGTAAGTATCATGTCGTGAACCTTTACACATATATTTGTGTATGTGTGTGTATGTGTGTTCTTGGTCACGAGGTAAGATGTATTTGGTACAGTGGGTAGAGTAGAAATTTTAAAAGTTTGCAAAATCTAGGACCAGAACATGATGCAACCGGGTCCTCCGTAGTTCCTCATGGCAAGGAAGGCTGGGAGGAATCATCTTCACCCATTTTGGCTCAGCGTTCTGAGTCAGGGGACAGCACAAAAGCAGGAGAAGATACAGTCCCTGCCCATTGAGGGGCTAACGACATAGTTGACAAACAGCCACACACAAGTAAAGAAAAGCAAGTTATGGTGCAGCAGGCACCTGAGGCAGGACCAGGCAGGTAGAGCCAAGGGTGGGTAGGAGTAGGGTGGGAACAGAGAATCAGGGCCGGGGAGATTTGTCCCCAGCTGTGTCATGAATGACCAAGGGCATGAAGGGCTAAAGGCAGAGGGATGTTTACCTCACAGCAGGCTGGAGCTGGAAAGGACTTTACGGCTAATGTCACCACCTCATTTTTTTTTCTGGTAACCCGTATTTATAGCTTCGTGGACTATAAAAGTTTCAAAGTTTATAGCAAGTGCTTTCTCTTTCAAGGTCAGTTTATTTCTCCCTCTCTTATATTGACTTCTTCTTATGTTTGATTTTTGTATTGTGGTAAAATATACATAACATGAAGTATGCCATATTAACTTTTTTTTTTGAGGAAGATTGGCCCTGAGCTAACATCCGTTCTCATCTTCCTCTACTTTGTCTGTGGGACACTTGCTTCAGCATGGCTGCCAAGCCGTGCATAGGTCTGCAGCCGGGATCCGAACTGGCGAATCCTGGGCCACCGAAGTAGAATGTATGAACTTAACTGCTGCGCCACCGGGCCAGCCCCATATTACCTGTTTTGTAGTGTACAATTCAGTGGCCTTAAGTATATTCACAATGTTGAGTAATCATCACCACTATCCATTTCCAAAACTTCTTTGTCACCTGAAACAGAAACTGTAATCATGGAACAAGAAGTCCCCATGCCCCACTCCCCCTTGCCCCTGTAGCCTCAGTTCTACTTTCTGTCTCTATGAATTGGCCTATTCTAGATATTGCATATAAGTGAAATCAAGTCCTTTTGTGTCTGGTTTCTTTCACTTAGCATAACGTCTTCAAGGTTCATCGTGATGGAGCATGTATCGGAACTTCATTCATCTTTATGGCTACTGTTCTATTGTGTTTATAGGCCACATTCTGTTTATGCAGTCATCAGCTGACGGACATGGGTTGTTATCACCACCTTATTCTAAAAGGAAGGAACTGTAGCTCTCACTGATTCAGTTACCCCATCACTTAGTGGGAACCCTGATCAGAGAGACCACCGCTCCTGCCTCCTAGACCAAGACTGTCACCACCTAGGCCGCTCAGTATGACAACCTTTTATTTCACGTTCTGCTCTGGTTTCAAACAGTGAAAAATAACAACAAGCCCTTATGTAGCACTTCACTACATCCCAGGCACCGTTCTGCGTGCTTGATGCGTGTTAACTAATTTTCTCCTCATTACAAACCTAACGTAGTTGTACACCATTACTTTCCCCTTCTTACAGATGAGGAAACAAGAACATGGAGAGGTTAAGTAACTTACCCAAAGTCACACAGCTATTAAGTGACAAAGCTGGGCCAAGAACCCAGCTCCAGAGGCCATGCACTTAACTGCTCCCCCACACTGCCTCTCTTGTAGAGGGAAAAGCATGTCCTGGTGGGATAATATTTCTAGTGTTAGCGACTGGAATTCCAGAGAGGAAATCAATCGAGGTGCCCTTTATCTGAGATTAACTCAGGAAGACAAGTTTATTCCAGGGAAAAGACTGCAAGGTGAGTTATGCCTGCCTTTACACAAAGGTCCATGGCCCCAGACTCTGCATGAGTCTCATGGGACAGTTTCCTCCTCTGACCAAGATGATCCAGGAACTAGGAGGCAAATGAAAATCCTTCGTGCCCAGAATGGGTTCCCTGAAACATTCTGGACTCTGCTCAATTACAGACACAGAAGTCTGATGCTAGGGATGTCCCTGCTACTGACAGGGCGATTACTCAGTTTTCCATGTGCCTCTGAGTCTCACATGCCAGCCTACCGTGGCCACTATAGTTAGGGTTAGGCTAGTAATATGCAGACCCCAGAAGACCCAACAACACTGCCCCAGTTAAATTTGGGCCTGTGTCTTGTTGACTAGGAAGACAGAACCTTCTAGAACAAAAGCCAAAGAGAATCCACAGCTGCTTTCTCGAAGCCTGTTAGACTTGGAAAAGCAAGTGAAGAGGAAATCACTCCCACCCTAAGGAGAGGGAAAATAGAAAGGAGGCCCGCTGTCTCCAGTGAAACAAACAAGGATGCTTAATTTCCAGGTACCGCTGAGAAAATGTATTATTAGAAAGTCTGAGCCCCAAAGGACTCTGTGTCCTTGCAGTGTGGCTGTCTGGGTTCTCAAGGGTGTGGTTTCAGGCACTAACTCTAAGGACTTCAGTTGGTCGGTCAACAAGAACAGAACTTATTTACCTGCCACAGCACATCGGGCTGTAGCTTTGATAAGACTCCCTCAAGGTGCCCTTCCAAAGCCACCAGTTGGCTGGCTTTTGCCACTTGCCTTGGGGAAGCTGCAGACTGCTACAATAGCAAGAAAGGGCACAAATGCGCTGCTACTTTACATGTCTAGCCATTTTGAATTTTTTTCTTCAACCTTACTTAGCAGTAGTAACCAAGGTCTCCCACATCAGAAATGAGGGACCACGGAAATCAAGGGGATACAGTCAAGGAGGGGGAACCGTTTTTCCTGCCACAGATTGGAAACGACATTCCTGACTCATTTCTGGTGGTCAATAAAACACCTTCCACCCCAGTCTCTGTAAGTCCTTCCTGTGATCCCCCACTGGCCCAGAAGTCCCCACAATGGGCACCATTGAGTTCTAACGAAGCCTCAGACCCTGTCCGGAGCTGGGACAAGAAAGACTCCATGAAGGTAGAAAACCAGCAAAAGCTGCAGGCTCCAGCACCCTTCCAGTAACATGCAGACACCAAAAGAGTCACACAAGCACCCAAAAACCCTGCCCCAGTTACAGTCAGGTCATGTGACTCGTTGACCAGGAAGAGAGAAACTTCTAGAATAAAAGGCAAAGAGAATCCACAGCTGCTTTCTACAAACCTGTTACATACTTGGAAAAGCAAGTGATGAAGAAATCACATGAGGTCGTGCCTGTGAAGGGTTTGTAAACTTGCATGGGCACTCTAGGATTGTTAGCCATTTTGCCAAGGGTAAGGGCACTGTGTCTTGAGGTCAGGATGAGTCTCATGCCACGTTTCACTCTGGCATCCCTCCCCAGAGCACACAGGCACTCACACAACAACTGTCTTCCTAGTTACCCTGTGAGCATGGCCAACAGCTGGGCCGGTGGGTAACCCGTTAAGCTGTAGACGTCCATGTTCAGATTGGATTGTCCACTGCAGGACTGAACCCCGCCCGGCAAGCTGCTCTGATGGGGAGAAAGGAAAAAGGATAGAAGCCCATGGACAGTGGGAAGATTTTTCTGAGGAATCTGCAGCTGTCTTTGCGGGGTGTGAGGGGAAAGGAGGTCCTCTCAGGAATTAGGATCTGCTGTGAGGCAGTGGTGGGCTTCATTCACTCCTGTGATCCTCTTAGTCTCGGAGTAACTGATTCCATCACTCCTGGGTCGGGTTGCACTGTAGAATGTTCAAGGCTCCCCTCCTCTGTAACGGCTCCCTCTCCTGTCCGCCCATACAATGGCAGCTGCTGTTTATCAGTAACTTCCTGTGGGCCTGATACTGTGCTAAACACTTCACATGCATCACCTCATCAAATCCCATTAGCTAGTGGTCATCAAGTCCACCTCCCTGAGCACTCTTGTCCATCCCCTTCTCTCCTCTAGTCCCTTGATCCAGGGTACCACCGCTCCTGGACTGTTGCAAGAGGGTCTGAATTGATCTCCCCACCGCCAGACTTTCCACCTCCAGTGTGGTCATATTATTCCCTGCTTAAAGCCACCCAATGGATCCCTCACTTCCTCCTTGGTCTGGCATGATGAAGTTTCCTCCATAATTTGGGTTCAGCCCCATCACATTCCTCCCACACCCTCCAACTGAGCCCAACCAAACTGCCACAGGAGTTCTTAAACTTCAGCCCTCATGTCACCCACTTTATTACTCATAACTTCTCCCCAGTGTGTTCCACAAAGAGCTGAGGCTCCTTGGGTTCTCTCATTTCTGAACATCAAACACTGGTCTTCTTTGCCAAGGAAATGTGTCTGCATGATGCAGAGGAGCATGGCTCCAACAAGGGTTATGAGGGATGGCCTTATCCGTATCAGTGGATATATCGCTAGACAACCAGGACTGATCAGAACAATACACTCCTAACATATCCATTCACCTGCACGGAAGGCGATCAATATGGAGATGAAGTCCAGTTTAATAAGGGACTAAACAAGCAAAACATTGACCCCCTTTGCTGGTTCTGAGTTACAGGGCAGGAAGGTACTGCCCTGCCACGGGCCCCCCTTCCATTCTGCAGCTGACAGCTTCAGGCCCTCATTTCTCACTAGACCAAACGCTTGGCTCCTGCTCTGCTGGGTGTTTCTTTTCACTAATGAAGCTTCAGTGACCAATAATCACAGCACACAAAATAGAATGCTTCAGATTTCCATGTGGTTTAAGTGGGAGAGTCTTCGTTTTTGAAAGCATGTTCCAGACTCCTTCAAAAAAAGCCAAAATTATTTTCTCCTGTAGGCCGTGGACATACTGAACTTCACATCATGTAAAGTGAGGGCCCCAAGGGGGCTCCCTGGACCAGCTACACCAGATCCGGCTCTTGCCTTAACTCCATTCACTCTGCGGGCAATATCAAGAGATGAGCCTATTTCTGCCTACAGTTGTAGAAACACAACATGACTTCAAGTCTGAGTACTAACATTCTAAAATACTGAAAGACTAAAATAAAACACCATCCATGCAGACTTCTTTCCTATAAAATGAGATTATATTCCCTTCCTGTTCCATAATTAAAGATATTTTTCCCTCCAGTAAAAATAATTTAAAGAGGTCTAATTTTTTTCCAAAAAAAAAGAAAAGGTAGGAATTAAAATACCATTGAGTAAGAAATTGTTGCAATGTTTCATCTAAATCACCATACTCATAAAAAAAGAAAAAAGAAATTTTAAGTGACTCTTTGCCTTGTACCGTGTTGAGACGTCACTGCTCTCATTCTTTCCTCTCCACATTTGTTTTACGTTCTTCAATTCCTCCACTATTTCTTGCAGCATATTATGAAACATTTATAGTTCAGGTATATATTTAATAGTTGTACACATCCTTTTCTTAATTTAAAAAAAAAAGTATAGGAAGCAAGAAACAAGAACCATACCCAGCCCCGGCCAGGGGAGCTGTGTGCCCTGTGGCTCTCTGCCCCCTTGTGTCTACGTCTGCATATTGCACTATCCTCCGTATTACCTGAGAAGCATGGTGTTCTTCCTCCCTGTGCCATATGGCCACCACCACCACCACCATACAACCGACCCCAAACCAACCCCAAGCCTGTGGATGGGAGAAGGAGCGATACCCTGCTCCAGGAGGAAAATGCAGGAGCTCTGGATTCAGACAGACTTAACTAGATTCCCGGTTTCCCACTTTACAGCTGAGACTGTGGGCAAGTTACGCCACCTTTTTGAGCCTGAGTTTCCACATCTGTAAAATGTAGGTGATAATAACCCCCTGCCTCCAGACTCAGGGTCACTGAACTTCCAGCAAGCCAAATGGATGGAATGTAGAGATTTCATGAAATATCATGAAGTGCTTACAAATCACAGACCAATGGATGCTTCCTGAACAAATGAAAGAATAAGTAGAATAGTTGATTAAACAGACTTGGGAAGAAGCGTGGGGCCAGCAGTCCAACTCCCTTCCCAATGCTCGAGTCCCCTCTTCTGAAGAACCAGTGAGATGAGGAGCAAGAATGGTGGTTGATGAGGGTGAGGCTGTCTTTCTGTCAGTTGCTTGTGGAGTCCCACTTTCAAGTTCCTAAAGACGAGAATTCAGATTCTCACTACCCAGAGATTACCAGTGTTAACAGCTTTGTGTATATCCTCCTGGGTAAAATTAATACACTGTCATTAAAAAATCCTAATTAAAAAGAAGCAAATAGGTCAAAAAAGGGAAGTCCGTCCTCTCCTTCTTTACCTGGTTGTCGTCTCCCATTTCTCTGGGAAAACCACTGTTAACTTTTTGTGTGCCCATCTCATTCTCTCTCAATATTCATAGCGTTATATATTGTATATTTCTATATAATAAAGTTGAACATAGGAAGTATACATATATAGAAGATACACATTTAAAAGTACACTTTAAATATTTTTAAATAGAAATATATGTGCAGTTTTTTAAAAAAAATTAAGACTGGATTATTTTATATTATTCCATACCAGTTGCTCAAGCCAAAAAACTAGGAATCACCTTTGTTTTTCTCTTTCCTTACCCCCCACACCCAAGTTACCAGTAAATTCCATTGTCTCCATCTTTGAATATAACCCAAGTCTGCCTAACTACTTGTTACTACCTCACCAGGAAACAGATGCCACAGCCAAACTGGAAAACTCCAGAAAGAATTAATACGGGACAATTTACCAAGACAAAGGCTGGGTGTTGGGAAACCACAGGGAAAGCCACGGCACCCAGAGCTAGTAAAGCTGGAAGGAGAGAGTCATGGGGAAAGGGCCTCCTTCATTTGAGGGACATGGGAGCCTGAGACAATCAGAGGGTAGAGCCAAGGGAATCAATAACCCAACCTCACTCTCCTCCCCCCCCCTCATCTCTGCCAGGGCTCCCTGTTGGCCAAGCCAATGCCAGAGGGCAAGGAGCCCGTGGATGTGGTCCACAGAACCTCCCTCCTGGGCAGAGAGCAGAAGAGAGAGGCTAAGAGTGGCTCTGGCTGGGCAGATGGGGGATAAGCAGCACAGTGTGTGTCCTATTTAATATTTATGTGCCTCAGGCCCAGAACAACCCTCATTTAAGATTTACATCCCTAGTGCCCAAGAAAATCCTTGATACTAGGGGGAAAATTGTGGTTATATTTCAACCGCATTGCCAGACACTAGAGATATAAACATAAATGTTAATAACCATTTGGCTGGAAGGAGAGCATGAAGGATGAAATAGAGAGGAGGAAGGAAGAAAACTTTTTCTGAGACAGGCATGTCTGATTAACTGAAGGGAACATGTTTGCAGGGACCCGAACATCCTCTCTGGGGACTAAGTCAGGTGCCCCAAAGGTGAGACCTAGTCTGAGTAACTCAAGAAAATTTTAACCCATCCTATTTTTTTTTAAATGGTAGTACAAGTGAAGTCTATCTTCAACTATCCATGGGCATCAAAGTAAAGTGAGTTTTGCCAGATCCTGCACACTAAGCTAGTAAATAGCAGTATCTATCAGGATAGAATCAGTTGTGCCATACAAACAAACAACAGAAAAACCTCAGTGGCTTCTTCTGAGTATATACTCAAAAGAATTGAAAGCAGAGTCTCAAAGAGATATGTGTACAGTCACGTTCATAGCAGCATTATTCACCATTGCCAAAGGAAGAAGCAAACCATGTGTCCATCAGTGGATGAATGGATAAACAAGATGTGGTGTACACATACAATGGAATATTATTCAGCCTTAAAAAGGAAGAAAATCCCAGGGCTGGCCCAGTGGCATAGTGGTTAGTTTTGTGCACCCCACTTCAGTGGCCTGGAGTTCGTGGGTTCGGATCCTGGGTGCAGAGAAACACACCGCTTGCCCAGCCATGCTGTGGGGGTATCCCACATACAAAATAGAGGAAGATGGGCATGGATGTTAGCTCACGGCCAATCTGCCTCACCAAAAATAAAAAAAGGAAGAATATCCTGTCACATGCTGCAACATGGATAAGCCTCAAGGACATTATGCCAAGTGAAATAAGCCAGTCACAAAGACAAATATGTGTGACTCCACATATGCAAGGGACCTATAGTAGACAAATTCAGAGTCATAAGCAAAATGGTGGTTGTCAGGGGCTGTGGGGAGCGCGTGCTGGGGGGCTGTTGTTCAATGTGTACAGGAGTTTCAGTTTTGCGAGATGAAGAGAGTTTTGGAGATTGGCTCCACAACAATGTGAATCGACTTAAGACTGCTGAACTTAAAAATGGTTAAGATGGTAAATTTCATGTCATATACATTTTACTACAATTAAAAAAATTTTTTTTAATTAAAAGAAAATTGTGGCTTAAACCACATAGTTTATTTCTCACTCCGACTGCATTTTCATCAAGGGTCGGCTAGGAGTTCTGCTCCAGGTTAATATTGTCCCCGCTCTGGACCCAGCTGGTGGAGGAACTACCTTCTGAAACCCTGCTGGTTTCCACGGCTGAGGAAAGAGACTGAGGGTGAGTCTCTCCCACCTAATAAGCTCAAGATACCCTGCTTACACAAGATCAGAGACATGGGGGCAAGACAGCCAAGAACCAATGCAAATCTAAGAAATGTATCTAGAAAAAACCATAGGTATAGCTACTGGCACAAGAAACTGACTAGACTCAAATAGATAAGTTGACCGTGTTTTTAAAAGAACCATCAGCCTGGCCTAAAAGTGTCTGTGACTGCTTGAGATTTTAAATGACCCATGGTCCCCTCATGTGGGCAGCAAGCAGGCTGAGAAAGCTGTACATCCCCCAAGGAGGTCATTTACTAATGCCTTATTCTGATAATGCCAAGAAGAGTGATGAAAAATCAAAGCAGAGCCAAGAGCCATGGAGAACACAGATGAGGGAACCACCTCCAGGGAGCTGAAGCAGGGCCAATTCAATAAATTCCGCGGGAGCGGAAGAGTGGAGACATAGAGTGTCCGCCCACCCTTACTCCATTTCGGAACTGCTATGGAGCAGCGACCACTGTGTATCTCCCATTTCTCCCTTCCCCAGTGGGGCGCTTAATGCAGTTATCCTATCCCTGTTCAGCCATTGTTTACGGGGTGGAGGAGATGCAAGTAACTCACCTTTCTAGTCCACTAGTTTCCAGATCAAGAGCAGCCATACTCCAGACCGATGAGACTGCGCCTCATTCTCTAACATAGAGGCTGTCATGAGATCCTCAGCTTTGAGCTTGATACTGAAACCAGATGGGACTTTTGGGCTCTAAAGGGAATGAGAGAGGACTGAGTACATTTTGTAAACAGAAGGAGGGTGAACTGAAAACTGGATCACCAGATGGGTAGATTGTTGTAACCTTTACCAACGTTCACCAAGTATTCTGGTTTTCTCCTATGCTGGGGGCACAGTAAGGCTGCACTTTTTGTCCCCCTTGTGGTTGGAAGAGACTGAACGACTAATTCAGTTGTCTTTCTTTTCGTCAGTTACACATGTGTACCAAGAAAGTAGTCTGCGAATCAACATTTTAGAAACTACAAATATAGGTTAAAATTAAACAAAAAAAAAGAAAAGGTAGATCAAAAGGGATTCATGGTGTAATAAAGGCCTGGGGCAGATGGGAGAGGGTATTAAGAAAATAGGGGCCAGGGATGGCACCAAATAGGAAAAGAGCCACTTCAGCCTCCTTGACTGGCAACAGGCTGAGGACCAGTGGACTGAGGTGCTTTGGTTCATTTATCTGCTCAGTGTTGCTGTTTGCAGCCCATCACTGACTCTCCAGCGACTTGCACGGAGATTAGTGAGCAATCACATCAACACCTAAGTGTGTTCTTGGGCATGACATTAAGGCTAAGTCTTGTGTTTTCCATAACGTGTGTTTGGTGCTCTAATTTGCTAAGTCCAATCTAGCAGGGAATACTAGACCTGACAGCCTTTCCTGGAGGAAAAGGTCCATTAGAAGGATCCATTGGCCAGTGCTCAGATATAACAGATTATGTTGATCCAAACCTGGGAGAGAAATATTTTTATAGAATTGTATAGGAATTTGTGATTTTAAAACTATTCTGGTGGGGTGGGCAAGGTGGAGGGAGGAGAGTATTATGATGACTTAAGACAGTTACCAAGGATCCCAAAGGAATTAGGCAAAGTAGATGGATGAGTCAGGCCACCACCTTGACCCAGAAAGGCAGCAGCACTCCGTGCAAGGCCACCCTGGCTCCTCCCTCGGGCCCTCGCCCTGGCTTCTGCCATGGAATTCAAAGAGAAAAGGTCTTTGTAATCTGGAACCCAAAGACCTTAGCAGAGCCCAGAAAGAGACAGCTGGCTTTCTGGATGGGCATGCTTCTTCCATTCTGGTAAAATTTATCAGCCCAGACCATAAGCTTGATGAGATTCTTGAAAAATAAGAAGTGCTTGGCTGTTCATCCCTGACTTGATCTGATCATACACTATAATCGAGTCCGTCTCCTTCCCCATCTCTGGATTTCTCTATCCCCAGAACACCTGCCTTTCATTTGGCCACTCCACCTCCCTTTCAGAAGCAGATCTTATTCCAAATGTCTTGTCACCACTCTGTAGTACTCCATGGCTGTGTGGCAAGCAAATAAGTGAATCAGAGAGACCGCAAGGTGCTGGTGATCAGCTAGGCTGCCATGGTGGAGGGCATCAGCACCATGTCCATGCATATGCCCTGCAGTCCAGGGCACGGGGCCTAAAGTGGGAGGGGCAGACGTGGCTGGCCCCTGGGCACACTGTAACGCACTGGGTGGTGCTGGCTTTCCACTGGGTTTGTACTGATGAGCACTCTGAGTGTGAAAGAGCCTCCCTACAGTGTTATTCTGACACCTGTGAGTAGCAGGAAAAGCAGCTCTTGCTGCGGCCACTGCTGCTGAAAGAAATTTCTGAGTCCGAGAGCGATGGATGCATTTTCTATTGTCCTCCGTAATCTGCTTTCTTGCCTAATACCCTGACAAGGTATCAGCTGCAGCACATTTTTCAGAACTCTAAAGTCTTTTCTCTTAATCTCATTCATGCTAAAATTTCCAAGAACCAGGAAGATTTAGCTGAAGGCAGGAAATAACGTCCACTGAATACAGTGTCTCCGCAGAGCGACTGTGTTAGTTTCCTAGGGCCGCTGTAACAAATTACCACCAACTGGATGGCTTCAAACAACAGAAATCTATTCTCTCACCATTCCGGAGGCTGGAAGTCTTAAATCGAGGTGTTGACAGCGTCATGCTCTCTCTGAAGGCTCCAGGGAAGGGTCCTTCCTTGTCTCTCCAGCTCCCGGGGGTTGCTGGCAATCCTTGGCATTCCTCGCTTGTAGGTACATCACTCAGTCTCTGCCTCTGCCTTCAAATGGCCGTCTTGCCTCTGTGTCTGTGTCTTCACAAGGTATTCTCCTCTCTGTGAGTCTGTGTCCACCTTTCCCTGTTCTTATAAGACACCAGTCATTGGATGGGGGCCCTCCCTAATCCAGGATGACCTCACTTTAACATGACTAATTGCATCTACAAAGACCCTATTTCCAAATAAGGTCACATTCTGTGATTCTGAGTGACCATGAATTTGGGGGGATACTCGTCAAGCCAGGACAGTGACTAAACACAGGAATGGAAGTCTTGCTGTGTGGGAGTTGGGGACACACCCCAGAGTGGCTGGTTATTTCCCCCTCATCTTGGCCTCTGGTCTGCCGCTGGGCAGTGATAAAAGAGTTGAGGGCTTACTCCGGGCCAGGCCTTATAAAGTTTCACACGCGGTAGCTCATGACATTGCCACAAAAATCCCAAGAGACCATCCTTTCATCACCTTTGTTTGGCAAAAGAGGACACTGAAGGGGCTGAGAAGTCAAGGGAATTGTAGACGGACCCCCATGGAGCGGCCTTTAACATGGACACTCTGCTACATTCTGGGTGGAACAAATATCAGAGCATTTTGGTCTGGGCAAAGTTTGCTTTTGCCTGTTTACTTTGCTGTTTGTATTTCTAAGGAATGTAAAACTATGATGCTTGGGGAAATATCATATCAGTGTCCAAATTTTTAAAATAATAAACATATCTGAAAAGTGAATTAACCAAGATAATCCAAACCACCATCTAGCAATGAGAAAACAAAAGCCTACCTATGAAAAGCAGCACAAATCTCTTTGAGTCGGTCACGTATAGCTAACTTAAACCAAGTTCCAGGGTTAGCTACCTCAGGGCTATGAGCTGGGTTTTTCCTGGAAGCAACGAGCACCTTGTAAAGAAGGCGCCAGATCGACCTTCTCCTTGTGAGAAGAGCCAGTCTCCACTTGCAGGAACAGTCTCGAGGAAGCGACACTCCTTCTGTCCCGAATGGAATCCTTCCTAACTGAGCATCTGAGATGCCCCTTCCACGGGTGCCGCCCCGCGGCTTGGGCCCTGAGTCTGCTCAGGCTATCTCTGGAGAGACAGAACCACCAGACATTGTAGAGGAACCACGTGCCCTAACACAACCTCCCTCACCTGCAGGGTAACCCACCGCTTCCCACCACACCCCAGTGATGTCGGCACTGCGGCCCTGGGGCCACCCAAACCCACTGAGCCATTCGCTCCACAGTGTCTACTGAGGGCCCACTAGGCAGTGGGTAGGGAAGGCCTGGAGATACCATGGCGACAAGATGGACAAGTCACTTTCCTCATGGAGCTTACATTCCGGTGGAGAGACAGACATTAAACAAATGAGCTCTTTCAGGGAGTGAGAAGCACTGAGAAGACGATGACACAGGGCAACGTGCTGGGCAGTGACTTCTGGGCGTGCAACGTGAGTTTGGGGTACTCAGCGACAGCCTCTTCAAAGAGACAATGTTTGAACCGAGAGCTGAATCACGAGAAGGTAAGGCTTTGTCAGGCTAAAGCAGGCCTGAAGAAATATGGAATCGAGTTCGCCGATCCTCCTGGCCAGCCTAGACCCTGGCGTCGGGCAGGTCCCACCGAGTAAACAGACTTCTGTTGTTTGTATGCAGTGTCCCGATATCCCTTGCAATCAGTGATGTTGTAGCCATGTCAATTAACAGGACAAGCGTACATTAAATATAAGGTTTACTTACAAAGATCTTGCTCTGATTGTAAATAAATGCGTGCAAATAGTTGGATGCAATTTTGTTAACCGTCCAGTATTGGGACGCAATGCCCTCATCAAGGCAGTGGAGGGACATTCCCTTTAGGAACAGCTTCTACTTCAATTTACAATTAAATAACGGGAGCTAGGAAGGAAATGATTTTCTTTAAACCAAAGGCCATTTCCGCTATTCTTCTGTAATAGCTACAGTGAGCCCAGACTATATCCGAGTTAAGGCTCCCTGGACCCTGGGAAAAGTTTGGATTCCAGGCAGTGGCGGGGGTGGAGTTCCCAGAGCTGGGGTTCCTGTGGAGTGTTGTCCGTCCTATGTCAGGATAGGACTGAGTAACCAGCCTCAACGGCTTTCATTTGTTACCCTCCTCTGCTGCAAAAGGCTGGCTAATGTATAAAGTCATTGGGCAGCCACAAGGGGACATCAGGTTAATGGCAGATACAAAGATTGACTCTCCCAACGTCCATTGCAATCGCTGCTAGCTCACGCCTGTCTGGAAAGCTAAACTACATTTCCCAGCGTCCTTTGCAGCCAGGGCGCTAGCATGTGATGTGGTTCTGCTTCTGCCTAGAGGATGACTTACGGGAGTCCCTGAGCTGGCAGTCAGCGATGGGAGGCAGCAGCCATGTGCCAGGGAATGTGATCTTCTAGCAAACACACTGGCAGACGCACCTGGTTCTTCTGGGGCTGCTGTGGCAGTTTCGGGCGTCCAGACCCTAATTGCACAGTGCTAAAGAGTGGGAAGCGATAGCCGTGGTGCTTCTGCTAGACTCACACTAAGCCAGTGGTTTTCAAACTTCATCACACATCAGAATCACCTGGAAAACATGCCATAACTAGAAGGACCCACAACTAAAAATACACAACTATGTACCGGGGGGCTTTGGGGAGAAAAAGGAAGAATTTTTTTAAATCTTTAAAAAAAAAAAAAAGAATCACCTGGAAAGCTTGTTAAAGCACAGACTGCTGGACCTCATCCCCAGAGTTGCTCATTCAGTGGGTCTGGGGTGAGGTGTCAGAGTTGGCGTTTCTACTAAATGCTCAGGTGACGCTAATGTTGCTGGTCTGGGAACACACCTTGAGACCACTCTTTTAAGGTCTGATTTCTCCTCATTTCTCCTGGCTGCACTACCTGTGGCTGCCTTGTTCTTATGTACAACTTCCAAGCCTGGTGGCCTTCCTAGAGATTCTGTAAATCAATTAACACCCTTTAGTAAACCCCTTCCTGCTTAAATTAGCATAAGTGGATTCTGATACCTGCAGTTAAGAACCTGATCCACATAAGGTCATCGGTCTTATCTACTGATGCTCTCAGCATTCTCGTTAATTCCCTGCAGACTCCTCCCCTTCTCTCAGTGGGATCTCCACGTCAATGCTCTCCTCCCGCTCTATCGCTTACTGAAGCCACGTGACTCATGCTGCCGCAAACCCTGTCCTCCCAGACGTTCTTCCATGCCACAGTCATATCTACACGACTCTCCCTTGTTCTGCAGCATGCCCCGTCTCCCCCACTTCTCCAGAAATAAGCCAGAAATGTTCACAGAAGGACGGGATTAGGGTCTATTGCCTCAAAGGCAAAAATGTCTTGAATTTAGTGCTGAAACTCAAGTAGGCCCACAGAAGAAAAAGTGAAGTTATAAGAAAGTCTTTTTATCTACCAAAGGAAAACAGAATGTCAGATGCCAGATACCTGCTTCATACTCAGTTTTTGAAGATTTGAACCTTTTTTTGGGGAAAGTATCTTAATGTGAAATTTAAAATAAAAACAACCGAAAAGAGCCCTCTTGGAAGGGTATGAGAGTGGATAAGATTGATAAAATGGCATCTTGCTGGACATGTTTATTTAAAAATTGGTTAAAAGATATTATTTACCCAATGAACCATAAGAGCTCAGGAAAAAAAACAACCCACACACAATAACAGTCCCTGAGGTAAATGCCCCTTCAGACAGCTTTTTAAATGTGTATCATTTATTTGATAAAGCATAGCAGCCCATCCAGAGAGGAGTTATGGTCTGCTGCATAAATAGGCCTTTGGACAGCTTTAAAAATGCATACTCTTTACACCCAAATGCCTAGGGAAAATCCCAATGGCAAGTGGTTATTATGAGCAAAGAGCAACCACTTTTCAAACCCAAGAGGTGATCCAGCCAAATGGTGTCTTTCAAACTTTTCTTCTCTGAGAGCTACATAAACATCTGCTTATTTACTCATTTAAATGACCGCTATTTGCTTCTGGGCCTGGGTGGAGAGACCTCCCAGGAAGATTGAACTGACCCTCCATGAGCTCAGGTAGCTCAGTGTTCCCACCCCTGGCTGCTCATTAGAAGCACCTGGGGCGCCCCACGCCTAGAGAGGCTGGGACAGGGTGTTCTAAAAGCTCCCCAGGTGATACTGATGTGCCGTCAGGGCTGAGAACCTCCAGGCTGGATAAAGACTCTGAAGCCCAGAGAGGCCAGGCAACTTGCCCAAGATCACACAGTAAGCCTGGGGAAGAACCCACGTATGTATCTGGATCCTCTGTTTCACTCCTATTGCTCCTCCACCTTCTCTGCTTTCCTTTCAGAGTTGCCTTTTTGCTTTACCTTTTTTATTTTTTTAAAGGTTGGCACCTGAGCTAACATCTGTTGCCAATCTTCTTTTTTTCTTCTTCGCCCCAAAGCCCTCCAGTCCATAGTTGTATATTCTAGCTGTAGGTCCTTCTAGCTCTGCTATGTGGGACGCCACCTCAGCATGGCTTGATGAGCAGTGCCATGTCCACGCCCAGGATCCGAACCAGCAAAACCCTGGGCCGCTGAAGCAGAACGTGTGAACTTAACCACTCGGCCATGGGACCGGCCCCTGCTTACTTCTAATACCATTTCATGCTTTCTTTCATCGCATCTACATCTGAAGTTCATCAGTAGTGCACAGCAGTTACATAACTGCATTAGCAAACATTTAGAACGCACAAGGGAAATCACATATTCCCATTCCCCAAACAGCAGTTCAATTAGTACTCTGTACTGATTGTACTAGATTCCCTTAGATCCTGTTTTCCTCTCTCTAGATTTTCCCCATTTGTAAATGAATTTATATGTTTGGATATTTTTAAATTCTATACTCCAAGTAGTCTACCTTACTATAAAGTCTCTGTTGGCTTTATATTAATTTTTTTCCCTTTTTTTTTGGTGAGGAAGATTGGCTCTGAGCTAACATCTGTGCCAGTCTTCCTCTGTCTTTTGTATGTGGGATGCTGCCACAGCATGGTTTGATGAATGGTGTATAGGTCTGCGCCCAGGATCCGAACTCGTGAACCCCAGGCCACCAAAGCAAAGAGCGTGAACCCAACCACTACACCACCAGGCTGGCCCCTCTATATTAATTTTTAAAGTAACACATGTTCACTGAAAATTTCCAGGAATATAAACATGCACAGGATAGAAAATGGAAGACCCTAAACCCTGCCCATCCCAGTTTCTAGAGGAAATCTTTTCTCTGTACATATTCTGAAATGGGCTTGTATGATGAGTGCAGCTCTGTAACTTGATCTTTTCTTCTTTTCTGCTTCACAGAATGCTTTGGGTATCTTTCCACATCAGTACATACTGATCTAGCTCATTCACACCATTCCGTTGAATGGATCCATAATTCAGTTTATCAATCTCCTACTGAAATTTAAAAGCCTTTTCAATCAAAAACAAACAAACAAACAACTAAGGAGTGACTGTCTGGGCTTCCTTGCTCGGGCTACAGTTCAGGCCCGGCTGCCCCTCCGAGAGCCGCTTCCCCGATGCCAGCGTCCCAGCGCACACTCTGTGCTCTGAAGATAGAGGCTGGGGAGGAGGCCTGTCGCTGATTCCCTGACCCGTGGAAAGAAAGCGACCCACAGGAGGGACACTGATAATTCGCCCCATATCCAAGGCAACGCCAAGAACAGGGAGGCCAGGCCCAGCACACGGCCGAGCTCAATGTGCTTTCAGAAATCCCTAAAGCGGCCCTAATTCAAGGACTTTGGGTCTCTTGCGCAGACTGACCTTTGTTTCTCGGTCCCTCCTCCTGCCACCACAGGGATGGGAGGCAGAATGTAAATAGAGCCATTCAGCGACAGCAACACAGGTGTTTGGGGTTTGGTTTTTAAACATCAAGGAAGGAAAGGAAATAGAAATTCGTTGCCAAAAGAGTGAATTTTACAGAAAGCAATTTAGTAATGTTTCAAGAGTCTTAAAAATCTCTTGAACCTTCGACCTAGAGATGCTGCTCTAGGCAACCAAGCCTAAGAAAATAATCACATTTGCGCAGAAATATTAAGAGCCCGGGCCCTGGAGGCATATCACCAGGGTTTGAATGCTGGATCCACTCTACTCGCATGTGACTTTGGACAAGATACCCCTCAGTGCCTGTCCCTCATCTCTAACACACGAAGAATACGGTACCTCCTCACTGGGCTCCTGTGAGGATGCAGTGAATGAACTGACATAAGCCATTTAGAAAAGGACCTAGAACGCTTTGCAAATGTTGGCGATGATCATTTGTAACAGCAAAGATTGACGGGGAACTGGTTAAATAAATAAGGGAATATTAAGTAACCATGAAAAATCACCATGGGAAAAGGCTCACAACACGTTAATTGGGAAAGCATAAAAACAATTTTACATACAGTATGATATCGATTTCTTAAAATTGCAGCAAAATATTAGATATGTCTGAACTGTAAGACTATGAGCATTTTAATATTTTCACATATTTTACAAGGTTTTCTACAATAAGCATCAATGACTTTTATAAGCAGGAATAAACTTTTTTTAATAAAAAAGCATCTTGGGATATATATATGCAGGATTCTACGAACTTATTCAGGCTCAACTGTAAAAGAGCGTTGATGCTTCAAGAGTTATGCTTCCCACAAGAATATGTGTTTTATCAGGGAATAAAAACAAAGGATGAAATTTCTAATGGTGGAATTTTAGACACCATCAAGACAATGGAGGAAGCTATTGAATAAGCAGGAAGGAAAATGGTTTCCTGATGCCCCTGAAATCAAATCCTGTTGATTCATTAGGCTGGCTCAGCTCAAAACCACAGACAGTTCAAAGCGAAAGATCCTTATCTCTGGAGGGGTACAGATCTTGATCGAATGAATAGGAATGAATAAATCCAGTGGGAGGCGGCACGTAAGAGGACTGTAGGAAGGGCGAGTTCCCCCAGGAGAGACTTTCCCCGTTTTTAATATAATATAGGTCTCTAATGAGTCTTTAGGGTTCAGGAACGGGTTGGGATTCTGCCAATCCCTTAGCGAGGGCAAGAAAAACACAGTGACCTCCAAGAACCAGACGTGCCTGACTTGCTGCCCAGCAGCGGTACAAGGAAGGCGGAATGAATGCCCTTCCCGAGTTCAGAGGGCACCGTGCTGGGAAAAGGAAACGATTCCCATTAACATTGTCTGAGCCCAGGTTTGTAACAAAGAAATTGCTTCATAATTTAAAAATTATTCATTCCCGCCTATGCCGCGGCCTCATCCCAGAAAGTAGCAAGTCAACTGTATCCGATGAGGGGTTAAAGATAATAAATAAGAGAGTGGCGATTAATTGTGCGTCCTGATTTAAGAGGCCGGGCCGCCTGGGTCATGCCTGAGTGGCTTATCAAATTTAGCTCTATTATGACTGTCTTGTATTTCAATGGATGTTTGCGCTCACATCTGAAGGCCCTCGCACCAGGATGCTTTTCACCTATAAAAGAATTTCAGTGTATAGATTGTTGTAGGATTCTATCATTCTTACAGCACCAGGCAAAAGAGGTGGAAATGGCGGTTTAATGAGTCATGCAAAGCGGCCCCATATTCAAAGTCACTGATTCAATTATTTCCCCCCTTCCAAAGGCCACGCGAGGCAGAGGAATACGGCTGGTTTCTAAAGGCCATGGTTCTGACTTGCCTTTTGTAATTCTTGGTAATTTCCTTGCTTTCGGAAAAGCAAAGGCATTCCGGGGGCCAAAACCTGAGGCGGTCTGATAACCAGAATCCTTATCAGAGCCAAACAAGAAAAACAAACAGAAAACAGAGGTGAGGAAGTAGGACTTCAGAGGCAGCGCTCCCCACGGATGCCCGCCTTCCTGACCTGCTGCCAGGCCGAAGGCGGGGGTGGGCACCCTCACAGAAAGGGGGTAAAATTCCCCCCTTTCCAGCCCTGTCAGTGTCCTTGGCCCGAGACCCCTGAAGGTGCCCTCTACAGCTCCCCCCCCCCCCAAGCAAAGGTTTCCTCGCTTGATGGACAGCTCTCATTTTAACAGTGCACTAATTCTTTCATTTGCTGCCCTCCATGTTTTCCTCTCCGGGCCATAACTTTACCTGCCAAGCTGGGTAAATAGTGTTTAATAGGACAAAGGCTTTGAAAGGTTATACTGTACTTGATTTTGTGCTGAGACTTTGTACTTTCATGTTGAGTCCTCAGGAGAGACATTTTGTCACATAAGCCAAGCGTCGGTCTCCCAGAAGGGTCACCTCCTTGCAGTCCTTTGGGGAAGAGAGGGCTCCTGCGAGCTCTGCTTTCCTCCATCCAGGTGGGAGTGGACCAGAAGGGAGATAAATGTTGCCCTTGCCGCCCACCTCTCATCTCCCTCTGTAACGCAATGTCACTGCACGTGGTTATGCAGTGACGGGCTGGGGACAGCTAAAGGAAATGACAACTTAGGAGAAGGATTAAAATTGAACAGGAGTAGGATTTTTTCTGTAATACAAGGGAAAAGCTCTCTAGAAAGAAAAGGAAGAAAATTTTAAATCATTACCATGTACTGTACTACCTGGAAGTCAAGTGAGAACAGGAGAAACCTAGAGGGTCGGCCCGGTGGTGCAGCAGTTAAGTTCGCACGTTCTGCTTTGGCAGCCTGGGGTGCACCGGTTTGGATCCCGGGTGCAGACCTATGCACTGCCTGTCAAGCCATGCTGTGGCAGGTGTCCCACATAAAAGTAGCGGAAAACGAGCACGGATGTTAGCTCAGGGCCAGTCTTCCTCAGCAAAAAAGAGGAGGATTGGTGGCAGATGTTAGCTCAGGGCTAATCTTCCCCCCAAAAAACTATAAAAACACAAAGAATTAACCAGGATACTTTAATTCAGTCCCTAGCTTCTTCTGACAGCATTGTATGGGCGTTACACAATTTGTCTCTAACACACCATGGTCGGGACAGGCCAGACAATTCGGGGTCTCCAGAAACCCCACAGGCTTTAACAGTAGGATTTTGGGAAACCTTTGTAAGTTTGGCAATTTGTAACAGTCAGGTCCACAGGCACGAATTGGTTTGATATTAATATCATGCATTTGTGGGCTTAATGAGGGTTCTTATACATTTCCCAAAGGCACAATCGCATTATTTTTGGACTCCCTTGTTCATTAGATAACCAGCAGGCATGGGTCCTGTATTCGTTTGCGAGGCTACGTGCAAAGCACCAGACAGTGGGTGGCTCAAACAACAGAAATGTATTGTCTCATGGTTCTAGCGGCTGGCAGTCTGAGATCAAGAGAGGACACACGAGGCAGGGCTGGTTCCCTCTGAGGGCTGGAGGGAAGCATCTGTCCCATGCCTCTTGCTTATCTTCTGCTGGTTTGCTGGCAATCTTCGCTGCTCCTTGGCCCATAGAAGCACCACTCTGACCTCTGCCTTCATCCTCACATGGCGTTCTCCCTGTGTGCATCTGTGTCCGAATATCCCCTTTTCATAAGGACACCAGTCATACTGGATTGAGCCCGCCCCACCCCAGGGGGACCTCATCTTAACTACTTACACCTGCAATGAGCCCACATCCAAAGACGGCCACACTTAGAGGCACTGGGGGTCAGGAATTCAACACACAAATTCTTGAGGGACACGATTCAACTCCCAACAACTATCTTTGCTTTATTTTAGGGAAAAATGGTTGGGTGGCTCATTGAAATCTGCCAGTACAAAACTGGCCTTTGCTCAACACAAAGCTGATTTCTAAATAAAGAAAAATAATGTTGGATTTGTTTAAAAGAAACAAAACAAAACAGGGGCTGGCCCAGTGGCGCAGCAGTAAAGTTTGCACATTTTGCTTTGGCACCCCAGGATCCGCCTGTTTGGATCCCAGGTGCAGACATGGTACCGCTTGGCACGCCATGCTGTGGTAGGCATCCCATGTATAAAGTAGAGGAAGATGGGCATGGATGTTAGCTCAGGGCCAGTCTTCCTCAGCAAAAAAAGAAAGATTGCAGCAGATGTTAGCTCAGGGTTAATCTTCCTCAAAAAACAAACAAACAAAAACCAAACAAACAAGCTCTAAATACTAACTAGCTGAGTGAACTTGGGTGAATCCTATAATCTCTCTGGATTCTGTTTCCTCATCTATAAAAATGAAGAGTTTGGGATAAACTCTAAAGACTTTCCCAGTATTAGAAATCTAAGCCCAAACAGCACAGAGGAGAATTTACAATTTATAAAAATTATATAAAATTAATAAAAGGCAAAATATAGTTTTACAATGGGCTTATGGTCAGATAATAAAAGCATATTGAAGAAACTTAAAATAGGTGTTTTGTAGCTACTAAGACAAGCAGACTTGCGTCTGCAGGTGTCACGTGCGTACAATTATCGATGAGTGCTCCTAAGTACCCACAGAATTCTGGCTCCCATGACAGGCACTCTTGCTCCCCTGGGCTCTTTGGCATAGCTGACCATGTCAGCTAAGCAGCCCCAGGGTGACCGTGGTCAGAAATTAGGACTAAATCAAAGCTGATAATAAATCGGGGCTGGCCTGGTATCGCAGCAGTTAAGTTCGCACGTTCGGCTTCTCAGCGGCCCGGGGTTCGCCAATTTGGATCCTGGGTGCAGACATGGCACCGCTTGGCACACCATGCCGTGGCAGGCGTCCCACATACAAAGTAGAGGAAGATGGGCACAGATGTTAGCTCAGGGCTAATCTTCCACACACACACACACCAAAAAAGCTGATAATAAATGCACAGGTCACCTCTGAAGACAGGGGCCAGCTCTCTCACAGGGGGCAAATACTTAGGCATTCAAGGGCTAAAAATCACGTTCTTTCTTACAGGTCACAAAGTAAGTTCCCCAATACAATTGCTCTCTAGAACAACCATGTTCACAGGACTGTGAAAACAGCAGCATCTGTAGCAGCATTATTTTTAATCACCTCGCAGAACATGGGCAGACGAGAGAAACCACTCTTTACTCTTTCCTTCCACTTTAAAGCAAAGCACTGCTAGATTCCCTCGGTTTTCGATGCCGAGGACAGAAGCACAGAGCAAAGCCCACCAGCTTCAGAATGCGATCCTTCCTGCCTCTGTGACAACAGCTCCCGATCTCAGCCTTTTATGAAGAAATATAATCTCAGACGGGGAGAAACTGAAAGACTAGATCACTATGAAGTTCTTGCTTTGCTCCCTCATCACTCTGCTTGGTCTTGAAATGACAGAATTGTCTAACTTTACTTCTCTTCATTAAAATGTACACAAGCCAAATGCTCCAACTACTTACTGTCTGCACGTGAACTTCCTTCAGAGAAGCCGGAGGGTCTAGTAAGCCAACTCCACACGTCCCAAAGAAGGTAAGGACACTTGCGTTTGCTTGTGGAAACTTTAAATCTAATTCAAAGAGGAACTGATCACATTAAACCATTCAAGGGTATTCTATTTTTTATCTTTCTTCTGGAAAACTATATAATGAAAATTGAGTTTGGAAGGTTCACCTGAACATGAATCTACCTTTCTGTAAATACCATGGGCTCATACTTGCATTCAGCTTTCTGGAAAGCGCTTAGATATTATATCAATTGTAAGTAGCTTGCCTTGATTTTTTTTTAAAAAACATAACCTCATTAAATAAAGATCATATAAAATTTCTAAACACTATATTGGTGAAATGGGCAGCATATATTTGGTAAAATGGATGGTAGGTGCACATAGAAAGGCCTGGAAACCATGAATTTTTATCAGAAAACTCTGGGGGAAAGGGGATAAGAAAAAAAATACTGTATTTGAATTGTTCAGTGGGTCTTTTGAGAAGGATTTTCCTGGTTCTGTATTAAATAATGGGATTGAAAAGGAAAGAAAAAAATTCCCCAAATTTCAAAAACAATGACAAATGGAAGTCCCTCCCAATGAATGGCCTGTCTGTGCCACCTACTGGATTCTCGCTGCACTGCTCAGTCAGGCCCTGATTTCAAGGTGGGTTGATTCGTGTCCTCTGACCATCTACAAATCCTCTCATCTTTTTAGTCCCCAGTTGGACTTCCTTCCTTCCTTCCTTCCTTCTTTAAAGGCCTGAGACTGTCGACTGATGGTCACTGGACATGATTTCTGGCTCTGTTGGTAAAAAGAACCTTCTAAAAATCAGCTCTTCTGCAGAGCTTGCCCAAGGCACCTCCTCTGGGAAGCCCTATTTGACCCGCCCCAGGGGCAGAGTTATCCCTCCCGCTGAGTCACTCCTGGCTGACAGCTCACCTTACCTGGTGTAGTGAGGGCTGGTGTGTCTGTCTCCCTGTAGCCTTGGCTGTGTGAGGATCCCGGGGACACAATGCTTCCTCCCACCTGACAGAACCTGGAGTGTGATAAGGATGGTGCTAAGTGAGGCGGACTTTGTTCAAGTTCTGTAACTCACTTAATCCCCACAGCAACTCTGTGAGTAGATATTATTATCCCTATTTCACAGATGGGGAAACTAAGGCACCAAGAGGTGAAGTGACTTGTCCAAGGCTACCAAGGTAGGAAGTGGCAGGCAGTCTGGCTCCATGGATTGTGCCCCTTGTCGCTACTCTATCAGCCCCTCAGTGAACAGGCAGGTGTCCTGTGTGCTTCATTTATGAAGCTGGCCCTGGGTTCATCTGCCCCAGGCGGCGACTGTCCTGGGTTTAGCACCGCCCTCTCGGCCCTTGTCCTCTCTCCCCCACGCCGCTTCGCATCCCGGGATTCTGGCCTCTCTGGACTCCGTCAACGGGCCCCCTTTCCCTCTGCCTTCAGCTTCGGTGTGGTCAGTGGGAAGCACTCACACAACATGGGAGGGCGGGAGGAGGGCAAGAAGGAGTGTGTCCTTCCTTGCTTTCTCCCTGTTGAGTGGTCAGAGGCCTCTTTGGCCTCTGCCGAAGCCACAGCCCCTGCCAGGAGGCCCTCTCCAAAGCTGCGGCAACTCCCTTGGGTTCCCACCATCACCCTCCACTTGCTCCTTCAGGGCTACGGAGGTAATGGCTCCCTGATGACGCCAGCCCCGGGGTGCTACACCATCCCATCTTGGTTTCTCTTAACCCTCCTCACACCTCTGTGAGTTGTCCCTTTATTCAGGTCTCCTCCATTCCCCACCCGAGGGTGCCATCCACTTCCAGTCAGTGCCCTGACTCAGCCCCCAACACCTCCCCCACCTGCTGGCATTCCTCCCCCCTCTGAGTCCCCCATTCGGCCTCGTGGGGTCAGGTTTTGTGTCTCCAGGTATCCTTGGTTGAAAGGCAAATGCTAAGAATCCTTAACCAAGGATGACAACTGCTTATCGGATTGCTTCCCTATCCTGGCCCGGGACAAATGAGTTCTGCAGTGAGGAAGAGCAACAAGCGAGCTGGGAAGAGCGGGCCAGGAGGCGGAGGGAGGGGAGAGGGAGATGACATGGTCCCAAGGACAAACTGCCTGGATCCTAAGGAGGACGTCAGAAAAGTCTCTCTGCTGCCGTGGTCACAGCTGGGCGCTGGGGGGACAGAGACGCGTAGAAGGCACAGCTCCGCTTCTTAAAAGCTGGGAGCACTTAACCTCTCCGAGCCTGTTAGTTTATAAAAGGGGAACAGTAATAGTATATGCTTCATAAGGTGGTTCTGAGGATCAGACAAATAACGCAGGCAAACACTTAAGGTGATGCGGCCGAGAGTTCCAGAAACAGTGGCAGTTATGGACTCCATGAGGGCAGCATCTGTGTACCCCGTGGTTGGTGAGACTTAGCTGAGATCATTTACTCTGCGATGAGTGAGCTCCAGGAGGTCCACTGAGGGAGAGTGAGTGCTGTCTGGAAAGCAGGGAGCTCTGGCGTCAGGGAGTCCTGGATTCAAATCCTGCTTCTGTCAATTCACAGTTACATGACCTTGGGGCAAGTCTTACACAAACTTTCTGTGTCTCAATTTCCTCATCCATGGAATGGAGGTGATTATACCCACCTCACAGCATTAGTATGACGGTCAATTGACAGCAGAATGACTATCACATAAGAGATTCTCAATTTCATTTTCTTCCATTTAAATCAAGATGGTTTTGGACCATGATCTATCTATCTATCTAGAGACTTTTATTTTAAGGAAATGGCTAACACATTATGGGGTTGGCAACTCCAAAATCTGTAGAGCAGGCCAGCAAGTGAGCCATTTCAGCAGGATTTCTGAGCAAGATGCTTAGGCAAAATTCTTTCTTAAGGAAACCTGCGTTTGCTTTTATAGCCTTCAACTGATTGGATGAGGCCCACCTAGATTATGGAGGGTAATTTACTTAAAGTAAAATGATTGTAAATATTAGTTACAACTACAAAATATTTTCACAGCAACATCTAGACTAGTGTTTGACTAAACAGCTGGGCACCATAGCCTAGCCAAGTTGACGTATAAAATTAACCAGCACAGTAACCATTTCAGTTCCATTTAGTATAATCCTTTAAAGACCATAAGATAATGTGCTTTACAATTGTGTGTGTGTGTGTATTTGCTTTCTTTGTTTTTCCCTTAGGCCATGAATTCTCAACAGAAGGAGAGGTGGTTCTAGGGGATAAAAAAATCCTAGATATTACAATGGTCTGTGACCCTCTAAAGTCAAACCCTATCTGATAAAATCTTATTCCTTAGTATTTGATGTCTCTCATTAAGGAGAAATTAAATTAAATGCTATATATTATACATTTTCCATTATATAATTTAATTTACTTAAGTTTAATTGGTTTAAATGTATTAAATTAAAATATTCTCCTTAGGGGGTGATAATGAACAAGAAAGCTCAGGCACACTACTTTAGGCCCTTTGGGGGAACATATTTAACCATCTCTAGCCACAAAGGTAAGGCACAACACAATTTTCCATTGACTAGGTTGGCGTTGACCCTTTTTGCTGTTCCATCTTTAATTTTATGAATTATGAGTGGAGTTTGTGTTCTTTGATTTAGCCAGTCTTTAAAAAAATGTGGCCATTAAGTTGGAGTAACTCAATATTAAAGGTAATTTCCATAGAAATTTGTTCTGTTGTCAATAGTGCGGCACCAACCCCGCATTACTCAATTTCTGACAGCAAACCCTGCACACTGCGCGGCGGGCCCCTGCTTCATTCCACCTTATTACAGGCCTGATGAAACAAGTTATATTTATGATGATGACTTACAGTGAAATCCATAGCCAGGACCTCTTCCTTCGGAGCCTCTGTCCTATTCAAAATGCCATTTATTTCGAGAAACTGCTAGTTATTTCTGTGGAGCGTCAGATGAGCTGCCAGACTCTGCCTGAAATAAAACCGCTTGTTTCTGGGGACCTTTCAAAGTTTCCTTTTAAACATGAGCTACTTAAACAAGCAGAGCACAGCCTCCAGCTTCATCCCTCTTTAAAATGTGTGACCCAAGAAGGCAACTTGACAACCCAGAGCCTTCGTTCCTCCATCTTGAAAATGGGAATAATGATGGCGGCCTGCCCCATTCCAGGAAAGCATACAGGAAACCACCAAGTGCCACCAAATGTCAGCTCTTATGATAAAGAAACAAAAGCTCTAGTGTTTTCTGCAAATAGGTTTATGACTAAGGAGAAGCTGCACACAGTTCCCTCCAGCTGTTTGCTCTTCCGCACACTCTTGGCGTGATGGCAAGGGCTCCTCCTTCAGGTGTCTTCAGAGTTACCTCCTCAGGGGAAGCTGCCTTAGTCTCCCAGCCCTATCAGCCGCTGCTTATTATAATCTGTCACCAGCCCCGTCAATGGACTTTCATTCCTAACTCTCCTCACAGTCTGTACGTATACATTGGTTTCTATGATTATTTGTAAAATGTCTCTCTCCACTCCTGAAATGGAAGCTCCAGAGAGCAAGTTCCTCATGTTCACAGCTGTGGCCCTAGCATCCAGCACCGGGCCCAGCACCCAGTAGGCGTTCAACAAATGTTTATCAACAGTGAATCGACATGGCTGTCCCTTCTAAGACTCTCTTTTCCAAAGTCTGGAGGGAAAAGCTGAGGTTTATTTTCTCTTCCTATCTTTTCCCAAAGAACCCTTTGGTGCCGGCATGAAAGCAGACACATAGATCAATGGAACAGAATAGAGTCCAGAAATAAACCTACGCTTAGATGGTCAATTAATCTATGACAGAGGAGCAAGAGTATACAATGAGGGAAAGATAGCCTTTTCAATAAACAGTGTTGGGAAAACTGGACAGCACCATGCAAAAGAGTGGAACTGGACCACTATCTTACACCATCCACAAAAATAAATTCAAAATCGATGAGAGACTTGAAGGTAAGACCTGAAACCATAAAACTCCTAGAAGAAAACATAGGCAGTCACTCTCTGACATTGGTCTTAGCAATAGTTTTTTGGACCACTCTCCTCAGACAAAGTCAACAAAAGCAAAAATAAACAAATGGGATTACATCAAACCAAAAAGCGTTCTCCCTTGCTCTTGGATTTGCCGGTCCTCCATTTCTTCCCTAGTCCCCCTGAAAACTCTCCTATCATGTGTTGCCTCCCTTAGAGAGGGAAGTTGGCATCAGCTCAAAATTAAAATATACACAAATCCATGTTCTCGCGGTCATCCGTTTTCCCTTGGGAATAGCATGGACATTCATTTGACCGTTATTTACGCTTGGGGTCCAGCCTCCAGACAGTGCTGTGTGGGGTACTGAGGAAAATGCAAAGGCTGATAAACACATGGTTCTTGGCTGACTTCCATTTCCCCCTGAGATTGGCAGGATGGATACTTTGAACAACTTCCCACAACAAAAGACTTATAAATTCTGGACAGAATATTATAAATATCCTATAAATTCATAGCTGACAAGAAAATAAGGGAAATCTCCAGAGGTCAAAGACAAAGAAGACGGTAAAAAACTGAGGGTAAGAGAATGGACTCTTGTGGTACTCTGAGGTGGGCTGCACCCGTTTTTGTGACCAAGGGGTTTGGGTTTTAAGGGCCTCACAGGCCAGGAGACAAGGCCTTTGGCTGCCCCTAAAAACTGAGTTGGAACTGATACCCCAACATGAAGCTGGGGCTTTCAAAGGGATGCCCCCTGAATGAGAGCGTGGACTAGATCCCACCTCATGTTCAGGACAGATCACAAGGACGCCGTCTGCCTGGGCCTTGGTTTAGGGTACAGGGCTAGGGTGTGGCGAAGATACCTTCCATGAAGATTTGTAACCACACACCTGTCCTCACAGAGTTTTCAGGCTGGAATTTGCACTACCTGTGAGGGCTGGGAAACCCCATACAGAGATATTAATATCAAAAAGTGGTTCTGGGCTGTTAGCACTCTGGGGGGTGTCTGGCAGAAGCAAAGACCAAACATTTCTGGAAGGACACACCCTCAGCCCAGGCTGCCTGTCCCACAGATGAAGCCCCACAGACCGTGAGGCAAGAGTCAAAATTTCAAAACATGTGCAAAGATAAAACAGGACTTCAGCCATCTTGGAGTTTACAATCATTTAGAAAGACACACATTCAATGAAACGTATGCTGAGATCAATTTCAGCAAGGCCTTTGCAGAACTAATGCTTCATCCCAAAACATATGACTCCCAAAGGCAGACATTTCAAGTGCCATAGAGAGCTGGTGAAGGAAACCTTTCTACAGGCAAGACCTTTTCTATGCCCCTAAAAGTCACTTAAGACTTGTCGACCCCACAGCTAGCTCCCGGCATACAGCTGAGAAGCAAGAAGCTTGTATTTGCGCAATCAGACACGGCTCACTGGAATTCTGGAGCCAGATGTTTAAGTGCTGCCCACAATGGAGTGATTGAGACTTGATTCATTGAGTCTTGATTCAGACTGCCTGGGTTACAATCCTTATTTCATCATTTCTTATCCTCTCTGTGCCTCAGTTTCCCCAGCTTTAAAACAATGATGGTAACAGCACTTACTTCACAGGTGTGGTGTAAGGATTAAGCGAAATTCATGCATTTAAAGAATCCAGCCAAGTGCCTGGCACTGAGTGTTTGATAAATGTTAGCTGTTTTTATTCTCATTATAAACTGATTACCAAATCTAAAAGATTTCTCAGCATATATTCACTCAAATAATGACCTCAAAAAGCTAGTTCTAAAATCACATCAATACATAGAAATGTTCCTTCCTAAAGTCAGATACTTACCCTCCCTCCTCCAACTACGTGAACATCTGGCAAAACCAGGTCTTCCCTTGGCAGACAAAAAGTTCTTAGCTATGACACCGCAAAGCACAATCCATAACAGAAAAAAACTGATAAATTTGCCTTGTTCAAAATTCAGAACTTTTATGTTTCCAAAGACACCGTTAAGAAAATGAAAAGACAGTCACAGACTGGGAGAAAATATTTGCAAAACAGGTGTTTGATAAAGGACTTGTATCCAGAAGAAGAACTCTTAAAACTCAACAATAAGAAGACAAACAACCCTATTAATAAATGAGCAAATTATTTGAATAGATATCTTACCAAAGATGGTATAGGAATAATTAGTAAGTACATAAAAAGATGCTCAATATCATTAACCATTAGGGAAATGCAAATTAAAACCACAGTAAGGTATGCTTGATACCCACTAGGATCGCCATAACAAGAAATACAGACAATAATAAGTGTCAGTGAGGATGTAGAGAAACTGGACATCTCATCCATTGCTGGTGGGAAAGAAAAAGAGTGTAGCCACTTTGGGAAACAATGGGGAACTTTCTTAACATGTTAAACATAAAATTATTATATAATCTAGCTATTCAATTCCTAGGATCTATCCAAGAGAAACGAAAACATATGCCCTTACAAAGACTTGTATATGAATGTCTGTAGCAGCGTCATTCATAATATTCAAAAAGGAGAAACAATCCAAATGTCCACCAGCTGGTTAATAAACAAAACGTGCTCTTCCATACAGTGGAATACTGTTTAGCATGGACGAATCACAAAACCATAATATTAAGTAGAAGAAGGCAGATTCCAAAGACCACATACTCCGTGATTCCATTTCTATGAAGTGTCCAGGAAGGGCAAATCTATAGAGACAGAAAGTAGATAAGTGGCTCCTTGGGCTGAAGGTGGGACTGGTGAGCGACTGCAAACGGGCATGAGGGATTTCCTTGGTTTGATGAAAATGTTCTAAAACTGAACTATAGTGATGGTTGCACAACTTGTACATTTACTAAAAATCACTCCATTGTATGCTTGAAGCAGGTGAATTTTATGGTTTATAAATTATACCTCAGTAAAGTTGTTTAAAAAAATTGGAATCTGTCCTGTTAGTGAGTTTTCCCCAAGTTTTTAACAATTCATGGAAATTTTAAAGATCTGAATGTATTTTTTGATGTCGGTTCAGTTTGCATTGTAAAAGAGAAATGAAAGAAACTGCATGTGGAAAAAGTCATACCAGGAAAACAAAATCAGGTGTGGAAAATATTGATCTAGACAAAACAAAATTCAAGAAAAAAATTATTAAAAGTGACAAGGAGAGAGATTTCACTCTACATAAAAGGTATAACCCACTGAGAGAAATGTAATAATTATGAGTCTTTATGCCCCCAATAACATGGCTTCAAATTACATAGGGGGAAACCCAATTAATACAAAAAGATGAAATTAACAGACCTGTGTTCATGCTTAGGGGGACGCTTTACCACACTTATCTCAGAAATCAACAGATCAAGTAGGCATGAAGTAAGGATGTGGAATATTCAAAAACAAAATAAGTTTGATTATATGTATGCGTGCATAAATAAATCTTTGCACCTACCAGGAACGTCTTTTTAAATAGCTGTAGAACACGCCCCCAAATTGATCACGCATTAAGTCATACAGAAAAGCTCAATAAATTCTAAAAATTTATAATTTATTTTTAGGAAAATAAAATTACATGCATTTTGCTTTAGCCAGACAATCCACAGAATTCACTTTGAAAAACCCCTTTCTTGAGACTCCATGGTTTTGCCAAAGAACTTCAGCACTTGTGTGTATGGTTACATTTACCCCGACTTCCGCCAAGAAAGCTAAGAATTAATTTGAAATCCCAATATACTCTTTGCTTTCCCTTTCTTTATTTTTCTTAGATTCTATTCTGTTTCATTCCTGTTGAGTTAAAGAAAAGGATTTTTCCTCCTATTTCCTGGTAATTCTGCCCCATTCCTTCTAAGTGTTTACTTCCCTTATTTTTTTGTTTTTTTGGGAGTGTTTTTTGAGATACAGTTGACATATATCATTATGTTAGTTTCAGGTGTACAACATAATGATTCGATATTTGTATATGATGCAAAATGATGACCACGATAAGTCTAGTTAACATCCATCACTACATATACTTACAAATTTTTTCCTGCGTTTCCTTGCCTTAAAAAAATATATATTCCCCTAAGGGTTATTTCCTTCTTTTCTCAGGTACCTGGGCTGGGAAGTGCCAGCACTGGGACATTTCACTCTGCATAGGTGACCATTTCCCTGATGACCTTCCTCCTTGCACCCCGCCACCCCCCTGCCTTGGCCATCTTCTCCAGCTGGGAATGGGTCTTTCCAGCTGGTTCGTCTGTCCTTTCCTTCCGGGTGCTTACTGTTTACCACATGCCAGGCACCTGTGTTGAGCCCTGGAGAGACCTGGTGAATAAAGCATGTGGCTTTCTCGGGCCTTTGAGCGAAGATAAAAAAAACTCTGAGAGCCAATTTGCACATAGAAAAGTCAGAGTCGAGGATCAGCAGCGATTTTTGTTTGTTTTGTCTCTTTCTGGATTTCTAGAATAGCACTGTGTGATCTCTCCCTCTCTCTGTGACTGATGTGATCCTTCATTTTCTAGTTTCCCTGGTTTCCTGCTGGCCTCTTTCTTAGTCTGATGAATTACTCTCTAACTCCTCTGCTCCTTCCTTTATCCACAACCCACCCAGGTTTAAACACTGAAAAAAAAAATGTGTGAAGGGAGTCAAAAGGTACAAACTTCCAGTTATAAAATAAATAAGTCACAGGGATGTAATGGACAGCAGGGTGACTATAGTCAATAATATCGTATTGTATATTTGAAAGTTACTAAGAGAGTAGATCTTAAAAGTCCTATCACAAGAAAAAAATGTGTAATTACGTGTGATGATGGGTATTAACTAGACTGTGGTGCTCATTTTGCAACATATATATATATACATCCTGAATCATTATGTCATACACTTGGAACTAATATCATGTGTCAATTATATCTCAATAAAAATTAAATTAAATTAAAAGAAATTTTAAAATCTGAAAAAAAAGTCATAGGCTAATGCTAAGCTTGTTGAGCTTTCAGCTTCTGCTACAGGAAGATAAAGTGGGCAAGCCTATTCCATTTTTAATCCAGCTACAGAACCCGCAGACATTGTGACGTCATTGATGGGGCATAGATTTGATGCCTCACCCAACCTGTTACCTGGCAGCAAGAAGAAGTATCTCTGTGTTCTGTTTAGCAGAAAGGTTGTCACCTTTGTCGCATGTGCAGTGAGAATTTAAAACACGTTCCAAGGAGAACTTTCGAATCCGTGAACTGTCTCTGGGCTGCGCGACAAGCGGGGGCCAGTGGGCTGGAGGGGAGCAGAACTTCTGCGGAGCAGCATGTCCACTGTGCCAGCACAGCGTCTTCCTGCCCAAGCACACCGGGACTCGAACCCTTAGGAATGAAACATTGAGATACTGACTATGCAGTTTGTGAAACCTAAGCTGTTTGCAGAAGGACATGTTTTGTTTTGTTTTTTTCCCAAGCAAGGAGTTAAATTTAGCAAAAACAAACTTAAAATATAATTGAGGGGAGGGGGCAAGAGGGAGCCTTCTGGAGTGCTGCAAATGGTCTGTATCTTGATCTGAGTGTGCACAAATGTGAAAATTCACGGAGGGGAACACAGGACTGTTGCACTTCATGTCTGTTAAACTTCAGTATAAACATTTTAGAACAGAGATGGATGGTGGTGACGGTTGCACAACAATGCAAATGTACTTAAGGCCACTGAACTGTACACTTAAAAATGCTTGAAATGGTACATTTTATGTATGTTTTACGACAATGAATAATGCACATGCTTAATTGAGTACAGCCCACTATCACGTAGTAAAGAACGCTAATTAACCTTAATGATGGCAAAGCAATCCTTACAAGTGGATGAAGACCACCTCTCCGTTTGGAGAATTTTCCTTGGCTCTATGTTCATTGTCCCAAGTTGCTTCCTTTCCAAGGTCTACAATCTCTACTAGAAAATGGAACAATATCTGCGAGTGTGACTCCTCTCCAGGCCTCCTCATGACCTGGACCCGACCCACCCTCACACTCTCCCCTGTGTGCATGAACTTCCAGGGTTGGGGGAAGCTGAACAAAGACCTAGGGTTCAAGGGGAGGGCAGGGTGCAGAGCAGGGCAGGGAGAGGAGGGGAGAGGCCCAGCTAGTAACTCTGCTTTCTTCCTATCTTTGGCTTCCCCTCACCTCTCCTCCCCCAGCCCGAGGCAGGAGGCAAACTGTAGACAATTAGATGGCAAAGAGACCCTAGGTCATCAACTTCCACCTCCTTATTTTTATTTCATTTTTTAGTGAGGCAAACAAAGAACAGAGAGGTGAAGGGGCTTTTCCAAGGTCACACAGCCAATTGGAGGCCGAGCCAGGACTAAAGTTTAGGCTCTTTGGTGCCCATTGCCATACTAGACCTGCAGCTCGAATGCAGCCCTTTATCTCTGCTGCTCCTGAGTCCTTTCCTTTCTTCCTCCTCTACCTTGCCTTCCTGCCAGGGCATTTTTCAGTAACAGCTTTATTGACGGATAATTCATCTGTCATAAAATTTGCCCATTTAAAGGGTACAATTCAACAGTTTTTGGTATAATGAGAGTTGTGCAAACGCATCTACCCTCCAGCAGTCACTCCCCATTCCCCCAGAATCCTCCAGCCTAGGAAACCATCAACCTGTTGACTCGCCTTTTCTGCAGATTTCATATGAATGGAATCATACACTACGTGGTCCTTTGTGAGTGGCTTCTTTCCCTCAGCATCATGTTTTCAAGGTTCATCCATGTTATGGCCCTCCAGATCATTGCGTTGTTCTTGTCACAGTAGGTGGGATAAAGGGGCAGAGGGAAGAATGAGAAAGAGAATTCTGAGGGCCACCGCACAGCAGCACAATGAAATGAAGGCATGAATTGACTCCCTCCTATGTACTACACACCGAGGCAGGCTATTTTTATTCATTACCTGATTTCATTTCATCTTCCTAGCCTGGGAGCATCACGATCCCCAGTTGAGAGGTGAAAACTGAAGAGGAATTCAGTAGCTTTTCAAGGGAACGCAGGTCATAAGGAGCAGAAAGAAGACAGGAATTCAAGTCTGTTTGCCCAAAAGCCCGTTGGTTATCACTCGACCAGGTCCGCTCTGGAGCTGTCACATTCTGAGGGCGGGCAGCTCACATTCACGGTGGTGGGTGTCTTCTGGCTAATCTAAAAAAGATTGATCACTGGGCAATTACGTCATTTCACTTCCCTAGCCCAGAGTTTCCTTATTCAGCACCCACACAGCCCTCACTACAGGGATGCTGCTAAAAGAGAAGGAAGAAAAAGACATCTATGTCCAGTGTAGCGGACTGGACGCCACGTGGCACATGGACGCAGTGGTGCAGTAAAACAGACTGCCAGGAAATAATCTCAAGATGTACACAGCGAACAAAAACCGTGTGCAGAACAGTGTGGATGCTATGCTACCATTTGTGTGAAAAAGTGTGTGCAGGGATAGTGGAGAATAAACACGCACACACATGTATTTGCTTTTGTATGCAGACAATAACTACAAGAAATCCCAAAAAGTTTAAAATCTGTTTGCCTGTGTGGAGGGGAACTGGGTGACTGGGGACAGGGTGGGGAAGAAACTTCATTCGTTAGCTTTGTGAATCTTTTAATTTTTGAACCATGTGACTATTACCTATTCAAAAATACACATATGCTTTAAAATCCACTCATTCATTCAACAAACGTTAACGAGGTGCTAGGGCATAACAGGTCCTGGTCTAGATGCCGGAGACACATCTGTGAACAAGACCAAACAAGAGAGAAAAGACTCTCGTAGACTTCAGCCTCCTCTTGTTTCTGAGTGTCTCACAGACCAGCTCAAAGTCTGGTTCTGCTGATGCCAGTCATAACTGCTTTATGAGTAGGAATCTGTGTCCCCTTTCCTGTCTGATTCTCTACAGCCTTATAGTCTGCATCACACTTAGCAATGAATTACCTGCCCCTTTGTTTTGTTTGCTGTTGCTTCAAGAACGCTCAAAATAGATCACTCTAATCAAGTTGCTATCACCATTCACACAATTGTCCAGGATAGTACTGGGACCCCAGAAAGATCACGCCGCTCCATTCCCATTTCCCACTTGTTCCCACTGCCACTATCTGAGGACAAGAGATGTGCAACTTTCTTACCATGGTTAAGAAAGTGAGCCTGGGTCCACTTCCTGCTGTTCTTTTTTCTTATATTGGGCAAGTCACTTGACCTCTGTGTACCTCAGATTCCTCATCTATAAAGTGGGGATAATGACAGGATCTGTGTCAAGGGCCGTTGTGATAATTAAACGAATTAATACAGAAAGCACACCAGTGTTGGGCACGTAGAAAGCTCTATATGAATTTTGGGAGGAGTAGCTATTGTTGCTAGTCATTCTCTCCCCACCTGCCATCCCCCGCCCCTCAGGTTGAGCCAAACGTAACTTTCCTTCATTTCAGGAACATATCCATACACTCGCCTGCATCTGAACCTCTGTCCTTCTGCTGGGCTGAAACAGGTGGTCCTGCTTTCCCCGCCTGCCTGGTCAGGCTGCGCTCTTCTCCCCTCCCCAGGCTTAAGTCACTTCATGCAGAACCCTTTATACACCTGGCTGTGTCCCCAGGTAATCACGAGCTCGGCCAAGAGAGGGCCTATGTCATGTCCATCCTTTAACCCTCCAGACAGCAGGGGCCAGGAGGAGGGAAGGAGTCTGAGGGGCAAAGATGGGACCACCATTTTAGACTGAGCCTGCGATTCACAAAAGACTGTGGACTGTTCTGACGTATCTTTGTTTTTACAAAAATCATACTGGGAGCCTCAAAAAATGGAAGTCTACAGCAGGGGTCCACACCACTTTTTAGGTAAAGGACCAGAGAGTAAATATTTTAGGCTGTGTGGGCCCTATGGCCTCTGTTGCAACTCCTCAACTCTGCCCAAAGCAGCTACAAACAGGACATAAGGGAGTGGGTGTAGCTGGGCTCCAACAAAACTTTATTTATGGACACCAAAACTTGAATTTCATACGTCACAAAAATTCTACTTTTGATTTTCTTTCAACCATTTAAAAACATAAAACCCATTCTTAGCTCACAGGCCATACAAAACATAGGGTCAGTGGAATCGGGCCTGCGGGGCTGCAGCTGGAGGGCCTCTGGTCAAAAGGGTTTTCCTTCTGCTTCTAAGAGGACCTGGGGAAGTGGTGTTTGCAAGGCCCATAAAATTGGGGTCGCCATGTTTACCAAGTGAAAAATACCGAACATTCAGTTAAATCTGAATTTCGGATAAACAAGGAATAATCTTTTTTACTATAAGCATGTCCCACGCAATATTTACGTGTTTTACGTGGCACCCCTACTTCAAAGAGTATAGAATTCTCCAGGAGTAAGGACGGCAATCTCACCCTCTACCCCCACCCCCCCAACATCCCGGTGCCTGCGGCGGCTGCTGCTCTGAGAGTTAATTACACATGTTCCCTGGGGAGATCTCTTTACGCTCACCACGTGGGCAGCAGGACAGACTCTACCTGTCAATCATTGCAGAGGGGGCGGGCCTTCTGGGCAGACAACCGGGCGGGAGGGTGGGCGGGGAGAAGCCCCGTGGCCCACCCAGAGCCCCGCCCCCCCGGTGCGTGTGAGCAAGATGGCGCCAGCCACGTGGCCAGTCACGGGGCTGCACGAAGAAGACACCTGCCTGTTGGGGGCTAACCGTCTGGTGGGCTGGGAGAGCCCAAGTCAAGGACCCATCTCCTTGGGGTCCTGGGGAAGAGGAAGAGGAGTTTACACTTTGCGAGCCAGAGTGTGTCGATTCGTGGCACTCTGTGATTGCTTCCTTGTTTTTCTTCCCAGCTTTTATGAGTATTTGCAAATAATAATAAATAAAAATACTCCAGCCTTGTCTCAGTAAGGTTCCTGGAAGCAAAGAAGGGCTTTGTATTCCTCCTGAGCCTATTAAAACAGGAGAAATGCTTCCACTAGGGACAGAGTGGGGCAGCAAGGAAGGACGGGGGCTGGAGGAAATGGGCACCCCAGGGACGAAAATTTCAAGGACAGAGTCCAGGCTGCATGAATGTCCACAACATGAGACAGTTCCAGTCCCCCTTTGGAAGATTTCATTCTAGTTCGTATCAGTTTATCACCCCTTCACGATTTGGTCCATTTATCCAAATCCTGCTCTCCAGAAAGCTTGCTTCTTCCAGGAGGCCCACCCCGCTTCAGTCCTCGGTGTTTTTTCTCTTCTAAACTCCTTAGTGCTCGCTGTCTCTGATCAATTGGCAACGAAACCGGCACTAACTCGAGCCATGCTTTGAACTGAACTGTTACTGACATTTTCTGTGGTGATAGATTCCGCTCGGTTTGTCTTGTTTTCCAAGCATCAGGGACGGCTCTATAGGGTTCCTGGAGTCCTGTTTGGTTAAGGGTGTTTGGACCTTCCAAGTCACAGCAGCCACCTCTGACAATACAATATAAATCAACTTGAAGGAGTATTTATCAATAGTTGGGTAGACATGTATAAGTGAATGTAATTAATTTTTGTCATTTTATAGTTGCAAGGGATTTTTAAATCATTTGTGTCAATAATTGCAATGATTACAGTTAGTCTAATTCTTGGCATCAAATACCATAGTCCCCTTACTAATCTGCTTCTTCGCTCATCATTGTTTCTTCTGGAATTAAATGAATTTTTGTTTTTATAATGTATCTCTAAAACAGTGTAGTTTCTTCCATCCTTTGATGGAAAGTGGAAAACTGACAAGGTTTTCTTTGAAAAGAAAAAAAAAGGCCCAATAAAATACATAATAGCTGATATATATGTGTTTACTAAAGGTTTCAATTTTTAAACTTTGAATCAGCCACAAAATGTTCATTTTACTATTCCCAGCTCTCCAATTCACATAAATGGCCTTTGGTAAAAATACAGGCATACTTACATTGTTATTTATCCTAGCAGTATTAGCTTTGCTAATCTCTGTCTTGTTTTTATCTTGTTAGCAAACTGAGAAATCAGCAAGATAGTGGCTATTGAACCCAATGGAAAATGCATCTGAGCACCTCTGATGATGTACATTTTAACTTCCAATTCATTTGAAACTCTTCAATGAGATTTTATTTTAGGATTAGTTTTCACTGTTACCTCTGTTCTTTTAAATCTATTACAGCTGAAGGCACAGGAAAACTCTTGCAAGGGCCTTAATTTACCAGAGCATCAATTGTATAAGAAAGTACTTAAATAAGTAGATGGCAGTTTTGGGTGGCTTATTACATTTAAAAAAGTAATCATCTTTGTTTTTAAACGGTCAGTTAAAAAAAGGATTTGTAAGTTAAAATCTAAAATAGCAATTTGACATTTATTTCCTCTTCACAAATATCAAACAGTAAAGGTATACTATTACTTTTCCCCCCATCAAACTGTAAAATAAATATTTTTTAACCAGATTTCTTCTTGAAATTTTAAGCAATTGATCCTACGAGAAAAAGTTATGATGGTAAGCCAGTCCTTTTTCTTTAAGTTAATGGAAAAGGGTCAGTATGCTGTTGACAATTTCAAAATAGCAGTTAATACTGAAAAGTCATGTACAATTATCTTCAAAATATATTTTTTAATTTCTCTGGATTATGAGTACTTTTTCTCTAGATCACTTCATTTAACTTATATCATGTTCAGTGATTTTTTTTCTAATTAATAAGCTTTCTCCTTTAAATGTCATAACTTTCACATTTTCAGCGTTTTTATTGGAAGAGATGATGAAATATCTATACTCTTCTTAAACAGAGAGTAAGGAACTGAATGTGATTTAATCTTTTGTTGATAAGTCATGGGGCATTATTTGTGAAAATCAATCCTTGTGCAGTCTTATAAAACAGCGATGCTCCGGGATCCACTGTAGATGGTGAGCCTCTGCCCCAATGACACAGACCTGGCCTCCCTGCTTATGGCTGGGCTCTCTTCCTCCTTCCCACCAGCTCTCACCTTTGCTGTTCTGCCAGCGTGCTGCTTCTGATATGCCACCTTCTTGTGACTTTTTGTCTTCCCAAGAGCCTGAGACTGGCTCCAGATGCTCAGATAGTGTAAAGACGATGCGCTTTGAGACAGATGATTGCGACTCCGAGGTTCTGTCACTTATTTCCAGGTTCCAGGCTGGGCCCCTAATCACTGACCTTGCTGGGAACGGTTTCCTTGGGAGAAACTAGCAAACTGCCCAGATAAACTACTTCCCAGTTCCTCTCATCGTCAACCTGTGCTTCTCCATTCCTCCTATAGAATTCTAAGCCAACAAGACTCACGCTTAGATGGTGCTGACTCTCTCGCAGGCACTGCTCTAAGCCCTTCACATACATCAATCATTGCATCTTTACAACCATTCTCTGTTACTTCCAATTTCCAACTGAAGAAAGGGGGGGACAAAGAGAGTGGGTGACTTGCCCACGGGCACATCGCTGGTAAGTGGCAAAGCTGGGACTCTCACAAAGGCAACCTGACCACAAGGCCTGTGTTCCTGTACACAGTAGCAGCTTTCCAGGATTCTGACTGCTGCCCTCTGTCTATGTGGACACTGCGGGGAACTGGAATGCATAAAGGAAGGTGGCTGGTAATTAGATTTCCCAGCTGCAGCCTCAGGCCTAGCCATCTTCCTGAACAACTGGAGAATGCCAGCATTCTCCGCTTTCAACTTTCTCCCGCTCCTCCAATCCAAACTGGAGTTAGCATCAGCTACCCACAATGATCAAGCATTTTCTGTGTGGCAGGCCTGGTTCTGGGCATCTTACAAATATCTCTGATCCGCATGGTAGTGTTGTCTCCTCATGAAGACCGAAGGCTCAGAGACATTAAGTGGCTTGTTCAAATTATGTGGTGATTGGCAGACCTGCCACTTCATTCCTCAGACACCTCAAGGACAAAAGCTTCCATCATTCTCCATTTGCCTATAGGATAGAAGCCAAACTCCTCCCTGGCAGGCAAGGTGCCCTGCTATCTTTCCAACCTTATCTCCTGCTGGGCTCCAGCTTGACTCCTCTATTCCAGACTGGCATGTCTGTGCCCTCTCCCCCAACCCACAGGCTCACTCCCAGTGCCCAGCCTTCTGTCTGTTGTTCCCACGACCTAGAATGTCGTGTTTGCTTCTTTGTGCCTACCCAGATCCTGTGCCACTGCAGGGCACTGTCAGGTTTCCCTGTCGCACGGGGTACTCCTGCGGGAAGTGCTTCAGGCCCCAGCAGTCTGGCTTCTCTTTCATTCATGCTGCTTGCCCCAGTCCCAGAGCACTGGGCAAACACACTTGTCCACCGCATCGTTACTTTAGGCCGCTGGCTCATGGCTCCACACTGGACACTTGGGCTGAATGTTTTGACTCCTGTAGTATCTTGCTTCATATATGTGGTCAGAAGCAACACAGAGAATTTTCACTGTGACCTGTTGCGCCAAGACCAGGGGCACAAACTGCTTTCTATGGACAAAAGGCAAAGTGGATGAAATTTGTCATTGGTGCTTTCTAACACAGTTTCCACTCCACGTAAGTTACTCCAACATGAGGAAGGTTCTTTGTCTATGTACCCTGCTTTCTCCCTACTCTTTTTCTTTCCAATATGGAAATAATAATAATAATAATAATAACAGACACTTTTCTGTGTGCCAGTCACTTTTCTAAGCACTTCGTATTAACTAATTTAGTCTTCCTAACAATCCTTTGAGGTAGGTATTATTATTACTCTCCTTTTACAGAAGAGCAGACTGAGTCACAGAGAGGTTAAGAAACTTGCCTAAGGTCACACAGCTGGGATTCAGAGCTAGGCATTTATCTATGATGCGATGCTGCCTCACCACTAAAATAATATATTGTTTTTTTCTGATAGTGAAAATAATGCCTGCTAAGTATTTTTAAGAAATCAGATAATAAAAAAAGTATAAGGAGAATATCTTCCATAATCCTATCACCTGGGGAAAATTAAATAACCTGCTCAAACGGATATACTCATTAGTTCCTATTTCAGAAACGGAACCATACTGTAAATAATTTTTTGTTTGTCTTTTAGTTCAAAATTTTAAACAGTTTCATTGAGGTATAATTTATATACCATAAAATTCTCTTGTTTTAATCATACAAATAATTTTAGCAAATTTACCGAGTTTTGCAACCATTCCCACAATCCAATTTTAGACCATTGCATCACCCCAGAAAGATTCCTTATACATATTTGCATTCACTCGCCATTCCCACCCCCAGCCCCTGGCAACTGCTAATCTATTTTCTCTTGCTATTGACTTGCCTATTCTGGACATTTCATATAAACAGGAACATACAGTATGTGGTATTTTTAATCTGGCTTCTCTTACTTAGCATAATGTTTTCAAGGTTCATCCTTGCTATAGCACGTATTGCTACTTTATCCCTTTTGATGACTGAATAATATTCCATTGTATGGATATACCACATGTTGTTTGTTCATTCAACCGTTGATGGACATTTGGATTGTTTCAAATGAATAATGCTGCTATGGATATTCATGGACAAGTCTTTGTGTGGACGTATGTTTTCATTTCTCTGGGGTAGATAGCTAGGAGTGGAATTGTTGGGTCATATGGTAAAGTTTTCCAAAATGGCTGTGCCGTTTTACACCCCCACTGGCAATATATGAGAATTCTAGTTTCACCATATCCTAGCCAGTTGTCACTACTATGTTTTCGATTATAGCCATCCTAGTGGGTGTGAAGTGGTATCTCATTGTTTTGATTTGCATTTCCTTAATGACTAATGATATCAAGCATCTTTCCATGTGCTCACCACGCATTTGAATATTTTTTTTGGTGAAATGTCTATTCAAATCTTTTGCCCATTTTTCAATTGTATTATTTGTCTTTTTATCACTGAATTGCAAGAGTTCTTTATATACTCTGCATGTAAGTCCCTTATTTGATATATGACTTACAAATATTTTCTCACAGTCTGTGGCTTGTCTTTTCACTTTCTTAATGGTATCTTTAGAAGCACAAAGGTTTTGAATTTTGATGAAGTCAATTTATCAATGTTTTTTAATCCCTTGTGTTTTTGGTGTCATATCTAGGAAGTCTTTGCCTAACCCTGACATATTTTAGAATTGGTCCCCACCCCTGCTACTTATCAGTATGTCTTGGACATTTTTCTAAGTCAGCAGCTACAGATCTGCGTCATCAACTTCCTAGTTTGGGTTTCTGAGGTGACAGTTGACAACAGAGCGCATAGTACTCAAGATATCCAGGAGGATTCCCTTCATCCTTGAGGCTTTCATACTTCTCCTTTGGCTTGTCTGGTTTCTAGTTCCTCCTCTGTGGTTTGTGAATAAGAACTTTCCTGTAAGCTATTATCCTCACCACAACATTTTATATTTGGAGAGCTTGGTCACACAGATTCCTGGCCCCACGTGTTCTGTAGGCTTAAATCCTTCCATCACAGATTCTAGGGCTGGGATGCTCATGAGGAACATACGTTCCCCTGTAATTTGGGCTTTGACAGCCACTACTTCCTGCATCTACTTCATTCTCTAAAACTGGACTGGGCCTTCGAAGGTTTCAGCTCCGGTTTATGTATTAAAATGTACATGTGGAAAAAGAAAAGTAAATAGTGGATCACAGCAATTGGCATGCATGTTTTAATGGAAGACTTAGGGATATTCCTGAACCAAATAGTGGTTATCATTTAACAGGTTCCAGAAGGGGGTGAAGGGTTGCATCCTGGCCTCTGTCAAGACTAAAGCTTCACTGGCTTGATGGATAGGATATGAGGTATTGTGTAAAGCTAGAATCTTCTTTAGGAAGTAATTTTCAGACAGAGAATACTAATGGAGAAAATCCAGGCTGAGGGAAAGAGCCTGTGAGAGGGGCCTCAGAATAAGAACGGGGAAGGCAGGCTAGAGGATTTCAGAATGCAGCGATGAAAATGCTGACGTGCTGAAAGAGAGGGTCACTGGACAACCATGTTGATGAGAAGCCAAGTGAGGTGGCCAGATCTTTGGGAGACTTAACCCCCTAGGATTGGGGCCCAGAATTTGGAATCTGACTACTAACACAGGAGAAAAGCAAGGAGACTGGGGGAGAGATGTGAGGGCAGTCCTCTGCCTGGACAGTGGCCATTGCAAGATTAGGGAAGTGGTACAGAGCAGACAGGTACCTAAAGGCCAACAGAGCTCCTGCAAGCTGGTAGGTAACTACATGAAGCTGAGAAATGCAGAGTGAAATCACTCTAGGTCCTTTAAGACGCAGCCTTAAGTTTTCAACTTTTATTTTTCACATAGAAGACAATACCACGCCACTGTAGGGGCCTGCGGCTGTGTGCATGGAATACACTGGAAGACTGGAAAACAGAGAGACCAACTGGAAGCTACTGCAGAGATTCAGACTTGGAAAGGGGTGGCCTCAGAGAGACACATGAGTGCCTAGGAAGAAATGTACAGAAGACCTTAGGGATGGATTTGCTGTGCAAGTGCAGAGAGAGGAGACAAAAATGTGTCTGCGGTGGGGGTGGGGGGAAGGCTGTAAGATGATTGAGGGGTTTCTGGAGGTATCATTATATACTGTAAAGTGCACAGATCTTAAGTGTAGAATGAATTTTGATAAATGTCTACAACTGTGTAACTACTTTGCTAAAAGAGTGTTTTTCAGAGGCTGAGTTTCACACGCCTACAGAGCCTAAGCGAAGATCTCTACAAGGCAAGAAGCGATAGGCAAAAGGCAGCAAGAGCTGGACCTGCAGATTTGCAAGTTCTCTGGAGCCAGTAGGTGGAAACCTCATCAGCAAATGAACGCAGGTGCAGGAACAGCTAACTGCAGAACAGAAAGGTCCAACCTTTTACATTTTTGGCGCGCTTGAGCCCCCCACACTGAGAGTCTTATTTGCTGATAGAAATGCAGAGACTTCTCTTTTCTGAGGCTTTCAACCTCGTACTTAATTCTCCTAAGTGAGAAAGAAACCACTCTCCGAGTTGGCTTCTGCCAACGTTTGCCCTACGGAACTTGGAGCATAGGGCTCATTGCGGGGAAGGGAGTTAGAGGACCCCACAGGGTGGTCTGCACCTCCTCCAAGCTGCATGCACGACTATGATGCGCAACTACGCCCTGGACCTGGGGAGCCCAGCTTCCTCGATGCAGCGTGCGCTGGCAGCTCAGCCTGGGCACCTCAGAGAGTATAGGAATCACACTATCTCCAGGTCGCTCTGCACCTCTCGGTGCGCTTGCAGCGACCCTGCAGCAATGCCCTCGATGTTTGCAGCCAGTGCAAGCTTGCGGGTGGCGGGAACTCGGTGGCTAGAGTTGGGGGGCGGTGGGCGTGGCCGCGTTCCCTCGAGCCCTCTCCCGCCCAGGCAGTCCCGGGAACGTTCTGAAAAGTATCCAAAAGTTCTGCGCCGCGCGCGCGCGCGCCAAAAGGAGAAAAAAACCCTGCACAACCCCCCACCACTCTGGGAGTTGCGCGTCGCGACCTCGCCACTCGGGCTGCACCTCCGGTTCCAGCGCACACGCCTCCGCGCCTCCTTCTCGGGAGCCTTGCCGTCGGTTGGGTCCCTCCTCTGCAGCTGTGTCCAGACCGGAGAGGCCAGAGACTCCTCGCGCTTCTCCTTGGGGCACCATGCCCAACGACGACGCATTCAGCAAGCCCTCGGCACCGTCGGAGGCCCCGCACGCCCCCGGGGCACCACCGCAGGGCAAGGCCGGGGGCTTTGGCAAAGCGGCAGGAGGGCTCCTGGGCTCTGCTGGCGCCGGGGGCAGCGGCGGCGGCTCGGGGGCGTCGGGCATGGGCGCTGGGAGCAAGAAGTCCCCACGGCTGCCCAAGTGCGCGCGATGCAGGAACCACGGCTATGCGTCGCCGCTCAAGGGCCACAAGCGCTTCTGCATGTGGCGGGACTGCCAGTGTAAGAAGTGCAACTTGATCGCCGAGAGACAGCGCGTGATGGCCGCGCAGGTGAGTGCGGGCGCCCAGGAACGGAGGCTCAGCCCTGAACTTTTGGGATTAAATCTTTGCGGCGTGGCCAGTGCCACGTAGGACCCGGGTTTGGGAGGCAGGCAACTGTGCTCGCCGACGGCCGCATTGCGCTCGGGACGCGGAGCTCCCAGCCACGCGCTGACGCCGGCTCGGATGGCCGGGATGCGTCTCCGATCCTGCCGGCGGAGCAGAGAGGTGCGCGGGTTGCTTTTCTCGGGGAGGCCCCGGGATCCCTGACTCTGCCGTCTAGCAGAGTTGCGGGGTTCACCCCTTCAGGGCTTCCTCAGGATCCCCAGGATCTCTGATCCTCCTTTCAGAGCAGAAGTTGCGGGGTTCAGTCTGCTCGGAGTCCCCGGGGATCCCTGATCCCACCCTCCAGCGAAGAGTTGGCGGGTTTGCCCTTTGGAGGGTCCCTGGGATCTCCAACTCCCCGCAGCATAGAGTTGCCGGGTTCGCGCCTTTGGGGGTCCCCGGATCTCTCACTCGACCCCCCCAGCAGAGAGTTGTCGGGTTCGCCTTTTAGGGGACTTTGGTATTTCTGACCTCGCTCTCTGAGCAGAGGGTTGGGGGTTCTCTCCCCGCGCGGATCCCCGGGACCCCTGACTCCGCCCCCCCCTCCCCCGAGAGTTGCGCTTAAACTGGGGAGGGTGGTGGAGGGTGCCGGCGCCGGCTACGCGGTGAGGGCGAAACGGAGACCCAGCCTGGCTGCGGCTTATCCGGATAATGTATCGGGCGGCTTTGTCTTTCTGGAAAAGTCGCTGTAATGGACGCCAACGTGGCGTGGTCCGGCTTGTGCTCTTGGGTCGCTTTTCGTGTTCGCCCCCAGTGGATCCAGGCCGAGCGCCTCAGCCATTTTGAGCACTAGGGAAATTTTATTAGCATTTTAAAGTTTACTGTGTCGACCTAAGTTTTGCAAAAAGTGTGCTGTCTCGATCTAACTTATTCAAGTACGAATTACTTTGCGTATAGTTTAAAAAATTAAGAATTTAAAAAAAGTATGCGCAGGGGAGAAAATGCAAGAGTTTGAGGATTTGTCTGTCGTTCATAGCTTTTTTTTTAAGCATCATAAACAGAACGGTATTTAACGTTTTATCGGAAATAATTAACGGCGTTGGTATCTTAAAGGATTTTTAGAAGAGAATAATACGCATTCTTTCCAGGTAAAAGTTGTTTTATCTTTTTAAGACAGTTTTAAATCAAAAGACACCGAAGAAATGTTTACGAACGATGTGCTACTTTTGATTGAAAACGTGTAAATATCCTCCAGTGAAAATGATTAAGAGCGTTGAGCAGGACCGCACAAATGCTTGAAGATGATACTTTTTCTATACATCTGATTTTTAAAAATGTGTTTTAAACTAGATATATTTTGGCTTCACAGATGGCAAGCGCAGTCATGGAAATGTTATTTTCCTTAGTTTCTTCTTTATAGGTTTTAAGCTTCATTTATACTGAATGAAAAGAATACATTGAGTATAGCAGTCAAACGCATCAAAGTGAACTTACTGGAAAAAACTTATGGACATTTGAATTATATTTGTAGGGAGAAAAATAGTCTGAACGTCTAGTCGTTGGCTTAAATATTTAGTATGGAGAGTATGCTTGGGAGGGGAATTTTCCTCAAAATGTAATAAAAAATATTTATCCAAGTAGGGCCATGAATTTTGAATAAGCTTTATTAGTAGGGACACTAACTTGGCAGAAGGCTGTTTGCTATTTTAAAAACAAAAGCCATTTAGGATTACTTTTATGATATGAAACCTCAGTATTTTCTGCATCAGAAGGGTTGTCCTGTGCTGGATGAAATCCTTTAAAATCCATATAACACTCATTTTTTAGTCATTCTAAAATAGTTTGAAATTGATCTTAGATATGACTCTAAAATAATTGCATTTTTAATCAATTGCCCCACCTTTCTGTTTAGATAACATTTTCTAAGAACCCTTGAGAAGTCTTTTTGTAAAAATGTCCTTGGTTTATGGGGTATATAATACCCCGTGCGTTTTGTGCGTGCATGGGATTTGTGTAAATCAGGGTATAAGTATGCATTGACAGAATTTAGAGGTTTGTGGGTATTTTTTAAAAAATTTTATTTCTGGTCAAAACCTTCCTATTCTGTTTCTGAACGTCTTGGTTGATAATATAAAATCCAAGATTTAAGCTTAGTCATTTACTCTTCATTGATTACTTAACGATATTTTTTCTAAGTTGAAGACTTCTCTTGTTCTGAGTAAAATTACTTCCAAATTAATCAGCTTTCTAAATTTGGAATACAGTTTTTCTAACAGAATATATAAATTCCAGTTGTGTTTCTTGTTTACCATTCTAATTTCAACTTTTGGGTTGTATTTGGGCCTCTGAGGTATAAGTATGTCACTTTCTCATTTCATTATGGTTAATAGCCAATTTCAACAGAGTCTCCCTTTTTTGTTACATGTAGTAAGCAAAAAGTTTATTTTCTTTACAGCTCTTTTCTCAACCTTTAACAATGTGATTTAACACCACCTTCCAGCCCGTTTCCCCTTTGTGTCTCTACATGCTCCCTCCACCCCAGAGAACCAGGGTTTTCCCAAGCAGTCCCTGCCTTTCGTGCCCACTCTACTCACTTTTTCTGGATTGTTCTGCCCCTTCATCCTTGCCTGTCCAGGTCCTTCTCATCCTATTCTTGGAGGCCCTGTTGCAATCCGTGCTCTGGCCGATTCTTGCATCTGAAGCCATTCTGTCTCTGAATTCTTCAGTAGGACTGGTGTCTACCCCTTCTGGGGCGTTTGCCATATTTTGTCTTGAGTCGCAATTGCATAGTTGCCTTCCTCCTGTTTCTGCTTTTAAACAGCCAGTACCTTGGGATCTAAACTATTCTTACTAAATCTTGCTGGTCACGGTTCCCAGTACAGTGGCCTTTTACAAATTTGTGGACCCGAGTGCGTGAGCTGATTCTCCTTCCTTCCTAATCTCTCAGGGCTGACTTCCTTTACTCTTCAGATTGAACACCTCTGCTTGGCTGACTATGGTTTTCCTGAGCCTCCCTAGCCAGCATTATTCCCTGCTACACTACATACTCTCTTGGTTAACCAGCGTTTTTTGAGCACCTGCTGTTGGCCAGACACTCTGGTTCTAAACCATTTCTCATCGTTAGTTGTACATCATAGTTAACAGTGTAGCTTAAAAAAAAAAAGGAGAGGCCAGCCAGTGGCATAGTGGTTAAGTTTGGCATGCTCTGCTTCACTGGCCTGGATTGCGATCCATCCTGGGTGCTTTCCTACACCACTGTCAGCCACAGATGTTAGCTCAGGGCGAATCTTCCTCAGGAAAAAAAAAAAAAAATTTGGAGATTCCCAGGCCTCGCCCCTGGAGCTAATCAGCCATAATGTCTGGGGTGGGTGGGGTTTCAGTTTTCGCCAAGCTGTCCAAGTGATTCTGGAGTGTTGGAGGATGACCGGCTGCCCTGTGCTTCCAGGTGGCCCTGAGAAGGCAGCAGGCTCAGGAGGAGGAATTGGGGATCAGCCACCCCATCCCGCTGCCCAGCGCGGCTGAGCTGCTTGTCAAGAGAGAGAACAGCGGCAGCAACCCATGCCTGATGACTGAGAGCAGCAGCTCCTCGCAGCCACCGCCGGCCAGCACCCCCACCACCGCAGCGTCAGGTAACCTGGGGGCTGGGTTCACGTGGTGGCTGGGCGTGAGAAGAAGGGCTGTGGCCACGGAAACAGTCTCAGGACTGTCCTGAGTCACATATCACATTCAGAGCTCAGAGGCTTTTCTTCAAGGATTCTCCCTCTGAAGGTCTGTTTTTGGCTGCCTCACAAAAGAGGTGGTCGTGAATTCTAGAATTGGAAGTTTGAGAGCTTCGCTTTCCTGTTGGTTATTAGCCGAGACTGAATATGGACAGCCCGCATCCCAGAATGCCAGAGGGGTGAGATTCCAGATTTCAGCTCAGTCTTCTCCTCCCTTTTTGGGTCCTCTCCCTGGGAGCTAAAGATCCTTGTTTTCTAGAGCTGGAATTCCATTTCTCTGGCAAGGACTGTAGTTGATTTGGGGGGGTGTATCTTGAAAAGACTAAATTCTAGGTGTCAAGTGGCAGTGGGGACTGGGTGGTGAGGGATGCCTGACCCATGGCTTCAGTCCTCCCCCATGTGCTACGACTTTACCGGGGCTGTGGGTATGCTCATTCATTCCATTGCATTCTCTGAAGAAGGAGGTATTAATCCTACTTTACCCATGGGGAAACTGAGGTGTAGGGAGTTGAAGTGACCGGCTAAGTCTGCAGAACTGCGAAGTGACTGAATTGGTCCACCTGCCTCCGAAGCTCACTGTGCCTTCTGCACTGGGTCTCCAGTTTACCTCCAGAACCGTGAAGTCTAGACCTGCACTGTCCAGTAGGGACGCCCCTAGCCACATGTGGCTGTTTAAATTAATTACAAAGAAATAAAATTAAAACATTCATCCAAAGAAGATATACTCATGGCCAGTAAGCACATGAAAAGATGCTAAACATTGCTGATCATTAGAGAAATGCAGATCAAAACTACAGTGAGGTACCACCTCACACCCATCAGGATGGGTACTATGAAAAAACCCAGAAAATAATATAAGCAAGGATGTGGAGAAATTAGAAGCCTTGTGCACTGTTGATAGGAATGTAAAATGGTATGGCCGCTATGGAAAACAGTATAGTGGTTCCTCAGAAATTAAAAATAAAATTACCTTGGGGCCAACCTAATGGTGCAATGGTTAAGTTCACCAGTTCGGATCCCAGGTGCAGACTTATGCACTGCTTATCAAGCCATGCTGTGGGGGTGTCCCACATATAAAATAGAGGAAGATGGGCACAGATGTTAGCTCAGGGCCAGTCTTCCTCAGCAAAAAGAGGAGGATTGGTGGCAGATGTTAGCTCAGGGCTAATCTTTCTCAAAAAAAAAAAATAAATAAAATAAAATAAGATTACCCTATGGTCCAGCAATTCCACTTCTGGTATGTATCCAAAAAAATGAAAGCAGGGTCTCAAAGAGGTATTTGTACACCCAGCAGCATTATTCATAATGGTTAAATGTGAAAGCAGTGCAAGTGTCCATTGACAGATGATGGATAAGCAAAATGCGGTGTATACATACAGTGGAATATTATTCAGCCTTAAAAAGGAAGGAAACTCTGACACAGGCTACAACATGGATGAACCTGGAGGACATTATGCTAAGCCAAATAAGCGAGTCACAAAAAGGAAATGCTGTCTGATTCTGCTTATCTACTTAGAGTAGTCGAAATCATAGAGACAGAAAGCAGGACAGCGGTTGTCAGGGGCTGGGGGAGGCGGGGATGAAGAGTTAGTGTTCAATGGGACAGAGCTTCAGTTTTACAGAATGACAAGAGCTATGGAGATAGTTGGTGGTGATGGTTGCCCAACATTATGCATGTATTTAATAACTGTGCACTTAGAAATGGTTATGATGGTAAATTTTATGTGATATGTATTTTACCACAAGAAAAAATAAAAGAGATCGAAAACACTCAGTTCTTCAGTTGCACTAGCCACATTTCAGGTGCTCACTAGGCGCATGTAGCCGAGGCCTGTCCTGTTGGATGGTGTGCATTTCCATTTCTCACAAGGTTCCATTTGACGGCACTAGTCTAGAACGCAGGAGCTCTAAGAAACCAACAAAGATCTGTGAAATCCTGTTGGCAAATAAATACATATATTACGTATTAAATCCGTATGCTGAGATGCACAGAATATCATTAGAACCTGCTGAGGCTCCATGAAATACAGCCATGCCGCATGGTACCTCTTAACTAAGCTTTTCAAGAGTTGCTAAGGTTGCTGCACTTAACCCCTGGGCTAACGTTGCTCAGTTACCTGTCATGAACTAGCTGTGCAATTTTGAACAAGTCACTTAAGCTCCCTGGGCCTTTTGTTTCCTCTTTTCAAAAATGGGGGAAGAGGTTTTTGAGGGTTTGGAAGATTCTATGAATCTTGACCATTATAAAGAAGGAGAAGGTAAGCAGGCACCAGAGAAAGCAGATGAGAAGTGGAACTGTCAGCTCTGTGTTGCAGGTAGGTCTGTCTGTGTATCTGTCACTGAGTGTGTTACTGGGGCTATAGTTTGTAGTTTCTAAAGGACACGGTATTATTTTCTTTTTTTGGCTTGGCTTCTCATAATACATACTTATAACAGTTTCCAAACTTGCCTTTTCATAGGAAGGAAGGAGTATATTTATCAGAAATATGATCTTTACACTTTGGGATTTTAAGCTGTGTCTAAGGTTAATTACCAAATAACCCTGGTCAGGGCTGATGTGGTGGGTTTAGCTGGAGGGCTGAGTTGGGAACAGAGGTGTGTCAGAGGAGAAAAGAGGGGAGTAACTCATTTGATGTTCATAAACATCATATACGGGAGGAATTATTATTCCCTTTTACAGAAAAGGAAACCGGTGATAAGGAACCTGCCCCAGAATAAAGCTGAATGAGCTAAGATTCAATGCAGGCCTGTCTGGTCCCAAGGCCCATGGATTTTCCATTTCATCTGCCTGTGAAGAGAGGCTGTGGGAACAGTTGGCATGTTTTCTTGGAAAATGGACAATTATGATTAGAAGCTACGGTTTAATCCTCAGAAGGGATTTAAGGTTAATGGGCAAATAGGAATAATGTTAGGGGCAAAAGTCCCTGCCATTCTCCCTTGGCATGGAAGGCTGCAGCCACTGGTCTTCACGGGGAGAAATACCGGGAAGGGTCCTTGGTGGAGAAATGTCAGTGCTGGGCATTTTGTAGGGCAGCACAGATGAACCTGGTCTCGCCAGCTGTCCTGCGTTCCCCTCTGGTGGGAGGGATGTCAGAGTTTGAAATGCCAAGAGAGCAGAACTTTAGAGAAGGATTTGAGGCTGGATGGAGTTCAGAATGACAAACGAGTTCTCACAGGGTATTGGGGTGGCAGTAGGGAAGGTTACAAATAGGAGCAGCATGGGAGCGAAATAGAAGGTTCAGGGTCAGAGAGGATGTGACCAGATTCCCCTCCTTGCCTCTGGAGCTGATGGACCTTCGAGTCATTTTGGAGTCGTGAACCAGCACTCAAAGAGAGGGGAATATGGAAGCCAATGGTGTGTTGAGCGTGTGTGCTCAGGCCTGGGCGGGGCGGCCTCTCCCTGGAGACGGCCTGCCAGGGGAAGATGGGCTTTCCTGCGGCCGGTTCATCTCCACGGAGGGGGAGCCTCAGCTACATTGTCATCACTCCCTGGACCTCTCCCGCAGCTCTTGAGTTGGGAGTGATAACTTCCGGGCTGGGCTGGGATATGAGCTAGAGAAAATCAAGAATGCCAGTAGAATTAAACTACATAAATGTATAGAGGGAGAAAGAGAGAAAGGGAGGGGGGAGAGCGGGGGAGACAGACAGACTGACTGACTGACCCATGAATGTCCTTCCAGTTTATGGAGAACATGGGGCCCAACTTCTTAGATAGCTTGCTGTTAATAAATCTGTACTTACATTAAATTTCCAGAGATGAGGATTTATTTTAAATAACATTTAACTTTGTGCAGCTAAATGGTAAACATTTGTAGGCTATAAAAACATTTCCAACAAAAAATAATAGTTCTTCCAATCCCAAACTGTGGGTCTCTTCTATCCATCATCCCAGGGTTACTTGCTGCAGGTACAAGTTTATATGTCTGATTATTGTTTTCATGTATATATAGGATTCATATATTTAACATAATGGGAGTGTTTTGTTCCCACTCACGTATGATTAGTTTTTTTTTTCTCTGATTTAAAGTTGCTTGAGGGGCTGGCCCTGTGGCCGAGTGGTTAAGTTCGTGTGCTCCACTTCAGCAGCCCAGGGCTTCACTGGTTCACATCCTGGGCGCGGACATGGCACCACTCATCAGGCCACGCTGAGGCGGCATCCCACATAGCACAACCAGAGGCGCTCACAACTAGACTATACAACTGTGTACTGGGGTGCTTTAGGGAGAAGAAGAAAAAAACAGGGAGATTGGCAGCAGATGTTAGCTCAGGGCCAATCTTAAGGGAAAAAACCCAACCAAACAAAAAAAAAACCTGCTTGGAATTTTTTAACGGCCATTTTAATATAATTCCATTATATAGGTCCGGAAGGCTAGGATTTGAAATGATTTAGGGAGAGGTGAAAGTTGTAGTTGTCATGGATTAGTTAAATCTACTACCCTGGCTCGCATGGGGTCACGTTGTTAACCTTCTAAGACCTAATATTTAATGTCTCCAAGAGCAAGAGCTTAGTGAAATTCAGTAGATTTTTATGTCCTTGAAGTTTCTTCGTTATCTCAGTTTGGCTCCCGAAAGTGCCAAAAATGAGAGTGAGAAAGGCTCAAGAATTATTGCCAAGATTATTGGCTGGATTCTAAGGACACTGAAGAAAATGGATTTACCAAGCTGTTGTTTCCTTTATTGGAGAACTGACCCCTCTGAGGAGGATTAAGTGCTTTAGAAGAAAGTCTCTACAATCCTTAGCCAAAGATTGGCTAAGATTGACCAGAACACTGACGGGAGATTCCTCAAATAATAAGTATAAAAGATTTTTGTTGTGATTTTCATCTCTGATTGTGGGCATGACTGCGGAAGAAACAGCCTTTTGAAGAAATGCCCTGTTCGTTCCTGTTTCTAGCAGGATTGGATGTTAGCAGATGCACCATTGATGAACAAATAGTTTCTTCCTGGCCATTTTGGGGGCAGCCAGAAAAAAATGGTGAGCGTTTTTGGTCATAAATGATAATGAGTTAATAGCTACTTCAGCATTATCTCTGTAGTTTTACTTTTTAAATTTAAGCATAAAATATATATTCATTTCAAAAGTTATCAACTAACTTAAAAAAAAAATCTTTTGGGCATTCTTCCTCTTTGAGATTTGTGCTCCTCTTTGTTTTACTGTATACTCTGCTTTTCCTTCAACCTCCTGTGCAACTGGTAGAATGGTGTTTTACCCAGGGCTTGTGTTAGGATCTGCATACTTCTTTGCCTCTCCTTTTCCGTGCAGAACTGTCAGATGAAGGGTTGCATTACAGATAATTGGGTTCTGCACGTGTCCTTTGTAAGTAAGGACCTGAATGTTATCTCCCTTGGGGCCCTCCCTTCTGGAGCACCCTGGACTTGCACACACACACTCACATTCACACTCCCCCTTATCGAACCACCTCCTGCCCTCTCTGGCCTTCCCCGGCAGCCCAGCCTCCTGTGGCCTGGAGCCCACTTTCACTCACCTTTCTCCTGTTGGAAGGGTCAGTCAGGTCTGTGTCTGGTGATGGTGGGACCCCCTGCTTCACTTGCCTTCTTTAGCAGTCATTCCACGTCAGCACACAGAGAGAGCACATGCTGGTAGGGGAACACATTTCTTTGTGTGTCTTCTGAGTGCTTAAATACTTAACAAACATGTCATGTAGTAGTTTGAAAATGGACTGATGTCCCCATGCAGTTTTTCCCAGTAAGAACTGTGACTGATAAACTAACAATTGAAAATATTGACTTATTTAAATTTTTAAAAAATAAGCTTTATTCCTTAGAGCAATTATAGTTTCACAGCAAAATTCAGAGGAAGGTCCAGAGATTTCCGATATACCCCTTGCCCCCACACATGAACCTCTCCCCCATAATCCACATCCCCCAGCAAAGTGGTACATTTGTTACAATTGATGACCTACATTGACACATCATAATCATTCAAAGTCCACAGTTGGCATTAGGTTCACTCTTGGTGTTGAATATTCTGTGGGTTTAGACAAATTAATGATGATGTATGGCACAGTTTGGTTTCACTGCCCTAAAAATCCTCTGGAGTCATTTAAATTTAAAATCACATTTCCATTTTTGTCTTTTCAGTTTTCCAGTGTTGTACATAAAGAAGCACTTCATTCAAATGAACAACCAAAATGTTATATCCAGATTGGTTCAAGAGGTTATTTTTGAAGGATTCTAGTTACTTAGATGAGCTCCATCTGATTGTAGACCGAGCTCTCAATTTTAAGTAGAAGAGAAAATGTGTAGATATTTGGCTTAAAAAGGCCTTCAGATAAAAAAGCATTGGCCAATTTTACTTTCAGAGTCAAAGAAATTTCCAGAATGTCTAGCAAAACAAAATTCCTTAAACTGAAGCAATAGTTGGAGGCTTGAATGAAGGAAGACAGTTAAGATTAATGGTACTGATCATTTTGATAGCCTGTTGCTTTAAATAGTGCCCCAATCAATTTAATTTATTTTGAGGGCAGTCTTTGCTTACATGTCAAATATAGCAATTCACTGGCCTGATAGAACTTCTCTGTAGACAGTATTTCCATAAAGCAGTTACAACAAGAAAGTATATAGGAAGTAGCCATACTGGTCTCCCTTTGGCTAGAAAGGAAAGTTAGGAAACATCTATTGCCGCGAAAAAGATAAATACAAGATTTAAGGTTATGAATTAGTTTTGTAACAGCATATGTAAAAGACGTAAAAACATTTGATTGGTTTATACCTATAACTTCTTTGTAGAAATGTAATCTTAAGGGAAGGGATTGCATTTTATCTATCATTTTATTCATGTACATAGTACAGCACCTGGCTTTATAGTAAATAGTCAGTAAACCTTTGCTGAATGAGGGAATAATGATGGTTAAATTTGATTTGTTGTAAAACACTAGATTAGTGGTATGAATCCACCTGCAGATATCAGAGTAAAATCATTGATGTTCAATGTGCATTTTTGTTTTGTGATATGTTTTAAATGGATATGAATTTTTAAATGGCTAAAAATTCAAATATGATTTAGCAGCTTAAGGTTAATTTGTATACTACACAATTCATCTATTTAAAATGTACAGTTTATTGTTTTTTAGTCAATTCAGAGAGTTGTGCAACCATCATCAAAATCTAATTGTGGAACCTTTTCATCTAAAAAAAACTCTGTACCCATTAGCAGTCACTCCTCAGCCACTCCCCACACTAGCCCTAGGCAACCACTAATAGATTCTTTTTGTCTCTATAAATTTGCCTATTCTGGACATGCTATATATTCTGGACATTTCATATAAATGAATTATATGATATGTGACCTTCTGTGTCTGGCTTCTTTCATTTACCCTAATGTTTGCAAGGTTTATCCATATTGTAGCATGTATTTATTATTCCTTCTTTTTTTGCTAAATAATATTCATTATACAGATGTATCATATATATATTTATTCATCAGCTGAATGGACATTTGGGTTGCTTACACTTTTTGGCTGTTATGACTAATGCTTCTATAGCATTTTGGTACCAGTGTTGTATGAATATGTGTTCATTCTCTGGGGTATATAGTCATGTGTCGGTTAAGTACAGGGACACGTGAGAAATGAGTAGTTAGGCAGTTTTGTCATTGTGCGAGCATCATAGAGTGTACTTACACAAACCTAGATGGGATAGCCTACTACACACCTAGGCCATGTGGTACTAATCTTTGGGACCACCATTGTACACGTGGTCTGTTGCTGACCAAAGTGTCATTACGTGGCTCATGATTGTATACCAAGGCGTGGAGTTGCTGACTCAGGATAACACTATTTTTAACCTTTCGAAGAATTGCTGGAATGTTTTCCAAAGAGGCTGCATTATTTTACATTCCCACCAGTAGTGTATGAGGGTTCTAGAAAATTCAAACAAGTTTTTTAAAATTGAAAGATATAAGGTGCCTTCATCTTGGCAAGCCTACAGATATAAAACCTAGTGAGACTCTCTTTGATGACCAGCAGTTTAGATCATGGAGGATTCTCTAGGTTTGCATTTTATTGTCACTAGAAATATGCTAACATTTAGTCTTTTAAAAAAATTTCTTCTTTCACCTCATTGTCACATCCAGTTTGTAGTGAAAGGAAGTGTTTGTGGAAGTAAACCATAGAGGGACCTGGTGATGGGCGGTCTTTGTTGTCTGAAAGGCTGATAGAAATATGGTTTGTTTCTGAAAACCTAAAGTGACTTTTCAGACCTTGGGTGACAAGCATTTCCTCAGAAGGAGGGAGAGGAAATTCTATTGCCCTAGGAATTTGGCAAGAATAATTTTTATCATTGGATTTTCGAAAATGGAAGACCACTGTCACTTTTGTGGAAAGCAAAAGAGAAAACCTGAGAGTTGGTAAAACTGGACAGCTGTCCTTCACATTGCCGATGGGAAGAGGGTAGTTCATAGACTGTTCTAGAATTTGCTCCCACCGCTGGTCATAGCTTTGAAGGACTTTTATAGATGGCGACACTAGATGTTGTCGTGGTGTGGTACAGCCTTGCATTTGCTGCTGTAGGAGACTTTGGGAATGTCAAAAAGCTCATCTGTGTCGTCACTTTCGCTTGTCTGCTCCACACTGTCCACCGGAACCTTGAACCTGGTTGTCTGCTGCTTCAAGAATCCTGTGCATTGACCACCGCCTCAGCCACCTAGTACTGTTTGGATCTTGTGCCACCTTGCTGTCCGACCTGTTGTTTTATTAACTAACTCATTTTAAAAAATTGTTATTTTGACAAAATATACATAACATAAAATTGACCATTTTAGCCATTTTTAAGTATACGGTTCAGTGGCATTAAGTACACTCACATTATTTGTGCAACCATCACTACCAGCCATCTCCAGAATTTACACCTCCAGAAATCACACCTTATTTCATCTTCCCAAACTGAGTCTCTGTACCCATCAGGCGATAACACCCTCTCATTAACTTTGACTAATGACAGCCTCTTTAGCTAGCCCAGCTCTCTTCAAAGCACTTGGCCTTTGAAATCACCTGTAGACTCACGTGAGCTAAGATGCTTCCTTTTCTCTCTGTCAGCATCCTTTCTTTCCTCTTGTCCCTCTCCTAGGGCCTCAATTTTCCCTTTGTTGCTGCCTTCTCTCTCTTAGCTTCATACACTGGTCTAACCTGTGCCTCTGGGGTAATGAGGACTCTGAAGCTTCTCAAGGGACTGAGGTTTATAGGGAATGGGGTGCAGGGCAATGTCCCTGACGCCTTATGCAGGAGACTATAAATTCTGTACCTCGGCCGGGGGATCTGAACTCTGAACCTGGCAGGGCTCCCTGTGGTGCCATGAAGCAAAGGAAGCAGGGCAGGGGTGCCTGTGGGCCCCCCGGGGCTCCAGCTGCTGTCTCTGGTTCTTGACTTGTCAGGCTTCCTTTGGCCATTGTCACAAGCAACTGTGTTAAGTGCAGATCTGCATTTTGTGTCTCAGCCAGAAGGTGCTTTACTTTTCAACTTGTAAAAAGATTCAGCATGACAGCCTTTTTGACTCCCCTAAGGAAATTCACATGAATATTGATTCCTGTTGCTGAACCGGTTGCGTTTCAAACCCAGTTTAGTCTCTTCTGTCTCTTGGCGGACTTCCAATCACTCATCCAGTCTTATCACACAATACCACTGAACATGCTTTTCAGAAAAAATGCATAAGAAACAAAGTAGACTATGAGTAGCTGGTTTGTTGTCAGAAGAAAATATCGATTCAGTATTATAGTAATAGCAGAGTTTCTGATTTTTACTGGCAGTAGGAGTTCTTCGATATTGCTTCTGCCATCCTATGTCAGTTCAATCTGATGCCTATTAACAGATGACTCTTGATTGATTTCAGCACTTAGAAAACTACTTCCTGTTTTTGCACCACCCCTTACCTCTGGGCCTGAGGTTTGGGGGTTTACCTAAAATGTAGAATATGCTTTAATTCAGGGAAGCAGGTTAGATTTATCAAACACCAATAAATGTTTGCTGAACCGAATTGAATTCATCTTGCCTGGTGAGTCTTCTGTCTGAGCAAGATTCCCTCCCTCCCTTCTTCTCTATCTTCCTTCTATTTTTCTGTTTTATTTTTTATTGATTCGACACATATCCACTGTGTGACTACTTTGCGTCAGACCCTTCTCCCTAGGCGTGGGAATATACAACAGTGCAGAAAACCTCTGCCTCGCATGGGTCTTATATATTCAGCAGGGGAGACAGTGGATAAACAAGTCCACCAGTAAATAGGCAAAATATTTTCAGAAAGTGGTACGTGCTATGAAGAAAGACAAAGCGATGTGATGGATATGTCCGAAGGGACAGTGGCCGATGATGGGTTCTTTAGGGAAAGATGGCCTCTCTAAGGACATTAAGTTGGAGCTAGTTCCAAATGATAATGAGCCATTGTGGTCAATATCTGGGGAAAGCTGTGCAGGCAGAAGGCACAGCCAGGTCCGAGGGTGCTTAGAGCAGGAAGGAGGGCAGTGTGCTGGAGTGCTGAGAGCAAAGGGTGATGTCACTGGGGCCTGCATCTCGTGGGGCCTTGTAGGCCAGGGAAAGAGCTGGGATTTTATTAAGAGTGCAATGGAAAGTCATTGGAGTGTTGAAGCGGTGAATGGTGTGATCTGATTTACTTTCTTAAGGATCTCTCTGCTGCTGTGTGGGGTGTAGTGTGAAGGGGGATGTGTGGGAGCAGAGATTGAAGTGAAGGCTGGGCGGTTGCCCGAGCAAAGGGGAGAGCAGCTGGGCCTGGGGTGGTGGTAGTAGATATGGAAAGAAATGGTGGGGCAGGAGGTCTACTGTGGAGGGCAATTTACGTGTCATTTTGGTACATATTGTTGATGCCACTCCCTTCAGAGGGCGGCTGCCCCAGCATTGCCAGTACTAGGTTATCCCTGGGGCTTTACCAGTCTGAAAGGTGAACAGTTGTACATTGGTGTGGTCAGCAGAATAATAGCCCCTCAGAGATATCCACACTCCAATTCCTGGGACCTGTGAAGGTGTTATCCTACATGACAAAAGGGACTTTGCAAATGTGAAGAAGTTGAGGATCCTGAGATGGGGAGAGGATCCAGATTTCCCAGATGGGCCCACTAGGGATCCTTAGAAGTGCAGAACTTTTCCTGGCTGCCCCAGAGATGCCACGACGTAGAGGAGTTTCCGAGTGGGAGAGAGACATGACCTGTGGTTGCTGGCTTTGAAGATGGAGGAAGGGGCCCCTGAGCCAGAGAATGCAGGAGTTCTCTAGAAGCTTGGAACAGCTCTCTGCTGACAGCCAGCAAGAAAACTGGGCCCCAGTCCTACAGCTACAAGGAACTGAGTTCTGCCAGCAACTTGAATGAGCAGGGAAACAGAATGAGCAAGCGTAACTCTGTTGACACCTTGATTTCAGCCTAGAAAGACCCATTATCAGACTTCGGGCCCACAGAACGGTCAAGATAATAAAATTTGTCTCATTTTAAGCCACTAAATTTGTGGTGATTTGTTATACAGCAAAAGAAAACAAAAATTGTTGATAGAGTTTATGATCCACGTTTTCCTTTGTTAGTGAGGTTGAACATCTTTTCGTAGATTTAAAGGCCATTTGTATTTTTGTCTGTGAACCATGTGTGTATGTCCTTTGCCCGTTCCTCTACTGAGTTCCCCGCCTCCCCCATAATGTGGGAGTTCCTTATTTATTATGGAGATTGCCCCTTTGTGATGTGAATGGCAGTTTCCCCCCACTTCTTGGTATTTCAACCTGAGACTAGATGGAGTAGCTGGGGACAGAGTGCAGAGACCTAGGAGCCCAAGGACTGAGCCCTGGTCCCTGCGCTCTGAAAGTCAAGCAGAGGACCGAAACCTGTGACCCTTCTAGTTCCCTGTTAGCAGACCATTAGCTGAGTGAAAATGGCCATAAGAGAATGGCTAAACTTGTGCTCGTATTCTTCCAGCGTCTCCTCCTCATTTCAGTGTAATCAGGAGCAGATCTCAATTTAAGCTAATGACCCCAAAGATTAAACCGTTTCACCGTCACGTCATGTGTGTGGTCTAGACGTTTCAACACAGTAGTCCCCCCCATCCATGGTTTCAGTTAGTCGCAGTCAACTCTGGTCTGAAAATATTAAATGAAAAATTCCAGAAATAAACAACTCAGAAGTTTTAAATTGCATGCTGTTCTGAGTAGCCTGATGAAATTTTCTGTCACTCCACTTTGTCCCTCCTGGGACCAGAATCGTCCCTTTGTCCAGCGTATCCACCCCATATATGGTATCTGCCCATTTGTCGCTTAGTAGCCCTCTTGGTGATCAGATCGACTGTTGCAGTATCACAGTACTTGTGTTCAAGTCACCCTTATTTTACTTAAGAATGGCCCCAACGGCAAGAGTGGTGATGCTGGCAATTCAGATATGCCAAAGAGGAGCCGTAAGGGGCTTCCTTTAAGTGAAAAGGTGGATGTTCTCAACTTAATAAGGAAAGAAAAAAAGTCATATGCTGAGGTTGCTAAGATCTGCAGTAACTTTTATTACAGTGTATTGCTATAATTGTTCTGTTGTTAATCTCTTATTGTGCCAATTTATAAATTAAACTTTATCATAGGTATGTATGTATAGGAAAGGACATAGTGCACTTGGCCCTCTGCATCTGTGGATTCAGCCGATCTTGGATTGAAAGGCCTATGATGGTGGTATCTGTAATGAACATGTACAGACCTTCTTAGATCATTATTCCCTAAACAATACGGTATAACAGCTATTTCCACAGCATTTACATTGTATTAGGTATTATAAGTAATCTAGAGATGATTTAAAGTCTGCGGGAGGATGTGCGTAGGTTATATGCAAATACCGCCCCATTTTATATAAGGGACTTGAGCATCCGTGGATTTTGGTATCCCAGGGGTGCTGGATCTGATCTCCCAAGGATACCGAGGGACAATCGTGTATGTGGGATTTGGTACTATCCACGGTGTCAGGCATCCACTGGGAGTCTTGGAACATTTTCCCCACGGATAAGGGGAAACTACTGTATTACTATTTGGTGTATAATAAACTGGTGTCGCCATGACTGAGGAATGGGATAGGTTGTCTAGTCAGATATTCTGGTTACTAGAGACTGATCTTATTCTTATCAGTGTTACGTGAAATTAGACACACATTACCCATCAGCTATTTCAAAGGAATTTTACTGCTTTCTTTGACTGATGTGGAACACTTCAGGGCCGCACTTCCCCCAGGGTGAATCCTTATTATGGCATGGCAGGGCCAGGTTTCCCCCTGGGAGAGTGGTGTCTGGTCGTGGAAGCTTGATCAAAAATCTTGAAGATGGAAGACACCAAAAAAAAGAGTTTTTCTGTTATCCGGATAACTTTATCCCTGGGGAGGAAGCTCGTTGAGAGAATCTAAGATCTAGCGTCCAGGAACCTGGCTCGGTTACTCGCCATCTCTGATTTTCATCACTTCACGTAATTTCTTTGTTTATTTCCTCATTTGTGAAATGGATAAAATATTAATGCCTGCCCAGTTTATCTTACAGAATTGTTATGGTGCTCAATTAAGGTGTTTATGTAAAAATTCTTTGTAAACCACGATGAAGTACAGAAATAGGCCAGAGATCTTGAGTTTCAGATACTAATGTGAGGAGCAGCGGAATGAGCCTGGATGGGATCCACCCTATGGCCATAAACTGTTTTTGCAAAAATGAAGCTACGTGGACTGACCACAAGAATTATGTCTGTGGGTGAGGATTATGTCACATTTCCCTCCCCCCTGCCCCCAGCCCGGCTGCCTGGAATCTCGGGCATAGATCTTAATGCTCACACCTAGTAAATGTATTGAGCCCTCACTTTAGAATATGAGTAAGCTTCCCCCTTGCTTTCTTCTCTTCTCTTTCTCTTCTCTTTCTGTTTTATTAATTTTCCTGATCTATGTCTTTCGTGTTAGCCATCTCTTAGCCTTTCTAAAGGGAGTGGGGACTGTTGATAACCACACAAGTACTCAGGACTCTGAGATGAGGAAGTTACCTTCAGCAAGATGGGTAAAGACGGTCAATATCTTGCTGCCTCTCACAGTTTGGACACATTTTAGAAACCTTCGGACACGCATGTGGGATTAAGAAGCAGGGGCTCTCGGCACAGACCTGTTGGGTGGCAGACACTTTGACATCACCTTCCAGAAGAAATGTGGGGAAGCTGAGCTCGGTGAGTCTGACTATTGCCCACCGTGAAAGGGTGTCTGCCTGGTGATAAGGATAGTATTTTTTTTTTTTAAAGATTTTATTTTTTTCCTTTTTCTCCCCAGAGCCCCCAGTACATAGTTGTATATTCTTCGTTGTGTGTCATTCTAGTTGTGGCATGTGGGACGCTGCCTCAGCGTGGTTTGATGAGCAGTGCCGTGTCCACGCTCAGGATTCGAACCAACAAAACACTGGGCTGCCTGCAGTGGAGCGTGCGAACTTAACCACTCAGCCACGGGGCCAGCCCCTGAGGATAGTATTTTTAAGCGTTTAGTTTTAGAAGTTTTCCTTTTAGAAATCCTCCCCAAACTGTGTGTATTTTAAAATAAAGTGTCAGATTTTTCTTTAGAGGTAAAACAGAAGACATCAAGGGAGGCTCAAGGACACGCTTCTAATATACTCATATCGAATGCAACGGACAGGGAAGGAATTAACAAGTAGAAGTGAGGCGCACTGTGCCTAATTCCTCATTACTGAGTTGGAGATGCATCTGAGAGTGTCCCATCCCAGAGCTGCTGTCTTTTAGGGCCCCCGCCATTCACTTGAGGAGGATGGTGTTCGTTTCCCTTATCACTCTCTGCCTCAGTTTTTATCTGAGAGATGGAATTATGAGTTACAGGAGTAAAGGGCTGAGAAGCACATCAAAGAATTTTCTTGTGGCTTTTGAATAAGGGGCCTTATTGGTTTAGGGTTGTTAGCTTTGGGTGTGCTGTTTTCATCATGAAGCACCTGGGGTTTGTTTTTCTCTAAAAGATGTAGATAAACTAGAGAGAATCCAGGGGAAGGGCAACAAAAATGATGTATGGCTTGGAGAGAAGGAGAATAACAGTCTATAAATATTTGAAAGGTAATATAACAGAGGGAGAGAGATTATTTACAGCGATGGTGAGGAGTTTGACAGGGAACAAAAGCTTGCATCTAGGAGCGGGGAGAAAATGGGTAGAACTGAAGAAACAAAGCATAATAAGGGTGATTAAGCAAAGAAATGTAATTCTCATGTTAGTTCGTGCTGCCAGGAACCAGAATGGCAGGAGTAAGTGATGTTTCTCAAACTGAGGATCCACTCACGACTGTGAATAATGTTTCCCTAATTCGTCTGCGTGAAGTGGGGACAGTGGGCACTGCTTTATTCTTTCCCATCTGAGTGTGTAGTTTGTTTAATTCCCGACTCTTTGGCATTACGTTTTCAGAGGCGGCAGTAATAATTACAGTGCTCCTAGCTCTCATTTACTGAGTGTCTGCCTCATGCCAGGTATTGTCTTAGCCGCTTTGTTATTTATGTACTTATTTAATCTCTACAGCAACTCTGTAAAATAGGAACTATTTTTTCCACTTATGAGGAAATTGAAGTTCAGTAACATGGTCAAGGTCGCACGGGTATTAAGGAGTGGTGTTGGGATTCAAACCCAGGTCTGTGGCCCACAGCCCACACTCAGGCCATAGATTGGACTCCATTACCCGCGTCCTGGTGGTAGTAATTTGGGACCCACTAAATAGCCAGGTAAACAGTTTGTATCCAGGTACAGGGGTTAGAAAGATAGTAGATGTCCAAAGTTCTCTTTATTTTTCTTTTCTTGAGATACGTTTTCTCGGTATCAGTAAGTGCTGTTATTAGAATGTTACGTTTTCTCATTCTGTAAATCCAGTTATCCCACAAGCTTTTAGTCCTCCTTGTGGTTAGATGGTGATCTATACAATCTCATGGAGGGAAGCAAAGTGTTGTAAGGCAGGTATTATTTTTGATCTTATGTGCTGGTTGTAATGGGATTCCTTGGCAGTATTCTGTATTTCCCTTGGCTTTCTGATTCTGATATTTTATAACATCCAGTTATACTGATGAATACTAAAAAAAAAAAAAAAAGAGAGAGAAACCCAAAAACAAAATACACAGAATTAACTACTCAGAATAAAAGTGAAGAGCTGGGTGTGTGGGTTTTTCATGTCATTGTGAGAAGGTACCAAACCTGGAATCAAAAGGCCTGGGTTAGGACTGGCCCTGTGGCTTAGTGGTTAAGTTTGATGTGCTCCACTTGGATGGTGTGGGTTCAGTTCCTCGGTGGGGGCCTGTGCCACTCATCAGCAGCCATGCTGTAGTGGCAGCCCACGTACAAAATAGAGGGAGGTTGGCATGGGTGTTAGCTCAGGGCAAATCTTCCTGAAGCAAAAAGAGGAAGATGGGCAACAGGTGTTAGCTCAGGGCCAATCTTCCTCACCAAAAGAAAAAGAAAAAAGAAAGAAAGACCTGGGTTAAATCCAGATTCCAACTTCTACCTATTCCTTTGTATGCGCAGCATTTTTCTAAGCCACGGCCAGCTCCGCTTTCCAGGGAGGCATATAGTTCCTGCTCTTTCAATCTCACAGACCCGTTGTAGGTAGCAACTGAAAGAATCTATGTAAATTGCAGAATATTCCATAAATGAAAGATAGTATTAAAATTAAAAGTTAGCATCATTTGCATTAGCAGCTCTTTTCTTAGCTCACCTCCTCTAGGTTAAAATCTAGAATAATCAGTAATGGTTGAGATTTTTGAGGAAGTGGACATTATTCACTGGGGGCAGTGTCACATTTTTATTGGGGGCAAAACAGAAAGTGCCAAGTGAGTTTCAAGGACGCTTTTCTACTAATTCCATAACCCTTGCCTATGGTGGCATGTCATGAAGATCACACTGAATTTCCTAGCCAGAGGTTGATGGTATAGAAATCCAAAATGTGGCTCAAGGCGCTGTGGCGTTTTTCATTTGCACTTTTCACTTGCCAGTCCTGTTCGCTGCTCTGCATAGAAGTCCGTTCCCTTCCCTCCAGAGGTGCATGCCTCTTTAAAATAAAGAGCTTTTTGATTTCTGTCCCCATGCTGTTCTCGCAATAGTGGTCTCTCTCTCAATAGTGAATTTCTCTCCCAAGTCATCCCTAGATTACTTTTACTGTAAACTGTAATGATCTTACCCTGGTCGTATTTCTCCCAAGGTCTCCTATCTCGGTTACTTGTAAGGCTACTCCTCCCCTCTCTTGTTCTCTTTGATCTTTTATAATTGGCTTAAAACTCTCCATATTTAATCTGCAGTGACTTTGTTTCTCCTCCCTATTTTTGCTTTTTCAGTCCCTGAGAATTTAATAATCTGTTGCTTATTATTTTCTTAGTTTTTCTTAAGGTGTCATATTTTCTGTCGCACTGTTTAATAGTCTTTTTCTCCTTTGTCTACACATTTGTTTTATTTTAGCTATTAAGGCAAGGCTGCACTCTCTCTGTATTTTGGCTTGCAATAAATAAAATGTTACACATTCCGTGGAGTCGGTGGGCTTCCTCATTTCAGACTCAGCGGAATCTGAAGGCACCTTCCTGTGCATATGGTGATGTCATGATAAAATGACCCTTCCTGCCTTGGAGATAAACAGTTGAGCGCTCAGTTGGGAATGAATGAATGAATGAATGAATGAATTTGTTGAGGGCTTTTTCCCACAAGTTGACCTTTCTGGGTCAAATGATTGTGACCGCTCAACCTGTACGAAAGAACCACTCTGTTAGCTCCTCCGTGGCTGGCTTTTGTGCATCCTTCCTGTGGCAGCATCCGTAATGATCTCAGGAAACCCGGCCCTCCAGCTCTGAAATCCTTTCAGTCACAGCATTGTAGTCTCTTCCCAGCAGGTCAGCCTTTCCTTTCCTGGTCTGTGTTCAGTCCAGGGATGAAAGAGAACCCCAGGGGAGTCTCGAGACTCTGCCTATGTGGTTGTTTGCCTTTCCTGGGGGGTGGGAGGGGGGAACAACTTAATCTTAAAACTTGTATGTTTGTAGGAGTATGTGCTTTTTTGTTGATAGTGTTCAGATACTTAACCTTGCCTCATTGTTGGTTAAAAAAAACACTTGATTTTCTCGCTTGTCAATCCGGTATTGTTTCTGTGATAGAGTAAACCTTGAGAAGCACGGGTGTGGCTGGTGGTTGACGCAGCCACAGATGATACCACTGCTGCCCACAGCTTACCGACTCCTCTGCCGCAGACAGGGCTCCCTTTATGCAGGCCCAGTGGTTGCGGAGTTCCTGTCCTCCTCCCACTGTGCCACGGGCTGCCCCCCAGCGCAGAGCTGCTCCTAAGGCTCTGTGTTGACTTAGAATACTGCCAAACAGTCCCTGATCCTGGTGACGTTTCTGTGAAACGCAGTGTCTGAAAGTATGTTAGATTTCCAGTGATCCAGATGGACAAAATCCACAGGTACAACACAGGTCACTAGATGTGGACAACAAAGATAGAGGTGATGGGGTATGACGGTGGTTGTAAGAAATTAGCCAGTTACGTAGCTTCTGTTGTGTTGTTTCTTAGTCATCATGATAACATTTTAGTTGATAGGCCCACTTGGCTCTTGGTAATTGTTTCTTTTAGTTAAGATTGGGCTTTCTGTCCAGTTAGATGTTGATTGATAGATAGATTTAGGTATAGATATCGGTATAGGTATAAGTATAGATAGACCTCTGTGTGTGCATGTGTATGTGTGTGTGTGTGTGTGTGTATATGTATGTGTGTCTCTGGATATATGTACATATCCCAGGTTGTCAGAGCCTTCAGGGCTTTGCATCTGTGGCCTCTGCCACCATTAAAAGCCAGAAGCCTCTGGCTTCAGCCAAAAAAAAATAGAAAGGGCATTGTCTTAATTGAGGTCTCCCTTGGGTGATCTGATTGGCAGAGCTTTCTTTGCATGCCTTGGCCCTAAGCACACAGAGGCTGGGAATTTGAGTTCTGGCCCCCTACACTGAGGAAGCAGGAATTGTCATAAGTATGGCATTTTTCGCTAGGGCCTCCTATCCGTGTGGTTGGTGACGTGTTTGGTGGAGCAGGTAGCTGTGAGGAGATAACTGAGAGTGTGGAGACAATCCTCTTATATGGTGTGTCATGACTTGTGCACGCACTTTGAGCACAGCACAGTGGGTTGGCAGCAGCTGGCAGACAAGGCTGCAGGGTGCAGTGCTGAACGAGGACCCAGGGCTGGCGCGAGCTGCTTCAGGGAGGAGTCAGAAGAGCCCCCAGCTGGGGACTCTGGGCCGGTGTGATGTGCCCTTGGACCACGTCGCGGCTCTCAGCCGCTGCCCTACCTGATGCTTCCCAATGGAAAGGATGAGGTCCTGACCATTACGGTCTCTGTCTTCGCAGTCTGAGGACTCTCTTGACCTCTGTGGTTGATGCCCCTCCACGCCACTGTTTAAACAGTTAGTAGTCATTTAGATTCTTCTCCGGGAAATCATCAGTGTTGACTCCTTGTCAGTAGCGACAGATGTCTTTTAACTTACAAAATTCATTGGCCACGTCTGTGTAGCTTCCTTTTCCCTTAATGACACAGCCTAGTGGTGAAGTGTGAGGTTGAAGACGGGGGCCTCGGCCGAGGTCCCACTGTCAGCTTCACGTACTGTCTTGGAGTGGCTGCTTTAACTTCTCCAGGCATCGAAAGGAGGGATAAAATTACTTCTGGGTCTTCCCTGTTGTTGGATTCTGTGAAAAGCTATTAGCTTCAATTCTCTGTGGTTCGCCCTACTTGACTTTGGTAAAAATGATGGTTGAAAGAAGGGACAAGTGTTTATTTTTAGAATCAACTTCTTTTAATTTTGGAGGAGCTTTATTCAAAAGAAGGAAAGACAAAAGGAAAATAATGACAAATGCACGTGTAAAGAGTGGACACATGGAGGAGATTTGGTGGACAGGCTCAGAAGCAGTGGGAGTTGTTTCGATTCTAGCCGCGTACCCTCTTTCACACTATTTCTGCGAACTTTATAGAACTTCGAGGTACCTCTCAACCCTCACACCTGAGCAGTGCAGTGAGGGCTTCTGAAGAAGGTGAGGGATGATGAAGACACAGAAATGCCCATGACTAGCTCAGCATCTCGGCAGCCACGTGTACAGCCAGCAAATCCTCATCCCCTTTTCTCTTATCCTGCTAATGTCGAAAACTGAGATAAATGTAAAATGACGCTTTGGGATGTGTCACCTAAGGTCAGTTCTAGAATTAATATTTTAAATGCACATGGAATCCCCAAATCTCATTTTAATCATTGATTTGAACATAGTTCCTCCTCCCACTCAAAAAACAGTAAATGTAGGAGCATATATATTGAATTTAAGATTTAAAGTTTCACCCTTTCTCTCTTCCCTTTCCTGTCTCCACCTTCTCCAAGTAGCAATCTTTAAAAGGCATGGTGCAATTAAATAGCCAAATGAAAGACAAGGGTGTAAAAAGAGTTCCAGATAATTCCCAGTTTGGGTTATCAGCTCCCACATAGTGAAGAGTTGATTATGCTTTATTTTCCTGTTGTTTGAGGGGAGGTTAAACTCCGTGGAGGTGGGAAAGGTACATCTGGAAGAGATCTGAAATACTCCTGATTCGAGATAAGCATTCTGATATCGGCTTTGGAATATACCACGAAAAGGGCTAAAGGTCAGAAAAGCTTCCTTCACAAATTTGGTAAGAGAGCGGTTGGCTGTAACAGCGGTGCAACCCTGGAGGTCATAGACCAAGCTCGGAGAAATAATTATGCATGGTAATGGGCAATTACAGATAATGGCCTTCTGGGGGTGGCAGAAAATACACAGCCCCACCGTCTTGCCTGGAATGAACATTGAATAGCACATTAACTTTATAGCAAGCTAAAAGTTCAGCCCTGAAACAGCAGCAGTCCCCCCAAATAAATGAAATCCCTGCCTTCCCGGAGGGAAGCACCCTGGCTTCTCAGAGGCAGAATTGAACACACAAGGAGGCGGGGCTGGGGGAGCTGGGATTTGGGGAAGGGAAGGGGCGGCCAGCTCTTCTCCACCTGGCGGTGTTAGTCTCACTATGTAGAGATGGTTCCGGGCTCACGTCAGGTACACAGTGAAGAGGTTGTTTGCTTCCCTGGCGCCAGGTTCATATTTGACGTTTAAAATAGCCCTGTCATGATTGCCTTGTGGGAGAAACAGATTGTTCCCGCGTTTCCTGATTATGACTTTAGGGAGTATATCGCAGCGAATGCACTCAAGGCTACCGTCTGACCTCGGAGGAGGCCGGGAGCGGAGGACTCTGCTCCTCTCCAAGTTCAGTAGTACTCGGGCGGCCCTGCCAGGTGCAGCCCAGCCCTCCTGCGTCCCCCAAAGATGAGCGTTTGGAACAAGGATAACTTCTTTGCAGAATTACTTGGTGGCTCTCTTGCTTGATGGCAGGGAAAGCTATCACTGGGTTGTGATTGTGATCATGACAACAGCTAACCTGTCGAGTGCTTATGGAGTGTCAGAGCCTCTTCTCCACTCTCGCGGCATTATCCCCACGTGACACATACTGGGGCAAGGAAGACTTAAGTCGCTGGATCCAAGGTCACAGGGTGGTAGATTCCAGACCTGATGAAGCAGTTTGATTCGGGATCTGGTGCCCTCAACCCGAAGTCCTGCTGCCTGGCCATACTCTGTAGTGGTTAAAGTCTATTTCGCTGGAAGAAATGTTCCAGGCTTAAGGATAAAGCCAGAGGTGCCCAATTGGGACTTTACTGTTGACTGTGCAGCTCAGGGAGCTAGCTCAGAATCAGACTCTGGCCGTCAGTTGCTCTGAAGTCGGTCCTCCTGCAAAGAGAAGAACCTTTAGGACAGAGGTTCTCAAACTTTTTAGTGCCAGGATCCCTTTATACTCTTAAAAATTATCGAGGGCCTCAAAGAGCTTTTGTTTAAATGGGTTATATATGTCAATGTTTGTTGAATTAGAAACTAAAACTGAGAAATTAAAAATATGTTAGTTCCCTTAAAATAATAAATCTGTCACTTGTTAACATAAGTAACATTTTAATGAAAAATAATTATATTTTTCCAAAACAAAAAAAATTGAGGAGAGTGGCATAGTTTCATATTTTTGCAAATCTCTTTTATGTCTAGCTTAATAGAATACAGCTGGGTTCCCATATCTCCTTGTTTATTCATTCTGTTGTTTTGATTGAAATACATGAAGGAAATTCAGCTTCACATAGATGAAGAGGTGGAAAAGGGAGAGAAGTGTTTGAATAGCATTTTAAGATCGTTGTGACTATTCCTTGATACTAGACCAAAGTTTGACATGCGATTCTTTTTTTTTTTTTTTTGAGGGAGATTAGCCCTGAGCTAACGTCTGTTGCCAATCCTCCTCTTTTTGCTGAGGAAGACTGGCCCTGAGCTAACATCTGTGCCCATCTTCCTCTGCTGTATATGTGGGACACCTGCCACAGCATAGCTTGCCATGTGGTGCCTTGTCCGCACCCGGGATCTGAACTGGCAAACCTTGGACTGCCAAAGTGGAACATGCGCACTTAACCGCTACACCACAGAGCCGGCCCCCGATTATTTCTTAAAGATTCGTTGCAGTGTGGAATCTGAAACCATGCTAATGAGCTTTTCATGCTCTGTTCAATTAAAATCCATTGGTCTATCTTGCACTTTAAATGGATCTTCCACCCATGGGTTATTTCATAACGTCATGCATTGGTCATTTGGAAAATATTAGTTCATTGAGATGTACGGATCTTCCAAACATTGACATATTCCATTACAAAATATCAGGAAATCCCATTCATTAATATCACTACTGATCTTGTCAGAGGAGTCTTTAAGTTTGGGAAGTTGTCAAGCACATGGTGGCAGACATAAGTTTTCCAAATTCTAAGTTTTACTTGAAGCTCAAATTTTTGGCAATAAATTCTGTCGATTGTTTTTCTTGAAGGGATAGGCTCGCTTTGTACATTTTCAAGAAAATGTCTGCCAAATACCAAAGTCTCCATGACCGTAGTTTGTCGTCACTCGTTCTTCCGAGTACGGTCGTGTGTTGCTTCATGAAGGGATGTATTCTGAGAAATGCGTCAGCAGGCGATTTTGTTGTTGTGCGAATATCATAGACTGTACTTACACAAACCTAGGTAGTATAGCCTCCTACACACCTCGGCTCTATGGTACTAATCTTGTGGGACCACTGTTGTATCTTCCATCCATCGTTGACTGAAACATCGTTATGCAGCGCATGACTGTCTATTATGTTCCATAAAAAAAGCAGTGCGTACAGCTCTTAACTCAAACATTTGCACACGTGCCTATTTGAAGGAAACCACCCTTGGGTGTGCGCTAGAAGTGTGATGAGTCCTTTCCACTTTGTCACAGAATATTAAAAAGACTCACTCAAAGGTAGGGATTTAATCACGTTATTTTTTTTTTTCTGCTTCATCAAGGGCATCTTTAAGCAAAATTGGCATAAAAAGTTTTTAAATATTTTATTTCATAGCGATGAGGAATACAATGTCTCTTAGCACCGTTTGGCTGAGCTAAGGCACCAGTGGTTTTCCCCACCACGGCTTCCGCATCGTCAGTGCAAATGTCAACACAGTGAGAAAGGCAGAAGACATCTTCACGTGATTGTGGAGATGCTTTTGACCTTGTGGGCCCTTGAAAGGGAGTTGTGGACTGGATGCCTCCAACCACGTTTTTGGAAGGGCTGCAGGGTGAGGTGTCAGGTGTCACCTCGGGGCATTCAAACACCAGCCTCTGCTGGGTTTAAACCAGTTCTCGTCCTGCTGGTGCTGGACTCACCCTGGTCCTCTGAACAGTTCTGGGGCCTGCCCCCATCGCCAGAGGCTCTGTGTAAAGTGGTCTGGGGTGTGGCCCGGTCTCTGAGGAATTCCCCCGCCCACTCTGCCTCGTGGAGCATGAGAGCTGCCTGCTTACAGGCAGATTCTGTTCCTGGGGGCCCCAGTCCTTCTCAGCAATTGCTTAAGTTGTTGTTCGGGATGACGTGAAACATTTTACAAAACAAATACCTGACTGAAAACCGGGATGTTAAATCGAACTGGGTATAATCTCGAGTTGAACGAAAGCCGTGTGAAACAATATGTTGAGATGTAATTTGATTTTTTTTATTATGCTTATTTTATTGCAGTCACGTTGGTTTATAACATTGTGTAAATTTCAGGTGTACATTATTATATTTCAGTTTCTGTGTGGACTGCATCGTGTTCACCACCGAAAGTCCAGTCATCATCTGTCACCATACCTATGTGCCCCCTTCCCCACTTCTCCCTCCCCCCACACCCTTCCCTGCCAACCACCCATCTGTTCTCCTTATCTGTGTGTTTGTTCATCTTCCACATATGAGTGAAGTCAGACGGTATTTGTCTTTCTCTGTCTGACTTATTTCGCCCAGCATAATACCCTCAAGGTCCATCCATGTTGTTGCAAATGGCACGATTTTGTCTTTTTTATGGCTGAGTAGTATTCCATTGTATTTATATACCACGTCTTCTTTATTATTCACGATAGCCAAGACTTGGAAGCAGCCCAGATGCCCATCAACAGGTGAATGGTAATTTGGTTTTTTTATCTCTTCACGTTTACTTAGGAATCCACTCCTTCACATCACATCTCTGTCTCAGAACTATAGGGGCAAAGAGAAACATCTGTGATCTTATTTTTTAAAAGAAAGTTATAAAAGCAGAATCTAAATCCAGAGTCTTCAGGGGGCTGGCCATGAGCAAACAAAAACTGACACCCCTCTGTCCAGCACCCTTCATGCCTGAGAAAAAAGCCCCTGATAAATTAAGCCCCTACATTTTAAGTTGTCTGAATACAGTACAGAACAGACCTTTTCTGTGGAGACCTAAATATATGGACACAGCCAGTCAAAAATGCTCCTAATTTAAAATTTTCCTAATGTGAGAGACATTAAAAAGATCCGAGAAGGGATTTTCTGTAAGACCTCTTTTAGACTCGGCCACTTGATGGAGAGGAGATGTGTTGGGCATCTTCCCTCTCTTCTCTCATCCACTCTTGAGCTCGAGCCTTGTGGCTGGCCTGTTTGGGGCACCGCTGCCTCCTCCAGTCTGCTGGGAGGTGTTGACAGAGTCACAGACTGTCTCTGGCATCTTGCCCACGATAGGAAATTCTGAACTGGCCTCCAGAGAGAAAACCTCTTTCTCAGCCAGGAGATAGGCTGTCGCGGCCGTGAGACTTTTTCTCGTAGTCAGAGAAATGGCATTTTCTCCGTATCTGACTCCCACTGGAGGGCCAACAGTTTCCCTGGATGGCGCTTGGGAGTTCTGAGGCGCACACAGGGGAGGAGGCGGAGGGGACGCACAGAGCGAACAGGAGTCAGGGAGGGGAGAACAGAACCCCCTGAATAGGAATGTTGGCGGGTGGGTAGGTGTATGAGGGAGGCATTGCCACGATGCCCTCAGCTCCTCCTTGGGACCACACAGTGAAGCCTGCACTTTAAGCTCCAGTCTTTTCAGATGCAGTTAAGTTTTTCCCTGGAGGAGAGGCTAAACTCCATCCTACTGTGCCAGCAGCATCCTCCTTCTCATCCTACAGTGGACCCTGGCTCCCTGCTCTGCAGGCTGTTCTAACATCCCAGAAACTTTTTTTTTGCTGTCACCTTTTTTTTTCTTAACGTGAAATTTTTTCTTCTCTCTCTCTCTTTTTTTAGCGTCCTCTATGAAAACCTTTGCTGATTCCTTCAAGTCTCCCTTGTGCTCTCCATCCACACAGAGAGTAAGCTCCTTGAGGGCAGGGCTTGGCTTCTTGCTCATTCTTGCTGCACACAATGGAGGTGGCGGTTACTTTCCGGGCTTTTCAGTGGCCCCAGGGCAGCCAGTTTCAAATATTGCCAGCTCCCTTGAAAGCCCTGTATTTCCTTTTCTTCCTCTTTATATTTTCTCCATCTTCCCCCTGTACCTCTTTCTTTCATCTGATCATGCTCAGCAATCCATATCTATCTCTATCCTTCCTTCTCCAGATGCCTTTGCATCCCACATTGACATTTCACACACCTTTGAACCAAGCCTGCTCCTGGCTCTAAAGGCCAACTTCAGGTTTGTTTTGTTATGTAAAGGCCTTCACCCTAAGAAGAAAAGACAACTTGGCAGATTCCCCCAGGACCAAATTACATAGAAAAAAATTACTTGGGAGAAGGAGAAATTGGCTCTAACATACTCCATGCCTTTTGTTCAAGGGTGATGTTAGTGAGCTAACATCAGCAGAACTTGTACTTTGAAGGCCAACTTAATCTCGCTGTTCCCTCCACGCAGTTTTTGCATTTTCCCATAGCTTTGGTCAGTCTCTCCTTCTATGTGTGTGTTTTGAAGTCTCCCCTTACTTGAGAGCCTACAGCATTAAGCACTACATCCTTTGTCTGTCTCAAGGTACTGGACAGGTTGCCTTGCATATAGCAGGTGCTCAGTAAATTTATTGCATTGGATGGAAATTGTTACCCTGGCAGGGGACGGTGACAGTTGTGGTGGTGTCCCTCGTTCATCATCACAATCACCAGTTAGTCATGTGAACAGTAGACACATTGCCACCTCAACTGTCTGCACCAGCTCTGTTAACTCAGAAAGCCAACCCTTTCCCTTGGTCAGGATGGCAAGGATTTTCTCTTCTAGGATTTTCTTCTAGGAATTGTGTGAGTGCTTAGAGGGCCCAGGTACCAGCTCACAGAATGACTTTTCTCCCTGTGTAGCTCCTCTAGGTTCTTTCTTATGTAGGGGAAGAGTCATGAAGCGTCCCACTGGTTTCCCAGTTTTTCCTAAGTCTTGGAAATGCCAGGAGCCGCTTCACCTGGTCACAGGGTTGCCCTGCAGAGAAGAATGCCAGAAGCAGGGAGCTGAGCAAGCCTTCTTGTTCCAGTGAGGCACGCCCCACTGTCGTCCTCCAGACTCCATGATGAGTCAACAAACAACATAGAGTCTTTTTCTTAAGACCTTAATTTTCCAAAAAAAAAAAAAAAAGTAATGGGGAGAATGACTTGTACTTTTTCTGTACCCACCTGGCACTCAGCACGTGTTAGTTGATAGTGGAGAATTTTGAGATCTTGGAATTAATAGTGAACAGTTTTGTCTATTTGTTAACTCCTAAAACTGGAAGCTGAGTAGGACAGGCATGCTGCAAGGTATGCAGTTACGAAGACAAATAAACCTGGCGTACCCAAATTAACCGTTTACGTGAGATCGTTGTGAATCGCAAATAGTGTTATTGTTTGTAAATTGTAAGTTTCGTTTTCATTTGTGACGTTTCGTATAGGAAACTGCCAGGTTTGGTTTTGTCATTGAAAAGGGAGTGTGGCTCCAGGTTTGGATGGAAAGGACTCAGTGTGCAACCACTCTGGGAATCTTGACACTAGAGAAGAGTGGGAAAAAAAGCCTTCACAGACCTTCAAATGAATTACTGGTTAACTCCTATTAATATGCCATGGGCCCGGAGACCAGCATATAACACCATAAGATCAATAAGGGTATTTATCATCTGTGGGTATTGATCTCTCTTGAAGGAGTGAATCATATTTCATGTTGCATATGTTAGTGCAAAGAAAAGTAGCAGAGGAATCGGGAAGGCTGATCCAGGAACTGAACGTGTGGAAGGTAAACGTACAGAGCCACAGATAAAAACGTTGGAATAAGAAGTGGTTGAGTCTGCAAGCAACGCCTCTGTTGGATGGATGCTGTTGGTCACTTTCCTGATACATAACTTCTCCAGGGCCTGCTTCCTTTTCTAGCTGTTGAATGCAGTCCCACTAATCTTTCTTCCCTAGAGCACGAATTAGGACTCTACCAGTAATAAATAACAACACTTAAAACATCTAACTTCATACTTCCATTTGCATCTTGGCAGAGCACCTAGTAATTCCTATAAGAGACCACAGGTTCAGAAAGCTGCCACATTCTCTTGGGAACAATGCTGTTGTGCTTTCTGTTATTAATATCATTGTTAAGTAACCTTGGCCTGTTTTTATCCTAGAAAAAAAGAGTGAGATCCAGCTTAAGAACTTTCAGCAAACTCATTGGGATGCTTCCTTTGCAGGATACTTCTGTGGTCTTCGTACTTAGTCACACCGGCCATGCAGGTTGAACGTCCGTGTCACAGTGTGCATGGAACATGGGGAAGGACAGGAGGAATTGACAGTCACAGTGAGGGGCTTGATATATATTGGTGCATTTCTCAGATTTTTAGAGCCAGTTGTCAATTTTCACTCTTTTTGTTCCTGTAATTCGGAAAATGATTAGGAATAGCCTATTAAGAGCTTATACATGGAAAATTACTTTCTGAACATATACACATATATATTTCAAATTTTGAATGATTGGTTTATATATTTTGTGGCTTATGAGTTGGAAATCTTACTTGTGGGTTTATCCCCAATTAATAGTGGCACTAAGCTGGACTTACCAGCTTTGATGACATCCCAGTGTTGAAGAGATTGCCTCTATTCTCATGGGAATTCTGCTGTAGCAGAGGTTGGTGAGATGGCATATTCTGCCATCTATACTATACTGTGTGTCCCTTAGTCTGGAGTGAATATCGCATCGTCACTCAGCAGTTGAGCAAGGGTCTGAAAGGGGAGCTGGGTGGCTTCCCTGGTCCCTGGGTGACAGAATGAGCAGTGTAACTTGGTTGTTTGAAGAGAATTCCCAGCACACCAGATGTGCCAGTGATTTTCATGTGATTCCTTCTCTTATTCCCGCAGCCTCCCTGTGCAAGCTCATAATGACCTCTTCAGGCTGGATTCTTTAAAGAGCCTAGTCTATTCTAGTCTATAGACCGTATGTACATACATACAGTGGTCCTGCTTTATCCGCAGTTTCACTTTTCCCAGTTTCAGTTACTCGAGGTCAGCTGCGGTCTGAAAATATTACATGGAAAATTCCAGAAATAAACAATGCATGTGTTTTGAATTGCACGCCGTTCTGAGTAGTGTGATGAAATCTCTCGCTGTCTCCCCCGACGCCCCTCAGCCTGGCTCATCTCTTTGTCCGGCACATCCACACTGTACAGGCTGCTCGCCCATTAGCCACTTAGTAGCCGTGTTGCTTATCAAATTGACTGTCGAGGTATCACAGTACTTGTGTTCAGGTAACCCTTATTTTGCTTAATTATTTCACCAAAGCCAACTTTATTATTAGTTATTGCTAGTCTCTTATTGTGCCTAATTTGTAGTTTAAACTCTATCATAGATATTTATGTACGGGAAAAAGCATAGTATCTGTAGGGTTCGGTACTATTCAGGCATCCACTGGGGGTCTTGGAACGTATCCCCCATGGATAAGGAGGGACCACTGTATGTAGAATAGGCTGTTCTAGTCTAGTCTGTTCTCCTACCTCCTCATGCTCCTAGATCCATCTTTTGTGCTTGGATCAGATTCATTTCCTTAAGTATTTTTATGCTGCTTCCTTGCTCTGAAAGCCTTCATTGACTCCCTATAGCTTGAGGAGAAACCAGAAGTCCTTGGCTGGTGTTCACTTTCAAGGCCTTCCACCATTTGACCCAACGTAACTTTCCGTTCTCATCGTCTCTCATCCCTTGACGTGAACTCTGCACTCCAGCCAGGCTCATCTGGTCACTGTCCCTGGAAGATGTCTTGTCCTTTTCCTCCTTCCTGATCCTGTTGGTATTATTCTCCTCTTTTGAGTGCCTTCCCATCCCCAGCATCTCTCCAAAGCACCGCCGTCGTGGCTCGTGTCTCTGCCACCTTTGCTGATGGTGCATCTACCTGGACTGTCATTGTGGCGGTTAGATCCTTGCTTCGTAGGTTTCCTAGTCTATGCCTAATTTTCCCAAATAGATGGCACATCGTTAAGAAGCAGTGAAACATTTTGAACATTTCTTTGTGCCTTTTACAACATCTAAAGCAAAGCTTTGGACATAGTTGTTGTATGATAACTAATGAATGAATCAAATATAAATACAAAAATACAACTAAGGTCAAGAATAAATGATGTTTATATTACCCGCTCCTCTGCTCCTCTTGATTGTCCTGAAGCCTTATGAAGATTATTAAAGTTTGTCAGATAAGCAGTTGGATGGATGAATTAAGCTCTTCTGCATCAGAACCTACTGAGGGCCTTGCTGAAACTCAGATTGCTGGGCCTGAACCTCAGAGTTTCTGATGCCTTGGGTCTGTGGTGGGGTCTGAGAATGTGCATTTCTGCAAGTTCCCAGGTGGTGCTGATGCTGCTGATTCAGGACCGCACTCTAAGCGCCACTGGATGACACACAGGTGGTTTGCTGGATGTTTATTTCAACCTTGGGAAATTTCCATGTACTGGTAGCATGCACACAAAGGCTGGGAGTCATAAAGCTGCTTTTAACATTGGCCAAGAGTTTTAATTTAGAACTTTAAAATACATTTTGGTGATTCATAAAATACAGACTTTGGTGGTTCCATGTGTCCCTGGAACAGGTCCCCTCTCTTACTGCTTTTTATTTATTTTATTTTTATTTTTGCTTGAGAAAGATTGTCACTGAGCAGACATCTGTGCCAATCTTCCTGTATTTTATGTGGGATGCCGCCAAAGCGTGACTTGATGAGTGGTGCTAGGTCCACACCCGGGATCTGAACCTGCAATCCCTGGGCCGCGGGAGGGGAGTGTGTGAACTTAACACTATGCCGCCAGGCTGGCCCCTCTTAGTACTTTTTAAAATGTCACTTTTTAGGAGTGCTTAAATATTTTCAGAGTATAAAATATTTAGACATCTATTCTTATAAAGAGCAAATGATTTTTACATTTTACATACTGGTATCAAATGAAACTTTTCCAACCTAGATCTTAATTCATTCTTAAAGATCATTATAATTTGAAAGAGGAAATGAAATATGGGCAAGTGATGGCATTGTTAATTACAATCAGCTGTAGTAAAGCAAATCCTTGCTTTGACCTGACATAGCATTTTATTTGAGGTTTCCTGTGCAGTGTATTGAAGCCATTGTCTTGTTACCTGGAGAGTTATTACTGACATCGTTTTATTGCTGGATAAACTGAGGCCTGAGCAAAGGTCTTGACTAAGGTTATGATGCAGAAAACCTGTGCCCTGATCCTAGAAGGCTGGTGTCCTTGGGTTTGCATTTAATTCTTTGCCTGCTATTGTGTGTTACTTTCTTTATTAAGAACCTTGCTTTTGAATGGCAGGCCCTAAGGAGGATCTGGTTTCTCCCACTGCAGGGACAGGGTAAGCATCTGAAGTACCTTCCTAAATGTCGATGAGACTGTGTATGGATGTCCCACTAATGCATATGACCGGGTGACAAGAATATGTCATTCATTCCTTTTCTTATTTAAACATCTGTATAATTTGTCATCTTTCCAAAGTCTTTATTGCTTTTGTAATCAGAGGAACAATAAAAACATGACATTGAAAACAAAAGAAGTAGATGCTGAAAAACACCCATTATGCTACTAAACTGGTGTTTAAAATAAGAAAAAGGGCCAGTGGGGCCGGTGAGGAGGAACGACATGTACCTTCTCCAGAAGCGGTGTGGAATAATGGAGTTGGAATTTCTCATCTCGTTAGCTGGGAAGAGGAGGAGAGAAGAAAGGAAGGAACTAGAATAAAATAGTGGCCTGACCATGCATTTACAGGAGCATGAGGTAGATGGGTTTGGTATCCTGTCAGAGAAAAGGGACTCTAGTGCTGACTTTAAAATAAGGTTGTAAAACTCCGTTTTGTGGTAGATCTCACCCAAACCTTCCAGAGCTTCTGCTTCTGGTCCTGTGCTCCCTTGTGTATGTTCTCTTTCCCCTTCCACACATTCAGCCAAGGGACACTTTCTGAGCACCTGCTCTGAGCCATGCATTGTGCTGGCAATTTACCTCCACTAGCTTCCTCTCCCTACCTCCTTGTACTCAACCCTTCTCGGTGTTTTGAAAATGAATTACAGTAGTCTCGCTTTATCCACGGTTTCGCTTTCCGTGGTTTCAGTTACCTGCGGTCACCTGTGGTCAGGAAATGACGCTACACATCCCAGTGCCTGCGTCATCCACCTCGCTGCCGCTCATTGCATAGGCGCTGCATCATCTCACATCCTCACAAGAAGGGTGAGCACACTAAGATATTTTGAGAGAGAGACCACATTCACATAACTTTTATTCCAGCATATTGTTATAATTGTTCTATTTTATTATTAGTTCTTATTGTTAATCTCTTACTGTGCCTAATTTATAAATTAAACTTTATCATAGGTCTTTATGTATAGGAAACAACATAGTATCCATAGGGTTCAGTACTATCTGTGGTTTCAGGCATGCACTGGGGGTCTTGGAATGTATCCCCCGTGGATAAAAGGGGACTACGGTAACACCATCATATCACTCCTTGAAGCTTCTGTTTTTTCCTGACATTCATTTTTGGTGCCAGGCTACTTGATAAACCATCATTCCTTGATCCCTTCTGCAGATATTTACCACCACGTGTGCTGCACTGTGCTCGCATGCACGGGTGAGCCGGGGGGCGTGGCGCCTGCTTGCTAGATCTTACATTCTGGTGAGGGAGAAGGCTCTGCCTTGGATTCCTCTCCTCTGTTTTGTCAGTGCTTATGTGCTTCTCGCTCTCTTGCAGGCTTCCGCTCCTTCCACTACACTAAGACTCCAAGGCCCTAGAGACCTAGTCCTGTGCTGGTGTTTTCCAGAACTAATTTTCCTTGATCTCTTCGCAGCAGCTGACACCGCAGCCTGCCGCCTCTGGGATCTGCCCCAACTTTGGCCTCTCTGACATCGCGTTCTCCCTTCAGTTTGCCACGATTTCCTACCTTGGCTCTCTCTTCTTCTCTCAGAACATGGTCTTCCGTAACAACCCGCTCCTCCCCGTCCCAGATGCAGCCAGCATCTCCCGGTGGCGACTCCTAAATCTAAGCTGCCAACCTCAGCCTCCTCCCTGAGTGCAAGCCTCACATTTCTTGCCCACCTTCATCTCCCCGACCTGCGTGTCCCTCTGGCGTCTTGATTAAGCAGGACTCACCACCTCCCTCTCCTCCGCCCTCCCAGGCTTCCTCCTCTCCCGGACCACGTCCCCTGCATCTTCATTCCTGACGTCTCCTCAGTGCTCCAGTTCTGTTGCATTTTGTCTCCCCCATGTCCCTGGCACAGGTTTCTTATATTTGCAGTCTTCTAGGTCTCTGACTACTTCACTGGCTCCCTAGTGGGCGTCTCTGCCTCTGGTCTCTCTTCCCTTCACTTGTCTTAAGAATTGCCATGAGATAAACCACCCCAAAGCACAGCTCTGACCCTGTCCGCTCCTTACTCAGAAATCCTCAGTGGTTCCCACTGCTCCCCAAAGAGAGTGCAGCGAGCTGGACAGGCTCCCCTCACCTTGCTCCACCCTACCTGTCAGCTGGGCCTCTCTTTCCCTTTCTGCACCCGATTCGATTCGTCAGCCTGACTGCCCCATCCGTCACTCCCACTCTCTCCTCTCACTTTCCTGCTTCCATTCCTTTGCCTTGCTGCTTTTTTCTCAGTACTCTCTTCTCGTTGTTTTAGCTGTTTCCTGCTCCTCTTTTAAAGTGTGGCTCAAATGTATTATTTTCCGTGAAAGTCTGTAATTCCTTTCTAGGCTAAGTCGTCTTTCCTTCCTTTGAATTTCCATAAAGGTTTATGGGTGTTCCTGTATGAAAGTCCGTGGTGGTGTTATTTGTAATGCTGTCATATTTTTCATTGTAGACTGTAGACTCCTTGAGGGCAGGGCAGTCTGGCACCCTCCAGCTATCTCAGGCCCCTGGGCCAGCTGTTAGAACATTGTTTAATAAATGTCCATTGGAGGGATGACTTAAGAGTCCATTGGGTTGTTTCTTGGAATTGCCACAGTTTAAAGTCTAGACCTGGGGTTGGCAAACTGTAGCCTGCAGGACTCTGGCCTACTGCCTGTGTTTGTGAATAAAGTTTTATTACAACACAACCAGGCAGCAGCCTGTACATTCTGCAACTCAGTGGCCCGGGAAATCTAAAGTAGTTACTCACTGACGTTTTACAGAAGAAGTTTGTCTACCCTTGGTCTATACCATAGCCCAGACCTCCGAAGGTTAAGGTTACGGTATCAGCTGTGGAAGGAAGTGAAGGAAACAATGTTTGCTTAAACTCTCAACCTCTTGCTTTGGCTGTCTGACATATCTGTGTGGCACTGGGATTTTTTTTTTATTACTCCATTTATAGTGAAGCACAATTAATTTTGTTGGGAGAAGCTTGCAGACAGCCAAATTAACTAAATTTGATCTCTTAATTTCTTGACTTTAGGATAAGAATTCCTGGGTAGAAGTTAGACGGTCAGGCTTGACGTATTAGAATGACCTCTAAAATGTTTTTGGTATTCTTGATAAAAATAGTCATCAAGAGTGTCCCAGCTGTGCCACCAGTTACGCCAGCCGTGGAACCCCCCCCCCCGCCTTCTGGCTGCAGGAGAAGCAGCGTGCTCCGGCGCCTTGTTCTGCAGCTCTGCACATCTTGAGGAGGAAGGGGATGCGTTGCTGAGGTTTAGAGGTGATGTTTGGTGGGCCTGCACATTCATCCCATGTTCTCTCTCTTTCTAGAGGCACGCATGGTCATCCAGGATATTCCTGCTGTCACCAGCAGAGGGCACGTGGAGAACACACCTGACCTGGTTTCGGACCCCACATACTACAGCGGCTTCTACCAGCCGTCTCTGTTCCCTTACTACAACAATCTGTACAACTACCCGCAGTACTCTGTGGCCTTGGCTGCCGACGCCTCTTCTGGGGATGTGGGAAGCCCCCTCGGGGGATCCCCCATGAAGAACAGCCTTCGGAGCCTCCCAGCACCGTATGTGCCTGGTCAGACAGGAAACCAGTGGCAGGTAAATGTTACCCAGAGAGTGAACTGGATATGTGAAAACCACACACACACACCCACGCGCACATGCATGCCCAACTCAGCACACGTGTGCATATTATGCAAAATGTGTAAGAAATTTTCACTCTACCCATAACGTCACTTAACCCCAGAGATTGGGTGCAAGGAATTGTAAAGAAGTGTGCATATATTTGTTTGTGTTTTCAAATTTTACTTTTTTCATTTTTTCAATGACATTTTGCATAAATACCCAGTTGGCCAGAGTTGGATTCACAGTGGCTTCCTGTACAAGGGCCCACCTCCTCTAGTCTTGCCCACACTTTCTTTGAGCAGCTTGGAAAGTGCTGGGTGCAGACCCTTCTGGGTGACAGTAATCTTAGTGATGAACTTGCACCCTGAGAGGGAGAGGGGTTATAGGCTGTAGGTTTGCATGGAAGAATGGTAAAAAAGAATAGGTTGCTGCTGTGCTGGGCCAGCTGTTTTTAGCTGGGAATAGAGGTCAGTCTTTTATACACTAAGTAAGTATTTTTAAAATAGTGTACAATCAAGAGCTTTTGGGGGTAAAACAAAGCATTTTGCATTATCAAGGAAGGAGCGTTTATCTAGAGCTCTTCTGCTTCCTCCGTTTTAACATTTCCATCTTGCCAGTGTATTAGTAGCAGATTCAAAGCACTGAGAGCACTCAGGGGCTGGGTTCTGTGCACTCCTGAGCACTTAGATCCAACCCCTCCCATCCCCCTCCAGCCGTGCGATGTCACGATGCTGCGACAACTTGGTCTCATTTTAGGACACATCTGCCATGCTCAGGCTTTCTCAGCTGGGCTTTGATTCCAACACAATGCCATGTATATATTTGGGGAGTTTAGGGCAAGTTGCCTACTTTAAAAAAATGTGAGTTGAAATTTTCCTGGGAGCAGTTCTATTCCATTTTGTCTCTGCACTTTTTTTTAGGTGCAGGGGCCTTGTTAATATTCAAGTCACCCCACTTTTTGGATTCTCTCGCTCTACCCTTAGGGATTTGACTTCTTGGGTGTGTTAAAATGTCAGTTTTCATCCCCTGGGCCACACATTTTCCTAAGTTTTCCATATATTTCATTTTTAGAATCATACTTTTACAAAAAGGCACTGAAAGCTTGTTGGTGTTAGGATTGAGAAGTATATGCATAAAAAGGAAGTACAATGATTTATGGATCTTCAAGCTGGACCCCTTCAGGCCTTTCAAAGTGCCAGTTGGGTATGACTTGGGGCAGGTTTTAGGTTGATTTCTATTAGAGACCTCCCCTCTCTGAAAAGAGAAAGAAGTATGTTGTTCTAAAAAACCCAGCTCATCCCGCAGATTCCCAAGATCCGGGGACTACCATTGGAGTGTCCTGGTTTTCTGGATACTTCCAGGCTTTTAAGGATAAAGTAGGGAGGGTCTGTGAACCTGTTGGCTTCTGAGATAAAAGATGAGAAAGAAAAATCTAAATGTTTTTCTGAAAGAAAGACAGCTCGAGATCAGCTTTACAGGAGAGTCAGAGATCTCCTATATTAATTAACCCTCCCACTTTGTCAGAATCTTTCAGATGGCATATGATGCCTGACACACTGTTTGTTCTTACTCTACCTGGAAAACCTGGGAAGGGTATGGCAGAGGTCTTGGATTTCCTTGGAGGTCCCTCACCAAAGTCCACTTTCTCGGCCGCTGGGAAGAGGTGGACTCTTGGGCAGCAAGGTTGCCCAGTCTTAGAGAGCTGCCTCCATTGCTGAGCACAAGGAGAGAGTCCCCTGAGGGCAAGTTCTGGTGCTCCTGCCAGCAAGCATGGAAGGAAAAGTCTTGCCTAAACTTTCTTAGTCCTGTGGGGGGCGAGCAGTTTTGACGCTGTCAGTGCCTTCTCTAGAACCACCACTTAATAGACTGGAGAGAGGTGTCCCCGGTTAGAGGCCCAAGGGAGACACCGAGGCATCATTTACATTTGTGTTTGTTTTCCTGGAGGCCTGAGCTTAAGCCTTATTTCCTAGCCGGTCACCGTTGGTAATATATTCTCATGTAACAAATGATTTTGCAGAAATAGATCCTTCTCTGCCACTGTGGTTGATGCCCATTCCCCTTAGTTAGAAATAACATCCATTCTGATAGCTATCGTTTGTTGAGCAGTGAATCCTCCCCCACAGCCCTAGGAGGCAGATGGTATTGTGTCCTTTTTACAAAAAGTGAGGACATTGAGACTGACTTAGCCGCGGTCACACAGCCACCAAATGGGCGAGCTGGAGTTTGAATCTGAATCTGTCTGGCTCCAAAGTGTGTTTCTCAGCACTGTCTGGTTATCTCTGGGTCTGCAACTAACTCGGGGCTACAGAAACTGCCACCCAGGAGCCCTGGCTTTTGTGAGCTGAGACCTCTGAGGAGAGCGGAGACTGTCTCTGAGGCGACCCTTACCTGCAAGATCCATTAAGTACAAACACTGAGGCCCTCATCAGTTCCTTGGGGCTTAGAGTTTCTCCCTAAGTCCTTTGCTTTTCACTGGTGATCTTCTTGGAATTCTTCTGATTTCCTTTCCTCCCTTGTGGAGGTGAGAAGTAAGTAGAAACTTCTAGAACAGTGCTGAGGCGTGGTTACTTCAGATGGCTGAGAGTGCAGCCTCCAGTGCTTTCCTGAAATGTGCAGCCTCAACCATTAGTGTTTAAAATATGCTGAATTCCTTGCTCTTTGGGAGTTGCTTTTGGAATCTGCGTACTAGTTTTCTTTGCATGGGATTATCAGTACAGCACTTGTAGGCACACCTGCAGTGTGTGTGGAACGTAGAAAATTATCTGAACAGTTGCAGGGAGGGGGCTTCATCATATGGCCTCTCTCTGTCCCTTCTTAGTCTGACATTTTACGAGTCTGTGGATTAATCTTGTAACCAAATGTGCACACAAGCTTGACTTACAACCTTGTAGTCATGCCCACAAAAATTAGTTCTATTGGAAATAAACTCTTTCATTAAAAATACAAGAGCCAGGGGCTGGCCGGGTGCCACAACAGTTAAGTTTGCGCACTCTACTTCAGCTGCCCGGGGTTCGCCGGTTCAGATCCTGGGCACGGACCTCTGCACTGCTTATCAAGCCATGCTGAGGCAGGCGTCCCACATATAAAATAGAGGAAAGTGGGCACAGATGTTAGCTCAGGGCCAGTCTTCCTAAGCAAAAAGAGGAGGTTTGGCAGCAGATGTTAGCTGAGGGCTAATCTTCCTTAAAAACAAAACAAAACAAAAACAAGAGCCAACATGGATTTAAGCCATCAGTTTGTAAAATGACAGATGAAAATCAGTGCAGTGATGATTAGAGCTGAGATAGGTTCTTACAGAGCTCTAGGTCCTCTGCATCCTGCTTCAGAGAAAACTGAGGTGTGGAGCTGAAAGGATTTGCTCGGCGCCCACAGCTAGTTAATGCCGGAGCCTGGACTAGAAACCAGGCCTGTTGATTTAAAGGAACAATGCGGGTTGCTGTGAGGACCATGGATTCTGGCGCTTGAAGATCCGTTTTCAATTCTAACTTGGCGATTTAACTGTTCATGTAGGCTTGAGCAAAATACTTAACCCTGTGAATCTCAGTTTTCTTATCTGTAAAGTGGCATAGGACCACCTTCATAGGATTCTGGCATGGATACCTAAGGCGGTGTGATAACTGATGTGAGATGATGAGTGTATGTGCAAGTTTCTCTGTACACCAAGAACTCTTATGCCAATGTTAACTGCAATGAATTTATTGCATTAACCATTATTTTCACTTGCCTCTGCTCTTTTTTTAATCTATTTAATTTTCAGCCTTTTGTTCTCAATGAATTTTAGTTAGCTACCTCAGATCCCCTTTGTAACAAGATAGGGTATACGTAATGCACATTTTAGTTAATATTAAAAGACCGTGACACGTGAATATGGACCGAATAGGATGTGTGTGGAAGAATTTTTATCAGAGTTGGAGAAGAATTTGATCCAATGGCAACAGAACTGATTGCGTTCCTGCTCGTGGTGGTTTTGGGCTTGGTCTGAAGTGTCTCATGATATGGTTGACCACTTATGATCGTGCACCTCCCTGGAATGCATTCATTTATTAAGTAAACGTGACTGGAGGTCCTGCTATGTGCTAGGGATCTACCACTGAACCAGACAGACAAAAATGCAAAAAACGGTTCCTTGGGGAAGGCTCCTATTATCTCGTGCAAAATGAGAATTGATCAGGAGATAGAAAACTGAAAGTGTAGACAAGGGTTATACTGATTATACTGGATAGTTATAGAGAAGTATTAATTAAATAGTAAGCACTTACAAATAATCCTTATAAGCAATGTTGAAGGGAGAGAACTGGACAGCTCGCTTGTTAACCAGTTGCTGGGCAGAGGTGCAGAGAACAGCGATCTGGGATGGGATCTCCCCGGACCTTGCTTTTTTGCTGTTTCTGGAAGGTGCCCTGGCTCTGGTCTTTGGCCAGTGCCTTGCCCCCTCCTGGTGGAAGCTTCCAGCAGAAGGCTGGGTGGGCGCCCTCCCTTGGTTGTTGCCATGCCTGTCTCCTTTGTGGAAGGTGTCCCACATCTGCCCCTGGAGAGCACTGTGCTAGTCTCTCCTGACTGCATCTTCCCTTGGTCTGACCCCGCCTTAACCCGAGGGGCCTGAGTGTTAGGCAGCATCTCCTCCATCTGCTTTCTTGACTCTCTGTTGCTAAGACCCAGCTTCCCTCCTGACTCTTCACTGGAGCGAGTGACCCTCTGATACCCTGTCCTCCTTCCTTGCTGCTTTGTGTGTCAGTGTGTGTTGGTGGGAGCCGCGTGAAATCTTATTCAGCAGAGAGCTCCTTTCTGATTCCTAGAAAAAAATCGACTCTAGTGGAGATCTTCATAATTTTTTAAAGCTAGACTTCTTAGAGATTAATAGGGGCTGAATTATTTGCAAAGAGAAACACAACCATTGACTTTTTACTGTAGACTCGAAACTTCTTGCAAGTCTCCTTATAAAATCCAGCAAGCACTTACTAAGTGCTAAACCTATAAAATAAATTTGTAAAAAATTGAGCAGTCTAGTAGGTGAACATTCCAGAATCCCAAGGCTCTTTCGTGTTAATGCCCTGCATGCCGGCAGCTGCTTTAATCGCTTTTGGTCTGTCTCCAGCCTCTGGAGATTTGTGGCCCAATCAGAGGTTCCTGTCCTGTTGTGAAACAGGAATAACATTTGTGACACTGGAACAAACTCACGATGAATGGCTGGTTCCACTGACCAGCAGCTCAATTTCACTTCTGCATTTAATTGCCTGCAAAAGCTGTTTATTGCCTTGTGCACTCCTCCACGGCAACATTATCTCTTAAATAAACATGTTGTACCAGGTTGACAAGGGAGAGGTGCATATCAAGTGAGCAGAAATAAATATGGGAGGACTCTGAGCTGTACCTGGGATCTCCTTTCCGCCCCTGGAGCAGACGCCCTCGATAGCTTTTCAGAAGCTTGTGCCACCAGATGCGCAGACTCACATGCCCACCACAGTTCGGGTGTGGTCGCAATGGCAACAGGGCTGGTTGCCTTCCTTCTCGTGGTGATTTTGGGCTTGATCTGAAGTGTCTCATGGTATGGTTGCCCACTTATGATCATGCACCTCCCTGGAATGCATTCATTTATTAAGTAAACATGACTGGAGGTCCTACTATGTGCTAGGGATCTACCACTGAACCAGACAGACAAAAACGTGAAACACGCTTCTTAGGGGAAGGCTCCTGCTATCTCATGCAAAATGGGAAGGGAAATTGGGCATCATCTGGGAAGCTCTGGGTTTGAAACAGAGATACGGGCAGGAAGGAAACCAGGTTCTGGCATCTGGGCCTTGGCGCACAGAGAAAGGCGCCCCCTCTTGAGCATTTCTGGGATGGCCTGCAACACCTTTGCCAGCTGAGGGCCAGAGGGCCAGCCAGGGCACTTCCCAAAGCCGCCGCCTCCTGACTGCCTGCCTGGCCTGCCCGCTGATGTTCTCAGTCCTATGGTGAGCAGCCTGACGGGGGCCCTTGTATTCACACACCCTCCTCTTTTTATTAGCATGGCTTAGCATCAGAACAACCTGTTAGCTAAGAGGATGTTGAGAAGAAGGGACTTCTCCAGCATGTGCTGTGTGGGAGCAGCTGTATCCCTCCACACCTGTGCTCTGGTGGCCCCCCAGGAGGGTCCAGCCGTAGGGATGGTGGGTATAAAGCCAAGGCTTAATTCTGCCTCCTCTTCCCAGGGAGGCAGTTATAATTAATAGTCATTATTTTAAGATATTCCTAAATTTAAAAGACGTTGGCAAGAAGATAGTAGAATGCAAACTCCACTTCAGTTTTTAAGATGAAATAGGGGACTTCAGATAAATTTCTGTGCTCCCCTCAGACCACCGAGCTGTACTGTCAGGGCCCCCAGGATTAGGTGCATCTGGCCGCCTCAGCCTCCTGGGTAGTTCTGGGCTGAGAACGTTGAAGTGACTTGCCTGAGGACCACAGCTGCTAAAGGAAAGCCAGGCCCTGAACCCGGGCCGCCTCAGCCTTGGTCAGGTGCTCTCTCTACAGACAATCTTGTGGTCCCCTAGGCTGCCAGTCCCGTCACCCATGTCATCAACAGGTTAAACTAACCCTGGCTCCCCTTTTTAGAGCAGACGGGTTATTGGTCACTCTCTGTTGGTGGACAGACACTGACTGGCTTTTTCCTCTGGAAAGACACATTGGCCAAGTTTGCAAGCAGATACAAGAGGAATTTATAAGACATATTCAGTTTAAAAGACTTAAAATAATTTCTTTGCTCAGAAAAAGGGAATTAAAATAGATATGGTATTTGCCTTGGGCTATTAGGGCTAACAATGATAATTTGGTTCCTTAAAGGGGAATTATACAGACCTAAATTTCTGTTGATGACTGAAAGGGGTATGCTCCTTCTGTTGCCATGATGGGGTGTATTTATTTTGTATCTGGCCACTTTTGTGAACCGTTTAATCCTAATAATTTTATAGTTGCTCATTTTGGGGTTTCTAGGTTAGTCATTTCATAGAAAAATATTAATACTGACATTTTTCTTCCCCCTGAATACTTCCAGTTCTAATTTATGTTTTTAGTGGGTTATTCAGGTTAGATCCCAGTAGAGGATGCTGGTTGTCCTCTTGTTCTTTATTTTACTGGGAATGTGTCTAGGAGTTCACTGTCATCTGTGCGAGATGTTACCTGTGCTAGTTTACAGAGAAATGAGGGGAATAAGGACAGGTGGGTTTTCCTTAAAGCTAAATTATTCCATTCAAAAAATTGTTTTTATTGAGATTGTAGCCTTCTCACTTTTTTTCCTTTAAATAAAATGATGATCCTATTAGAGGGCAGGATTTCTTTTTTCATAAATGCCCTTACTCAGCAATATAAAAAGTTGGCGACACTATTTGTGTCTCCCCACCCTTTAAAAAAAAACTTGACTAGTCTGAAGTCTGGAAACCACCGCACCCATCCTTGTGTCACCATGACAACAGCACAGTTCTCCAGGGTCCTGAGGATGCTGCTTTTAGCAGGTGTGTCGACTTCACTCTTAGCTTGACTCCTTGGGGCAGAGTGCTTTGGTCTTTCCCTTCCTTTTTTTTTTTTTGAGGAAGATTAGCCCTGAGCTATCATCTGCTGCCAATCCTCCTCTTTTTGCTGATGAAGACTGGCCCTGAGCTAACATCCGTGCCCATCTTCCTCTACTTTATGTGTGAGACTCCTGCCTCAGCATGGCTTGCCAAGTGGTGCCATGTCCACACCTGGGATCCGAACTGGCAAACCCTGGGCTGCTGAAGCGGAACGTGCGCACTTAACCACTGTGCCACCTGGCCAGCCCTTCCCTTCCTTTTTATCGCAGCCCTGTAAACGCTCTCGTGCTAGCCCAGCAATTTGTGGGCCTCCTTCTCATGTACCCCAAGTGGGTCCCTCCTTCTGGTACAGCGGGGACACAGGGATTGGCCCTGCCGGGTCAGAAGGCCAGTCTTGGAGACTCTTGTGTTTAAAGAAATGTGAAAGTCACTCTAGACCACTGGAAGTTTAAAGCCAGTGAAGTGTGAGGCTTCCCCGAGGTTGGGGGTCACATTGCCTCTGCTATGAACTTTCCCTTCAGTGGCTTGTCAAGTCTTAGCCACATCTGTAATTTTCTCTTCAGAAACATAATTCCTCATTAGCTTCTTCTCTTTTAAGGAGAAATAATAAACCCAGTTCTCCTGGGCCTTCACAACCTACTCAGCCTTGCAGGGAGAAAGCTTCTGTTTGCCAGGAGACACTGGGAGGGGCAGCAGTAGGTCTCCAGCCACCTGTCACACCCTCTGGAGCTGTGCAGCCCGGATGAATGCCATCCAGTTCTCTGTTTCTAAACTACCTCCTTATTTACATGCACTTTCACAAAGGAATTGCTATTTTATCTCATTCTAGATGATTACGAGTGATGATCACGACAGCCGTCATCTGATTTTTATTACACCTTTTCTGGAAGGAATTGCTGTTCTGTTTCACACATGATGAAAGTTTAATGACTTGCGTGCTGTTGATCCTGCAGCAAGGGCAGTGGTTTGTAGGACTCGGTACCTGCTGTGACCGTATTCCTGGTGGCTCTTGGTCTGGTACCAGAGAGGAGGGAGGTGGTCGGCATTTTAAAGGCTGAACTCAGACAGATGGTGAGAGGTGGGGCTGGGGAATGTTTCTTCGCTACAGCAGTGCGCCGTAGAGTCCTTTTTGCCGAGTGTTTTAGTTGAAAATGTGTGGATTACAGAAGAGAGTGGAACTTGCCTCTGGAAACGCAGGTGCTGGGAAAGGCAGCCCTGATTCTGAGAGAAGATGGAGGGGAGGGGGCCAGGCCCTGGACATCCTAAGGGATTGTCTTCTCAGCCTGGTGAAGCCGTCCAGTAACATCCCAGGAAATCCAGATAGAGTGTAACCTCAGATTCTTAGAACTCTTTGGGAGACTCCAGTAAATGCTGGGCCGTCCTGTGGGTTCATTTCCATTCTTCCATGAGTTTAGTGTGATCTGAACTGAGTTGGAAAGCTCTGGAAAGGGCTAGTGTGCTCCAGGGACTGCTCCACAATTCAGTTGGAGGCAGAAAGAAATACGTCATCAGTCTTTTGGGAGATTGTTACACAGCCTGATCCCTGCCACAGCAGCATCAGGTTAGTAAATAATACGGTCATTTGGGGATTCTGTATCGGCTTGCAAATTAGATAATTAGATTACAGCTTTGGAAAACGTTCGGGTTTGATTTGGTTGGACTGGTGGCCAAAATCTTATCTATTTATGTTTGCCCTCTTAGCTTGCTGTTTTTCCTCGGTGGATAAGAATATGATATAAAATTAGTTGCTTTTCAGAATAAGTACGTGGATGAGTGTTTCTCACATTTCTTGGGAGTCCTATTTCTCTGGCTTGTTAGGTGTCTGTCCCTTATTAGTTGAATAAAGACTAAAATCAAGGGAATGCATGACAGGCTGATTTGTCCTATGTTTTAAAAACTATATGACATATGAATATGATAGTAGAAAAATAAAAAGAATAGGGTTACAAGAAAATCTCCAGCGTATTACAGAGTGAATGTAGGAAACCCCTTCACTCATTCATTATCATTGATTTATCGAGTGCCACTCTGGGCCCAGGACTGTGCCAGACTATCCAGACTCTCACGTCCCAGCTCACAGTGGAACGGATGAGAAAGAATTACAGGACATGCGTAATTCTAATTCTCTAATCAGTGTTGTGATCAGTCTGGAGATTTCCCAGGGAGGTTGGTGATGCCTGTGGAAAGGTGGGCCCTGTGCAGTGGCATGCCAAGGGGTGGGACAAGGTGGGGCAAGGACAAATATTCTATCATAATTTAGAATTGCTGCTGTATGGTGATGAAAGCAGATGGGCTTAGGGATCATCCCAGTGGTCGCATGGTTGGGTTTGTGTGCTCCACTTTGGCGGCTGGGGGTTTGTGGGGTTGGTTCCTGGGTGTGGACCTACACACTCCTCATCAAGCCATGCTGTGGTGGCATCCCACCTACAAAATAAGGGAAGATTGGCACAGATGTTAGCTCAGGGACAATCTTCCTCAAGCGAAAAGATTGGCGGTAGGGCCAATCTTCCTCACCAAAAATAAAAATAAAAACAATAAAGGCAGATTGGTTTAGTAAGTTTTATTATTTTTAGAACTTCTCTACAAAGAGTGACCCCCCCCTTATGGCCTGCACCCAGGATGGGTTGCTCTCAGCACCCCCTCCTTGGTATATGCTGATCCTGTGAGCATCACCCTTGAGGTAGGTGCACAGCGTCCTGGGAGGGGGCTTTATACGAAGATTGAGAAACAAGGAAAAAGGGATTATCTCCTCATTTTATTTTTCACACCCTCTTTCATCACAGTTCATCTCACAGACATTCTTTTTGGCAAATCCCAGTTGTTATTAGCCAATACGGGGAGAAGGAAGGCAGACATAGTAATTTCATGTCTTAAGTAGTGGTAGAAAAGCAAAAACTGTTAAAGACCCTTTTCTCTCTCTGTGTTAGATAGCGTCACTGTAGGATCTTGAGTTTGTTTTTCAACTTTTTAAGGTTGAAAAGTAGGAAAATTTCAGAGAATGGATTTTTCTTTCAAATAGCAAACAAAACATATACTTACGATAATTTTTAAAGTATGCCGTGGGCAGGTTTTCCTGTCTCCCTCTTTGTTACTGGATTCCTGATGTACCCGTGATAGGGCTCGGAGGTATTTGGTAACAAACCCAAAAGAAGGGTCCTCGAGTGTGGCCACCACCCTCCCACTGATGCTCCCACAGCAGGAGGCCCCATGAGGAGAAGGGGAGGATGCGACAGGACAGTTACTGAACAGCCTTATGGGGCTGGGCCTGTTATGTCTCATATTCTGCTTCACCCTTAAGCACAGCCGTGTCAGGGGTTGGGAGCCCCTCTGTGGGTGAGGAAGCTGAGGCTCAGGGAGACGAAATAACCTGCCGGTATCACACAGCCGGTAAGTGGGGGAGCTGGAGTTTGGACCTGGGTGTGCCTGACTGCTGAGGGCATGTTCATTGCCAGTGGATCTCTGCCTTCTTTATAGGGCAGCGCAAAGTTCTTGGTTTTCCTTGTATGAGGCCTTGAGAAGTGTTATATAAGATTTTCTTGTATCTTATGGCAGATGTAAGATTTTATAAGACATAACATATCTTATGTAATGTTTTCAGAGACTTGACATGTTAGAGAGAGTGGAGGAGAGTCCTGTGTCTTGATGGCATTAACCAAATTTAAGGCACTACACATATGGCTCTCAAGTGTGGTCCCAGACACACACACACACACACACACACACTCGCACTTCTGTGTATGTTAGAGAAACAGATTTGGGGTCATTCTTGTGTCGTTTTGGTTACTTAGAGGTGGACTCTCTCCATCATGGTTTCGAAGTGGGAAGGGCCCTTCCGTGCCACTAACCCACCGTGAGTTAGATGTGCCCATCTGCGGGCACCAGCCTGCCTTCAGATTTTCATACCAGTGCGTGTAAAGTATGTGAGTGTGTGTGCTTACACTTAGAAGGTGGCCCCAGACAGTCTCACCTTGCCCTCCCAGCAGTCTGTCATGTTCAGTACTCATAAGATACCCTTCACACTGCTGATTGATGCTAAAAGTATCCTAATGTTTCTGACAGCTCATGTGTGACATGAATATAACCCATATTTCTTAGAGCGGCTGATCCAAGTGGCTTATTTCCCGATAGTGCTGATAGAGCCATCTCTCTTGGCGTCACAGCCATTCAGATTCTGATGGTAGCATATTGTTTGTGGGTCACTAGTTTTGTCTCCACCAGTAGGTTGGGACAGAGTAGCAAAGGTTAATTAAGTTTGTCCATCAAGATGGGAACAGATATGGATCCCTCGGATAGTTCCGTCCAAAAATCAAAGTTCCTGCATGTGTGGTTACAAGCATCTTTTCTTCTCATTTTCAGAGTCTCCAGAAAAAAAAAAGTTTCTTATTTGATCTTGAAGCAGTGAAAATGTAAAGAGTAGTCAAAAGCCAAAGGCAGTGAATAGGTCTTTATATAAGCAGGTATCTTAATTTAAAATAGAAGCTTCTGAGACTGAATTGCTTTGAATCCTGCCTTCTCTGCTTAATCCCTTTGTGAGCAGAACTAAGTTATTCCGTCTCTTTGAGCAGTTTCTTCCTATGTTAACGATGATTACGTTATGAGGACTCCATGAAATAACAGGATAAGTCTCTATAGTATCTTTGAATAGATGCTCGTTTTTTTCCTCTGAAATTCCATTAGTCCTTCCATTTCTCAGGAAAGTTGCATTAAGAATGACATCATTACAAGCCCCCTCCATCTATCTTAAGAAGTGTTAGGTAATGCTTTCAGAGACTCGGCCTGTTAGAGAGAGTCGAGAGTCCTGTGTCTGGATAGTTATTAACCCAATTTTAAAAATATAAACTTTTTCATGCCCTCTTCCACCAGCTCTTTGTGTTTGTTTGTTTTGTGAGGAAGATTGGCCCTGAGCTAACATCTATTGCCAATCTTCCTCTTTTTGCTTGAGGAAGGTTAGCCCTGAGCTAACATCTGTGCCAGTCTTCCTTTATTTTGTATGTGAGACGCCGTCAGAGCATGGCCCGATGGTGGTGTGTAGGTCTGTGCCCAGGATCTGAACCTGTGAACCCCAGGCTACCAAAGTGGAGTGTGTGAACTTAACCACTGTGCCACCAGACCAGCTCTTTTACTGAAGCTCTTGCCTGTTGGCTTTTACGCCCATCATGCTGCCTGCCTCTGTATGACCTCAGTTGGGAAGTCCGGGCTTGTGTTTTAGATTAGTGAATCACACAAATGTAAGTTTCTGAGCCTGGAGCTAGAAAATCCTGCATATAGATTTGTGATTTGGGAAAATGAGGAAGGCGCTGGGCTGGTCCCAGCTGGAGACTGTGTCCAAACGGATGGCCCCTCTCTCTTCTGTGAGCCCCTTAAATGTATCGAACCCTTCCAGGTTCCAGGAAAAGGAACTGTTCTTAAAATTGGCTTTTTCTTACTATGTACCAATTTTAAAGGTCCTTGCTTTCCTTTACCTGATTTATATACATCGGTTTCTTTCAAACATTTTAGATCAAGACCCACAGTAAGAAATGTTTTATATTGTGATCCAGTATATATTTATACATACATATAAACACAAAATGAAAAGTTTCATAGAACAGTTCTTACCTATACTGTATACAGTAAATTCTCGTATTTCTATTCCATTTTATTCTATTCTGTTTCATTCCATTCATTTCCATACTATTCTTAAAAATATATATGTCGATTGCAACCCTCTGACCTATTTTTGGACCCACAAAAGGGTGGCGATGCTGCATTTTGTAAAACGTTATCTGGAGGAGTAAACTCTGTTCTGTCAGTACCGGGATGCGGATGGTCAAGACAACCAATTAAGCGACACAAGTTTTAAAAAATTAATTTGGGTTTTTTAAAATGTGGAAATATTCACATCTTAATTGTTTTTTAGTAAGGACGAACAAAATGGACCACTAATAAACACAATACTGCTATCAGACACAGTTTCCATCCTTAAAGTTCATACCAAGTTTACACACGCTTGTGAGTGATATGACTCCCTGTTCCGTGCTCTCTGAGGATTTCTGTTTTTCTCTGTGGTTCATCCTCTGGGCTGTTTTTTATGTTTTTAAAATCTATTCTGATATTAATCCAACCTGGAATTTAGCTTTTCTTCAATCCTTTTCGCAGAGCCCACCCACACAAGTTTGGTTTGCCTTTCATGTGTCACAGACTTTACTGAAGCTTTGGGGTTTTAGACTTCAAACATCTTCGATGTGTCATTTCTTGAATGGTTTGTCCTCTCTGCCATGTTGCATGGGCATCCTCCTCCTGTCTTCTCTCTCCTTGTGTCCCCTCCCACCTCCTCTCTGGGGAGGAAGAGCATCCCTTCCGTCTGTGGGCAGACGGCTCTTATGCTCCCCAGCGTCTACGTGCTGACCCTCCAGCTCAGCACCTTCCCCCTGGCTCCTTGAAGGAGCCCACCCAGGCTTTGTGGGAATCCCTTATGAGGGCCTGAGTCCTTACAGGTCCAGTCTCCCTCTCTCTGTCTCCTTGTCTCTTTCTCCCTCTAGCGAGGAGAGGGCTTTCCATAGATTGAGCACCTAAGAGAAAGCAAGGTTAGGAAGAAGTTAGCGGAGAGAAGAATGACCCCCAGAGGACCAGAGGGACAGGCGGGGAAGGAAGTATTGTAGTCCTAGGGAATCGCCTGTGTCACGTGACTTAGCATGTGGCCTGTTGGTGTGCCGGTCATCTCTGAAAGCTGTGCATAATAGCAATCATTTCTAGCCTGTGTGTTTAAGAATAATTCCTTGCAGCTGTGAGGTGTGAACTCCCAGGGGATGAGCCAGGCATTTCAGGAGGTGAGTGGGCACTTGCAGGTGTGTGTGTGTGGGGGCGTCCCTGGCACAGGGAAGGTCTGTGGACCAGGAGGGCACACAGTGTGTGATTAGGAGAGCGTGGGGACAGGCATCCCATTCAGAGAGTTTGAAAAGAAGCTTTTATTACAACTAAAGAAGTCCTTTAATGAGGGCAAAAGTCATCCCCAACCCTCACTCTTAGCATCACCAGGAGACCAAGAATTTACCACAGCGTGTGATGCGCCCTGCCTTCTTCTTAAAAAAGCTTTCTGTTCGTAAAACCAAAGGCTTGTCCCAAATGCAACTTTCGCAGAGTTTAAGAGAGTGTGAGCCACGTGTCAGTGCCACGGGGATCTTCACGTTCTCCGTTTCACCGTCGGATTTTGCAGTTAGGAATTTGTCCTAACAGTCACTCTTCTCGTGAAGACAAGTCCCTTTCTTCTTCAGTTGTCATCCTGAGCAGCTGCGCCACGCTCAGTAAACAACTAGACAACAGTTTGGTCTTCAGGAATCTCTTTTCAGTCATTACCTAGATGGAGTGGCCAGTTCAGCGTAAGAACAGACTCTCTTCCTATCTGAAGCATTAATAGACAGATAACAGGTCATGAATAGTATTTAGGAATTCTTTTTAAAGGAAGTGGGTTCTAACATTTCTGTGTTTTGTTGAGATTTTATTGTTACTGTAAAAAAAGGTGACGGGTGTATATAAAGGAGAGCTGTGGTTCAGATTTATTGTGCTGTATGTTGTCAAACAGTTTAATAAAATAAAAACCCAAAGCCCTGAGGTTTTCCTCCGGGGTTAATACTAACACCGTGCACGTTCTCTGCCAGCCCAGCTCCTCTTTGCGGGTCATCCTCTGGTTCAGAGACTTGGGGTGAGTAATAAGACTATAAAACATGCCTCCTGCTTGCCAGCTACCACATGCTAATAATAATAGTAGGCATAATTCACCTGGAATCCTTTTTTTAGGTTTTACTTGGTTTGTTTGCTTAATTTAAAGGAGTGAAAAATAAAATCTTAAGAAACACGTCAGCATTGTGTAAAGGAAAAAGATTATATCTTTTTAGCAGAACTGAACCGTTCCTTTAATTTGTCTGTGACTTCTGTCCCTCCATGGAACTTTGCTATTTTAGCTGGAGGCGAGGGACTGAGCACAAGGGGGTAGTGTTAGGTTAGTTTAAAGCAACTTTTCTCAGTCTGGGCACTGTTGAAGTGTTGAGCTGGGTAATCCTTTGCTGTGGGGCTGTCCTGTGCATTGTAGGGTGTTTAGCAGCATCCCTGGGCCTCTACCCACTGGATGCCAGTAACATACCCCCTCCCTTAGTTGTCATAATCCAGTGTCTCTAGGCTTTGCCAAATGTCCCCTGGAGACAAACTGCCCCCAGCTGAGTACTACTGGTTTAAAGTAAAACGCGTTTCAAAGGTTTCCTTATTTACTCATCTTGTCTAAGCCAAAAGTAGTAGGACTGTGATTTTTTTGTTGTTGGAAGAGAGCAAAAAGTGATCTAGAATTTTAAATCGCATTCTGCCACGCCCTTTTCTGGACGAATCATAATTTGATGTTAACTTCATGTTTCAGAGGTTTCTTCAGGCACTTAGAAATACATAGAACCATCCTTCTTTCTTATGGTCAAGTTGTTACATGGAGGGTTATCTGCAGATTATTCTTCGAGTTGGATGTAGCTGGAGTGGTGGATGGCCTCTGTAAGTTCACCTTTTAAGAACCTCACGTGGAGTCTGACCTTTGCATCTCTTCTCTACCTGGAAGTCTTTTATAGCTCAGTGATCTTGGGGAAATTGAATGTGTAAGTTCAAATAACTCAATTCCTGTTTCTAAATAATCTTTGTTGCTTGGTGCTTTCTAAAAACACAGAAAAAGAATTAAGTGAAAAATAAACACATGCGTGGATTTGAAATTGTGTTTGTTTTCCTGTAAGCTTTAGTTAAAAGAAGGAAAAAAGAACTCCATAGTTGATCTGAATCTCTTTTCAAATAACGTACACGTTGGGATTGACAGCAGTTGACCTGTCTGTTTGTCAGACCTAACCTTTTGCATTTTTGAGTTAATCCTGGGCATGTTGGGATTTCGTACTTCTCGGGGTGTGGGAAGTATGTAGGCAGTTCTAGAATAGAACTAGAATAGAATCTATTCTAGAATAGAATAGAACTGGTTCTCAATCTTGGTGTCACAGTAAAATTACCTGGGGAGCTTTGAGAAAACTCAAGGCCTAGGGCACCTGCCAGCCTGGTGACATCAGATGCTCTAGGGGTGGAGCCCAGGCATCGGTGCTGGGTCCCCTCTTTCTATTTCAGTGGGAGTGAAGGTTGAGAGCCAGGGTGCATTTTTATAAATAAAGTTTTATTAGAACACAGCCACGCCCATCCATTTACCAATAGTCTAGAGACCCTGTGGCTTGCAAAACCTAAAATATTTACTGTTTGGCTGTTGACAGAAAAAAGTTTGCTGACTCCTGCTCTAGACTCACAGTGAACATTTTTCAAATATTTTGAAAAGAGATTTATACAAAATTCATAGTAAGAGAAAAACCCGGCATTTTGCAGAGCCTGCAGGCTCCTATCCTCTGTTTTCTTGTACATGGGGAAAATTGAAAAGCATTTTCCTTGAAGAACTGACTCAAAGATATTGTCAAACAGGAAGGCGATGTGGCCAACTCAGCACCCAGAAGGGAGAGGCTCTGTCATTTATTTATTTTTATTTCTTTATTTTTCTTGTGCTTTTTCTCCCTAAATCCCCCCAGTACGTAGTTGTATATTTTTAGTTGTGGGTCCTTCTAGTTGTGGCATGTGGGATGCTGCCTCAGCGTGGCCAGATGAGCAGTGCCATGTCCACACCCAGGATGTGAACCAGCGAAACCCTGGGCCGCCGAAGTGGAGCGTGCGAACTTAACCACTTGGCCACAGGGCTGGCCCCATCTCTGTCATTTATATTATGGCGCTTCATACGTACTTAAATGTTCATGGCTTAGGCTGTATAATTGACTTGAGGGAAGACTATAGAGGCAGAAATGGCTCTTTAACGCAAAATATGTTTGAGTTTGTTGTTACTCTGCAGCAGTTCTAGATGGCGGAAGACTCCTGGAAAAAAGCTCCGGGGAATTTCATGTATAAAAAGAAAAACAATAAAATTTAAAAATGCTATTTACATCATTTCCACCATCCCTCAATTCAGATGGAAAGTGGATGGTTGTAAACAGTTGTTTAAAAGAGTTTTTTAGAAGGTCCACCTTTGGTCATGGGCCCCTGCAGGCACTAAGTATGAGAGACAGGATCATGTATCCTAGTTCCTTGTGACCAAAGCAAGGTTTGTGAGCCAGCAGAATCAGCGTCTCCTGGGAGCATGTCAGACTCTGGAGGCCCCACCCTAGACTTACTGAATCGGAATCTACTTTTTAACAGGATCCCTAGGCTATTTATAGGCACGTTCGGAGAGGCTGGAAAGCACTGATCTAATTGATAACTAGGCTCTGTGCAGTAAACTGAGCATTGATCACCGCTTCCCTCTTAAAGGCTTTCATGGCCCCTTAATGACCCTCCCAACTTGCACTCACTCATTAAGGCAGCCAGTTTTCCCCTTTGGCTATTTCTGGTATAGCTGGCTAGCCATCTTATTTAGTAAGGATTTATACGATGGTGCAAAATGAAAATTGGGTAATTAAGCTAGAAGAGATACCATTTTATGTGCTTCAGAAAAACAAACTAGAAAGGATAAAGGGAACTGCCAGATAAACTTCTCTTGAGAGGAAGTAATCAGGTGGGATGGAGTCTTCTTTGCTTCTGCAAGAATAATCCACGCATCAGAAGATAGTTGCGCTGGGAGCAGTTGGGAGGGTCAAAAATGAGCTCCTCAAATGAGCACGCGGAAATCAGGGACTTAGGCCTTTCCACCAAGCACTGCCAGAGTAGTCGAAGTACACTTAGGCCTGTATTATTTGGGATATTGTCCAAAATTTAGGTATTCATAGAAAATCTTGAATAAGCCCAGTACTTAATTTTCTCCTGCCAGGCTCTGTCAAGTTACTACTATTTTCTTTATCAGGTAGCCTTGTAAAGATTTGATTCAAAAACATGATTTCGAAATTATTCCTTAATCCTTGAGCAAAGTTCGTTTATCCTGAACAGTCCCTTAGATTGGCTTTTTAAAAAGAAAGTTTGTACCATCTAAATGTAGTTTTTCAAAGGCAGTATAAATAATCGAAGTCCAGCTGTTCTTACTGTGAAGATAGGATCACGTGTTTAAGGCTCAGAGTCTGTACCAGAGTCTGAGGAGAGAACAGAACAATTCTAGATGTTTGTGGAAGTAGCCAGGAAGGGCCGAGAAAGCAGAAATCAGGGCCCCTTCTCTGCTTTCAGGCCGCATCTCCTTAGCTTTGAGCGAGAGGTCAAGAAGCTGTGGGGACTGCTTCTTATGTAAAAGGTGCCCCACAATCCCAAAGGCAGGGTCTGATTGCCGGAAAAATGCATGACTGCTGAACGTCAGATGCCACTGCTGCTGGAGGGGCAGCATGTGCCTCCCTTCTGCCCTCTCTTCTGCCTTCCAGGCCTCACTCCGTGTCTTGTTCCAAAATCCACATCACCTGCAGAACCCTGATGACAGGAGAGCCCGGGACACAGAGATCCCAGATTCCCTTCCCTGCTGCAAGGAAAAGCATAGAAGGGGGTGGGGAGGAACGCCGAGTGACAGTATCCAGCATGGCATCACGCTGATGACAACAGCTTACCCCTGCCCTCACTCACAGTTTACATGTTGTTTGTTTTTTAAAATATTCTCTATATGAATGCTTAAGGTAACCAAGATAAGATGACAGTTTCACACATGAGAAAACACGTGAGGAAGTTAACTTGTCAAACAGGCTGCTCAGTGTTACAGCGGGTTACGTTGGCTCCTAAGCAGACCTGCTCCCTCTCTATGACTCTGTTCTCTTTAGTACTTATTAACTGAAAATCAAATGATCACCTGGAATTTTAGGGGTTCTTTAGAGGGGACCCCAAGGTAGAAAAGGCACCTTCAGAATGCACCTTCTAATATTTCTAGGACCAGTGCACTGGAGGGGCAGATTTGTGGTTGAGGATGCTTCCAACTTTAATAGGTTATCCTCTTAATTTAAAGAATTAGGCAATTCTTCTTTTTTTCTTTTTTGAGGAAGATTAGCGCTGAGCTAACATCCACTGTCAATCCTCCTCTTTTTGCTGAGGAAGACTGGTCCTCAGCTAACATCTGTGCCCATCTTCCTCTACTTTGTATGTGGAACGCCTGCCACAGCATGGCTTGATAAGTAATGTGTAGGTCCATGCCCAGGATCCAAACTGGCAAACCCAGGCTGCTAAAGTGGAGTGCGCAAACTTAACCGCTACACCACTGGGCTGGGCCCTAGGCAATTCTTTTTTTAAAAAATAAACTTATTTTTATTGAGATATAATTGACAAAACATTATATTAGTTTCAGGTATACAACAGAATGATTCATTATTTGTGTATATGGTGAAGTGATCACCACAGTAAGTCTAGTTAACATCCATCTCCACACATAGTTACAAACTTTTCTTTTCTTGTGATGAGACCTTTTAAGATCTACTTTCAGCAAATTTTAAATATGCAACACAGTAGTATTAACTATAGTCACCATGCTGTACATTACATTTCCAGGGCTTACTCATTTTGTAACTGGGGGTTTGTACCTTTAGGCTTCTTGTAATAATTATAAAATGCAACTTTGATCTCAATGTATTCTTTCTTTTTTCTTAAGCAGATGAAAAACTCCGAGAACCGTCACGCAATGAGTTCCCAGTACAGGATGCATTCTTACTACCCGCCTCCCTCCTACCTGGGCCAGAGCGTGTCCCAGATCTTCACTTTTGAGGAGGGCCCCTCTTACGCGGAAGCCAAAGCAACTGGTAGGTGTCTAGTTACACAGACTAGATCTGGGGTGGAGAGAGGATGAGCATCCAACACTGGGTCTCCAGCCCTCTCTAACGGCTTACTGGTTAGGAGCCGTTGGAAAGTTTATTGCTGTGTAAATCTTACATAAGTATTCTCTAAAGTGTTCAGTTATGGAATGGTTTTGCTTTGCCAGACTTTTCTCTTTTTTTTTTTTTTTTTTTGAGGAAGATTAGCCCTGAGCTAACATGTGCTGCCAATTCTCCTTTTTTTTTTTTTTTTTTTGCTGAGGAGGACTGGCCCTAAGGTAACATCCGTGCCCATCTTCCTCTACCTTATATGTGGGACACCTACCACAGCATGGCGTGCCAAGCAGTGCCATGTTGGCACCCAGGATCTGAACTGGCAAACCCCAGGCCACCAAAGCGGAACGTGTATGCCTAACCCAGCCAGCCCCACTTTGCCAGATTTTTAATGTCATGTTTCTCTTTTCTGGATGCCCAGAGTCACAAGAATAAGATGAGAGACTCATCAGAAGCTAAAAGTATATTTTCTGGAGGATCAGTAAGAAACACAGGGGCATTTTAGATATGATTCAAGTCCTGATATTTTTGGTGAAGTGAATTTCTGTATATCGAATACTTGTTTTCCAAAATTTTCTCATTTTAAAATTGAATGTATATTCGTCTTTTGAGGAGGAAATAAAATAACATAATAAAACATTTTTGAATACAATAGGTCTCAGAGTTTGTGCAGTAGCAAATAACTCTGATATAATGCTTTAAAATAAAAAATGACTGTTTAATGAACCAAAGCACTTTGAAATATACAATTCCTCAACTTCGGGTTTAACCTTCTCCCCAACATTTATGCTGCAATGATAGGCAGGTCTTTTATGGCTGCTGTGTTTCCAGGCCCTGTTTTTAAGCTCTTTATATATAAGCATCATCTTTTTTTTTTTTTTTGAGGAAGATTAGCCCCGCGCTAACATCTTTGCCCATCTTCCTCTATTTTTTATATGTGGGATGCCTGCTATAGCATGGCTGGATAAGCAATGCGTAGGTCCCCACCTGGGATCTGAACTGGCAAACCCCGGGCCATCAAAGCGGAGCACGTGAACTTAGCCGCTGTGCCACCAGGCCGGCTGTATAAGCATCAAATTTTGATCTAGGAAAATGAGAAACACACAGTTGAGGCAGTAAGTGGAAATCAGAGCAATACTGAGTGACTTGGTGGAGAAAGTGACTACTAGAACTTACCCTGTACGAAATGAAAGAAGTTTGTTTTCTCAATAATTTGACTCTCTCTAGAGAACTTGTTTTCTTTGTAAAGGAAGTGTTAGAAAATGAGAATCAGAACCATGCTTTCATTTCCAAATTCAAAACAATGATGTCTAAAAAAGCTGGGCAAGTTATGCTTTATTTACTACACTAAAATAAAATAAAGGATTCCATTAATATGGAATATATAGGTCAAGGGAACTGATCAATTTGAACTGTAGAGAGACCGAAGTTACACGTTGTTGATTGCACTTTGACTTTTATTAATAATTACTTTTTGTCAGGAATGGACAAGCATAATTCTGTATTATAAATATTCATACCATGTAATGTATGCCCATATGGTCCTTCATTCATACTGCTTTTGATTCTGTATAGTTTTCTAGATGGTGTGTTCCTTAAGGACAGAGAACACATCTTACATACCTTCTTACCTGCTATGATGCCTTTTCCTTTTATTTATTATTTATTGGTTGAGTGAATGAATGAATGAATGAATGAGGTAGTATTTTCAAGTAAGCTTGTTCTGTAAGGAAACACATTGCTGAAAGGTCAGTATCCTAACTCATTGTTTGTCTGATGGAGCCAGCGCACAATTTAGAGAATGAAACAGTTAAAGAAACGTTTGTTCATATAAAAAATTAGGAAAGAAACCTGCTTTCAGGAAGGAATTCCCTGAGTTTCTTGCTCCAGGAATAATGGACTATTTTTAGAAGCACTGGCATTCTTGAGACAAAGGTGTAAATTCAGAGAAGGGCAGTAAGACCAACAGATAAGAGGAAATTTATTAGAGCAGAGAGGAACGAATTTGGAGAGCAGCAGTAGGCATTTGAATTTATAGCAGAAAAGGAAAAGACTCAGAAGGAAAGAGGTTACAGTCTGGGAAAGAGGAGACAGCGGCACCAGTGTTCCTAGGGAAAGACTGGGTGACTAACAGCTAGGATTTCTTAAAACTTTTCTGGCGATGTGTACGTTGGAAAGTGTGGTGTCAGGAGACCTCAGGCCTAACCTTGTGGTACCCCTCTAACTCACTGACAATTCATTAGGAGGGTCAAGCCTCAGGCATAAGCAGGTAGCTAGGAAGAAGTACAGTGAAATCTCAGTGATGCCTACTTGGGAATTGTCATGCAGGAGGAGAGTATGAATTAGTAGAAAATCCAAATCTTAGGTAATTTTTAAAAGAAATGTGGCTTTCTGACTTCCAAATATTTGTTATTTGAGGCTTCTGCATTGCAAGAAATTTTTATAGAGCAGATTGGGAAGGGAAGAGGAAAGAGAAAGTTGTGTTCGGGGTCAACGAGAACACCCCAGGATCATCTCATGGGGCGTTGGATCCTCAGTTTTATTATCAGGATTGACACAAGTGAGGACGACTTTGGGGCAAGTTAGGCCCTTCTGATAAGTGGGGCCGTGGCAGGGTGCAGCGGTGGGCATGGGACATCAGTGTTTTCATTTGTGAGAAGGTGACAAAGGCTGGCTGATAACCATTTATCAGTTACATTCATCAGTTTTATCAAATTTGAGTTGAAGTCCTTTGGTTGGTTGTGTTAATAAATAAGTTATGATTTGCAAATAGTGTATCAGTTATTCTAAGTGAGGACTTCCAAGTAATTGGAGAAACTTTTCAGTAGGTTTAACGTTTTCTTTAAAGTCTTAGCTATAAATTTGTCCATTAAATCCATTTTTCTTTAGTTTCCTTAAGGATAAGCTTAACCTCTCTTTACCATCTAAAGAAATGAGTCCAAGTTCAAGATTTTCCTCTGGTTTTGCTGAAGATTGCAACATGAAAATAGAATGTAGGGGGGAAAGAATTACAGGGCAAGGTTTTCTTTTGCCGTGTTGCTACTATTTAATTTTTTCTTTGTAAAAAGGCTAGGAGCCATGCCCTCTCCTTTCCGTATCCTGAAAAGTGTTAGGACGGAGATCAGAAGGATGGCAGGGCCCAGTGATGGAGGACTTGGTCAGCCATTGCCAGCACTTCGGCTTTTATTTCAAGCGAGATGGGAAGTCATTGGAGGGTTTCCAGCAAAGGAGTGACGTGTTTGTCCCTTTGGTTTTTAAAATTCCTCTGGTTATGGTTTAAGGATAGCCTGTAGAGATGCGAGGTGAAAGCAGGGAGGCCAGTTACAAGGCAATTACAGTAATAATTGCAAAAGACAGGGGCCGGCCCTGGTGGCTTAGTGGTTAAGTTCACGCGCTCCGCTTTGGCGGCCCAGCATTTCGCCGGTTCAGATCCTGGGCGTGGACATGGCACCACTTGTCAGGCCATGTTGAGGCATTGTCCCACATACCACAACTAGAAGGATCCACAACTAAGAAATATACAACTATGTGTCGGGGGGATCTGGGGAGAAAAAGCAAAAAAAAAAACAAAAAAAAAAGATTGGCAACATTTGTTAGCTCAGGTGCCAATCTTAAAAAAAATAATAATAATTGCAAAAGATGACAGTGGCTTAGTCAGGGTGGGAGTACGGTAGCGATGACAAGTGGTTGAATTCTAGATATATTTTGAAGATAGAACCAGTAAGATTTGCAGACAGATTTGTGATGTGCCAGAAACAGAAGAGTGAAGGATGATGCCGTAATTTTTTACCTAAGTAGAAGGTTGGAGTTTCCATTTATTGAGGTAAAGAAGACCATGGGAAAAACAGGTTTGTGGGAATTCAGAGTTTAGTTTTGCACATGTTAAGTTGGAAATGTTCATGAGTCGTCCAAGTGGATCGTCAAGTATGGATTGGATGTATGATGTCTGAGGTTGAGGGGAGATACCCCTGCTGGAAATAAAAACTTGAGAGTTCAGTGCACAGATGTTATTTGAAGTTAATATGATGAGATTGCTTGGAGAAGTGAGTGTGGATGGAGAGGAATAAAGGACTGAGGATTGAGCCCTGGGGCCTCCAGTGTTGAGAGGTCTGGCACACGATGGGGACCAGCCAAGGAGAAAGTAGTAAGGAGCAGATGAGCTAGGAGGAAAACTGAGGGTGAATGTTGTCTTTGAAGCCAAGTAACGACAGTGTTTCCATGAATAGCCAAATAATGCTGATAGGTCAAGTGAGTTGAGGGCTGCAATTGACCATTGGCTGTTGCAAGGTAGAAATGATCAATGACCTTGACCAGGGGCCACTGTGGTGGGGAGGTGGGAACCACTGCCTGACTGTACACTCAGGAGCGTGTGGGAGAGAAGACTGGGGCTGTGAGTACAGACAGTTCTTCAAGGAGTTTTGCTGACATGGGGCCGTACTGGAGGGGGAGGTGAGTTCAAGGAAGGTCCTTTTCCCCTTTTTGTGAAGAAGGGAGATATTATAATAGGTTTATTTGCTGACGGGAGTGATCCACTAGAGAGAAAATGAGCTAGTGCAAGGTATGTGTGGGGGCACAACTGTTGGGGACAAGGCAGTGTCCCTGAATAAGCAAGTATGGGATGGGATCCAGGGCAGTGGTCCCTAGGGTGGGGGCTGCGGACTGGTGTGGGTCTGAGGATGTTTTGTCATTGATCTAAGAAGAGATAAGGGAATTAAGAGTAAACAAAAACTTCATTGCAACTTGTTAGAGCAATTTTATGTCTGTTAAATCTAATAAAAAAAATTGGGGCTTGGATTTTTTGGCTTTTTACTTTTTTTATTAAAGTAAAATCCACCTAACATAAAGTTATCCATTAACCATTTTAAAGTGTACAACTCGGTGGCATTTAGTGCATTCACAATGTTGGGCAACCATCCCCTCTATCTAGGTCCAAGGCATTTTCATCACCCCAAAAGGAAGCCCCATACCCATTAAGCAGTTACTCCCAGTTGTCCCCACCCTAGCCCCTGGTAACCACTAATCTGCTGTTTTGATGGATTTGCTTTTATGGGTGTTTCATGTAAATGGAATCATACGATATGTGACCTTTTGTGACGGGCTTCTTTGGCTTAGCATAGCATTTTCAAGGTTCATCCAAGTTGTAGCATCTATCAGTACTTCATTTCTTTTTATGGCCTAATAAGTTTGCATTGTATGGATAGACCACGTTTTATCTGTTCATCAGTTGGTGGACATTTGGCTTGTTTCCACCTTTTTTTTTGGTATTGTGACTAGCACTTCTGTGAATATTCGTGCACAAGTCTTTGTTTGAATACCTGTTTTCACTTCTTCCGGGTCTATACCTCGGGGCAGAATTGCTGGACCATATGAGCATTCTGTGTTTCACGCTTTGAGGAACTGACGAACTGTTTTGCACAGCGGGTGTGCCTTTTTTTGTCCCCATCACGGTGGATGAGGGTTTCAGTTTCTCCAGCCAACACTTACTGCTTTCTGTTTTTTTTAAATTATGACTTAGCAATTCATTTTTATTGTATTTTATAAAAGTATCAGACCGTAGTGGTTTGGAAACTGAAAAGAAATTTTTAAACAAAACAGGTCTCTCCCCACAGATAGTTTGAGAAACACCGATCTGGTGTTCGGGTGGCAGGTTGGCTGGTGTAGGAGTGTGGCCTGCTCCTGGTAACAGGGGCAAGTTGTTCAGAAAGTGGTGGAAGGGCAGCCTGGAAATAATGCTTCCTCAGCTAGGGTTAAAGAGGTAGGTGCCACAATAAGACCTCTGTGTTAATAGACGCACACGTGTCTGCAGGTGGCTGGCAGGCATTTCGTATCTGTAAATAGGCATCTTCCTCTATATGTTGACTCCTTGAGTATAAGTTCTTGGAGTACACCTAGTTGGCCAACACCTGCAAAAGGTTTAGGTTTAAAATGGTAAAGATGAACATACTTAGATCTTTGGGTCTGTTTATTTTGCAATCCCAGTTTGAAAGTTAGAAATGACGTATCCTATTTCTTCTGATTCTTTGGCCTCTTCTGGCTCAGATATGGTGGTATTAGGTCCCTGTGCAAACTCAGCCTTCCTTTCTATTCAACCTTTGCTCTTTCCAGGAGAAAGAAGCACACATTTGAGGTGCTTATTATGTATCATGAGCTGCTCGTGTATTATTCGTCTAACACACAAGGGATGTCAACACCTCTGTACAGCAAGGGGCAGAGCATCTGCATTTTACCCCAGGTCAGATGGCCAAGGTCAGTGGAAGGGCATCTCTGGGTTGAAAGCCTCATCTCCTTCTGTGATGTCTGGGTAGCTTGCAGAGGCCTGTGTGTTCCCAAATAGGACTTTTTGAATCCATTCAGCAATAGCAATTTTGTAGGCCAATGTGTCTAGAAGTGCTTGATTTCACTGATGGCATGTGCTGCCTCCCCCACAGTTGTCACAATTAATTGCAAAATGGTTAAGCTGTCGCTCCATGGAATGGATTTGCTTAATGCTACACGTTAGAGTTGGATTTTAGCAAAAGGTCATCCGGCCAAACCTCCCAGTTTTGCAGGTGAGAACAGTGAGGTTGTGCTGCCTGTTGGAAGCACCCTCAGATCTCCTTGCTCACAATCCAGGATGCTGAAGCTGGCTTCTAGGTGAGGGGATGAAATATTCTGCCCTGAGTGGCTGGCTAGGGGGGTAAAAACATTCTGTGCTTGCTTAGCATCTGCAGGGAGCCATGACTCGCCAGCCGTGCAGCCTTGGGAGTGTCAGACTCTGGTCTCTAAGCCTTGGTGTCCTCACCTGTTAAGGGAGGAGGCTGAGGGGGTGGGCTCTGGCAATCCCACACAGGTGTTGTGAGGATAAAATTGTGTCCCGTATGTAAACAAGCTCTGTAAATCAGAAAAGGCAACAAGAGGTGGCAGGAGGCTTTTCTTACTTTCGCCGTTCCTTTCTGCAAGGGTTGTGATGATGTTTCAGGCCGTTCTTCTTGTCAGGGAGAAAGATGTTCTGGAAATGTTTTAGAGTCTTGCTCAGAGAGGAAGGAGAGCAGGCCAAGGCATCTGAGGGCTGCCTTTGTTGTGTATGTTCCACTCTGAATTGTATGCCAAGCCTGTAGGAGGCGAACAACATTGGCCCTTTTCTTTTCCTGCTTTTTAAAGAAAGCTGAATGGGTTTTATGCCACATTTAGAAACTGTTGAGTGTAGCTTGGTACTTTAGGAAACGACTTATCATTTGCTACATTTCGAAGAAAGAGCACTGGGCTGGTAAACCTGTTTTCCTTATGTACCTTTTTATTCTCAGCTTTAGTGGCAACAGTGGTGGAGGCCACTGTGCAAGGGAATAGATGCCCACTCAGGAGAAGAAATCTGTCTCGGATCCTCCCAGCTCTGGGCTTGATTGCAAGATGCTTGTTTAATCTCTCGGAGCTTCAGATCCCTCATCTGCAGTGTTGAAAAAAGTAGCAGCTTTACCTATTTTTATATATGGATCACACACAAAATTATGTAAAAGCACAATAGAAGCTGTCGACTCCCTTATTTTAACGTGAGGACCTGTCACCATGTCTTAAATCTCTGTATTTCAGCAAGTGCCTGGCAGTGGGCTGTACAAGTGAAAATGACGACAATCGTTGAGGGGGGCTCATTTTTAGCCCTACAGGGCCCCTTTTTGAAGCTAACCATATGTGTATTGTGATTCTCAAAATTAGCTAGACATCATAGTTTGCCGAGTGAGCAAGATGAAGCACACTAATTTTAAGCATATTGTAAACATTTAGAAATGGCAGCTTTGACGGCTTATTTTTAATATATCACACGTATGATACGCTTCCTAAATAAAGCAAAAGAAACAACCAGAGGAGTATATAAGGATACCAGAACCCTTTATAGAGAGAGAATAGTATAGAAGGCAAGCTGAGATGCTGTTTGATGAGGACACACAGATTTCTTTCTGGCTTTTCTTCAAATCTGTTTTTCTTCCATGAAAAGAGAGAGAGCTGACAGGCCCTTATCATATCCTCTGTAAAACGCTGCCTTTTGACAAGGCCACCGCCAGTCTAGAAATAGCAGGCACTTCCCAGGGGCCTGTCCGAGGGAGGTCAGACTCACTCATGTAAGGAAAAAGTTCACTCATGGCAGCACGTTAGCAAGGATGCTCAGGGTGTATTCTCACATGGAGGGCAGGGATCAGAGTCATTCAGCTTCGCATTTCTCCAGGTGCCTAGCATCTTGCCATGTTCTCGGAGGGCTTCTGGGATGGTTCGTGGTTTCTTGAAGGAATAAGCAACTGAAGCTTTCTCCTGGTGCATCCAAGAGATTAGAGTTAGGCATGCAGATGAAGCACTCAGTGAAATAAATCAGACGTGACAAACACAGGGGGCAACCCTCAGGCTGCAACATATCCTGGATTTGTATCATGTAGAATCTTCTGTTTGGAAAACTCAAATTTCAAAGACGTAATTCTTTGCATATTATGATTTTTGATTAATAACACTGTCCTGGAAGAGAAGTCAAGGTAAGGGGGAGCTTAATCAGTATTCACACTTGAGAGAGATTGGGTGCAGTTGCAGGCAGAATGCGTGACGTCTTTGAGCCTCGTTTGTGCTGTTTAAGAAGACCCGGTGGTGTAGAGGTTAAGTTCCATGTGCTCCGCTTAGGCGGCCTGGGTTTGTGGGTTTGGATCATGGGCACGAACCTATACCACTCGTCAGCCACACTATGGTGGTGACACACATATAAAGTGGAGGAAGATTGGCACAGATCTTAGCTCAGGGTGAATCTTCCTCAGCGGGGTGGTGGGCGGTAGGGAGTCAGGGTTTGGGGGTGGGTGCAGGGAGGAAGAGGAGCTGGCAGAGGAACTTGGGTCTCTGAACCACTTCCCTGTGTTCTTTCTGCGAGTGTATCCTGTGGTTTCCTCCTCCCTTCCCCTCCTTTTCCTCTTCTCACAAACACCGTGTAGCCCTCAGTGTCTGTAAGACAATGTCCTGTGCATGTTATGAGGATGACTCATTTTATTCTCATAATAACGGTAACATCCCCATCTTGCAGATCAGGACACCGAGGCATAGAGACAAGACCTGTGAGGTAGGGAGGAGAAGGGGTCCTCATTTCCACGTGGCAGGTGGAGAAACTGGTGATGGCTTAGCTTGTTGTCTGAGGCCTCCCTCGGCTACGATCTGGTGTTCTCATGTTTGAAATATTTTCAAGGAAATGATGGCTGTGATTGGAGGTTGAGAGTGCACTTGGAAATGTCCTCTCTGCTGGACTGAAGGCGTGGATGCAGTAATGCTCCTTGTGCTGTAACGATAGCATTCCAGAATCTGCTCCCCCAGCATGTGCCTCATGCAGAAATGCCCCCGTCTAGGGGTGTCTTTCTGTTGCAGGCTGGTGATGCAGCAAAAGAGCCTGAAAAATCGCCTTACAAAAAGCCACCATCACATCAGGTGTGGTATTTACCTTGCTGTTCCGGAAGCTGGATGTAAACTTGAAAACCCCTTTATGACTTGATTAACACAGTAAACTCACTTCTAATTTTGTGGTTATATTTACATTTTCTTTAACGAGAGTGAGTGAATGCAAGTGTTAACATTTGAATAAGGCAGACATTATAAAAGGAAATAACTAGTTATTAGCTTTGAAATTGTAAGTGCTAATGGGAACACAATCAACTACTTTTTTTTTTTTTTTAAGATTTTTAAAAAATTTTTTCCTTTTTCTCCCCAAAGCCCCCGGGTACACAGTTGTATATTCTTCGTTGTGGGTCCTTCTAGTTGTGGCATGCCGAACGCTGCCTCAGCGTGGTTTGATCAGCAGTGCCATGTCCGCGCCCAGGATTCGAACCAACGAAACACTGGGCCGCCTGCAGCGGAGCGCATGAACTTAACCACTTGGCCACGGGGCCAGCCCCTCAACTACTTTTTTTATAGTTCTTTTTTTTCCTGTAGATGTAAGCTATCATTTTAAAATTAGAGTGAATAAAAGGCCTGTCGATTTTCCCCAGATAATTTCTGAGAAAGCTTTTGACACTCTACTTAGTCTGTCAGTGGCTTATTATGAGGTGCTCTTACAAGTTTAACTTATTTTTTAAAAAGTCTAAGTTCAGTATACAGGGTACCTTTGAAGGGGTTTTCCTTTGGGCTAAAGATTACGGTCTGGGGCAGGACTCAGAGGGAGCAAGCTCTGGAAAGTACGCTTTTAGGAAGTCCTAAGTGGCCTGACCTTACCAGGTTGAACATAAGGACTAGAAAATTGCTTGCCCATGTTTCCAATGCTAATTGTATCTTGATGGAATTCAAGTATGACATTTAGTCTCCTACCTGCCTGCTCAGAGCAGGGAACCCAATGTATTGTAGGTACATCACACATCATCAAGTTTGCTGATTCTGTCACTCATTCAGTGACCGTCTATTTTTAAGAATTCTGAAGCAGCAGCGCCCATGGAGGCATTAACTTGGATATGACAGTAGCCCCTCGGGTTAGAGCATCCGACGTCATCACGCATGAGATTCCTTCACTCTAGCCTGACTTGAATCCATTGGGCCTCAGCAACTTTTTTGGGCTTGGTATGGAGTAACTCCGGAGTTTATTTTCCCTCCTCGGCTCCTCAGAGGCACGGGCCAGGCCAAGTACAACTTGAATAACCTTCAGGAAAGCTGTGCTGTCCTTCTGTCGGCCGCTGTCTTTGAAAATTGCCTCCAGAGTTAGTGAGCGGGAACAGTTAAGATTTACAAACAATGATGAAGCTTGTCATGCATCTTTCACCATTCATCATCCAGGTGCCGTGCCTGGGCGGTGAAGTGTTCTTCATAAAAACCAGCTCAGTGTGAAATACACCTCGCTGCAATGTTTACTGCTCTGAAGCTCGTCAGCGGCCCTTTATAGTAAATCCAGATTGCGATGTGACATTACAGTATATCATTGCCCGGCGCGCTGGGGTTTACACTGGAAATGAGTACGGTGCACACCAGATGAGGTGTCCAAATTGAGTTATGTCAGAATTTGGCTGTTATATGGGGATAGCTTTTGTTTTCTGAACACTGAAAGTTAGCTTTATATGTATTTATATTTATATATAGGCATATACTTCCCATCCTGCACATATACACGGGTATACAATATATGCTGAGGTCAGGTTCCAAGTGGGCTTCTGCTGTAAAGAATGGCGACCAGCTTTTATGTACCTTCCAACTGTTGTTTCGTTGAAATTGGCATAAATGGAATCTTTGGGGGGAACTAGAGGAGATGGTTATTTCATCGTAGAAGTGGGTTTGATTTTGCTGTGTGTAACGTCTCATATTTACCATCCTTTCTTATAAAACCAGGGACCCCTCTCTTCTGGGACTATCGTGGTACACTAGCATGATCCCTTTGATATCAGGGCAAAGAGAAGAAACTCATAGGACTCTTCCTCCTCCGCTGTCGAGCACCTGGCCTGTCCTGCTGAGCACATGTGCTTGGGGAGGTCTCTGAAGTCAGTTGCTTATTTATTATTTTTCTAGTGGGTATCAAAATCCTAGCTGCCTCTGTTATCTTGAAAGATGCAGCTTCCAAGAGAAGACTTATGGTGTCTTAGCTTCAATCTGTGAAATAAAAGAGCACACTGAATTTATTGCATGATCAGGTTTATTTACATTCACCCTAAAAGTGCCGATATTAAAAATGAGCTCCATAAAAAACTAATATTCAGAGATAACAGCAGACCCTGCAGTTCCATGATCATCTTCTTAACACACATATTTTTAAATTCTCTTTTCAGTGTAGCAGGGTTGTTAGGAGAACCATTTTGTGGTCTGTACATATCTGGTGCCACATAGAATCCAGGATCTCTCCCCTGTTTACACCAAGTCTAGGGTAGGGCTGCCTCCCCCTGCCCCCTTAAATGCAGAGGTAAACACAGCCTTCCCGCCATGCCCCTCTGCTGTTTCTATGGCTATGTGTCCTCTTAGTTGCAGTGTCTTCCTACTGGAGATTGATTAACGGTGCCCCACGTCTGAGCTTCCTGAAGCGGCACAGGACACAATTGCAGGTGTACAATGCTGGCCTCTAGGGGTGGCTCAGGGGCCAGGGCCAGAAGCTCCATGGGGGAGAGAGACTAGCCCCAAGTTAATCCAGTGCAGTCACTTCATTTTGCATTGTGGGATCAAACACAGGATAGCCGGTTACAGTTAAATTTCGTATAAACCACAAAAATTATTTTAACATGAGCATGTTCACAGTATTTTATTATACCAAAAATTATTTATTGTTTCTGAAATTGAAAATTTAATTCAGGATCCTGTATTTTTATTTGCTAAATCTGGCAACCTTGTGTTTCATGCACATCTTCTCCAAACCACCATTTCAGGGCCCTGCAGTAGAAGGCGAGAAGGGAAAGTAGACGGAGGAGGGCAGCCCTTTCTCTAAGCATATTCAGCAGTTTTAAGAGTTGTTTCATTTATATTTCTACAACAACAGTCCCAAAGGCCGTGCTGATCCTGCATGGAACGGTTTCCTGTTTTAGTTGAAGCCATTCACGGGTTTCTCAGTGAAAAGTTTCTGGATTATAGTTTATCCCTGCACATATTAACTGTATTGTTTTAGCCTCTTTTTAGGTAACTAGTAGGTCCAGACATTTCTTTTTTCGTGTTTTATAGGTCCGCTCCTTTAATATAACCCACTGCTGCTCAGAATCAAAATGGAAATTTATACTTTTCGTGCGTTTGGGTCCGTTGTCCCCTTGTAGCTTTGCCAGGCGTCACAGTGATTCTTGAAACTCTCCGGTAGGACTAGCTCCTCTCTGTCTTTTTCCTGAAGCTCCTCCCCCCCTACGCCCCCCCTCCCCCACGCCCCAGGCTATAAACTGATGGCTCAGTCAATAAGCAAGTAATAAATTCATCGAGTGCCAATTATGTGTCTGTGGACCTAACATTATGCCTAGGAGATGAACCATGGCAGAGAGCATCTGCAGTGATCCCCAAATGTCAGCAGGTCTTAGGGACACGCGCCCTTCTCTTCCTGTCCGCAGAAGAACAACCTTGCCTCGAAGCCTCTACAGGGCGTGCAGGGGAGTAGCCACATGCCCGGCTCTCTCACTCTATATTTAAGCCTTGGTTGGGGTCTTCGCCATGAACCTAAGTGAGAGTTTCCTTCCTAATTTAGAGAAACCAGTATCACAACCAAACTCTGTGGATAGATGTTCCATATAGGCAGCCCTTTCCAGGTATGCTTCACCTTTGTTATTTATATGGCTATGGAGATGGGATGGGCTTGATTTTATTTGTTTGTTCATAACAGCTTTATTTAAATAGAATTCGTATACCATAAAATTCACCCCTTTAAAGCGTACAGTTTAGTGGTTTCTAGTATACTGACAAAGTTATGCAACCATCACCACTATCTAAGTCCAGAATATTTCCATCATCCAAAGAAGAATCCCATATGTACTCATTCCTCATTCCCACCTCCCTCCCAGCCCCTGCAAACTACTTTTCTAGTTTCTGTCCCTGTGGATTTGCCTGTTCTGGACGTTGCATATAAATGGAATCATATAATATGTGGCCTTTTGTGTCTGGCTTCTTTCATTTAGCATCATGTTTTCAAGGGTTGTTCAAGTTGTAGCATGTAATAGTGTTTCATTTCCTTTTTATGGCCAAGTAATATTCCATTCTGTGGAAGGGCTTGGTTTATTTTGAGTTCAAAAACTATGGCAGGGCCCAGCAAAATTACTAAACCATAAGATTCTCAAGGTGAAATATGTGTTTTATCCATTTTATTAAGCTTTCAGCTCTTTCAGCTCAACACGTGCATGTCTGTGATGAGTAGAACCTACTGCATGCAGTGAGAGGAGTGTGGTGTGCGTGTGTGGACATGGAGTAAGCTGGGTTGTGTTGTTTTCCTGTTTTATGCTGATACTGTTTATATTTGTCTGCTCAAGCTGCCATAACAAAATGGCACAGACTGGCTGGCTTAAAAAACAGACATTTATTTTCTCACAATTCTGAAGTTAGCAGTCTGAGATGAGGGTGCCGTCAGGGTTGGTATCTGGTGAGGCCTCTCTCTTTCAGCCTTTGCTCTGTGTTTGCAGAGAGAGAGAGAGAGAGAGCGCAAGTGAGCTCTGAGCTCTCTTCTTCTTCTTATAAGAACGCTAGACCTATCAGGTTAGGGCTGTGTCCTGAAGACCGCCTTTAACCTCATTTATCTCCCTAGTGGCCCCATCTTTGAATACAGTCACTTTGGAGGCTGGGGCTTCAACATAATGAATTTGGGGTGACACAGTTCAGTCCATAACACTGTTGAAGGGTTTAATGTCTCTCGAAGTCTTCTCTTCTCAATGAGGTTCTTCGGAACTGGGAGAAGGATGCTGAGATTTGGTGGGCCAATGTGTATAGAATGAATAGAGTATCTTTCCTGATGTTATGGCCTAATATCTGGCCTTTGCTGACTGCTCACTCATCCCACAAGCTCTCCAACGTCTCAAGCCCATCCGGTGGCAGGCCTCATCTGCAGGTGAGACCGGGACCCCAAAGCAAGGATTTTTTTCAGAGATGGAGAGCTCCATGGTTAAGGACATTCCACTCACTTGGAGCACTTCTTTTCTAGTTTCTTGCTCTTCTTTTCCTCATTTTTCCCCCCTAGAATTCCTTTTGTTTTTGCTCTGTCTTTGAATTTGGGAAAAGAATTTCTGATTCCTTGCCATCTTTTATCTTGAAGTGCTCTGCGTAAGCTTAGACGATTTAACTCTGATGTACTGCTACAAATTAGAGTCTTTGCCGGTTTTCCTGGCAAATGTGGCAGAGAATTAGGGCCTTCCCACATAGGAAAATGAGTGAGAAAGCAATGCATCGTTTCCAGATGTTATTATGAACCAATGCAAAGGTTACTTCATGGTAAACCTGTCATGGTTAGCATTTATGAACTAGCTCGTTCCCTTACTTATCAGCCAAATACGAAAAATAATCTCTTCCTCTATGAAGCACTTTGACGTACATCATTTTGTTTAATCCTAACAACAGTCGTATTGGGTAGTGAGAGGTTTCTTCCTCCTGACACCAACCAATTCTGACACCAACTGGGTGTCCTACAGTTCAATTCAGTTCTGACACGAACTATCTGAAGTTAGCCCAGAGCCCGTAGGTTAAGGGCTCAGTCTCACAAGACCGCCCCCCACACCCAACTTCAGATGCCAGTCACAAATGGGGTGCCCAGGCTATCCACATTTCTACCTGGCCTTCCACAAATTGGGGGGTTCCCACAACCTCTCCTCTGGTTTGATAATTTGCTAAAATGAGTCACAGAACTCAGGAAAGCACTTTACTTAGTATTACTGGTTTGTTGTAAAGGATGTAAGCCAGAAACAGCCAAATGGAAGAGATGCGTAGGGAAAAGTATGGGAAGAGGGTGGAGAGCTTCGTGTCCTCTTAGGGGGCACCACCCTCCCAGCACCTTGATGGGTTCATCAACCTGGAAGCTCTACAAACCCTATCATTAAGGGGTTTTTATGGAGGTTTCATTACTAGGCATGGCTAAGTCACTTGCCGGTGGTGATTGACTCAGTCTCCAGCCCTTTTCCCCTCCCTCAAGGTTGGGGGGTAGGGCCGGAAGTTCCAGGCTTCTAATCAGGGCTGGGTTTTTCTCGTGATCAGTCCCCATCCTGAAGCTATGAGTAGCCCCCATCCTAAAACTATGTAGGGGTCCACCAAGAAGTCAACTCATTAGAACCAAAGATCACTCAGGAACTTCCAAGGGTTTGGGGAGCTCTGTTCCAGGAACTGGGACGAATACCTTTCTGTGATACCACAGGTGAGTAGAGCAGAAATCACTGACCCTGTTTTAGGGAAGAGTACGTTGCTGAATAGAGAGAATGGGTGACACAGCTGGGAGTCGAGCTGGATGGTCTTCTCCCTCTTGACTCCATGTCCTCTGGGACACTGTCCCTCTCAGACTCACACCAGTATTGAAACTCTTCTCTTTAGCCTGCTATCTGAGACCTGCACCATCTAGTGCAGGAGCTTCTAGATGCATACGGATCTGTAAATTTAAATTAGTTCAAATTACAAATCCAGTTCCTCTCTCACAGTAGCCACCTTTCAAGTGCTTGGGACCTATGTGTGGCTAGTGACCACCATGCTGCCTAGAGCAGAAATAGCACTTTTCCGTCATCACAGACTCATCTATGGGACAGCACTATCTCAGACAATTAGGTGAAGGCTATTTTGTTATGGACTTTCAGAGTGATGGGAAGGGGCAGCACAGTGTTTAAACATGAGACAAAGGAGTGACACAAGTACCCTAGGTTCGACAAACACCACTGTAAAAGTGTTACTTTTGAGGGAATATCAGCTCTTCTTCAAATAGCCTGTCAAGTTGAGGACGACTGATTGAGAATGGGCTAATTGAGCACTGATAAACATTAGTCGATCTTTGCATCTAACTGTGGTGCACACTTTTTATTTTTAATAGCAGATGGACGTGAGTGAGTAATCTAGAACTTGGTTGATCTCAGTCCAAGAATGATAGTACTTGCCCAGGGTGGAAAACTTGTCTTATGGCCATATGCAGCCTTTGCAGACTTGCCAAGGATTGCTTACATTAAAACCTAGAGGGTAGGGGCTGGCCCTGTGGCCTAGTGGTTAAAGTTCTGTGTGCTCCACTTCAGGGACCCAGATTCGCCAGTTTGGATCCCAGGCACAGACCTACACCACTTGTTAGCCATGCTGTGGCGGCGACTCACATACGAAAGAGAGGGAGATTGTCACAGATGTTAGTTCAGGGCTAATCTTCCTCAAGCAAAAAAGACCCAAAAAAACAAACCAAGAGGGTAAAGTGGCACTGATCCCTTATCAGATATATGATTTGCAAATGTTTTTTCCCATTCTGTGAGTTGCCTTTTCACTCTGTGGATTGTGTCCTTTGATGCACAAACGTTTTTAATTGTGTTGCAGTCCAATTGGTCTGTTTTTGCTTCTGTTACCTTGCTTTTGTGTCATAGCCAAGAAGTCATTACCAAATCAAATGTCATGAAGCTTCCTCCTATGTTTTCTTCTAAGAGTTTTATAGTTTTCACTCTAACATTTAGGTCTTGGATCAATTTTGAGTTCATTTTTATATATGGTATAAGGTAAGGGTCCACCTTCATTCTTTTGCATGTGGATACTCAGTTTTCCCGGCACCATTTATTGAAAAGACTGTCCTTTCCCCATCCATTGGTCTTGGCTCCAAGAAGGGAAAGTGGCAGAAGAGTTAAGGTTTGACACTTGCCTGTTGCCTTCCCCTGTAACCATCAGAGACCACTAGACGTTGAATATTGAATCTGCACAACAAGCCTGTAAGGTTGCTGGTAGATGATTCACCTGGATCTCCGTGTGAATAGATTTTCTCGGTTACTTTTTAATTTTTGTTTTGTCTCTTCTGTCTCAACTGTTATCTTTTTTTCCACTCCTTACAAGTTCTGAAATAAAGAATAGCATAACAAGGGAAGGGAATCCTTCCAAAATGAGGATCAGAGTGCTGCGAAAATAGAAATGTTTGTAGGAGACTGTGGCTGATTTTCCATTTTTCTAATGGAAAATGACAAATGTTAATTTTTAAAATACTCAGTTTTTAAGGGTCATCTGAAGCTGCTTATATGTAAGAGAGGGTAGAACCTCCTTAGGTGAGCCCCAGGGGCAAAGCTCAGAAATCCTTTGGGGTCCCATAGGGGAATCTTCCTAAGGAACCAGACTACAGAGCTAAGCACTGATAAGCAGAGAGAGGCGGATGATAATGCCTGGCTGGCTGCAGCCCGAAGTTGTCAATCACCCCTTAATGTTTACAGAAGTGAAAAGTCAATGTGTAGTTGTTTTAATTTGACACACTCTTGGGTTGAGAGAGTGTAATCGCTGGAGGGGACAGTTAAGTGGCTGTGCTCCTGTCAGCTCTTCTGGGTCTGACTCCCGTGCTAAGCGCTTTTCTGATGAGCGATAGATTGGGTTAAATACGGCGTAATTGCTCGCTTCCGCAGACTGGTCTGGCAATGCCTTGTACTACATTTCCATCAGCACTTGCCTGAGGCGGTTGGGGTTTATGCTGCAAAGAGAGTCCGTATGTTCATTTTCATGGATCAATGTCGGTTTTTGAAAAGCAGTTGTTACAGCTCTAAGTGGACTGTAATAAATTACACCGCTTCCAGACCCATTGGAGTAAATCAGAACTGTTTATATCCATCCAAGTGGTCTTTTGCGTATAAATGACTTTTTGTTTACTTATCAAACCAAATGTTTGTCTCCAGGAAATGGAGGCAAATGATTTGCTCATTTTTTAATCCTGTGAGTAGCACTTTGCTCCTGTTAAACCAGAGAGGAAATTCTGTGTCTTGTTAGGTGGAAAAGTCTCCCCACACAGTAAGTGAAATTATCCCAAAGTCATTTTCAAGGCTGGACTCTTGTTATTGAAATTATACCAACTCTAGGTGTCAGCCTCGTCTCACACCACTACTTAATATGTGCCAATAATGCACTGAGCTCTGAAAAGAGAACATGGTCTCTTGCCCCAAAAGTCCTTCCTCCAGGACACATGTGCAACTCAGAAGTGAGGGGGCTTAGTGCTTCAGCCACTGGGGGATGGGAGCTATGAATAAATATTTCTCCTGCTTTATCCTCAGGTGGACAATTCTGAGAGGCTTTCTTGGAGCGCCTCAGAAGGTTCCAGATCTAACACTTGCTGTCTGTAGTGACTTCAATAACATAACTTTATGTTGGCTTTTCCTCACTCTTCCTCCTCAGAATTACCGTGCGGTATACTACATACACAAGTCCTTGTCTTGAGTTCTGCTTTTAAGTAGAACCCAGGTGAGGACATAGATGTCCTTTATAACCCACCAAGCAGTGTAATACAGTGGTGTGGGGAGAGCGAGCTTTAAAGATTGATCTGAGTTTGAATCCCGGAGGAAGGATACTGTCTGTGGCATCAGAGAAGCGCTGGGGCAGGAACTAAGTGACCCATAGTCTACTCTTGATGCGAGATGCTGTCACAGGGAGGTGAGTTGAAGCTTGCACAGAGGTCTTACCTGTAGAATGGGAATGGGGCACCAGAGACATCTAGCACAGTCTATTTATGGGAATATATTTGAACTCACGCATGACAGTGCATTTACCCAACTCTGATTTCCATGAAGGTAACTCATGGCCACCCAACACTTATGTCCTGGATTTTTAGGTAGATGAATTATTTTTATTTCCTTAAAGTCTGAAATTCATTGGGATGGTGGGATATATGGTCCATTGCAAAATGGACTTCCTTTTCTTCTGGGAATGTCAACCAGGGGAAGAATGCCTGGGAGGATTGATCGAGAATAGTATGTGGAAGATTTACCAGCAGATTCCAATTTACTGATGAAGTGTACTCCATTTGAGAACATTTGTTTTGGTAAGGCAGAAAAAGCACCATGGGAAAGAAGCTATTTTTACCTTTCTTAACCAAAATATATCTATTTAAAGAAAAGATGAATTTAAAGGTATGAGTGACCCTTCAGAGAATGTGGTTGGCTTTGGGGCTTAAGCACTGACTTGTGGTCAAAGTACTTTATCTTCCTTTGTATTTTTTAGGGGGCAGGGGTGTGAGGCATCATTGCGTAATGGTTCAGAGCATTGAGTTTGTTGGCTCCCAGACCTGGGTTGTCACTAAGCGCCACATGGCCTTGGGCAAGTGTCTTCCTATCTCTGAACCTTAGTTTTTCCTTCTGTTGTTGGAGGTGATAGTGTGCATTTCATTTTTTTAGTGTGAATTAAGTAAAGTAATGTATTTAATGGGCTTAGCACTGCATATGGCACATGGTCAGTGCTCAATAAGTTGTAGTTACTTTCATGGGTTTTTCAGGAGTTCCATGATCTTTTTAATTGTAAGCTCCTAATTGAGTTTGCGTCTGCCAAAATTCTTAGAAAGATTGCAGTTGAAAGTGTTCCAGGCAGGACCAATTCCAGGAAAGAAACGGAAGGATTAGTAGGGTTGGTCTTCCATCATTTCTCCTCCAACATCCTGGCACAATAAGGGCACGTAACACACATAGGACTTTTTCTTACTTCCATTACCCTACTCCCATCTTGCCCCTCCCTCTTTTGAGAAAAAACAATTTGATAAATAACATGGTAAAATAATATCAATTTCACGCCTTAGTCCTCCTGATTATTTGCATTTTGAAAGGACGTGGGTCTTTATTCTGAAGAAATAAATCTTTAATATTGGGATTTCAGATATTTTGGTCCTTAGCCTCCAGGCATATTTTGAGGATAGAATCTCTTGTCTCTGGAATCTCAAATCACTTTTATAAGTAACCACCTCTTTTGCACAGATGGAGCCAAGCCGGATTCTAACATCCTGGTTTTGGAAGTGCTTTAAATTTAACTTTATTCCAAATACCATATTTGTGTCCCTATTATGATATCACACCCTTATAATAACAGGCTATGTGTCACAAAATACCATTATTTTATAATATTTCAAACATAGACATTGTAATATATTCTTATTGTAAATGTCAGTTGTTTGCTTTGGAAGGTGCATGACTACTTACTAAGTTAACAAGATAATTTAGTTAATCTAGTTGTCTCAAGCACACATCCCAAAATGGTTAACTTAACCTAAGGAATTGTGCAGACCTCTGTTAGGTGAAGACCTGCTGCCTCGTAACAAATCAGCAACAATAATGAAATCCATTGCAAATTTCGTCAGCAAGTTAGATCTTTCGGAAAGTACCATTTTCAAAAATCAAAATAGTTTAAAGTGATTTATATTAACAGTGTAAGTAGACTCCAGGTAATGTTTTTCTCTTTCATAATAGTTTATAATCAGCCATTTCATACTTCTATCAAGATGAAACTTGTTATGCAGTTATCTTTTGTACTTTATTCCTCTAAAGAGTACCTTTTAAGTCAGAGATTTAAAAGCAAGTAGTTAAAAATAACTTTGGTAAACTGTGGTTTTTTAGAATGTGTTTCTAAACGTACAGTTAAAATAACTTTATTTTTTCTTAAATGAACAGAACAAGACTATTTTTATTTTCTATTATAATTCCTGACAAGGGTTTTTTTAATACACATATATATTTTTTTACCAGTTGTAATCTTGATGTACATACTGTGTTATGCCTACTGTTCCTTTATTTTGTTTATTTTAACAGTTGCCTCAAGAGCTAAACTTTTTTTTTTTAAGATTTTATTTTTCCTTTTTCTCCCCAAATCCCCCCGCTACATAGTTGTATATTTTTTTTAGTTGTGGGTCCTTTTAGCTGTGGCATGCAGGACGCTGCCTCAGCATGGCCTGATGAGCAGTGCCATGTCCACGCCCAGGATCTGAACTGGCGAAACTCTGGGCCGCTGGGGTGGAGCGCGCGAACGTAACCACTCGGCCATGGGGCTGGCCCCCAAGAGCTAAACTTTTAATGTGTGTCATTTCAGACTTTTTGCTATGAAGTCACATGCAGATACATGTTTCTGTAGAAATATATAGTTTGCTTGGCTTTTTAACATGAGAGGAGTCATGGTGAACATGTTGATGCCCAGATCTACTTTTTTCAATCAACAGTGTGTCTTAGAGATCTTTCATGTTAGTACATGTAGGCCTGCTTTATTCTTTTTAACTGATGCATACTACTCCACAGTTTGGACGGATCCTATTTTACTGGTTAATTTCCTTATTTATTGACTGTCATGTTGTTTTACACAAATGCTGCAGTCTCCTTGTACACATGTGCTGCTGTTTTCCTGTGGAAGTGCAAAGAAGACGTGTTTCAAAGAAAGCCTGCATTTTATATTGTGTTAAATCCTGCCAAATTAATCCCGAGACTGGCCGCACCAGTTTCCATTCCTAGCAGCAGTATCTGAAAGTACCACATTCAGACAACCTTTGCTAGTGTGACATTATTGTACATCTACATTTTTCTCTGGCCGCTGGGTGGAAAATGGAGTCTTTCAGTGGTTTTCATTTCCATCAGAAAGCCAGAGTACCTCTTGAGTGGCCTGGCAGTAAGGGAGGTGCCCCCATCCAGCATCTGGGCAGTGCCTGAGACGCCAGGTCATCCACCAGTGCTCCTTCCTCTCCCTGCAAGAAAAGTGCAAGAGCAGATCACAGGTCACAAAGACAAGCCCCCCAGCATAGTCCGTCTCTGCCTAACAGTCAGCTTGCCCTGAATCCCAATCCATCTCCACATAAAAACACCAGCTCTTATACGAGCAGAAGTGCTTGCAAAGACTAGCGATTTTCATCGCTTGTAGCTGCTTTCTCATTACTAGAGGATCTAGTCTGCTATAAGACAGCCCAAAACCAGAATGCAGAAGGCGGTTTCACCTGCTTTCTCGTTAACATAGTGTGGGGACAACTGTGTTTTCATTGTGGCTAAAAATGTGCTGCCTCCTCGGTAGGAAAATATAGGGACGTGTCCACTCTGTGCTAATGGGTAGGCATCCAGGTCTTCGAGGTCACAATGGCCAATAGTTGAGATTCACACAAAAGACGGTGATTGACACTCCACCAAAGACTGGATTCATTGATTGAGCCGATCAAGATACTGAAGAACTGGTAGTGTTAGGACATTTGTTGTGAAAAGTTAGCTAATGATCTGATTTCCACCGAGTCATCATAACATGATCAGCCTTTGATTTTGAGGCAGAGGCTGTCACATGTCACCTAAAGCTACTTTTCTACAGCAGCACCAAGATGGAGGAATTGAACCTCCCTTTTAGTGGCAAAATCTCTGTGATTGGAAAGAGCTTAGTCCATTATTGACAGAAAATATTAATATCTCTATTAGAGAAGAAAAAGTCTTAATTTCTTGATTTGGAAGTAATCGCTTGGTGCTAAATTACCCAGGTCTGTTTTTACTCATTAATTCTGACTTTGAGCGGGCACTTAAACCTTTGGAGCTTAAAAGAAATGGAGATTTGAGAAATCATAACACAATGAGAAACCATAATGCAGAGAATTTTAGTTCTGGGAGAGAAGTTAGAAGTCATCGAGCTCAACCCCCTCACTTTATAGATGTGGAAACTGAGGCCCCAAAGATGACTTAGCCGAAAAACAGGATAGTCTTAAAGACATACCGTATGAATCTGAGAATTTATTATTGTGCCACGAACCGTTTCGTGATGTCTAGCTTTAGATTTGAGCGTGAGCTGGACTCTCTGTTAGTTTCATTGATTGATAGAGTTTTCCCGCTGGTGGCCCCGGTCAGGCACCGCAGCATTTCTGTTAGATGTATCAGGAGCCCTTGATACTGCTGACCGGGAGGTGCTGGAGCCTGCTGGGGTGAATTGGTTCATTTTTCATTGTCTCCATCCTAACTTCATGGAAGGTCACATGAGGTGGAATTGGGTAATTACTTATCTACTCTGAAAACTCACCTGTATGGATTTGCCCAGAATTCCGCCCTCTTGTGCCTCCATGTGCTTGGGGAATGTGGCGGTGAGTGTGAGGCCCCGGGGGTGGAACTGGCCTTGGTGCCAACCCACCCGCTGCGTGCTCAGTCCCTGCTCTCCTCCTTCTGTCGGATGTGTGCTTTGCTGAACAATGCATGTCATCATTATCTTGAATCAGATGAAGGGGCAAAGATTTTGTATTGGGAAGGGTCTTTGTCCCCCTTTCCTCTCGTCTCCCCAGGCACCTGTAACTTGGGAAGAATAAGATCCCTTGGACGCTCTTGCTTGACATCTTGGTGTCTGGTAGCTCTCAAATTCCCAGATCCTATGGCTCCGTTTCAGACTCTCCTACCAGATGCTCAGGAGTCTTAGTAGAGTCGGCCTCCTCTCCATGGCCCCTGGCAGCCTCCTTGCTGGCCAGGACAGACTGTCCATCCTCTGTGCCCTGCTGGTTTGGAGCGCAGAAGGCTCTGCAGCAAGAGATTGCTCTTGAAGAGAATGCAGGGTTCTGCCAAGTGGACCCCTATTTTCTGAACCTGGAATCTGATAGGCAGCAAACTGCTCAGTTCCCCTGAACCCTTCACTCCACTGAATCACGTGATGGATCCTTGAAGTCTCTTCTGCTTGGAAAGTCGATTTGAAAGATGTGGGAACTGGGGTCCCCTGGAGTCATTTTCAGAAGGCAAACCTGCAGCTCTGGCAGTGCCTTGGACTTCAGAGCTGTCCTTTTGTAGGAAAACCATGGCTTTCTGGAGAAGAAATCGGGCAGCAACTCCATGAATGTGCAGAAGAGGAAAACTCATGACAGAGAGTCCCCTGGGGCATGTCAGCAGTAGGCAGTCAGAGGAAATAAACCAGCAAACCTACCACAATGTCCCGTGGCCTAGTAGCGGACAGTCCCATGTTCAAGTCCCGAGTCTCTGACACTCTGCACGTGTGTGACCATGGATGCTAATTAATCATCCTCTCTGAGCCTCAATTTTTAAAATCTGTCAGAGGTGGATATTAATAGTCACCTCCCCAAAGCGTTTTTGTGAAGATGATAAGTAAAGTACAATACCTGGAACATGATTGGGGCTCAAGGAATGATAGCAATTATTATTAATAATTATGCTAATAAATAATGTGGGCTGAACCGCATTTCACAAGCCTGCTTACCTAAGTCAGCACTAACCAGCTCCTGCCTGAGGCTGGTACACCAGCCTTGCTAGGATAGGAATTCCTGTTTCTCCCAGTGTCCACCAGCCACATTCATTAGAGCAGTTCACTCCTCCAGTTCAAGAGAGGAGAGCCAGGCTTCCAGCAGTGGCTTCTGTTGTCTTTGATTTCCTGTTATCCTTGTTTTCTGCCTTTTTTGTTACTACAAAAATAATGCATGTTTATTAAAGCAAATTAAGTCCTTTGTTATTTAATAGCTTGTTTTGACACAGAAGGTTCTAAGTATTTTTTATGTAAATATTTGACCTTGGTTTAGCATTATAAAAAATTTTTCCCCATAACTACCAAACACCTTCCTTAGCTAATGCTAATATTTGTGTTTTTTCCTTTTCTCTCAATTTTATCTGGTTTAGTGTTGTAACTAGTCATATTTCCTAACAAAAATAATTAAAAGTTCATTTTATTCAGCACTCTGACAAATACTTCATTAGAATTCTGGAGCCTCGTTGAAGCACTGGAAAACATGAGAATTATTGTTAGCAGAAAGTAATAGTCTTGTAATTCTATTCTTTAAATACCTGTTGTTTTCTAGTTATCCATAGGACTACGTTCTAATTAAGTTCCTGGAAGGCAGAGTGAAAGGGAAGCGGATTATCAGCTTGAGATTCTCTGTGACTCCGTTCTAGGTGGGGATGCAGACCAGGCATGGACCACAACGTCACTCCTCAAGAATGTGTCTTTTCTGTAAATTACGAAAACCTGATGTAGTACAAGTGAAACTCAAGGATTTACCCACTTAATAGCAGTGCATTCTGTATACTAAGTGATATGGGCAACACTTTAAAAATTTGCCCGGCCCCCAAAGATGGCGATCTCTGCAGTGTCTAGAAGCCACCCCTTTGAAATGAACTGTCAACAAGAGGGTTAGAGCATGCGGCCTGCACTTCCCTCTTGAGTGAATTAGTTTAATTGGATGCTTTTTATCAAGAGCTCCAAGCGGTGTACTCCAAGAGTACAACTATTTCTGGAGTGGGTGGAGGGGAAGAGAGGCAGGGAGGAGACCAGGGGAGAGGATGAGAGAACACAAGATTCCTACGAATAGAAAAAAAACGTTCGAAGAGCGAGGGAGACACAAAGAATAGTTGAGACAAGGATTTTGCTTCACATGGTCCCTGGTGTACATTTAAAGCACTTCCTGATTGTCTGACCTCTTATTATGGAAAGGGACAAGCAGAGGAAGGAACTAGTGTCGATTGAATCCTTGGTATATTTTAGTTTTAATTCCAACAGCCTTTGACATACTGTTTTCCATTAATGGATGAGGAATTGAGGTTCAGCGTTGTTAAGTTATTGCCCACAGTCTCTAATAAGTGACCCAGCCGAAATCTGGTCCCAGGTATCTCTGATTACAAGTGTCCCTGGCGTTTTCCTCAGGAGAACAGAGACTTGTTTTATTGACGGCTGTTTCCGGTGTCTGCAACAGTGGTGGGCACACAGCAGATGCTCAGTAAATATTCTGTGAATTAAGTAACCAAGTAGCACTCCACTGCCTTCTTTCATGCTTAAGAAGAGTTTTAGCCCATTCTGGAGGTAGATTAAGAAATGAAGAAGACCAACAGTAGTCATCATGTTCCTGAGACTACTCAGCTCCCTAAGAGGCCTCTTCCAACACCTTGGACTTGAAATAAAGCGTGTTCTGAAATTCACGCTTTAAAAATTATGGTGTAATCAAAGGGCCAGGCAGCGTGTAAACTTGACAGTTTATGCAATTTAAATAACGTTTCTGATTCCCCGGAAGCTTGCAGATAACTGTGGAAAACATTTGCACATGTAAATTGGTTGGTACCTTCTGAAATTAGCAGATTACTTAAGCTTGAAGGAGCTGAGGTCGCCATTTGTTATTTGACTGCTCTTTGCTCTAAGCTTCGAGGGCAGCCAATAATGTAGGGGGTGCTGGACTTCCAGTCTTGTTTTCAAATTAAAGATTTAATTACAGTCTTCACTGAAGATGAACCAAGTGTGAAAATACCTGATCTGCTTGGAATGTGGGATGGAGGAGGAGTATGTGGGTTGGAGTCAGTGCCCAGGCATTTAAATACTTTGAACAGTAGCATTAAGGGTGAAATCAATTATATTGTGACCAAATGTCGGCCTGTTGGTTAGTCAGAGTCACTGAAATTTATATTCTTCTTGTTTATCATTTTTTAAAGCTGGAAGGTTTTCTCCTTAGTAGTTATTCTGACAAGAGTACAGACTTAAATCTCCAAGACTTCAAAGGCTTGAAAGATATACATCTTTGAAATTTGTGGAGACTGGCTTTGTGGACTAGTCCACGCTCATTTCGTATTGATGTTCCACGCGTGCTTGTGAGGACTGTGGGTTCGCTCATTGTTGGGGCCAGAGTTCTATGTATGTCTGTTGAATCAAGCTTACGTAGTGTGTTGTTCGCATCTTCAATCAAGCATCAATCAGTCAATCAATAATAAAAGCAAATCCACATTACTTATTTTTTTAAGGTAGTAGTTTTAATAAGCTTCTTTTACTATGGAGAAAAAAATGTCTATAGGGGCTGGCCCCATGGCTGAGTGGTTAAGTTTGCACACTCCACTTTGGTGGCCCGGGGTTTTGCTGGTTCGGATCTTGGACACAGACATGGCGTTGCTCATCAGGCCACGTTGAGGTAGCATCCCACATGCCACAACCAGAGGGACCCACCACTAAGATATGCAACTATGTACTGGGGGGGATTGGGGGAGAAAAAGCAGAAAAGAAAAAAAAAAGAAGATTGGCAACAGTTGTTAGCTCAGGTGCCAATCTTTAAAAAAAAAAAAAGTCTATAGACCTTTCTGTCTTCCAGCTTAAGTCATTGTGATATTTCTGTTAGTGTCCAGAGTAAAGTTACATCCTACCAAGGACTGAGTTTATGAGTAGATTCATGATGTCTCCTTAACTCGCCATCACTGAGAAATGATCTGTTTCACATAAATGAATTTTCCAAATAACTGACCATTTCTTCTGCGATTGCCAAGAGTTCCCTGCCTCCCAACCTGTGATGGCAGGGATGTTTATAAAATGGGTCCTCTTCTTTCTTCCCTTCAGGATGCTGGTCCTTTCTTGAGGGTTCAGGTTCACTGTCACATCTCTTATTGTACTCCTGCTCTCCTGGTTCCCCGCCTGCTTTCTAGGTTTTCCTCACCCCTTCCTTCGTGTAGGGCTGGCAGCTGTCACTTCTCTCTTGTCGTTATAGCCGCCTCTCCACCATTCTTTTCAGGCATCCTCATAAAGTATGCTGGTCATGTTTGATTGAGGGTCTAGGAAACAGATCAGCTGGTTTTGACCAACTGCTATGACTAGTTCATTCATTCATCTACTCCACCTTGTTGAGGGCTTACATGAGTAAGGCTTTTAACTGGTGACCACTGAAGGCCTCAAAGATGAATGTGTCATGGACCTACCCTGTCCTATATGGGAGTTGTTCATTCTCTAATGGGAGGTGACAGGAAGGTGAAAGGGATAGTGCCACAAGAAAGGCACAGGCAGAATACTTGGGGCGTTAGAAGGAGGTGAGGTTGTTTCTACTGAGGGAGATTGGGGAACGTTGGCTTTTGAGCTGGGTGTTGAGCTGTGGAGATTGGGGAGACAGTGGGACCAACATGAGCTCAGTGTCAGAGGAGCTGAGAACTGAGATCTGTGCTAGGATCAAGAGCAGGAGTGAGTCTGGAACATGGCTAAGTGCAGGGGAGAGGTAGGAAATCGGGGTGCTCCTCAAACGCCAGGCCAATGACTTTGGACTTTTTCAGAAGCCACCAGTGTCTTGTTAGAGACATGCTTTTGGAAGTGTAATGGGCCATCCTGGGTAAAGTGAAGTAGAGAGAGAAGACTGCATAGGGCAACCAAATGCCAGCAGATGAAGTACAAGATAATAAGGGCGGCAGTTCAGACTAGAGTGTGGTGGGTAGGGCAATTGAAAAGGAGAGAGACGTGCAAGAGCTCCGTGGAGCTCAAGAGAGCAGGACTTAGCAGCTGCTTATGAGAGAAGGAGATGGGGAGTCGGGTTCCTAAGATAATGCCTGAGGCTCAGAGCCTGAGCAGGTGAAGTGGGTGTCCTCAGAACCCAAGACAGGAGGGAGGGTCAGGTTTACTATTGGAGGAAAAGATGGTGGGTTCAATTTTAAAGACAGTTTGCACTGCAGGAGGTTCATGCAGGTGAAGATGTTGAACAGATATTTAAAATGCAGAAGTAGTCTTCAGTGAGAAAGCAGGGCAGGAGATATAAATTGTGAAGTTGTTTGCAAGGAGGTGATATTGAAAGCTTGTGTGACAAGAGAGGACCAAGTCAGGTAGTTTGGAGAGAGTCTGTGCTTAGGGTACGGGTTAGAGAAGAGATAGTCAGAGGAGGGGAGAAAACCTGGAGAGTGATGGAGGAAGATGGAGAGAAGAGGGCATGGTCACTTGTCCAGTGCTCCTGAGGGAAGAAGGAAAAGACTAGAACAGGCCATTGGCTTTGGTGATGAGCAGGTCCTGGGTGACCTTGAGAACATTTTTCTGGAAATAAGAGCGCTGCGTTTGTCAGACGTCACCCAGTGAGTGGCGGCGAGGCAGACTCTTCAGTCACCTTTGGTGGTGATAAAATAGAGACAGGACAGTAGGTTAGGGTTGGGGAAGAGTGGGAAGAAATGGAGGAAAGGGTTAATAGAAAAGGATCAATAATGGAATCCTGCACTTCACACCCATTAGGATGGCTATTATTTTAAAAATAAATAAATAAACATAAAATAACAAGTGTTATTGAGGATGTGGAGAAACTGGAACCCTTATGCATTGCTGGTGGAAATGTCAAATGGTGTAGCTGTTGTGGGAAACTGGATGGCAGTTCCTCAAAAAATTAAAAATAGAATTACCATATAATCCAGCAATTCCACTTCTGGGTATATACACGAAAGAATTGACAGGGACTTGAATACGGATGTTCATACCAGCCAAAGGCAGACACAAACCCCTATACCCATTGATAAATGAATGGGTAAACAGAATGTGGTATATACATACAATGGAATATTATTCAACCTAAAAAAGGAAAGAAATTCTGTCACATGCTAAAACATGCATGAACCTTGAGGACATTATGCTAAATGAAATAAGCCCCTCACAAAAAGACAAATACTGTATACTTCTCCTTATATACTTAGAACAGTCAAAATCATAGAGACAGGGGCCTGCCCGATGGTGTAGCGGTTAAGTGAGCACGTTCCGCTTCTCGGCGGCCCAGGGTTTGCCGGTTCAGATCCTGGGTGCAGACATGGCACCGCTTGGCATGCCATGCTGTGGTAGGTGTCCCACATATAAAGTAGAGGAAGATGGGCATGGATGTTAGCTTAGGGCCAGGCTTCCTCAGCAAAAAGAGGAGGACTGGCAGTAGTTAGCTCAAGGCTAATCTTCCTCGAAAAAGAAAAAATCATAGAGACAGAAGGTAGAAGAGTGGTTGGGGCTGGGGGAGCAGGGAGTTAGTGTTTAATAGGTGTGGAGTTTCAGTTTGGGAAGATGAAAAAGTTTTGGAGATGGCAGGTGGTGATGGTTGCACAACAAATGTGAATACACTTAATACCACTGAATTGTACACCTAAAAATGGTTAAAATGGTATATTTTTTATGTGTATTTAACCATAATAAAAAATTAAAAACAGAAAACTTAATCCTGAAAGGGAAATCAGTTTGTTGACCAATGGAAGGAAGAGTTAAGTAAAAATTGGTCTCGTGCTTTGGTAAATAGCTGCCAGCGTTAGGTTCCTTCCTTGAGGTGAGAGCTGAGCCTGGCTGACCAGCGCCCGCAGGCCCTGTCCGGGAGCCTCTCACCCAGACACCATTGGTGGTTATTCTGAGAAGCCCTTAAAGAAAGGCTACCGTTAAGTTTGCCTTCAGACTGGATGCAGTTGGGGAGAAAAAGGAAAACTTTTCTTGAAGGCAAACTAAAATACTTGTTCAAACATGAACTTTTCTCTCCTGAAACAATTTAAAAATAATCATAAACACCTGGAGAGGGCACGTGCCTTCACATTCCCTGAATGCCTTCCAGCACCCACAGATTAACAGCTTTAGGGTGGAAGTCCTTTCTTGGGGGCTAATGGAACAGATGGCATTTTAAAGAAAATATTTTAAGAAATACATACATTCAATTTTTTCAGTTGTTGGGGTCTTATGCAAAGTGCAGAAATAGTCTTTTGGAAAAACGTACCGTTTGCACTATTTTCTTATTTCTATTCACCCTTAATGTGAACCATTCCAAAAGAGTGTACTCTCGCTCCTGTAATCTGAACTCCCTTATCCATCCACGGTGCCTGTGTTGTATTTAAGTGATAAAATAAGTTGTGTGACTGCGAGGAGGCATGTATTCTCCTGTCTGGAGATGCCTGGAATTTTCTGTCCTGATTGATTTCATCCGATACATGTTTTATTTAGATGTGTCCTGTTGTTTGCCAACTTCTTCTGTATCAGAGAAAAATATTAATAAAAACACTGCATAATGACAGTCAACGTCATAATTTTAACCTTGCATTATGCAGTGACGGTCACTGCATAATTTTGGTCAACGATGGACCACATAGATGATGGTGGTGCCGTGTGCCATAAGATCAGCACCATGTAGCTGAGGTGTATAGTAGGCTGTACTGTCTAGGTTTGTGTAAGTACATTCTGTGAGGTTCACACAAGGACAGAATCGCCTAACAATGCATTGCTCAGAACATGTCCTCATCATTAAGCGACACATGACTAATTACTAGTCTTAAATTTCTTGTAATGCTAATTAGAAAGAGAAGGAAAAGTTGGCATAGTATGATAGCCAGTACTGACAAAGTTTTGTATTTGCTTTTTGAAGAAGACTGAGTCTCCTGGTAGTAAAGATAAGATAATGTACCTGACACAGTTCTCTACCTTGCTACTAGCATACAAATTGGGGCACAGTATTTAATTTCACACTATAAGCTGCAAATTTTATGCAAGTTTTACTTGAGAAATAGCTGATGAACTTTCTCTTATATTCTTTCAATTGCAAAGTCTCAGAATATTTTTAAATGAAAGAATTCCTAAAAACCATATAGCTAAAGCTGCGCATCTTCCCTGTTTTGAGTAACTGTGTTTGCTGGGAGATGATGTAATTCCAAAGTGAAAAGCTGACTGCAGCCTGGCACATTAGCGGGAAACCGAGCTGATGGTGGGCCCTCATTTAGAAGGCCGCGTTCACTCTCACTGTGACCCGCTCTCCTGGCAGTGGTATTGACTCCAAAACCTTAATCCTTTTTCTTAGCCTTAGTAAGATGCCCATCAAGGTTGAGGTTTCCATCGTATATTATCCCTTAGGGTTGAAGCATCTGTGACTCTTTCTTCTCAGGGAAAGAAAATTCTCTGCAAGGTTACTTGAAAAATTTCTCTTGTTGCAAAATATCTGGACAGGGCCACCCCAGTTTCTAGGATGGCAGATGCCGCAGCCTGCTTTATCTGAGAAAACAGCTGTCCCAGAATCACATGGGAAATCTATGCCAGGGAGGACTTGTAGAGCCTCTTCTTTGCCTGGTCTTTCTTATTTTCTGAGATGATCATACCTGCATTTGAACTCTGTTTTCAAATCCAGTTGCTCATGTGACCACCCAGGCATGGCACTGGATGTGCACTTGAGCCCTCGCTTGCATTGCAGAGTCCCAGCGGAACGTGGTCCCGGGTGCTCATTGAGAGCCAGGCTCTTTGGCCTCTGCCCCGGCTGAGGTCATGGTTCTACCACTTGTCCCAGGGTGTGTTTGTTGCAGCTTTTCTTTTTGCCTCAGGGCCTGGGCTTTGCATAGAGCTCTGTGCATTAAAACAGACAGACTTAAATAAAGTCTGGCACTTTTAAGTCCTCAAAACTGGTTTTAGGCTTGAGACTGTCTTTGCTGATGTGTGGGTCAGCCCTGTTTTGGGGTGACAGCATGTGTCGTGAAGACTAAATTCCATAGTCTTTCCCACTCATCCCTCCATTATTAAACACCTACTGTGTGCACTGCACTGTGCTAGACAATGTATGGTGGATGTTCTCAGCTTGATTTCAGTTTGCCAGATGCTGTCTTGAACCTTGTAGGCTTTCTTCCTATTTCTGCCACAAGGTGGTTCTCATGGCCCTCCGTCACAGCCTGGTTCAGCCAAGTGTCCTGGCCCGTTGGCCCAGGCTCAGGAAACGTCGTGTGTAACTGAAGGCCTGTGCATGATGCTGTCAAAAGCACAAAATAACAGGCTCGGGTTTAAGTTTGGAATTTATCTTAACTTTCAGTCTTTTGGTCTATAAAGTAGGATGAATAAAGTAAAAGTCACCTTTCCCTGAACATCAGAATTGAAACTTGTTGGAGAACATTCCAGAATGTTGGAGCTGTCTTGTCACTCATTCTTTTTGTTTCTTTACCAATCAATATTTAATAAAAATCTTAGTAATTTCTTGGTCTTGTCTCAGACAGGGGAGTACAGAGACTCACTCATACTTCTTCCCAGAGAAGTATACAGGCTCCTGCCAGAGGAGAGGCAGCAAAGAACATTGTGACAGATAGGTGTATTGAGTCTTCACATTGACAAACTATTTTGTCATATATCCTCCTCAATCCTCAAAGCAACTTTGTGAGATAACACAAACAGTTGAAGAAACTGAGACTCGGAAGTGTGCGTTGAGGTGTTAGTGTGTGATGATGGAGCTCGTGGTCTTTCCACACTGATTCTCACACGCCCACTCTCTTTGGAGCAGGGCTTGGCTTAGCCTAATGGACCCTCCAAAGCGAGGAGAGCCCAACCTGGGAGCAGGACAACCCTTGGCCCCTCTGCCCTCATCAGTGCACTTACAGGGTGGGAAAACGGTCTGCCTCCCCAGAACTGAGGAGCTGGGCTGGGAACAGCGGCCCGATTTTCCTCAGCACTAGCCCCTCAAGCGCTCAAGAAAGATGAAGCAGGGCAGGAGTGGCTGTAGACGAGGGCAGAGGAGAGCAGGATAGGGGCTGGGAAGTCACGCTAGGAACAGGGCTTCATTCGGTCAGCATCCGCTGCTGAGGTGCTGATGTTGCCAGGCCACACGTGTGGGTGACCACATGGTGAAGCTGTGTGCAATTGTAATGTGGGTTTTTTCAGCTGTATCGGGCTTAATGGGGCCTCAGTGCTTTTTGTAGAACCATCTACTCTGTCTCCATTTTACAGATGAGGAAGCTGAGGCATGAGGAGGTAAGGGACTTGTCCAGGGGCTTCCTCCACCTCCGGAGCCCACACGCCTACCCCTTGCTCTGCTCCGTTGCATTTGGACTGAGGGGCAGCTTCTGGTAGCCCAGCGAGCCGCGTTCAGCCAGGGCTCCAGGGACTCAGCCATTGGAGACTAGGGACTGAGCAGAGCCCTACTTCTTTTGGAACTCAGAAGCCCATGACAGTACTTCCCAGAGTTCCCAACTTTTAGGACAAACTTAGGCTCAAAAACAAGAGATCCTGCCTGCTGCCAGATACTGCTGTCTGAAGGGATGGTTTGCTTGATCATTGCGTAACAACACTACTTTTTGTGTGGTTTATAAAGCATGTCTACAGACATTCTGCTGTTTGATTTTGACTTGACACCAGCCATCTTCTCAACCCCTCCCCCCAAAAATGAAAAAGGCAGAGCTTGTGTAACGAGGGACCTGTCATCAAGTGAGGAATAGGTTCTATATGACACTTCGGCTATTACATAGACCCAAAAGGAAGTTATCTCCTCCTCTTCCTGGTTCCTGGCGCTCTCCAAAAGGTGCACGTTTGTGGCCTGGAGTGAATGGACCTTGTACTAAATCCTGATTGAATTCTGGCACCTTCAAAAACAAGAATCTGGGGGCCAGCCCTGTGGCGCAGCGGTTAAGTTCGCACGTTCCGTTTTGGCAGCCCGGGGTTTGTCAGTTCCGATCCCAGGTGTGGACATGGCACCTCTTGGCACACCATGCTGTGGTAGGTGTCCCACATATAAAGTAGAGGAAGATGGGCATGGATGTTAGCTCACGGCCAGTCTTCCTCAGCGAAAAGAGGAGGATTGGCAGCAGATGTTAGCTCAGGGCTACTCTTCCTCAAAAAAAAGGCAAGAATCTGGGGGCCGGCCCCGTGGCCGAGTGGTTAAGTTCTCGCGCTCGGCTTTGGCAGCCCAGGGTTTCACTGGTTCAGATCCTGGGCGCGGACATGGCACTGCTTGTCAGGCCACACTGAGGCGCCATCCCACATGCCACACCTAGAAGGACCCACAACTAAAACATACAACTATGTACTGGGGGGATTTGGGGAGAAAAATAAAAACAAAAAAAAGATTGGCAACAGTTGTTAGCTCAGGTGCCAATCTTTGAAAAAAAAAAGGCAAGAATCTTCTAACTTTAAAACATTGAGACTTAGACTGCAGACAAAGGAAGTAAGGGAACTAATATATACTCAGTATATCACAGTGACCTGTTGTTAGCCTCATTTCACAGCTGGGGAAACTGAGGCCCAGGATGCTTAAGTTCGTCACCCAGGTAGTATAGCTGATTTCTTCAGAGTCTGCTTTGTGGTTATTTCACTGAAGAAGAAAACAGAGCTGAGTCAGCCGAGGTGAAGATTTACCTCAGGATGTTGTTGTCGAAGAGAAGTAAAAGGCACACTATGTTTAGGTTTCGAGACTGAGCATATTTTGGTTAAAACCCAGTGAATTGGAGGCTCTTTGAATGTTTGGATTGTGTGTGTCACCAAATGCTGCCTCCCTGCATGAGACTAGTCAGTTGAGCCGAGGATAATGAGTTAACCCATCACGTACACACTTGCTCACTTCGGAAAGTATTCGGGAAGAAATAAGTCAGTGAGAAAAAAGTTTCCACAACTGATGGGTGACAGTTTGGGGATGAGGGAGCAGCCAGGAGCATCACTGCTGCTGATGGGCAGGAGGTTTTTGGGAGGTGAGGAGTGAGGACGTACTTGGAGGGTGCTGAGCCCCTGTCTGGGGAGGGCTGCTGTCATGGATGCAGTGCTCATTCATGGGCTGGCTTTGAGATTCAGGTTGGTTTTGGTACCCAGTCTATGAAATAAACAAAGAGGGTGGGGCTTCAGAAGCTGCCATGCTGTAGTCTGAGAGGGTCTATCGTGCAGGGCATGGGGGTGGGGGTGGAGGAGGAAGGCCTGGCCCCAAGATGCTTCTGCCTGGGTCCCAGGTGGCGAGGAAGCCTGAATGGTGTCCCTTCTCTCTTTTCCCTTTTTGTGTACTATATAAAAACAAAGAAAAAAAGATTCTTCCCTTTATGCTGAACTCTGCAGGTGGGTGAGGGAGTAGGTTCGGTGCATGTCCCTTAGTTTCTCAAGCAGCAGGATGGCTAGCCTGCAGCACAGCTGTGCCACGCTGTGAGCCCGGGTCCGCAGACTCCCAGGTCAGCGCTCTCTCCAACATGCTACAGAAGGACGCTTGATAGCCTTCTGTTTATTTTGAGAAGTAAAAAGCTGTTCTACTATTATTTTGTGAATTGTATATAAATGTTATACAAGGAATTTAGAGGGAAAGAGATACTGTTGATATTGCATAATATGTACTTTCTGTTGTAAGTTCACTTAGTTTTTAAAAATGGTAGTTCCCGTGACAAAGGCTGTGATAGTCAGATCAAGGAGGAAGCACTGATAATGGACGTGGTTCCATCTGCAGGAGCTCTTGTCTGCCCTGGCTTGGCCACTTCTTTCTCCATTATGCAAAATGTAGAGCTGGCCCCTCTCAAAACTGGTGTTAGATTTTAGAACTGACAATTAAGATACATCTTCAGGAAAAGCATAGTCCTAAACAGTCCCTCTCTCTCATCACTACTCTCTGATTACACTTAGTGGAAAAAACACATTTAATTGTTTCAAAGATTATTATTTTTTTTAGTAAATACGTAGTAAATGGGGGAGATTAATAAAGGGCTATTTTTTCTCAGCTTGTGGTTTCTAATTACATCAGTTACAGCTCAGCCTTCCTCTTAACTAGAGTGCAGGCATGAACTGGAAAAGAATGAGCTAATCCATGATAGATCAGGTTGAATAAAGATCTCCATTCATATCTTTACCTTTCATCCCTTGTTCTGAGTGCCAAGAATTAATGCTGTTTCAAAGTACAAACTGAACCTGCCAAGCCTCCGACGGCTCAGATAAACCTAATTATTTTAAATGTTAGTGAGAAGGGCAGCAGTTCCACTTTGGAAAAGAGTTCTATTGTGAAACATTAAATATCTGCTAAGTGGTATTTATTGGACATGATTTTATTTCCAAACACCATGGTTATCACAAAGCGGAAGAATTTGTTGTTGAAGAAATTTTCACCAGACTCTTAAACGCCTGCAAATTCAAGGAAACCCAAGAGGCCAGCACTTTTATTTTCTTCCTGTCACCATCTGAGTGAAGAGTTCCTAACAATTGAAGAATGCCACTTACGTGTTTTATTTTGAAATGGTTTCTTAGTGGGAATTTAATAGTATTTAACATACAGAGGAAGAAAACTTTTTTCCTCAAGAATGAATACCCTGTTTTCTCACATCACTGGCAGAGAATTATTCGTTCCAGTCCATTGACTTCCAACAGATCATTCAAGTTAAAAGTCAGGGGTCTTTGCCGTGTCAAAAGATTTAGCAGTTAGAGACGTTTTTGTTTTGTTTTTTAGAGAGATTGGCGGGGGGGCAGTATATAATATTTTCCCAAAAAAGAGTACTGATGTTTAGATGGCATTACTGAAATCATCTCAAGTTTTTTTTTTTTTCTTCAGCATAGGTAAAAGTGATTATGTGTAAGATTTTTGTTTGTTTTTAAATAATAATAAAGGAATACTCTAGCTTCTGTAGACAAATCGGCTATTTGAGAGAAAACCTATCCTAGGCTTGCTGGTTCAGACAAGGGTCAGTCTCAGAGGTTTACCCACCTTTCATTGTAACAGGAAAACAGATCAGTTTGGGTAGGTTTTTCTTTTTCTTACTTTTCAGTCTCTACTTTGGTCTCCAGAAGTCATTTCTTCCATTTCTGTAAGTGCTGGGAGCCTACTGATGATTACAGGGTAGCATAATCCTGATTGTTTATTGCCTGAGAATGCTTCCTGCCCCCTGCCAACCCCAACACAGCTGCCCCTATCCCCACCCCCACCCCCTTAGCAAAGCGCTCACATCTTCACTGATGCAAATAGTGGTGTGTTGAGCATCTCTGGACCAATTATTCTTTCTTTCTTTGGCCTTATTCCCCAGAGTAGAATTACCAGGTCAGAGGGTATGAGCAGTTTTACGGTTCTTATTACATGTCACTAGATTGCTGTCCAGAAAGATTGAGCCAATTTCTAGTGCTACCAACAGCGTATCTTTCCTCACAGTCCCACTGACACTGGGCATTAGCATTCTTACAAAATAATTAAGAGGAACCTTTTGAGTTGGAATTAGCCTTGTGCAGGCAGGGCTCATTAAAATCAACTTAAAAAGCAAAAACAGTAATTTTGACTTTTGAATTTTTAATTGGTATAAAATGATTGACAATGATCAATTATTACTCTTTCCCCCCAACAAAGTTTAGTGAAGCTGTATTAAAATGGGGGGGGGGTACCTTTAAGGATGCTAGTAAAATAGATTTTGGACATTAGTCCCTAAGATAAACACTTACAAAATCTTTAATGTACTCAGAACTGCTTTTATGAGGTGCTACACAAAGTGAGTTAAACAGATACCATCCCTGACTGCAACAGCCCATTACTCAGAGACAAAGCTAAGCCTTGAACAAAAGTAAAAATAACATGGATTTAAATTTTGAGTGGAGAAACGCTTTAAAAAATACAGGTGTTGTTCAAAACAGGCTGAGTTCATTTATTTGCATCTTCTCTGGAGTGCAGTCATGCATTAAGTATGCTGGGAGCCTCCCTAGTCCATGCAGGTGACATACTCTGCATGTCTTGTAGCCCCAAGTCACAGGAATACTTTCCAAGAAAATACCCACAAGGCAAGTGAGAGCAAAAGGGGGTCATCCCCTAATTCCTTTCTTTTGCAGAATTCCTGCCCCTCCCTTTTTCAATCCCAAATAGGCTAAATGGGGAGTGGGAGGTGTGTGGCTGGAGTGGAGGGCATCTCCTAGGTCAGCTGCTGTCTGAAGGAAGAAGGCAGGCCAGGGGTTCAGAATATGTCAGAAGGACACTCACCTGTTCCTTTATAGCCTCTGCATTAGTCTGACAAGGGTCCGTTATTTTGCCTCTTTAAACTCACACGGAGATTAGGAAGGTTCAGTGGCCAGTGACTAAATGGGGTACCCAAGGGTGGGATGGTGCAGGGACGGAGCAAGCCAGAGAGTGGGGCTGACCCGTGCCACACTGCCCTCGGCAGCTCCACAGGGTCAGTCCCCTGTGTAAAATGGAGAGAAGAATTCTCTCAATGAATGGCTTGAGGATTAAATACCTCATTAAAGTATGTGGCATCCAGGAAGTAGTCAGTAAATGTTCACTTCCTTCCCCACACTTGTTTGTAGAGGAACTTCTGTCATTGGTTTGAGGTGGGGATGGGGGTGGGCAGATTAACTCATACTCTCCGGTTGGCTCTTCATCGCTCTCCGGATCTGTGTATGGTGACAAGATGTCAGAGCAAAGTCTACCGCCTTTGGAAAACATTTCTGTGTATATACAACATCCCTGTGCATGTAACACAATTCATAAATCAGCTTGGATTTGCAGGGAATTTTAAATCCATATAACAATTCAAATGTAGTAAGAAGCCTTTATGAACTGCAATAAAATGAAGGCTTCAGATTTCATAGGTTCCCAGTTTTTCTTGGTTGCCACTATATATTTATATATTCATGTGCATGCTTTTCTGACATCTATAAAATACTATTGAATGGCTCTTTACTTTTTTTTTAAAAAAAAGCTTTAAAATATTACCCTTGCTTTTTATCTCAGTTACTAAACAAATACTATCAATATGAAAAGTAATTGCTTGTCAGGAAATTGCCTAAATTGTTTTTCAAATTTATTCACTTACTAAGCTTTCAGATGATACCATTCCTTATTGGATATTGACGTAGCTGTACAAAACTATCCATCCATCTGTCTGTCCATCCATATGTCACAATAGAGGAAAGGGGTTTTCTGAAATAATTTGGTCCAGTGGAGTGGTTAAAGGTCTGCTGCTTAAATCCCAGCTCTGTTCTTCTATTTCTGTGTGGTTCCACTGGCTGAAGCAAACCTTTTCCAAATCCATAACAAGCGTAAATAGCGTTCTCTTGTAAAAAGGTCTCTTTTCAGCATGGTAATATACCTTATTAAATTCCAAACATAATAAGTATTGATGGCAAACACATCAGGACCCAGTACAGCTCCTACTATGATTTAGTTCTCTACAAATGACTTCAGCACGCAGCTCCCAATGCATTTTGCTAATTACATCATAGATTTCCCTATTGATGAACACAAGCTGAATTAACACAGGAGCACTAATGTACCCTTTCACCATTATTGTTGTACAAGAAGCCGTGGCAGATGCTGGCAGTTAGTTACACAAACATTAGTATTAACGATTGGCCATTTGGAATTGGTGACAAACTACTGCCCGGCAAAATCCTGAGGCTGAAACCAATCAGGAAGTTAATGAGGAGAGAAATTACCACTGCAGCTTCCCCTTAATTACATTCACACTAGGCAGGAAGGGAGTTCTGGGGGTGGATCTGAACTCAGCTAAGGTTAAGAAGGTCAGAGACCCTTTTGCTTAAATTTTGTATCTACTATGGCTTGTAAGGTTGCAAAAATTGTTCAACACATTATTACTTTTGCATCCTTCCTATTTAATGTCATTTTCCCAGTGGAGTTTTATGTTCACAAGTTTGCTTTTAAAATCTTCACCTGACTAATATTTTAGTGTGGTATAATTCAGTTTCTTTTACTTCTTTTGTTTTTAAAAAGTTTGCGTCCCAGTTACTGCTTTTTAGTTTTTAAAAGTTGTGTATGCTGACCCCCTCCCAAGTGTTTGTCCTCCTCTATCCAAGAGAAATAACAAGTTGATAAAATATCATCTTCACTTGCTATCTATTGAAAAACTAGAGTTGCCTCTCAAATGGTGGGAAGATGAGGGTGGAGTCTTGCTTGGCACCATAATTTGTCAGGGGATCACTTGACAAGTTCCGTTAGCATCCTTTACATAAAGGGGAGGGTCTCAGTGAAGGGTGGAAATAGTTTCCCCAAAGCGGAGGGAGCAGACTGTTTTTTGTTTTTAATGAGCATAAAACTGGAACTATATGCTTCCTAACTTTCCCCTTGAGTTAAATAGATGTATTGTGCAGAAATACTATTTTTTTATTCCAAAGAAGCCCTGGGTATTTTAATGTGTCTATAAAAACCCTTTCAACTTGGAGTAGAAATGCAGAGTGCCTCTTTGTGGATCCTAATTGAATAGTGAATGTAGAAAGACCAGCCACTTTTAACGGACTCTTCTCCGTCTCTCCCCACTTCCCAGTGTTCTCGCCGCCCAGCAGTCAAGATTCTGGCTTGGTTTCCCTCTCCAGCAGCTCTCCTATTAGTAACGAGAGCACAAAGGGAGTGCTCGAATGTGAGTCCGCCTCGGAGCCCAGCAGCTTCACGGTCACTCCCGTCATCGAGGAGGACGCGTAAGCAGCAACCGATGCCTTTGGCCGTTCACTTGAAATAGCAGGCTTATTCCATTAATACACAGGGTTTGTTGTTAATATTTTGCCTTGACTTAACTGTTGAGAATGTGTTTGGCTTACACTCGTTAGAGCTTAGCCCAGAGGCTAAAACACATTTGGAGTAGTTTAGGATCCGTGACTACCACCGGCCAGAATTAAGTGCCTCGCCCACAGAGTTAAATAGCATTGTCCCTTTTTTTTTTATGACACTGGTTTACTTGTAGTTTTCAAGAAATACAATCATTCACTCAAGTCGAGCAGTATGTTTGCATCTAAATGTGTCATAATTAGATGTTACTTTTAGTTTTAAAATGAAATCTTAGGTGCCGTAGATGTTTTTGAATTTTAGTATTTTAATAAAACTGCAAAAATATAAATTTAGCCAAGGACCTGACCGGTGAGAAGAAAAGAGCAGACATAGTTACTGATTATTTTAGATATATGCAGAAGGTCAGAGTAAATGGAAATACTGTGTGGCTGTTGGAAAGCCTAACCCAGCTCCAACTCCAAAACATGACTGAAATATAGTCAGAGGGAGAAAAACATGAAAGCCCTTAAGAATCACTACCTTTTCTGTAAAGGGTAATTTGAAAACAACACAATTTAAAGTAACCCTAGTAATGCAGAGTTCCTGGGTGTTGTTTCTAGAATAATTTGAGTTTATCATACTTATTCTTTCTACTAGGGGAAAAAAATGGATGCAATCTAGACTATTTTGTAACCTTAGGTTGTAATCTGATTTGAAAATAAGTACATCTCTAAAAGTTACTACAGATTTCTGAGTTCATTATTTTGTTAAAAACTGCTTGTGAAGTACTTCCTTATGTAACAGAAGCCATCCTGAAATGAAACTAGTCTTAAAAAAATTCATTGTTCTGTGTAGTTGCAGCTGTACCTGAAATAAAAATGTTATTGATGACTGAATTTTCTTGTGTGTATATTTGGTGAGCGGTATTAAACAGGAAAAAAAGAAATTACTTGTATTTTCTTCGCTCTGTGCTTTGAAAACATCTATTTGATTTCACCCCCCATCTGTTGTAATCAATAACCTGACCATCTTGTTTTTTATTAAATGCACTTACTCTTAATTTCATCCACCAGTGGTTTTAGAGAGAATAATGTGGAGTTACCTATATAGGTTTGACATTATAAATCACTTCTTGGGGCTGAATCGTATAGCGGTATCGATTGATCCTGATATATCACAGAAATTTACTGTCACTTCTGTTTTCAATTAAAGATACAATCAGTCAGATAATGACTTAATTGGATTTTACAGAAGATTGAGTTTTATTGCCCAGTGCTTTACGAGTTTAGTTAAGGAAGATCATTTTATCACACTTGTCAGGCTGCTGCTACTGCAGCCGTGTGCCCTTCGGGGCGGCTGTAGCTGTAGCTATTGTGACGGCGACGCCGGGAGGCTACCGGGCGCGCAGGAAAGGGACCCGGCCGCGGAATCGCCACCTCCAAGGCGTTAACGGTGGCGTTCTGGAGATGAAGACCCCTCGCTCACCCGCGCACTCGCTACCCAGGTCCCCCTCTACTTTGAATAATCCTGGCTTCTGCGGATCCAGGAGTCTTCCCGTTGCCACCATTCCTTAGATGACCCCAACACACTCATTTTGTTAGGTGGTTTTGTTGGAGGAGCTCGGCACGCCCCCTCAGTGGCGGGGGGTGTATGTCCCCTCCAACACAGCCTCCTAAAGTGCCCCCGCGTTTCTGGAAAGCCAGGCGGAGCCCGGAGAAGCGTGCCAGCGCTCTCAGAGCCCTGACTGCTGGACCCTTGGCGCGCCCCGAGGGCCGGGCTCCGGTTTCGCAGGCAGTGCCCCTCCCGGCCTCCTGCTGCTGGCCCGAGCTCGCCTCCTGGCCGCCAGCGCTCCGGGATCAGGCTGTCGGGTGGGCAGCGCCCATTCTTTGGAGAGGTCCTTCTGGTTCCCTGGCCCCGAGGGTCCACTTGCCTCGCCTGACGTCTAGCCTGGTTCCGAATCCGGGCCGCTGCCGCGCGGGGCCCCCTGTCGAGGATCCCGCCCCAAAGGGCTACTCCCCAGGACCACGACAGGCCCAGGCGGAGCCGCGGGAAGATCTGGCTTCCCTGCGCAACAGCCCCGTAAAAGACGGACCTGGGGCCTTCCTCCCGCGCCCGTGGGGTGGAGTGGCCCTGTGACGTTCATGTTTGCAAGTTGGCTGTTTATTTCTCGACTGCTTGGGAGGAGGGTGCTAGGCAGGCCAAGGGCCAGGCCAAGGGCCTGGCCCCGGCGGACTGGGCTACGAACTTCTCAAATCCTGAACGCACAGTACAGCACAGACAGGATAGGTTTTCACCATATTTTGATACACACATCTGAGGGGCAGCCAGTTTCTCAGAGCTCTGCCGCTGCGAACAGAGACTTGCCACTTCCTTGAGCTGGCGGTATCCGTGATGTGTACCGTATGAGTGCACACGTGTGTGCAAGCGTGGGCGTGCCTGGCATCCTGTGCGCGGCTGGCGGGCTGCCGGGATAGCCCTTTCTGAATCTTTACAGGCACTTCTGTGCTCCAGCGGGGAAACCAAGGCGGACTCGCCAGGCCTTCCTCCCCTGGGCGCTGAGCAAGCTGCCGCCACGCGACGCGGGGCTGTGGGCAAACGAAGGGCGCGCCTTTTCCCAGGGTCGCCTCTGGCTCCCGCAGTGGCTGGGGGCGAGCGTGACCCTTCCCCCCTTACAGCGGAGGGGCCGGCGCCCCACCGGGTGCCCCTGGCCCTCACCCCACTAACGTGCTGTAGACCCCGCACTGCGCAACGAGGGCCTCAGGGAAAGCCACCCCGGGGCCCAGGGTGCCGTTGGTGACACTCTTTCTCGCTGCCACAACCACTGCCATACCCGCAAACCCACGCACGAAGCCGCATTTCGGGCCAGGAGAGTGGGCCAGACTCGCCGAGTCCGAACCATCGTCTCCCTCGCGCCTAGTGGAAACGAGGCGCGCCCACGCGTAGAAATCGAGCTCCCTCTGCGCCACGCGAACTGCAGTGCCGAATAGACGGGTTTCACACGCACACGGATACTGCACTGCATCTTGACGCTCTGCATCAAGTGGTTGTAAAAGCGCTTTATGGAATGCGCTTCGCGGCACAAAGACACTCGGAGGGCAGTCTGTCGAGGGACAAGGATTTCAGCGGCTCCCCCCTTGGCCCGTCCGCCCGGCCGGATAGGGTCGCGGCTGCCTACCCGCGCGCTGCCGCGCCCCTGGGAAGTTTGCTTTGGCGACTTGCGCGGGCCCTTCGCCCTCCCCTCTCCCTCCGCGCGCACGCACGCAGACGGGGCCTGAGCCCACTCGGCCCTGCGCCGGCCGCGGGAGGCGGCGCCCTTGGCGCTCAGCCGCTGCCATCCTCCTCCCACCCCCCACACCCCAGAAACCCTAATGGCCTTTACTCAGCCACTGCCTCGTTAAATCTCCCCCACCCTCAACAACCGGCGAACTTTTCAACGGTTCCAAGCTGCAGTCCCGGGGGCTGGGGAGGGTCCTGGAAGGGGGCGGGGCGAGCAGGGCGGGGGCGGGGCGCTGGGCGAGTGGGCGGAGCCTCGAGTGTTCCCGATATCGCCCTGCGCTAGAAGTTCTGGCGCCGGCAAAGCCAGCGAAGGGGGCGGGGCTCGGCCGAGATTCCCCGCTTTGGGGCGCCCCTCGAGTCTCCCAAGCCCCAGGCACTTCGTCCCCGCGCAGCGCCTCGGCCTTGTCGCGTTATTCTCCCGCCACCAGTCTGGCCTCGTGCGTGATGTCACACCCACTTTCCCTGGGGTGCCAGCGGCGCCCACCGTTTCCCCTCATGAGTCCCGGGCCCCTTGAACTGAGCAAAGACTTCTTTTCACATCCGCCCTCTTTCTCTGCAGCCGGGCGTCGTTCCGGGACAGCAGGGGCGGGGAAGCAGAAGAGAGTTCTGGAAAAAGGGCTCGTCCTGGGATAGAACTGCACCAGCTCCGCGAGAACAAACACTCTGGGGAAAAGAAACTGTTATCCCTTGAATGTTGCTCTAATAAACTAAAAGGATTTCCTCAGCCTTTTTTGGGTTTGTTTTTAATTTTAAATCGCAGGAGAAAGGTTATCTTCCAACTGTTTTAAAGTCGGGACTGCTTTCCTTTTACCTGGGCGGGTACGTGTTTCTTTTTTCCTTTGCACAAAAAGCAGAGTCTGCAGGCCGACCGTTGAGACATTCTTTCACAATGGGGGGGAGGCGTGCCCGACGGCCTCAGCCCCCCACGCCCTCCTGCTGCGCGGCGCAGGGTGTCCCGCTCGCTCCGGAGCCCCGAGCGCGCACGCGCTCCTGGGCGCAGGGCGGGAGCCCAGAACTCCCCCGGGGACTTTACGGCAGTGGACAGGCCGAGGCCAGAGCGGGAGTGAGCGGCTGCGCCCGGGCCTCCAGGGGCGAGAGGCCCAGTGGGGAGTGCTGCGAGGGCGCTCTTTTCTAGTCCTTCCCTTCGGAAGTGGGGGGGTGGGGTCGCTGCTCAGTGGGAGCATCCGTTTGGATGAAGTAATGCAGGAGCAACACCCCCACCCCAAAATGTGAGGGCGCGCTCGGCCTAGTGTCTCCTCTGGAATCTGCACTGGTGGGAGCGCTCGCTCCCGGGCGTGACGCCACTGCTGGCTTCCAGAGTTTCAGAGCATGAAAGACGGAGCAGCACCTGCCTGGTCTGCACAAGGCCAGCAGGGTTGCAGGCCGTTCTACGCCCGTTTGCTCCAAAAGGCCTCAAGTCTCTGAGGAACCTCAGGCCGTCCACTGCCCACATGATGTGAGGACGTGACCGTCTAGGCCCTTCCTTCTGCTCGGCGGCGTCCCCCGGGGCCGCCTGATGCACGTTCCCTCACCCCCGGTCACACGCGGTCTCTGAGCTCTGCCCCCTGCCCCGCGCCCCAGAGGGTGGCTTCGGGGATGCCATGGGGGGGGTGCACACGAGTTTCTCCCCAGTTAATTGAGGGAGAAGAAGGGCATTACTGTCACCTTAAAAGAGCGATTGCTGGTTGTCCCACCGCCTCGATAGACATTTGTTCCTCCCTTCCCCTTAGAAGCTGGTCAAAGAGCGATGCCAAGAGGCACGGACAGGGTGAGAGCTGAGAAGTTCATCCGTGAGGAGAGGGTTTACGTTTTCCTGCAAGGGGTTTCTGCACGCCCTGGCCTCCAGCGACACGGCGGTTGCGATTAAAACGGCAAAATAGGAACCCTGACCTGCCCCTCCAAGAGCGTCTAGCAAAGCAGAAAATTTCCTGACGTATACATCCGGGACAATATGAAACCGTCCTTTTGATTAAATGTTGCTTGCAGTGAGGAGCAGCCACCAGCACTCCCAGATGTGAAGGCAGAACATCCTCAGTTTCTCAGCAAGGACACCTGCATTCCCAGCTTTTAGATATACACACACCATGTGATTGTGTGTGTGCCAAGAGAAAGAGAACCACATACGCACGTCATCTTTCACCCTTTCACTGTTAATACCTGTCACAATTCTACCTGGTTAATTGTGGTTTGAAAACACACACACACACACACACACACACTCCCCACCCACAGCAGAACGCGAGTGGATCCAGTCTAGTCAGGTTACATTTGTAATTCTCCCCTCCTCCCTTTCCAATTTCTTTGATGATTTTTCCCATAAGTGTATAAGCTGCTGGGACTTAGTAGAAGTGAGCCGCTCCTCCTAAATGTGATTCGGACCATATGCTTTCTACATTCATTCCCGCTCCAGGCTTTTCTTCTCTGCACTAACTGCTAACACGTTATAGTCACCTTGAAATTTCCTCTGCTATTTTCCAATTAAAAGCTTAATAGCCCTGGAAACGGAGTTCATGTGGTGAAGTTTACCATAGCCCCTTGTTCTGAAAGGCTTTCTGCTGGGATCCCATTATGTGCTTGAATAAACCCTTTCTGCAAACAGAAATGGGACTTGGGGTTGTCAGGTGTTGGGTTACAATAGACTTTGAGGCAGGGGACATTTTACCAACATAAATACAAACCTGTCCCTATAGGGAGATGTTGTCAAATACTGGGATATGGAAAACATTCCCATCAAATATGAGAAAAGGATTATTGCGCTATATCAAATGAGTATTTAGATCTCAGCCCCCGATGTGCACTGGAGTGAAACGGGGCCCCGGAGCAAATAATGCCAGACTGTTTGAGTGGCAAAGGGATAGGGTGGCTAGGTGACCGAGGAAGGAAAGGGGGTCATCTTGGTAGTGGGAATGCCCTCAAACCTGGTGCAGAGCTCTGATGCTTTCCTTTAAAAAATTCTTTACTCCCAAGGCCCTTATACTCCCCCGGGTTCGCTGACCATTTGGAGAAAATCGGGAGAAATTTGGCTTTGAAAAAAGTCCATGTTCCTCGCGTTCCCAAGCGACCTGGAGATGTCAGTGCGGAGGTTCCCAGATTCAGTGTCATTCTAGGCCCTGTAGGTCTCTCATCACTTGAAGTGACTGGCTGCCAACTCCCCAATTCCTGGCCTCTGGCCCACCAGGCTGTGGGCGACCTCTGCCTCCAGTCCGGAGAACATATGAAGTTCCTTCTCGTTGTAGTGTTTTAGGGCTTGTTTTCCTAGCGAAAGTTGGGAGGAGAGGAGATATTGAAGTGGGGGGGGGGGGAGGGGGGTAAGGGGCAAGACCCAGGTGTCCCTGCCCGACGCAGCTTTGAGGGGAGCCCTCCCAGGGTTAGCACGCTTGTGCAAGAGTTTCCCGCCCACGTCCCACCAGGGCAGCCTCCAGCGATCCCCAGCTCCCGGACAGGGCTGAAACGGGGGACGCCTAAGGGCTTCAAAGGAAACGCACTCAAGGTTCCCTTTTTAACCCTCCTGCCTCCCAGAATCACCCTTCTAGGCGGAGGGTTGGCTAGTAGAATGCGTGGCTGTACTTTTACTTGAATTCACAGAGAACACAGAAGAGACAGAAGAGACGTTTTCGGGTTGCCTGCTTGCTTCCAGGACAGTACAGAGAAAAGTGGCCTCCCCGAGGGAACAAGGGCCGTGGTGAAGCCTCAGGGTTGGCCATTGCAGTGAACTCGTCTCTGCTCTCCTCTCGAATTCGATTCGCTCATACCGCCTAGTGATAAGCTCATGTCCGCTCTCAGAAGCTTGGGGACCGACGGCTCCGGGATTGCCATCTCACCCGCTTCGCACAGAGCCATTGAGCTACCCTGCGCCGCTGAATCCACCTGTTTTTTGTCTTTGTGTTTTGATTTGAGGTCCCTGTGTATTGGTGGCAGTAGTCTGCATTAGGTCAAACGGGTACTCGGAGGAGATTAAAAATATGCAAATAACAGTTTAAACAAAGTTTCATACTATCCAAAGACGCTGGGGGCGGCAGGGACGAAGTGACCCCATCCTTTATCTATAACTAAATCACTGAGTCCGTGGGGGTTTGAACTGCGTGACGCGAGACCTCCGTTTGCTGGTTCAGTGGCTGCTGGGGAGAGGGAAGGTCATGTCCGGTAACTTTCCAGACGCTAACGTGGCTCCTTGGTCCACTCTGAAAGTTTAGATGCAGTACTTGAGCAAATCCTCCACACGAACACTTCCCCGGCCTTTCAGGACAGAGACTTGTTTTTTACTAAAACGTGGTGAAGAGTGTAGAAAAATAAACTCAGCGCCAAAGGAGGAGGACTGTTTTTCCCTTTGAAATAGCCTGCAAAATGGGTTGTCATCTTGGGCCAGCAGGTTTTCAACAACATTCATTTTCTTCTACAGCAGCAAGACAAAATATGTTGCAAAAGGAAATCAAGAAAGAGCCCAAATTTTACAAATCACCGCCCTACTGCCAGTGGCCCTGCGCGGGGCCTGGCTCGCCCCAACTTAAGACCCTCTCGGCTCCTGCCGGGTCCCCAGTGCACCTGCCACGCTCCAGTAGGCTCTGGCTCTCGCCGAGCCGAGTTTCTCGGCAAAGTGTTGGGATAAAAGCGGCCTCGGGCCTGGTGCCGCCAAATCAGCCTGGAGGGAGAAAAGAAGAGCGTTGGGGAACGGCCACTTAACTCGCCTACGGGCACCCCACCCTCACCCCCGCCGGGCCTCCCCATCCCCGCCCCGTGTGCACCGCCGCGTCCCGAAGCGCCGCAGTCCCTCCCGCCGCGGGCAGGGGAAACGCAGAGAACTTGGCGGAGGGGGCCGTGAGCGCCCCCGCGAGAGGAGCCTGGCTGCAGGTGGCAAGGAAGGTGAAGTGCAGGGACTCGAGAGGCACAAGGAAGGAGAAAGGCGTGGAGTAGGGTGGGAAGTGCAAGGAGACCCGGACCTCGGGGGGTGGGGGTGACGTGAGGGAGGGAGGAGTGGGGGGAGGGCGGTGGAGGAGGCGCTGGGCCTGGCCAGCGCGCGCGGGAGCTGCAGACGAGCACGCTCAGACCCTAACCCGAGCTGTCGCCGGCTCCTCGCAGCCGCGGCAGCGCCTTGGCGAGGGAGGACGTGCCGGCCAAAGCAGCGGCTGGCGGAGACGTGACCAGCGTGGGATTGGCGGAGCACCAGCGGGAGACTGAGGCTGCGAGCGCCGCAAAGACGGGTGCCGCATCTCTGGCCAGCCCGGAGCGCACGCGGCCGCCGGAGCTGCGGGACCAAGGACCGCGCCGTCCGGAGGCCGCCCCTGAGCGCGCCTCCCAGCCCCGCCGTCCAGCGCCCCCTGGCCCGCTCCCGCCGCCAGCCCGCCAGCTCTTCCGGGAGCTCAGGGCATGAACGGCTACGGTTCCCCCTACCTGTACATGGGCGGCCCGGTGTCGCAGCCGCCGCGGGCGCCCTTGCAGCGCACGCCCAAGTGCGCGCGCTGCCGCAACCACGGGGTGCTGTCCTGGCTCAAGGGTCACAAGCGCTACTGCCGCTTCAAGGACTGCACCTGCGAGAAGTGCATCCTCATCATCGAGCGGCAGAGGGTCATGGCGGCGCAGGTGGCGCTGCGCCGGCAGCAAGCTAACGAGAGCCTCGAGAGCCTCATTCCCGACTCGCTGCGTGCTCTGCCCGGCCCCCCGCCGCCGGGGGACGCCGCCGCTGCCGCCCCGCAGCCGCCGCCCACCTCGCAGCCGTCTCAGCCGCCGCCGCCGCAGCGTCCCGCCGCCGAGTTGGCTGCGGCTGCCGCGCTGCGCTGGGCCACCGAGCCGCAGCCCGGGGCGCTGCAGGCGCAGCTCGCCAAGCCAGGTAAGAGCTTCCGCGGGGCGGGCGCCAGGCCAGGCGCGTGGGCGCAAAAACTTCGGAGCTCTTGCTGCGGCTCTGCTTGGGAGGCCTGGAGGCAAGGTTTCGGAAGTTGGCCTGGCCGGGCCTTCCTCCCCAATCCCCGGCAAGCCGGTTCTTTCCGGGCAGAAGCCGGCCATCAGTCTGGATACCGGGCAGGTAGAAGCCAGGCGCCCGTGGGAAAGGCGCCACGGGCGCGCCAAATGGCTGGACTGTGTGTCCGGATCCCAAGTGCCTTCCCCAGGTTAAACGGGGACTTATTCGTTTCAGTGGTAAAGAGATCGAGACGGCACCAAATTAAAATCCGAGCGGGCACACACAGCCCCTGCGCGGCAGGGCTTTTCTGGCGGCGGGCTTAGAGGGCCTTGCATTTGGAGGTTGGGACGGGTAGTTCCAGGAAAAGCGCCAGGGCCCAAGGCTTGTCTGACTTTGACCTGGGCGTGCTTCTCGGCCCCGGCCCGGCCCGGGGTTAACTAGAGCGACCCCGAAGCCTTTCTAGTAGCACTCTGTGGTCTCCACTCTCTTGCAATTCGTTGAAAGAAGCCCCATTTAGAAGCAGTAGTAAAAAAGGCCAGAAAGGTGCCTAAACTGATAGCGAGGACCCAGAATCTGGCGCGCCCAGAGTCAGTTCCTTTTGCAGAACCGCTCAGGTCTTTGACGACTGTTCCTTAGGCCGCCCTCAGCAGTGTTTGTGGTTTAAAGAAATAAAAACAAAACAATCTACAGCGCGGAAGCCCTTTCCCCCGTTCGAGGCGGGGAAATCTGCTAAACTGCCAGTTTGGAGCCAACGATCTCAGACTCCTCTTCCTTCTCCTTCCCTCTCGTCCTTTGCTGTGCTTTAGAGAGAATTTACCCTGAGCCCTAGGGTAGACAGATTCCCCCCCCTCCCCCCAAGCCTCTATCTCCTTCCCCACTCCAGGCCTCCGGAGCCTGCGGCGCTGGCAGTTGAGTCTCTTTCCTCATGAGGAATCTCTAGCTTGCCATCCTGCCCAGCCCAAGTGTTCCTTTGATTTTAGGATCTTGGAATTCAATGGACTTGTGGATGGTGTTTCTTCTTCACTTGGGCGGATGTACAAAGGCAAAGAGGCAGTCTCTCCGGAAGGGGATTAGAGGATATGTTGGAATTCACAGAGAGAAGGCCTGGAAGGCCCAGAGCTCTGTGTACGTGGAACTGTGGTAGAACTTCTGCCTCCCCCTCCCCCCAAAAAAGACAGCACCTCTGGCTTCTGGAGAGAGGCTTCCAGGAGCACTGGGCTGCTGTGTGGAGCTGGGGGAAATGCAGACTTACTGGTTTGGGGGTGAGTTGATAGGCAGCCTGGCAGGCATAGATGTGCTGCCCTCTTGCTCAGTTATGCTCTCCAGGCCTGAAGCTTTGAGAACATCTTATGAGAAGAGCACAGCTGGGTATTTTAAGGACAGAAGAGAGGTTGCTGAGCATGGATTTTGTGGCAATTTAATCCAAGGTAGGATGCAAGCATTTCTCTGAGTAATGCCCCTCCCCACCCCCACAGTTCTCTTTTGTCAGTTAGTTTATAGATATGCCACAGAGGAATGGAGGGTATCGTGTTTTGTTTTTCTCCTTTAGGTTAGAACAAGTAAGTAGAAAAGTGTCTCAGTTCTGGAAGTTGATCCATGCCAGTAACTTCCCAACCTTTCTGTTTCCAGTTTCCCTGTCTCCATTTCCCCCAGTACCAGGGCAGGAGGCTGAGTTCATGTCAGTGGTAGCATTTTGCAGTGGCCGCTTGCCCAGCGGCACCCCTGTAATAGGGGCATTGGGTTCTGGGGTCCTTGTCCAAGAATCCTTTCCCATCCTTTGCTCTTCAAACCATTCCGGCATAGCCAAGTTGGTGGTTTCTGAAGAGTCAGAAAACCAAACACAACCCTGGGAGGTGGGTGGTGAGGGCAGGAAGGAAAGCCAGAGAGCAGCTGCAGCAGCAGAAGGATACATAGTTTGGGAGAATGAAAGAGGGAGACTGATTTCAACTGGACAAACCAGGCCTGGTGCTCTCTCTTTTCCTCCCACCTAGTATTCAAGAATAGCCTGAGCCCTCCAAACTGAAAACAAGTGATTGCAAAGGAGAATAGGATTTATCAGAAGGAGAGGTCAGAGTGATGTCTTTAGGAGACTGAGCCATCAGGGACCAAGGCTCCGTTCCCACCTGGCCATGCTGCATACCTTGCACATTCATTTATATAAGTTTTGTTTTTCTTCTTTAAATTGATTTGACCCCATAATTCCATTCTTTAAAAAAAGGCAGCCTATCATCAATCCAATGAGGGGGGCAAGAAAATAACAGATAATTGTTTTCCACTAGGAAGGCAAGCACACAAGCGGATCATTTCTGTACAATGCTTTGTAAGAAAGCCCATTTGGAGTTTAAGTTTAGAGAAAACTTCGTGGATGAGACTAGCTGGTGCTGTCTGTATTAGGCCTTTTTTTGCAGTTGTTCTTATAATGTATTTGTATGTAACACACCACGGATATTTAGAAGTATATCAGATACTCCTGGACAAGCAGCTCCCCGCAGGTAGAGAACTGAGTGAAGCTCTGTTCTAGTGGTAGGTCTCCATGTACAGTAAGTTCACAGGCCATGAGGAATCTCTGAACATCTGCTGGCAAATCGTGGAGCTCTGTTTCTTTCTGATCTCTGTGTCCCAAACGTGGGTTGTTCTTTTGCAAAGGGCCTCATTAGTACATAGCTTGTAGAGACATATGCTTTTTTTGTTGGATACAAATGCAGGTGGACAAGTCTTTTTCCCTCATCAGAAATTCTTGAGAAAAAAGTACAGGCCCTAAAGAAGGGTATGTTTGCTGGGCACCACTGGAGGAAAAAACACCCAGTTCAGGGAGCGACACATTAACACCAAAACTTGGTTGTGTAGCTGGGTGAAATCTCTTCAGTTTCTTTAAAGGAAGAGAGGTTATTTTATCTAACGGTGTAGTGTGTTGAACATCCCTTTCAACGTGGTGGTGGTTTTAAGGAGAATATTCATATTCTAATGGTTATTACTTCTAGCTATGGATTGAAGCATTTTTTTCTTTTGGGGTGTAGATTTCCCATGCTTCTTGATTATCATCTATGACTGGCCTGGAATTATTAGATTGTGATTCACTTATTCTCCTAAATTCCCTCTTCATCCTCCTCACACCCCTTCCCCTCCCCCCCCCCCCCATGAAAATGTGGGAAGCTGAGCATGTTTCAGCTCTTAGTGTATCTGAGTCAGCACCGTCAACCCGCCAAGCCAGCCTTTCAGGACCTGGGCTTGAGAGCTGAGGAAAGTTAAGGGTCACGACCAAGGTGAGAAGCTAAAGTTACATTCCTGAGTTCTCGCTCCCTTCTCCCACCCCCAACTTTTCCTCCAGGAGGTGGGGGTGCTGTGAGAGGAGCGATCTGTGGCTATAGATACTTCTAGGTTCTACATGTGCCCCATCAAAATAAACATGTACACAAGTTCTTTAAAGTGTCCTTAAGGGTAAAAGAAATTGAAAACATCCTATTTGGTTAGGAATAGGAGAGCAGGGTCAAATAGGAGTGTAGAATCTCCTTTCCTGTTTATTTCTCCTGAAAAGGAGAGAACAAGAGAACTATAGGGAGAGAAGTTAGGAGATTTGGGAAAAGTGCCTTTGTTTTATCTTGTCTCCTGCCCGGCAAGGCACCTCCTAGCATCTTTATGCGTGCTCTGGGCCTTTGGGCTCCTGTTTGACTGAGTCCTGTCCAGTCTGCTTCCTTATTTTTATTTTTAACTTAAAGAGAGAGAGGTATCTGCAGATATACTGAGTGTTACGGGATTATCGGTGCAGGCCAGGATGGGAGACCCTCTGTGACAATAGGCTAGAAGCAGACAAAAAGTAGGGAAGACTTCAGTCATTCATGAAGTGAACCTCTGATTTAAAAACGGGGTCTGGTTTTAAGATGACTTCATTTGGGGCGAGGGGCCTGACTCAGAGTTGCACTTTAAAACACAAAACGGCCTAAATGAAAAGGGATAAGCGGTACCAGACTACTGGTCTCTTCCAAACCTTGCCCAGGGCTGGCTGTTGGGAGTGGGACCCCGGGACGCTCACAGCTCCCGGCCTCTCCCGCGGGCGCCGGGCGATCTGCGCGCCAGGCTCCTGAGCCCCCGCGGCCGAGCGCCGGGCGGTGTGCGGGGCAGCGGGCCCGGCCCCCGGTGGCCCGCGGCGCAGGGGCTGTCCTCTCCCCGAGCGGCGCTCCGGGAACCCGGGACAGGCGCGGGCGGCGGCGCGCGGCTCCCCTGCGGCTGCCCTGGCCGCTGTTCCCTTGCCCCCAGCCGCGGGCCGCCTGCGCTCGGGCGCGTTGGCCGCCGCTCCCGGGACGCCCCTGCTCGCCGCACGCCGCCGCGGCCCGGGCTGCCTCCCCGCTCCCTGCCGGCGACCCGGGACGCGGCCGGGAGCGAGACGCCGGCGCCCGCCCCGGGCCGGCCTCCCGAGCCTCGGTGGGTTGTCAAATTTAACAAAAAACATGCAAATACACGCAAAAAACCACCCCAGGATGCCAAATATTGCATGGGGCATACTTATACGAAAAAATTCGTTGTTTATCCGAAGTTCATATTTAACTGGGCATCCTGCTATTTCCGCTGCCAACCCTAGGCCGAGGCGGTCCCCATCGAGCCCCAATCGCCTTGCAAGGCGCCCTGGGCGTGGGGGGCACTGGTGCGCGTCTCCCCGCCGCTTTCTCTCCGTGGAGCCCGAGCTGCCCCGGGCAGGCATCGGAGAGGCGCTGGTGACCATGTTGTGGGTCTGAGGACAGGGATGAAAGCAAAAACGAGAGCGTTTTCGGCGTCTAGGAACCAGAGTTCCACTCGCGGGGAAAAATCTCTCCCCACAGCACACTCCTCCGGGTTATAAATCTGGCGGATAGCCATGCTCTCGACTTACACAACCAACTTTTCTTTTTCCCTGATGGATGAACTCCCGGGTTTAAAAGATTACAGTAATCACAGGAGGACAGTGTAAATCGAATCCGATAGCAATAACTTTCGGGGAAGGTCAGGCTCAAGTGAAATGTTACCAAGCAACAGGCATTTTGTTTGCAAAATACAATCAAAGAGCATTGATGAGAAATTCTTTGCTGCAGCCAGTCAGCACTTTCCGTTAACAGCTTTACAGAGGCAAAGGGAGTAAATCTTCATAAATCAGCGTCCCGGGAGGACTTGGAGCCCCTTTCTGGAAATGTTGCAGTTCTTTCTGACAGAGGAGGACAGAGCTCAGTAAAAATCTGTTTGCTTGCCTGCCTCCCCTTTCCCTCTTCTCACCTCTTCCTTTCTTCCTTGCTTTCCGTTTTAACCTGTTGTGACCCCTCAGCCATCAGCCACTCAGGTCCCTGGACCCCTATGTCTAGTGCAGAGTGGGCCTTGAACGGGGTATGCATGGGCACTCATGGCAGAGGTTGAGGCCTGAGTGGTAGGACAGCTGGTCATCACAGCTCCATCCACTTGGGATTCTGTCATGTCACTCCCGAGTCCATATGGCTTTAGTGAGCCACCCCTTGTCTGAGCATTGCAGACTGCTGCTCTCTGAAGAAGCTATGGGAAACTAAAACATAACTAGGTGGGGTTTCTCTTTTTGCATTTTATCGTAAGTTAAACAACTATAAAAAATAAGCACAATCAACTACTGAATAACAATATTACAGAAAACATTCAGAACATGAGTTCTTTACTGAATCTCTAATCTCTGTTGATTCTAAAGACTAAGCAGACATAAATTTGCAAAGCTGGGATCTGTGTTCTGCTCCCCCCCGCCATGACTATTTTAGTTCAGTATGAATATCTGTTGCACCCACAGTCTTTATATGAGAATGTTTAGAATAAAATTCCCTCCCGCGAACACACCATGGTCTGCCCAGCTCCTGGCCTTTGAGTTACGTGTTGTGTTTCAATGTAAAATTTGAACTGCACAGATAACTTGGACATTTTGCAAAAGATTAGTTAGTATGCCGTAAGCCTCTCAGTGGCCAAGAGGCAATGCTTTAATTTTCTCTGTGTCATCTTACCTAACATGATGCCTGGGCACATCGTGAGGGCTTGAAGGATATTTCTTAAATAGATGGATGAATGAGTAGCCAGCTGCCATTTTGTAAGTACCAAATAAACATGTAGATTAGATTTATAGGTAATTTCCCTCCTGCTTCTTGAAAAGTGCTCCTTTGTAACTCAAGGAAGAGGTCCAAACTAAATTTTTGCAGGACATAGGAAGTGCACAGTTGCAAGCCAAACTTCCTTAAGTTCAGCCCTTTCTATACCAGTGTCCCCCAAAATATTGGGCCCCAGGAACCATCTTGATACCTCCATACATTATTAAACCAGTGTTGTTAACAACTTTTTAAAAGCAAAGCATGACTATTTATTTTTGCTTTTCACAAGTTTTCTTCTCCCTCAGGAGGAAAAGGAAAGATTTGAGACCGACATTCCTGCCCTGCTCTACTTTAGGTTTTTAACCATTCAGTTTTTATGATTCAGCACTTCTAGTGGGAGGTAAAGATAAGAGAAATGGTGAAAAGCACGTCTCCTGTTAGAATTCTGACTGGGCAATGGATGCCCCGTCCTGCTGGGGCTCCCTCCCTGCTGTTGCTTTAGGATTTGTGTGCTTTGAAAACGACCCATCAGGGAACAGTTATTCAGAGGTGTGTCCCCAAGGCTCGAGTGAACAGATGAGGACATGACAATCCATGTTTCAAAAGGTGTGACATGATTTCAAAATTAAAGAAAAAAGTCCCGTGACTTTTGCACTAGGAAACATTACTCTCTATGCTAATGTTTTTGTGTTTTAATTCTGGATGTAAGATATGTTTTGGTTTTGATCATTGGATAGAATGGATAAAACCCACCACATTTAAGTCAGAAAGATTTTCCATTTTATATGTCTTGAGCAGAATGTTTGTTTCACGTATGTGGTAGTCTTTTTAAATATCTGAAATGAATACCTGCAATTTTTAATTTAACTGCATTTTCATATGAAAAAATTCTCTAAAGAAAGTTAGATTTTGCAAACTATAATTTTAGATTGGAAGTCACTTTTGTGTGTGTTCATTTTCTCTCCTTAGTTAAAATCTTGTAGCTTTCTTATGGCATATACATATTTTGAAGTTGGTAGTATTATTACTCATAGAAAAATATTCCATCTTAATTGAGTATCTACTCCTTTTACCCAGCGAAGAGTTTATTTCATGAGTGGCTCTGAGTGTTTCTACATCATGAAAAATATGAAATTGAAGAGTGAACATTTAGTAAGATTTTCAAAATATCCAGGTGATAAGCATTAGAAACAGCAGATTGTATCACTTTCAAAGGTGGTTTGTAATATCAGATGAAATTGATTTCTTTCTACTTTTTATCTAGTAGTTTTTGCTTTCTGCACCTGTATATTAGGGGTAAAAATATTATCAGTTAAAATATACTCTTACTTATATGTTCAAGGAATTAGGGTGTCAGTTTCAAGAAGAAAGAGGGTAAAGTGTTGGGTGAGTATTTCCTTTTTCATTTTGTTAGTTGGCAGTTTCACATTTCTATATCTAGAAAGGCCTTTGTATTTTAAACCAACACGAACAATTTATAAAGTTCATTTAGGAAAAAATTTAGAGATGTAAAGAAACACCTGTTATTAAATTACGCTTTATCACTGGGCTCAGAACTCACCCTCTATAATTACTTGTGAAAGTCTGTATTTATAGTAGAATAATTTACAGTACATCTCGTTTGGGTACAACATTACAACCAATACTAGACACAAAACTCCAGGGACTGTATATTCTGCCCTTCAGAAATTGCTGTTGGCCAAGAAGTTTTCTTGGTCAAGGTGAGAGGCTAGTCCTCCCTTCCCAGTTTTGAAACCCAATAGCCTCGGGTGTGGATTGGGGTTCTGCTCACCCAACCCCCCCTTAGCAAGACTTTATGTGCCGCTCAGGTGTACGACACTATAGGTGTGTCTCACTCATTGCTTCTTTAGACGTCTTCTATCTTCCCTTTGAGCTCAGTGTAAACAGTGCTGAACTCTGATGTTCTGAATTTGTAGATTTGATTCCTGTGACATCTTGCTACCTTTTCTCACTTTTTGACATGATCTGGACTTCCATTGGGAGAGGCTGATCAGCCCAGAACCTATGGAGAGAGTCTGGATGAATCAGCACCATCCACCCCCTGCTCCCTGAGAAGTACCCAGAAGCGCATGCTGCACTGTTCATTTCACAGTAGCAGGGGCAAGGGGTAGCACAAGGAAATAAGAGACAGGCTTTTGCAGTCTGGGGTTCACAATTGACGAACAAGTGCGCATCCATGTAAGATTCCACTGTGGCCTGTTGTGCAAAACAGGAAAATTGGTTCAAAAGTGGAATTTCGTGTTGTCAGATTTATAATCCTGCCATCCTAAATCCAGTTGATTGGGACAGTGTGTCCTTTACCATCTTGAAAAAAAATACTACATTGTCGTCATGGTAGATATGTCAGATTAGCCAGAATATCGTTCCCTAGTTCCCCTGCGACTGAACTTCTCTCTGAATCACTTTCCTCTGGAGCCTGTAGCGTTCTGTGGACGAGTGAATTTGGTTGATAGACCTCAAAACATTTTCCTCAAATGTGAAACTCATCCAGGGTGGGGAAACGTTTGCCTTTTAAAATGGGATGCTGTTTTTAGGTTCACATGTCTCTTTTAAAAATAGGTAAGTTTTGAGCTTTTTAGCTGTACTTATGTACCTTTTATTTCCTTAGAAGAACCAGTTGTTTCTCCTGCTTAAGGAAATCTCACCATCTCCTGTGTTACTGTGTGTCATATTTCTCTTTTCTTTTTATTGTGGTAAAACATACATAACATAAAATTGACTATTTTAACCATTTTTAGGGGTACAGTGTGGTGGCATTAAGTACATTCACGATGTTGTGCAACCATCACCACTGTCCATTTCCAGAACTTTTTCATCACCCCAGACTGGAACCCTGTACCCATTAAACAGTAAGGCCCCGTTCCTGCTTCCTCAGCCCCCCATTCTACTTTCTGACTCTGAATTTTTCTGTTCTAGGCACTTCATATAAGTGGAATCATAGAGTATTTGTCCTTTTGTGACTGGCTTATTTCACTTAGTGTGTTTTCAAGGTGCATCCATATTGTAGCATGTGTCAGAATTTTATTCCTTTTTGAGACTGAACAATAAATATCGCATTGTATGTACAGACCCCATTTCGTCTGTCCGTTTATTCACTGGCGGACACTTGGGTTGCTTCCCCCTTTTGGCTATAGTGGACAATGCTACTATGAACATTCATGTACAATGTGTGTTATATTTGATGCTTAGCAAATTCTGCCTGCCTGGGTTTGCTTTTCCCCCTGCACATGCGTCTTATCTCACCAATTCACTAAGAAGTTCCACAAGTTAGGGGCAGGTCTTATACTTCCTGGTATTTTTCTGCCCTTTTTTCTCTTTCCCTCTGTATCTTGCATATCATAAGGATACAAATACTCGATACTGATAATAATAGATAATGAAAGCCAAAATTAAATAAGACTGTTTAGAGATGCATAGTATTTAAAACATTATTTTATGTCCATATTTACCTGGGGAGAGTATTTGACTTGTTTTCCCAAGCTCTGTTGAGCAGAGGCCAGAATCCAGCTGTGTGTTCAGTTCACTGCCAAGCTAATACACTGTCACTGTCCACTCCTTTTCGAGTGTTTAATAATAGAGTAACAGCCAAGACATATGCATGGGGTCACGAGTCAGAAAAATTTAGATAGGTCTACCTGATTAGAATGCGAATCTGTAGAAACCTTTTTGTTGCTGTTTTTCTCTTTGGGAGTAAGGACAAGTACCACATTAACTCAAGAGATGAAAGCTGGGTCCCGTCCTAGAAAGTTGCAGGAGAGAATACGTCAAATTTCTTTTGCAAAACAGGTCTTTTGCGCATCTCAGAGCTGTTAAAGAAAGCAAAGATGGCTTGATATGAGTGGGCCGCAAACGATCCCCACGTGGAAACCTTGTATTTTGCATTGGAAAAAGAAGCAGTTTACTTAAAATGGAAATTTGAGATAAGTGTGAATTCGTATCAGATTTATGATTGAAACTTGCACTGATATAGTTTAAGAATATTTTTCAGAGTATTTATTTACACTTGGCACATATTTATTGCTTCATGAAGAACCAAAGTTTTGTTTTTCAATCATAGTTGAGATATATCCCGTATTAGAAAAATGTTCATAAATGGGCCGTTGTTTCAGGCTTTTAAAATCAACAACAACAAATGGGAGGAGATGGGTTTTTAGAAGCTGCTTTGCTGAAATTTCAGCGGCTGGCTATCTACACATAATCAGGTGTGCCCACAGAGAAGGAGACAATGAGGCGATTCAGGCAGGGCCGCTGAAAACACAGGCCAACAGGTTGTTTACAACTGGACCACTGGGTCATGAATAATTTTCATCTTTAGATCAGTTACATTGGCTTTGAGTAGACACAGATAGTACTTGTTTTAGAAAGGATAAAAATCCGATTGCATATAGCTTGTTAATAAAGAATATGTTCCTTTATTATAAAGGTCTTTTAGAGCTTTCTTCTGCAAGCAAAACAGTCTTATCTACTGGTTTCTGCCTGCTTTAGCACCGTAATACCCCTTTGGAGATAATGTCTTAGGTCAAAATGTTAAATTTGCAACTGGTTTACTTCATGGCAAATCTCTGCTTTATTTGGGAAGCTTTTTTTTTCCTCTCAATGTAATTCAAGAAGGTATCCTTAAGTCCTTTCCCTGAACTTTACTAATAAAACTGTTCATGAAAACACACCCACCTCTTGCACCCCATTGTCCTGGAGTTCCGGACGCATTGTTTCATGGATGGGTCACGCTCCCTGTGCACTTTTTCAAAGGCCTTCTCCAGCCATTTCCTTCTTTCTCTCCTGCAGCCTGTCCAGAACTCAGAGCTGGTTTTGCTTGGCCTCTCGTGCAAGTTACAGGCAACCCACAGTCAGTCCCTCAAGTGGCTTTTTAAGACAGATTTCAACCACTAGAGGCTTCTTTCTTGCACTCTGGCAATTATATTGACTAGTTCTTGTACATGGTAACCTGATGACACATACTGAGTACTAGTTCACAAGACATATTAAACACAAAATCAGCCTGTGAGAAAGTGGATTTAGAATATTAGAAGCCCCTGTGGGCCTATGTGTCATGCATCAGCCAATGCTGTCCTTGGATTACAGCCGCTGCCTCATTTGGAGAAGAGGAGCCAAAAGACAAGCCTGAGCTCATTTCCCTATCCTTCCCTGGGCCTGTTTATCCGCAGCCCCACAGAGGGTTCCTATTTAGAAATTGTCACTGCCACACAGTCACATCTTGTATGGTTAGAGGTATCACGTCGCTGTTCTGTGTTGAAGGCAAGTTTCCTTGCACACATCCTTCTGAGAAATCACTCTGATTTCCAGATCTTTTTCTTTTCTTTTCTTTTTTTAGAGGAAGATTAGCTCTGAGCTAACATCTGCTGCCAATCCTCCTCTTTTTGCTGAGGAAGACTGGCCCTGAGCTAGCATCTGTGCCCATCTTCCTCTACTTTATATGTGGGATGCCTGCCCCAGCATGGCTTGCCAAGCGGTGCTGTGTCAGCACCGAACAGGTGAACCCTGGGCTGCCGAAGCAGAATGTGCATGCGCACTTAACCGCTGGGCAACCAGGCTGACCCCTAGATCTTTATTTACAGGGTCTTTTTCTTTGCCATTTGCCAGTGACATAGTTTGGATTTTTTTTTTTTTTAAGGCTTGCACTATGTTATAACCCACTGAGATGCATTTCTCCTTCCAAGAAGCCTGTGTGGGGCTCTCCTGAGCACATCTGTTCCCTTTTATGCACACCAGGAAAGGATTAACCCAGCTGTTCTCTGCTTTCCAGATTTGACTGAGGAGCGACTTGGGGACGGCAGCTCCGCAGACAACACAGAGACCTTCAGCGACAAAGACACCGACCAGAGGAGCTCCCCAGATGTGGTGAAAAGTAAGGGCTGCTTCACCCCGGAGAGCCCCGAGGTCGTGTCTGTGGATGAAGGCGGGTATGCGGTCCAGAAGAACGGAGGCACCTCCGAGAGCCGCCCCGACAGTCCCAAGTACCACGGGGAACAGAATCACCTCCTGATCGAGGGCCCCTCGGGGACCGTTTCTCTGCCCTTCAGCTTGAAAGCCAACAGACCGCCCCTGGAAGTGTTAAAAAAAATCTTCCCCAACCAGAAGCCCACGGTGCTGGAGCTCATCCTGAAGGGCTGTGGGGGCGACCTGGTGAGCGCCGTGGAGGTCCTCCTCTCCAGCCGCTCCTCGGCCTCGGCCGCCGACCGAACTTCGGCAGAGCCCGAGAGCCTCGTGTTGCCCTCCAACGGGCACATCTTTGAACACACCTTGAGCTCATACCCCATCTCCTCTTCCAAATGGTCCGTGGGATCGGCCTTCAGGGTCCCAGACACGTTGAGGTTTTCCGCAGACTCTAGTAACGTTGTCCCCAACCCCTTGGCCGTGCCCCTGCAGCATCCTTTCCCCCAGCCGCCCCGGTACCCTCTGATGCTGAGGAATACTTTGGCAAGAAACCAGTCGAGCCCCTTCCTGCCCAATGATGTCACCCTGTGGAACACCATGACGCTGCAGCAGCAGTACCAGCTGAGGTCCCAGTACGTCAGCCCTTTCCCCGGGAGCTCGCCCAGCGTCTTCAGAAGCTCGCCTGTCCTTCCCACGCGCGCCCCCGAAGACCCTCGGATCTCCATCCCTGACGATGGGTGTCCGATTGTGTCAAAGCAGTCTCTTTACACCGAGGATGACTATGACGAGAGGTCCGACTCCTCAGACTCTAGAATACTCAACACATCATCTTAAAGTGGTACCGGGTGGCTGGTGACCAGGTGACATTTTCTGTGCATTTGAACTCTGACCCCCTGCCCTCCCCAGGAGAGGCCTCGTCCTGTGTATACCCTTTCCTTCTGTTTGACAAAGTGACTGTGCTTGATTCTATACCTTAGCAATAAAAACATAACTTATTTAATTTCTTGCACTTCACTGGAAAATGCCAAATAGCTCTGCTCTGCGGCTTTAGTGCTGAATGTTTATTGTAAAAGAGAGTCTAATGCTAAGAATAGTCTTGGGAAAGCTGGGTCCACGGAAGATTTATTTGGGGATGGAAAGCTGAAGGTCAGCCTTGCTCCTAAACTCAACCTGGAATGTTCAATAAAATAGTATACTTGAATGCAGTTTTGTAAAAAAGGATTCCTCAGGATATTTGAAACCTAAAGGAAGTGGTTTGGTTGCAAATGGACCAGAAACAGGGACATTATATTCTTAGGCTAAAAACCTTGCATTTAAAAGAGAGACTGCACTTAAGAATAGAGTGAACTGCTCACATGCTTATTTAAGCTTGGACAGTTTTCAGAGACAAATTCCATTAAGAATTATTCTTTTCACATGACCGAATCGAAACATGTGTAATGTCAATGTAAAACCAATCACAGCTGTGAACTGCATGAAATGTATTGTGAAATGAACACAAGATTAAGCTTTGTCAGGTTAATGTAGCATGCTAAGGACTCTAGAAAAAAATAAACTAAGGAGATGATCTTGGTTTATGTCATTTCTACTTGTGGATAGAGGATCTCTAAAAATAGAAAGTTGACATAAAAGCTACTTAGTAGTGCACGGGCCAGAAATCGAGGTCTGAGTTAAATGAGACATTCATTGGGAAATGTGAGTGGGAAAGTTCTGGGGCTGCATTCAGAAGGAGAATTTATTGTTCAAGAATAGAGTTAACTCAATCCCTCCATCCATTCCTTCATTTCTTCATCAGATACTTACTGAATGCCTACTGTGTATAAGAGAATGCCATTTGTGCATTATTGTCCAAGTTACTGGCCTGTGAGTCCAGGATAAGCAGTGAGTGGACTGGAGAATCCCATCAAAGACAAAGTAAAAAGGAAACACTTATAGCGAGGGGAGGAAGTAACGTGGTACCTGACACAGAGAAAGCACTCAGTCAATGAGAGCTGTCACTCCTGTTATTAAGTTGAGTAGCTGTGCATTCAGGATGTGGAAGTGAATTCCCGCATTCTCACTTGGAGAAGATGCCTTTGCAGTTTGAGGGATGACCACACCAAAACCTTGAAAACCAGGGCTTTTTCCCTTCATTTTAGAAGCGTTTTTGGAGGTGCTGTATATGGCAAACTGGTGGCTCAGATATTTTTAAAAGTGCGTTTTCAAACTATAATCAATGGCGCCCACACCAACCACTTCTCTTACTGTTTCCGTTCTTCAAAGTGTTTGAAAGGAAAGATGACTGCTGAGTCAGACTGCTTAGGTCGGAATGTGGGAGGGACAGTAAATAAGCAAATAAATAAAAGCCTCTGCATGACAAGGATGCAGGGCAAGGATGAGTCTTGAAAGGCCCTTCTGTCTGGGAGGGAGAAGGGCTGATCATCTTGGCCTGAGATGCTCCTTCAGCTGGGGACAGGCGCTGACATCAGTTGCCGCCCCCACCCTTCAATGGGTCCCAGGAGAAAAAGAGATCTTTAAAACAAAAGAACCATCTCATTTTTATTTCTATAGATACTTTTGGAATGAGAAATCTTTGAGGGAAAAGAATTCCTTATTTTAGTTGGACTACTGTGTATTTAATTGACATAGTTACATATCAGAGTGTTTAAAGGTAAACACAGTTTGTTAGGATTATATTTCAACATTAGATTTTACGTAAAAGAAGAAAGGGAGGGAGGGGAGAAGAGACTAATTTGACCTCTGATTCTAAAGACACATGTCCAGGACTTTTTTGTGGTAGTGATGGGCTAATGTCTGGCCCTACCTATGACAAATGTATTTTCAAAGATATCATATCTCAAAAGTTTACCTATGTTATTTAACAAACAACACTGATAACAAGTCCTATGTGAGCCAATGGTGCTACAAAGTCTGTCTTTTTGTGTGTGTGTGTGGGGAAGATTGGCCCTAAGCTAACATCTGTTGCCAATCTTCCTCTTTTTGCTGGAGGAAGGTTGTCACTGAGCTAACATCTGTGCCAATCTTCCTCTGTTATGTGGGATGCCAAGCGTGGCTTGACTGAGCGGTACTAGGTCCGCACCCAGGATCCAAACCTGCGAGCCCCGGGGCCTCCAAAGTGCAGTGCACGAACTTAACCGCTGCACCACTGGGTTGGCCTCCAAACTCTGTCTTCAGCTGTTACTTCTTCGGGTTGAGTGACCCGAAGGAGCAAAACTCGGCTTAAGATACAGTGTCCTTACAGCTTGATTTCGCCCACAGATCATCAGAGTCGTTGAGTTCTTTTTACAGTGGCCAGAAAAATGGAATTATCTGTAAGACAGCTTATTCATGGGCTAGTGCAGGTATGTTTGATTCGCAATATCATCTTCTGCAGCAAAAAACGTCGTCTTAGGTGGGATGCTGGTGGTCGGGTTAGAAGGGAGAAATTGGTTGTCGAGATCCTGTGTCCCGCTTCCAGCTGTCAATTTTGCTTCCTCTGCAGTCCTGCCCACTGAGCCCCCTCAGTTAAAGTGACAAAACCTCTAAGATTCTGGCTCACCTCTTGAAGACCATCCTACTATGGCTTGTAGAGTTCAAGGGAAATGAACACTCATCTGCCCATGGCTGCTTGGTTACTCTTTCACATAAAACTCAACATCTGGATGAAAAGAGAAAAACAAAATGGCTCCTTCTAGTTAAATCTCAGCTGTCACACAGACAACATATCTGGATGCTCAGCTGTATAACTGCAGTTGAGTCAAGCCAGCCTGGTAGAAAGTTAATTCGCATTACACCACAGTGCGTGTCTCCCCTTGTAGTGAGGCCCTGCCCACTGCTAGTCTTGGAGGAAATGCTTCATTCATCTAAGATGTGAGTGAGGGTGGGTTAGTCATGTTGTTCTACAGCAGTTTGTCTCTAAGTGTGGTCCAGGCCCCCCAGTGCTTAATTTTGGTCAAGTTCAGAATCCCTCGTAGCCTGAGCACCTGCATTTTTACCATCCTCTCCAGGTCATTCTTAAACTCACTCAGATTTGAGAAGTACCTCACTCTGCATCACATCCTCAGGTTTTCTTCTTAGATGTATGCCAAGTAAAAGAGCTGAGGGATAAAAACTCTAAGGCTGGAGATTTCTAAATTCTCCCTCCACTGGCGTCTACTTTTCTGTGGCAAGAGTAAAATTCAACATGCAAGCAGTCTTAGTGCACGCCCTAGCTCTAGTTCAAATAACTTCGGCATCAATGTTAGTGACTAGATTGAGGACACATTTGGGATCAGAAATGCCTGTTTCTGGAAACTTCTGGTTGAGAAAGGACCAGATATTAGCATACATGTGCCACCCTTTCCTGTAAGGGGAGTGCACCTAAAGGTCCTCAGGTTTTTTAGTGCTGCTGATCCTTCACTTCTTGCAGGATCCCCAGGTTACTAGAGACACCTGGAAATAGGTTTTTCCCAGGAACTTGGAGTTTTAAGAAATCTCAACAATCTTTTTTCCCCCTCAGCTTTATTGAGATATAATTGACATATAACATTGTGCAAATTTAAGGTGCACAGTGTGATAATTTGTATACATATATATTGTGAAATTATGACCACCATAAGGTCAGTTACACCCATCACCTCACATAATTACCTTTTGTGTGTGTGTGTGTGGTGAGAACATTTAAGATCCTCTCCCTTAGCAGCTTTCAAGTGTACAACACAGTATTGTTAACTAGAGTCACCATGTGTATATTAGATCCAAGAACTTACACATCTTATAACTGAAAGTTTGTTCCCTTTGACAAATATCTCCCCACCCCCTCCCCCAACCCCTGGAAACCACCATTCTAGTTATTGTTTTTATGAGTTTGGCTGTTTTAGAGTCCACGTGTAAGTGACATCATATAGTATTTGTCTTTTTGTGACTGGCTTACTTCACTAGTATGTAACGTTTTCTTTATCTATTCATCCATCAATGGACACTTAGTTGTTTCCATGTCTTGGCTACTGTGAATTACGCTGCAATGAACATGGGGATTCAGATATCTCTTTGAGATAGTAATTTTATTTTATTTTTGGATAAATACCCAAGAGTGGGATTGCTTGATCACATGATAGTTCTATTTTTAATTTCTTGAGGAGCCTCCACACTGTTTTCCAAAGTGGCTGCACCAGTTTACATTCTCACCAAAAGTGCACCAGGGGTCCTTTCTCTCCACATCCTTGCCAGCACTTGTTATCTCTTGTCATTTTTTTTTTTTTTTTTGAGGAAGATTAGCCCTGAGCTAACTGCTGCCAATCTTCCTCTTTTTGCTGAGGAAGACTGGCCCTGAGGTAACATCCATGCCCATCTTCCTCTACTTTATATGTGGGACGCCTACCACAGCATGATGTGCTAAGCGATGCCATGTCTGCACCCGGGATCCGAACCGGCGAACTCCAGGCCACTGAAGCAGAACGTGCGCACTTAACCGCTGTGCCACCAGGCCAGCCCCCTCGCTTGTCTTTTTGATAATAGCCATTCCGACAGGTATGAGGTGATATCTCATTGTGAAATATTGACACTCTTGATGATGGGAAAAACAAAACTAGTTTCACACAAGGTTGAGAAGCAAGGCGTTTGTTGGCCAGGTACACAGCTGTGGTTGAAACTAACAGTAGAGCGACCTGGAGAGGCAACAGGTGCCAGGGAAAAGGGACTGTGATTCTGGACCTGTGGTCCAGGCTCTTATGGTTAATTGGCAGGCTTGGAAGAGCCTGGAACATTTACAACTTATAAAAAGAACTCGGAGCAGAGGAAGGGGTATACAGCGTGGCAATCACATATTATGGAGCTTGCTCTTCAGGGACTCATCTGCCAAGGTCCCCAGGTTGCCCTGTGGCTTAGACGGGCGCGAGGTGCTGGGAGCGGGGGGTGTCTTGGGAACATTTGTTGGGTGCCCAGAAAACAGGCGCTGACTGCATTTGAACTGACATATTTGAAAAATGAACTTGATTTCACTGCATATTGTTTCAGTGATTCATTCTTTATATGTGCATTTACTCAGCAGAAGTGAGTCGAAAAGAAGATGGATGCTGAATTTATATGTTAATTTTAATATTGAAGCTATCCTGTATTTGAAGAGTAAGATCAATGCTTCAATTTCATTTCTTAGGTGGTACTGAACGTTGTCATTATGGGGAAAAAAATCATTTCCCAATGCATCCTCCCCAAACTCCAATCTTAGAGGACAGAGCAGCCTCGGAAGAGGCAATCTTGCCTTCGCTGATGGTCTGTTCAGCAGAGTGCTTCAGTATCCCCACAGTATCATTTCCTGTTTCAGTGTGAAGGGTAAATAGCAAGGGTAGGGTTTTTCCTTAAATCACAACAGAGCTTATTTACTACTTGGATGCCGAGAGTTTCCGGGGTTGTTAGACCGTGTCAAGAGTTTCCTGTATCCCACGGGCAAGGCTACTGGACTTACCCAAAAGTAAACCTAGCAACTGTTCCGAAAAATGATTCCTGCAGAAGCCTTGAGTCCCTGCTTCGTGGCTTTAGACCACGCCCTCACACTTACACTGTGATTTAAATGAAAGATTCCAAAGGTCTGTGGAAGGTTCTTTGGGGGAAAGAAGGAATCTCTGTCTCCCAGCCAAACATAGTAGAACCGGATGAGTGATGGCTTCTGTGGAGGGAGGGCAGGTGAGTTTGACGTGTGATGGTTCCTGTTCGGACCCAAGGCTGCTACGGCTGATACAAGTGGGCTGTGTTTCCACTAGCAGACCACTGGCTCCCCATGCAGGCCCTGGCCCTCCTCATTGGCTTCTACCTTTGGGGGGCCCTGGTGACACTGGCGCTGTGGGTGGTGGTGCATTTTGTGAATTGCACCAATGGGCTCAGTTAAGAGCACAAGTGGGGGCTCAGATCCAGAATGAGTGGTCTTTTCTAATTTGCCAGACAAGGAAGGGTGCATTTTGAGAGGTGCATTTTTCCACTTTGCACAAAGGTATAGTAAAGTATAGCAGGGACCCTGGAAAAAGATAGGGAGAAGAAAAAAGAGTGAATGAGTTGCAAGAGAACAGCTTGAACATTGAAGGAATTAGTGATCAAAGCTATTGATCAGTCTTTGCCACCCCGTCTCCCTTGGCTGCCCCTTTGAGAAACTAGGAAGTAGTTTCAGTTCAGAGTTTCAAAAAATCTCACTCACGGGCGTTGAGATAGAAACTTGTGGAGATGTGGGAGGACTCGCCTTTATTGAGCACTACTACTTGCATTTGCTATCTCAGGCCTCCATTCCGATGTCAGTGTTCTCTCAGGATAGTCTCTGCTCTAGAAACAGCTCAGGCCACCAGCAACCAGGCAGACAGATAGCATCTGGGGTTGCCTGAGTAGACAGAGTGTATGGAAAACAAAGCTGATGGATGAGTGAAAATGCCTGCAGCCAACACAGATGCCTACAGTTTCCTATCTCCAAGAGCTCTGGACCAGCCCATCTGCATATCTCCAATACAGTAATATCTGGGACTTTCTGCAGACCCCGAATCTTCAAGAAACATTATGTCTTATGTGGTTGAGTATTAAAGATATTTTATCACATGCAGAGTTTTGAAAATTGCAATTGAGCATGATGCATACATAACTCCCGATTAAATGGAATATTGATTTGCCAAAGTACCCTGTGTGTATCTGTCAGAAACATATTCTATATGTCCATGTATTCCCATAGACAAAATCTTGTTTATCCAACACAGATGTATTCAAACTAGCAGTTCAAAGCACCTGTTAGATATTATTTAAAAATATCTGTCTAAGTCCAATGCAAATGCAAATTAATTCATTAAAACCAATGCTACCCAGAATCCAGCATTTTCCAAAAATGGTTTGGAGTTATGTGTGACTCAGGAGCAGTCATTTATAAAGCACTTAGTCTGTGCTGGCCGATGTTCTCAGTGATGAACGTCTATGAACTTATTTCATCTCCCAACAGCCACATGAGGTCGGGAGTATTACTATTTCCCTTTGTTGGATGAGGAAGCAAAGAAGTAACCTGCCCAAGGCAAGTGGGGGTTTCAGGCTCAGGGGTTTGGATCCCTTCTGCGGGCTTAGAGCTCACAGGGTTTTTTGGAGCTCCTGTGCCTTTTTTGCTCAGCCCCCTGGTTTTCTCTTGGATCCCAAGATGGCTCCATCAGAGGTGGGAAACGCGGCTGTGGCTGCAGAATGCTGGGCATTCAAGCAACCAGAACCCTCGCTGTGTTCCTTTTCCATCGGCGAGCCAGTCAAGTACAGCTGGACGGATTGATGATGACGATGAGCCGCCTACATCAATGGATGTTCTTCCTGGCTCTGCTGCCCCCTGGAGGTCCGTGGGGGTAAAATGGATGACATCAGCATTTCCCTCTGCTCCTTGGTCATAATTAATCCCTTGGCCAAACAAGAAAGGTGTGAGGCTATTTCAAAGGCATCTTTGCTGTGTTCTATTTCACTCAAGTTCTAGGATCTCTCTTCCGGGACAGCTGTGATTACGGACCAAAGCATTCACACACCCCGAGATACTGGACCTGCAGGAGATTCCTGAGAAGCCCCCACCTATTTACGAGTGAACTCATCCCGGAGCGATTTTCTCTCCCGCTGGTAGCTGGCCTGTTTACCACAGAGATTCCGGAAGCACGGATCTCCAGTAAACTGACAGGAAAATGGCACCTGGATTAAATTCAAATATGTTCTCTAAAGCCACCAGGAAATTTTAAGTCACCTTATTAAAGCTGCTAGACAAATAATATAAAATCAGGAAGGTCATTTAATAAGTTTCTCAAAGTGTTGTCTATGAATTCCTGCATCGGGCATGTCCTGAGACGTCTGTTAACAGTCTAGATCCCTGATTTCTCCCAAACCTTGTCAGTCGGAACCTCTGGGAGCAGACAGACCCCTCCCCCAATCCACAGTGGCAATGAGAACTGCTGAAACCCTCTCCTGTCTGCAGAACAGCCTTCCAGAGCACACTCCAGCCCTGCAGAGAGGGAGGAAAAGACACATCTACTCATAATCTTTGAGGCTAGATTGCTCATCTTTAAATTACCCACCCAGGTGAAGAAAACACTCTCTTGGGGTAAAGGCACAAATGAATTTGTCCAATCACTGGGGGCCAGGGGAGGATATTAACATCAGAGTTTGCAAGTAACTAGTAACATTAAGTGAATCACCCCCCACAGGGCTTGGAGTGAGGGGACAATTATTTACCCTTGACAGTTGCAGATTGATTTGCTCAATTACAAGAAAAATTACTCCGGGAGAATTTTCTTCTCTCTAAACTTGGAGTTAGATCCAGTCTGTAAGGGTTTTGAAATGTAGGTGGAGGACCAGGTTGCCTTACAGGGGGACTCCTTGTGAGGCGGGAGGAAGAAGAGGGGAAAGGAGGCAGTGAAGATAGAGATTGTCCCTGGGGCAGAGTGGAGCTTCCACCATGGTTAGCTGTGCAGTTCAGACCCTGCTCGGTTGTGAGAGGTCTACGGTCTGTGCCAGAGTTTGAGGTGGTAGCGGTAGCGTCTGGGACCTCTGCTCAGCTTCCTGGCCGACAAGAATATCCACCACAGCTCCAGGAGCAGGCGATGAAGGGGCTCAGAACATGCCACCCCAGAATATGCCACTTTGGCATAAGGATTATTTTGAGCTGAAGGCAACTGAGAATCAGCAGATGCAGGAAGAGTTCTCTGCCACGCTACATCCGCATCAAAGCAGGGCATTGGTTTCCCTTTGAAGAAGGTGCCTGCCCTGTTCTGGGGAGAGAAGAGCAACTCTTCTCATTGAAGATGGGGAGTCAACACCAAGATGAGTTTGCATACACAGACCTTACTAAAATAGCCCTTATCTTCCCTCAGTTCCCCGCATATATTTCCTAGTCACTTCCCCACAATTTATCACCTTTGAAGCTAAAACCTTCTTTCCTTTGTTAAAAAAATGCAAAAGCCCCTACATCTAACCACTTCTTTGAGTTTCACTTCTTTTCTGTGAACCCACATGTATGTAAATATTAATAAAAATTGGGTGCCTTTTCTCCTGTTAATCTATCTTTTGTCAGTTTAATTTGCAGGTCCCCAGTCACTTAACGTAAGAGCATAGAGGAAAAGTTTTTCCTTCCTGACGATGGACAATGTCAGATGGTAAAGTCCACTGGAAGGAGGAGAGGATTGCGGTTTCTGAGCTGGCCTCCTTCTCTCAGGGAGTGGGAGGAGCAGACCTGGAGCAACCCCAGCAGAGCTCCACAGTGCCACGGGGCCCCACCAGGACCCAAGGGCATGAGGAGTGTTTGGAGGGCTGTGGGCCTGGCCCCTAGGGCATTGAAGGGCTGGGGAGAGTCACATGTACTCCCACTGTGGCCTGAAGACCTACCTGGAGGGAAACCAGCTTGCTTAGGGGGCCTGAGCAGATAGCCAATTCCAGTGGTCCAGGGCCCCACTTGCCCACGAGCATCTCTCTCTGTGGGTAGGATCAAGTTCACTCCTTCCTGTACTGACCCAGGCGGTCATTCACACTACAGAGCTTTGGTGACTTGCTCTAAGCCTAGTTGGCCCCAAACCCCTTTGTTTTCTAGATTTCCTGGCCAATCGAGGTAAAAGAAAGAAGAGCTCACTAATAAGCTGCCTCGGTCAGCAGCCAAATACAATACACCAGGTAAACTTGAATTTCAGATAAACAGTGAATAATTTTTTAGTATAAGTATGTCCCAGGCAATATTTGTACCAGCATCTGTGTATATGTATGCATACATGCATCAGTATTTGTAGAGTATAAGTTTGTCCTGGGCAATATTATGTAAGTAATGTTTGTGCAGTCATGCGTCGCTTCACGATGGGGCTACGTTCTCAGAAATGCAGGGAATATGTTCGGAGAAATGCATCATTGGACGATTTCATCGTTGTGCAATCATGGAGTGTTCTTATACAAACCCAGATGGTATAGCCTACCACACACCTAGGCCATATGGTACTAATCTAATGGGACCACCATCATAAATGAGGTCCATTATTGACTGAAACATCATTATATGTAACTATCCATGCTTATACTAAACAATTACTCATTGTTCATCGGAACACCTATTTAACCGGATGTCCTCTGTTTTTATTTGCTAAATCTGGCAACCCTACCAGGAACACAGTGCTTTTGTGGCCTGACTGTGGCCATGGCCGAGGTCGTATCCTTGCAGTCAAGGAAACAGGAGAGCCGAAGGCCTAACCAGCTGGGCTGGAGGGCTCGTCCAGCCCTCAGATGTATTTTGTTTGACCCATATGGAATTTTTATTTTCATTTAAAAATAGGGAGCGCTCACAAATATGCTGGGTATTTGGGCTTTTCTGGAAAAAGTGGGAGATCTGGCAATATTGCCTGGAAACAAATCAGTTGGTGCCTGCTGTGGTCTCGCGCATTTGCTCCTGGTTCCTGTGGCTGAATTGGGGATCGACTCATCGGAAACACACAGTTTCCTAAATCTCGCCCTAGGGCAGGGAGGAATTTTCTCTGGTCCTGAAAGCCCTGAGTGACTCTTGGCTCTGATCAGGTTGATGTAAGGCGTGGGGGCTCTTTGTCTCTCACCCCCCACTTCTGACCTGGTAACTTGCTCCTCCGAAGGGCCCAGATGTGACATGGGACAAGTCCCTAACCCCTCCCTCTGGGTCTCCATTTTCATCTCTAAACTGCGGGGGAGGCGAATGCATGTTTCCCAACATTTTCTTTGTCCCCAAAGTCCTGTTTTATCAACCTTGTGCCGCTGTGGACCCAATGTTTTGAAAGATCTTGTTTACCTGAGAAAATGACATATACTACAAACAGCCTGTGAATTCTGGCCAGCCTGAGAGCTCACCGGTGTCACCACACCTCATTGATCAAATTCCCTCTAAAAGCAAAAACATCTTGTAAGCTCGTGTAACCTTGCTGAAAACACATTCAGGTCCCCCATGGCTGCCTTTGGAGCCACTAGCGGGTGGGGGGTCTTATCCGTCAGGTTAGTCTAGGCTAAGCTGTGGTGACAAACAAACTCCAGAGTTTCAGTGGCTTAACACAGAAACGTTAAAGCCCATGCAAAATGTAGCTCTGTAAGGGGTGACCCAAGGAGCCAGTTTCCTTCTCTCCTGTGGCTCCGCCATCGCACCCTGTGGCTTTTGTGGCAGGGGACAGATCGCCAAAGGGCTTTCGATGCCCCCTCCTCTGCTCACATTTCACTGGCTGGATGCAGTCTCATGGCCTCCATTAAGAGCAAGGGCTGCACATTTTTCTGTATGCCCGGGAAGGAGCAGAGAAATGCATCTATGAGCACTAAAAGGGGCTACCCCAGGGCACGGGATGGCCTATGGGACCCCTTTCAGCTCCAAGATCCTGCATCCTGTCCTTTGGGGTGGTCATATGGTGCAGTTTGTAGATGCACCGGCTCGCCCTTTGCAAGGACTGATAGCGTCCAGCAGAACAGATGCCCCGGGTATTCTGATCTTTAAGCATTCCCAGGCCCCGTCTTTCCTTCCTGACACTGAGAGCTCCCCTTTATTTTAATTCTCACTAGATGTGTGCATTGACTCATTGATCTTCCCAGCAGCCTACCCGGGAGATACTGTTTTTTCCTGATAACTATTTTATTTTTTTACAGGTACATGTTTTATAGATTTACAAAAACAGGCGCTGTCTGTATTTGAACTGACATGCTTGAAAAACGACCTCGATGCCACTGCATACTGTTCCAGCGATTCATTCTTTCCGTGTGCACGTACCCAGCGGAGGTTGCTTCCTCAGGGTCACACAGCTGGGTGGCGGGGACTGGTCTTCCTCTCCTGAGGGCGGCATTACAGAGCCCCGCTCTTGATGGCTCTGCCATTGCTGACCCGAGGAGCACTGGGCTTTGGGGCTTTGACGGCTCCAGCAGGCTCCCAGAGTCCACTGCTCAGGATTTCAGAGACCCTCTCATCTGGAGACTCCAGCCTGAGTGTAAGACGACACCAGCGTTAGTTTGACCAGCTATAATGACTTGGCTTTAGTTTGACTTCAAATGGATTATAGTTTCCCCCTCCAGGGAGCTTGAACTATGTTTTGTTCTTTTTGCTGCATAGTAGCCCACATTCCAGCAAGCACATTTTCCAGCTCTCTGCCCCAGCCCAGCCCTGAATCCAGACAACAACTCTTTCCCTTTAAACTCCATTTGCAAGTCAACGGACTCTGTTTTTGGTTGTTAGGAAATTATTTTTATCTTTACTTTTGGAACAGTCCGTACATTTACAGAGTTCAAAAGTCAGGAGAAAAACCCCTCTCCTGCCAGCTACCTGAAGTCAACCAGTGTTACTAACGTGTCGGGCATCTTTCCAGAAATATTCTGTGGATACGCAAGCAGAGGTATTCTTTTTTCCCTTTTCTACACAAATGATTGTATACTGTATACACAGTTGCTTTATCTTGTTTTTCCCTCACTTTACACGTCTTGGAGATGGTCTGATATAATTATAGAAATGATTTCTTCATTTAAAAAAAGTTCCATAGTGTTCCATTGTGTGTGGCTGTTTCACAGTTTGTTTAGCAGTCTCCTGATAGGTATTTAAGTTTTCAGATCATCTACGATGACAAGCAATGTGGCAGTGAATAACCTTAGACAAATGTGGTTTGAGGTGGGGGTGAGTGCCAGTTGGATAACTTCGTACAAGAGGAATTCCTGCGCCAGAGGGCACAGAGACTGGAAGCTGATACCAGATGCTGCCAAACCGTTCCCCATAGGATTGTCCCAGTTTACACTCCCACTAATAGAGGATGAGATTATCCATTTACCTACATCTTCAGTGAACGTGTTTTCAATTGTTCTGATTTTCTACCACCTGCAAATCTCACTGTTTTAATTTGCGTTCTCTTATTATGAGTGAGGGTAAGCATCTTCCATATGTTTTAGAGCCATCTTCATCACCGAGCATTTCTTTCTTGGAGTTCTGGAAGAACACTTGGCTTTGAACAGACCCCTGACCCAAGCTCAAAGCTGGCACAACCCGCTGCGGCCAGTCACCGAGATGCAGAGGTGACTGTCCTGGGTAGCAAGTTGCTCATAGTGCATTCCACTGGAAGTGCTTGGAGGCACCGAATCCAGTGCTAACTAGGCTGATGGCGCCATCTGTCCCTCTGAGATGGATAAGCAGTTTGATCCAGGGGACATTTGGGTCCTGGCTTAACACTGACGGAGCCCTAGTATCTGCTGTGGGTGTGTTCCTTCAAGGCAGAAAGTGATCTCATTGACCCACTGAGTTTCTTTTGTCCCCCCGAATATCACGGAAGTGGGCATGCCATTTTTACTTTTTGGTTATTAGAAAACCCCTTTTTATTATGAAACAAAAAATACACATATAGAGAATAGCAGGGTGAGCCCCAATATACACATCACCAAGATGAAACCATTCTAAATATTATGCCACACTGGATTCATTGATCCCGTTTCCTCTTTCTTCCTTTTGATTCACATTTTAGGGCAAATATCTGCTTCAGTAAACCTCTCTGAAGAGGGGATGTATTCACACAGAACTGGAATGCCATGATCAGATCTGACAGGATGAGCAGTGAGTCCTTGGCGTCTTCGAATGCCGAGTCCCGGTAAAAAGTCCCCATTGTCTCAGGGCTCCGTCCCTCTCCCGTCAGTCAGTTTCATGCAGGGTTTACACAGTGCCTTGGTTCTGAGGATTCCTGAGCGTCCTCTGTCTCAGAGCAGACCCTCTCCCCTTGGTGAGGAAACTGAGTCCACTGCCATCCATTCGGCAGAATGCCATCCATTCTGAATTTGAATATTTGCTTCCTTGTGGAGTCATTTAATTTGTTCCTGTACCCCTTGTATTTCCTCTAGAGGAGAAGCTGGTTCTAGAAGCTTATTTGTTATGGGCTCAAACATTCGGGTGAGAGTTCACAGGACACACTGGGCACCTCCTACTGCATCGGTTTGGAAGGCACACAGTGGGTCTTTTGTCCCACTGTGCAAGATCAGGGAGGTCAAGTGATGCCAGCAGACCCCTCCACTGCAAATTTCCCCTTCAGTCCTTCCTCTTCAACTGTCCACATGATGGTCTCCTCCCCCGACTGTGTCGCCTGAGTCAGTTATTTCATTAGGGGTTGACAAATGGAGATTTTCTAGTTCTGTCATTCCTTTCACTTGTATTGGCTAGATTTTTTTCTTTTTAATATAAAGAAAACCAGAGGGGCCAGCCTGGTAGCTCAGTGGTTAAGTTCTCACGTTCCTCTTTGGTGGCCTGGGGCTCGCCGGTTCGGATCCCGGGTGCGGACATGGCACCTCTTGGCAAGCCATGCTGAGGCAGGCATCCCACATATGAAGCAGAGGAAGATGGGCACAGATGTTAGCTCAGGGCCAGTCTTTCTCAGTAAAAAGAGGAGGATTGGCGGCAGGTGTTAGCTCAGGGCTAATCTTCCTCAAAGAAAAAAAATAAAGAAAGAAAACCAGGGCCATTTGATCATCCTGGAATAGTTTATACCATTCTTAAAATGGCCAATGATTTCCTCAGGTTTCTTTGCTTCTTAATTAGTCTCTCCTTTACCTGTTGAGAAAAATATAAAAAGAGGACCATATTGTGTTCAGACCTTGGAACTAGCCTAGGAGAGAGCTTTCTTAGCTTTACTCATTATCATTGAATGTTCAGCACCAAGGGTGTGTGTTATTTCATAATTACTAATTGGTTCTTTTTAACTGCTCGTCTTATCCTTTCTCCCTGCCTTTTGTCTTCTCCTCAGGGTCAGTATCCCTGAATAAGCAAAGTATTGAGATGTAAACAAGCATGTAGAGTGAAATAGCATGACTGAATAGTCTTTTAGATCCAAAACAAAACATCTCTTCTTTAGATAACATATTGTAGTGGCTATCAGTCATATACACTTTAGTGAGAATTAACGCAACCAGCTTGCTTTCCATTTCAGATCAGCTTATTGAGGAAAAATAAATTTCTTTGAGAGTCGGTGGGGAGAAACTGGCCTGGGAAGGAAGCAGTGAACAGAGAGAGTTTAGTTCCTGTGTACAGGGCACTGCCTGGGTGGTTGTAAGAAGGCTGAGTTTTGGGTTAGTAAAGGCAGCTAAGGGCATTTCATGCTATAATGAAGTACTAGGAAGAAGAGAAAGAGAGAAAGATGTTCCAGGAAACTTTTGCTACTCGAGAATGGGTTAGGTGCCCCTGTTACGGGCACCTAGAGTACCCATTCTTCCCTATCACAGTGTTTCATGTAAGATGTTTTTGCTGCAAGTCTCAGAATACCAGACTAAGAAAGTCCACTGTATGGACATGTGCATTTGTGAATGACTACTGATTGGGAGGTAGTAAGTGGTTAAGTTCACAGGATTTGGGGGCCCAGCAAACTGGGTTCAAGTCCTGGCTTCTTCATTTGGGCAAGCTGCTTTAATCTCTTCAGCTCTCAGTTTCCCCACCTGTAAAATGGGGATAATAATAAGGCCACAAGGGAATTATGAAGATTTAAGTGCAAAATGCACTTCAAGCTCCAAACCCATTTCCACTCACACAAGCCCTCAATACAAAGCAACTTTGAAAAAGAATTTAAAAACAAACAATGTTGGAGTTTTTTCATTTCACAAAAGGATTCTACTAGTGTTTGTAGGAAAAGATTCCATTTTCACTAATCCGGGGGGCAGACAACTTCTCCAGGATCCTTCTGCCATATAAACAAGTTCCCTCGTCAGCCCCCAACAGCTGGATACCCTTTAGACGTGGCTGGATTGTTCCAAATGTCAGAGGTAACTTGTCGGATGAAAAGCAGCTTCTAGCAGCCCTGCCTTTTCACTCCTATCATTTTCATTTCACCTGTCTAAGGATGATTGTTCCCCTGAAGGAGGGCTGGAACAAGATCCACATCGACCCTTACCAGCGCCTTATGTTCCTCGAGGCAACGGCGACACCTTGTGGTGATATTGTGCTAACACAGTTCGGCAGTGGTGCTAGATTTTGTATCCATTCTGATTTACCACGACCGTTCCTAAGAATCCCTGTTTTTGTGACATCTTCTTGTCTTTACACTTAATAGAGAAAGTGCAGTCAGGTGCCCGGCCTCCTTCAGCTTCGGAGATGATGGCACATTACTGGCTATTTCTCTCTTTTTGGCATCGCCTCACTCCTGTGCCTCTCATCACGAGCACTGGTGCCACACGCACGATGCCATTCTATTTCTGTGGCCCTATTTATGCTTGGGAGAATTGAGGACAAATGCCAGGTACCCAGGTAAAAACAGTTGAAATCTATTCTTAGGATTTAAGGGGATGCATTTATCTTTTATGTGTCCTTCTCTGAACCCTAAGAATTTGGGAATTTCCAGCACCACCACACACGTCTCAAGTACTTCCCAAAAAGCAGAGTCTACATACATGACTGTATCCTGCCTCAGGCAGGGCGTCTGCCACTCGGAGGGGATGGCACTGGCCACTGCATCCATCTGAGGGCATGTAAGACCAAGAATATCCAGGCAAGATTCTTAGCCAAGTTAGCTCTAGAACCTTGCTTCAAGGGTGGTCAAAGGACCAGGCATAGCAGCAGCATCACTGGGAGCTGGTTAGAAATGTACACCCTTGAGCCACACCCTGGACCTTCTGATTCAGAATCTGAATTTTAACTAGATCCTCAGTGATTGGTATGCACATTAAAATTTGAAAAGCACTGTGCTATAGCCGCGGTTCTCAACTTTCAGGGAACATCGGAGTAACACCGGGAGCTTTTAAATATTTTGATACCTAGGCATCATACCAAACTGATTTCATTGGACAGTCTGGGAGAATAGGGCCATTCCTGGAGCTGGACTTCACCAAGCGATGGTTCAAGGAAGCTGGACCACAGACCCTTCCTCCTCGAAGACCTCACAAGAGGAACAAAAACAGTGTCCAAACCCAGCAAACATGCTCCAGTAGTAAACAAACTGAGAAAGAGGTACAAATTCTTCCAAGGAACTTCGAAACGTGGTGGCCTAGAAGATTCTGGTGTGGGATAGACAGGTGCCTACCTGCCTCAACCTGCCCACCAGAAGTTGTTTTAAGGAAAGAAGGCTTGTGACAAAATCCTGAGAATTCTCACTATTACCCACCAGTATAAAGAAAAACAAACAAGCCCTAAAGAGTAAATAGGCAGTCTAAAGGAAAAGTTAAAGGTGTGGTGAGTTCTTGAGACTTCAGCAAAGGCAAGAAAACCAACAGATCTGGTGTATTCCAGTGATCCATCAGAACTGGATGAATGTCCCCTGAGGGTGTCCTCTCATGGGAATAAGATTCATCTCCCTGTACAGGACATGTACAAAACCTTGTGTTGACCGGTGAGCCCAGAACCTTCAGCAAGGACCTACACAGCCCCTGTGAAGCTCTCTGTGCCTTTAGGCTGGGAAAAGTGGGTAAAACACACTATGCAATCTTCCAATAGCAGCTTGGACTGCTATGATGACCAGGTGTCAGGTTGTCAAGGAAAATTCAGATCAAATAGATCACAGGTGTTATAAACATCATTGCCTACAGGGACCAGGCAGGTGCTGTAACTAAGTGCTGCTGGTTAGGCATGAGACAATAGGGAGTGGTGTGTCCATGGTAAGTAGAGAGCAAAAGCTTCATCTCCAGCAGTGGTTCTTAACGTGTGGTCCTCTGATTAGCAGCATCAGCATCAGCATCACCTGGGTACTTATTAGAAACGCAAATTTCTTAAAGAAACTCTGGAGGGTGGAGCCTAGGAAAAATTGTTTTAACAAGGAAGGCCTCCAGATGTTCCTGACGCTCACTAGAGTTTGAGAAGTGCCAATGTAAAAAGTCTCTAGCCGATTGTTGCCATCTAAGAATGTAGGTGCAGTATTGTCATGTCTTCTCATTTTTTTTCAAGAGCTCTAATTCTGGAATTTTACGTGGAACCTCCCAATTTTTAAAGGTTGGTAACAAAGTTGCACCTTGTATAAAATACTATATGGACCAAACGAAATACATGTTTGTTTCATGAGGCGCAAGTTTGATGTAGAATGTCTGGATGGAATTGCCCCTGTTAAGCATGAAAAAGATGAAAAGAAATGACATGGCAAATGTATAAAATACTACAGCAAAGAAAAGGAACGAGAGAGGCAGAGCATGCAAAGATAGATGAACAACCCATTCTAGAAGAAAAAATACCCAAAAGCAAAGAGAATTCAAAAACGGGATGACAAAATGACATGAAAATGGATCCATTACAAATTAAAGAGCCTTGAGACATATCCTTGGTTTTAAACTGTCAATGAATCAACAACACTGGAATTCAGTGGACACGTTTTTTACAAGCCAACCAATCAGTGCCAGCGCCTCACTTCTGAAAGTCAGCCAATCAGGGAGGGACTGACTCCAATAAACCCGCCTCTGAGTGCCAACCAATCAACAATAGTCTCGTTCAATGACGTTATCCACTTACACCGCCCCCCCCCCCCCAAGCTCCACCTCTCTCCAAACCCTATGTGAGATGATAGGCTGATCTGCTGGGAGAGATTCTAATAAAGCAGTAACTCCAGGTTTGTCTTTTTATTTTAGATGTTGAATGGTGGTCTCATCCTTTGACAAATTCAGGAACGAAAAAGTTGAAGTGAAATGAAGAGATGGGTGGTGAGAAGTGAAAAATACAAACCAGAACTAAGAATAAAACAGCCATGAGGTTGTGGTTATCGAATAGGATGTAAAAGTTAAAGACGATATAGTAAAATAAAAATAGCAACAGCAACAAAAACAGAAGGTTGGGGGAGGAAGGTGGAAGGAGGTTTAAGACATTTAATTTCCTGGATTTTTTTTACCTGGCATCATTTAGCAATCTCTAAAATTCAAGCAAGCTGTGAAAAAATGATTCAAAGGTATTAATACTTGCCCCCATGTCCTAAATTACTTTTGTTATAATTTAAATATGTATCAATATGACTAGATATTATCTTCCTATCCTCATAGTAAATACAAACAAAACCAGTAAAATTCCGATTAGCAACAACAACCTAAAAATAGATTTTGAGTATAAATACACACAAAAAAGAGCACAAATCGCTGAATAGCAAAATGAGTTTTCACAAGATGAACACACCCACGCAGTCAGCACCTGGGCCGAGACTTAAAGCCTTGCTGGGACCTCAGAGGCACCTCCTGTTTCTCCTTCCAGTCATCAGCTCCTCCAACAAAGGCAACCCCAAGTCTGGTTTCTGATGCTAGATTCCATTTGCCTTTTTGAACTTTATAAAAATGGAATCATACAGTTTGCCCTCTTTTGTGATTGGCTCCTTTCACTCAACCTTACCTCCGTGGCAGTCATCTATATCCTTGCATGCGGTTGTAGTTTATTTTCATTTTTGTATAGTATTCTGTTGAATGCATATACCGTGGTTTATCTGTTCTACCAGGAATGGATGTTTGCGCTATTTCTGGGTTTTGGCTACTATGAATGGAGCTTCTGTGAAGTTCTTGCGTATGTGTTTTGGAGAGCATATGTACATATGTCTGTTATGTATATTCGTTGAAGTGGAGTTGCTCAGGCAGAGTATACGTATGTTCAGTTTGAGAAGATGCTGCCAAACAGTTATCCAAAGGGGTTGTAGCAACTTATGCTGCCACCGGTGGTGCATGAAAGTTGCAGATGTTCCATATCTTTGCCAACAGTTGGTACTGTCAGTCTTTTTAATTTTAGCCATCCTGGTGGGTGTTCAGTGATGATCTCACTGCAATTTTATGTGCATTTCCCTGGCAACCAATGATGTTGAGCACATTTTCATATGTTTTTATTTTTAAAATTTTTATTTATTTTTATTGAGATATAATTGACATATAACATTATATTAGTTTCAGGTGTACAACATAATGATTTGATATACATTTATATTGTGAAATGATCACCACAGTATGTCTAGTTGACATCTGTCACCACACATAGTTACACATTTCTTTTTCTTGTGATGAAAAGTTTTAAGATCTGCTTCTTAGCTTAGCTCTCATATATCTACCAACCATTTGGGTATTCTCTTTTATGTAGTGTCTATTCACATTTTTCCCATTAAAAATTAGTTTATATGTCTTTTTCTTATTAATTTGTAGAAGTTTTGTATATTGTGAATTCAAGTCTATTATTGGATGTACTAATAACAGAAGTTCTTAGTTTTAATGAAATCCAGGGTCATCAAGGTATTCTCCTATGTTTTCATCTAGGAGCTTTATTGCTTTACATTTCATGTTTAGATTTGCAATCCATCTGGAACTGATTTTTGTGTCTGGGCTGAGGTAGGGGTCAAGATTAATTCTTTTTCCCCATATAGATTTGAAGTTGACCCAGCACCACCAATGAAAAGACTGTCTTTCCTCCACTGCATTGCATTTCCATCATAAATCAAGCGACTATAGGCAGGTTTGTTTCAGGACTATTTTTGGGTTCATTGGTCAATCTGTCTATCCCTCTGCCAATATTACATCATCTTAATTACTATAGCTGTATAGTCAGTCATGATATCCTGCCATATAAGTTCCTTGGTTTTGTTCTTTAAGATTTTATTGACTTTTCCTGGTCATTTGCATTTCCATATAAATTTTAGGTTTAGATTGTCAACTTATTCAGGGGAAAAAAATGCCGGTTGGGGTCTTGATTGGGAATAAATTGAATCTATAGATCAAGTTGAGTCTTCCAACCCAGGCTGTGTCCCTCCATTTGCTTAATTCTTCTCTAGTTACACTCAATAATATTTTGTAGTTTTCTACATAGAGGTCTTGCATATCTTTTGATGGATTTATTTCCAGACATTTGATTTTTTGATGCTATTGTGAATGGTACAGTTATAAATATTTCATTTAGAAATGTTTTCTTACTGATATATGGAAATACAGTTGTTTTTTGTACCTTGGCCTTTTATCCAAGTATGTTGCTAAATTCACTTATTCAGTCTAATGGTTGATCTGTTGATTCTTCTGCTTTTTTCACTTCCACGGTCATGTCTTCTGATTCTGGGAGGCAGATGGACTAGGAGTGGATTACTTTATTCAATCTGGATTGGAGCTAATTAGAAGCTCGCTTTCTGTATGTGTGAGAACTGGCTTATTTCCATTGTCCTTAGTCTTGAAGTAGAGGCTGTCAGGGATCTTAACAGGAAACCTGGGGTGTTTCACAGGCCTTTCCTCCTAAACTCCAATCTTGTCTCCCCAGCTCCAAAAACTCTGCTTAGCTTCTCAGCCTCTTGGTCACCAATTATGTATTGGAAAATGCCTGAGGGGAGGAGTGGAGCTGAATGTCAGGCTCAGCTCTCCAAGCCTTTCCTCTTTCTGGGATCTTGGCTCCAAAAATCTCCGCTTCCTTTCCATTATTATCATTATTATTATTATTTTAAAGATTTTATTTTTCCTTTTTCTCCCCCCGGTACCTGGTTGTGTATTTTTAGTTGTGGGTCCTTCTAGTTGTGGCATGTGGGATGCTGCCTCAGCATGGCTTGCATATGTCTTTCGGAGAATATGATGAGTGGTGCCATGTCCGTGCCCAGGATCCAAACCAGCGAAACCCTGGGCTGCTGAAGCAGAGCGCACCAACTTAACCACTTGGCCACAGGGCCAGCCCCTCCATTATTATTTTTAAGATTATAGCCATCTTAATGGATGTGAAGCGTTATCTCATTGTGACTTTGATTTTCATTTATTTAACGGCTAATGGTGAGCATCTTTTCATATGCTTTTTGGCCATTTGTATTTCTTCTTTGGAGAAATGTCTATTCAGATCCTTTGTCTAGTTTAAAACTGTGTTGTCTTTTTATTATTGAATTGTAAGAGTTCTTTATATATTCTGGAAACTAGTCTCTTATCAGGTATACAATTTGCATATATCTTCTTCCATTCTGAGGGCTGTCTTTTCACTTTCTTCATGATACTGTTTGCAGCACGAAAGTTTTTAGTTTTGATGAAATCCAGTTTATTTATTTGTCCTTTTGTTGCTTGGGCTTTTGGTGTTGTATCTAAGGTTTTGCATAATGCAAGGTCACAAGGGTTTACTCCTACATTTTCTCCTAGGAGTTTTACAGTTTTAGCTCTTACATTTAAGTCTCTGATCCATTTTGAGTTAATTTTTGTGTGTGGGGTGAGGAAGGGGCCCACCTTCATTCTTTGGCTTTCGGATATCTCCTTGTCCCAGCACTGTTTGTCTTACCTCTTTTAAATGGTCCCTTCCTCATATTCTCTTCAATGACCCCAGGGCCCTCAATCCTCCATGGCCTCATGCTTGCCCACAGTCTGCTGATTCCTGGGGCTTTTCTCTCCTGGTGCTGATGACTTTTACCCATTTCTTCCCCAGGACCAGGAGTAGATCAGAGATTGCCTCCCTCAAGAATTTTGGTTCTGCTATCTTCATGACTTAGTACAGATTAGGGAGTATAAGAGTTTGCTGTAGAATATATGTAATTTTGTGGAAGGCTAGAGTGGCCACCACATGCAAAAGAGACCCATCCCACAGGCCCCCTAATTTTCTGTGGTGGAGCAAAACACAGGGTGTGACAGTCAGAGACTGCTCTGCTGCCACACCTGCCCCAGTGCGCTTTTCCCTGAAGCTCTGGCACCCAAGCCTGTTCCCTCTTTGTGGGATCTGACAGGGTGCTGACTCTTCCCTGTATGGTCCTTAAAACTGAGTGACTTTTTCTTTCCCCAAAGGGAGCATCATAAATGCAACCAAATTCCTCAAGATGTCCTGGGTGTCTGATGCTCATCCCCCAGAAGGCCTGCTTTTGAATATTCTTTAGAACTTTCCAGGTAACTTTGAGCATGCCACTTCTATTTCTCCTTCTGGAAAGTGGGTTTGTGGTCTCTGTCTTTGAGCATAAAGACAAAAATTCCGCTAGCCTCCTGAAATTTGGGATAGAATCCTTAAATCTGGACACTGTTCATAAAGTGTATAGAGATATCTGCATGACAGCCTGATGAACACAAAGAACTGTGTTCCTACAGTTTCTTTCCTGGCCCCACGTTCAACAGTCAGTTACAGTTGTAAATGGCTTTTCCTCTGGAAGAGTCACAGAAATTCTTGGCGGTTGAGAAGGACCTCGTCCACCTTCCTACTGCGCTCTGCCTGAGTTAAAAGAGCGGAAAGCAGAATCAGCTCTAGAGGGAGTGTTCAGCCACCAGAGGGAAGAGTTTCCGGGCAAGGGTCTTTGCTATTCTGAGGGCCCAGGGCTGCAGCAGGCCAGGGCGCTGAGCACTGGGGCCTCTGTCCAGAACACGGAAGGAAAAATAATAAGAAATTTAGGTAAATCCTGTGTGAGAAGTTCGGAAAATGTGGATGAACTGTACCTTTCACTGAATTATTCTGTATCTAGCACGTTACTTTGTCTTGAACGGCTGCTGAAGTTTCATATTCATTGTTAGTGATTCAATCGCCAAATATTTATTGTGTACCTACTGTGTGCCAGGCATGGTGCCTGAGATAGAAAGGAACAAAAGAGTCAGCTGCCATGGAGCTTGTAGGCCAGGGGGGAGATCTGGAAACATATGAATCTGGAAATAAATATAAATATAAATACAGATCAAGATGAACTATAAACTGATGACTATCATGAACAAAAAAATTAAAGGGTGCAATAAGATATGATAGCAAAGAGCCTGATTAATTGGGAGAAGGGTTTTCTGAGTGTGATGGTTATTGTTATGTGTCGGCTTGACTGGGCTAAGGTGAGCTGCTGAAACATTATTTCTGGGTGTGTCTGTGAGGGTGTTCCTGGAAGAGACCAGCATTTGAATTGGTGACTTGAGTAAAGCAGAAGGACCTCCCCAGCATGGGTGGGCATCACCCCATCCCTTGAGGGCCCGAATAGAACAAAAAGGCAGAGGAAAGCTGAATTCCAGCTCTCCCTGCTTGAGCTGAGGCATCCACCTTCTCTTGCCCTTGGACAGGGGCTTTGGGACTCAGGCTTACACCATCAGTCCCCCAGTCTCAGGCCTTCAGACTCAGACTGAATCACACCACCTGCTTTCCTGGGTCTCCAGCTTGCACATCGTGGGACTTCTCTGCCCCCATCATCCCGTGAGCCAATTCCTATAATAAATCTCCTCTTCTGCATATCTATGTGTACCCTATTGGTTCTCTTTCTCTGGAGAACTCTGATTAATGCGTTGAGTGTGCAACAGACTTGAAGGAGGAACTGTGGGAGGGAGAAGTCTCTAGGAAGAGGGAACAGCAGGTGCTAAAGGCCTGGGGTCAGAATGAGCTTGATGCATTTGAGGAATTGAAGACGCTGGTGTGCCTGGTTGAACATGCAGAGAGCAATGAGATATGACTAAAAGGCTTAGCAGGATGTGGTAAATGTTTTGACTTTCTATCTTAAGTGCAGTAGGAAGCCATTCTAGGGTTTTCAACTGGGGGACGGTATGATCAGATTTTGTATGCACATCTGGAGTGTCTCCACGAGGACAGTAAACTCTTAACAGCAGGGCCAGGGTGGTATGTTTCTTTAGATACTTCGCCGAGCCAGCACTGTGCTGTGCGCATCACAGGAGCCTGGCAGGGTGTGTTGTGATGGTGGTTCATGGAGCGATTCATTTAGCTTTAGGTTCAAAGGCTGGTTGGGTTGCACTAGATAAAAATAGAATTTCTGTGATCCCTATAACACAGTATAGGAAAACTGGGGTTATTTTAGTGCACTAAAAGGATAAATGCCTTTCTCTTCATTTATGTATACACACATATACATACATCTGTATATACACATACATCATACATATATATATATATTTTTTTTTTCAAGTGAGACAATTTCTTACCACTGGAAATCCATAAATGATTTATTGCTTTTCTTAACCCCTCTCTATTTCCAGTTGAAGACTTTTTCTTTTTTTCAATTCACCTCAAAAAATTGTCCAGCTAATAAATAGGTTCCAAGGCAGACAAAAGAAGCGTCCACAGGTTGTGAGAGAAAATGCCCGGCTCTTGAAAGACCTCCACGGATACAAAAACATAAATCTCAGACAACTCTTTTGAAATGTCATTCACCTTCCTTTCTCCTAGGAAATCAGGGCCCAGAGAGAAATTAACTAACGTTACAATTCATCTGGACCTTGTTACTCAAACCAGGGTAAGGATGGTAGAGCAGGATGGACCCAGCAGAAGAAATCCATTTGGACTTTTATAGTTTCCCATGAAAAAAACCCCCCCAAACCTGTTGAGTTTTCTAGTAAGACAAATGTATTTATCCAACATTCAGCACCTGGAAAATATTATTCACTGATGACAATCCAAAGAGTTATCTATCAGCCCGGGTTGGGATGGCCGACTAGCAATGCAGGAACAGAAGTCATCATTTGGTTCTGAAGCCACAGGGCCCCTGGAAGACACAAAGCCATCAGGGATGCTTTAACATCATGAAGGCTGAGGCCTTAGCAGGCTGGGCAAGTTTGCTTCTTCATATCACTTCTGGTTACTATCATTAGTATTTTAAGGAAAGGTGGATTCATTTATTTATTCACTCATTTTCTCCCTCCCTCCTTTCCACTTCCCTCCCTCCTGCCCTCCCTCCCTCCCTTTCTTCCTTCCTTCTTTCCATCCATCAAATATGTTCCATTACTGATAGTAGATGCTGAGGTGGACACACAGAAGTTTAAGCAGGATCCGCACCTTCATGGAGTTTTCACTCTAGTGGGAAATTAAAAAGTACACAACGTGTGCAGGACAGAATCTGACAAGTACCCCAAGACTGTAAGAAAGTTCTTCTGAGCTGGGATGCCACCTCAGTTTGGCGGAAGGAGCCTGTTCAGGGTGATTAGGTAGTGGTGGCTGAAGACTTTTGGGAACTAGAGGTTCCCAGGGTGTCCTCCTCCTCTTTAGCTTGCTTTGGGAAGGGGCTGATTTCATCCTCACGCGTGGCTTGTTTAGGAAGATTTCCACGGTCAGGCGATTTTTCTGGATATCAGTAAGGATGCCTGGCACTGGGGTTCACCTTTCTTGGTCCCAATCTTAGGGATTAGCCAAGGGGAAGCCCTGTATACTCCTGCAAAAGTGGACATTGAGAGTTTATTTTCTTGTCTTGCCGCTTTGTCCTCTCTGCACAGGAAGGAGTCGCTACCTCTCTCACATGGGCTGTTTTCTTCATCCTGGGGCCCTTCCTTTCTCGCTGTTTTTTTCTCAAGTGCTTTTTCATGTCCCTTCTTGGATTAACTAGTTTGGGACTCCTGTAGGCCCAGGTGTGTATCTCCTTTCCCCAGCACACAAATGCACCGTCTTACACCCTCCCACGGAGCGTGGGATGGGGAGGGGCTCAGGTGTCATTTGAATCTGTTCTTCTGCCTCCGGAAAAAATGGCCTGTGCTCAGAGTTCCCCTTTCCCTTTCAGAATCTTCTCAGCAGGAAAACCTATTTATCCCTGTTGGGAAGTGCCCCCCCTCTGCCATCTAGAGCTATTCTTGGTGTTGCTTCTGTTCCTAGGAGACCCTCTTTAATTCTGGGAATTTGAAGTCTCTGGGACCAAAGTATTATCTGCTTCGATAGGCAGCTTAGCAAAGCGGTTAAGGAAGCAGATTCCTGGAGCCACTCCACCTGCGTGCAGCTCCTCGTTCTGCCACTGCTCCACCGAGACGCTTGCTACCCGAGGCCTCTTCGTTCTATCTCAGTTCCCTCAACCATGACGATAGTACCAGCATGTACCGCATAGGCTCCTGAGAGGAGCCAGTACCTGAAGTGCTCGAAAGGGCCCTGGCCCAGAATCTGTATCATGTAAGTTTTCTCTGTTATTATTTCACCTTGGATCACAGGAAAAATCCATTCTCAGACTAAATTCTCATTGGCAGCTTTTTTTCTATTTCTTACTTGGTAGGAAGAGTTTTGATGAGGAATATTGGTTCATATTCCTACAGCTATAGAGATATATCGAGAATCATTGACTTCCTTAAGTCCCTTCCCTATCAATCCACCCCAGCCCCAGCCTCATGCCATTGCTGTCCTGCTTTCCATCCCTGAATATTAGATTTGTCTTTTCCAGAGTATCATCTAAATAGAAGCATGCGGAGGTAGTTTTTGTGCATGACTTAGTTTGCTCAGTGGAATATTTCTCGGGTTCAGCTCTGTCGTATGTATTAGTTCATTTCTTTTTATTGCTGAGTGGTCTTGCACAGCAGGAACATGTTCATGTCACAATTTGTTTGTCCATTCACCTGTTGATGGACATTTGTTTTTGGTTTGGGCTATCATTAATGAGGTTGCTATGAGCATCCATGTAGAAGTCTTTATATAGACACACGTTTTCGTTTCTCTTGGGTAAACAGCCAGGCATGGGCTTGCTGGGTCATATGGCCAGTGTATGTTTGACTTTATAAGCAACTTCCAAAATGTTTTCCAAAGTAGTGGTACTATTTTCATTCCACCAGCAATGTGTAAGAGTTCCGGTCGCTCCACATCACCAACAGGTGGCATTGTCCAGTTTAAAAAAATTAGCTATTCTGATAGGTGTATACTGCTATTTCATTATATGGTTTTAATTTGAATTTCACTGATGACTAATCATGTGAAACATCTTTTCATGTGCTTATTAGGAACTCGTCTATCTTCTTTGGTGAAGTGTTAAAATCTTTTACCCATTTTTCTTTCAATTGGACTGCTTACCTTTTTATTATTGAATTGCAAGAGGTCTTTATATATTCTAATTACAAGTCCTTTGTCAAATATGTGTATTATGATTATTTTCTTCCAAGCTCATTTTTAAAACCTTTGCTCTTTCCAAGCTATATTGGGTGTTGATCAAAAGTTAACTTACCCTCAAGTGGTCCCAAACCAGGAGTCCCTTAAAGAAACACCCAGTAATTGCTTGTCCCGTAATCTGGTATTTCTTCCATTCTTGGAGCTAAATGTTTACATTTGGAGTTGAAAAGACACCCTGTGTGAGCATAGAAACAGCATTCCATCTAATGCTGTCAGGAAAAACAGCTTTCAGACCCAGCATTCCCAAATCTGCAAGATGGAACAAACAGATGTTTTGTCCATCACAGGAGGGGGTCTATCACATTTCTGAAAAGTTGTCTCTTTCTTCTGCAGTGGCCTGGTTTTTATTAGTGAGCAGTCTGACCAGATGAGCCATCCCTGGCCTCTTTGATTCTCTTCCAGCAAAGAGTGAAGTTATCCAAGACTCGAAGGTAGGTCCTGTCCATTCCTACGGCCTTAGAAGATGGACACTGGAGGCCACTCCAACCCCACAGGAGTAGGACCCAGGAGGCACTTATGAGGCATGGAAAATAAACCTCCAAACCAAAGCAACTGAAGGAGAAAGTGGTGGTTTAGGCAGTCAGGAAACTTCTAACTTCCATCCTTCTTTAACAGATAGTGAAATAATAAAAATACCGTCTAATGTCAATCAAGCACTTACTAGTTGGTGGGCACTGTGCTGAACGGTTCATACACACCTTCCCACTGAATCTTCATAAGACCCAATGAGGAAGACACTTTTTTATTATCCTCGCTTCAGATAGGGAAACTGAGGCTTGGAGAGATGTATAACCCATAAAGGCAGAGCTGGGACATTCACTCATGTCTGACTCCAAACCTGTGCCTTGCGCTCCCTCAGAAACCTTCCCCCTCACAGAAGAGGAGTTAGTCTTTGCTGTTAGCTTACACTTTCTTTTCTCCTTCTGGCTGCCTTTTCTTTGCTGGTCTCATTAGTTCCCAGAGGAAGGACTGGAACCCATTGCTTTTCTGATTCCTTTGCTTAGGACAGAATTCCTGATTTGGGGAGGCCTCTCCATCGTCGACGTGCTGACTTACCGACTGATCCATGAAGAGTGTACTGTGGACACAGTTCCCTGAACCAAATCCGTTATCCCCACCCACGCTAAGGATAGATTTCCTGGTTTCTTTATGAGAGTGAAAGAGAGATGGCCACCCCTTGACCTTCTGCAGATACACTCCAAGACCTTCATGAGAGCCCCGTCTGTGTCAGTGTCCTTCCTTCGTCTGTAAAATGCGTTCTAGGCTTTGAGATGCACACACTGGACGCTCAGCTAGGCTCACTCACTATAATTAAGGGGCTCACTTCCACACCAGCTACACAGTGAGTCTGATTCAAGTTTGTGCCCCAGAAAAATCGCAATTGTCCACATGTCCTGATCTTCAAGATTGCCCACAGAGAGTTGGAACCGTGTATGTTAAAACCAAGAATGCCAAGAGTCCACGCTACTTACTCCAAGAGAGCCCTTGGTTTTTGTGCCAAATAATTTTGTCCACATCCTAGCATATTAAATTAAGGACGGAATTAGGAAAGGTCTTTTCAAAAGTAAGAGGTTTTTTCAAAAGTAAGCTTCCTGAGCTGTGTTCAAAAGTAAGAACACAGCTCAGGAAGGCCTTAGCTGTGTTCCTAGACACTTCTCAGCAGACCCTCGGGGACAGCGTGCTTTTCAGCAGTGGGAATCGTGGAGGAGGCGAGAGGGAGACAAACGGAGAAGGACACACATGCAGGTCCCTGCACAAGCATGCCTGGTGGGTGGGAGATGGAGTGTGCTGTGCACAACCATGAGCAGTGGGTGGGAGATGGTATGTGTGTGTGTGTGTGTGTGTGTGTTGGGGCGGGGCACTGCAGATGGCAAGTCAGTCCTATCTGTGCTCTGCACCCTGGCCCAGCCCCTGGCGTGACTGATGAGGTTAGACAGGGGGAAGCCCACGTCAGGAGCACTGCTCAGTAGCCTGGAAACGTGGGACTCTGCCAGCCTCTCAGGTAGCTCGCTTGGGGCTTTTGATCAATGCCCACACCAAAAGCTGCTCACAGGGTCCTTTACCAACACTAAGCAGTGGACACACGTGTTGTTTTGGTTTAGATTGGCTTAGTGGTTCTAAGGCTTTTGGGGAGAATAAAAGCACAATTATTTCTTTTTTTAAAAAAATAGGTCAGTACCTAGATCAGTATCTGCTTATTTTTGATTTTGAAGAAGAGGAGGAGGAAGTAAGGAGTTTGACTCTGGGGAGCAGTGGGACACCCACACCCAGTATAGGCAAAACCATGAGGTCAGCAAAATGTGTTGCCTGAGCCCTGACCCCCACGTCCCCAATCTTTTAGGCATTAGTTTCTCCCTCATTCCAAACTGCCTTCAGGGAGGGCTCAGCCTATCAGCCTTTACCCCTAGTGTAAGTTGGTAGCTAGTCTCTTTCTAAGGAGGCGGAGTGGAGTAGTGGTTAATGAACTAGAGCCAGCCTGCCTGGGTCCAAATCCTGTCATAAATGGATGCATTTACTCAGCTAGCCTCTACTCCTTACTCTTTTTAGATTGCTTCTGACTTGTTCCTGTGTTACGTGATGCCACCACAAATATATTTGTATATAGAGATTTCATTCTTGTGGGTTAGGTTAATTTGTTCCCAGAAGCGGACTTGCTGGGTCCAAGGCACCCACTGATGTGTGAACTTGGCACGTCACTCGATAACTCTACGTAAATGTCCTCATTGTAAAGGAGGGTTGAAAATAATAGTACTTTCCTCACAGGTTTGTTGCAAGAATTAAATGAATTACTATACGTGGACACTTAGAATAATATCTGGCACATAGCAAATATTATACTTAGTACTTCATTTGTGATGATTATTATCTCTGCCGGGGTATCAATTTTAAGCCTTATCTCTAATTGTGAAATGAAGGGTTATTCCCTCAGTGAAAAAACATCTTAGGTTTTTCCACTTTTCCACTGAAAAGTGGCTTCTTTAGAGGGGGGCGTCTTAGCTGATACCTGGAGGCAGGTGTCTAATGTCATCTCCGGGGGACGCCCTCTCTGCTGGGAGATGGGTGCTGCTCTTGGAGACAAGTGGCAAGTGGCACAGCTGGAAGAGCTCTCTTTGGCCAGGCCAACCCGACCAGCCAGGGGCTGACGGCAGGTCAGCGTCCTTGATTGCAAGCTTGCTGCCTCCCTCCGTGCTCAGTATTCCCTGACTCTCTTCCTGGACAGTCTGTGGAGCCGCCAGAGAGCCGGGGATGCGGTGATGGGCCCATGATAAAGGCTCAGCGAATGTGTTTGAGAAAAGGAGCCCCGCTCGGGAATGAAGTCATTTCATCATCTGCTTCTGCCTGTCACCTCACTGCCCCCAGGACCCAAGCGTCATGTAAACATTTATAGGGCTCTTTGAAGGCAAGTGGTTGCTTACCCCCGGGGGCTCCAGGACACTTAAGTTCGAGTCCTGAAAGCAGTGGACTGTGAATTCTGGATACTCGGAGCCCTTGGCTTAGCTGTCTCTCATGATTTTCCCAAGGCTCACATCCAGATGCCTTAAATAGTTAAGTGGACCTCAAGGACGATTGCTATCAATTTCCTTGATATTTATGCTGGGCATTTTATTTATTTATTTATTTTGCTGAGGAAGATTTGCCCAGAGCTAACATGAATGCCAGTCTTCCTCTGTTTTGTATGTGAGTTGCTGCCAAGCATGGCTGACAAATGATGTAGGCCTGCACCCGGGATCTGAACCTCTGAACCCAGGCCACTGAAGTGGAGTATGCGAACTTAACCACTATGCCATGGGGCCAGCCCCTGGGGATTTTATTTTTAACAAATTTTATTTTATTTACATTTTTTTCAAGCTTTATTGAGATATAATTGACCTATAGCATTGTGTAAGTTTAGGGTGTATGACATGTTGATTTGATACATATATGTTGCAAAATGATTACCACCATAGGGTTAGCTAACACCATCATGTCACATAATTACATTTTTTTTTTCTTTTGGGTGAAATATTGACCATCTACTCTCGTAGCAATTTTAAAGTATAAAATACAGTATTACTGGGGCTGGCCCAGTGGCGTAATGGTTAAGTTCACATGCTCGGCTTCAGTGGCCTGGGATTTGCAGGTTCAGATCCCGGGCATGGACCTACATACCACTCATCAAGCAATGCTGTGGTGGAGGAAGATTGGCACAGATGTTAGCTCAGCACCAATCTTCCTCAAGCAAAAAAAAAGAGGAACAGTGGCAACAGATGTTAGCTCAGGGCCAACCTTCCTCACCCAAGAAATAAAAATAAACAAAATAAAATAAAATACAGTATTATTGACTACGATCACCATGCTGTACATTAGATCCCCAGAACTTATTCATCTTATAACTGGAAGTTTGTTCCCTTTGACCAGCATCTCCCCATTTCCCCCATCCAGCCCCTGGCAACCAACATTCTACTCTCTGTTACTACGACTTTGGCTTCTTTAGGGTCTACATAAAAGTACTATCATACAGTATTTGTCTTTCTTTGTCTGATTGATTTCACCTAGCATAATGCCCTCAAGTTTCATTCATGTTATTGCAAATGGCAAGATTTCCTTCTTTCTCATGGCTGAATAATATTCCAGCGTTTGTGTGTGTGTGTGTGTGTGTGTGTACATATATATACACCACATCTTCTTTATCCATTCGTCTGTCAATGGACACTTAGGTTGTTTCCATGTGTTGGCTATTGTGAATATTGCTGCAATGGACATGGGAATGTGAATATCCCTTTGAGATTCTGTTTTCATTTCCTTTGGCTATATACCCAGAAGTGGAATTGCTGGATCATATGGTACTTCTATTTTTAATTTTTTGAGTTTTTCATAGTGTTTTCCATAATGGCTATACCAATTTATGTTCCCACCAACAGTGCACAAATGTTCCCTTTTCTCCACATCCTCGCCAACACTTATCTCTTGCCTTTTTGATGATAGCCATTGTAACAATACACTGGGCCTTTTATTCCCTGATATTTTGGGAGTAATATACATGCCAATGGTCCACTGAAGGCTGACATATCTTGATTTAAAGGGAAAAAAATCTCAATATAAATTCTCTCACTTATCTGTTATTGATTACTCTTAGCATTCGACAGTGGAGAAGGAGTGACTAGCACATGGAAAATGATTAACAAATGTTTGTTGAATATTTACTTAGCTGTTCCCCATTGTTGGGCTTTTAGGTTGATTCCATTTTTAAAAATTATAAATAATGTTACCTTGAATATATTTGTGTGTATAGCTTTTTCTTTCTTTTTTGTGTGTGTTATTTCCTCTTTTAGAAGTGGGATTTCTGGGTCAAAGGGTATGAACAATTTTATGGCATTTGATATGTATTTCTAAACTTCTTTGCCCAAGGATTGTACCAATTTCTGATGCTCCCAACAACGTTTGAGTGCCAGTTTCACCCTACCCTTACCGGCTTTGGGTATTAACATAAAATTCTTTTTTGCTATTTTATTAGGTGGATAACGGTATCTTGATATTTTAATTTTGCCTTTCCTTCATTTCCAGTTAGGCTGGCTATTTTTGTGTATTTGATTACTAGTTGTATTTATTATTTTCTGAATTCTCTTCATTCTTGTTTAAACAACCCTTTTATCTAATTAAGTATTAACCCTTTGTCCTATTTGCTGCAAATGTTTACTCTGTTATTTTTCCTTTCCTGTTTCTTTGCCCTTCCTTCCTTTTTTCCTTCTATCATATTAATATTCAGGTAATCAAATCTGTTGATCTTTTCCTTTGACTTCTTTGTTTATAAGCCAGAAGAACGTGAACACTAGTGGGGCCGGCCCAGTGGCGCAGTGGTTAAGTTTGCGCATTCCACTTCGGCAGCCCAGGGTTCGCTGGTTCAGATCCCAGGTGCGGACCTAAGCACCACTTGGCAAGCCATGCTGAGGCAGGCATCCCACATATAAAGTAGAGGTAGATGGTCATGGATGTTAGCTCAGGGCCAGTCTTCCTCAGCAAAAAAAGAGGAAGATTGGCAGCAGATGTTAGCTCAGGGCTAATCTTCCTCAAAAGACAAAGCAAGCAAACAAACAAACAACAAGAACAACAAGAAGAATGTGAACACCAGCAACAGAGGGGAAATACAGGCAACAAACATGAGGTGGGAGACTTTCTCTTGTCTATGTTGCTGGCTAGTTTACCCCTTGCTCTGTATTTACTTCAGGAATTTTTCAGTCGTGTGGTTAGTTCACAGAGTGGGTATGATGCCCACGCTTTTGGCATCGTGCCTTTGTTCTGTGGGATTTAGGAAGAGACAGACAGCAGGCTCACTTTTCTTCTTCTTCCCCCACACTGCCTTTGTGGAGACTATGAAGATGGCAGGAGAGGAGAAAGGCAGCTGACCTGAGTGTGGGAGGAAGTAAGAGTATTGTAGTGAAAGGTGTTTGGAGGAACCAACTACCGTCTACATGGAAAGTGTGGAAAAGAGGAAGGTCAGAGTCAGGGCTTCTTGGCTTAGGCAAAGCCGGCTCTTAGGGTTGAGTTAGGGGGTCTGTGTATAGTGGGAATGTTTGTGCTGGCACGGGTGTGCAAGTGCACGACATGAAAGGCAAGAAAATTAGCCATTAAAATAAGATGGAAGTGTGTGGCCAGGCCTCTTCTGGGCATATCAGAAAATTGGAATCTTGAGGCTCCAAAAAGCCAGGTCCACAAGAGATCTGAAGGTCCTGCCGCCCCAGGGTTTCCCATCTGGGTTTTCAATACCTGCTGTGTTTCCCGTGGTCGCTGTGCCCACAGGCAGGGGTGGTGCTAGTTGTTACATAATCAAAGCGAGCGTGTGTGCCCGCTCCCCGGTGCCGGGAACTACTGTGCAGGCGGTTCACGTGGGAATGAGGGGGCATAAACATCCTGTTCCTCAGCAGGGGAGTCTTACTTTCCCTCGTGTTATTTTAAGCATTAAGCTACCATTACCCTATGGCCTGACCGCAGCGTGCGGCTTGTGTGACATATTTTAGCCAAAAATAATTACTTGATATACTAGCTTAATTGACCTAAGAAAACCATTGAGATTTAACCATTAGTACCTCCCTTGTTGCTTATGCAGTGAATGCAGCGGGCTTAGAGCAATTAGGAATTGTAATGAGAGGTGAATCTAAAAAGTTATGTAATTCTGAGCTGTTTCAGTGCAGTGCAAAGGTCAAAATGGGAGATTTATGAAGGATTGGCGACACAGAAGATGAATTCTATGCCTCACTCAAGATCGAGTCATGTCTGATGCTGAGTGGCCCCTATCAGGCCTGGTTGTCACCAATAAATATTAGTGCTCTGCAGGCATTCATATGATCAGCTACGGGAAAACAAGCCAACGGGCAGACTTGGCCACCTCACGGTGGCTGAGCTGGCGCACAGCAGACACACAGGGGGTGCTGGTTCGTTGACTGACAGATGGAGGCAGCAGCAAGCGAAGAATGGACGCTCTCCCTGCTATTCCTTGCTTTGCGGCAGCTGAGTTTCCTCTTAGATCCTCAGGAGTCCTTCTGGGATAGTTCTGTTCATTTAGGAAGAGCCTGGGGTCTTCGTGCAATGGTCTTTATTTAGAGGCAACAGCTCTGACCTCTTAGAATTGACAGTAGAACATCAGAATATAATATGGATTCTCGGCACCAGACTGAAACCTTGAGGGTAGTGGTCCTCTGAGTGATGGGCTCTGGGTCAACCATATCATCATCACCTGGGAGTTTGCTAGAAATGCAAACTCAGGCCCCACGTGGAAACTTGTGAGAAATGTACATTCTCAGGCCCCAACCAAGACCTGCTGAATTGGCCCTTTTTGGGGTGAGGCTCGGCCATGTCTGTTTCCGCTGTCTAGGTGATCCTCATGCACACTGAAGTTTGAGGATCAGTGTTTTAGAGTGTGCACAGTCAGTTATTTAATCCACACAGCATCTGTTTGGAGGAGAACCTATTTTAAAAAGTAGATTTTGTAGATGAGGAAAGAGAAAAAGGAATATACCCAAGGTTTCACAGCAGCAGAGCTGGGATTTGAACTCATGACCCAAATCTTAACCACTACCCTGAGATCTGTGGACAATAGTGGAGGAAAGAGGACAAAGACTGACTTTATGGATAACAAGGAGCAGCGATGATTTTTGTTCAAATGTAGTCATCCGGCTTGTAAAGGGGTGCTGAAGCCTGCTGCTACCGCTTGCAAGAACCAATTGTGAACATCTTCTCTCTCCCAACACTGAGTTCAGTGATAGCCGGTTGGTGCCTTGAAATTGGCCGTGCTGGAAAGATTCACACCATAGAAACTCTCAGGCCCTACAACTCAGGGCTTCCTCCTCACCCTCAGCCAGTTAAAGACTTACCAGCACACCACTGCCCAAATGTTTATATACATTCTATCTTCTTAGTAGATGTTACATACCAATTATGCAGGCTAATTTAAAGCAAGCACCATTCACAGATTCATTATTTTAGCCACACGTCTATTTTCTCACCTCTACAAAATTGTTTTGACAACATTGAAACTCCCCAACCTTTGAGCGAGAAGGGAATTTGGAGTTTATTTTCTCAAAGTCTTCTGAGTTTAAAAAAAAAAAGGCCAGTAATAATCACTTGCCTTGGAGGAGCTCCAGGGTTTTAGACATCCTTTCTGGGCCCTCTGGTACCCGTTGGGCTGAGGTGGGGGTAGACACAGCTGGACCAGGCCTGAGAGGCAGCAGCTGGTGGAAAACTTGGTGAGAAGGAGGGCAGAGTGGGAGTTCCCTTCTCCGTGGCCTGTCAAGGGTGCGAGAGAGATGGGGTCGAGGGTTCTCTGCTTCTGGAACAGGGCAGTGAATTGAAATGTCAACCCAGAGCCTCTGAACTTCTGTCTCAGAGGGATTGTGTAGAACAACTGAGGATTTGAGATTTCAGGGTTCCCAGGCCAGGGGGGCCAGGGCTTTCTATAGTTTCCCGCCAGCCCCTCATTCCATCTCCGTCTTGGATGACGGGTTACACCACTCACGGGCCTCACGGGCCGATGAGGTGTCCCTCTCCCCAGACGGTATCAGGAATGAATTAGCATGTTTCCCTCTGGTAAGTGATCCTCTTTTTGAGTAAACATCCCCTGGGTTTCTGTGATGTGTAACTAATGGAGTGCTAAACTCTCAGGGCTGGTTTAAGACTCAGAGCGCACACGTGTTGCCAATCCATCATGCTCCTAATACTAATTAACATAGCAGGGACACAATAAAGCCACAGATCCTGCACACATTACCCGGCTCGAGTTACGCTCCCATAACAATCTCGCTATTGACCCAAGCAGAGCACACGTTGGGAAAAGGAGCTCCAGCCCCTTCTCCCTGGCTGGACCTACTCCACCAAATAAAGAATGCCGCTGTCCATCATTATGACCATGGTGCCACTGTCCACTTGGCGTTTCAGCTTCAGGGATGGTGCCTGGGTTCAAAGAGTGGTGGGGTGGGGCTCCCAGCAGTGTCTGACTGGGAATCAGGAGGGTTTCTCCAGCACCCCAGGCTGCCGTTCGGACTGGGACTTCAGGCCCTGCCTGGATCACAGTTGGAAACCAGCCTCTCCGGAAGAATTTCTGTCTGACTGGGAGCTGGTTTACCTGCACACTGAGAAAGGCATTTATCCCTCACCCCAAAGTCATGCACCCCAACAGAAATGCACCTATATCTTGATTGGGATGTTAGCTACATGGGCATACACATTTATTAGAAATCATTGAATTGTACAGTTACTATCTGTGCATTTCAGTGTATCTAAATTCTCCCTCAATGAAAATGTTTTAAAAATTACCCTTTGCAGCTACTTATCTGAATACCCCTGGAGTTTCTGAATGTCATCTAGTCAAAATGAGACATAGAAACAGATGCTGAGGTTAATATGACAATAGGCACCCATAACCTTGTATGTCAAATCTTGTGGTCATTATTTTCTAGTGACATCAGTCTCATTAATTTAAATGATTATGGATGGGGTTTGCCCCATGGTCGAGTGGTTAGGTTCATGCACTCCGCTTCGGTGGCCCAGGGTTTCGCTGGTTCAGATCCTGGGCATGGACATGGCACCACTCATCAGTTCATGCTGAGGCGGCATCCCACATAACACAACCAGAGGCACTCACAACTAAAATGTACAACTATGTACTGGGGAGCTTTGGGGAGAAGAATAAAAAAAAAAAAAAAGAAGATTGGCAACTGTTGTTAGCTCAGGTACCAATCTTTAAAAAAAAATGATTATGGATGTAAACATAAAATAAATTATTCAAAAATAAACAAGGAAGGGCATGTTTGAAGCCCATTTGTGGTGGAGCCTCATGTTTTAGCAGTGTTTGGTATAGAAAATATGAAAATTTCCTGCTGTAGCAGCCTCTCGTAAAGGGGTGGTCTGGGGAAACACGATAAAGTGTTCATATGCTCGCAAACAAATCCCGCATAGTATAGCATCTGGCTAAGCCTGTGTTTCCTCAGTTTCTGTGATTTAGGGACCACCAGTCTGGGCTGTGCTGGGGGACATGGAGAAGCCGTGGAACACACGGTCCCCACTCCTGATTCAATCAAAGTGGCTCAGAATTTCACTGTTCACACTGGGCCCTCTAGCATGCTTTCTTTCGTAGGAAGCGTTCTTAAGCTAAAATATGTTTGAAAATCACTTGAGTAAATGATCTCTAAGGTCCATCCCAGTTCTCAATTTAATGTATCTATCATTCGATAGCATAATTAGGAGATATTTGCATGAGTACACATCTCACGTGAGATGTTCTTTGTTATCTTTCCAGAATCAACAAATCTTTCCATGTTGAAGTATGCCTAACGTGTAATGTAGAAAAGATAATGGTTATGCATAATGTAAAATATTGCAATATTTTTTTAAAAACCACATATACTTAATAGTTACATGAGATAGAAAGTAATAGCTATGTGTAATCTAGAATATTATTATATTTAAAAATTATGTATGACAGTTCCATAAAAATAGGAGAAAAATTAAAAATAGTTTTAAGAGGGCCAGCCCGGTGGTGCAGAAGTTAAGTGTGCACATTCTGCTTCGGCGGCCTGGGGTTTACCAGTTCAGATCCTGGGTGCGGACGTGGCACCACTGGTCAAGCCATGCTGTGGTAGGCGTCCCACATATAAAGTAGAGGAAGATGGGCATGGATGTTAGCTCAGGGCCAGTCTTCCTCAGCAAAAAGAGGAGGATTGGCAGATGTTAGCTCAGGGCTAATCTTCCTCAAAAAAATAAAAAAAGTTTTAAGAGTTGTATTGCATAGACAGAGAAAGAGGACCTAAAAATGCTTTGTTTGTGTCCCTCCCTGCCTGAATATTTTTAAAGATCAGGTTGTTGGTAGATGATGGCTTATTTTTCACACATTCTCAGCCTAGGGGTTTGTTTATTTAACTTTCCAGCAAAGAGGCACATCAAGAGAATATTAAAACAAGCCAACAATAAACCTTGGGAAAAAGGACAAAAACAAGCAAACACTGTCAGGCTCAAAAACATCAGAGGGAGAAGCTAAAAGCTCATAATAGACACAGTAGCTAGCAGCTAAATAAATAAAATCATTAGATTAAGAATAGCAGTGTCAGGGGCTGGCCCAGTGGCATAGTGGTTAAGTTCATGTGCTCTGCTTCTGCAGCGGGGTTCGTGGGTTCACATCCCACCGTGGACCTACACACCACTCATCAAGACATGCTGTGGTGGCATCCCACGTGCAGAATGGAAGATTGGCACAGATGTTAACTCAGGGACAATCTTCCTCACCAAAAAAAAGAGAGAGAGAGAGAGAGAATAGCAGTGTTAACATGTTGACAATTTGATAATTATCTAATTGTTGATGGCTTTGATCTAGCTGTGGGATTACACTAAAATATAGCTTGATTAACTATGATATGTTTGGTGGATATGATAAACCACCTGATAATTAAATTTATCCTTCCTCTTAAATATTAGCATTATTAGGTAAGTTAATAAATAGTATAAAGACTGGGCTTTCTATTGAGATCTCAGTTTGGATACTGCTATGGTTAAGTAGAGAATAGGTGGATTTTTACTTGCTAAGTATCAATGTTGATGTTTCTTTTTTTTTTTTATTGTTTTGTTTCTTTGCTGAGGAAGAGTTACCCTGAGCTAACATCTGTGCCAGTCTTCTTCTATTTTGTGTATGGGTTGCTGCCACAGCATGGCTGCCAATGAGTGGTATAGGTCTGTGCCCAGGAACCAAACCCGGGCCACCCAAGTGGAGTGCGTCAAACTTAACCACTAGGCTACGGGGCTGGCCCTGCAATATTGATGTTTCTGGCAGTTTCATTTCTTTTTTGGATCAGATCGGATACCTTTCCCTAACATGCTATTCTCCCTCTCAGCTCTCACATAAAGGATGCGATTTCACTGCCCATCCACGAGTGGCATTGCTAATCCATCACCCTGCTCTTTCCTGCCCAGCCTGAGTCCCTCTCACCATACAGCGCTCCTGGCACAACCACAAACTGGCAACCTGAATTGGTGCTGGAACCCAAACCCGTTTGCCGTCCTGCCTCTGACTACCACTGCCTTCTCCTTCAAGGATCCAGTTGGCCAGCGGGTCCCTCTCTTTGCAGTGACAACACTTCCTCCTCGCTTTTTGCTCATGAGAGTCCCTGTGGGTCGCTCCTCCTCATACATATTCACATCCAAACACTGAGTCTAGAAGTTCATCTGACCAACACAATGTTTTATGATTCTGAAACGAAAAAGAGAAAAAAAGAATTTGTTGATAGATGTTTGCCAAGTAAGCCTTTCAACGACTAAGTCAGGGCTGGACAGATTCCCTGGACATCGTGGCCCTAACAGACTAAGCCCCTAGATCACGGATTCTTAATCCCGTTCCCACTTCTCACCTGCTGACTCAGGGATGCTGGCCTGGGCACTTTTTTGGGCGTGGAGGAAGAGCCAAAATTTCGCAGGTGGTTTCCATCTGTTCCGGAAGTTGAGAACCTCTGCCCTTGGGGACGGGTGCAATATTTGCCCTTCTGGGTGTTGTCCAGGCTAGTGGAGAGGGCGGGATGCTGGGCCCGGATGCTGAGGAGCTCTAAGGCAGGACGTTCGCTCTCAGGCCTCCATACGACTTTATTCCACGAGAGAATTGCTAGTAAGACATCGATGCAATTATCTTATCACTTATCTATGTAGTTCCACTTGCCAACAATCTATATCCAGAATCTCAAATGTTAGAGGTAGTAAGAGGGGATGCTCATACAGATGACACTGTTTTGTACACAGGCGTATGTTCTCAAATGTCATGCGTGTTTGAGATTTCTGCCATTTGCATGGACAGTGGTTAAGGCAATGGGCTCTCGGGTTAGATCTACCTGGGTTTGAATTCCAGGCCCATCACTAACTGATCAGATGTGTGACCTTGGGCAAGTTTCTTACACTCTGTACGTCTGAGAAACGGACATAAGGCTTGACTCCAAGCATTGTTCTGAGAAGTGAATTAGATAATCTGTTCAAGCATCTGGCTAGGTGGGTGCTCTGTAAATGGAGTAGTGTCTTTATTTTACACAAATAGCTTGAGTGCTGGTCTGATCTTAGACACTGGGGTTCCTGCTGAATAATTCAAGCTGCTTTAATGTACACATCTGTTTATGTAGTTCCCCGTCTCCCTCAGAGTGAAGGCCAAGGTCGTATAGGCTCTGTGTGATCTGTTCCTCTCCACCGCTCAAATGCTCATTCCCCACCACTGCCTCCCTTACTCTCTTTGATACAGCTGCATTTGCCACTTCTTGTTCATTAAATGTGTTAAGCACATTGCTACCTCAGGGCCTTTGCACTTGTCATTTTCTCTGGCTGGAAGTTCTTCCAGCAGATGTCAACACTTCCTTTAGGTCTGTGCTCATATGTCCCTTATCAGTGAGGCCAGTCTATATAAAATAGCACCCACTCCAGCCACTCCTTTTCCTTCTTACTCAGGTTTTTTTTCTTTTTCATGGCAATTATCACAATCTGACATATTATGTACTTTCTTATTAATTTGTTAGTGTCTGTCTTTCTTCTATAAGGCCAGGGAATTTTGTCTGTTTTGTTCATTGCTGTGTCCCTGAGCTTAGAACTGGGCTTAACACGTAGTAAGTATTCAATAAACGTCGGTTAAATTAATGAGTGAAAGATCTTTATTTGCTGCTCATAAATTTATGACTTAATGATTTAATCAACAAATATCCACTGACCACATATTTTCTTTAAGGTATTGTTCTAAGTGCTATTGGGAACATGAAGCGTTTTAAGATATGGTCCCTCTGAAAGAGCTTACAGCCTGGATTTGGAAAACTGACTTATGCCTAAATGATATAAACTAAATAAAACAATATAAAAATAACTAAAAATGCCAAGTGGTAGATTATGAAGTGCATAGACATTGAGACAAATCAGAAGTCAAAGGAGAAGGGTACTCCTTGGATGGGGTAGGGCAGAGTGGTGGAGAACCGAGGGGCTGGCAGCAGGGCAAGGCTATGGGGGAGGTGACAGTGAAGACCTGCAGGTATGTTAGAGGGCATTGGGAGCCCAGTGCGGGTGGACTTTCAGAGGCAAAAGTGAGAACTGAGGTTGTCCATGGGTTTGCAAACTAGACGAGAGTGAGGGCTGGTGGCACTGGACTGGGGCACTGAAGAGGGAGTGACGGCATTGCAGGGTGGACCACAGCGATGTCTTCAGATGCTGCATCTGCTGCTATGTGCAGGATAACTGAGTTTAGAGACACTTGCCAACGGGGGACGCTGTAAAGACGGGCCAGGCTGAGGGCACAGGAGATGGAGCCACACACCAGAGAGGAAGGCTGGCCTTGAAAGTAAACTCTTGATCACACAGAGGCTGGTTAGAGAGTTGGGAATCTAGGCCTATTGTCACTTTTTATCTTTCTTATATTAACATTTAGTTTTTTGGTCATTTGTTGATTTATTGGCTCTTTTAACCGGATAAGAAGGGTGATGAAACTTAGTCTTTTCAAATCTTTCTCAATCCCTGTTTTAAAATTGGTTTGCAGAGGGGTAGAGACTTGGGTCCAAGGCTTTTATAAATGTTTAAAAAATAAACATTATGAGGCCGGCCTGGTGTTGTAGTAGTTAAAGTCACATGCTTCACTTCGGCGGCCTGGGGTTTGCAGGTTCAGATCCCGGGCATGGACCTACACACTGCTCATCAAGCCATGCTGTGGCAGCATCCTATGTACAAAATCGAGGAAGATTGGCACAGATGTTAGCTCAGGGACCATCTTCCTCACACACACACACAAAATAATAATTAAAAAAAATCATTCTGAACATTAATTTTAATGTTTTATGATGTTTTATAAACATTCACTACACCAGGCTGTGAGTTTAGCAAGGTTAGTTCACACCATCTGCTCATCCCCAGTCCTGGGGGCACAGGGACGGGGATGGGAGTTCCCTCCTGTGAATGGCTGGCTGACTGCAATGCTCACAGGCGTATTTTGCTTAGAAACTGCTCCACTGGCAGGGCGTAACACCGGAGTTAAGCAAATGTTTTGCTAGTCTCTGAGGCCCTATCATGTCAGTGACTCCTGCCTCTGCCTGGAAGGATGACCTTTCCTATCTGTTTGGAGGCATGGCCAGCTGCCCTGCTCCCCCAACCCGAGAGATGGAGGCTGAGCGGTTTCAGCCTCTGAATTACCAAGCGTGTTGCCTCAACTGTCTTCTGGGTGTTCTTTTGCTAACAGCCTGTGTGATGGATATGAATTTAAGTTCTCAAACACATTAGGATGATCTAGTTACAACATGGAATCTTGGAGAGCCATCAAATGTGGACTTTAAATTCTTCTTATAATTTCATTGACAGTTGAATTTAAAAAAACCCCTCATTGCATACAAAGGAAGGAAGCTCCTTAAATGCTTTTCTTTATTAAGTAGATTGAGATGACAAAAACATCAGGAAGAGTGAAAAAATGCATTCCTAGAAATGCCTTTGACAGCCCATTCAGATCTGCTTTCATGGACGCAATGAATGGTAGAGTGTTATGTGCTGCTTTTCCTCCTTTTCTGTTTTTTCTGAAAGCAGCTGCCCCAAATTTCCACATGACTCTACTGAAGCTTAGTAGGGCTGACGTGGATTGAGATTAATTACCTCTTGTGGGATGGGATTCACATGACGGTAGGACCGGGGACCTGGGTCCCTGAGGCTGGTTATCAAATAACACAGTAGCACAAAGTGAGTGGAATCGCCTGAAAAATCCCTTGCCTGTCACCCCTGAATAACTCTAGTGCACATGATAAATTATACTCCCAAGTTCCTTTGTTAGAAGATTGTAATTGTTGAATAACTTAAAAATAGCCCATTTTGTCTGTTTTCCTTTAAAATTTTGCAAACAATTAATAAGAAATAGAAATGAAATGGTTGGCACCACTGAGAGAATTCTCTTCCCCAAACCAGGCACCACAGACTTAGTATTTTTCATAGCAATTTAATCAGCTTTATACTTTTTGGGGAAACTAGTTTTTACAACAAAGCAAAAGCTAATTGTATTTTTAAAAAACTTTTCAATTCTATTTCTAATTTGTATCAAGTATGAGAAATTTGGTTAATAAAACTTGAATGTTTTACAAACCTACAGACAAAAGCAAATGTGGGATTAATCTTATTATGATGTAAATTTATCAAAATGTCTAGATAAAATCCACATATAAGAAATAATATCTTCCCAGAAAATATCATTTATGTGCCATGTGAATTTTTAAGTGAATATTCTAAAATTTCCTGATTCTTATGTTGTTTTTCTGTGTGCAACACAGAATAATCAGTTTCTTTTATTTCTCTGAGCATTTTTTTAAATGAGGAGTTGTTAAAAAAAAAAGAACCAATAAAAACTTTTCCTGTAGCAGATAACAAAATTCCAGTTATTTATCTGAGCCTACTAAATATTTATACCCCTTTAGCAATGAATGCTTATGATTATGGAACTTTAAAAAAAATGGAAATAATTCTGCCATCCTAAATATTTACTAATGTTGTAGAGTGTGTAATCCAACATGATTTTTAAACCACTTTTGCTTTCACTAAGTATCTGGTAACTTCCAAAAGACTCGAGTCTTTCTCATCGCAGGCTAAATGCTTGGATTCTTTTCCTCTCTCAATTTTGACTTTTAAACATGCTCAAATCTAGGTTTAAAAAACCAGTGTATATGTTACCTTCCTGAAATAACTAAGAATTGATTTTCTCAAACTTTCTTTAAAAAAAAAAAAAAGTTGCTGGTTGAGCTGAGTTTATGCGTGAAAAATTTCACCCCAGAAGGATAATATTTTTGGAAAGGAGTGAAAACAGGGCTTTGAATGGAAGCGTGTGTGCAACTGTAAGTGGAGGGCGAAAGGGCTGTTATTGACAGATCCTTTCTGTGGTGCAAAAGTCACCATTATAGTAACATTAAGCTACACTCAATTAGGCAGTTACTTTACTGCTGTCTTGACTTAAAGAACGTTTGAAATTCAGGAACCGCGATCCTATAGCTAGAAAGGAAAATTGAAACGTGTTAAGCGAGTAAGTTCACTGGTTTCTGAAATGTTTTATCTTTAGTAAGGAACAGACATTTTACGAAGACTTTTTAAAACACCAACAATCCACAGGGACAAATAAAAAAAAAGAAAGGAAAAACATTACAATGAAACGCTGCATCTGGTTGACATTTAAATAAAGCTGCCAAAGTACAAACAAATTTCAGGACAACAACTCTAGCGACATATTTTTTAAAGAGAGTACTGAAAAAAAAACCTTTGGCCCAGCAAATCTTAACACCACATGTAAGGAAACCATCAATATTTATTACATTATAGATTTGCCAAATGACGCGGAGCATCTGGGAATACTATGGAGAATGCTAAAACTGGAACTCGATTATGTGCTTTCATATGTTGGACTGTGTACTGAGGCCAGATCTAGTTCTTCTGGAAAAGATAAGCCAAGTCTACTGACTCTGTAACTCTTAAGTAGATGAAAGTTAAGTGCACAGATGTCTGCGTGCACAGTGCAAACTGGGTTGAAGACAAATTGTGAAAAACAAAACATCAACAAAAACCCTGTTCTTTGAGCTCCTGGGAGGTTGTCTGTTGGTATAAATGTGAGGCAGGCAAAGAGGTTTTAGGCTGGGCTCAAGATGTGTTTTTACCCCTGGACAAAGCGTAGAATTCTCTAAGAGGGGAGGAGTCCAACAGGTTTATAGTTTAAAACCTAGGGCTGAGGTCAGCTTTCTGCTAAAGGAACCAATTCCAGGCCCTTACAGCGTAACAATCCTGGAGTAATGAATTACTGTGTGTTTTAGGGGAAGTCTTCCAAGCTGGTTAGAAAAGCTGGCTACACAGAATTCACTTGCTAGACTCTGGAATCCAGAGCCATGATTCCCTTCTGCCACCTAGGTCTGTGTTCCTCAGTCCACTGGCGTCGTCAGATGCTCAAATAATGAGTATTTTGCTGAAATGATTTATTGCAATGTTGTGAACTCTAGAAAGTATCAGATATGAGTCCCAAGAAATTCCATCCAGTTGGTATAAGTAAATCTTACTAACTCAGTCAACGGGGCTGCAGCTTTCATCAACAGAAAAGCAGTGGACTTTCTGAAGCATTCTTCTGAGCAGGGAGGGGCAGAAAGAATGGCCCATGACCACTGTTGAAACTGGCCAATGGATATACAGATATTATGTATCCATATGGACATACGGATAGCATAGATATTATACTATTGGATTATACAATGGATATTATACTATTCGCCCTACTTTTGTATATTGTTAAACATTTCCATTATTAAAAGTATCAGTAAAAGAGAGGGAAAGAAAACAGCTCAGCTTATAGTTCCAGCTGGAAACCAGCCTTGGCAGACTGAGACAAGAGAATTCAAGATGAACCTGTTCTTTCCCGCACAATAACGCAGTTTCTTTGGCAGAGAAATGAAAAGCATTTGGATCAATCTATTTATTTAGAAAGGTTTTTATTACTTTTCTGTATCCCTTGTGCTTTTCAAAGTGAGAACAATATTTCCTTCTGAAAGCTGCCACAGGGATAAAGAAATCTACATAGACATTTCAAAGCTTTCTTCCCTGTTGGTCACAAGGGGGATAAGGCACTGGATTATTAATTTGGCTGAAGAAGGAACATAATGGCAGCTTCATCTGAGCGGATGGCATTGCTTGAATAATCATTAATAAAACACCACCTGCATTTCCCTCTGTGGCCTTTCACAGACATCATCTTATTTGGATCTTATCAACTTGCTACCCAGGGTATGATGCTTCTGATTTGAAAGTGAACAAAGTAAGATAAGGGGGACCTTATTAATACCTTATGCTCAAAATGCTTTATGATTTTCAAAGAATTCCAATTTTTTTTTCATTTTGAACTTAGGAAACTTTTTAAAAAAGATTTTATTTTTCCTTTTTCTCCCCAAACTCCCTCCCCGCCCTGGCCCCCGTTGTATATTTTTAGTTGTGGGTCCTTCTAGTTGTGGCATGTGGGATGCCACATGGCTTGATGAGCGGTGCCATGTCCGTGCCCAGGATTCGAACTGGCGAAACCCTGGGCCTGGGAAGCAGAGTGCAGGAACTTAACCACTCCACCACAGGGCAGGGTGCAGGAAACTCTTGACACAGGTAAGGAAAGATACTTATTATCTCCATTTTACAAATAAGCAGCTGAGGCTTAGAGAGGTTAAGTGACTCATCCAAAACTTCTCAGAGGCCGCAGCAATGATCTGGAGTCTTCTATGCTTTCAGAGCCCAGACTGGTCTACACAGCTTCCTGTGATCTTTGCATTGTGCCGATTTGTCTTTGGGTCATTTCCAAACTTTAGTTTTCCTCACTAAGGCTACAAAGTGAAATTCCTCACTGAAAATGCCATCTGCTCCTCAGGGCAATTCCCCCATGGAGAGATTTGCCAGGTTGCAGCAGGAGAGGAGAGGCTGGGTGGGGAAAAGGACTGAGAACAAGGACAGGGGATGGGACGAGGCGATTCTGAGAAGCGAGCCTGCCGGATTTGTGTTCTGGGAGATCAAGTGGCTTCTTCTGGAAGAAAAACCTGGAGGCTTGGGAGGGTGGGGATTGGGTTCCTGCAGAAGCAGCTGGGACCCAGGTCCCTTTTCATCAGGGATGCCCTACTTAACCCCGGGTGGGAAGCGTGCTGGAACGGGAGGGCTTCAAATTCAGCTCTGGGTTCTGTTGTCCCAGCCCTGTATCCTGGACAGGACAGCCTCTGGGAACCTGCTCTTTCACTGTAGAATGAAGACCTGTAAAGAGGCAGGAGCACTACCTGTGATTCCTTCTTCTTTCCTTCCTGGCAAAATCATCCTGAAAAGCAGTGCAAGAAGGGCCCCTCTCCATTCTTCTGCGTAGAAGGAAGAAGGAGCTGGAATCGGAGCCCCCCCAAAGAAGCAAATGACCTCTACAATCTCCCCTTCCTCCGCCGATGACCCTCAAAACTTCCCATCGACAACTGTTCACTACCACCCGCCCGCCGATCCCTCCGGGAAAAGAGGGCGGGAGGCGGCGTGGATTTACCGCGGCGGGTGCACGGGTGCTGCTCGGCCGAGACCGGGGCTCCCAGGCCCGGTTGGGCGCGTTCGGCGCGCCCGCCCCACAGCGCCCCCGCGCGGCCTCTGCTGCAGGGAGGACGCATCCCTCCTAGCTTTGGGGAAACTGGGTCCTGGAGCAGCGACCCCCATTGGGGGTCGCAGGCGTTTGGCAATGCAATCGGCTGGGGACCACTAGACACCGGGGGAGGATCAAAGCATTCTTGTGGGGCCCGAAGCTGTCAGGGCTGCAGTTTTGCTAGCCTGGACTCACCTCGCCAATAAATTTTCTCGGAAAGAAGGGGCAGGGGTGGAGGGCTAAGGGGGGTCTGGTGGCCGGGAGGAGGGGACAGGAGTTTCTTGCACCTGCGCTCCCACCACGTTAAATCAGTGTGAAGCAAGTGACATCTCCCCCTTGCCTGCCCCTTTCGAACTGCTCATCTCCCTTCTTTAGAACACCCAAGGGCTCTCTGGGGTCAGCGTTTTCAAAGAGAATATTTCTTCCTGGCTCTTAAGTTTATGTAGCACTTTGTTATAAGGGACCCGCCCTCACACTGGGCTTCTGTCTCTCCCTGTCCTCTCTCCTCCCCACATGCTTCCGTGGAGAAACCTTCATGCAAGCCTTTCCCATTTTCTCACCTAGAAGCATAAAAAAAATTATAGGAAAGAACCTTAGACATGATTTGATTTAACTTCAACTCTTTCATTTTGCAGAGTAGCAAGTCCCAGCCTAAAGGAGTGATGGCTAGTAAAGCGGCCCAAGGTCAAGGGTTACTTTAGTTGGCAACACCAGGAATAGAACAGGAGGATCCTTAGGGAGTCTTGCTACTTTTTTTCACTACTTATTCCATAGACGGAAAGAAGCCCAGAACTCAGGCAGGTCAAGTACTTTCTGGAGGTGTCAGTGTATTTGCCAGTTGGCTGGGAGACACAGGATCATACTTCAGTCACTTGGATGTATGGACAGTCACTTGTTATCCATATGAAAGCAAGGACACAGCCAAGTACAGTTTGATCCTCTCTTCTTATCCACTCCCTCCAGACCCCCAGTCCATCATGACAGATGCTACGGAGCATCTGTGCTGTGCAAGTCACTCTGTTGCAGTCTTCTCCCAGCTTGGAGTAAAGCCTGAGCATAGCGATGCTTCTGGTAGCATTGGGAGGAATCCTTCTTGCCAGCAAGGACACTTTTCAGAGAGACCTCCTGGGGCTGACAGCAAAGGAAATATTTTGGCCCTCCCCAGAGCCCAAACTCAGACCCTAGAGGGAGCATATGACCCAGGACGGGGCTAGGGAGGCTGTTTAAGTAGGCTGGTAATTTTTGGCTTAAAATCCCACCAGAATGGACCTAATCTAGAAGCCACAGGATCATGGAATCTTTGTGACTTGTGCGAACCCTGTTTGCCACCTGAGTGAATCCTCACTGGATCTGGGCTCTAGGAAACTGCATCTTTGGTGAAACTACTCCACGTCCCCATCTTTCACTGGCTGACAATTTTTTAAATTTTGTTTTCACATTATTGACTAGGATTTTGGCTAGACAGGATCAATCACAGAAGTATGGAAGAGGAGAAATGTCACCACGATGTCAAAATCAACACCAAAGTTTGTTTGTTTCTAATTCTTTTTCCTCTCCTCACCTCCTTTCGTCCTTCTTGGAATGTCTTCATGCTCTTGATCTTGTTACCTGAGCCATGAGTCCATCAGACGGGAGTTAAATTTTATTATAGCCTTTAATATTTAAGAGAGAACCTGGAAATCACTGAATTTTACTCCTCACTTTATAGTCTAGGAACCTGAGGCCCAGGAAGGTGAACAGATTTGCCCAATGGCTCCCACACATGTATGAATTAAACGTCCACCATCACTCCTGTGCCTGCCTCACCAACACTTTGCTTCCCTCTCCTGAGTCCTCTCTACCTGGAGTTGGACTGTTGGGAAAATATGCAGAGTGATTTCAGTGTGGCTGAAATCTGTGCCCTAGAAATGCTAAAGTCCAGTATGGGATAGGAGTAGGGTGGACAGGTCTCAGGGTTAAGGGTTTACAGAATCAGTTAGTCATGAGGCCCCCTAGGGGCAGCAGCGAGGCCCAGAGCAGGAGCTCCGTGTGCGTGCTCGCGGCCTCCTGATGTGGCAACAAGCCACGTGCCTCTGATGGCTGCCTTCCATAGCAAGGATGCAGCCCCTGGGGCGGAAGCCAGGCCCCAGTACGACCCTGAGTCTCTACCTCCCCTGCCGACCATTTGGAATGGGTACTGAAAAGTCAAAGAGGTCTGCAGTTGCCTCATCTCCGTCTACATGACCCCTGAGTGAATTCAACCCCCTTTCCCAGCATGGATGATGGAAGCTGCCTGGGGGTTGGGGCACGCGGGCTGGCAGATCCTTCGATATGCTAGCGCCACTTGATTGCTTCAGAGTCCGGGCATCTGACTCCACATCCTGATGCAAAGGGCACGTTAAAATAAAATTGTATGAAAGAAGCGAGGTGGAGGGAGAGTTACCGTGGCCCCTTTGGTCCCACGCAGCCGCTGTGTAGCTGTGTGTCTCCTTAGCAAGTCCCTTGAACTTCTCTAAGCCTCAGTTTTCCTCTCCGTTTGTACCACAAGGGGCATGAACTAAGTGCGTCCCTTTGCGTCTTAAATAGCTGAGTTAAACCCTGCTTCCCACAGAGGAGGGATGAGAGCCCAGATCGCATTGTCCTTTTGGTTAGGCTAATTTTTGGACAAGCAGAGCAGGGGAAGGGCGAATTCTAACGGCCCCGCGGAGAACAGTCGTCTCCCACGAGCGGCCCCCACCCCACCAGGGCCTGTGACAGGTCGTATATTTGATTACGCAAAGCAAATTGGGAAATCATATCTCCGCAATCCCATCTGGGATTATTTATTTCGCCGCGTCCGCAGCCGGTCAAAGTTGTGAGACGATACAACGATGAGTAGCTTTCCGCGAGAGGGAGTGGCTTCGAGGTCATCTCTGGACAAACCAGAGCCAGAAGGGGCCACAGCAAATCACTTCTACTGCGATGCCCAGACGTTTCCAAAAATCATTCCCCACCCCCGGCGCTCGCGGCAGGTTGACTTGGCCACGCCACTCAGGCCGCTGGTGGAGGGAGGGTTCCAACCGGCCCCACACTCATCTCGAGGCCGCCTCGGAAGCTGGGAAGTCGGGCAGGGTCGGGAAGAACTCGGGCCTCGAATTTTCCCGGTCTCAGGCTCTCTGCAGACCAGTTCGCTGAGTTAAAATGATAAGCAATGCGAATATGGAATGTCCAGTAAAGGCGGGTCACTGTGCCAGGGGGTCCACAGGCGTCATCTCCCTTAAGGTTAACTCCACTTTGCAGTTGAGGAAAGTGAGGCGCACAGGGAGGTTAAGGACCCTCTTCGTTACTCCGCAGCCAAGAAGCAGATCTGGCATTTGAAGCCCCCCTGTTAGCTCTGAAACCTGGGTGCTGGACCTCCAAGCCGGATTGCCCGCGTGGAGCCGGGGCCTGGAAAACAGCCCGGGCCGCTCAACTCCAGCGGCCGCGGGCTCAATGAACGCGGCGAGAGGTGGCTGGGCCAGGCTTTTGAAGCCAAGCGCCCTGGAACTGAACCCCCGACGGCGACGGCGTGGTCAACGCAGAAGGGAGGCAGCGCCCGCGGACCCTCTGGGATTCACAGCAAGGAACTGGATGGGTGAGCAGGAGCCAATTTGAAACATGCTTTCCTTTTTTTTTTTGGAGAAAAAAAGAAAGCCACCCTCATCAAGGAAAAATAAAAGCCAAACTCTCCTCCCTTTTTCTGTTTTTTTTTTTTTTTTTTTTGATGTTGTTGTTGTTGCTCGATTCTCTAAAGGGGGGCTTCCCACCGGGTGAGTCGGAGCTGCGCGGGAACGGGAAGGGCTGAGGGTGAGAGATTTTGGGGAAAGGGAGAGAGAGAAGGGGGCCTCCGCACCGGCCAGCTGGGAGAGAAGCAAACCCCGCGGGCCGCCCCCGCCACGCGGGACCCGCAGAGTCCCCGCGGCCCGCTGCTTTGTAATTTACAAGAGGGACTCGGAACTGCACTTTGTAATTTGGTGTCGGTTTACAAGCCTCACCTGACAGGTCCTCAGTCACGGCCTAACCCCTTCTAGGAGAGGGACAGGAGACGGGAGCTGGATACTCTGCGCCCTCGCCTTTCAATCCAGCTGGCGAGGCACGCGGCGCCGCCTCCGGAATTAACGAACGTTTATTGAGCTCCTACTATGTGAAGACTCTCTATCTTCATTATCACTGAGTCTTAACAAGGTCCGGGCCAAGGAAGGCCACCCTTCCCATTTTGCAGATGAGGCAACTGAGGCACAGAAAAATAACTGACCAAGGTCACGTAGTCAGCGGAACAACCAGCCTGGAGCCCAGGCTCTCTGCCTCCTGTTGCCTCTGAATATTTAATTTACTAACCAGTTTGTGCAACCTTAGATTCCTTTTTTTTATTTTCCCAGAAAAATGCAGATAATTTAGCATTTAATATTGGAGTTCCTGAGATTTCTTGAAGCTCATCCCATGATAAAAACCTCCTGTCCCCCACCGCCTTCCTCACCTCTCAGAAATTGGTGGGATCGAGAGTCTCTGGGGGCATCCAGGGCCGGGGAATGGAGTGTAATTCAACTGGATCACGATTACAGCTGCAGCCTCCAAGTAGGCAGATGCGGTGCAGGGAGGGTAGGACAGGCGGCGGGAAGGCAGGGCACGTGGAGATAGGCAGGGAAGTCTGGAGAAAGCAGTGGGGCTGTGGTGTAGGTTTTTGCTGGGGACTGGGGGGTGGGCAGAGTGCCGCGGAGGGAAAGGTCCTGGGCCCACCCACTCGGAACCGGGGGCCCAGTCCCTCCAGGCAGCATGCGGGCGCCGCTTTCTCCACATCTGGCCAAACGCTGCTCCAGAAGAAGGCCGGCCGGGCTCTGACCCACGTTCTGAGGGCCCTGCTGCCAGAAGCCGGCTCCACCGTCCTGATGTGCTCCCCTCTACCCCGCCCATCCCCTATCTTCTGTCCTGGCTTCAGCCCTCGGGGTTTACTGTACACAAATCCTACTTGTTTCCTCCTTATACAGCAGCTTGTACAACTCGAACAAATTCCAGGGCTGCCCGTCTGGGTTTATTTACTGTTTTGGAAACAGCCGCTCACGTCCCTTTTCCCTCCTGTTCCCTTCCGGTCTCCCTTGCCCCCCCAGTCTAGTTATCCCAAATTAGCAAACCTACTCTCTTGATTTTGTTTTTTAATATCCAGAATAACTGGTGAAGGGCTAATGATTTCGTGTGTCGTACCTCCCCACCCCCACCGCGATAAATAAAATAAAAGCCCAGCCTGCCAACCGCACGCACACAGCCCGCGGTGGTGAGAGTTTGTAAATTGCTTGCGCGCCCTGGATCCTGTTTGCAAAGGCGGAAAAATAGCTAGCAGGGGGAGACGCAGAAAAACCCAGAATGAGTTGATAAAAACCTGCCGTGTCCTGTTACAGGAGGGCTGCTCTGTAAGACCAGGTACTAAAATTAGATCGGGTGAGGGGAATAAGATAAAAAACGCCAACCCATTATGAGTCTTTTTGGCTGGGAGTGAAGGGCTCCGTTAAGTTGCTGAAACTTCAGAGCAGCGGCCGACCTAGGACCAGGGTGCTCACTGTGTGACCCAGGGCTCCTCTCTGAACCTCAGTTTCATCACTGGAAAAATGGGGAAGATACATTTCTGCTTCCGTTTCTATCCTATTGGAAGCTTTTCCCGGAAAAATATCCTGCTGAAATGCTGAGTCTTTGGTTTTAAGTGGAATTTCCCATTATTAAATAAAAAAGAATAAAATAGGTAGGAGTTTACAGAAAGAAATATTCTAAGGTAGGTGCGCTTTGATGAGAGTATAAGAAACTACTCAAGAAGTGAAACTCACTGGTGTTATTAGGTGGTGCCAAGCGAGAGGCACGAACGGTCTGCGTGACTCTTTGTCCCATGTCTGGGTGCGCACAGCTCTCACGTCACCCTCTGAGACCCAGAGCAACAGAGCAGCCCACAGGAATAAGCAAGACCTCTCTCTGCTTCCTTCATTGGGCATTGCAAGAGGCTCTGGGGAGAAGCACCCGCCCAAAAGGGGAGTCCCAGTGCCTGGTCACCAGAGAAGGAGTTTCCAACATTGCCAACAGTTTTAGAATACCTGCGCATCCAGCCGATCACATTAGCTACACAGTAAATCCTCAGCTGCCTTTTCCCGCCTTTCGGAGGTTGGTTAACTTCTAACTTTGCTGACCGGCTCCAAGAAAAGTAACCATGGAATCATGTTTAGTAATTTCCTTCCTTTAACAAATGTTTACTGAGGACCTACTATGTGTTCCGTGCAGTGGCACTCAGTTTCCTAATGTCTCCTAAGCCGATCCTGAGAGGCACTGATTATTTAAAGGTTAACTAGAAATGCATCTAAGTGATTTTAAATTTAGCCCAAGAAGTAGAATGCAGCATTGAGTTAGGGGACTAATTCCTGCTTTCAATATTTTGGAAATTTAACTGTTTATTAAACATTTATGTGAGGATTTTTGAGGGAGACAGTAGGAAGTCTTTTTTCTTTATACTTTCATGCACAGAAAATAGTCGTCTTTTTTTAAAAAAGCTTCGTTTAAAAACATGCTTAGAGTGAATATATTGTACCTAAATCTCTTAATGGCATGTATTTCCGCTCTCCCCCAAATCAACTGTAATAGTAATTGACATAGCAGAAAAATGTAAGTGACATAGGTAATTTGGTGACCTGCTTGCCTCATGGGGCATGGTGAAGGTTAACGAAGAACCACTTGGCGCTTTGAGGATGAGCGGCACTAGCCACAAATATATCTACAGGTCATTTGTCTGCTGCGGTGGTGCAAAGTAACTATTTAGTTTTGCAGGAGAAAGTAGGCTGCCGCTGTGCATCCGATTAGAGAGGCCTCATTTCAGCGCCCACGTCTGGGTCAATGATTGAGTCGCAGAAATACTGGTGATACTGATAAGGTAGAGACCAATACTAGCTTTTCTGAACTCTGCCTTGTCGTCTATTACCTTCTCTTGGGGACAATGCGATTCGTAAGAGTGTGTCTCTGCTTGTTTCCTAGTCCACGAGATAAATGGCGACTTCACCGCCGCAGGCGACCTCACACTTCGGGTTTAGCGTCTCGACAGAAGACCCGGTTGCACCGAAGGCCGCGCGGGTGGATTCTGGCAGAGCTCGGTGGGGAGGAGCGCGGCTTCCCGGAGGAGGCGGAGAGCGCCGGGCCGGCGCGCCTCGGCCAATCAGCGTGCACACCGCCTGACAACTGGCCAATCAGCGCGCGCGGAGCTCGGGAGCCCGAGCGGATAATACTAGGAAAGGGAGCCGAGGCCGGCGACTGCGGAGAGGGGCGCTGCGTCGCGCGCAGTTGCGTGCGCCCGCCGGCCCGGGAGGCAGGGATCTGAACCAGGCCGGGGCGGCCCGATCCTTCCCGCCCAGCCTGGATCAGAGGAAGCCGAAAGCAGCCTCAACGAGGTGAAGCGCCCGGGGCTGCCGAGGACTGATTAGAACTTTGCGGAGTCTGGGATGTGCGGGACGAGGCCGCTGAGGACTTGACTCACCTTCTCCATCCCCTTTCTTCTTACTCCCCATCCAGTGGTCTCCGGGCCTCCAGCTGTCAGCCCGGATTTCGTGGCAGGGTGTGGCGGCGCCGATTTCTGTTTGCCAGCACAGCCGGCAGCCCAAGAGCCAGGTCCCAAGGCTGGATATTTTTTGCCTCGGCTGGTAGCGCTGGTCTCAGAGTCTTGGTGAGTGCTATGATGTTGCTCAGGGAGTCAGGGAGGGCAAAGGGGGTGAATCACCTTTCCTTATCTTTTTATTTTATTTGGCTGTCTTGCCTTAAAGTGCAAACCGTGCAAGATGCACCTAGAGCCCGCTCGGGTCAGCCCTGCGAGGCCCGGGCACGGTTGATGCTGGAAGGGCATCTGCAGCTCTGTGCCCAGTGTCCTGTGCGGTCCTAATGACAGCAGAACAACTTTGGTTTTTCGTTGGTGGTGGTTGTGATGGGGATGAGAGGACCTCTCCAAGCCCGAGGAGGGGTCCTTTTGCTGGCGTACGCGGATGAGAGACGTTTGGGCGGCTAGGGTGGTACTTCTCTGGGTTCGAAGGGCCCCTTCTGATCAAAAAGAAAATAATTCTTCCATCGACATTTTTATATTCATCACTGCCATACCAGTTGGGCACGGGGAAACCTGACAAGTGGCCTAGGTCGGCCTAGTTAGGCACAATGTTTTCGTGTGTGTGACCGGTATATTACCAAGGGACTTGTCCTGAAAGCGTGGTATATAGAGAGCTGCGGTTAAAGGTCAGGTGGTCACAGAGCACTTAGAATTAATAGATAAAAACTTTGTTGGGCTGGGAATCCCTGGGGGCCCTAAAGATACAAGAAAGGCACGTGTGGCCTGGATTTGAGGGACATGGAGAGAATAGGGCTCCCCAAGGGGCCCGGCGGTCCAGGAACTCTGGGCCCGAGGCCTGGGGACCGTGCCTGACAGCGGCCGGTGGGTCTTTGGGTCTTTTCGTGTCTCCCCCGAGTGCAGGCGACTGAGCGTGGGCCCGAGCGAGGCGCCGCGCGCCATGGCTGAGTGTCAGGCGGGCCCGGCGGCCGGGGACTGGGAGATCGACGTGGAGAGCCTGGAGCTGGAGGAGGACGGCCGCGGGGCGCCGCTGCCCACGCCGCCCGGGCCCAGCCCGCCGCCGGCCGACGAGGACGACGAGGACGAGGACGAGGACGACGCGGAGGACGACGGCGACGGCGAGGACGCGGGCGCGTGCCCAGGGGTGCCGGGCCGGCCGGAGCAGCGAGGGGGCCCGCCGCCGAGGCCGCCCCCCGTGCCGCAGGCCTCGCCGCCCCGGGCCGGGCCCCCGGAGCGCTGCGCGAGCGCGGGCGGCAGCGCGGAGCCGCGCAAGCTGAGCCGCACGCCCAAGTGCGCGCGATGCCGCAACCACGGCGTCGTGTCCTGCCTCAAGGGCCACAAGCGCTTCTGCCGCTGGCGCGACTGCCAGTGCGCCAACTGCCTGCTGGTGGTGGAGCGGCAGCGCGTCATGGCCGCCCAGGTGGCGCTCCGGAGGCAGCAGGCCACCGAGGTGCGTACACGCCGGGCCCCGAGGCGTCGGGGACCACAATGGGGGTCGAGGAGCCGGAGGGGACGTGGCTGCTCCCCACACCCCCGGCCCAGGGCCCTTCGGCGCCGCCTGGCGTTTCCTCGCAAGGATGGTCAGGACACTTCCCTCCCCGCGCTGGCCTGCGGGGCCGGGAGGGAGGCAGGCGTGGGCAGCGCTGGGGAACTTGGCAGACAACGTTTTGTATTGAAAAGCTGTCAGAGAGGCCTTGAAAGTGGTTAGGCCCGTCGGGACATTATGGGAAAGGGTTTTTCTTTTTCTTTCTTATACTGTAAAGTTTATTTTGGTGGCGGCGGGGTGGAGGCGGCGTTTGGTGCCAGGCACCGCGTCCCTCGTGATGCTCAGCACTGTACTGTTGCGCCGATCGCGACAAAGAACCAGGCAGCATCCAGCGCACACAGTGCTGCCGCTGTCACGGCCATTGAAGATGGGAGGACGTGTGCCCATTTTACAGATGAGACCGAAAGTGGCGAGGAGATTAGGTGCTAAGGTCTTGCAGTCAGAAGCTTTTGGCCCCAAGAACTTCTTAAGAGCCGGTGGAGGGGTCTCTGCCGTCTCCCTCCGCGGGGCTCCAGCTGGGAGGAGAGCCAGGGGTTTTTTCAAGGGGAGAGGCTCCGGGAACCTCGGCCTTTTGGTTTCCGTGTGTCCCTGTGCATGGAGAGCTCAGAGCAAGGGAGGCTTCTCCGGCGGCTTCCCAGCCTCAGGGCGCGGGAGGATTTCTGACTTTACCTTCTGGCGAGGAGGGCCCAGGAAGTGGGTCATCATACACGCCGGAGGCAGTGACCCTAATGGAATGTCTTCCAAGGAAGGACCCGGGAGAGCGCGCTGGGTGCCCGAGGTGGCCCTGGCCCTGGGCGCGGCCTCCTCCCGCGTCTGCCCGGCGTGTTTCACCGCGGGCCTGAGTTTCCTTGCGCTCCCCGCGGCCTGCTCGGCTGGACGCTGGGGTGGAAGGGCCCGGACTCCCACCGACCAGGCGGTGACTGCGGGAGTGAGGGCTGGGGTCCCTTGTCCTGAATCCCAGGCGGCCTCCAAGAGCTCCATGAGCCTTCATGCACTTCAGTCGCTCAGTGAACACGGCGGAGTTTTGGGCCAGACCTAGGAGAGTCCTGAGAGAGAGAACTCCTTTATCTCCCTCAGTGCCCTGCGCCTCCTCCCAGCCGCCCTACTGCGGGGAGAAACCAGCTCACCATCACTGACCGATGGCAGGCCCTGGGCACCTTCCGCCTCACATCTGGGTTCCGAGAACAGAGCGCAGTGGTTGGCGCAGCTGTCGTTCAGGGCCACCCTCCTACCGTCTCCTCCACTGTGGATTTCACCTTCCTCCGGGATGTCCCCCCACTTCTGGCTGCGGGCGAGTCTGGGGTGACTCTAGCAAGGCGGCCCCAGGGGGAGCCGGGGACCCTGCTCACCAGGTGGCGACTTATGGCAGAGCTTCTAGCTCGTTGCCCTGGATTTAAGGGGTGCTGTTATGAAATCGTTTTGAATCATTTTCACATGGTCTAGGAAAAGACATACATTTAGACCGGGGAGAGTTGCTGACGTCCTCTCCTTCTCGCTTCTTTCCCATGTTTTCTTTCAGGGCATTATTGATTCTGTTTCTTGTGTTTACAGGACAAGAAGGGACTTTCCGGGAAACAGAATAATTTCGAGCGCAAAGCCGTGTATCAGAGGCAAGTCAGGGCACCCAGTTTGCTGGCCAAAAGCATTTTAGAAGGTAAAACTAAGCAAAATTATCTTTGAGTCTTTAAACCGAGTTCCGATTGATTCTCATCATTCATGCACATGGCGTTTGATTAACCTTCGACAGAGCAATCTGAGGGGAAGGTGCCTTTTATTAGAAAGTTTTTCTCTAGGAAGGAAATCAGGACTCGGGAAAATGAATGTCACATACCTCCTGAGGTTTTTGTCACTGATAATTTTGTTGTCTGCTTAAGAGTTAATGGGGTAGCATGGAATGCATATGAAATTTGCCTTGGTGTGAGGGATGTATAAGATACACTGCCAAGTGATTCCGGAGCAGATGTCCTGGAAGGAAAGAAAGAAAAAAATAGCTCTAGTTGTAGTTGGAGCTAAATAGAATAAGTCAAGTGAGGAATTTAATAGATACCCACACCGATAAAGACCTCTAGTCTGTGCCATCCAACCTCTAAGCCCATTCTTTTTCTTTGCACAACTTTCCTCTCTGGATTATCTACATAATTGTAGTTATTCCACACTTCATTTTACTATTTTTGACAGTCGAGATGGTAGAATCTGAGAAAGGTTTTGAGTCAAACAAGAGAAGTGGAGTTTGAATTTGAACAGTGTGAATTTTCTAACTCTCCATGTTTTCGATTTTTCTAAAGCCTGGGGATACATGAATATTTCTTAAAAAATTGTCTTGATCTGTGTAATAATTGGATTTAATTCGGTTATGCATTTCAACTTTAAATGAAACTGTTGTTAGTTTATTGCAGGTTAATTTCACACTGAAGTTTATAAATGAAATAATGTATTTTTTTGTAGTGATAGTGTTTGAGAAGATAGTTGTTTTTTTTTTAAGGAAGAAGTAGTTACATTTGAATTTCATAACAGTTAATATGTTGAGACCATCTGTAAATAGGAGACCCTGGCTTTCAGAGTCTGATTCGTAAAAGCATCTCTGTTCAGTTATGGAATTTATTTATTGACCTGATAAATGATATGTTGACTACTTTTCACCGTTTAAAGAAAAGGAAAGTTTATATTTGTTCTAATCACTACCACTTCATAAAATTCGGGTTGACATGCAGATTAAAAAAAAAAAAAGCAGACATTTGAGTTCTTTTTTTTCTTGTGTGGCTACTGAATTGGGTTGGTTCTGGACAGGTTTTAAAAGTTTGTTCATGTCTTACCCTGTGCTTTGTACTTCTGACCTTAGAATGTTTCCTCATGAATTAAAAATGAATTTGGTTACAAACTGGGTAAATAGATTTATAACCATAGGAACCACACTGATAAACTGAAATTGTGCCAAAGCAATTCGAGAAGTGGGAAGACTAAATGGAATAGTAAATTCAAGTAAATAACTTCCTGGCAGAAACTGACCGTAGAGCTAGAAACATTAATTTTCAAATTTTATTTTATTTGCAAATGAGTACGATGGGTTTGTCACTATGTAAACACAAACATTACAATGGAGACTTTAAACAAATTTGATAGTGGTGAGTGTTCCGGGATGATGAAACACTCAAAGTATTTTATTCCGCCAGGAATTCTATTTATGTCACACTGATCTTTGCTTTTGACTTTGTTCCTGTTCATAAAATATGTGATGACTTAATCTATGTTCTAATGAGTGCTTGTTCAACCTTTTTGGTATCTGGCCAACATGATTAGGGCTTGGAAAAATGTTTTAGACCAGTTCTTTTCAATATAGCAGGGGATCGCCCCTCTCTCCTTTTGTTTGTTTGTTTGTACTGGTTTTCAGGGGTAGGGGCCTGGTTAAATTGTTCACTGCACAATCTGTTTGACTGGTTAACAGCTCTTTTCAATTTTCTATGCTTCTCTGTTTCCGTCAGTCTTTCCTCTTTTTCTCCTCACTAATCTGCTTTAACTTTCTCTTTTTTCCTAGTTCTCCTCGGATTATCCTACCACTGTAACAATGTGTACATAATGAACCATCTTTAGAAAATAAAAGTGACATCAGCTCTAGGTATAGATATCTTTTTTAATAATGGAAAAGATGACCTGGGTAGTAATAAAGCATTGACTGAAGCAAGATGAGCAGGCTTGTTTCTTAATATATAGGAGCCTGGGAAGAACATTAACATTTCAGCCAGTAGAGGATGGCTGTCAAAGTAAAGAAACAGACCTATAATGACAAAAACAACAATAACAAAAAGTTACAATATGGATATCCTTCCCCCCAAAGGGAACTATTTTAAATCGAACCTAAACTTTTGCTTTCTGTGTGAAAATATTAGTGATATAGAACTGTAAATAATTGTTGTGCTGATTTGTAGTGTTTCTGTTGCCTCCTGGATTTCCAGGTTTTTCTTCCCTGGATGTTAATCTCTTTCGTGTGCAATGCTTGCTTGTTTTAGGCTACCGCCCCATTCCCACAGAGACTTATGTGGGAGGGAGCTTGCCTCTCCCTCCCCCGGTAAGTGACCGGATGAGAAAAAGGCGGGCCTTTGCTGATAAAGAGTTGGAGAACATTATGCTGGAGAGAGAATATAAAGAGAGGGAGATGTTGGAAGCTTCCCAAGCTGCTGCCTTGTTCCTGCCCAACCGCATGGTGCATGGACCTGAATACAACTCCTACAAAAGTGCCTACAGCCCCACCCCGGGGGAGCCGCCAAGCAAAGACTTCTGCAATTTTTTGCCCACCTGCCTTGATCTAACCATGCAGTATTCAGGGTCTGGGAATATGGAACTGATTTCTTCCAATGTCAGTGTGGCTGCCACTTACAGACAATATCCCTTGTCCTCGAGATTTTTAGTTTGGCCCAAGTGTGGCTCCATTAGCGACACCCTCCTCTACCAGCAGTGCCTGCTAAATGCCACCACCTCAGTTCAAGCTCTGAAACCTGGGGCCAGCTGGGACCTGAAGGGAGTGCGAATCCAGGATGGACTCAGTGTGGAACACGACGTGATGCCACCAAAATTGGAAGGCTCTCTGGTGCTGCCTCACCCTTTGGAGGTCCAGACCTCAAGAAATGAGCTTCAGGGACACCAGGCCGTCCCTGAGAGGTCTGCCTTCTCCCCACCCCGACGGAATTTCTCTCCCATTGTTGACACGGACTCCCTGGCAGCTCAAGGGCACGTCTTAACCAAGATCAGCAAAGAAAGCACCAGCCACCCTCTGCCACTTAAACATAATCCATTCCACTCACTATTCCAGCAGACTGTTAATGACAAATCAGGTCCTGAGTTGAAAACACCATTTGTCAAAGAGGCCTTTGAAGCGGCCCCTAAGAAACACAGAGAGCGTTTAGTCAAGGAGAACCAGAAGTACACATTTACAATAGATAGATGCGCAAAAGATCTTTTCGTAGCCAAACAAGTTGGAACAAAACTCTCTGTGAATGAACCACTGTCGTTTTCTGTTGAGTCTATTCTTAAGAGGCCTTCGTCTGCCATCACTCACGTCTCTCAGTGAAAGGCAGCTTAAACAGAAAGCTGGATTTTCTGCAGTCTCAGACGGTTCTTACCAGTTGCTAATTTTTTTTTTTAAGAAAAAAGATGTTTGTAAAAGAAATTTCTAATGTGTATGATGATGATTTAAAAAATTCTATATATTCATATGCATGTTCTTTTTCTCGCCGCGTAAATATATTTAAACTTAAAGATGGAAATTACTTACGTGCAAATTGGAAAGTTCCACGCTTTACACAGCATTTCAAAAAGCAATAAAATTGACACTGTCTTCTAAAAGACCCAGTATTTGCTGAAGTAAATAGTTGGTTCTTTCTAGATGAAAAAGCTAGTGTCTATGAAATGTGTTCTTTATTTTTCTATGATTCTGTGTATTTTCAGTTGCTCCTCGTGGTCTCTGGGGTCTACAGGAGAACCCTGATAAAGCCTTAGTTTTGCATTTTGGAAGGCATGTAAATTTAGCTATTTAGGACTGAGGCAAAAATAGCTTTAAGGAGAGCACAGGGCAGAATTGTATGTTTATAGAATCTTAATTTCATGAGATTGGACAAAGTTGAATTAATTTGAAGAGAAATCAAGTTTAAGATCTCGTTTGTCTGATGACAAGGGTTCTTGGAGTGGATCTCTTCACCCTCTGGGTCCAAGTCTCGTTCCCTGGTGGGGATGTGTATGTGGGGCCTCAAGCTCCCTTTCTAGATTGAACATTCTATGATTTCAGGTTGCCAGGGGCCACAGAGCAGATTCCCTTGGAAAGTGCAGTCATTTCACATCATGGTGGCACGTGGTTGAACCCACTCTCAGCTCTCGTGTTACTTCACCGTTTCCTGGCGGCATTTAGAGGCAGGCCCCATTACAGCTCTCAGCTGGTTCCAGAGGATCAGCTTTACGCCTGCCACGTTTTCACCAGTGTCGAGGTTTTCACTGTAGCTCTCCTTAGATAAAAACATTTACTATTCAAATTGCTTCAGCTGACAGTCGCTGAAGCCTGCAGATGTTTATCACAACATGAGGGTGGCTTCTTGATTCTGAAACCTTTCCTCCTTGTTTTGAAGTTCATTATTACCCTCTTGTTTTGCTCCACAAAACGTTAGCTGTTGTTCTAAATGACTGATAACATGGGAGTCAGACATTTATGAAAGTATTAAATTCATCCCTGAAGACCTCATCTGTGGACCCCGTATCAAGTTCTAAGATGTTATAGTTATTTCAACACAGAAAATCAAGCGCCAAATATGTCACCCTTAATTTTGCCGTGGAGTGAATTTTTACTTCTAACTCTCCTCTCATTGGGTCACAAGAACACCAGGTGGGCATGTGGCCTGGACCCAGAAATTCGGTAGTTTCGAGAGTTTCTTTCTTGCTCTGGAAAATATTGGAAATTGTTTAAAAATGATTTTGCTACTGAGGAGCTCATGTAAACCTCCTGGGGTTCTCTGAATTGTTGCTTAAAATTAGCATCAATTTCAAAAACAACAAGCCAAACCTTAGATTCATTTTCAGTTTGTACTTGTAAAATAATATTTGGCTTTGTTGAGTCAAATTTATTTATTTTTACTGTTGCAAAAGCCAGAGTGAATGGAAGTTTGCCAGAGAGAAAGAAAATGAAAGCGGGCAGGGATCCCAAGAACTGTTGAAAATTATCATTAAGTGGAAAAACGTTTTCCAGCCACAAATGCCCTGGTGTCAGAGACAGACACTAACTGCAGGCTCTCTGTCTCCCCGCCACCCCCCGTCATCTCTGTTTTATCTATACAGTTATTAATTTTTATCTTCCTATCAGGAATTTATTTTCTATGTCAAGTGTTAAGCGTAAACTTGGCATTGAATCTGCTGCAGAGGTAATGAGGGAAACATGTTAGAATAAACCCACAGTAAAAAAAAATTCCCAGATTTTGAGAAGGCATTGTCAATCTAAACATGGATTTTCTCTTTTTCTTACTGTACTTTAGTGTTTTGAATACATCTATTTGTCAATTTTTTCCCTTTTGTGTTCAATGAACATTTTGAGGTGTCTTTTCTGTCCTCTCTATATATCATTTTAATTGATCTATATCAACTTAATCTACATATCAATTTAATTCATTAAGTGAACCCAGTTGGCTGTGGGTATTGATGGTTTTTCTCACACTACCAGTGACCAGAATTTTATTGTTCTTGAACAATTATGAGGGTCAGTACTCCCCTTGGCGAATTTATTACTGTGCTGTGCGTTAGTTCTGCCGTGTTGGTGAGTTCTTGGAATTTCAAACCTACCAAATCTACCATCGGCCACTCAGTGAGAACTTCGTGCTAGGCTCTTTGCTGCTTTAATCATTTCACTTCTATGAAGGCTATTCAACTATATGGTTTTCAGAGGACGCTGTCATCAATATATTAAATCAAACTTGTGCTTCCATTTAAGCATTTGCTATGTTCAAGGCCGTAAATAGATTTGGCTTTTATCATTTTTAGAACGTAAAGAATAGTAAAACGTGAGCTCCAGATGCACTAATGCTGCTTTAATGACATATTTTTCTTCCATCTCAACTGATCAAATGTTCTTATTTTTTGCTCCGTTTGCAGTTCTGAATAGTTTGTGGCAGTGCTTCTCAATCTTTAATGGACAATGAATCCCCCGAGAATCTTGATAAATGAAAATTCTGATTCAGTGGGTCTGAGGTGGGCTTGAGATTCTGGATTTCTAACAAACTCCCAGGGGGTGCTGATGCTGCTGGTCTTTAGACCACACTTGGAGCAAAAGTTTACAACATTTCTATCATTTTGATAGTCTTCTGTGGATTTTGGGTCCTCATGCAATAGAGTTATCATGAATAATTTAATATACATGAATAATTTAAAAAACATTTTCCTCCAAACCCATAGGCTGTACAACACCAAGAGTGAACCATAATGTAAACTATGGACTTTGAATGATTATGATATGTGAATGAACGTTCATCAGTTGTAACAAATGCACCACTCTCATGGGGGATGTTAATAATGGGGGAGGATATGCATGTGTTGGGGTAGGAGGAAATGAGAAATATCTGTATCTTCCCCTCACTTTTGCCATGAACCTAAAACTATTCCAAAAAAATAAAATCAGTTTAAAAAATTCCCTTTCTTATTTTAACCTCTGGTGGCCCAAGTAGGACAAGACCTAGGCAAAGTCATGAAGTAGACGAGTTGCTTCCCTTCTCTTTTTTTTTTCTTTCAAGTTTAGAAGTTCTTTTAATTTGGTTAGAAAATGTATTTTTTTAATTGTAAAATACACATAAAATTTACTGTTGTAACAATTTTTAAGTGTGCAGTTCAGTGATATAAAGTACATTCACATTGTTGTGCAACCATCACCACCATCCATCTCCATCCAAGATGTTTTCATCTTGCAAAATGGAAACTCTGTACCCATTGCACAATAACTCCCTGCTCCCTGCAGCCTCTGGCAACCATCATTTTACTTTCTATCTCTAAGAATTTGACTACTCTAGGTACCTCATTATAAGTGGAAACATACTGTATTTGTCCTTTTGTGACTGACATTTCACTTTGCATAATGTCCTCAAGGTTCATTCATGTTGTAGCGTGTGTCTGAATTTTCTTTCTTTTTAAGGTTGAGTAATAGTCCGTTGTATGCATAGAGCACATTTTGTTTATCCATTCATCTGTTGATGGATGCTTGGATTGCTTCCACCTTTAGGCTACTGTGAAAAATGCTGCTGTGGACTTGGCTATACAAATATCTTTTCACCCAGTCCTCACTTCCTGATTTTGCCTTCTTCCCATCTTCAGGAACTCAGTTTTCTTAAGTATATATCCCTCCCACACTCTCCTCTCTCCCTGCTTGTGGATCATTTCCACTCCTCACCAAGGTAACAGCACTCTGCTCCAACATCAGTTGTGCACCCTTTAATGTGAGTTTAAGTGAGTGTATTATCACATCATTTGCATGTAAAAGCTTAATTCTAATTGTGGAGTGAATGACTTGTATTAACTTGTACAAAGAAACTTTCTGGAATTCCTTCTGCAAAGTCTGAGCAATGCTAAAGAGCAAGGAAATGGCTGCAGGTCAAGATGAAGAAAGAAGGAGGATCCACAATTCCCTGTGGAGTGATAAAGGCATCACTTAGTGTCGAGGCTGAGTTTTCAAATGGGACTAGAATTCTTGCTGGCTCACCTGATTTTACTTATTTGTGGATTAATTTTGTTCCTGTTCTAGGTCTGTAAACTCAGGCTTCTTTCCTTCTAGGGTCCAAATTGTAGGGCTGATAGTTCTTGAGATAGCTGGATCCTGCATTATATACATTTTAGTCTGTGGCATCTACTTATATTTATTTTAGTGATTGTATTAAGCTTTTACCATACTTCACCTACCTTACTTATTTTGGTTTTTAACTTGTATTATCTAAACACATTTAGAGCATGCTGGACAAAGACACCTGGAAATAGATTGGCATCTAGTGTGATGCTAAGTGTGTCATAATAATAATTAACATGTGTTTAATGCCTGCTGATTTACAGAGCACACTCACATTTATTATCTCTTTTGTTTCTCATATGCCTTCTATATAAAATTGGCAAGTGGCCATATCAAAGTTGAATCCCCATCTCTGTGTGTGTACACAAATTTGAGGATTTTTTTTTCCAATTTACAACATGACTTGATATGGCCTAATCTCTCTCTCAGATTTTGTATGTAAATGTTAAGTGTATCAAATGCTTATGTATGATGCATATGATGCATTATATATGTATAATGTTACCTGTATGACTACATATATCTCTATGTAGAAACATTTGCATATCTGTCCCAACGTCATAAAGTCACACACACACGTGCACATACACACAGAATCTCCTTTAGTTGTGAAAACAATGGAGATAAACAAGGAGAAAGAGAACCTCCTGGGGAAGCACAGTTGGCTGACAGCCCCAGCTGTCACACCTTTGGATCCACTGTGATGTTCAGGCCAAGGCCACGCTTTCCCTGGGCTGCTTCCAGCCAATGACTGAGTACAGCAGGGTTGCTAGAGTAGAACCATTTCTGCCCCAAAATAGGACTCTTCTAACAGGCATCCTTGGCTGGGATTACTGTTACTGAGATTACTGGCATAACTGTTTTGTTATGGATATTTGAGGAACCTAAAAACTAGCACTTCTGTTCCATGCCTTGGGTTCTGAGCCAACCAAGAAATAAGACAAAGGAATTGGCATTTGGGGATTAGGATATCCTTATCTACCTTTGTTACTGATTATGATGATATTGGAGAAAGACTTACATCCAGGAACAAGGAGACTTCTGGGATTATCTCTAAAACTAACCCCCAGAATTGGTCTATAATACTAACCCCCAGAATTAAACAGACTTACCCACATAGGAGTAGTCAGCACTGGCCCACCACACCTCCCCTGCACACAGACAGTGACTGAGTGTCTCTATTCTCTGCCTGTGGGTTGACTCTGAAAGGAAGGGGAGAGGAATAGGCAGAGCTATCCATGCCCCTTTGCCTATCCCAACTCACCAATCAAGTAAGTTACTCTCCCTCTACCCTTTGGTTTCATATATGTTTTGTTATTATTATCTTTGTTTTGAATTGAGATCGATCCAAAGACCACGAACCCTTGGATTTGATGACGACAATCAGTGTTTAAGTCATTGCTGAAGATACAAGCTAGGGGATGGGGAATGCTGTGATTCCCTCATAGGTGCTAACTAGATGGAAGAATATGTGTACTTTTTTTGAGAACAAAAAAGAAAACTGGAGAAATGACTTCATTTACCCTAGGACATTCAGTATAACATGCTGACAAGCGCTGAAGTATCATTTCACTGATGAATACATCATTTCATGTTATTAAGTAGCACGGCCCAAGGGGATTCTGCTTCTATCAGTCAGTCATGACCAAATTGTTTCATGGAGTAGCATCATAAAAAGTTATCATGGGAAGGTACCTGAGATGTTGTGAAGCTATCAAGCCAAATTAATATCATTTCCTCTTTTGGCAGGGAATGCCAAAGACAAGATGTCTCAATTCAGCAAGAAATTTAACAGTCTTTCATGAGAGGGAACTTTAGGATGGAAAACAGTGAAGTGAGGTGGTAGCTGTTTGTGGCTGTTTGTATCCATTTGAACAGCTACTTTAAAAAGGCATTGACTAATACATAAATCAATGCCAGTTTTGAGGAATGTTTTTGTTCTTGTGGTTCATGGGTCCTCTTGTTTTGTACTGTATCCTGACCAGCAAATGAAGACATAAAAGGTGTGTTACTGATTTGTGGATGACAAGTTGAGAGGTCTGACCACCATTGTTGATAGCACAATTAGGCTTATACTGGGACTATACATCAAAGGAAAAATCTTACATTTGGATTTTGAAAATAACTGTCATCCAGTTATGAAACTATATGTTGAGGGAGATTTGACTTGACAACAGTTTGTGTGAAAACGATCTGAGAGTCATAGAGGATTAGGAGGCTCAAAAAGAACCAAGAATGAGTCATAGTCAAAAGAAATTGCTAATGCAAACTTGGATTCCATTAATAGAGTCTCCAGATCAAGGGGAATGCTAACTACAGTGTCCTCCCTTGACCACTTAAATCGCATCTGGGAATTGATGTCCAATTCTAGGCGTTGCATTTTTTTTTTTTTTTAACAATCTAGTTGCTTATTTTTTTTTTTTTTTAAGATTTTATTATTTCCTTTTTCTCCCCAAAGCCCCCCGGTACATAGTTGTATATTCTTCGTTGTGGGTTCTTCTAGTTGTGGCATGTGGGACGCTGCCTCAGCGTGGTCTGATGAGCAGTGCCATGTCTGCGCCCAGGATTCGAACCAACGAAACACTGGGCTGCCTGCAGCAGAGCGTGCGAACTTAACCACTCGGCCACGGGGCCAGCCCCTAGGCGTTGCATTTTTAATGGGGACATTGATGGACTTGGTTCCATAGGAGGAATGGAACCAAGGATGAGGATGGTGAAGCGTCTTCAAATCTTACCTAACTGTAGACAATTAAGAGCACTGGGGATGATGACCTGGAGAAGAAATATCTTGAGGGAAAAGGGCTTGATTTATGTCTTCATATATTTGAAATGTCATTTCAAAGAAGGAATTAAGGTCCCTTGGAAGTCTCTAGAAGAAACAATCATGGCTAAGAAGAGAATGTTAACAGGGGGTGAGATACAGCTCAATAAAAGGGAGAGCATCTTTCAGTTTGGGTTGTCCATAAATGGATTGGTCTGCCTTGTGAACAAAGGCATTTGGAGATCTTCATGTGGAACATAGAAAGAAATCTTGCATTAGACATGAGATTGAATTAGTAAGCAGAGATTCTGCTTCATTTATCTTTGCATCCCAGATCCTAGCACACAACTGCATCAAGAAATGCTAGCTGAATGAAGAGAATATCTTTCAACTCCAATAATTCCTGATTTTATGACAAATTACTTGTGGGAAGGATTAGATGAAGTGTTTTTTCCCTCCCAGTCACACTCTTTAGAAAATCACACCACCAATTTATTATTTTAGTTGAACAGATGGCACAAAGAAACAACTCACTTAATATTTTAAATCAGACATCACTGTGAATAAGAACATTACACCTTTATTCTGCATAATCCTAATTTGAGTAATGAAATTCTCAAAAATGTATAGATTGGACAAATGCCCTAACTTTTTTGGTTTTTCAGATTGTGATGTTTTCTGAGGCTTGGGGCATGGAAAGTCCTATTATATATAAGCAGTTAGTTTGCTTTTGAATAAAATTAATTTTATATAAATTCTTGGGATTAATTAGATTAAGATTATTGTCTGTATGATAATAAATAATGAATTCCAAAAATGGCTTCTCCTCTATTTTAGCTACCTTAATAGCTGGTCAATTTTGATTGAAAATTGTATTTGTTATGGTTAAAAAAAAAACCCAAACAGATTTAATTGAGGTTGTTGATTTAGATAAAGTCTGAGTCTTTTCAAGCATGGTAAAGTAGAACTTCAGTTCTACTTTCTATTGTTTAGACAAATCCATAAATCTGATTATTTAGACTTGAGTTACCATTTTCATTTAATTCAACAAAAATTTATTAATGACCTGCTGTGCACTGGGCAATATTGAGCTCTGAGAGGTAAAGACAACTAAGATATGGCTTTCAAAAATTGATAATTTGGGGGGGTTAATATAGATTACATTCATTACTTTTCTATTATGCTTTGCAAATGCAGAAACAGCCCTTCTGCTCCCAGCTTCCTCTGTCTCCTGCTTGGAGAGAGTCCACGGTTACTTCCTGTCATCTCAAGCATGGATTGTTCGGATGTGACTCAGCTCTCTTTCACTCTCTCTCTCTCCTTTTTTTATTCCGATCAGAGCTTTTTCGACGAAACTTGTCGATTCAAGAGTTCCCTGTAGGAAAGTAGTGGATTTAGCTTCAGTTGCTTCAATTTGCTATGAAACTCAAGCTTGGTGACAATGGCCATGAAAGGACTATCATTCTTCAACCAACACGCTAAAGCAATGAAGGAACAAGTATAATGCATAAGCCAGAAAGCACCGAAATGCTTGTTATGAATGATGACTTTGCATGAAACACTGGAAAAATCTCAGTGAAAAATAAACACAAAGATCCCAGCATTGTCTTGTGAGATAATGCACCTGAAGACTCAGGGCGGGCAGAGAGCAGGTGGAGAAGCGATAGGGCTGTGTGATTGTCATGGAATTCAGTTCAGTTTGATGAACATCTGCTGAGAACTTTCTGCATACTAGATAGATGCTAGTTACTGGGCCTATGTGTTATTTAGGTTCTTTTAAGTAGAAAAAGACCTCCAGAGGCCTACTTAAGTTATTTTTTAAAATAAGAGTTTATTTTAAGGAGAGATAAGGAAGTAAGGAAGATGGAAATCTCAACCCTTAGCAGGTCTCACAAAGACTGGAACATGGTCTGGGCTCTAGAAGGTGGTTCATGTCTACCAACCTTGCTTCCTTGTTGTTTCCTTGGAAGTTACGTGCTTGACTTAGGGAAAGTACCAGAAATTGCTACTTGCCTCTTTAATATACACTCTCCTCTTCTTTAGTAACAGAGCCCTGTTTTATTTGGACTGGCTGGGTGCCCAGCTAAAAGGCTGCGTTTCCCAGGCTGGTTTGCATCTAGGTGTGGCCAAAAATACGCAGGTGGACAGCCATGGGTGGGACTTCAGAAAAATCTCTCTAAGGGGGAATTGAAACAACAGGGAGGAGGACCTTTGGATTTTTTTCTCTTTTGCTTTCTTTCTTCTTGGAATCTGGAACTCCAGTAGCATCTTATGACCTTGAGGTTGGCAGCCATGTTCAAAGGAATTTGGAGCACAGAAATCAAAGGAGCCTGAATGCTTGTTCACTTTGAGGATGTGCTATATCAGCCCTGGATTGTTTTCCTCTGTTCATTCATCTTTTATGGGAGATAAAAACTCTTTATATGCATGAACCATTGTCATTGAGTCTTGGTTACAAACAGCTGAATGTAATTCCTGCCGATAAAGGAGGGCTCCTCTGTTCTGATGAAGTGTCTGCTGGCTGTGTCTGCTTTTCCTCTGGTTCCTACTCTATTTTCTCTGTTTTCCTTCTCATCGAGGCTTCTATTTACTGTTATCTCTATGCATCTTTTGGCTTCTTTCTCTACCACCTAGTATCCCCTTGTACTGTAAGCCTTTCCTTCAAACCAAAGAGTGGGATCTGATGAGTTCAGTTAATTCCTGTTGTCTTCCTTTGGCCAAGCCTTATAGGTAAGGTTCGTGTACTCGCTCTCTGTGGGGAGTCACAGGGTGTAAGCCATGGCGATCTTTCCTGTGAAACCCCTCACTGGAAGCCTGGGTGTAGTGGGTTCTTGGCATATGATAAATTCCTCTCCCAAATTAGTTTCAAAGATGAATAAGATGTGGTCCCTGAACTCTAAGAGCTCAGAGCATACTGAAGGAGAAGAATCCATGCACTTAATGTTTTTTTTTTTGCAAAATCTGTCCTCATGACTGTAAGTCAGATGGTAATAATAATAAAATAGTTAACATTTATTGCATTCTTCATTTGTTGTCTGATACTTTGCATGTGTTATTTCATTCAATCTACAAAAAGTTTAACTTGTGAAGTAGGTATGATTGTTATCCTCGTTTTACATATAAGGACACAGGCTTAGAGAAGTGAAGCAACTTGCTCAGTATCATACATCTGGGACATGGCTGCATAGAGAAGAACCCCAGGTCACTGGGATTTCAGAGTTTGTGCTCCTAACCGGTGTCTTATACCATCTCCCGGAAATGGAAAATGGCTCATTTTCATAGCAACGTCTTGGTTTAGGAGGAAGGACACAGGCTTGAGAGGTGGGAGATCTGAGTTCTGACCCAATGCTTCCTCTTTCTGTCTTTTTGCTTCTCTGGGTCTCAGATTTTTTCCATCTTTAAAACAAGAGGAATAGATGCAATGGGCCTTAAAAACATGGCTGTGGAAAGGCCAAGTTTGAATCCTGGCTAGGCCACGTGCTTGTCACGTGGTGGGAAGACCCAACAGAACCAATGAGTTGTGGTGGCTCTGGGCAACCTATTCAGCCTGGGCTCCATCTGTAGCATTAGTCCTCTGGAAGGAGACTCTTTAAAAAATCCACTTCATGTAGAATACAGCTAACTTCTCCAGGGGGACGTCTGAGGCAGGAACCAGAGGATGTTTTTTAAGAACCTTACCGTGATGCTGCAAAGCTTACAACAGGAAACAGACATGGCTTGTAGTAACTGGGTCAACTTTCGTCTACCTTTTATATGGCATTTCCCTTCCTTTCCCCACTCACTTAAGTGACCAATATTCTTAATGTGAACCTGTTCCTTTAGATTGCTTCCAGGAGGCAGCATGGCAAACTGGAATGCATATGAGCTCGGAGTCAGGTTAAACCTGGGCTTAAAACTCAGCTCTTCCTTGGCAAGTCATCTCACCTCTCTGAGCTTCCTTCTTTTCTTCTGAGCAATGGAGTCAATAACAGCACAGAGAATTTTTATAATGATTAAGTGAGATAGTGTATGTAAAGTGCCCGAGCCATAATTAAGTTCCTCCCCCACCTTTGACCCATGGTATTCCCTTCTCACCAAGAGCTTGTAACTTCAAACTGCCCATAAGGAGAATCAAGTGGTTTTAAGGACTAATTATTAAAATGGAAAAATTTAGCCTTAAGATTCCACAGAACTGCAGCCTGTATCATTTAATTTTTTAGTGTCATAATAAACAGAAAATTATTATAAAAGCAAACTACATGTAGGTGGAAATACACTATAATAAAAAGTAGTAATTTTGTACCTGCTCATAATGTGGGTCTATTTCCTAGATTTTTCTTTTTTACTAAGGAAGACTCACCTTGAGCTAACATCTGTTGCCAATCTTTCTCTTTTTTGCTGAGGAAGATTCACCCTGAGCTAACATCTGTGGCCAGTCTTCCTCTATTTTGTATGTGGGATGCCACCGCAGCATGGCTACTGATGAGTGGTGTAGGTCTGTGCTTGGGAACTGGATCCAGGCTGCTGAAGTGGAGTGTGCCAAACTTAACCACTAGGCCACCGGGGCTAGCCCTCTTTTCTAGATTTTAAATTATTTTAAAAAAATAGGTGAGAACCACACCTGATGGCATAGCAGTTAAAGTTCTGTGTGCTCTGCTTTGGTGGCTCAGGTTCAGTTCCCAGGCACGGAACCACACTGCTAGTCGGTCAGTAGCCATGCTGTGGCGGAGGCTCACAGGGAAGAACTAGAAGAATTTACAACTATACACAACTATGTGCTGGGGCTTTGGGGAGGAAAAGATGAAGAAAAACTAGGAAGATTGGCAATAGATGTTAGCTTAGGGTGAATCTTCCCCTGCAAAAAAGAAAAAAAAAGGTGAAGACTGCACATGGTACCAGGACTACAAAGGGTATACAGTGCAAAGTGAGTCTTCCTCTTCCTATCTTCTGAATCCCTTCTCTAGAGGCAACAGTAGTTGCCACTTCCTTATGTCTCTTTCCAGAGCTAGTCTATGAACACACCTACATTAATGGGAGATCCCATGTGCACAGTTCTGCACCTTGTCCTTTTCACTTAGTACCGTATCTTGGAGCACATTCCATACCAGTTCATATGGAGCTGCCTTCATGTCAACTCAGACTGTTGGGCTCTACCATCTCAGGTTCTTAGAGATGACCTAGTGCAACATTTCATTGTGCAGATGAGGACACTGTGGCCCAGAGAGGGGGTGAATTGTTCAAGGTTGAGGATCCCTTGGTTTTCATTCCAGTGAGCTTTCTGTTTCACCAGGCTGTGTAGGAGTGTAGATGTGCACATGTGTGTGTGAGCATATAGGCCAGTGAGTTGGCTAATGTTTATTTACTGCTTACGATGGGCTAGGTTACATTTAAAAGTCATAACGAGTTATAGATACAAATGAGGAGAGTGAAGCTTTGAGGAGTAAAGAATTTACCCAAGATTTCTGGTTGTCTTCCGAGTTTAAATTCCATATCCTTATGCACTGCACTGTGCTTTCTCTCTCTCCCTCTTGGAGGGGAAAGGATTGGGAGAGTGAGGAAAAAGGATGAGAAGTCGTGTAAAGTGAGTAGGCTTTTATTATTATTATTTTATTCCAATAAGACAAATGACTTTGTGGAATCTGATGGAAAGGCACAATGTGCTGTGCTGGGAAAGGTGAGGGTGGCTGGGAAGATCCGTCATTAGGGGATATGGTTCACAGCTGCCTGCAGTTGTGGTGAGAACATTACAGCTTCTTGATGCAGGCCCAGTCACACAGGGCCTGTTCTCAAGGTGACACTGCCAACTGACTTTGAGTCCATAAGATCCAAACCTGCCAGCCAACATGGCCGGCATCCCACTTCCCTCTTTTAAACTGTGGAACATGCCCCCCAGTTTCATGGTGGCTTCTCAGATGTTGTGAAAGCTTCCCCCTTTCCCCAGGAAAGTGCTCCATTTATCAGACTGGGAGGACAAAGTCACCAGTGCCATCCTCGCTCTGAGGCAGCCCCGATCAGAGGAAAACATCACTATATTTCTCATCTGTGTTATAGGGTCACGTTGGTTGTTCTTAATTTACTGTCACTAATACCTTGCCCCTTGGATGGAAGACACTGTCCAACAACTTTAAAAATCAGACGGTGATTGGTGGGCTTTCTCCACGAGAGTGTCTGGGAATTAGAACAAGTTTGAAGCTGCCTTGGGCCATCAGGTGCTGCCATGGCTGGGACAGAGATATCTGCTTTGGAGGGGCAGAAGGTAAGCCTTTGGTGGTTGAGGTCAAGTCTCGTCTCCTTGCCGTTTATGACCCCAGGATCTTGCTCTTTTCCTCCTGCTTCTCTGTTTAGGAAAGGGTATATCTTGGCAGGGTCCCCTATCTCAGGATTTGTGAATTACAGAGCTGTGTGTCCCTCTAGGTATTCTGGATGAAGACCGGAGAACCTCTATTGAGTTACCTCGGTACTTCTTTTCATTTCCTTTAATGAACACAGAGAACAGCTGAGGCAGCCCCCAAGAAGGGGAATAATTACCCTGTGGCACAGGCAGGTTATTGCCATGCCAAGACTGTATGATTTGGAGAAGCACTGGGAAGGTCAAACTCATCCTCAAGTTTTCCTTTTTTCCTGGCTAATTCCTGAACTTCTACCTCTAGCTTTGCTGCAAAGTAAGCATCCCCAGGAAGGATAGCACTTGAAAGTCTCCCACCACATTTTATACTTTTCAAGATAGCATTTTTACTGTGCACATCACTTTAAGGGGGACACTGGTCAACTGGGCATATCCAGAGGTGAAGTACAGCTGTGGCGAAGACCTGGAAATCTTACTGCAAGAGAGCAAGAACATAACAACAATCTTCTCATATCTGAAGTCATTCTCTGGAAGCAGAGTTAACCTTTCTATAGCTTCACAGAATGGAATTCATAGGGGCAGGTAGAAGTTCCAGGTAATCTCAGTTTTAGGAAGATCTTTCTGAACTTGACATTGTCCCATAGTGGCATGGACTGGCCAAATGAGTTGTCATAGGTACATGCTGGGCTGGAATTCCTGCTCTGGGAGGGGAGTTAGTCCCTAAACCTTGCCAACCATCCGAATAGCTTCAGAAGCTTTTCAAGACTTGTATTCCTGGGACTCACCCCTGGAGATTCTGGTGCAGTGGAGCAGGGACACGGTGTTTCTGAAAAGACCCCTAGGTGGTTCTGACGAATCTCTGATTCACTTACACTTTAGATTACAGTGAATGAAGCTGGTGGAGCAGGGTACTGATAGAAGGTGAGGGAAGGAGGCTGGGAGCCAGGACACCTGGGAGGTGGAGATGATGCCACCAAGATGAGGAAAGAGGTGCTGCCACAAATATTGGTCCTGATTCTTCCTCTGAGCTGAGGGAAGAGCTACCTCAGCACGGCAGCTCAGGAAGCACCCTTTCATCAAGGTAGAAAGGAGAGCTGGCTCCTCATGAAAGCACTCAAGAGTTATGATAGCCTAGTAGCAGATCAAAGTGTTCCCATGTTGTACTGAATTCTACATCCAGGTTGGTGCTCATGTTACAGTGATAAGGCCATTCTCTATTCCACTGGGATATTTTTCCCTATGATGTCATATGCATTACATATAGGCTTATACAGTGTCAGACTGGGAAGGGACCTTAGAGGTGTCATATGGTTCAACCTATAATCTCAAGGTCACAAAGCTGGTTAGTAACAGAATTCGAACTAAAACCCAAGTATCCTGTTTACCAAGCAGGTTTCTTTTCCACTTGATATTAGGAGCTATTTGAATATGTATAATAACATCTTATTGTCCAAAGCAAGTCACATGGCCACGCTAAAGTCACAAGTGGGGAGAATGTTCAAATGGAGGTAGGCAAAGGGAGAAGGGAGGAAGTAGATATCTGGTAAGCAATGATCTACTCTACCACTGGTGGATATAGCTAATCAATGTAAGATGTCTAATGTTTAGAGTTCAGTCGCTTCTTGTTCTGTATACTATGCTTAATTGTCCCGCTCCATCTTCATTATTCTCAGGTCTTTAAAAGAAGGTGAATACACAGCAGCCTGTATAAGTAGTGCATGGGCTGGAATGAAAAAGAGGGTGGTTTTCCATCCTATGGTTATATGGACTTAAAGAAATGAGCCAAGAACAATGATTAACAGACAAAAGTCAGTGGAAAGGCAAGTGAGTTGGAAAATATAACCCTCTACTCCACCCTTATGCCCTCCTGGAATCCTTAGAGTAGAAATGTTCAGACTTTTAGGTGTATAAAAATGACTTGGTGTTTGCATTCATAATGCGATTTCTAGGATGCCGCTCCCAAGGTTCGGATTCAGCAGGTCTGGGACAGGGCCCAGGAACCTGCATTTTGGACAGACACCTTTGATGATTCTGATTTGCTGCCTGCAGACCACACTCGGAAAAACTGAGGGAGACCTTGAGCGAGGGCTAAAAGTGTGAACCAGTTTATTTGTAAATGAATGCACATGTTGGAGGCCTGGGGCACATTCTGCAGTAGACACTTGGGTTCAAGAAAAATATATGCCAAATAAGGAGCCTGAATTCCCAGTCACAGTCCTTTAAACTGGATGGGGCAGGGTCCATGTGTAGGCTGACCCACCACTACATCCCTAGTGCCCAGCAGGCTGCTGGAATACAGGAGTGAGTTCTGACTTTGAGTAGATTTGTTCCCGTGGACAAATCACTAAACTTCTCTAGGTCAGGTCTTTCTCATCTCTAAAACTAGAGGGTGGGTCTCTCCAAGGTCTAACTTCTTATTTACTCATTTACTTACCTGTATTAGTCAGAACCAATAGGAGATTATATATATGTGTGTGTATGGAAGTTTATCATGAGGAATTGGTTGATGCAATTATGGAGGCTGAGATGTCCCATGATCTGCCAGGTGCAAGATGGAGACCCAGGAAAGCTGAGGTTGTAATTTAGTCTGAGTCCAAAGCCCTGAGAACCAGGGGAGCTAATGGTCTAAGTCTCAGTCCGAGGACAGAAGAAAGTAAGATGAGATGTCCCAGGTCAAGGAATGAGGCAGGGAAAAAGGGGGAAAATTCCTCCTTTCTTTTGTTCTATTCTGGCCCTCAATGGATTGGATGAGGCCCAGCCACACTGGGGAGGGCCATCTATTTTATTGAGTCCACAGATTCAAATGCTAATCTCATCAGAAACACCCCCACAGACACATCCAGAAATGATGTTTAATCTGGGCACCCTGTGGCCTAGGCAAGTTGACAAAATTAACCATCACAAGTCCACCCCTTGTCAACTTGATACCCACATGTGTCACCTTAAACCATACTTAATCTCCAAATAAAGGCAATAACAAGGTCATAATTCTGCCTAACATGATAGAATTATCCTGTGTACAACCAAAAACACACTAACCCCTCCTCAGAAGAGGAGGTAGAGTCCTTGAGTGAAGTTTGCTCTCCTTAATATCCCGTAACTTAAATACTATGATGTAAAATTAACAATACTTAAATACTATGACATAAAATCAATATGTCTTATGTTGCATGATAAGGGAATAAGAGAGGAAGGAAAACAAAGATTATGTATACACACACAATACATAACATGTATGTGTGTATACACATATATATGTATATACACAAATGTATTCATAGCAAAATAAGGAGGAAGTACTCACGACACTCCGCTTGAGCAGGGAGGGCTACCTTCCGCCTGCCAGAGAAAGGCAGACCCCATGGCTGGCCACATTAACACATCATCCACTGTTCATAATCCACTCTGCCAGGAGCATAGCATTAGGATCCACTGTGCATCCACAGTTGCGAAGCAGCCCCTGCAGGAGTCAGGACCCAGGAATCAGGCAGGGATGGTGGAGGCTATGGTGGACTTGAAGTCAGGTGATCTGTATTTTTATGTTTTTAACAGCTTTATTGAGATATAATTCACATACTATACAATTTACCCATTTGAAGTGTACAATTCAGTGGCTTTTAGTATATTCAGTATTGTACAACCAACACCATAATCAATTTTAGAACATTCTTGTCAGCCTCAAAAGAAACCCTTAACTGTCCCAACTTTCCATTTCCCTCAGCCCTAGTCAACCGTGAATCTACTTTCTGTCTCTATAGATTTGCCTATTCTGGACATTTCATATAAATGGACTCACGCAATATGTGATCCTTTGTGACTGGCTTCTTTCGTTTAGCATAATGTTTTCAAGGTTCATCCATGTTATAGCATCTATTGGTACTTCATCCCCTTTTTATGGATGAATAAATCCCTGTGGTATGGATATGTGACACTTAGTTTATCTGTTCATCCCTTGATGGAAATTTTGGGCTGTTTCCACTTTTTGGCTATTATGCTATGAACATTCATAAGCTATTTTTAAATTAAATTAAATTATTTTTTTTATTGAGGTCATAATAGTTTATAACTTTGTGACATTTCAGTTGTACATTATTATTTGTCAGTCACCATATATATGTGCCCCTTTACCCTTTATGCCCACCCCCCAACCCCTTCCCCTCTGGTAACCACTGATCTATTCTCCTTGTCTATGTATTTTGAACATTCATGAACTATTTTTGTCTGAACTTGTACTTTCCTTTCTATTGGGTAGACACAACACCACTTCTTGAGACCTCTTTCCAGGAGGCCTAGGCCTGTATAGAAGACCCTGTGCTCTCAAGCAGCTACTAGGTTTGAAATAAGAGTTGTCTGCAAGAATGTCACTTTTTTCTCTCAGTGTTGCACTATTGTCGCCACTTTCCAAGACCAGAGATGGTGGCCCCTCAAGCATGTATGTCATGATTGTAGTGCACAGTCCTAAGCAGAAATAGTCTGAACAGAGCAGAGCCCTGCTCTGCTTGGCTTCCTAGAACAATCAATGAGGGTAAATGACACAGAGAGTTCCCTATGAAAACCTCTCTGTTGGAGTGCCAGCCTCCACCCCTGCTTTTGAACTCCATGGGCACAAATTCCCTGGAGAAATGAGTTACTAGGTGGTCCACTGGAGCTATCCATTCCAGACAAGTCTGCTCCACTCTCCCTCCTCCTCCCCCCCCAACTCCTCACCCGTCTCCCCTGCCCTGAGCCCTTCATTCACCACTCCACTGTGGGGCCAGAGTCTTTGCCTAAACTGCCTGTGTATGGTGTTCCAGTGTTCTGTGTTCTCTTAGAAGGAAACAGGATTTCCCTCCTCACATCTGAGTAAAAAGGCCTTCTTTGCTAACCCATGATTGTTGGGAATAGTTAACATTTGTAAAGGAATATACTTTGTTGGTCAGACTTTAAAATGACTAAATGGGAGCTTAGAGAATTGGGGAGAGAGTGGGGAGAACATTTCTGATTCTGCTTGAATGTGCTCTGATGAAAAACCACGAGGAACTTTCCAAAGCAATGCTACTGTTTGTTAGAACTAATGTGAGCGAAGTCTAATCTGTTCCACCTTTAATATTATGGCTAATATCTGACATGTAACCTACCTGCATCCAAACTTCTATTTGTTTTCCTAGGAAAAATATTAGTATGTAACTGAAATCACATAGCATACTAACACCTCATAAAATGCAGAATGATACTGAAATGTAACACAGTGTAACACAATTATTGGCTACTTGTTTTGTACCTAAGTTCAGATCAATGTATCAGAGAAACGTTGGCAAATCAGTAAATACGTACTGAGTATCTACCACATAGATGACAGTAGACAAGATACTATGGAATAGGGGCTGGCCCCATGGCCGAGTGGTTAAGTTCACGCTTTCCGCTTCAGCGGCCCAGGGTTTCACTGGTTTGGATCCTGGGCACGGACATGGCACCGCTCATCAAGCCATGCTGAGGTGGTGTCTCACATGCCACAACTGGAAGGACCCACAACTAAAAATATACAACTGTGTACCGAGGGCTTCGGGGAGAAAAAGGAAAAATAAAATCTTTAAAAAAAAAAGATACTATGGAATAGAGGGAGAAATATACACATGGACACAGGAGGCATAAGGATGTTTATTACAGCATTAATCACAAAGCAAAGTAATAGAGAAAAAATCCACATGTCTATACGGAAGTGAATAAATAAAATATAGTTTATCTAAATCATGAGATACTGGGCAGACTTAAAAAAATTGAACTTGACATATGTGTGCAAGTGTGGAAAGATATCACTGAGAAAAGCGCAGAACAAGACATACATTATGATGTGTATATTTAAAAAAACACATCCTCACAATGTCATGTGTTTACTAGGGAACATATATGTGGATATAAAAGCACAGAAATAGGTCTGGAGGACATACCCTATCCTGATCGTTGTTACCTCATCTCGGTCAGGGGGAAGATAAGCGAAGCAGTAAGAGAATTTTAACCTTGACTGTAATATATCATTTTGTTTTACATGGGGAAAGTATTAGTGTATTATTTATGAAACTCAAAACAAACTTTTCTTTAAAAAAATATAGAGTCAATTTTGACTGAAATCAAAAGATGAAATTTTAAATAGTAAAATAATATCTATTTCTAGGCACCAATATGCTACTTTAATAGATAAGATGTATCTAAAATATTAAATAATAAATACTTTGTGGCCTTAAACACTTCTTGGCAATTTAAGAGAAGATATGAGGCAAAATATGATTAATATCCAAAGAAATGGTACAGATGGAGTGATATAGAAATTGAGAGATACAGAAATTGAGAGAATGGAGATGAGATAATAGATTATTCAACCAGACCATCCTCCACGCCAGCAAGTTCTAGGACAAGACTTGGTACACTGTAGACAATCAATACATTCTTTTATTTATTTAAAAATTTGAATATGTAATACATTCCCATGGTTCAAACCCCAAAGCATAAGAAAGTGAGTAAAATGAAAACTTGCCTTCCTCACCATGTCCCTTGGCCACCCAGTTCACACTTTCAAGTGCAGTATATTTTTTCCAGAGGGATTTTGAAAGTATACACAGAAAGTACATGTAGATATTATTCTTCCTTCTCCTTAATGCAAATGGTAGCCAACGATTCTCTCTCCTTCATCTTATTTTCATTTAACAATATATCTTTGAGAATATTCCACATCAGTATATAACATGTGTTCTCTTTCTTTTTTGGAAGTAGCATGATTTATTTAAATGGTCCTCTATTGATGGGCATATAGAATTTTGGCATTATTTTGCAGGATAGTCCATACATTCTTTGATAAATTGATCTCCAATTGGTAGTGTCCTCATGTGCCACACTGGGACTCAATATCACACATTTATGGTCATTAGCTATTTCAGGATCAAAATGTAGACAGAGATTCAACAGGGGCTCTTGATTAGCTAAACTGAAGAAATGATGAACCTTTCTGAAGTAATAGGCAGGTTATCAGATGCTAACTGCAGCTTACCCACGCTGTGGGTAAACCTATAGATACAGAAAACAGATCTGTGGTTGCCAGAGGCCAAGGTGAAAGGAGCTGATCGATTGTAAAGGGGCACAAAGGAAATTTTGGGCATGATGGAAAAATGTATGTCATGATTGTGATTATAAAACTGTATACATTGAATTGTACACTTAAAATTTTATTTCATGTAAATTATAACTCAATAAAGCTGATTTTAAGAAAAAGGAGGCTTGGTGCCTTCCCATTACGCCAAATCAAAGACAGATTTTTCAGGAGTAACAGGTCACTGCTGTTATTCTTTTCCTCTATTCCCCTGAAGTGAGAAATGCCCAATTATCCTCTGAGGTACTTCTATGCTAGCAAAGGAGCCATCACTGCACAGTAGAGAGAAAGGCCGATTCAGGCAATGTTCCAAAAGTTAGCCTCTGGTCCTGTTACAGTGGTTACTCCTAATCAGATACAGTGGCCCGTTTAAAATTCAATTATGACGTCTAATTCCTCTCTAAGTTGAGATCCTCCTCACTCACAACTTTTGCTGCTTTTCCCCACCATTGGGAAATCTTTCAGTTGGAGTTTGCAAATTTAACTTCAGAGCTCTGCTTGTCTTTGATTCATCTGCTCCCAGACAGTGGTGATTAATTGTGGTCTCATGGGTCAGATAGCTCCTGAGAACATGGGTTCACATGCTTTTCTATTCAACTAAGGGAAGCAAGGGAAAGATTTTCATAAACCTCTTATTAGGAGGCACACAGTTTCTGTATAATTTTGTGCAAGCTACTAATATTCTGTCCTTTTGGTCTTGTCCATAAAGTGGAAATACTTATATAAACGTCATGGTGATGTCATACCGATTAAATTAGGTCCTGCATTGTGTGCACTCAATAAATGTAAGTTAACTTTTAATAGTTACTATTTTCCATGTCTATAATCTCCCAAAAATGGATTTCCCTGGTTGCTATATTCTATGTTCTAACCTGCCTTTTCTATTTGTGGAAAAGTCTTCAGCTTGTGACCCACCTTTGTGGGAGATTTTCATGACATGGATATCCATAACCAGTAGGCTCCCAGCTCACTTCCAAACATACTACTTATTCTTAAACAAGACATAGTTTCCTAGACTATACTATTTTAAAACAATCAGAACCCAACGTTCTTTCTGAGAAAATATAGGATGCAATTTTTCCGTAATTCATCACTAGAAAACCTTAGATATTTAAGAGTAGAACTTCATTTTTTCAGTACCCAGCTTTCTGCTAATGAATTAATGATTGAAAATGGGTTACATTCAAGGTGAAGCCAACTGAGGATGAGAATGTCAGATATTAGATGTTGCCAAATTAGGACAGGATGGAAATGTACCTCTTATCCAGATTCCTACTGTAATCCTTAGGTCTTTGATTTATGGGAAGACCTAAACCCTAATAATAAAGAATAAACTTCACTGAAAGGAAGGTGGGGGCAGGGGTATGAGTAAAAGATATTCATGATCCATTCACGCTTGTTCTCAAGATTCAGTCTAGCTTGAATAATTTTGATTGCATATTCTTCAGATTTAGGGCAACTTTACTTTTTACCATGGTGTAGATTAGAAGTTCAGGTTTGCAGAAACACCATCACCCTCCATAAGCTGATATGAGCTTGTCTTTGCATCAACTGCTGGTAGGATTCTGTATTGGGTGATGTGTTAGAATATGTTGGGTTGCAAGTGAAAGAAATCCAACCCTTAATAATTTACTTTAAGCAGAAATGGAGAAATTTTGGAATACAAGTGTTTCTTGTATAATTCAAGGAGGGTTTATAAATAAAATGGCAGAAAAAGCAGGGAAACATCTGAGCTTCAGGAACAACTGGTACCAGGACCTATCTCTCTGTGCAGAATTCTCTCTTGTCTGTCATTTGTCATCTCTTCTTGCTGCATTTTTCCATCATTCTCTCTCTGCAGACCAGGTCCCTCCTAAGTATCGTATTTCATAGCTTTCACCCCTGAGAATACTGAATTCCTGCTCTTGTTCCAGTTATAAGTTCTGGGAAAGAACTCTGATTGGTCAGGCTTGGATAAAGTACCAGCCCTAGACCAACCAACCTTGGCCAGGAAGATGAAGACACAAGGCATAGGCAAGGCTGCTGGAGACCAGAAAAGAGACTCTGGAGTCAGGTAGGCCCCCATTTGGTGCCCATCACAAGGCACTACTCCTAGGTCCCCCCAGGTGCCCAGGCATCTCTGTATTTCTTGAAAAATCCCTTTGCACCTGGTGTGCTTCTATGCTCATCTCCAAGTTTATGCACCTGGATGAACTCTGGATGATGCACCTGGAGACCACATACAAATCTCTGGCCCAGGGGAAAAGAATCTCTTGGCCAAAGGAGAAAGTCTGGGAAAGGTGCAGAGAAATTTCTGGTGCCATGTATCCTAAAGGAGTACACATTTCTTAGAGCCAGGGGTGAACATGAGCAGCTGGACGTTTTCTTCTCCTCATGAAAAGACGTGTCAAACCACTAACTCATTCATTGACCTGACTACTTTTGAAAAGACTCATCCCACCTCTCCATCTTTGAGATGCTCAATAGAGACAGTCACTGGGTTTTATATCACAAATAATTTGTTCTTTTGGATGAAAGTGTTTGCTGAGGCAGCAGATTCCCCTGATTGATTCTTTATTTGTGCATTAAAATAGAATAGGTCTGCTGTTTTAATCCTGGACCAGAAAGAACATAAAAGACATTTGATCTCTGGTTCATGATGGAGCTTCTCAGGTCTTGGCTAGATTGTTTTTGAATAGGTGCCCTTCGCCCAAGATTCCAGGGAGAACTCCAGGGTCAAAGATAAACTGTGTATCCAGAGATGAAAGGACAGTTGTTTCCCTACAAAGCCTCATAAATCAGTTTTGATATCATTCCTGTTTTATTTTTTCTGGCACCACAACATTGGGGCCATTTGATGAATTTAACTGAAAAAATTTCACTGAAAGTATATAGCCCTTCGGTTTTCTGTGTTTTGGGTTTTTTTTTTTTGTTTGTGATGAAAAGTGTTACTTCAAAAAACAAGCTGATAAACTGAGAGGCAAAGTGAAGCGAACATCCAGCGAGCATCGGGCTCTGAGAGTCCAACATCTGATTGTACTTAGTGGGGAGGAAACTTAAAAAAAACCCAATCCAACTTTCATTTCTTGCTTCTTTTATCCTTAAGCTCAGCAATAAACTAGCACTCTTTGGTTAAAAAGTCAAGGGAACAGATGTATAATTCTGGTGCTTCAGCATCTATATTTCAAGTGGTGCATGTAAATTATGAGAAAGCCTCTCAGCGCCCAGTGGGGAGAGCCTCAAGGAGCTTGAGCGGCGTGGCTGTCCGTCGTCTGGGCATTCTGCCCATTCTGGGAAATAGCTGATCCTCCTGGGACATAGCTGCTCGGCCAGGCTGGGCTGGCTCCCTTGCCTGGAGCATGGCGCAAACGAGTCTTCTCAAGGAGGCGGTTCATTTCACAGAGAGGAAGTAAGTGGTTGAACCGCACAGGACTGTACCACCAAGATTTGACAGCTGGTAGGTCCCAAGCAGGGCCTGGAAATGATACTGCAGATAACTAGGGACAAACATTAGAGGCAGTTAAGAAAGGCAAAACAGTGCAAGTTCTCCAGTTATGTCCCAGAAGACCTGGGTTGTGTTCCACCTGGTCCTTGCTAGTTGTGTGACCTTAGGGAATGTGCTTAGTTTTCTGCTTTGAAAACCAGGCATATACTAGCCTACTTCAGAGAATTGTTGGGAGGATAAATAAGAAAATAATGTGTGTGAAATGCTAAGCTCATGCTCGAGTGTAGGTGTCTTTTTTAAATATTAGAACTCCCTACATATAAGAAAAGTGGTGAAGTATTTATTAAAGTTTCATTCAAAATTTCAAATTCAAAAGCTGGAAAGGACCTCTGAAGCAATCTGGTCCGACTTCCTCATTTTGAGATGGGTCTGGCTTTCCCCAGGAGATGATGGGCAGAGTAGGCTGGAAAAGGCACTGCCCCAGCCCTAGCCCAGTGCTCCATCTGCTGAATCACACAACTACCAGACGCTACGTGCCACCCGGGCAGGGCCCCCAAGGGCTATTCAGCATCTGCTGTGGTGCCTGGCATTCAATGAAGATTTGTCCAGTTGGCAAATGAAACTCAGGGATGCTAGCCATGTCACCAGAAGAGAGAGTTTTTGCTTTGCGTTTTGACTTCTAGGTCTTTCTGAAGAGTCGATGAGCATAATACTGGGAACTGCTTAATGCATGACACAAATTATTACGCAGCTTAGTATGTGAACTGAGCAAAAAATTTTGGATATTTAAAGGAAAACTGCTGGTTGATGTATGAAAATACAGTTCAAACCCTAGTTCATTCTTTCGTGCTCAGAAAGTACTTTTTCTAGATGCTTACTTTACACCTGGGATTAAGTTGTGTTAAGTGAATTGAAAACAGAGGTTAAAGAATTATGGTTGCCAAACATCCCACAGAGATATGCTCAAACAAACAAAGGATTTTCTCAATATTCCCAACATACCTTTAGGAATTAGTAGTGGGCCATCCCCTTTTCCTAAGAATTAGGGTCAAATAAAAACACTTGTCCCCCTTTTGTGGGGTCAGACTAAGATTCCTGGCCTGGTTTTATGCACAGCCATGCTAGCTTTGCTCCATTAGCAAAGGGAATCCACAGAGGACCCCTTGACCACCATCCACTGCTCCTACCTCTTCCTGCCACTTTAGGAAGGATGGCAGGCAAAGGGCACAGCCAGACTCTGAAGGCCGGGTACACGGTGGGAGTGACAGGTGGGCTTCAACATTCACAAATGGAGGAACTTCTGTAATTCTGTCCTCCCTCATTGGGAAGCAGAGCCAGACAGGAACAACTGGCTCTCCAGGCAGTCTAATAACTTGTTGCCTTGATATTCTTTTTTTTTTGTAGGAAGATTAGCCCTGAGCTAACATCTGCTGCCAATCCTCCTCTTTTTTTTTTTTTTTTGCTGAGGAAGGCTCGCCCTGAGCTAACATCCGTGCCCATCTTCTCTGCTTTATATGTGGGATGACTGCCACAGCATGGCTTGCCATGTGGTGCCATGTCCGCACCCGGGATCCGAATTGGCGAACCCCAGGCCACCGAAGCGGAACGTGTGAACCTAACTGTTGCGCCAACCAGCCGCCCCACCTTGATATTCTTTAAATATGCATCCCATATTTATTTAGGCTGCATGGGGGAAGCATGGGGAAGATAGACCACTAGCGGTGGTGATCAGCTTGTTCTCTCTTTTCCCAAACATTTCAACTCCAGCCCCAAACATTCTCATCCAATGTGTGAAACAAAAGCCTTGCATTCTGTTCGAATGGGCGATTTGTTTCCACAAATACTTAAGCAATCCTCCTAAGGAGGCAGTTTAAACAAGGCCACCACAGATAGTCTTGCAGGTCATATGTAAGTGACATCTGCTGGAATCACGTGCAATTCTACATCATTGTCTGGTGGCCTCGAGTTTAAATAACTCCTAATATTATTATTTGTGTATTTCCCTGGGAGAGGGGCCGCACACAACCCCAAACTAGACAATTTATAACTGGATTCTTTCTAACTTTGCAAAGTGCTCTCTGTAGCAGGAGTGCTAGGAAAAATAAATAATTTTTTCCATCTTGCTATAATCGTGGTGATATTTTTAGCACCTCTTAAATACTAGCACTCCAGGCAACTCCTGTCTGACCCACCCCTTAATCTGGCTCGGCATGGAATAGAAAATAAGGAAGAGGAAAGAAGAAATTTGTGGTAATGAGAGATCACTGGAGATACTTAAAAGCTCATAAAATATTGATAAACTTCCAGTGTGTGATACTTAGCCAAAGTGTAAATCACCATTTTTCAGAATTCACGGAAGATCAAAAATTAGGAGTCAAATGTGTTTTGGTTCATTTCACTTCTCTTCAAATGAAGCAAATAATAAACTATAAACTGTAAAACTTTATATCCTTTCAAAGGGTTTTCACATGTGTGATGTCACTTCTTTTTAACCGAAGGTGCAAGCTTCTTAGTTCATAACACCTTATTGTCATTCTTCATTGGTGCATATAACACCCCTTCTATTTCATTATTTTTTCCCTTAATCCCCAACCTCCATTCCTAGTCCCCTCTCCCCAGTAAGTTTCCAAACTAATATGTTGATAATGAATCTTTAGAGATGCCTGTGTCTGAGTAAAATATGGAGTGTTGTTTGGAACGTGTTTGTGTTTTTAATTTGTCATTCAATTCTCTTTTTAAGATCATGTGGCTATACCTAATTAACTCAATATTTTTAACTCCTGCAAGTGTGCATCCACTGTATTTTTAAAAATCTTTAAAAAATTATAGTAAGATATACATAACCTAAAATTTACCATTTTAATCCTTTTTAAATGTACATTCTTTGGCATTAGGTACATTCACATTGTTCTACAGCCGTCATCACTATCCTTCTCCAGAACTTCTTCATCTTCCCAAACTGAAGCTCTGTAGCTATTAAACACTAACTCACCACCCGTCCTTCCCCTCCGCCCCTGATGAACACCGTTGCACCCACTGTATTTTATTATTCCCCTACTGGGGGACACTTAGGTTGTTTTCAGATCCCAGGACCGCAAACCATACCCCAGCCAATGACCTTATACCGATCCCCTGCGAAGCTATACAAGAGTTTCTCTGACATATAGACCTAGAAAGGATTTTGGAGTCATAGAGGATACATTGTTTTCTAGAATTGTAGAAATTGCGCCAGTTTACAATTTCCCCAAAAGTTACCCGAGTTTTCGTTTTGTTACATCCTGCCCTCTCTGGAATTATTTACCTTTTAATTTTTTCCATCCTAACAGTCTTATTTTCATTTGGATTTCTTTGTTTGCTGGAGTCTGAGCATTTCTTAGTATTCTTATTAGTGTCTTGGGCTTCCCTTTTGAGAATCGCCTATTCAATACAGTCATGTGCCACAAAACAACGTTTCAGTCAATGATAGAGCACATATACGATGGTGGTCCCATAAGATTAGTACCATATAGCCTAGGCGTGTAGTAGGCTGGACCATCTAGGTTTGTGTAAGTACACTCTGTACATTTCTCAAAATGCATCCCTGTCGTTAAGCAATGCATGACTGTATACACGTGTATTAAACCATCACATCGTACACCTTAAACTGATACAATGTTATATGGCAATTATATCTCCATAAAGCTGGGAAAAAAGAGGGAAAGAAAGTTCAACATAAAATATCTTGTTTTAAAATTAAAAAAGATTTAAATATGTGAGAGAAGAAAGTATAATACAGATGATGAGTATAATAGCATTTGGAAAATAAATGTGCATGTACGTGTACAGTGTATGAAAATGTATACATGCACACACAGATACATGTGTAGAAAAAATTTGGAAGGATAAATTCTAAATTGTTTATAGTGGTTCTTCTGGGTGAGCATATGTAATCAAATCTAATCACAAGGAAACATCAGCCAAACCAAAATTGAGGAGTATTCTGTATAATAGCTGACCTCTACTGAAAGACTGGAACTGTTTCAAATTTAAAGAGATTAAAAGGACCTGACATACAAAATTCAATATGTGATCCTTGACTGTATCCTGTACTGGAGAAGGAAATGTTATAAAAAGCATTACTGATACAATTGACAAAACTGGATTACGGACTGTCGATTAGATAAAACTATGGTATCCATGTCAAATTTCCTGGATTGGATAACTATTGTAGCATTGTAAAAGCATATCCTTGTTCTTAAGAGATATATACTGAAATGTTAGGGGGAAAGGGGCATTTCTCAAATAGTTCAGAAAGTAAATAAATAATAAAATGCATATACGCAGAAGAATGAGAAAGCAAATATGGCAATATAGTAAAAATTAGTGAATCTGAGTAAAGGGAATATGAAAGTTCTCTGTACAATTTTACATCTTTTCTGTAAGTAGGAAATTATTTCAGAATTGAAAAAAGTTGGCGAAAAATCAGTAAGTATAGCCCTTTGTCAAAAATACTGACAAATTCTGGCAATCAACATTTGTCCCATGCCATCTCTGCTTTCCCACAAGAACGTAAAATAGCACTCCTGAAGGGCCTATTTGTCCCCCAAATGGACTCATTAGAAGTAGAGACCTCCTTGTTGGTTTAACTGCCTTCTCTTACTTGTAAGTTTAGTAACGTTATCATAAGGAAAGGAGGCATTTGTTGGTGAAGAGAAGGTTTTATCTCCTTCGTTTACTAAATATGGAGTATGCCAAGCCTAACAGTTTCAACCTTGCCAAGACTCCCACATCTCTATTTCCCATCTTGATGTATTTATGACAATAATCTTTAAGAAATCATCCCTCAATGGCACCCTACACCTGAGGGCACTTAAAAACACTGGATCTTTGGTTTCATCTCCAGCTGTGCTTCAGAATTGTGTACGGAGAGCAGAGCCACTTTTGGGATGTGGTTTGAGTGGCACCAAGGAAGTTCACCCTGGTGGTATTATCTCTAATACTTTGCTTATCAGAAGTGAACAGGAATTTTACAAGTTGAGTTGTATTTCTCTTTTTTTTAATTTAAAATACATTAAAAAAATTGTGGCAAAATAGACATAACATAAAATTGACCACCTTAACCATTTTTAAGCATGCAGTTCAGTGTCACTAAGTATATTCACATTGTTGTGCTACCATCTTTATCTGTTCGTCTGTTGGTTTGGGTTGCACCCACTTTTTGGTTACTGTAAATAATGCTGGTGTGAACATTGACAGACAAATATCTGTTTGAGTCCCTATTTCCAATTCTTTTGGGTATATACCAAGAAGTGGATATATGCTGGGTCATATGGTAATTATATTTTTATTTTTTTTGAGGAACCGCCATACTGTTTCTTACAGCAGCGTCATCCTTTTACATTCCCACCAGCAGTGCACAAAGTCTCCAACTTCTCCACATCCTCTGTAACACTTACTTGTTTGTGTATTTATTTATCTTTTGCTTGCATCCGTCTTAATGGTGTGAGGGGGTATCTCATTGTGACTTGTGTTGTTTTTCTTTTAAATGCAAACTCCCTTGAGGAGGAAAAAGAGAAATATTATCAGATATCAATACTCTAGAGTGAATTAGTTGGTAAGATTTCCTTTTTTCCCCCTCAAAATGACAGCTACCTCTAGAATGAAGCATTTATCAGGTGTATCTGGATGGAAAGTACTTGTATGCGGAAAAAGAGCCCTGAGCTTACAGCCGGGAGGCCTGTCTCCAACATTATACTGTGAAGCCCTTGATAAGTCAATATAGCCCACAAAAGCCTTGATTTCTTTATCTGGGAAATGTGGCTCATACTCTACAGCAGGGGTTCTCAAACTTTAGCACATGTCTGAATCATGTGGAGGGCTTGGTAAAGCGAGGATTGCCTTACCCAGCATCAAAGTTCCCGATTCAGTGAGTCTTGGGTGTGTCCCAAGAACTCAAATTTCTGCCAGGGACCACATTTTGAAAATCACTGCTCTAGGAGTGAGATAATATAAATAAAATAATTTTGTACAATTGTTAAGCACTGTGAAATGCTAGAGATTAATTTAAGCATGTGAGAGGACAGAAAAGTCTAAGATAGACACTGGACTCCAACAGAGCGGTACTTTTCAAGACGGTGCTAGTATCTCTGGGACCTGAGTGTTCTGAGAAGTGGGCCAGTAAAGAGAGGATATCAAGACGAAGGAGATGGACTTTGGGAGTGAAGCTGGGAAGGTGTCAAAAACTCATTTTACCTAAGCACAAGTTTGTTCAGGACCAGCTCTATCTCCTCTTGGAGGCTTCTATATCAGAAAGGAATTCTGTTTGGCTGCAAGAAAGAGAGTAATCAATGAATGTACATAAAACTTACTTAAACAATTAAGGGCTTACTTTTTTCTCATGCACAAGAAGCCTAGAGGTAGAAAGTTACTGGTGCTGATTCAGTGGCTCAAGGATTTCAGTACTGAGGTCTGCAGTTTTCTTCCCCTTGCTGTCATGTGCACAATATAGCTGCTGCAGGTCCAGCCATTACATCTACTTTCCACACACATGGAAGCAGAAAAAGACAAGGAGGAAAGGTCAGTGTCTAAGTAAGGAAAGCAAAACTTTCCCAGAAAGTCTCAGCAGGTTTCTGTTTATGTCACAATGTCCAGAGCTGTCCCTTGGCCACTCCTGGATTCAAATGTGGCTGAGATATGTTTCAGTCAGATACATTGTTACCCCAATCTAAATTAGGATTCTGTTAGTAAGGTGGAATGTGTCTGCCCCAACTTCATAATTTTTTCTGCCTCTAGTGATTTTAGAGTAAGGTAGTGAGGCCACCATGGGCAAAGCTGTTAGTCTGAGTTCTCTTCTTACATATAACAATGTTCTTTTTGGTGGTGTTGTCATCATTAGTATTTTAATGTGTGTGGCAGACTGAAGCCTGAGAATACTTTCACTCATGTTAGCTCAGTTGTTTCTCCAAGTCACTTTGGGAGGTCATATCAGCCTGATATTGTAGTTATGGGAACAGTGACTCCTTTTCCCTTTGTCTCTCTTCTGAGTCCTACCACTTTCCCCTAAGTTTCTGTAGCCTGTCATCACGCTTGGTCTCTCCCACAATATGGCATGTTTCCCAAATTTCCAAGTCAAAATCAGCCTTTTCTATGTCCCATTGCTCCTGGGAACTATGTACTGATCAAGCCAGTCAGATGGACTGATTCATGGAAAAAACGCATTAAGAGGTTAAACCTGAAAGTGAACTTTGGCTGTCACTGTATGGAAAATTTTCTCCGCCTGTGTTTTCAAGCAGAGGTTAATGATTTTCTTAGCCTCCTAATCCACTCACCGTGATGGAAGAGGCATTAATGAAGTCCAGCTCACACGTTCTTGAGCCTCTCTTGGAAATGTGCTTTGTAAACGTGAAATAGTACATTTACCTGTGGTTTCTCTTTTTTCATTTTTTCTTGTGAGCTTGAGTCGGGAGTAAGTAGAGAAGGAAATGATGTCTTACTAGGAAGGTAACATTCAAAGTCTTTTTGAAGAGGTGCGTATTCAGGGAGATTTGAAAGAGGGAAGAGCGGCAGCTGGGCCAACAGTCTGGTGGCAGGCACGAGGCCTCGGGCATAGACATGATGGGGAAGACAGTGGAAAGAAGGGAGAAAAGGAAGGAAATATAGGTAGTGGCCAGTGAACAAGCCTGGGCAGGTGAGATGGGGGAGGGAGGAACGAGCGCAGCCACCGCTAGTCGTTAAAGATGGAGCTGCGGGATGTGGACGGCAGGCGGGAGAAGGCATCCAGCTCTAGGCCCATGGCCAGACAGGAAAGTGGAAAAAGACACGAGGAAGGAGATGGACTTGCGGGAAGCACTGAGTGCCTAGAAGGGAGACGATCTTCTCGAGAAAGTAGGAGTCTGGGCAGAAGTGAGCCATCATAGATCCGTTTACCCCATTTGAATCCAATTCAGCAAACATTTATTGAGTGTCACAGGTAGAGTAATCCCTACTCTCCCTATCAAAATTTGTCCATGTCTTAATCCGTAGAACCTGTGAATATGCTACTTTATAGTTTGCTGATGGAATTTAATTAATGATCTTGAGATAGGGAGAGTATTTGGGATTGTCCAGGTGGGCCCAATGTAATGACAAAGGTCCTTATAAGAGACTGAGAGCGGGAGAGAGATTTGAAGACATGGCTAGCTTTCAAAAGAGAGAGAGATTGGAAGTGGCTGCTAGCTTTGAAATTGGAGAAAGGGCCCACGAGCCCAGGAATGTAGGCGGCCTCTAGAAACTAAAGAGGAAAGGGAATGGATTCTCTTCCATGACCTCCGGAGGGAACACAGCCCTGACGACGCCTTGGTGTTAGCCCAGTGAAATCCATTTTGGACGACCTCTAGAACTGAAAGGCAATAATTTATTTTTCTTTTGCTTAAAGCCATTAAATTTGTGGTAATTTGTTACGGTAGCAATAAAAAACTGATACACTGAGCAGGTACCAAATGGTGCTATGGATTGGGGAATACAAAGATGAATAAGATGTTGATGCCAGCCTTGAGATGATTACCAGCCCAGTGGCTCAAGTCAGCAATAGTCAAACTTTCATAGAAATCACCTAGGGGAGCTTGCTAAAATGCAGATTCTGACTGACTAAGTGTGAAGAGGCCCTGAGGTTCTACATTGCTCTCCACCTCTCAGGTGACGCCAGTGCTGTTGGTCTGGGGACTGTGCTTTACTTAGTAGCAAGGGTACAGACTGTAAGTCTGTTCTAAGGGCTGGGCAGCCAAGAACAGCAAAGCTTTTAAGTTGTTATGATGGAGAAAATGGTTGGAATGATCATTTTACTTTAAACTTTAAAGATCTGAAACTATCTAGTATAGGAAACTTGGGCCTCCAAATTCTTCTGAAGGATTGTTGTGATGATCCAACAGGATGATAGACGTGAAGGCAGGAGGTAATTTATAAAGCACTGTGTACAAATGCTGGTTATCTCTTTAGACGTCACGTGAGAGCAGCTTTGGTGAGAAAGCACAACTGTCTTTCCAGACAAAGGTTCTTTGTTAAGCTGAAGTAAAGGAAGAAATATTTGGATGAAAAAACAGCCTACGTTTATCCCAGTCATTTTTTCCTTTATTTCTTTTAAGGCCTCTGTTCTGCTATGATTATAATACATGTATGGAATGGAATGCTTGAAAACCAAACAAAAAATTTAAAGAGAATAGAATAATAGTCACCTGTAACCCCAAATTCGAAGATAACCAGGAACTAGAGCTTTTCCAGGAGCTTGGGTTGATTTGATGTTGAGCATCTTTGCAGACTTTTGTCTCCCTTAAGTATTATAGAAAAGCATAACTGTGTGCTCTTGTGCACTGTTATTGATATTCTATAACTATATTGTCTATAATAATCCCAATCACAACAGGGAACACTTTACCGTCAAGCAATAGTTCTTAACTGGGGGCAATTTTGCCTTCTAGGAAGTTTGCACAATGTCTGGAGACAGTTTTTTATTGTCATGACTGGGGGATGTGTTGCTACTGGCATCTAGTGGGGATTGGCAAGAGATGCTGCCATCCATCCTACAATGCACAGGACAGCACCCACAACAATACTTCTCTGGGCCAAAATGACCATAGTGCCAAGTTTGAGAAAGCTGGCTATAGAGCAGTGGGCTCCAAATTTTATTGGTCATCAGAATCACTTGGAAGGCTTGTTAAACTAAAGATTCTCTTTACCCTATTTCTGACCTAGTGGGTCTGGGAGGAGGCTGAGAATCTGCATTTCTAACAAGTTCTTAGATGCTGCTGGTCCGGGAGCCACACTTTGAGAACTATTGCCATAGGGTTTAATAACTGCACAAGTGTAATTGGTCTCATAAAGTATTAGTTCCCTAATTTGTGTCCTCACTCATCTTTAGTTAGGCTTATCATATTTCTGGTATGTTGCAAACATCTCTTGGGCACAGGCCAGGTCTCCTCCTTCCTTTGGCCTGTCCTGGGATGCTGAGAACAGGCCTCTCCCATTACCATGGACCAGATGGTTTTGTTTGGCTGTGTGGACTTGGCACCGTATAAATGGCTCCAGGGAGATATGAGCGAGTTATTGCTGTGGAGGTGGGGCGGGGGATTGGTGGAGAAAGGGGAGAGATGGGGCAAGTGAATATGGAAAGAAAAGAAACAGCCATTTTTGTTGCACGTGACACACTTCCCCACGGTGTCCCCAAAACTAAACACACCTGTGCATAGCTTTGCAGTTTCTTAAAAAACACGGTCATTTCGTCTGATATGGTAAACTCCCAACCTAACATGCAGTCTTCTTGGTGTTGGAGTCAGGTTAACTTCTCACTGTCATCGCACCAGCAGGCCCTAAAGAAGGGAGAGTTACCTCTATGTCCCTGGGTTCATAATCTTTTCTCCAGGGACCCTTTCTCCCACCTTGCCCTCTGTTGTCCCCTGTCCATTCGGCATGAGGGCAGAGCTCACCCACCTCTGATACCTGTCATACTGAGAACTTGGACAGAGGTGCTGACTGGACTCAGCCTGGGAAAACTGGGGGGAGGTTAGGAACGGAGGGCTGGGGGCCAGACCCTGGCGTGGGTTGGACCAGGAAGAGCTGAGAAGCGGTCAGTCAGAAATCAAGGGACACCTTGACCCTTGTGCTCAAAATAAGGCTGTCGGTCAGAAACCAGGTGAAAGGTTAGGAAAATACGAGGGATGAGGGGTCCAGGAATGGGAGAGCTGACAGCTAAGGTGGGGCCTATCTTTGTAGCCTTTTATGACTGCTGCTGGGCCAATGAATAAAACAGGTGCGAGTCTTTAAAGTGCTAAGCTGGTTAATCAGGCTGACGAGGCAGATTCCGGGGCATAAGAACGGCTAACGGTTTTCTAGGCGGAGGATGGAGAAGGGTGCACAGGGCATTTCAAAGGTGCTCCTAACATTGCTTTATGCTGTGAATACAAGCACTTGTTTTATTGCTATTTTAATATTTATATTAACTTAGATTCTATAATATTCAATACATAATTAAAGAAGGATAACAGATAACACTAATTAAGCATCTACTATTCCTCTCAATAGTGATGCAAGGTAATTTTCTCCCTGTTTCAGAAATAAGGAAACAGAAGCCAGGAGAGAGAAAGGCATTTGCCCAAGCAAGCATAGTGCTGGAATTTGCACCCAGTTCCCCTGTCAAGGCTGCACTCCTTTCACAAAGTGAGAATCGGGGTCACAGGTTGTGTCCCGAGTTTCCTCCTGATGGTGCTAGAGTTCTCCCTCCATGCGGGGACCACCTGTCTCCCAATAATGCCTTCTTACAGCTCTAATATTCAAGCCTGCTAAAATTTAGTCACCTCTTTAGGAAAGTTTTTTATTGGTTTCCTTTCAAATATTAAAAAATTCTCAAACCATAAAGGTATCAATTTACTTCCATTCCAACCTGCAAGTTTGGGGGAGGGAGAGTGGACTTGTGCAGCCCTGGAAATTAGATTTGGTTGTGTGCTCTGTCACTCATATTCGAGACCAAGATCCCTGATGAAAATAAGCTGCAGGGCACATGGAAAGCCTCCTGACTCACTGGGGCGCATCTGGCCACGTAGGAGTCCCCTCTTCACCTTTGCAAGACTCTCACCAGAGTTACCTACAAAAAGGTGCTGTATCGCTCAAGAATGTTCTGCCCTTGCTCCCAGGACTTGAGCGGAGTCTGAGTGGTACTGTAAAAGTCAGTTTATGGTGCTGATGAGTCACGGAGGAGGTGAGGTCTGGGCAGCAGCTGCAGCAGAACCAAAGGGGTCACAGGGGCCTAGGAGTCATGGACTAATACATCAGGGTACCCTGGGGGACCACAGCATGCTAAAAAGTCAAGAACAAAGTGGACAGCCCAATCCGGCACTTTCTACACGACCAACACTGATAGAAAACCAGGGCTGTGTCATTCGGCTAGAGCCGAACCAGAGGTGTGTCTCTCTATTTGGATAGTTCTTCCTTCTGAAATCCAAAAGTTGGGATGTGGTAAACTTCTCAGATCCTGCTTCTCAATATGGTATTTTACATGTGTTCTCTAAAAATACTTTTTCACCTTCTCAGCTTATATCAGAGCAATTTAGCACCATTTGATTAGAACGCCCAGCCCTTCTTTGTAGCCAGCCTGGACTGTCCTCCCCGTCTGGAGTCATTTTGGCTGCAAAGTGAGGTCTCAGCGGGGTCAGCTGGGTGTCCAGACGTCAGGTATCAGGCGTGTGGTGAGCGCCTCCAAGGCCACTTTCCTCTCAGCAATGCCCACTAGGTGACGCCTGTGAATGGAGTAGCTTTCCAGAGAGCAGGCTTCCTCTCTTCCTTCCTTCCCAGGCCCACATCTTGCCTCGAAGATGCTTAAGTGGCAGGATCCTGAAGAAATTATTCTCTGCCTGTTGCTTAGAGAGAGGGCACGTGAGGATCTCAGGCAGCCAGAATACTCTTGCGACCAGAATACTGACATTTCTGCTTAGTGTGTGCGATGGTCTAATTATAAAAGTGGGAAAAAGCCAAAAACTGTATAACCTGAAGAGTTTTAGATTTCTGGGTAGGTTCATAACTGCTTTCCAAATGCAAACAAAATTGCCTGAACTAAGGTGGCTTCTGATCGTCCTGGGGTGGTAATCTGAATACGTGAGCATTCTGGAAGGAGATTGGAGACAGGTGTGACTGGAGGCAGGTGTGATTCTTTTGAGTATAACAGCGGTTCCCAGACTGGAGTGTGCGTCAGAATCAACTGCAGGTATTATGAAACCACAGATTTCTGGGTCCCACTCCCAGAGTTCCTGATTTGGAAAGTCTTGGATGAGGTCTGAGAATCTGCATTTCTTACAAGTTCCCAGGTGATGCTAATGCGGCTGGTCTGGGGACCTCACCTAGAGAACCTCTGCAGGACAGCGTTCTGTTGTAAGTCTGCGGGAGAGAGAAAATGTGTGGAGAGAAGGATGGGGCTAAGAGCTGGGACATGGTGCCGGGGAAGGGGGACAGTGAACTGTGAATTGGTGTCAAAGAGATCCCTTGTAGCTATAGCAAAGTCACTGGCCCCTGTCCTTGTACGGCTTTTCAGATGGTCCCCTTATTCCATAGAATGTCAAAAACACATTGTGCTTTTGTTAGATAAATCTACCGGGCAGGGATAAGTTAAATCTAATGGCAAGTCAGGGACAAATAACCAGGCAGCTGGGCCATTGCTGGAGATATATTGAGGTGATTTATTTAAATTTGCTTGATTATTTTTCTAGTAGGGAAATGAAATGTTCTCTCTGTACTGCAGGTGTTCAGATGCTTTTTTTATGGCTAAGTATTTAAAGTGACAGTCAAGTCAAGGTTAAGAAGGTTATATGGGAGTACATTCACAGCCAGTGATTTCTGAATGTCCTAATTGAAACTCTTTTAGTTCTTTATAAAGGGTGAGAGTGGGTATGTGGGTGCATATGAGAATAGTTATTTCCATTACATCCCAAACTACTTGAAGTGTGCGTTTGCACAGCTCAAAGAGTCCTGTTGTGACATACCCTCTTTCTGCAGATTTTTGGACATTTATGCTTTTTTCCCCCTACACTAATGCTTCTCTGAAGCACAAGCTAGGTGAGTTTAACGTTCTCCATGGCACGAGTGAGGACTGTGGTTCAGGATGGCTAGGTGATGAGCCCAAATTTACTCGGTTTAGCATCCAAACTGGAAACAGGAAGTCCTAGACTTTAGTTTCCAGGCTCCATCTCTATTTTTCACCCCTGCCTTTCCACCTGGACTCCCTCTATTAAAGCAACTCTTGGGAAAATTTCCTCTAAGTTGGCTATAGTTGTGTCGTTGCCAGTGGTAATTGGGGTCCCCTTAAGATTCGGTGTTTCCCATCCCGAAGCAGTCAGGTTGATAGCAGGGCAGGCAAGCATTTTCTTCTCTTTCAAATAATGACTGTGAAATCCCTTCCACGAGAACATAGAGGTTTTGTTCTGTTCTGTTTCTAATTTCAGAACAATAAGTTTCCAATGCGCCACCACCCACCGGAAAAAGAGCACACAGTGACTGACAAGGTGAGGTCTTTGTTTGGTTGTATTTCAAATCTTGCACTTTCTGAAATCCCTAACACTTTGGTTATAAATCACTAAAAGGTGGATGTTCTCTAAAATGAATTTTGCATGAAATGTCAGCCAGAGTCTAGGGGACAGCTACAATATTTACGACTGGTGGTATTTCTTAGGGGAGGTAAAAGAAAATGAAGCCAATATAGTTTAGCTTAGTACTGGGGGCAGGGAAGAAAGGGAAGATAGAGAGCAAATTTCTTTCACTCACCCAGATATTTTGTTTCTGCCATTTTCAGTGCAAATAAAATCCATGATGCTCAAAGCAAAGGGTTCAGGAGTGTTGATCCCTATGGGTAAAGTGTGGATTAGGAGGATGTGGGCAGCTGTGTAAGGGGAAAGTAAACAAACTTGAAACTACTATGGGAATGTGTTTGTTAGTAGGGAGATTATTTTCCCAAGTCCTCTATTTCTGAAAGACAGTTCGATCCTAGTCACAGCTCTTGTTCATTTGCCTTCAAAAGCCAACTGCTCTGTTGATTTGGGGAGGAAATGCTGCAGAGAAAATGCAGCATCCACATTTCCCCCTCATTGACAGGAAAACACAAAACATCCCTGGCTGCCATTTGAGGGCCTCCAAGTCTGACATGAACTTGTATTTTCAACGTCTTCTCCCACTAGTCTACCTTGCTAAATGTACTCTGGACCTGTGGGCCCCTTGGGTATTTCCGTCTGTGTCTTTGCTTGAAAACTCCCTAAATATGGTACGTTGTCTTCCTTTCTCTCTCAAGTGGTTCTTGTCCATTAAAAAAAAAAAAGTCTTCATTGAGGTCACTCACTGTCCCAGCTCAGGCTGCTATAACAAAATACCACAGGCTGACATTTATTTCTCATGGTTCTGGAGGCTGGAAAGTCCAAGATCAGGGTGCAGGCAGATTCCGTTCCTGGTGAGCCCTCTCTGCCTGGCTGGCGAATGGCAGCTGTCTCGTGTCCTCACACAGCAGAGAGAGCAGGTGCGCTGTGCTCTCCTCTTCTTCTAAGGACGCTAATCCCATCACGGAGCCCCACCCTCATGACTTCTTCTAAACCTAACCGCTCCCAAAGGCTCCAGCTCCAAACACTGGGAGGTGGGGCTTCAGCACTGCAATTTTCTGGGGACGCAACATTCAGACTTTAACACTCACATGCTACACAATTTACCAATTTAGAGTGTATAATTCAATAATTTTTCAGTATATTCAATGTGTAGCCATCACCTCAATTTAAGTTCAGAACATTTTTATCACCCCCAAAAGAAACTCTGTACCCGTTAGCAGGCTATATCTAGTTATATAATTTCTCTATAGTTTGGGCCTATTTAGGATATTTCATATAAATTGGATCATACAATATGTGGCCTTTTGTGACTGGCTTTTTCCACTGAGTGTAATATTTTCAAGGTTCATTCAAGTTGTAGCATGTATCAGTACTTTGTTCTTTTTATTGCCAAATAATAGTCCATTGTGTGGATATTACCACATTTTATTTATCCGTTCATCAGATGATGGACACTTTGATTGTTTCTACCTTTTGGCAATCGTGAATAATACTGCCATAAGTATGCATGTACAAGTTTTTGTGTGGACATATGTTTTCATTTCTCTTGGATATGTACCTAGGAGTGAACTTGCTGGGTCATATGGTAACTTTATTTAACCACTGGGAGACCTGCCAGACTGTCTTTGAAAATGATCATACCATTTCACCTTCCCACCGACAATGAATGGGAGTTCTAATTTCCCTGCATCCTTGCCAACACATTCTATTGTTGTGTCTTTTTAAATGTTAGCTATCCTAATGGATGTGAAGTGACTTCCATTTTACATTTCCTGTAAGGACAAATAAAATGACTAATGAAAGCATTTTCTAATTGGATATATGTTTTATTTATATGGTGTGAAGTAAGGGTTCAACTTCATTCGTTTCCATGTTATTCAGCATTATTTACTGAAGATTATCCTTTCTCCATTGAATTGACTTGGCACTTTTGTCTAAGATCAGTTGACCGTAAATGTGAGCACTTATTTCTGAACTCTCACTTCTATTCCATTGAACTATATGTATCCTTATGCCAGTACCACACTGTCTTGATTTTTGTAGCTTGGTAGTAAGTTTTGGAATTGGGAAGTGTGAGTCTAAACTTTGTTCTTTTTCTAGATTGCTTTGGCTGTTTTTGGTCCCCTGCATTTTCATTTGAATTTTAGAATCAGCTGTCAATTTCTGGAAAGACGGAATCTGGAATTTTGCTAGAGATTGTGTTGAATCTGTATATCAGTTTGGGGAGTATTGCCATCTTGAAAATGTTATGTCTTCTGATCTATGAACTTGAAATGTCTTTCCGTTATTTAGGTCATCTTAAATTTCCTTCAGCAGTGTTTTATAGTTTTCTGAATGTAAGTTTTGCATTTCTTTTGTTAAATTTATTAAGTATTTTACTCTTTTGGATACAGTTTAAATGAAATTGTTAATTTCATGTTTGGGTTGCTCATTGCTACTGTGTAGAAATATAATAGATTTTTATGTATTACTCTTGTGTCTTGCAATCTTCTTGCACTCGTTCATTAGTTTTAATAGTTTTTTAGTGGCTTGTATAGGATTTTCCTACAGACAAGATCATATCCTCTGTGAACAGAGTTTTATTTCTTCCTCTCTAATGTGAATGCCTTTTATTTCACTTTATTGCCTAGTTGCCCTGGCTAGAATCTCCAGTACAGTGTGGAATAGAAGTTGTATGCCATTTTTATCTTGTTCCTAATCTTAGGGGGAAAACATTCAGTCTTTCACCATTAAGTATGATTTTATCTGTAGGTTTCTTTGTAGATGCTTTTTATCAGATTGAGGAAGTTCCTTTACTCCTAATTTGTTGAGTGTTTTTTTTATCATGAAGTCATGTTGAATTTTGTCACAGCTATTTCTGCATCTATTGAAATGATCATGCAGTTTTTGTTCTTTATTCTATTGATTGTGATGTATTACATTAATTGATTTTTTGGATGTTAAACAATCTCATATTCATGGGACAAATCCCACTTTATTGTTGTGTATAATCCTTTTTATATGCTGCTGGATTCATTTTGCTAATATTTTGTTGAAGATTTTTGCATCTATATTCATAAGGGATAATGGTCTGAAGTTTTCTTTTTCGTGATATATTTGTCTGGTACTGATTTTGGTATCTGTGTAATACTGGCCTTATAGGATGAGTTTGTAAGTGTTTCCTCCTGTTCTATTTTTTGGGAGGGTTTGTGAAGGATTGGTATAAATACTTTAAATATTTGATAGAATTCATCAGTGAAGCCATCTGAATGTGGGCTTTTCTTTGTGGGTTGTTTTAAAATTAATAATTCCCTCTTTTGTTATAGTTTTATTCAGATTTTGTAATTCTTGATAAAGTTTCAATAGTTTGTATCTTGGTAGGAATTTGTCCATTTTATCTAAGTTGTCTAATTTGTTGGTATACAGTTGTTCATAGTATTCCCTTATATTCCTTTCTATTTCCATCAGTAATGGTTTTGCCTCTTTCCTTTCTAATTTTAGTAATTTAAGTCTTTATTCTTTGTGGTCAATCTAGCTAAAGGTTTGTAAATTCTGTTCTTTTCAAAGAACCAACTTTTTTTTTTTTAAGGAAGATTAGTCCTGAGCTAACATCTGCGGCCCATCCTCTTCTTTTTTGCTGAGGAAGATTGGCCTTGAGCTAACATCTGTGCCCATTTTCCTCTACTTTGTATGTGGGACGCCTGCCACAGCATGGCTTGATGAGTGGTATGTAGGTCTGTAGCTGGGATCTTAACCGTGAACTCTGGGCTGCTGAAGTGGAGCATGTGAACTTAGGTCCTAGGCCACAGGGCTGGCCCCAACTTTTCTCTATTTTTAAAGTTCTCTTTTATTCGTTTCTATGCTAATCTGTATTATTTTATTCATTCTGCTGGATTTGGGTTATTTTGCTCTACTTCCAGTTTCTTGAGGGGGACGGTTACATTATTGATTTGAGATCTTTTCTTTTTCAATATGGTCTATTATAACTATGGATTTCCCTCTAAGCACCGCCCTACTAGTGTCCAATAAATTTTGGTATATTATATTTTTGTTTTCCTTCACCTCAAAATATTTTCTAGTTTCCCTTGTGATTTCTTTAAACCATGAGTGATTTAAGAGTGTGGTGTTTAATTTCCACATTTGTGAATTTCTCAGGCTTCTTTTTGTTGCTGATCTCTAATTCAATTGTGGTTGGAGTAGATACTTTGTGTGATTTTAATCCTTTTAAATTTTTTGAGGATTGTCTTATGGATTAGCACATGTTCCCGGTACACTTGAGAATAATGAGTATGCTGTGGTTGTTGGATGTAGTGCTGTAGATGTCTCTATATGTCCGTTGGTCTACTTGCTTTATAATGACTCTCAAGTCTTCTATTTCCATGTCGATCTTCTGATTACTTGTTCTACCCATTATTACAAGTAGAGTATTAAAATCTCTAACTCTCACTGTTTAATTATCTATTTCTCCCTTCATCTTTGTCTTTTTTCTTTGTGTATTTTTGGGTCTCTGATGTTAGGTGCACATGTTTATAATTGTTATATCTTCCTGATGGATTAACTCTTATCATTATGAAATATTCTTTAGATCTAGTAAAATTTTGAGTGTGCTTTTTCTGATATTGGTATGTCTACTCCAATTCTCCTATGGTTTCTGTTTGCATGATATATGTTTTTCCCTTATTTTACTTTCATCCTATGTGTATCTTTGAAAGTAAAATGTGTCTCCTACAGATATCATATAGTTGGATCTTGATTTTTTTTATGTCCTGATATTCTCTGCCTTTTGATTAGATTGTTTAATCCAATTCCATTTAATCTTAATAATATGGTTAGATTTACACCTGCTATTTTCCATGTGCCTCGTGTTGCCTTTGTTCTTCTGTTCATCCTTTACTTCCCTCTTTTGTATTAAGTGGGTTTTTTTCTAGTGTAACATTATAATTGCTTTAATAATTTTATAATTATATCTTTTGAATTGTTTTTCTATTTGAGGCACTATGGCTTACATATACATATTAAATTATCTAAATCTACTTTATACTAACTTCAGTCCAGTAAAATATAGAAACTTTATTCCTATATAGTTTCATTTGCTCCTCTCCTTTTTATACAATTATTGTTATACGTATTATGTCAATGTATGTTCCAAATCCAATGATATACTGTTAAAATTAGTTTCTATAATCTTACGTTCTAAAAAAAAGCTGAGAGAAGAAAGGAGGACAAAGATATAGTTGAGTTTTTCATAGTAACTTTTTTTTTTACAATTTCTCTTTTTCTTCACTTTTTTCTCTGAATTTGACTTACCATCTGGTGTCATTTTCTTGCTATAGTACAACTTTGGTGACATTCACTTCCTAGTGCTATTATTATCGTCATCAGGGATTCTCAGACTTTTGGATTTCATAGAATAAGATTTCAGATTTATTTCGATTGACCTGGGGCTGCCAACTTTTACTTTGTAAGTATGGACATCAAAAAAACACCCAACCAACTATCCTTTATTATCATCTTCATTTTTCAAAGGGAAGGGTATTTTTACCACCCCTCCTCTAACCAGATAGGAAGGCTAATCCCAGAGGCAATCCCTGAAGAAAAGACAGTTGGAAATGGTAAAGTAACAATTTTGCAGCAGATGTAATTCATCACAGATCAGCGTTTGGGAACTTGGCGTTTATGTAAGTAGCAGCAACAACATCATCTTCATCATCATATTAACGACACTAAACCTTTTCCAATGTTTTTGGCTGCCCAGCAGTGAACATTCCTGTGCACTGCCTTCTCCCCAGCAAACCCCGCCCCTCCCAAAGAAAAAGCTGTTAGGGGCAGACGTTGCTTTTCTCCTTGTGGTAGCTAGTCTCAGAAGATAAGCCCCAATGAACCGTGTTTTCCAGCATTCCCACCCTCCTGCGGTTCCCTCCCTTTGAACCTGGGCTGGGCCCAGGACTTGCTTGTAACCAACAGAGTCTGATAGAAGCAACATTGTGTGACTTCCAAGACTGTCATGACAGGCTTTAGAGCTTCTGCTTTCATCTCTTGGGAAGCTTGCTTTTGGAATGCTTCCTCTCAGAACCCAGCTACCATGCTGTGAGAAGCCCAAGCCACGTGAAGAGGCCACGAGTAGCTCTTCTGGTCGAAAGCCAGGATGTGAGGGAGCACGTGAGGGAGCCACCTTAGATGTCCGTCCAGTCCACCCTTCAGATGACTGCAGCCCTAGCGGACGTCTGACTGCACTACAAGGAGGGCCCTGAGTGAGCAGCACCCTGCTCAGCCCGGTCAACCCCCAGAGCTGTGAGAAATAATAATAATAAACTTTTTTGAAGCTGTTAAGCTGAGGGTTCATTTGTAGGCAGCAATTGATCACAAGAGTGCCTCTCCTTCTGGCGGTAAGGCCTGGGTACATGACTTACCTAATGTACCCAGGCTTGGCCGATCAGACCTTCCAGACTTTAAATCTAGAACAGATGATGTCAAGACGGAGGGACAGTGGAGAACTTAACATGTAAGTAGTGGTGGTTGCAGCAACATCCAGTGTCCAGGGCAAGAGCAGCAGCGGCGTCAGCGGCACTGGGCAGCGGCTGGTGCTGGCAGCAGTGTCCTTCCCCAGTGGTTCCTGTCGTGTGATTTCTGGGTCTATTCTGGCTTCCATGTCTCTCTTGTTCCTGCCTATTTTCTGAGCCTGATTCTCCAGACTTCCTGGGAATTCTCTGAGCCTCCCTGTATCTTCTTAATCAATTCTTCTTCTGCTCAAATCAGCCAGGGTTAGTTGCTGTTGCATACAACCAGTAACCCTAATTGATAGACAGTCATATTATTATTGTTTATTGTTGTTTTTGGACATGACTATAGAATTGGAGGCACAATCTTTTAAATCTTGTGAGTATTTTCACCCTGTCAGGGCAGATTTGATATTTAGAAGTGGCTCAAAACTATTGGGAGGAGGCATCATGGTGGAGTGGGCAAAAAACGCTCCCTACCAAGCCTGGTAGGAGTCAGGAGATGTGTGCTCAGTCTCCGAACTTCTGCTAATTCACCATGTCAATCTTCGTGTTGCTTCCTCTCTGTGGGCCTGTTTCCTTATCTTTATAGATGAGAGTTGAACAACACTAGATGATTCCTAATACTCCTTTCAGCTCTGAAATTTTCAAAGGTTGTCCACCTTGTTCATTTTAAGCAGATGTTCCCTCCAAACATTGTCAAGAAGAGGTGGTCTATGTGACCCACTGTGGTCCCCACAACCCTTGGAATGACCCTAGGGAACCGGGCGGGGCATATTACAGATGCTCAGTAAATGCTTTTCAGCGAGTGGCTGAGTGGATCTTTCCTGGGTGCTGGGGGTCAAAGATGAACTCTGATTCCAGAGAGAAACAGATAAATACTTACAACACAGTATGGCAAACATTTGTATTAAAGACTTGCGCCAAGAGCCTTGGTAACACAGAAGGGGGGCACTCCAATGAACTTAGAGGAGTGTGTGTATGTGTGTACACAAGTGTGCAAGAGCCAGAGAGGGAAGTCATTACAGAAGAAGTAAACTTTATGCTGGAGAAGTAGATGAAGGGGATTCTAGGCAGAGAGAACAACAAGAGTGAGATAGGTCCAAAGATCATGGAGCTATTTGGATGACAACAAGCAACTCACTGTGGCTGGAAGGAAGGCTTCCTGGCAGGATGGGGATTGGAAGGAGTGGGAGGTAAAGTAGGGTTGAATCACAAGGAGGCTTCTAGAACAAGTTAAGGAGTTTAGTCCCTGTCCTGTGGGCATGTGGGAGCCATAGAAATTCTTTTTTTTTTTTGCTGGGGAAGATTAGCCCTGAGCTAACATCTGTTGCCAGTCTTCCTCCTTTTTTGCTTGAGAAAGATTAACCCTGAGCTAACATCTCTGCCAGTCTTCCTCTATTTTGTAAGTGGGTCGCCACCGCAGTGTGGCTGATGAGTGGTGTAGGTCTGCACCTGGGGCTCTGAACTTAACCCTATGCCATGGGGCTGGCCCCAAAAGTTTTTAATGCTGAGTGGAATTTGATCAGATCAAAACCGCAGGGCTGATCTTTGGTCAAGATGCTGGCAGCTGAAGAAGTCTCTTCTTGCCTATAGCCAGAATAGAGAGATAACTTTTTGGGTTATGTCTGGACAGAGGTTTGTTAAATGACCCAAATCTGCCTCTTCAGGAGCCACAGTTCAATTTCTGAAGCTTCATTGAACAAGACACCAAATTTCTGTTGGTACAGGTACATATTTTGCTGGCTCTTCGTGGAGGCGAGACTAGGAAGACCGTGAATGAAAGTATCAAATATTCTAAAGCACATGTGGATTAAGTTGGTGAAAGACGAATTTTATCTCCTTCATGAGTTAATGTCTTCTTTGAAAAAAATTAGAAACTTTACCAGGAGGTTTTTGAATGCCTCAAAGTCTACAGACACGTGGTCAAAATGATAAAAGACATGTTTTCTTATCTGAACGCAGTGACATCTTAAAAGGTTTCCTTTGTTGTATTTAAACTTGCATGTCAAAAAATTATTCTCTGCATACAATTTATTCTCTATTTATTCAATGTTACTGTACAGTGATGTTGATATAAAGCGAGACAGCACACTTTTAAGTTCTACACTATATTTTTGGACAAGAATCTTGACAATACCAGGCTAATCTCTTCTGGTTGGTGCTGTATTGATACGGGCTGACAACATAAACCCAGGCTGGAATATTCTAATCCATCACCTGGCATACGACGCATTTTACCTTGGGCTTTATGGGAAAAGAATCCATTTGCATCTGTGTTTCAAAGTGACTTTTTCTAGGGGCAAGAATGTCCCTACTTGCTACCATCTCTTCATAAGGAGGGATCACAACAGGCAATCTCAAAATTAGACAGCAATGTGTCTGCACTTTCATTCAGAACCACGTGTACCCTTGTTGTCTTTGAAATCTTTCCTTTGTATTATTTTTCACAACTTGGTCTCCATCACCTCGCAAAATCTGGGCCTAGATAAAAATCTTCACAAAATGGTCCATACCAGAATAATTTTCTTCTTAAACAGTCCTTTGTTACTTGGTGGAAATGGAAGGAACTAGGCCTCGCGGGGTAGAGACACATCATCCCCCCTGTGCCCTGGTGGAGGTCCTGATGGCAGAATCCATGAGCATTAATAAAGTAGTGGTTGTCTCATGCTGCTAAGTGTGGCGAGGTTTGCTGTGCAGCCGTGGAGAAGTAGAACAGGTGTGATGGTTGGTACCTGGACAGTCTTGAATAAGGGATTTAACATTAGTAAAGCTCAGTTTCTTCATCTTTAAATGGGGTTAATGATGGTAATATTGATCATCTGTTGACGGCCTTTTAATTGCCAGATATTTGTATACATACATAAATATACATGCATATACTTATATATACATTGTACATCTGTATATGGATATATAATTGATTCTCATCATTTGTGGTAGTTATATTCTATAAAGTTACTGGGAACACTGAAGTAGCAAATATGGAAGCATTGTTACTAGAGGAAATACAGGGTTGGTTTCCTGTGAGTCTCTGGTCACAAGATTTTCATCAGCCTGTGAATACATACCCTTATTTTGTGTTTCTGTTTAAAGAGCTCTTATTTAATATATATTATTGGTTCATTAACATTGAACTCACAGCCGACAGCACCATAACTCATGCCGGAGTGAAGCTTGTCTCACATGTGTTTTCTCTGCAAGGTACATCACAGCCTTCTCGTGCTTAGGGACAGCAGACAGCACTGCAGTGCGATGCTTGGGGACCATTTTCAACAGCAAAAGTGAAAACAAAAATGAGAAGTGTGGTACTAAATATACCATGAAAAGACATTGTTTTTAGTATGAGAACTGAAACAAGAAGGCAGGGAGTGGCCTTGTTTGACCTCAGCTGGGGACGTAAGCTTTAGGTGACTTGCATTATTCATCACTCTGCAAATGTGCATGAATGACTGTGGAGGCACCATAAATATCGACGTTGAGGTCATAAATTTTAGTAGGTATATTCACAAATATGGAATCTTCAAGTAATGAAGATCAACTGTGTATGTAATCTCATTTTAATCCTCATAATTGCTCCATTGTGTAGAATGAGATGCCTACGTTCTTGACTATTACACCATGCTGTTCCGCTACTGCTTTTTAACTTTTGAATGTTAAATGAGATGTGAGTAACAAAGATATTATTTGAAACATCTGATTTTCTTTTGTGTTTTTTTGGACGTGACTTCCCTATATGCCGCCAGAGGCATCCATTTGCTTCAGAGAGGATGGAGAAGTTATGGCAGAGATGCTAAGAGAAGAAAGAGCCAATAATAGCAACCAACACTTTTATAGTGTGTACTAGTTGCCAGATGTTGTTCTCTGTGCTTTACATGTTAATTTAATCCTCAAACAGCCCTCAAAGGTAGGCGCAATTATAATGCGAACCCAGGCAGCCTGGCCATAGAGTCTACTCTTGCCCTTATCTCTCAACAGTCAGTTTTTTTTTTAAAGATTTTATTTTTTTTTCCTTTTTCTCCCCAAAGCCCCCTGGTACATAGTTGTATATTCTTCGTTGTGGGTCCTTCTAGTTGTGGCACGTGGGACGCTGCCTCAGTGTGGTTCGATGAGCAGTGCCATGTCCGTGCCCAGGATTCGAACCAACGAAACACTGGGCCGCCTACAGCAGAGCGCATGGACTTAACCACTCGGCCACAGGGCCAGCCTCCTCAACAGTCAGTTTTTGACATGCAGAACAAGATTTTATCAGTCTGGAAAAAATAATATGCTTAAATAAGGCAGTATTAGGGAGAGAAAGAATTCCTCAGTTTCTTTTCTTCCATATCAAGATCTAAGCCTGGGAACCAGAGATTTCCTTCATAATGTAGAAAGGCTGCCCTTTCACTTTTAAGGCCTAGTGTCTCCAAGAAGAAATAGGGTGCAGTGTAGGGGGGGTGTAGTCATGTTGGAAGAAATGAAAAGTTGTCCCTTCTTCCATGCTGATTTGTGGGAAGGAGAACAAGGCAGAGGGAGGTGAAAGCAGAACAGCATGTAGTCACTTGTATTGTGGCTCTACACGTATGGCCCCCCTTGTCAGTCAAGGTCAAAATCCTGAACAAGGGGCGTAATAGATACATTGGGAGGAAAGTGCAGAGAAGGAGTTTTGTAGGAAACAGGCTTGCAGGATGCCCTCTGTGTCAGAGAAAATTGTCACTGTAGTGGGATTAGGCAGAGGAAGACCTGAGTTAGGGTCACTGCATATAGCCGTGCAGGTTGTACACTGCACAACTCCACAGGTCACCACACACTTAGACTTTGATAGGAATGCTTTGTTCCCTTGAGTTGTGAGCCCCCTTTCTGGTGGCCCTGGTCTGAGTTGGCTTTCTGGAGTCTGTTGTGGCTCCTGTGTGTGGTATGGAAATGCCCAGAAACTCCCTTGAGCCTGGAGGTACATGAATGGTGGCTGATGTGCCAAGCAGGCAGCACTGTCAGAATGGGTATTCCAAACTTGATGAAGCAGAAACCAAGGGCTGAAGCATAACTTCCTGGAATAGAAATTGTGTGAGAGTCGTGTGCAGACCTCCGAGGGATGAGCAGACCTCAGCTGGCCAGAACTGAAGGAGGGCCAAGTCAGCAGAAAGGAACTGCCAGGCCTGTGGGGGCCTGGAGAAGGGATTGCAAGCTCTTTGGCCCCAGACTTCATCAGCAGATGCTCACAGGATGAGCAGTGACCAAGTCAACAAAGGACCTTATTGCTGCAAAGTCCAGAGAGGACGCAGAGCTGAGTATCCACTACGGTTGAGGATATAAAAATGAATAAGCTATAGGCCCTGTCTTCAAATTTCTTAGGGTCATGGGAAAGACAGACTGAAATAAATAACTGCAAATAAAGTTTGATAACATGGTATTAGAAGTATGCCTCAGAGAGTGAGGGGATACAAGGAAGGGTGTAATCAGCTGCCTAGGGCAGAGCAGGCAGGAAGGACTTCACAGGAGAGCTGATGCGCGCGTGGATGTTGAAGGATGACGGGGAGTTTGTTCAGGCTGCCTAGGTGGAAAGGGACTTGATGGAAGGCAGGGGGCCCAGCACATGCAAAGGCCTGGGGACTGAGAGAATCGGGGCTCTCCAGGCATGAGTCGGATCCACTTCCTGGACTTAGAAATGGTGCAGAAGTGCTTGGGGTTTGATGCTCTGTGGTCTTGTCTGGATATTCTTAGCAACCTTCCGTTGAACTTGTGTTCTGTAAAAGTGAGGTAGATGGGACAATAGAGCTTGTGCTAGGGGCTTGGAGCAGTGGCTCACCCTTGACTGTGCCTCCCACAGGCTGCTACCCCCCGACCCTAGAAGTGAATCGTGGCTGTCTGCTTCCTGCCTGGCCTCCCTCTTCCTACTTTCCTCCCCCTAGCGAGTGACTGCTGCTGCCCTCTGCCCCAGTGGGGGCCTGGGTGTGGGTCCCACGAGGACTGGGGTAGATGCATGTGCCTACCACGCCTTGGAGTGGGGCATGATGGTGGCCATCCCTGCCCTGAGCTGGAAGTGCCACAGTGTATTTTAAGGTCACTTGGCAGGGGCGAGCCTCTTGCCCACGCCTGTTCCAGATATCTAGTGCCTCCTGGCCTAGGGGTTCCCCATCTACCATGGATTGGGGTAGCAGGTCGCAGGAAGGAGAAACGCCTGGCTTGGTTTCCAAGACCGGTGCTGTGGTTTAGCATAGCGGTCCTCAATGGGGAAACTGGCAGCCAGGGGCCGGCACGCTCCAAGTCGCCCTGGCACCTGTGAGTGTTTGAACTCTCCCTCCAAAGATTCCCCTACCTGAGGGAGCACAACATTAGACAGCAAATACAAAACATCATGACATGTCAAGAGAGGCTGTGGAACACAGAAAAAAAATGTCTTTTACTTTAGAATTTTTAATGATACCCCCAACCCCCTTTTAACAAGGGACCTGGCATTTTCTCTTTCCTCTGGGTTCCAAAAATTATGTAGCCAGACCTGGGTATGGGAGATGGGATGAATGAATGAATGTGAGGGGACAACTCTGAGTGTAGACCCCTACCACCACATCCTCCTGTCTCCCATTTTGGTGTTAGGTGACATTATTTCACAAGAACCCTAAGTCAGTTCTTGCTTTACAAATGAATAAGGTTCAGAACAATGATTCCAGCTCACCTGGAAAACTGATGAGAGCGCTAATGTCAGAGGTCCCAGCTCCAGGGTTCACCCTGCTGTTAACTCTGGAGGCACCTGCTCTTTCATAATCCTCCATGGCCAGAGTGATGTAAAAAACGCAAGGTTAATGCAAAGGGAAAAGAGGACTGTTGATTTATTGCACTAGGGATGTGTTGAATTGTACCCTGGTGGCCTAAGAGTTAATACATCTTCCAAAGCAGGTAATTTACTGGCCAGCAACTGAGAGAGAAGAATATGGGATCATAAGACATTAGTGCTGGGTGGGGGGTGGGGGCGGGGGGAGGGAGTCTTTGCAATCATGTAGCCCAACTCTTAACAGACAAAGAAACTGAGACTCAGAGGAGAAATGACTCCGCCAAAGTCTCACTGCTTCTTGTTTCCTAGAGCTGGATGTGCCTCGGGTTCCCTGACCTCAAGGCCAAGGCTGGTCTTGCTCTCCTGCCTCTGAGCCCAACAACTCATAGAATCTTGTGGCAAAGAATTCATTTGACATTTGCATTGCACTTTGTATTTGTAATTTCAGAGTGGTGATTTTTCTTTTTTCCTCTGGACAAGAAACTTCAGTGGCCTGATACCTATACTGACCAATGTTTTTTGAGGATGAAATTTATCATGAAGCATGCAAAACTGACCTTCACTGGCAAGGTTTCCTAGCTTGGATCTGAACACAACCAATGAGATCCAGCCGCCTCATCTTGTAGTGGGACTGCCTCAGTCTTGCAGAGGCAGCAGTATGTGAACACAATGAGCTTGGCTGGTGCTTGAAGTAGGATGCAAAGGACTTGCTGGTATGGGCCAGGTGAGAGCTGAGAGAACCACATGACTTCCTGGAATAGTAATGCAGAGAAGAAAATGTTCTGACAAATCATTCCCTCCCAATATGGTATATTTATTATAATCTGGGGTAGTTTTGCTTGCTGTCTAGGGCCAATGTTTTCTCCCATTTAGGTCAAAATAAATCTTTGGAACTATGAGAACAGCCTCAGAAATCCCAACTGAAGAGAGTGGATGGATGATGCGGTAGCTCAGCACACGTGGCTGGGTGCTAAAGTGAGATGTGAAGTACAGGGGACCATTTTCCCCAAAGTGTGGTCTTCTCCCGCCAGCTGTGTCAGTTAATAAGTCCCTCGAATGTGGTGGAGACACCTGTTTAGACCTAAGAACATTCTTTCACAGTTGGACTCATTTCTAGGATGAGACTTGGAAGGAAGTACACATGTCATACCTCCAGTGTCCCAAATTGGAGTTTTGGGGTTGGCTAGTTCCTTTCTGAGCCCTACTCAATTCTCCTAATCCATCTCTACCACTTAACGTCTTGTGCTGACTATGTATGCATCCTAGATAGAGTCTTAGGGTGCTATAACTTGGAGGAGACTTTGGGTCCTGTTGATCAAGATCTTCATTTTATTTTTATTTATTTTTCATGACTGTTTTCTATTTTTTATTTTATTGAGGTCATATTGACTTGTAACATTGCGTAAATTTCAGGTGTACGTTATTATATTTCACTTTCTGTATAGACTGCATTGTGCTCACCACCAACAGTCTAGTTTTTACCTGTCACCATACATATGTGCCCTTTTGCCCATTTTGCCCTCCCCCTCTCCCCTTACTGTCTGGTCCTCACTAATCTGTTCTCCTTACCCATGTGTTTGTTTATCTTCCACAGATGAGTGAAATCAGACATGTTTGTTTTTCTCTGACTTATTTTGCTCAGCATAATACCCTCAAGGCCCATCCACGTTGTCACAAATGGCACAATTTTGTCTCTTTTATACCTGAGTAGTATTCCATTGTATGTATATACCACATCTTCAATTCATCAGTTGATGGGCACTTGGGTTGCTTCCTCGTTTTGGCTATTGTGAATAAAGCTGCAATGAACATAGAGGTGCATAAATCTCTTTGGATTGTTGATTTCATGTTCTTTGGATAAATACCCAGTAGTATGATAACTGGATTGTATGGTATTTCTATTTTTAATTTTTTGAGAAATCGCCATACTGTTTTCCATAGTTGCTGTACCAATTTGTATTACCACCAGCAGTGTATTAGCATTCTCTTTTTTTAACATCCTCTCCAACATGTATTTCTTGTTTTGTTAATTATAGCTGTTCTGACAGGTGTGAGGTGATATCCCATTGTAGTTTTGACTTGCATTTCCCTAATAATTAGTGATGTTGAACATCTTTTCATGTGCCCATTGACCATCTGTATATATTCTTTGGAAAAATGTTCATATTCTCTTCCCATTTTCTGATGGGATTGTTCATTTTGTTGTTGTTCAGTTGTATGAGTTCTTAATGTATTTTGGAAATTAACCCCTTGTTGGATATATGATTTGCAAATATGTTTCTCCCAAATATATTTTCAGATATTTAATTACATAAGACTACAGCTTTAGTCCCATTTGTTTATTTTTTCTTTTGTTTTGCTTGCCTGAGTAGACATGATATTCAAAAAGATATTGCTAAGACCGATATCAAAGAGCGTACTGCCTATATTTTCTTCTAGGAGTTTTATGGTTTCGGGTCTTACCTTCAAGTCTTTAATCCATTTTGAGTTAATTTTTGTGTATGGTATAAGATAACGGTCTACTTTCATTCTTTTGCACATGGCTGTCCAGTTTTCCTGACACTATTTATTGAAGAGACTTTCTTTATTGTCTGTTCTTGGTTCCTTTGTCAAAGATTAGCTGTCCGTAGACATGTGGTTTTATTTCTGGGCTTTCAATTCTGTTCCATTGACCTGTGTGTCTGTTTCTGTGCCAGTACCACGCTGTTTTGATTACCATAGCTTTGTAGGATATTTTGGAGGCAGGGATTGCGATACTTCCAGCTTTCTTCCTTTTTCTCGGGATTGCTTTGGCTATTCTGGGTCTTTTGTTGTTCCATATAAATTTTCGGATTCTTTGTTCTATTTCTGTGAAGAATGTCATTAGGATTCTGATTGGGATTGCATTGAATCTGTAGGTTACTTTCACTAATATGGACGTTTTAACTATGTTTATTCTTCTAATACATGAGCATGGAGTATCTTTCCATTTCTTTATATTTTCTTCAATTTCTTTTAATAATGTCTTATAGTTTTCAGTGTACAGGTCTTCACTTCCTTGGTAAAACTTATTCCTATATAATTCATCCTTTTTGTTGCAATTGTAAATGGGTTTGTATTCTTGACTTCTCTTTCTGCTAGTTCGTTATTAGTATATAGAAATCCAACTGATTTTTGATGTTGATTTTGTACCCTGCAACTTTCTGTATTTGTTGATTATTTCTAATAGTTTTTTGGTGGATTCTTTAGGATTTTCCATTTTTCATACTGTTAAGTATGATGTTGGCTGTCATATGTATGATGTCATAAATATGATGTTAAGTATGATGGGTCTGTCATACATGATCTTTATTATACTGAGGTACTTTCCTTTTATACCAATGTTATTGAGAGTTTTTATCATAAATGGATGTTGAATCTTGTCAAATGCTTTCTCTGCATCTATTGAGATGATCATGTGATTTTTATTCCTGATTTTGTTAATGTGGTGTATCACATTGATTTTGTGGATGTTAAACCATCCCTGCATCCCTGGAATAAATCCCACTTGATCATGGTGTATGATATTTTTAATGTATTGTATTCAATTTGCTAATATTTTGTTGAGAATTTTTGCATCTATGTTCATCAATGATATTGGCCTGTAATTTTTCTTTTTCTTGTTGTCCTTGTCTGGTTTTGATATCATGATTATGTTGGCCTTGTAAAATGAATCAGGAAGTGCCCCATCCTCTTCTATTCTTTCAGAATAATTTGGGAAGGATAGGAATTAAGTCTTCTTTAAATGTTTGGTAGAATTCACCAGAGAAGCTATCTGGTCCTGGACTTTTGTTTTTGGGGAGATTTTTGATTACTATTTCAATCTCTTTGTTTGTGATTGATCTATTCAGATTCTCTATTTCTTATTGATTCAGTTTCGGGAGGTTAGATGAGTCTAAGAACTTATTCGTTTCTTCTAGGTTATCAAATTTGTTGGTGTATAGCTTTTCATGGTATTCTCTTTTTTTAAAATCCTTTGTATTTCTGTGGTGTCTGTTGTAATTTCTCCTCTTTCATTTCTGATTTTTTTTATTTGAATCTTTTTTTTTTCTTAGTGAGTTGGGCTAAGAGTTTGTAAATTTTGTTTATCTTCTTGAAGAACCAGCTTTTAGTTTCATTGATCCTTTATATTGTTTTCTTAGTCTCTATTTTGTTTATTTCTGCTCTGATTTTCTTTTTCTTTTTTTATTTATTTTTTTCCTTTTTCTCCCCAAAGCCCCCCAGTACATAGTTGTATATTCTTCGTTGTGGGTCCTTCTAGTTGTGGCATGTGGGATGCTGCCTCAGCATGGTTTGATGAGCAGTGCCATGTCCGCACCCAGGATTTGAACCAACAAAACACTGGGCCGCCTGCAGCAGAGCATGTGAACTTAACCACTCGTCCACGGGGCCAGCCCCTCTGCTCTGATTTTTGTTATTTCTCCTTTCTTCTGACTTTGGGCTTTGTTCTTCTTTTTCTAGTTCTTTTAGGTATAATGTAAGCTCGTTTACTTGAGATTTTTCTTTTTACTTGAGGTAAGCCTGTATTGCTGTGAATTTCACTCTTACTACTGCTTTTGCTGCATCCCATGGGTTTTGGTATGTTATATTTTCATTTTCATTTGTCTCCAGGTATTTTTTGATTTCTTCTTTGATTTAATCACTGATCCAATAGTTGTTCAGTAACATACTGTTTAGTCACCACATATTTATGATTTTCCCAGCTTTTTTCTTGTAGTTGATTTCTAGTGTCATAGCATAGTGGTTAGAAAAGATGCTTGATGTGATTTCAGTCTTCTTGAATTTATTGAGGCTTACCTTGTTTCCCAACATATGGTCTATCTTTGAGGACGTTCCATGTGCACTTGAGAAGTATGTGTATTCTGCTGTTTTTTGGTTGGAATGTTCTCTATATATCTATTAAGTCCATCTGGTCTAGTGTTTCAATTAAGGTCACTGTTTCCTTGATAACTTTCTGTCTGGATGATCTATCCCTTGACGTAAGTGGAGGGCAAAGGTCCCCTACTATTATTGTGTTGCTGTCAATTTCTCCCTTTAGGTCTGTTAATAGTTGCTTTACATACCTTGGTGCTCCTGTGTTGGGTGCATATATATTAATAAGTGTTATGTCATCTTGGTGAATGTCCCTTGTATCATTATATAATGCCCATCTTTGTCTCTTGTTATCTTTATCTTGAAGTCTTCTTTGTCTGATATAAGTATGGCTACATCTACTTTCCTTTGCTTGCCATTTGCTTGGAGTATCATCTTCTATCCCTTCACTCTGAGCCTATGTTTATCTTTAGATCTGAGATGTGTTTCCTGGAGGGAACATATTGTTGAGTCTTGTTTTTCAACCCATCCAGCCACTTTGTATCTTTTGATTGGTGAATTCAATCCATTTACATTTAGAGTGATTATTGATATATGAGGGCTTAATACTACCATTTCATCTTTTGTTTTCTGGTTATTCTATATGTCTGTGTTTTTTCTTCCTCATATTTCTCCCATTTCAGTTTGGTGGTTTTCTCAGTATTTATGGTTTGTGACTCTGAGTTTTTGTTTTGTGGTTACTATGAGGTTTGTGTAAAAGGTCTCATAGATGAGATAGTCCTTTTTCTGATAGCCTCTTATCTCCATTAGCTTAATCAGGTTCCATCCCTTTCCTCTTCCCCTCCTATGTTTTTGTTGTCACAAATTACTCTTTTTTTCTGTTGTAAGTTTGTGACCAAATCGAAGTGTTTATAGTTATTTTTTATACTTTCTTTCCCTTTATCTTTTATGTTATAATTAAGTATTTGCTAACCTATTCTGATATAGAGCTTCAATTTTCTGATTTTGTCTGTCTATTTATCTCCTTGCTCAAAGCTTTGTGAACCTTTGCCTTTTTCTTTCTGGTAGGAGGGTTCCCTTCAACATTTCTTGTAGGGCAGGTCTAGTGGCAATGAACTCCCTCAGCTTTTCTTTGTCTGGGAAAGCTTTTATTTCTCTGACATATCTGAAGGATAATTACACTGCATAGAGTATTCTTGGCTGATGATAGTTTTTGTCTTTCAGTATTCTGAATATATCATTCCACTCCCTCCTAGCCTGTAAGGTTTCTGCTGAGAAATCCACTGAAAGCTGGATGGGGGTTCCTTTGTAGGTTATTTTCCTCTCTATTGTTCCTCTTAATATTTCTCCTTTGTCATTGACTTTTGACAATTTTAACATTATATGCCTTGGATAAGGTCTTTTTGGATTGATATAATTAGGAGTTCTATTAGTTTCAAGTACTTGCACGTCAAGTTCCCTCCCCAGGTTTGGGAAGTTCTCAGCTATTATTTCTTTGACTAAGCTCTCTGCTCCTTTCTCCTTCTCCTCTCCCTCTAGTATAGTCCTTATGTTACTTTCCCTAATTGAGTCAGATATTTCTTGAAGAATTTCTTCATTTTTAAAAAATCTTTGTTTACTTACACCTGAATCTCTTACACCTGAATCATTTTTCTATCTTTGAGCTCACGAATTCTCTCCTCCATAAGATCGGCTCTATTTTTAGTGCTTTCTACATTATTTGTTATCTCATTAATTGTGTTCTTCATATCCAGAATTTCTGTTTGATCTTTTTTTAGAGCTTCAGTCTCTTTGGTGAAGTATTCTTTCTGTTCATTAATTTTATTCCTGAGCTCATTGAACTCTCTCTGATTTTCTTATAACTTGTTGAGTTTCTTTATGACAGCTGTTTCAAATTCTGTCAGTTAGAGTATAATCTTCTGTGACTTCAGGTTTGGTTTCTGGAGAGTTGTCATTTTCCTTCTGTTCTTCCATGTTACTGTAATTCTTCATCATTTTGATGAATTGACCCTTTGCCAGCACATTTGTGGTAGTAATCAACTTTTCTTATTTTGGTAAAGCTTTGGTTACTTTGGCTCTGGTTGCCTGGGTCTTGTCTTTCTCTGCTGGCTCTCTGCAGGCTTGGATGGTGTTGTCCCGTGTACCACCTGCATTGCTGTTCCTGAGTTGTCTGGGGGTGCTGGTTGCACCACTGCCAGGGGTGCTGAGTTCACAGGTGTTGCTGTGGCTGTCGCTGGTGGGGTGGGACTTGTATGCAGCCTCCATTTCTGGGGAGTTGGTGTCCAGGGTGCTGCCACTGGGGGCTGAGTTTTCCTGCCCCATCTGTTCATAGTTGTGCAGGTCAGGCTGCTAACCACAGCTGCTGACCCACCAACCATCAAGGGGTAGGGCTGCTGCTGTGCCCCCCAACTGCTTCACAGATGTTTTCACATGTGGGGCTGGGCTGTTCTAGCCTCCACTCAGTTGCATGGGCCACTGTGTGAGGATCCATGCTCTGTATTGCTGCCATGGGAGGGGGCTGCTCCCCTAGTTCCACTGCTTCTGGGAGTCCAGTCCACCCACTTTCAGATATATAGCTACATGGATCTCTTAGGTGTCCTGTTGTGCTGTATAGGGAACCCTCTATTGGTCAATGGATGTCTGTTTGGTTATAATTTAAAGGGGAGATACAAAGGGAACAACTCACTACACCATGATGCTAATCTCACCCTTCTCCTCATTTTATGGATGAGGAAACCAGAAACCAGAGAGGTTAGTCACTTATTCCAAGGGACCCAGTTTGTTAGTGGCAGGTCTTGGAGCAGAGCCCATGTTTCTTTCCTCTACGCCATGCTACAGGGACACATGCCTGTAAAATATAATTTCAGAAGAAACTCTTGAAATAGTAAACTTTGCTTTCAGTAATAGGATTTCAAATAATGCTTTGGAAGACTGTTCCCAATGGTTTTCCATGAAGTGTGGTACCTCATAGCCACAATATCCTGTGTATCCATGTCATGGGATTGCTGTGGATATGACATGGACAGATGGTGTGGCTTATTGATTTTTCAGTTAACAGAAAGAAGAAATATCTTCTCAAGGGCAAGACCTTGTCTTATTCATTATTAACATTCCAGTGCCTAGCATAGTGCCCAGCATAAAGTAGTTACTCAGAAGGTTTATGGATTTCTGGGGTAGGTCAGCCAAAACTCTTCTATCTATCACATTTTCAATAACTACTTAAATGCTGTCAATCAGACGACATGCTATTGATCAGAGTATATTAAAGAGAACATCAGAAAATATGGCCTTGCTGCTTTTTGATCTTGGAGAATTGATCTAACTCTTCTGAACCTGTTTCCTTATCTGTAAAACTCACACTACTCTCTAAGCTTTCTTCCTGCACTAACGTTACATGATCTCCCCAGAAAAGCACAGATTTTTCAATAACAAGAATTTTGATTGAGACATTATGTGTGTATGTGTGTGTTTGGCTTGCTCTGTAGATATAATGCATGATAAGGTGGTTTTTAGTCCTAAAAATGGGTTTAAATGACTCTCCAATTGTGTAAGCTAATCATTTTTTCCCGGCTTGTTGAACAACAGTAGCAATACCCAAAAAAATCAAAGGCTTTTTAGTGGCTTATAGAGGAAAAAAAACCAAAAAAAATTAGTCCTCAATTAAATTAAAATGAAACTTGAGGATGGTATTTGTTTAGTTTGAAAGGCACATTATGTCTATTTATTTGGAAACCCCACAATTTATTCCTCTGTCTACCATAAACCACTGTACAGTGACAACTAAGATACCACGTTGCTTATTGTGCTAAAGCTGAAGATGCTGCAACTTGTATTCACGGGGTTGGATTGGGCTCAGGCTCCAGGGATTGATTTATAGCCTGAGGTGAAACCATGAAACCACATGGACTGTTGTCTGAGAATAAGGATGACCAATTGCACCTGTATTCCTCAAAGCAAGTGCTACTAAAATCTCAACTCAGCATACTTTTACTCTCCGTAGTATTCAAAAGATATTAATCATACAGTGCTCCATGGAAAGAATTCATTTAAGGAAAATTGACAACACTTTGATATATTTCTCCAAAGTCCTAGCAATAGGGGTCCGGGAATTAGAGACTCTTAAGAGTGGGAAGAGACCATTGAGTTCAACCTCCTTAATTTATAGATAAGAATATTGAGAATCATGGAGGTTAAGGGACTTGTTTAAGGGCACACAACTAGTTTAAAACATAGTCAGCAATAAAACACGTCTTCTAACTCCTGGTCTAGTACTCTTTCCTCTACGTCCCTGAACGCCCGAGTGTAACCATTACTTAAATCCTGAGGTTCTTCTGTCATTTATTGTTTCCTGTGTGCTGAGGGATGTGCTGAGCATTTTACATGCTTCAAGTCATTTAATCCTCAAAATAACTCATTTTATCATTGAGGAAACTGGCCTTAGAGTGGTTCCTAACATTTTAGGGTCACAAGGCTACTAAGTGGTGGGACGAGGATAGAAATTCAGGCAAGTTAACTTGGAACCCAAACTGGGCATACAGGACTCTCAGTTACATTTGAATTTCAGAAAAAAAAATTTCAAAAAAAATTTTTTTTTTAGTACAAGTAATATGTCTCAAATATTGAAGGGACAATTAAAATTTAACTGAGCATCCTGTATTTTCGTTTGCTGAGTATGGCAACTTAACCCAAGCTATCCCAGGGTTCTCTGTCCCATGGTTGTTTCTTTTCCTTGGCTTTGAGAAGAAGAATGCTAGGGTTATTTCTCTGCTGTCATTTCTCTGATCCCATCATATCTTGAAATTAAAAACGTCCTTTGTCACTAGTTTACATTTTGATTTCTTACAGTTAGAATTTGGTCTAAGTCCATTTGAAGCTTGGGCTGGGAAGAGATCTCATTGGGAGTAACATGGGGTCAAATGTTTCTGGGTATAGGATTTCATAGGTACTAGTTGCAATACTGAGGACCTATTATGTTATTCAGTTTTACTCCAGGACATGGAGCTGGGGGTGTTAACGTAACGGGAATGTTGAGGTCAAGCAAACTACTTGAAGACTCTGATCCTTTATTGTGTCCTGAGGAATGGATTTTCCCAAATGTGGGGAGCAGAATTTTCTCGTGATCTCGTCTTTTCAAGTGCACCTTGTACTGACATCTACACTGAGTCAGAAGCCAATGAAAACATATCGCAGGAATGCAGGGAAGTTTCACATTAGGAGACTTCTCAATGGAATTCACTGTGTTTCCCACCACGAGATCATCTCCATAGACATAAAATAAACATTTATTAAAATTCAACACCCATTCCCATTGAAAAAAATACTCAGTAATCTAAGACTAGAAGGAAGGTTTTTTTAACTTGGAAAAAAAGGGTATACAAGAATCCTAGAGTCATCAACATATTTAATTAGTAGTGAAATATTAGAAACATTCCCGTTAGAGTCCAGAATAAGGCAAGGTTTCAGTATTTTTTCTAGGCGTACCAGTCAATGTAGTGAGCGGGGAAAACATGTAATAAGAGAACTACATTTACACATCAGCTAATTGTTTAGCAAGAAAATCCTAGACAATCAGTTGGAAATTATTAGAGTTAATAAAAGGGAGTTCAGGAAGGTGTCTAGATATAAGATTAATATGTATAAACCGATAACATTCTTACTTATTAACAATAACTAACTAGAAAAATGAGCAGAAAAAACTCATTCAAAACAACAACAACAAAATCCTCAAATATCTTTGAATAAACTGGAGTTCGAATATAAGGCCTATGTGAAGAAAATGATATAATTTTCTAAAAGGACAAAAAAGAGGCCTGAATTAAAAAAGAGAAATACATTTCCAGATGAGAATGCTGCATAGATGTAGCTGTCTATTCTGTCAAAAGTAAGCTTTAAAATCCCAATAAAAATCTCAATAGAGTTCTTTCTGTAACACCATGAGCTGACATAATAAAAACATTTCTATAAACAAATAGGAAGAGTAAACCAACTCAGGAGAGATGTAAATTGAAAGCAACAATGAGGTGCCTATCATACGTCCATCAGATGGTGACAGTGTGGGGGAAATGGGGAATTATACACAGTTTGTGAAACTGTAAATTGGTATATGTCCTTTGTGGAGTTCACCTTGACTGGGGCTATTAAAATTAAATGTGTAAGCAAAACTGGGTATTCACATACAAAAGAATGAAATTGGACCCCCATCTTACTCACAAAAATGGACTCAAAATGGCTTAAAGACTTTCATGTGAGACCTGAACCTGTAAAACTCCTAGAATAAAACATAGGGAAAAAGCTCCTTGACATTGATCTTAGTGATTTCTTGGATCTGACACAAAAAGCACAGGCAACAAAAGCAAAAATAAACAAGCACATTACATCAAACTAAAAAGCTCTGCATAGCAAAAGAAACACTCAACAACATGAAGAGGCAACTTACTGAATGGGAGAAAATATTTGCAAGTTGTCTATCTGAGAAGGGGTTAATGTCCAAAATATATAAGGAACTCATCCAACTCAATACAGAAAACCAAAAATCTGATTACAAAAATGGGCAGAGGACTTGAACAGACATTTTTCCAAAGAAGACATGCAAATGGCCAACGGGTACATGAAAAGATACTCAACATCACTGAAATGCAGATCCAAACCACAATGAGATACTACCTCACACCTGTTGGAATCACTATTATGAAAAAGACAAGAGAGAACAAGTGTTGGTGAGGACAAGGAGAAAAGGGAACCCTTGTGCACTGTTAGAAGGAATGTAAATTGGTGCAACCACTATGGAAAACAGTATGGAGCGTCCTCAAAAATACTACATATGATCCAGCAATTCTACTTCTGGGTATACTTCTCAAAGAAATGAAAACAGGATCTTGAAGAGATATCTGAACCCCCATGTTCATTGCAGCATTATTCACAGTGGCCAAGACATGGAAACAACCCATATGTCTGTTAATGGATAAAGAAGGTGTGGCGGTGGTGGTGGTGGTGGTGTGTGTGTGTGTGTGTGTGTGTGTAAATATATAATGGAATATTATTTGGCCATGAGAAAGAAGGAAACTCTGCCATTTGCAACAACATGGATGGACCTTGAAGCCATTATGTTAAGTGAGATGTCAGAGAGAGAAAGATAATACTGCATGATCTCACTTATATGTGGAATCTAAAAGAGCTGAACTCATAGAAACAGAGACTAAAATGGTGATTACCAGAGGAGTGGGGAGATGTTGGTCAAAGTGTACAAACTTTCAGTTAAAAATGAATACAGCATGGTGATTATAATGAATAATACTGTATTATATACTTGAAAGTTGCTAAGAGAGTAAATGTTAAATATTCTTACCACACACAAAAATTGTAATTATGTGAGTTGACGGATGTGTTAGTTAACATTATTGTGGTAAACATTTGACAATACAGTTATGCCTTGCATGACAACATTTCAGTTAGGAATGGAACACATATACGACAGTGGTCCCGTAAGGTTAGTACCATATAGCCTAGGTGTGTAGTAAGCTATACCATCTAGGTTTATGTAAGTACACTTCATAAAGCTTGCACAATGACAAAGTCGCCTAACAACACGTTTCTTAGAAGGAATCCCCGTTGTTAAGTGCTGCATGAATGTATATATGTGTATCAAGCCCTCATGTTGTACATCTTAAATTTGCACAATGTTATATGTCAACTATATCACAATAAAGCTGGAAAAAATCCTCAAAATAAAAAATCTTGTTTTAAAATTAAAAAAAGGATTTTAATGTGTGTGAGGAAAAAAAGCATAATACAGATGACAAGTTTAATAGCATTTGAAAAATGTGCATGTTTATGTAGAGTGTATGAAAATGTATACATGCTCACAGAGGTATGTGTGTAGAAAAAATTTGGAAGGTTACATTCTGAACTCTTTACAGTGGTTGTTCCAAGAGTTTAGGAGCCTAGAGTGATGGGGCCCAGGGTTTTCGTCTTATATATTTCTATATTGTTTGAATTTTTCATCATAAAAATATTAAAAAGAGTGGAACTCAGAATGAAATTGTGTTTTATTTTAATATTCGAGGTCTCAAGGATTGGAATGGGGGTGAAGTAAGGGAAACAGAATTAGCACATGGCTAGTTTCTTTTAAATATCTTTTATGTCCTTGAATAATGAGAGAGGTATGAAAAATAAACCTGTTTTTAAGCAATGACCATCCATTTGATATCAAATTGTCTCTTTAGTAACAACTTCTTGCCAGAGCCCAGGAAACAAACGGGAGCTTCATGGATTCTTCTAGAAGCAGAAGGAAGAGGGATCAAAGTTTTCCACAAACTTTTGGTGAACCTTGTAAAATACGGACTATTCTGCAGATTGGGAAAGATGTGACTTCTATTTGTCTTTCATATTCTAAATATTTTCTGTGATTTAAAGCATTCATTGCTTCCCTTTGCTGTCAAGGAAATGAAGGAAACACATTTCAGTAGCACTTTTCTGAATGCACTTATCTCTAGCTACTGCTATAAATATGTAGTGATCACATTCTCCCAGTGCCCAATAAATCAAGCTCTTTGGCCAGAACTTTACTTGTGTCCTGGGAAGAAATAGTCTCCTCCCCAAGTTATATCGTGAATTCTACAGTAACTCCCTTTCCTAGGGACAGAAAGTAAGCAAGGGAAAATATGGGTTTAAAACATACTAATTTCATGCCTTGATTTACAACAGGTTGTGGACATCTGTGTAAACTGGTGGCTGGAGGGTGCAATTATGTTTGAGAGTCACTTATTGAGTACCACCTGTGATCCAGGCACTGTTTTTGGTGCAAAGATACATAGAAAAGTACATCTTGGTGGTTGTCCTCAGGAAGCTCGAAGTCTTGGGAGAAAGAAGACATGTTTGAGGCAAGTCAGGGGGAGGTGGCAATGAATAGGCTGAAACGGGGGAAATCAAGCTGATAAAGAAAACAAGAATTTGATTTAAAATTTCTGAATATTCCATGGCATTTCTCCAATTAAAACGCTACAAATATATTGTCACTGATGTTTTGTTTCTTTTGTAAGATTTTATTGATTTGAACTGTAGGCATCATATGTGGTCTTTGAGCACTGATGGGTACTGAGCCTCAGTTGCAAGCATTCTAGAAAACGGTCTAGTAACTCCCTCTCTACCTCCATTTGTAAGATTTCCCTAGAAAGTCCCTCTTAAATGAAATAGTCAGTTAAAAAAAGTTCCCAGAAACAGTGGGCTAAGGGTGCAAGTCTAGGCATCCTTACTAGAAGAGCTAGCACACTAAGGCGGCTGCTCCCAAACTGTGGCTGCATCAGAATCACCTGGAGGGTCATTAAAGCACAGTACTGGGCCCCATTGCCAGAGTTTCTGATTCAGTAGGACTAGGGGTGGGGCGGAGAATCTGCATTTCTAACAAGTTCTTGGGGGATACTGATATTGCTGATCTGGGATCACACTTTGAAAACCGCAGCCTTAGGGCCAGCTGTCTCAAGGAGAAGACTGATTCATTTAAGAAAGAAAGCTGATAGTCTGATGCTCATCATTTAAATTATGTGTTGTGAGAATCCTAGGCAGTCAATTCAGCGTCTTCCTTGCTCCAAAAACAGAGGTGGGAAGGTTCAAGTTTGAATGTGCAGGTTCAGACAGCCTGGAATGGAGTCTTGGCTCTGAGCCTCACTAGCTGAGTGAACTTGTGGACATAACTTGATGCTTCTGTGTCTCAGTTTGTCCATTTGTAAAAAGCAAACTATAATAGTACCTATCTCAGAGGTACTTGAGAGGATTAGATGAGTTAATGCATGCCAAGCACCTAGTAAGAAGGCTACCACATAATCAACTCTTGAGTAGTAGATGTTGTTTTTCTCACACAGGTGCTGGATTTTTGCTGCATAGCCATGATCCAGGGGTTTTGCGTCTTAAATTTTAGCTGAATGCTTGCACTTGCGTAGGCAAAGCTTTAGTTACCCCCCAAAATTGATTGGGATCTAGCCATATATTTCCATGTAGTTGGGAAACCCACTCTTGTAAAACTTTTTATGTCCCAAATACGGTTTTGTGGAGCCAGAGGACCACTGACCTTTGTCAACGAAAATAATCCATAACCAATCTATAAATGAAAATTTGGGAGAGTTTATTCCGAGCTGAAATCTGAGGACCATGGCCCAGGGCCTTTCTTCCTGAAAGAAAAAAGGGCACCAAAGAAGTGAGGTATACAGAGTGGTTATATACCCCCAAACAGGCTGTTTCACATATGATTGAAATGTCCCTCCCACAATAGTCACAAGATTGCCCTGTCAGCACAGCGCTTGATGGACACAGCAGGTAGTGGGTCTGCTCTCTTGGAGGGCATAGCAGGAGGCAAGTCTATTGTCTTGAGCTCGGTGGTCACAGGTGAGCGCAGCAATCAGTTTCTAGCCTAAGGAAAGATGCTTAATCCTTAAAGAAATGCCAACGTTGGGAGGGGGAGGGAAGTTGCACCTTTATCTCAAGGGCCTTTGCTCCTGCCATAGGGAATGTCTAAAGCAGATATACAATGCATACTCAACGGCCATGGTCAGGCCCTTTTGGAAAGACAAGGTCAGGCCGAATCAGGTTCACACAAAATGGCTTCCTCATATACTCCAATATATCCTGTTACTTGCCATTTTTATTTGTCACCTTGTTGAGGGGTTCTGCCTGCAAACCTTTCCGAGACCCTAAATTCCTACTTGGGGGTGGGTTTGTATAGATTCTCCATTTTTCTGAATCCTCTTTCTGTTGAGAATCCTTTGCTTTCTGTGCATCTTCTCAGAGTCCAAGGAACTGCTTTTCCAACTTTAACTGAAGTTTTAAATTTTCTAACTTATTGGCCATTTTGTACAAGAATGAAAATGTTTTATTACTCCTATTTTTAATCACTACAATGAGGTTTCTGAACACCCTTAAAGAAAGAGTATTTTAAAATGTAGGTTTTATTATTTTTCAGGTATTGTGAGACCAACAGATGAGGAGACAATGGAAAGGATAGTTCCCCTCAGTTCCCAGGAGGAGTGGGGCACACTGCTCCCTGCAGGGCTGCGTGGGGAAGCACCAGGGTGGTCAGAAGCAGAAGGGAAAATGTGAGCAACAATCTTTATTGTGGTTTCCACGGGAAAGTCAAGGCAGAGTAAGCAGGCTTAGAGTTGGCTCCTTTTAATAATTTCAGTGGGCTCTGGAGTAGAGTTGCTATCCCTAGTCATCTGATACCTGGCCCTGGGGTGATTAGGGTGGGTGCACAGTGGCTCAGCTGTGAAAGCCCATAAAGAAGTTTGCATTTTGGTTTGGGTTTTGGATTGGTTAGTTTGCATATGAAAGATGTGCTCCTTAGTGAGCTGTTTGCTATCTCTAGGAATTAGTTAACCCTGGGAGGGGCAGTCGTGTCCATCCCCACCCCCCACCATCCCCAGTCAATGAGGCCCCAGATCCCAGAGCATCGGGAATACAGTAAATAAGAAAATAGTATAGTGACTACAAAGAGGGTGTGGCAGAGCTTTGAGACAAGGCTGGTTTGAGAGTCCCTCTCTGACTGGGTGACTCATATCTGCTCACTAGTGCCTCAGGATCCACTCCTTTGGTTCTTCACTGTTACAGAGTCCTACATGCCATGGACCTCTGGACAATTCACATTCATCTGAAACTGATAATGTTGCTTTATTAATGTCCATGGGAAAGGGAGAGTCTTTCCATCCCTCCAGTCTAGGGTTGCCCGATAAAATAAAGGATGCCTAGTTAAATTTGAATTTCAGATGAACAGTGAAAATTTTAGTGTAAGTATGCTCCAAATACAAAAAAGTTATTCCTTGTTTATCTGAAATTCAGTTTAACTATGCATTTCGTATATTTTTGCTAAATCTGGCAAGCCAACTCTGTTCTATTCTACTACCTATTCAGAGTTTGAAATATTTGTTGAATTAATGAATCCATAAATCCCATTTTGGATTGAATAATTTTGTTTCATCTCTGCCTCAATTCCATTCTCATGGAAATTTGACCATTAATACCAATTTGCATGTATGTTCTTTTCTTCTAAGCCTTTTGACTTTTGTAGTTCCTGGTCCTTGCAGTCTTCCTTCTCTCATATTTGAGGCTACTCCCAAGCTCCCAGGCCCAGACCCTGCACCCAGTTAGGATTGGGGGGTCTAAGGAGCTGCCAGGACTACACAGAAGTCTTGGCATCAAGTCAAGCTTGAAGCCCAAGTATGTTAGTTAAGATGATCTCTTCAGTAACCTGCCCAACACCCTAGATCCTCTAAAGCCAACGACTGAAATTCTTGCAAAAGTTACAATAAACATCCCAGTTTCCAAATCCAATAGCCATTTCTCCAACCTCATTTGTTTTTGTTTTTTTTTTGACATCAGATTCTTGGGACTTCAATGGATTTATAGGAATTCCAAGTTATACAGTAAGGACTGGGTGTTACCAAAAGAGGGCACTGATTGGCTGCCGCAGGACCATCTCACAGGCATTCCTACATGGTTCCAATGTAAAGCCAGGTTGAGAATTTTGCTTTACCCTATGGGAATCCTCAAGGTTTGATCCTTAACCCCCTTTTCCCTTCTTAATTCTCTTATCATGGTGATCTTGTCCATACCATTTTAGACTACTAATCCTCAAATTTATATCACTAGCCAGACCTCTCATTTGAGCTCCGGATTGACAGATTTATCTGATTTTGACCTCTACTTGGAGGTCTTACAAATACCTCAAAGGTAGCATATCTATTTTTTTCCCCAGTAATTTTATTGAGTTCATAATGGTTTATAACATTGTGTGATTTCGGGTGTGCATTATTTATCAATTTCTGAACAGACTTTATTGTGCTCACCTCCAGTAGTCTAATTTTTGTCCATCACTGTACATATGCGCCCCTCTACCCCTTTCACCCACCTCTCAACCCCCTTCCCCTCTGGAAACAGCTAATCTGTTCTCTTTATCCATGTATGTGTTATTTTCCACATATGAGTGAAACCATGCAGTATTTATCTTTCTCTGTCTGGCTTATTTCACTCACAGGTAGCATATCTATTTTATCCTTCAAACCTCTCTCCTCTTTCTAGTGTTCTTCAACATGGAAAATAATAGCATCCAGTTGTTCTTGCCTGAAATCCAGAAGTCATCCTTAATTCTCAGCTTCCCTAAGCCCTCGCCTTCTATCCAGCAGCATGTTCTCAATAGGAACTCCAAAAGATGCCTTAAATCCATCCCTTTATCTCCATCTCCACCATTTCACTGAGTCCAATCTCCCACCATCTTTCTCTGGATTTGTTTTCTCTCCTTTTCTTTTTGCCCTCCTCCAATCAATTCTTTCCATATCAGCCAGAGTGACCTTCTCATATTCTAGATTAGATTCTGCCCTTCTTTTGCATACAGTTCTTCATTGGCTACTCATTTATTGAATTTGGAATAAAATACAAACTCCTTACCACATTCTACAAGACCCTTCCTGAGTTGGCCCCTGGTGAACTCTTCAAGCTGCTCTTCGAATTTTCACCCTGCCCTACCCACACTGATCTTGTTTTAATTCTTTAAATACACCAATTGCTTTCCTACTTCAGGGCTTTTGCTTGTGCCACACCTCTGTCTGGAAAGCCTTCCCTTCACATGGCTAGCTCTTTCTCATCCTTTGCATTGCAGCTGAAATGGTACTACCCCAGAGAACATGCCTTGGCCACCATTTCTAAAGGAGGTTTCTTTCCCACTGTGTTCTCTACCTCAGTGCCTTATTTGTTGTTTTTCATGACATTAATGACAATTTATAACTGTCTCTTTTACCTAATTTTTGTTTCCGCTAATAAGAATAAATTTCTTATGAGGGTAGAGGGAGCATACTTATCTTGTTCATTGAAGTACCTCAGGTCCTGGTACAAAATTGGCTCCATAAATATTTCAGCATGAATGAATTGGGACCTGCTTTGTTTTTACCACACCTTACTGAAAACCTGGAGTTCTGTGACTTAGCCACACTTCAGTGCCTAAGTCCTTGATCTGGTTCCAGAACCTACCTGCTTACCTGCCTACTTACCTAGATCTTTGCAGAGTGAGGAAAGCAGTTCCTTTTCTGTGTTTAAGCTGATCACCTGTCATCACTCACCTGTCAGATTCAGAGGTTACCATATTCCACTTACCATGCTGGACTTTCTGAAACTAGGTCTGCTTCCATTCCATAGATGTTTTACCTGTCAAATTTTTTTCTCTTGCCCTGGGCTGTTGCAATTAACTTTTCATACCCAATTGAGTAATAGGAAGTAACAGACTAGATTCTTTGATTTTCCTAATACATTTGAAATTCATCTTCAAATATCCATGGTTGCAGATAATTGTCATTCTCCCTTTCTAGCTGGGCAAACTGATAAAGTAGAACTTGAGGTACATTGTTCTTGGGGTACTCAACTATATTTTTCTCAGTGAAACATTTTTCTTTTTTTTGGTGAGGTAGATTCACCCTGAGCTAACATTCATTGCCAATCTTTCTCTCTCTCTCTTTTTTTTTTTGCTTGAGGAAGTTTAGCCCTGAGCTAACATCTGTGCCTATCTTCCTCCATCTTTTGTATGTGGGATGCCTCCACAGCATGGCTGATGAGTAGAGAAAGTTTGTGCCTGGGATCTGAACCCACAAACCTGGGCCACCGAAGCAGAGGACGTGGAACTTTAACCACTTGGCCATGGGCTGGCCCCTTAGTGAAACTTTTGTTAAAGAAAAAGTTATCACAAGTATTATCTATGGCACAATGCAAGCCTGTTTGGATAGGACTACATGAAGCTAACTGTTAAATAGCAAAGCAAGGAAAGTACGTGTTTGTGTGTATGCTGCCTTGTTGAAACCTTGCAGGCATTTTGTCATGCCTTCTCAATGAGACCTTAAACCTGAGAGTAGGAGCTGCATTGTGTAATTTGTTTGTTTTTTGCATTGTTGGTAATAAACTAGTACATTCTCATCCCCTTGAAAGATATTTGACTGAGGAAAGACCCCAGTCAGTAAGAGATGCAGGGCCATGTGTTAGAATGGATAGTCCAAATAGCAAATTGTATGTGTGTCGGGGGCATTATGGGTACTTGAAAGCACGATTGGTGCATTATTAATCTGTTGGTTCATGATAATTTTTTATGTTTGTTTTTTGTTTTGTTTTCTTTTGGTGAGGAAGATTGTCACTGAGCTAACATTTGTGCCAATCTTCCTCTGTTTGTATGTGGGATGCCGCCACAGCATGGCTTGATGAGTGGTGTGTAGGTTTACACCAGGATCTGAACCCAAGACCCCCAGGCTGCGAAAGCAGAGTATGCAAACTTAACTACTGCACCACCAAGCTGGCCCCTGGTTCATGATAATTGTTTAATAAGCAGGTGAAATAATTATTTGCACTTCCCCAAGAGGAGATCAAGAAGAACATGGAAACACTGAAATCAATGATGGGACCTGCTGTTAATAAAAATAACACAGGAAAGACTTAGCCTAGAAGATCACTGATGCCTCCCTCTACTTGTGTTCTGGTAGATACACTGCTATCTTTGAATCTTTGTCCCAGTTTACTTCCTTTTTTCTTAAAGCTGCTGGTAGAAGGATGACTGAGATACTTGAAAAAATCAATGGCAGTTGTGATGGGGAAATTTACTCAACTTTTGCTAGCACAAGTTTGACCATCTTCTTTGTAGTTCTGAAGTTTTAACAGAATCAGAAAGTCATGCCCTCTTGGGCTTTGGCTGGATGGTTGGGTGACCAACTGTCCTGGTTTTCCTAGGATTGTCCCAATTTTACCACTTATAGTCCCAGGTCCAGGAAATCCCTTAGTCCTGGGCAGACTGGGGATGTTGCTGACCTTACTGGGTGGAGAACTGGCAGACCCTTGGGGAAATGGAAATGGGAAAATGGTATCCCAGTCCATTATCTTTTTCTGTAAAGCATCTCCTCACCTGCCCACCCCCTACCCTCTCTCAGCTCCTGATAAAAATAAAATGATCTATAATAATATAAATATAAGTGAACTATAAATAAACACAAATATAAAAAGTAAAAAAAATGCTTGTATTCATTTGTCACTCTTCTGTGCCTTTGTCCATGACCCGCCTTTGCCTGAAATGATCTGCCGCCAACTTTCTTCTGCCTGTGAACTCTTACTGATCCTTAACCTCCATTCTGGGGAAGCTCTTCTCTCACAGTCTTCAATGCCCCCTCCTTCTCCCAGAGATTTAGTTACTTCTTTCTTCTCTGTACCTCCTTGCAGGGCACAAATATTAGGGTATATGCTGACATTAAGAACCTGAGCCAGTTAATTTGGGTCTCTCTAAATCTGCTCCGCATCAGGGACCCACTGAGTGAAGGTGAGAGGAGGTACCTGCATAAAAATCTGCTGCCTTTGTGTCTCTGTTCCCGGGAGCATCCAGTGTCCCCTCTTTGATAATAGGTAGAGGGCAGTAAAAGAGTATCTTCATGACAGCCATTTGGGGATTACCAGACTTAGGGAAAGAAGGCAATTAAATATGAATTGTATGAGACTTCTACGATGGGCCAGACTTCCCGCTGGGCCTGTCTTTTGCTTGGAGGGCTCTCACAGGAAATTGGTCACTGCAGACTCACGTGGCAGGAGAGCTCAAGGAGAGTATTTAATGCAGCTCTTTGACATGTGGTTTGAAAGCTTCAGAGTCCGGGTACTACTTTGTGAGTCTCCCATTTCAGTGGCTCTTATATAAGTTGGAATGCAGCATTGGGTTTCCCCCAAACTAGAAGGCAACTGTGATTGATTTCTTGATCTTTGAAGGCAGTGCCCTGCTTCAATATAATGGGAAACAAAAGGCTGTCAACAGCAGGGGTGTATCTGCCTCCTAAGCCTTGTATAGGCTTCCACTGCAGGATTGATCACATTGGTTTATAACTTTTATTTTATATGCAAGTTTCGTACTGAATCTGTGTGCTTCCTGGGACCCTAGTACCAAAAAGAGTTCCTAAAAAATAGTAAGCACCGGGTATATATTTGTTGCCTTGAATGTATAAAGTATTGGTAATGACTGAGTATTATGGTGGAATTGTACTATGTGTATATTGTGGGGTATACTCCTAAAGTGAGCAAAAATCCCTTAAATCACTGTTGGCACCATAAAGGATGTAAACAGATTCTGTCTCAAAGTGCTGTACAGGTATATTTTCCCTACCTGGGTTAGAACAGTTCTATGACTGGACAACATGAATTAGTTTGCTTATATTCTAGGGGTATCTTTGCAGGGCATAGATGTTGTATTTTTAAACATGAGGATTACACTTGGGGTGATATGCTCACACAAGCACAGACACACAGGAACTAGGAGGGACGAGGCAACAGCTGATTCACACTCACATTGCACTCTTATTCTAGGATTCTCCTCGGTGAAAGAAGTTGTGGACACAGTTGAACTTTAAAAATTGTTTCTCTTTTTCTCTCTCTTTAGCAAGTAAGTTGAAACAGTGTAAGCAAGAATGCACATACATCTGTTATACCTTTCCTGGGGTGTTTGCATTTCACATTGCTCAAAATCTTGAGCCAAAAGAATTATCTTCTAACTGTGGAATTGGATTATTGCCTTACAAAATGCGTTTCTTTATTTTTATTTATTTATTTATTTTTTAAAAGATTTTATTTTTTCCTTTTTCTCCCCAAAGCCCCCAGTACATAGTTGTATATTCTTTGTTGTGGATTCTTTTAGTTGTGGTATGTGGGACGCTGCCTCAGCGTGGTTCGATGAGCAGTGCCATGTCCGCGCCCAGGATTCGAACCAACGAAACACTGGGCTGCCTGCAGCGGAGCGCGCGAACCCAACCACTCGGCCACGGGGCCAGCCCCTGCATTTCTTTATTTTTGAATGGGCAATACAGCCACTTGATTCAAAATTTGAAAGGTATAAAAAGGCATATAGTGAAAAGTCTCTTTCTCATCCTTTTGTCTCATAGGATAAAATTATGAAAAAAACTCCATGTTTCTTGCCCTTATGGAGCTTACAATGTACTCAAGGGGACAGACAGTTACAAAATCATAACAACAAATGTCAAATTGCAATTGTGACAAATTCTATGAAGGAGAGACACTAGGTACTGTGAGTACCTATATTAGGATGACTTGGCTAGTCAATGAGATCATGGATGGCTTCCCTGAGGAAAATGAAACAGGAAAGGGACCTAAAGGATGAATAGTAGTTAACTAGTTGAAGAGGGGAAGAAAGAGCATTTATCGCAAAGGGCTAAAACACAGAGTTCCTCTGGTGGGAGGGAGAATGAGGGACAGAAAGGAGGCTAGTGTGGCTGGAGGGCAGAAAGTGAAGGGGCACAGGGTAGAAGATGAGGCTGGAGAGGTAGGCAAATTTTTGACCATACAGGCATTTAAGGTATGTTAAGGGGTATGTTTTTTCCCAAGAGAAATGAGATGCCATTAAAAGCTTTAAGTAGAGAGTGCATGAGACATGATCAGATTTATGTATCAATCAGATAGCTCTCTCTAGCTGCAATGTGGATAACCAGCTGTAATGGTGGGGGGAAGAAGGAACATGGGGGACTGCTTATAAATATGTTGCAGTAGTCTCGGTGAGAAACAATGGTAGCTTGATCTAGGTTAATGGTAGTAGAAATGAAGGGAAATGGATGGAGTTGAGTGATCTTTAGGAAAAAACATTCTTATTCCCTGGCAATAAATTTGGTGTGTGGGATAAGGGACATAAACACATCAAATACAAATATTAGATTTGATGCTTGCACAACTGTGTAGAAGACTGCGACATTTCCTATGCTATAGAATCCTGGAGAAGAACCTCTCCTTTATTTTGAATTGTGGGTAATTATGAGTTTGATTTTGGTTCTTTTGATTTTGATGTGCCATTAAGATACTCAAGAGGAAGTTTCAAGTAGCTCTCTGGATTTATGGATCTGGAACACAGAAGAAGTGTGAGTTGGACATAAAATATATTAGTTATTTGCAAATAGAGAAGTTATTCTGCTTGGATGAATGGATCATCCAAGAGAGTGGCGAGTGTGAAAGAGAGAGGGCTGCATTTCAACACTTGAGCAACAAAATGTTTATTTTCTAGGCAGAGAAGGATGAGCAAGCAAAAGGATAAAATTTTAACACAGAAACAAGGAGAAAGAGAATGTTTCAGGAAAGGAGAAGAGGAGGATATCAACAGTGACAAGTGTTGCTGAGAAGTCAAAGGAGAAGACTGTAAAACATCACGTTGGCTTAGCAAAATAGAGGTCAATGATGGCTTTCGCCTTATATTTTTTGATGGATCATTGAGGTCAAAGACTAGAGTGGGCTGAGCTGTGAATATGAGGTGAAGAAATGGAGACCATAAATACAAAATCTTTCAAAAGATCAGTGCTTTCTAATAGGACATTATTGAGAGATTTGAGCTTTAAAAAATTCAGTGGGGAGAGTTCTAGTTCTGGTAATGACATACAATCTGCTTTAGACCTACTTTACCACTTAGGACAACTAGAAAAGCTGGGCACTGTAAATCTATAAGAAGGGCACTGAAATATCCCAGGGCCAGGTTCTTGGAAAGAAGGCTTGGAGTGATGAGTCCAGCATTTGGGACTGATTTTACGTTGGAGGCATTTGCTTATTTCATTTGCTGATGAAGAGCTGAACACAGCTTCAACAAACTCATGGATTTGCAAAGTTGTAAGATTGGGTTTTAGTGCCCTTCAAAGAAAAGGTGCCCCAGTGAACCACAATCTTTAGATTAAAACCACAAGAGCTTATCATTACTATACGAGTAAGGGTGACCCAGAAACAGACCAGTCCTCAGACCCCAGAAATAGAAACTGAAGTTTAGATTTGAATAATCTCAATCCCTGATTGGCCTATGGTGCTTTGGGATTGTTAATACTCCAATCTCCTTGTCTGCAGAAGGAAGTTAAATCCTCTCTAGAAGCTAACATATCCAAAGGTTCAAATCATCTCTCTATTTTAAATAATATTCAAAATTCAAGAAAAAATAACCAGACATAAAAGTAGACAACTTGACTATAAATCAAGGGAGATGATAGGCTATAGAAATATTCTCCTAAAGCATCAGACAAGGAAGTTATCAGTCATAGACTTGCAAATAACCATGCTTAAAGAATTAAAAGAATATTAATTATGATGAAAGATTTATTCACCAGGAGGATATAACAATTCTAAACTTATATGTACCTAAAAACTTACTTTCAAAACATGTAGAGCAAAAATTCACAGATTAAAAGAAAAATAGTTAAATCTACCATCATAGTGGGAAATTTTAATATACTTTTTCTCAGTAACTGATAGAACAACTAAAAAAAAATCAATAGAAATATAAAAGACTTGAACAACACAATGGAAAACTTGACCTAATGGGCATATATACTACATTGTATGCAATGGCTGCAAAAGTTTTTGCATATTTTCTAAATTCACATGTAATATTCAACAAAATTGGGGGCCAGCTCCATGGTGGAGTGGTTAAGTTCATGCACTCTGCTTCGGTGGCCCGGGGTTTGCTGGTTTGGATCCTGAGTGGGGACCTAGTGCCGCTCATCAAGCCATGTTGTGGTGGCATCCCATATGGAAGAACTAAGAGGCCCTACAACTAGGATATTCAACCATGGACTTTGGGGCTTTGGGGAGAAATAAAAAAAGAGGAAGACTGGAAACAGGTGTTAGCTCAGGGCCAATCTTCCTCATCAAAAAGCATACCTTTAAAAAAATTTGCAATATGCCATGCCATAAAGTAAATGTCTTAACAAATTTCAAAAGATTAAAATTATTTGAACTGTGTGTTATTTAATCCAGTGGAAAGAAATTAGTAAACAAGAGAACTAGAAAACCCCCAAATGTATGAAAGTTAATCAGTATACTTTTAAAAATCTACGGGTCAAAGAAGAAATCACAAGGTAAATTAGAAAATGTTTTAAGCTGAATGGAAATAAAAATAAGACATTTTCATATGACATATTGTGAGATGCAGCAAAAGCTATGCATAAAGGGAAGTTTATGTCCTTACATGCATATATTATAAAAGAACAAGGTAAAGGTAAATGATTTAAGCATCTATCTGAAGAAGTTAGGGAAAAGGAACAGCAAATTAAACCCAAATAAAGTAGAAGGAAAATAATAAAGATTGGAGCAGAAATTATAAGAATGTTTCCTAATGTACAATAGAGTACATCATTGAAGCCGACAGTGGTTCCTTGAAAAGAATAGTTGGTAATAAACACATGGTAAAATTGATCAATAAACAGGGAGAGATGAAAATAAGACTTCATTATATATCCTACAGACATTAAAAAAATTATAAAAATAATGTTATAAATGACTTTATGGCAATACATTAGAAAATTTAGATAAATGGACAAATTATTAGAAATACTAAATTTACCAAATTTAGATGAAATGGAAAACCCAATAAAAAAAATTCAACTCACCAAAACAAAAAGAAAATCTGAAGAATTCTACAAGAGTTACCAAAAAAAAATTGTATCAGCAATTCGAAATTGTCATTCAAAGAAAGCTCCAGGTTCAGATGGCTTATCTGATGAGTTTTACCAATTACTTGAGAAAGAAACCATACCAGTTTTATATAATCTCTTCTAGTGAGGAGAAAAAGAGGGAGAATTTCCCAACTCAGGTTTTACAAATACAGCAAATCAAATATCCATCACTCAAAAAATTGAAATCTGTTCCAAAAATGTTTTTTTGTGTGTGAGAAAGATTGGCCCTGAGCTAACATCTGTTGCAATCTTCCTCTTTGTGCTTGAGGAAGATTGTCACTGAGCTAACGTCTGTGCGTTTTCCTCTATTTTATGTGGGATGCTGCCACAGCGTGCTAAGTCTGTACCTGCGATTCACACCTGTGAACCCCAGGCCACTGAAGCAGAGCACTCGAACTTAACCACTATGCCACTGGGCCAGCCTCCCTATTCTGAAATGTTTTCTTTTAAACAAAGTCTAGGGTATTTCAATTATTTAATTTTCCTTTTGGTTCGAGCCCCTTTGATTTGCAAAACTAATTATTTTTTCCCAAGTAAATTGATCGTAGACTGGGAACTCTTGGCTTCAACGAACCAGCCATAAAATAATTTTCTGATGTGTAAGTTAGTTACCAATAAAGGTACAATTTCTAATTTCAATAACTGAACCAGAGACAAATGTTCCTTTAATAATGGATGCATCTTTCTGCCTCTAGGTAGGCAGTCATTTATAACAACTAGTTCACTTGCTTTTTAGGTAAAATACCTCATTGCTTAAATAGACAAGATATTAACATTAGACACATTTCTCCATTAATAACCTATGCAAAATTGTGAGGTTCTCTATTTTTGAGCAAAGTTAAAAACACCTTTGATGCATAGGTTTAGTGATGGCTTCTGGAAGATACTTAAATGAACACAGTAACTTTAGCGATTCACCTGCAAGATGAACACCTATTTAATTTACAATATTTGCAGTTTTTATAATATGAACTACAACCTTCTATTGCCTTCACTCTAATAAAGGGTAATGGTGAGATATTTTTATATGAAAGAGACTTCATTCCTATATTCTTTAAAAATTCTCTTTTTGGGTATCTACTGAACATGAGTGTTTAGGTAGATACATGCATAGCCAAATTCTACATTAGAAACATAGGTTAAAAGGAGATATTAGCTGATAGACGAAGCATCAGTTGGTTTATTCTTTTTCTAAAACATGAGTGTTTTTAAAAAGGTCATTAGGAACTTCAGAAATAACTTCATAAATGAGGATGTATACAAGAGAGGACATTTTATCCATGAATAACTAGAGAAACCATAAAGGGTGTTATGAGATTTGCTGCTAGCTTGAGAAATTAAAGTTCAAGAAATATTGGCAACCAGGATTTTCCTTTGTTTGCATCATGTTTACAATCTCCTTCACAAAAATGATTTTCAAAATAGAATGGGAAGTTTTTACTCCCAACCGTTGCCTTTGAACATGTGAGCAAGTTCAACTCTTACATTGCCACCTGCTCTCAAAGGCAGGTTCATATTTCCAACCAAGAGTGATTTTACAGTTTGCACAATAGTTATCTGCTACAACATGTTAGCTGGGGAGAAGGACTGTCCTCTCCTGGACCACAGGCCACCTTCACACAGAATTAAAGAGGTGGGCTTGATGTTGACTAACATGAAAGGACTTGGAGATCAACACAGCAGGATTTGCTAAATGGGCTTTCCAGTGGATACAGCAGTAAATTCAAGGACAATTTGGCAGATACCCTTGGCAAGTTTTTGAGTTTGTCATTTTTATCATCTCTGCTGGAAGTTTCTTATTCAGCTCAGGGCTGGCACATGAAGAATTGCAACTCTGCTGGATTCTATGACAAAAGAATCCCTGGAATAGGCTGGCAAAAGCTGTTATTTTGAAGAGTGTGAGGCACTTTCTACATAGACGAGGAGAGAGAAAATGTCACAGTACATGCTTAGCAGTCCATGTCCTGGCCAGCTCCCCTACGCACAGCCCTAGCTCACAGCACCTATCTGCCAGGTACTCGCTGTCACCAGCTGGCTCAACAGTCAATCAATTTGCTGCATGACTGGGTGTTACATGCTTAGGCTCAGGCTGTCAGGCAGCCCTGGCTTTGTGGCTGTTGGCTCCTCCATGGGGCATGAAGCATTCTCCCTGTCATGAACCAAACTCATTTTGTAAGGCCTGCTTAATCTTGATAACATGGCCTGATATGGATGTACGGAAAAGCAAAATTACAGGCCACTCTCACTCATGAATGTAGACTAAAAAACTCCAAAGTAAGTACTAGAAAAGTGAATCTTGCAATACATAAAAAGGATAATATATCAGCACCAAGTTGTTTTTTGTGCCATAAATGTAAGGCTGCTTCAACATTCAAAAATCAACCCACGTAATTCATTGTATTAAAGAACAAAGGAGGAAAGTCATACATGATCTGTAAGTCACATAATACTTACCTAATAGGTAAACTGAAAAGAATAATAGATTAAGATTCTCACTCTTTTTTTTCCATTGGATAGATGGAATTTTTGTTATTGTTTGTTGAAAAGTTATATATTCTATTTTTTGTTCTTTTAATGGTTGCCTTCATCATAAGACTCATGTTTATTTATCTCCATCAATTCCTTAAACATATCAACATTTATTACTCTTAAGACAAGGACACTCACATTCACTCCTACACCTTCTGCCTCCCCCACCAGCTCCATCATGTTGACGTTGTCTAGAATTTTATTTCTAGTTTATTACAGATATATCTTCTCTTCTTTTCTTTAGTCCTTTAAAATTGTTTGGACGATAGTATTTCTGCCCGAGAAATTTGATACCCCATTACTTCTCATATCTCTTGTACTTCTGAATGTGTTTCCTTACTATTATATGGGTTTTTGTGTAGCAAAACTTTTAAAGCCTGTGTGACCAAGAATATTTTATTATGTCCTCACATTTAAATGACAATTTGGTTGCTTAGAAAACTAGTTTTAAATATATCTTTCTTCAATACTTTACAGATACTGTTCCGTTGATTTCTTGTACGTAGTATTGAGGTTGATAGGTGTCATTACAATATGATTCTTGTTCTTTTGTAGATGATCTGCTCCTTCATTCTAGAAGCTTTCAGAATTTTTTCTTTGTCTTTGATAATCTTAAATTTCACCTCTACACAGAGGTGTACCTTTCCTTATATCTTCGGTTTGGCATTCTACAGGTCTTTTTATTTATTTATTTATTTATTATTATTATTTTTTAAAGATTTTATTTTTCCTTTTTCTCCCCAAAGCCCCCCGGTACGTAGTTGTATATTCTTCGTTGTGGGTCCTTCTAGTTGTGGCATGTGGGACGCTGCCTCAGCGTGGTCTGATGAGCGGTGCCATGTCCGCGCCCAGGATTCGAACCGACGAAACACTGGGCCGCCGAAGCGGAGCGCGCGAACTTAACCACTCGGCCACGGGGCCAGCCCCTCTATAGGTCTTTTTAATTCAAGACTTTTATTTAGCTTTATTTCTAGGAAATTTATTTCCACTATTTCTTCAAATATTTTCTCCTCTTTATTTTATCTTTCTTTCTGGGAGTCCAGTTATCCAGATGGAGCTTGTTTTTCCTTCTCGCACATCTCTAAAATCCTCTTTCCCACTTTCTTTATTCTTTCCTCCTGCCTCCTGGGAGAGCTGCTCAATGTGTGTTACCCATTTGTTCTCCAGCAGTACCTGTGAGCTCGTATTTCCCTGGAGGTATCTTAGCTAAGATACCCTGTCTGATAGTGTGTCAGATAATGTGTGTTGGGAGAGTTAAGGGAAAAGCTGAGGATGAATCACAGGGCACTGATACTTTGCCCAAAAGAACCACTGCCTAACACTCTTGTTGGCTGTCCTCTCACCAGGTAAGTCCTTGTGCCAAGGTTTCACTTTTAACCCTTGGTAGCGAACCAGTTCTTGAAGGAACCAGCCCCGCTAGGTTGTAATTCATTGCCTTGCAAGATTGAAAAGGCTGTGTTTTTCTTCCTTCTCTCAGATCATTGTACTTAACTTACCAAAGGACGTTCTTTCAAAAATACTCCAATAAAAAACAAATAACTACATAAAGCAGAAAACAAATGAAAAGGCAACAAACCACTCAAAACCATCAAAACCAAACAAAAATGTCAACACACACACATTCCTGGAATCTTCCAAACCAGTTGCAACATGGGAATTCTTTTACCATAGGCTGAATGAGTATAAGTTTGGGCAGTAAAGAAGTCTTTCAAGAACAGTGCATCCTCGAGTACCTATTTTTCCAGCGATGGTTCCAAGGTCTGAGCAGTGCAGTTTGCAGCACTGGTTATGTGTTTAAGGGACTGGCGAATCCCTGGCTCTGTCAAATGGACACAGATATATTCTAAACTGGTTAGTATAGTATTCCCTATCCTCACTTCATTCTTCTCCCCCATCCCCTTAAACAAAAACAAAACCCCCCAAACAATGAAGCAAACAATCTTTAAACTCTAGAATCCCTAGATGCATAATGGGCCTGTTAGGGCTTTTAGAAAGGTAGTTTTTGGTTCTAGTGGACTTTTTCTACACTTCAAGGTCATCCAAAGAATAAATAACCAGCTGTTATTTTTCTATGAATGTAGGACTCAACTTACTAAATAGACTGAAAAGCCATAATACCAACCAAACCAAACCACAACAAGAGAAGCAGCAACAGTAAAAACACGAAACACCAGACACTCAAAATTCTAAGAACGGTGTTTAATGGCTCATCTGAGACCAGCTGCAGAGGTCTGTCCGTTAAGGACTGAACCATAAGCAGAGGTCCCTGAGGCCTGCAGCCCAAGGTCATGGCTGCCATTTTGTAGAGTCTTAGGTGTGTGCATTTTTGCAACAACTTGCAAGGAAGAGCTTTGCAATCGGGTGGGGTAGCCATTCTCTCTTCAGTGTATACTCTGTCTTGTACAGCCCTGGGTGCTTCTTCTGTGTGACGCTCTATAACTGTGGTTTGACCTGTCATCCTACTAGCCCAGCCGGGGAGCCCTCTGGAGACTGACTAGCTTGTGGGGAGACAGTGTGGCAGAGGAGAAAGAGTCAGATGCGCTGGGCTAGAGATGTTATTTGACTTCCCCTAGGAAATTCATAAGGCTCAAGGCCTTCAGGAAAATTGCTGTAGTGTAACTTTGTGAAAGTCAGATAATTTATGAGAGCAGGGGTTGGCAAACTTTTTTTTTTAAAGGGCCAGATAATACATATTTCAGGGTTTGTGGACTATAGGGTCTCTGTCACAACTACTCAACTCTGGCATTGTAGCAAAAGCAGCCTTAGGCAATGTGTAAGTGAATGGTTGCAGCTGTGTTCCAATAAAATTTTGTAAAACAGGTGCAAGGGGCTGAATTTGGCCCATGGACCATAGATTGCCTGCTTGTGTCTTTGAGCCTTGAGGAATCTCATGAGTAAAATGGGGTGGTGGGTAGTAGTCCCCACCTACGGTAATATGTTAGAACCCAGTTAGAATATAAAGATGATGATTTTATTTTTAAACCAACTATATGTGTGGGTAGTTATAAGTAGGGGTTGATTTTTAGGTGGAACTTAAATGCCTTGAGAGAGTCAATGGCCTTTCTATAGCCTAGGCAAATCCAATTTTCTGGATGAAAGGAAAAGTCTTCATATGGTTTTTCTGGCTACCCAGTAGTCCTAATAGAAAGATGCCTATATGAATCAATGTCAATGAATATGAAACTTGCAGATTAAGTTTCCCCAGGAATGCCTGGGAAATAGGAGTGCGCAGAACTTGGAGGTGGGAAAAAGAAATGGTCTTTGGCTGTATATGCCTAGACTTTGCTAAACTGTCTCTTGTGGAAAAAATAATGATTTTGCACAAAGCCATTTGGCTTAGGAAATATTCTTCAGTTACTCTAACAAAATGTGCTTGGTTGCCTTTGGCTACTCCTAAGGAGGAAGGTTTAGCTAAGAATTAGTTGCTCAGGAAGGCAGAGAGAAGGAGAACCTTCTAGGAGGCTTGCCCTGGGAGGTGATAGGACTTCTAGGAAGGAGAGCTTGGGATGCAATAGTGCTGCGAATCAAGGTGCAGGGGGTATGCGGGGGCCTGTGAGCAGCTCGGCTGTCTCCTGGCCTCACATCCAGGACACCCTCCTCACCCTGGGACCTGCCCACAGAAAGGGAACCGTCAGCCTGTATTGATTGATTGGCTGGGCTTGTGTTGATTTGTCTGATTTAAATCAGAAATCTTTTTTCTTAGATGGCTGGTCAGCTTTTCCTTTTAAAGTGGTAAATAACCGTCCATGACCGGAGGGTGACAAGCAGCTTTCTTTGCTTTTATTTACAACCCACGATCTCATTTTAGCAATGGAAATTAGAAAGCTGCCTCTTTGCTCCCGTGTTTCACATATGCCCAGATATTAGCATTTAAGTGATTAAAAAGTAGTATCTCTCTGCAAAAGCTGTGGATAACATTTTTATATTCTTAAACAACTCTGCTAAAACAAAGCAAATTGCTTCACTCCCCAAATCTAGGCACAGGGGCCCTAGAGATTTGTTTCAAGGATGTGAAAATGTTTCTTTCTGTTTTTCTGTGACTTGAAAAGCCTACAACTTAAAGTATAATATGGACTGAGCAATTTAATCTATTTAATAGACACACCAATCAAAAGATACATCTAACTGGTCCTGGGAACCAGTGTGAAAAATCTGAGTGTGCTCTGCATGAGGAGGAAATGACTGTGTGTGACATCTGCAGAACCCGTGAACACACCCAGACAGACGTAACACACAGAGGGAATCACGTTTATTCTCAGAATGTATGCCACTTGGAAATGCTCTTCACTATTAATAAGTAAATGGATCAAAAACTTCTAATTTTCTCTTATTATCAAAAACAAACAAACCAACAAATAGACAAAAATAGTATCTCTCAAATAAGAGTCCTGAGTTAGGACGCTGGGCTAGGATGGATGGGCGCTTCTGCTCTGTTGGTCGCTAGATTTCCTCTAGGCTGTTGTTCTATCTTCAGCATCCTATGGTGTAACCCTCATCTGCTTGGTGTGTGCTGTGTTTGCGAGTGTGTACACATCATAAGAATATATGTTTATCCTTTGGGACTCTCTAGCACTATGTTAATTTTAAATGAAAAAAAAAGCAGCCAATAACATTCTCTCCTGTTGTCTTTTCCAGCAACAAAGCTGTACGCCTCTGATTTATGTTGCCCCTTTTCAAGGAGTGAATCTTTTGAAGGCCCATCCTTATTGAGTCCTTGCTTCCTCACATCAAGCTACAAAGCTGTTGTTACTGAGGCTGGAGTTATAAGGGGCTCAGTCATGAGCCCAAAGTGCAGGGAAGGAGCTGGAAGCTGCTATGAATAACGAGAAAACCAAATGGGATGAGAGTAACAGTGACAACAGATAGCTTTGTCTTGTGTAAATTAGGTTTGTCTGGAGCAACAGAACCTAGGATAAACTCAAAGTGAAATTCCGTCTTCAGGCTCATGTTACCTTCAAAAGCAATTGGAAAAGCTCGAAAGTAACCTAAGCCACTTTCTAATCAGGAATATTCTTTCTGGGTGACATCACCAGTGAGAGCTAAGTCCTGAGTGGTTCCCTTTTTGATGGTACTGGTGGGCTTTGTTTTATCAGTTCACCCACTGGCTCGCCCACCTCTTCATTCCTGGGTGACTTGGCAAGAGAAACTCCCCACGATATTTTGCTATTTCTCCAGCAGACTGTCCTCTGTGCGCTCTGCTGCTCATGTCTTTGTATAAACATTGTGCTCTAAAGTTGACAGCCCTCGGGTTTCACTTCACACTTAACAGGCAGAGCGCTGTCAGGTTTTGAGTGAAAGGGTATAGTTTGTTTAAGCCTTATTCAGGATAAGTTGGAAGGAAAAGAGGTCTCTGGGTGCTCAGAATGACTTGTTTTCCTTCAGCTCTGAGAAGCACTGTCATTGGCTGACATATTTCCTGGGAAAAAAAAATGAGTTCTAGGGGTAGCAAGGCATGAGGGAAGAAGTTTGGTCTTTAGAATCAGACAGAATTGGATTCTGATCCCAACAGTCCCAAACACCAGCTATTTAACGGCTGGAGACAACTAATTGGCCCCAAGTATTCATTTCCCCTTTCTTCTTTTGAAATTAGAAGAATGGGACACATCACTCTTCAGGTTGAAACTATATTTCCCAGACTCTTGGAATTAGATGTGGGCAAATGACTAAATTCTCGCATGTGGAATGTCAGTGGCAGTGACAGGTGAAGTATCAGCATCACCTCCTTAAAAGAAATCACCAGCCCTTCACCACTTACTGTGGCTTGTTCTCATGGGTTGAAACACTGAGGTGGCACCAAGGAGCCAATCCCAGCAGGCTGAAGAAGCCTGCCCTGTAGAAAATGGTGGAGCAACACCATAGAAGGAACCTGGGTCCTTGAGTGATCACATGGAACAGAGCTGCTCACTTACCTTAGCCCACCTGCCTCTCTCTGTACTGTTAACTGAGAGAAGATAGAACTATCTTATCTTTGAGTCACTGTATTATTTTGTATAGCTTATGTTATTAATTATTAATTAGTTGTGTTATTAGTTAATTAGGAATAAGTTGACTTTGAGAAAGTTTCTTAACTTCTCTGCCACTCAGTTTTCTCATCAGCAAAACAAGGAAAATATATTGCTCATCTTCTTTACACACTTATTGTGAGGATTACACAAAGAAATGAATAAATGAATATTAGTATGTTTGTTGTGTATTCCGTGAGTGTCTAGTACTATTATTGTTTATGCATGCATCTACCAGGAAAGTACAGATGTTCAAGACAGATGAAATGAAAGCCTACAACATATTCTCATTTTCTCTGTGTCACAACTAAGGTGACCAACCATTCCAGTTTCCCTAGGACTGAGGGGGTTTCTGGGAGATGGGGCTTTCAGTTTTAAAAGTGGCACAGTCTCAAGCAAACTGAGTCAGGTTGGCCACCCTAGCTGGAGGCCCATTGGGCCTTGCGCTGCTAAAATCAAGGCAGCCTCAGGAAAACTGGAAAGAGTTGCTTACTGTAATCACAACACACCAGCTGGAGAAGTTCTTTGAAATAAATGATAATTCTGAATTTGCATCCAGACTGTCTCCCTGGATCTGGTGGGAATTTAACCCACTGATGCCAACCCTACAACGTATATAATTTCTTTTTCTTTGAGACGCTCATTATTGCAGATAAGAAATGCTTGTTACGTATATCTGCCATTCCTAATCAGCTCCTTGCCATCCTGAAGAAGTGGGTGTTGTCACTCTTTTGTAGTAAGGAAATACAGGCTACAGCAATAAGCAAATGGTAACATAGTCATTGGGTCCCTTTGGATAACTTTATGACCGATCTAATTCACTGCTGGGTGATCACATTGATGGTTCCACACATTGGGAAGATGATTGAGATGTTGATCTCCTTTATTGGGGCATATTTGGTTCATTTATTATGAATACAAGTTTGTTCAGGGGAGGAGAGACCATAAGAACTGAGCTCACTGGTCCACTGTGCATTGCTTATGCTATATCTGAAATTGGATTTTGAGTTTACCTACTAGTAAATCGACTTAGGAAGAATTTAGAGGACAAAATCTAGCTTATTTTTTCTTGATATGACTTTCTTCAAATTTTATTTGTTTTCCCCCCTCCTCCTGAGTATGAGGAGAATTGCAATTATATCCTAGGTCAGGTCTGAGCTCATTCCTCCAAATATGACTGTCTCTAGCAGTCATCTGGATGCTAAGCACATGCATACTACATTCTGGAGGGGGTGCACTGGGGCAGTGAGGTGGGCCAGGATCCTGCATCCTCTGGGACCCCTCTTTACCTTTGATTCTGGAACATTTTTGTTGGTCTTTCTAACTTCTTTGTTGGTTGTAATAACTTGATGGTGATATTTTCCAGGATTTACTGGCATTATCTCTAGAAGTACCTGGAAAAAATCTTCATCTTAAGTGAAATCATATGGGAACAATAGCCCCTCTGGCAGCAGTAATGAACACTATATAATCAACATCAAGTGCGAAGCCAGTGTTGCTGTGGGGTTGTGATGGTTACTATTGTTGATTCCATTGGACTGGTTAGCTATAGGGGTGTCCCTTACCCCTCAGTTTCCCCAAACTTCATGCTGGACCCAAAAGACCAGGATTTGCCAGGATATCTGAGTATGATAGGTAGGCAGGCAGTCCAATTCTGTCTAGGGAAGGTGTTATCTAGCTTCACTGTCAAGATTGTATTTTCGTTGCTAAAAACTATTGCTTTCTTTTTTATTATTAAAGATTGGCACCTGAGCTAACATCTGTTGCCAATCTTCCTTTTTTTTCCTTCTTCTTCTTCTTCTCCACAAAGCCCCCCAGTACATAGCCGTATATTCTAGTTGTGGGTGCCTCTGGTTGTGCTATATGGGAGACAGCCTCAGCATGGCCTGACAAGGGGTGCCATGTCCATGCTCAGGATCTGAACTGACAAAACCCTGGGCCCTCGAAGCGGAGCGCGTGTACTTAACCGCTCGGCCATGGGGCCAGCCCCAAACTATCGCTTTCTTATCAAACAGATATTTTGGCTATCTTTGCCAGAAAATTAACTTGATGAGGTGTTGCATACTTTTACAATGTTTCTCTCTGACATTGTAATGTTATGACTTTAGCTTGTGCAATATTTATGTGAGGTGAAGCACAGGTCTAGAAACTAACTTTTCTGAGTCAATAATCAGATGACTATTATTAGCTAGAAAAACAGAATGTACTTTCTCAAACTTGCTGTCTTCATTTTCAATGGCAGGGAAAAGCTCTTACTATAGTAATGGATTCTTAAACAATATATATGTATGATTTATATGAGTGGTATATGGCTAGAAACTTTTTTTCTTGTATTTTGAGGCTTAGCAGGTTTCTGTAAAGTTTTCTCTTTCAGAAAATTTGAAATTTCTAAGTGAGATTAATACCTCTGCTTCTGGCACTATGATTATTTTATAAAATTATAAAGAAGAAGGAGCTAAAAAAGTTACAGGGTTGCAAATATTGTCTTTGAGAACCTGAAAGAAAAATGGATATTATTTCTTTTTTATTTCATTGCAATGTTTATTAACTAGATTTAAATATCTTACTGGCATTGTTTTCTCTTGGGCTTCAATTTTCTTATCTCATATAGAAAAAAGAGATACAATAATATTTCAAAGGTTTGCTGTGGGAATTAAATGGGTAATGCTTATAAAGCTTTTGGCATGGTTTCAGGGACATAGCAAGAACTCAAAAAATGTTTTATTAATGACATTCTATTAATGCCATCATTGTCACTACATTGTCTAAAAACTGTGGGGCACGTAAAGAGCTACCTTCAAAGAATTTATAATCTAGTTGGTAAGATAGGGCTTAAGCTTGTGGATTTTTCCATAATATATGGTGGCACCATATGGGCCAAATTTCTGGTTCTATGTGAACTGTTAATATTGGACTAGGAAAGTCAGATTTTAGCCCGGTGAGTGGACCCTCGAGAAGAGATTGAGAGAACAGGGGCAGAGGTTGAGTACTCAGAAAGCAGATACTGGTATTCACAACCAGAGTAAGCAATTGCAAGACACAAAATTTGGGAAGCAGTCTATGGATAAAACTGATAGGAAAAAATGAGCAGCCAAATTGGGGAGTAAGACTAGGTTTACTGGACAATTTAATTCAGGCAGGATTTTTTGTTGTGTTGCCTTGTTCCTTTCATAGGTCTAGAGCTCCTTTCTTGGTCTTTGCCTTGGTCCTTCCCTGTCTGGCTACTAACAACAGTGTATTGGTGTAGCTGGGAAAGGTTTCACAGCGGAAATGGGACTCTAACTTGACCTTCATAGAAGGGAAGAATTTAGGCACGATGAAGAGGAAACAGAATTGCATATCAGTTGTAGGAAAGTGAGCACTAAATGAAGGCAAGATGAATGTGTGCCTGGGGCCCAATGATGAGGCCCTATGGGAGTGTCAGGGGATTTATATAAGGGAGTAGTAGGATAAGTGGGCTGGAGCCCTATTGTGGTCAGCTTAAACAATCAAGTCTGGATTTCATCATTTAGGCAGAGGAAAGTGTTGATAAGTGTGAAGATTGACTTTTTTTTTAGTTCACATCTTTTACTCATTCATGTACAATTACTTGTTTTCTGGTTTGCTGAAGCAATGGGTCAGACAACATTTGCCACAATAATGTCTGTCAAAGTGGCTGGCCATAAAGACTCCAGCGTCACATTCACCTTAAGGGCACTTCCTACAAAGGTAACTGGTTTTTGCCATTCTCATCCACTTCATAGCGTTTCAGGACAGCCAGCTTAACCTTCTTTCTCTTACGCCTATTCTTTTTGGGAATGGTGTAAGAGATGTTCTTTCTTTTCTTAGCACCACCATGAAGTCTTAACACAAGATGAAAGTTTGGGTTCCTTTTGAAGTTGTAGTCACACTAAGTCCATCTTCCAGTTGCTTGCCGGCAAAAATGAGTCTTAGCTGATCAGGAGGAATTCCTGCCTTGTCCTGGATCTTGGCCTTTACATTTTCTAATGTATCTGAGGATTTAACCTTGAGAGTGATGTTCTTCTCCCTAATGGTTTTTATGTAAATCTGCATCTTGGTGGTGGTTCCACCATAGACGGTGTATTGGGAAGTTGAAGACTGATGTTTAAAGAATAACTTGCCTCAAGTCATTAGTGCTGCTAAGAAAGAAGATTAAGGTTGGAACCCAGATGAGTCTGCCTCCAAGCCTGTACTTTTTTCCACCACCTATGCCACCATAGGAAGTCTTTTGAGTTGGTAAAAGTTATACATGATCTCCAATACCCTGGAGGAAGAAGAGTCAAGAAAGAGTCCTACTGGGAAACCAATGTGATAAACCAGATGGGCAATGTCACAGCTATAAAAATTTTGACAGATCTCAATATGACAGCTATGTGAACAGGCATTAATAACTTTAATTTTACAAATGAAACAGAATATGCAGTTGATTCACATTATTCTCAGTAGTTTTGTTCTATAAAATTGCCGCAAACACTGGGTTAGTGGTTACTCAGCCATATTGCTCATAGGGGAAACGTGGGGTTAGGTTTCCGTGAGTCGCTGGCCACACTAATTTTGTTGACTGATCAGTACATAACCTTGTTTGATGTGTTTTAGTGTTCCGTTTAAAGACATCTTGTTTAATATATATTGTTGATTCATTAATATTGATATCATAGCCAACAGTACCATAACTCATGTGTGAATGAAGCTTATCTAACACATGTACTTTCTTTTTTGTTATAATTGACATATATCATGATATTAGTTTCAGGTGTATAACATAATTCACTATTTGTATATCTTGTGAAATGATCACCACAAGTCTAGTTAACATCTGTCACCATAGATAGTTACAAATATTTATTTTTCTTGTGATGAGAACTTTTAAGATACACTCTCTTAGCAACTTTCAAATATGCAACACATTATTAACTATAGTCACCATGCTGTACATTACATCCCCATGACATTTATTTTGTAAATAACTGTTCTCTGTATCTATGAGTTTTTTTTTTTAATATATATTTCGCATGTAAGTGAGATCAAATGGTATTTGTCTTTCTCTGTCTGACTGATTTCACCTAGCATAATGCCCTCAAGGTCCATTCATTTTGTCACAAATGGCAAGATTTCCTTCATTTTTATGGCTGAATAGTATTCCAGTATATATACACACACCACATTTCCTTCATCCATTCAGCCATTGGTGGACATTTAGGTTATTTCCATATCTTGGTTATTGTAAGTAATGTTGAAACGAACATGGGAGTACATATATCTTTTTGAGTTAGTGTTTTCATTTTCTTAGGATAAATACCCAGTAGTGGAATTGCTGGATTGTATGGTAGTTCTGTTTTTAATTTTTTGAGGAACCTCCATACTGTTTTCCATAGTGGCCACACCAATTTACATTCCCACCAACAAAAGTGTTCCCTTTTCTTGACAACCTCACCAATGCTTGTTATTTCTTGTCTTTTTGATGATAGCCATCCTATCAGGTGTGAGGTGATATTTCATTGTGGTTTTGATTTGCATTTCCCTGATGATTAGTGATGCTGAGCACCTTTTCATGTACCTGTTGGACATCTGTGTGTCTTCTTTGGAAAAATGTCTATTCAGATCCTCTGCCCATTTTTTAATTGACTTGTTTTGGTTTTTTTTTTGCTGTTGAGTTGTATAAGTTCTTTATGTATTTAACCTCTTATGAAATATATGATTTACAAATATTCTCTCCCATTTAATAGGCTGCCTTTTCGTTTTGTTGATGATTTCTTTTGCTGTGCAGAAGCTTTTTAATTTGATGTAGTTTCACTTGTTTATTTTTTCTTTTGTTGCCTTTGCTTTTGCTGTCAGATATAAAAAATCATTGCAAGACTGATGGCAAGGAGCTTACTGCCTATGTTTTCTCTTCTAAGTTTTGTGGTTTCAGGTCTTACATTCAAGTCTTTAACCCATTTTGAGTTATTTTTTATGTATGTTGTAAGATAGTGGTCCCGTTTCATTCTTTTGGATGTGGCTATCCACTTTTCTTAGCAAGATTTATTGAAGAGACTGTCCTTTTCTGATTGTATATTCTTGGCTTGTTTGTTGTAAATTAATTGACCATATATGTATGGGTTTCTTGGTGTGCTCTCTGTTCTGTTCCATGGATCTGTGTGTCTGTTTTTATGCCAATATGATACTGTTTTTTATAGCTTTGTAATGTAGTTTGAAATCAGGGAGCATGATGCCTCCAGCTTTGTTTTCTTTCTCAAGATTGCTTTGGCTAATCCAGGTCTTTTGTGGTTCCATACAAATTTTAGGATTGTTTGTTATATTTCTGTGAAAAATGTCACTGGAATTTTGATAGGGATGGCATTGAATCTATAGATGGCTTTAGGTAGTATGGACATTTTAACAATATTAATTCTTCCAACCCATGGGTATGGAATATCTTCCCATTTCTTTGTGTCATCTTCAATTTCTTTCATGAAGGTTCTTATAATTTTCACTAACACATGTATTTCCCCCATAATGTACATCACAACTTTCTTGTGCTTAGGAACACAAAATAGTAGTTCAGACTATCCTTGGGGGGCATTTTCAACAGCACAGTCACGAACCAAAAGCACAAAAATGTGAAAAACTTGGTACTAAATGGAGTGTGAAAAGGACACTTGTCTGCGGTATGAGAGCTGAAACAAGAAGGCAGAGCATTGCCTTATTCGACTTCAGTTGAGAACATGAGCTTTGGGGGGCTCGAATTTTTCACTGGTCTGCACATGTCTGCGAATGACCATGAAAGCACTCTGAGTATTGATTTTGAGGTTACAAATAAATTTTATTTAGTGGGTGAATTTGGAAATACAGAAGTCACAAATAATGAGGGTCAATTGTATAACATTTGTTGAGTACTTACTTCTGAGCCAAAAACTGAGTTAAGAAATTGATATCAGGTAAACCTCATAATAAACTCATTTCACAGACAAAGAAGCTGTTAAATGAATAATCTTGCTCAAGGGCACACTGCTGGTAATTGGTAGATCAGTAATTATGAACCTATGTCTGTGGCTCTAGAGTCTGCTTATAAGCAATATGTTGTATGGAAGAAACTGAAGTTATTGAAGCTTTCCCAACTACAAAATGGTAGAACAAGGACTTAAATCCTTCTTCTAACTCAAAATCATGCCCCTGACAGATCAACTTACACGATGGGATGGTGAATGGAAAGAAAGGGAAGGTTGTAAACATCAGAACAAAGGGCTTATGCCATTTTGAGATTTGTCCATAGAATGATGAGATGTAATCTGTCAGTTTTGAAATTTGGCTTCTGGGCTTTGCTTTGACAGGACAAAGCATTTATTTGTTAGTCTAACACATAAATAAAGGTAAAAAACTCATCTTGATTTTTTTGATTCAAAATATGTATAATTTGAGGTTATGTCAGAAGAAAAAATAGTAAAGTAGAATTGGAGATCATCTTCTAAAAGTTTTCTTGAAGGAGAAAGGGATTTTGCTCGTTATCTATTCTATTAGGTCTGTTGCTTTTATTTTTGGTGGGGAAGATTGGCTCCAAGATAATGTCTGTTGCCCATCTTCCTCTTTTTGCCTGAGGAATATTGTCCCTGAGCTAACATCTGTGCCAACCTCCCTATATTTCATATGTGGGATGCTGCCACAGCATTGCTTGATGAGTGGTGTGTAGGTCTGTGCCTGGTATCCGAACCCATGAACCCTAGGTTGCTGAAGTAGAGCATGCGAACTTAACCACTATGCCACCAGGCTGGTCCTGTGTCTATTGCTTTTGACTCTTAAACTGAAGTTTGGAGACACTAGAGGGGTTAAATGAATCTTGTGACCTAGAAAATTCTCTGGATTTTCTTCTTTAACTTGTGAACAGTGTAAGGGAAATAATAATCTCTCTCTTTGGGTAAGGGGAAATAGACACATTTCTTGTGGAAGAGTAAATTTTTGCAAACATTTTGGAGGGTAATTTTGAAATAGGCATTAGATGTATATACTAGGAAATGTAGCCCAAAGATGTAATCAAGGATATGTGCCAATATTTGGCTCTAAGATATTCCTTCAAGCCATGTGTATTAATGAAACATTGGAAACAACCAAAATGTCCAACAATAGGAGATTGGTTAAATTACACTATAATTCTACAATGAAACACTATGCATGTGATATAATAATAAATGTAAAGGCTTTCTGTATTTACTTTACATATATAATCTCACAGCAACTTTTGAGAAAGCTTTAGTGATATGATATGAAAATATATTCATAACATTTTTAAGAGAAAAAGTTATAAAACATGTACATATATTACTATTTTTGTATGAAAATGTGTGTTTGCGTTTATGAAAAAACTAAAGAGTAAACATAAAATATTTGGCATAGTTTTCTCTGAAAAGTGTGATTATAGATGAATTTTAGTCTGTCTTTTCTTTTTCTCTTTTTTTTGGTGAGGAAGTTTGGCCCCGAGCTAACATCTGTTGCCAGCCAATCTTCCCCTTTTTGCTTGAGGAAGATTGTTGCTGAACTAACATCTGTGCCAGTCTTCCTCTATTTTATGTGGGATGCCACCACAGTATGGCTTGATGAGTAGTGCTAGGTCTATGCCTGGGATCTGAACCCATGAACCTCGGGCCCCTGAAGTGGAGTGTGTGAACTCAACAATTATGCTACCAGGATGGCACCAGTCTATCTTTTTTTTGCTAATATAATAGGTGAGAAAATTGCTTTAAGTTGCCTTTTACTTTAAAATCTGGTCTGCAAACCTTTGTCTTTTATTTGGAGTATGTATTTCATGTATATTTATTGTAATTATTGATGTATTTGAATTTATATCTTATTTTGTAGACTTTATTTGATATATTAGTCTCATCTTTTCTGTTATTTTCTTCTTTATTGACTTTTTGAGTTGACTTTTTCATTTAATTTTTTTATTTTACTAGACTGTTTCTGCTTTTTTCGTGAATACTTGTAAAGCAAGTACATAAATATCTCACTTATCAAAGTCTAAAACCAATATCTTCTTTTCAAATAAGACAAGGCCTTTAGAAAACATTAACTCCATATACCCAACTCTTGTTTTATATATTATTGTTGTGTACATTATTTTTACCTCACAAGACGTTATTATTTTTATTTAACATGGACCATGTTTGTTTAATTTTACCCATATATTTGTCTCATTCTTTGCTCTTCATTTTTCCTGTATCTTTAACCTGCCATCAGGAATCATTTTTCTTCTGCCTAAAGTGTATCCTTTAGAATTTCTTTCTGCTGGTGGCAAACTCTTTTAGTTTTTATTTGTCTGAAAATGTCTTTATTTCATCTTCCTTCCTGAAGGATATTTTTCCAGGTATACAAGTTGAGGGCAGCAATTGTTTTCTTTCAGTACGTTGAAGATATGTTACTTTTTTCTGGTTTCCGTTGTAGCTTTCAGTCTAACAACTGCCCCCTTGAAAATAATCAGTCTTTTCCCTCTGATTGCACTTAAGACCTTCTTTTCAATTTAGGTGATCTGCAGTATCTAAGTGTGGTTTCCTTTCTAATTATCCTTCTTGGGATTCACTGACCTTCTAAGTAAGGATGAACTCAAAATAAACTTTTCTCCTAACCCACTCCCACTCCTCCATTGAGCACTGCAAGGAAAATGCTCAGCTGCTGAGAAGAGGAAGAAAAACAAAAGTTCTGAAAGATTGTAACCACAGCACCACTTAATCACATTTGCAGACTGAATACACACTACTTGAGTGGTCTGATACAAACTAAGAATTCAGTTTATAGTGGTAGCAGGCCAGTAGGCCCCCTGCCCCCGACTCCTGACTGAAGTAAATGCAAATGCAACTGCAAATCCCTTCCAGAGGAAGCCACTTTTATTCCACTCAGGAAAATAAGCAACTTACTGCCATGATTCACTAACCATTTTAGGGAAAACAGTCATCATAAATGAGAACCAACAGAAACAACATGTAATAGAAATGGATCCACAAAGACATCAGATACTGGCATTTTCAGGCATAAAATGTAACAGTGTTTATCAAATTTAAGGAAATAAAAGACAAATTTCAAAATTTATGGAAGGAATATTAAACCATAAAGAATAATCAGATTTGGATTTAATCTGAAAGACAAATTATTTGGGAAAAAAACTCAATGTGTTTAATAGCAGATTTGAGTAGTTTCTCCAAAGCACGTATGTCTATTGTATCTATTAGATTCTAGTGACATGGGAGTGGTGGTGCTGAGGTATGAGCTTACTTTCTATGAACGCCACTTCAAGAACACTCAACTAGTTGGACGTTACTTGGAAGAATGATGCACTATCGTTTCACACTTTTTCTGATACAATTCCAAAAATCCTTGAGCATCCTCTATGGGCAAAGCACTTTGCTGGGTACTTTAAGGGAATTCAAAAATGAATGTACATTGTTTGTGCTTTCTAGAACTCTCCAAATACTGGAAAAATAGGACACACACATAAATAGCTCAGATACAAAATAGACTATGTATATGCTAGTATATAAGAATCAATGGCATACAAGCATACAACATGGGAAATTGGGAGGGATATTAATTCTGAAGGCAACATAACTGGTAAAAATGGTTTGCAGAGGAGTTTTGTTCAGGATAAGTGCTATTACTTTTTCAAAAGAAGTTTCTTGACAAATCAATGTAGGTGGAAGTTGAGATCCCAGGTGTCCTGAATGAACTGCCCTATTCTGGACAAAGCAAGAAATTTGTTCGTTGCAGTAGAGAGGGAGGGAGGGAGAAGGGGAGATGGAGAGAGGGAGAGAGAGCTTGACATGGAGCCAGGAGGTAATGCAGGGTCACATGCTTCTCAGTGTAATTCCTCCCTAAGAACTGCTGAATCTTCAATAATGCCTACAAAGATTATTAAATGCTTAATATAAATATATTTCCCTAGACTGAGTCATGTGTTCTGGCTCTAGTGAGGCAGAATGGAGATATTTTAGATGCGAGGCATAGGTGGCAGAATGAAATGTGAGAATATAAGTGACAGGAACTCGTGGACATCAGGGGGAGAGCTTTATGCCAACCCAGGATATGGAACTGGAAACTGGGTCAAGTGGAACTTTCTCTCTGAGAAGAAAGAGACCACAGATGACATCTGGGTGGTGCTAAGAAAGATCTTGAGAAAGAAAGGATTGGAACGGGGATCTTGCAATGTGGGTTGGACTTCAGCAGGAAGCTGTGGGCAGAAGATGAGGGTATTCCAGGAGGAGGAATGAGCATGAGCAAAGGCACAGAGGGTGGGAAGATGCAAGGAGCTGTTATCACAATCAATGGCTGTGCCTACTGTGTCCCACAAATCAAGCTAAAGGAAAAGCAGAGACTGACTGAACTTGAAATGGGCTGGTTAGGAGTCCTCCTGATGGGTAGGTGTTTCTTATCTTTCTGTTGAACCTGGAGACTGAATCTTTGTGGCCTCCTTCCTGTTTGGCCTCCTCCTTTATGGGCTTGCTTTCTGCCTCCTGCAAACAATAGTGGCAGCAGACAGGGTTTCAGGAATGGGGTGCCCACAGTGGCCAACTGTGCAACGCTGCATCTCCTGGTTATGATTAAGTGGTCGTCTGGCACATTTTTGCTTGGATATGGCTTTATGGAGCACCTCGGGAGATGTCAAACTTCATAACTGAGTCCTGGGACCAAAGCATTCATGCACAGGTAAATGAAAGCAGACCCGTCACTGGGGCCTGCCCCCTGAAATAAGGCAGCCCAGGTCTTTGAAAGTTACAAACCCCATTGTCTATCATCCCCCATAGACCCTCCATCGCTGATGCCTGTTGGCTCATATGCAATCTGAATCGCTTGACATGAGGAAAAGGTGAAGTAAAAGTGCAGTAAAACCCACTGTCAATGGGCAGTGCACTTGCACGTGATACTCCAGTTCAAAAAGCAATGTTTGAAACAGCCTAGAGTTTCTGACAAACATGTAATTAATGACCATCAAGTGCTTTTGATTAAAAAGAGCATGAATCTAAGGCCACATGGAAGGCAACTTTCTCTAGAATCTTTTTTTAAGGCAAAGAAGTTGCTCGCGTCTTTGAGGGCTGTTGAATGACCATAGAACTCTGACTCAGGGTGTTTGGAAGTTTGTTCAATGCTACGTCACAATCTGTATTTGATTTGCAAACATAGATGCTTCTTCACCAAGTGGCCACTCAACTGAAGTCAAAAGTTATCTGATTACAGGAAAAGAACTTGATCTTCCTGGTTACTGTAAATATTTTGTAAGCTTGTTCCAACCAAGCACCCTCAGAAAATTTCCATGTTTTCATCTTATTATGTTTATACAACTTGGGTAATATTCCCATAGTTTTGGAAAGAGCTGCAATTTGAGAAGATACCTTTGAGGCTTTTCAAAATGAATTGCAGTTTTTTTCACTGTATTAAGGAGTTGCGGTCCATCCCAATATGGCCCTGATCTAATATGATAAATTAGTGATGCATACCATGTATATAGAAAAGTTCCTTCATGCTAATTTCCTGCCCATTTGTAATCATTAGGTCTTAAAATTCCCCATATATCTCTGTCAGGTAGATAAAAGGCCCCGATTACTTAACTTCTCCTCAGACATTTCACACACCTGGTTTTAGGTAACAGTTCTAGAATAGGAAGAGAGGAAAGGCTAAAGAAACAAAACAAGAAAAATGCTTCCAGTTCGCAACATCAAGTTTTATTACATTGGGTCATAAACAACCCCAATTAGCAGAGCATGTTCACAGTTAAAGTTCCTTTTGAAAAGGAGTTGTGTGTACGTTTCTCTGGGAGCAGATGGCAATTGTGTGGGATCGTTGCACTGTCCTTCGTTTTGGAGATTTATAAGGAGGGGTGAGGCCATGTTTACCAAGCCTTCTGCTTTCGTCACCAAATCAATTCCTTGTCAGGGCCCAGCCAGATCTCTAGAAGGGGTTAAGTAGGAGTCCAGGGGGACCACTTGACATCTGCTCTACTTAGGACTTTTTGATTTTGTTGTTTTTGGCTTTTGAAGGGCAGGCCCACATTGAAGTGTGTGTGTGTGAGTGTGTGAGAAAGAGACAGTAGGCTCTGGTGTGCGAGAGAGAAGGAAAACAACCCCATGATGACAGATCAAATGAAGCCAAAATAACTTTTTTTAAAAAATTGAGTGGGATTACATGCTATGAAATGATGATAATAGGAAGGAAAACACCGAGGGTCTTGCGTGTGAAACCCTTTGTGAACAGGAATGTAAACCACGCGGGTGTTTTGCTATCATTAGCCAACACTCTAACATGGGTGTCAATGGAATCCAAATTACATGCTTCACTCTGGGCCGTGGCTCCTCAAGTTGACTGAGCCTCCCAGAATGGAGTTTTTTCTTTCTTTTGCAAAAACAAAATAAAATCTTGCCAAGAAGAATATGGCGGAAGCTTGGGCAGAGGTGGAAGGTACTAATGCCAGTGGCCCAGTAACCATCAGGTTTGCCCTGTGTGTTCTGTCTTTGTCTGTTTGGGCTGCTGTAACAGAAATACCATAGACTAGGTGACTTATAAACAGAAATTTATTTCTCACTCTTCTGGAGGGGAAGTGCAAGGTCAAGCTACCCACAAATTTGGTGTCTGGAGAGGGCCCACTTTCTGGTTCACAGACAGCTGTCTCTTCTCTGTGATCTCTCTGGGGCTGCTTTTATAAGGACACTGACCCTGTTCATGAGGATTTCACCTTCATGACCTTAGCACTTCCCAAGGCCCCACCTCCAAATACCATCTCATTGGGGGTTAGGTTTCAACATAGGAATTTTGGGGTGACACAAACATTGGCACACCCCAAATCCTGGTTCTTACCTTCCCGGGTGGGGAGTGGGAAGAGAACTGGGGAGAGGGTGTGGAGATGGGGAAGGAAGAATCACTTAAAGCATTCTAGAGCCTGAAGTTTTTGGAAGCACCCTGAAGAGTAGGGCAGAGAGAAAGTGACAGAAGCAATCATTGCTGCTGTAACCTGAGGATTTGGGATGTTAGGGCAGCAGCCATCTCAGCCTTTGCCTCCCAGGGTACTGCCACTGGTGGACAGTACAGCGCTCCTGATCCTGGAAGGACTGTAAGAGGAAGGCCTGGATGTGGTGTTCTGGTTCAGGGGTTGTGAGTAATAATGTGTCTGTCCGTCTTGACCACTCTCAAATTTAGTCCCTGGTTATGTTTTGTCCTTAACTTCTCTAAAAGACAACATAGCAGGACCTGCAGAAAGTTATCAAGAAGGCCCTGGTGTCCCTTGCAAGGCCCCCTCCATCCTCAGTTGAAGACTGAAACTATGATTATGTTCATTTTTTGGGGTTAAGCTGTTCTCTTCTGCTACAAACATCCTATTTAACTCTTCTCAGACAAGAATAGAATTGGTTTATCTGAGTCTTCCCAATACAGCACCTAACCCCAGGGTGAGAAGCTGAGTCTGGCTGTGGGAAGCAGGGAGAATCGAATCCAGGGTTTAACAATAAGAAAGCTTGGAAGGTGAGAAGAAGGACGGGGTAACCCCACAAGGGGGTAAGTCATGTGAGGACACAGAAGTCCAACTTTTGCTCGGATATGTTGGCATAAGGGGATCTGAGAGCTCCAACTGGACTCTACCTTTATGGAATGTCTGCAATAAGCAATTGGCATTTGGGTACTGAGATCCTGAAATTGGCTTGTCCTTGGTCACGGACCTAGCAAGTGGCCAAGGTAAGATTTGAACACAGGTTTCTCTGAAAGGGACTTGGTGCCTAAAGAGTTTCTCACTGTGTGCTTGAGAGTTCAGATCCTACCAGAGGAGGTGGCCTGGCTCCTTAAGGACAATCCAATCTACCTTGAGATGAAAGGTTTTTGTTTTCCAGTGAATTTGTGTGTGTGTGAGGAAGATGTGTTTGCTACACGTGGCTGTTGTTAGGTGGAACCTGCCCTGGATCCAGCTGCCCTGGACATCCATCTCTACACCCTGGGTTCTGAGTCCAGACATCTGGAGGAGGGTGCAGGGCCGGGCCAGCTGCCCCTCCTCTGCCTTTCATGTCACCTGGAGTCTGCTCAGCAAGGTCTACTGCGAGGGCTTAAAACTAATCTCTCATAGTTTACGAGCTCAAATCCATTTGCAATGAGGAAGACCCTGGCTGACCAGCAGCTTAAATAAAGTCCGCCTCTACAGCATTCCTATGGCAAGACTGGAGTTCCACACTCATGATGTAAGCGAGAGCCTGGGCAGCCCTTTCTCCCACACGTGGCTCAGAAATCATTTACAAAGCAAACAGAAAAGACAGCCCTGGGCAAGCAACTGTTTCTTTTGCTCTTGGCCAGGCCCATGCTCGCAGGCCACTCGTAGAGGGCTCCTCTGATCTGAAGGTGCGATTGAAAACAGGTGGCTACCCAGTGCCTATAAAATATATACTGGCAATGGGGGAGATCCTTTCAACTGGTAGAAATATGGAGACAATTCCCAACTCTGACTCTGCCTAGATCCAGGCCTCCAGCTCCATCGCTCTTAAAGAAAAAAAAAATCCGAAAAAACTTTCAGGGAAGCTGGGAGCATATGGTTCCTTCATCCTGTTCTGTAGAAAGAAACGTGAAAAAGATTAGAGAGTCTCTGTCAAAACGTCAGACTGGGCATTGCGCTGCTGGAAAAGTGGCTCTTGTCCCCTGCCTTGTGCCCCACCCCCCCGTCAGGGTGACCTAAGTGACCTTGGGCTGCACAACAAAGTGGTGACTGTGGTTTGAAGCCAGATTTACCCAATTTCTATTTAGCAAATAAATTGAAGGTACTGCTGCTCATGTTTGGGATAAATACCTGATTAGAGTCTCTTAAAATATGACTAGGACTGCCCATAAAGGAAAGGAATGTCAGCTGTGCAACGTCTGTCCCGGGCACGAGGATTGGGTTTCCTCTCGATTTGTTGTCAGCAAGCGCTCCTGATCTCTCCTACCTTGCTAGCTCATTAAGCCGATGCTTGAACGTGGGGCTACAGACAACGCAGCTGTATTTCATTTGTAGATAATTGATGCAATAAATGTAATGACCAAATGAGATATGTTGACTCATGAGCTAATTTGGGCATAGATGTTACAGTGCTTGTGCTGCTGGAAATGTTTCCATCACACAAATCTGTTTCAGATAAGTGCACCCCGTTCCTGTCCTCACTGAGACAGACCAAATAAAAAAAACAAGTCAAACCATCCTCTAGATCTAAAAATACATGTTCGTAAGTTACGGTCAGTCTAAACACTGCTTGAAAGAATATTAATTTCAGCAATTCATTATACACACAGTTGACATTAACCCCTTACACACTGGGGGGGCAAACTGAGGTACTCAGAGCTGGTTTCCTTGGCATTTTTGGTCTGGAAACCTGAGAAACCTTAGTTGGAAGGGTGTGGAGTCATTGTTTTTTTTCTGCTTCCGTTTACTGCAGGCAGAATTTCTTTGTCATGGTCCATATATTTCCACAGGCTCCTCACCTTTTATCTTCTCTGATATTTTAGCCAAGGCAATCTGAGTAGTTGTGTGTGGGAGCACAGGTCTGTGACTTTCAAACAGCGGCTGATGGGCTGGACAGCCTTAACAGAAAGGCGTTTGTAATATATAAGACCCACATGTCGAAGAAGCCTTTAAAATGAGCACTAATAGCCTCGACCAGCAGTTGATAAACTATGGCCAGCCGCCTATTTTTGTACAGCCTGGGAACTAAGAATGGTTTTTATATTTTTAAATGGTTGCAAAGAATCAAAAGAATACTAATCTTGTGATACATGAAAATTATGTTAAATTCAAATTTCGGCGTCTATAAATAAAGTCTTCTGAGAACACAGCCACGCTCATTCATTCCCTGCTTTCTGTGGCTGCTTTGGTGGATAGTTGAAACATTTACTGTCTAGCCCTTTGTAGAAAAAGTTTGCCAACCTCCGGCCTAGACTAAAACACCACTAATTTATGTAAGCTAGGGAAAGCTAGACTTGATTGCAGTATATTTTAAATGGAAATTATCTTCTAATTAAGTGCACAAAGGGAGAGTAGGTTAATCAGCAGTTGTGGGCAGAGGTCCTTCTGGAATGAAGGCTTGTTATTAGCACATCTCAGTAACAGCCTGACCGTTGTTCCTTAGGCTGTTTCAGTGGGTCACTCTGTTTGTGTGCAAATGCTGTCTCTAATCTGTTGAACTAATACTGTTCAACAGATTTTCTCAATAGATGTTTTTAAAAGTCAGGTTCATTGAGGTATGATTTTCATACATTATATAGTTTTGTAGTTCTGTGAATTTTGACAAAAGTGTTTATTCACTTCACCACGACCAAAATCAAGATGTTGAACAGCTCCATCAGCTCAAAAAGTTCCCTTGTGCCCCTTTGTGCTCAGTCACCTTGCCCCGTCCTTGACCCCTGACTGTGACCGATGTGTTTTCTGTTCCTGTAGTTTTGCTTTTTCTAGAATGTCACAGAAATAAAATCATATAGGATGTGATAGATATTTTAAAGTACATTTCAGTTCCTCCAATGCAATTTAGATGCCAATGAACTCTTAATTGATGATCTTCTATCATACATGCAACAAACACAATATTATTAAGATTAAATCTATTTTCCTTGGTTTTCTGGACGAGGAATTAAAAGTTTATTGTACTGTTGTCCATAATGATACATTAAACTTCTGGGTCTAGCGTTCCAAAGTTAATATAAAATGCTCTTTCTAAGAAAGAAATAAAATCTTGATATCAATTATACTGAATCTCCCTGGATGGATTTTTTGGTTATATAATCTTAGACTTTTAATTTAATAGCCTAAAAGTGATGTCTAAGTAGATTTCTCTTATGAGTGAAAATGGAGAAGAAACTTTGTTTACGGAGTTATAATCTGTCAGTCTAAAACTTTATCTTCACTTTATATATTATATCTTAAAAACAATAGATTATTTCATCAAGTATAGGATTATTCTTTAGGAATGGGGAGTTGAAGTCTTGTTCACTATGTGAGTAAACAAAAAGAAGCAGAATACACGTGTGCTTGCAGTGAGAAAAGAAAAAGAAAGTGTATATTTCCCATGCTTCCATGTTGCACTGATTTTCTGGTTAGTTGAATTTGCTCTTTAGAAGTAATTGTTAATATGCTCATTTCCGTTCTAGACAATCCCACAAAAGGGATTCCTATTTGCTGACAATGCTGTGTTAGTAAGTGCAAACAAACTTTAAAAAGCAATTAATACGCAAGACCATCAGCTCTAATCTAACCCCTCCCCCTTCCCTCTCTGCTTCTATATTTAGCATCTACTAGGGTCACATACAATTGCCTTTTGGAGACCTTTCTCTTATTGTCCAGGATGGGAAAATCGAAAGGTCCCCTCCCATGGAAGCCAAGCACGAATGGAAGTAATGCGGTAGATATTTAAGTACAGTCTTACTAGATCTAGTTTGCTACCTTAACATTTTTGTGCTTTTGCATATTTACCCTTAAGCTCCCAGAGGAGAGTACAAAATAGATTCAATGCATCTAAAGTATCTTTCTTAGTGGTAGGTTTTGATCCAAGAGGACTAGAATTTTGCCTTCTCTTTCTACCCAAGCGGGCTTTGGATGAAAAGGCAAGGTAGCAAGTTCAGAAATTGGTCTGAAGTTTTCATTTTATTTCAAACTGAACTCGTGTTACTCTTGTTGAAAATTGTACTGACAGGCCTATACATATAATTTATGATGTTTCCTATCAAGATGTTTAGCTGAATTAGAAACATTTGTGAGCAAGTCCTTCTGCAGTTGGTTAAAGGCATTTTTCTGCTGGGGAAGGAGGGGTCCATGGAGTGCAGAAGCACCAAGAGAACTCAGAACAGCTTTTATTTCAATGACTGTTGATCGAGTAATTGACTGTAAACTGCTTACAATCCCGACCCTTGTTGCAATCACAGAGGAGGTGTTTATGGATAGACATTAAGCTCTTTTTAAAGTTGTTCACAAAGTGCTGTTTACAGAGGACACTTCCCTAAACATTTTATTTCCTCTGAAACATTGTATAAAGTAGGTAACAAGGTTGGTCAGACAGCACTGAGAAGGAAAAGAAGACGAAGAAGTGAAGCTTTGCCTATTATTTTTGGGAGAAACTGACTTTTTCAGCAATATTTCCATTTTTTTAAAAATTCTTAAAAAATTTTCCAATTTTTCCATATTTCCATTTTCCGTCTCACATTTGAGATCATGGAAAAGCGAAACCTCAACATAAAGACCATTAGAAGCACTTAAAAAAAAATGAAAAAGAACCCTAGCATTTTAGACAGAGGCTCTTTATTGCATTGCCTTGTTAAATTGCTTAAAGAGAAAAGAGATATTAACCACATTGGTTCTTGTACAAGATTGATGAAACTTACCAATGAGGAGAAATAATGACTGTGAGAGAAAAAATACATTCGAAAATACATTTTCAGGGGATTAAAATATGACACTGCCAGTTTAAATCAGATTTTGCCAAAGAAAATGTCAAGAGACTCTTTAAAAATTTCATATGAATTGTTTGTCAAATAAAAGAAAGGTACACTTACTTTGAAAAGAATGCATTTTTGGAAGATGTGATTGTGGGCTAATGAGCAAACTTCTGGAACAAAGGTGGGCCAAATGGAAAACACTCTTTGTATAAGCGCCACTCCCTCGTTGCAGGGCACAGCTGACCTCACACGGACCAAACAATGATGCCAACTGATCAGGCATTTCCTGAGGGCCCCATGTGTGTCTGCACTTGATGGATGCAGATGAGACATAAAGGACACTTTCCTTCCCTCTGATGAGGCTCAAAGACTTGAACTTGGTGAGGAGATAGCTGGCGATTTCAGGGATCATCACGAACAAGGCAGTTAGGAAGGTCCAGCAACACCCTCATTGTGAGGTGAAGAGAACAGATACGTAGGAGGTGGCAGAAGATAATGAACAGAACAGATAACTAGGAGAGGTCTGGGGAAAGAAAAATCGGCAAGGCTAGTGCCTGGGCCAGGAGAAAATCCAGATGGCTTTGTTTTTCAAGCCAGAGGGACTGAGAGAAATAGAGGAATCCAGGGAGAGGGTTTGACAAAGAGGATGCCAAGCTTAATTTCAGAGATGATTTTAAGGAGGTTCTGGCACATCCAAGGGAAAGCTTTCGGAGGTAGAAGGAATTACACGATTGATGATTCAGGTTTATCTCAATGGTAAATGCTGGTTTTGATGGTTAAAATATTAATCTGATGGGATGTTGAATTGAAAGGCAATCACTTTGACAGTCTCACATACTGCCTAGGAGCCCAAGGTCAGAGTCAGTCACCAGAGGAAGAAAAGCAGAAAGGGAAACAAAAATTTCCTGAAGAATCTACCAACTCCTGGGTAGTGGGTCACGTGTTTTTTTATGCTTTCTTATGTTAACCTTTGTGACGCTTCCCCCTCCGCTGAGCCAGGTACCATATGAATGCTGGTGAGAAGAGCTCAAGGTTTATCCTTAGTTCACAGATGAGAAAACAGAGGAGCAGAGAAGTCCAGCAACTGATTCACACGCTGAGATATAAAGCCAGGTCTTTCAGCCTTCGGAAATCCACGTGCTTTTCTCTGGACTGCACAACTGGCCTGGCCTCTATCAGTTTTCACATCCTGGTTGTGATTTTTATGGCCTTCTCCCCATTCATACTCCTTTTAATAATTGCTCACTAGGTTTAAGACTTCCAAGCCCTGCTTATTGTGTTGCCTGATACCAAGTCTGAGAAAATGTGCTTCAAGGACCCAACTGTATCATGTCAATAGCTGTCTACACCATCTTCAGATACTATACGTGTGCTCCTTGTTTCTCACGCATGTGACTAAACAAAACTTTGTTTTGAGTGACTTGCTGAATATCCCAGGAGAAACGTTTTTTGAGCAGTTATTATGCTCATGCCATGTTAGATGTGGAAGCCCAAAGTGTCTTCTAAGGAGGTTGGGAGCTTCTCCCTCGAATTGGGTGTGAGTCATACAAATGTAGCAGGAAACTTTGTTAAGAGATTTATTTTCCTACCCCTCCTGTATTTTTCCCTTTCCTGATCTACAGAGGCAGTGAGACCCTCTGGGCCCCCTAGAGGTCTTAAAGCAGAGGCTGACTTCAAGACACATCTCTTGCTGCCAGCAATCAGAAGCATGTAAGAAGCCAGTGGGGTCTGTCTCCTGGTCTGTGGTGGTGCAAGAAGTCAGAAGCAATGACTGCATAGCACCTTAGTGAGGCGGGCTCTATCCTCTAAAGCTCTTACCTCTATGAGAATCCCTATAGCCCACGTGTGACTTGCATACAGAGCTCTCAACCCCAGTGGCATACTGGGCTTGGACAATGAGGATGTTGGCGAGAACTGTGATGGGTTGAATGATTCATAATAACATGCAAGTCTTCTGTCTTTGGCTGTGAGCTACGAGTGTCCCCTCACTTCACATAATGACTGAATCCCTGAGGATGAAGCCAAGAGTCAAATTCAATTTGAGTTAAAGAAAATGGAAAAAGATGTTATTTTATACATCAAGATTATAGATTGAAATTCGTGCCTACTATATATTTGCAGAGGTTAATCTCTGTACCAGATTCATTATCATGGATAGGCTCCAAATGGGAGAAGAACAGACAGTAAATGCTGAGGGATTTCTGCAGTGGGAGAGAGCTTTATGGGGAAAGGGAGCCCAAAAAGGCTTCGCTGAAAATTTGAGTCCGATATTTGTGGCAGAAACTGCTAGTAGCCTATCCAATATTCTTTCTTATTAGTCAACTCCAGCTAAAAAACTAGTCCCCTTGCAGCTTGGGTGACAATGTTGCATTTTCCTATCCAATAATAGGAATAAGACAGGACTTCTAGGAAGCCTTTTTTTTTTTAAAGAAAGATAAAAAGAGCCAGACTTAGCCAGCATGAAAGACTTTCGCCTTTGCCCTTCACTTCCATCTTTCTGTCCAGATCGCACATGTGATGCTCAGAGGTGGGATTAGCCATCTGACAACCTAGAGGACAGAAGCCACATACTAAGCAGGGTGGAGCAGGAGGAGGGAAGAGGACGGGGGCCTCGATGATGTTCTTGAGCACCTGTGCCAGCCCTGGAAGGTGTACTCCTGGGTCTCCTCTTGGGGGAGAGAAGCCGATGCCTCCTGGGTTGAAGCCACTGTCATTGGGTTTCCGCTCCAGGCGGCTAAATCCTAACTGACAGGCCTTGAAAGAGAGGCTGCAGGGAAGCAGAGAGGACAGGAGAGGGCCATCACAGGAAGCACGGAAATGGCAATTTCTGTGGCATATCCAGGGAGCAAGGCATAAAACAGCCTGGAGAGTTACGTATTCTGGCTGGAAAATGTCTGGTGAGAAGATGGAAAGGAGACCAGGCAAGTGTTGAACTGATTAAACATTCAAGTGCTGTCCTTTTAAAAGACTGGGAAGAGGACTAACAAATATGTTTAGGGCTAATTGGGTTAGATCAGGCTTTCACTGATGAGTCTTATTATGGGGAAAAACGGTTTAACTAGCAATTATTAGAACTTCTCAAATATGCTTTCATAACGAAGCTTGCACTGTATCATCCAACAACTGGCTGATGGATTTATGGGGTTAGGATAGCAGATGTTATGTTCCTGGCATATGATACAGATTGTATCTGCCCGATAGAAGGCACAGTGGAAACCTGGCGATGGTTCTGGCTGATTGAATTTTCCTCTCTCAGCTGAGTGAAGCTCTGTTATTCAGTTGAAACCTTTCAAGCAGAGGCTTGGTGAATCCTCCATGAGCTTCAGGTAGTCTCCTTCATCTTTTCAGTGGTTCTTCAAGTTTATCAGGCATCAAATTTGCTGGGGAAGTTTGTTGGGAGCAGATTCCTGGGCCTGACTCTCAGAGATTCTGGTCTAAGAGGTCTGGGATGGCTGTCAGGAGTCTCTCTTTTTGACAAGTGCCCCTGGTGATTCTGTTACAGATGGTTTTCTAAGTGTCATTTGAGAAGCGCTGATCTATGGTCTGTTCCCCTTCCTTATTTCCTCTCCTTCCCCGTGCCAGTGTTCTGGTGCTTTCCAGAAAGAAAGGAGCTTCTGAAGGTGTGGATCTCATTTAATCTCTCATGACAGTCTACTAGCAGTTGGGAGGTTTCACCAAAGGGCACACTGTTTCTCAAATTCTTCTCATACCTCCTAAAATTTTTTATTTTTTTCCCAAATTCCAAAGGAACACTGTTTATTCCTCTATTAAAAATAATTATGTTTACTAAGTAGGAAATTGTAAAAGTTCAGGAAGGGATAAATAAGAAAATACAAATCATCACCATTCCTCCATCTAGACAGAACCATTGTTAATATTCTAGTGTATTTCCTGTTCTTTTTTTCTCTTTTCATAAAAATTGAAATCAATTTGCTTAAAGACACTTATGCTGTTTTTCATATCTGTCATGTTCTATCTCCTCAGGCTTATCATTGAAGAAAAGAAAGAAGTCACTTATTATTTTTGTGTGATTTAAGTTACAAGCAACTCTCTTTGTGTCATTTACAGTTAAAGCCTTACCTTTTATTGTGGAAAGAAGGACACCCAAGGCACCAGACCACTGCATCTCTGAACATTTGTGACAATAGATGGTGTTGTAGTAAAAGCCGAGATGTTCAGCTCTTGAATCAACCAGGAATCTTTGGTTGTGAGCAATAGAAACTGATGCTGGCTTATCTAAAATGGGAAATTTACTGGCTGGATAGGAGCAGCTCATAGAACTGAAGGAAAAGCAGAAGAACTGGGCCTTAGTGAAGGTAGAAGGAGGACAGCTGAGAAGATCTAGGTGGCAGGTGACAAAGGGTGGTCTCCTCTGCGCACTTGTTGCACAATGAATCCACACTAACTGTTTTTTGTCACTGGATCCCTCCACTAAGAGAACACCATGTTCATCATTCATTCACTCATTCATTCATCACATTTTGCCAAATGCCAGGCACTCTTCTAGGTTCCAGGGTTTCAGGGAACAAAAGAGACAAAACCCTGCTCTCATGGACTTGAATTCTAGTTGGGGGAGATGACAATAAACTAACAAAAATGAATAAAATATTTAGTACGTTGGATGGTGATAAGTGTTATGCAGAATAAATGAGGGAGGGTTTGGGGAGAATACAGAGCTGTAGGGGGAGGGTAATGTAATTTCAAATTGAGTGGGCAGAAAAGGCCAGACCCAGAAGACGATGTTTGAGTTAAGACCTAGAGATTTCTGTGCATGTTGGGACACAAGCTTTCCTGGCAGGGACAATGTTGATTTACATTTTAAAAGGATCATGCTGGTTGCCTTGTTGAGAATACACTGAAGGGGGCCAAAAGCTGAATCAGGGTTGCCAATGAGAACGCTTCTGCAATCCTCCAGGTGGGATGTGCTTTGGGCTTGGGCCGGAGTGATCTTGGGGCAGGTGATGGTGAGAAGTGAGCAGGTTCTGGATCTCTTTTGAAGGAAGAGCTGTGAGGATTTGATGGCAGTCAGGATATGGGGTGTGCAAGAAAGAGACGAACCAATGATGACTCCCAGGTTTTTTGGCTTGCACCATTCTCAAGATGGAAAAGTCTGCAGGAAAGAGCAACATTGCAGGGATCAGGGGCTTGGTTTGGGCATGCTCAGGGTAAGACCAGGCGGAAGTATCAGGGGTAGGCAGTTGGACGTGCAAGTAGGCAATCTGAGGTTTAGGAGAGAGGTCTGGGCTGGCGATATTAATTTGGGAGATGTCTGTATATGAATGGTGTTTAAAGCCATGAGGTGGGTTGAGATCAACTTGGGAGTGCATGTAGATGGAAAAGAGAAGAGGCCTGGCAGGGATATGGGGGAAGGGGAGGCTGGAAAAGGGGACTGAGAAGGAGTGATCTAATTGATTGGACCAACTTGTATCTTATGGCCACACCTTGGTCTGGGAGTGGGAGCCGTCTTACAGGTTGATAGCCTCACCAAGACTGCAAGCAATGGTGAAGGTGGTTCTTCAAGGTCATTGTCAGAAGAGGGAATGGACTCTGCAGGCATGAACAACTTGTGGCCGCCATATTCCTCTTTCTAGAATTTATTAGATTTGCATTTGGCTCTTTTCACAAAAGCATGTAATAGAAGTAAGTTGCATTTTAGGCAGTAAGGCACACTGAACTGGATTATATAAAGTTGCTAGGCCCTTGTGCTAATCCATGCTCTTTCATTTCCTATGAAACACAAACTCAAGGATCCCCACTGTCCCTTGACTATTTAAACTCTGGATTTGCTTGCCAAATTGGATACTAGATTGCAAAACCTTTAAGGCAAGGATTGTGTCTTATTGGTCTCTGTGTTCCTAACACCAAACATGGAGCTTGACATAGATTAGGTGTTCAGTACATGCTTTTAGAATAAATCAATGCATGAATCATTTGAGATAGCTGATGCTTATTTCCTTCAAGTTATTGGGTAGTGTTTTTACCTTGTTTTTAAGAGAGGAACAAAGCTAAAACTATCTTAAGCAAGAAAAGAATTTATTGGTTCTCATGATTAACATGTGGCAATGACTTCAGGTAAGGCTGGATCCAGGTGTCAAACAATGTTGTCATGTATGTCCCTCACTTTTGACAGTGCTTCCTTCTTCAAGGGCACCATTCTCACACAGGATCTCCCCTACCTCATCATGGCAAGGTGTCCATTGGTGGATCCAGACTTACATTTTACAAGCTTAGCAACCTCTGTGAAAGGGAACATCTCTTTCCCAGTAGTTCCTGAAGAAGTTCTCAGACATGAGTCCCCTGTCTATCACTGAATCAACCACTGTGGCCAGGGTGATGGAGTCTTCTCATTGGCTAGGCCTGATCAAATGTTTCCCTTGAGTGCTAGGACCATGGGTGGGCTCCACCCCAACTGTATCAACTAAGATGTCATTCCCCAAGAGAAACTGAGGTGCTAACAGCACAAGACAAAGGAGTGAATATTGAGCAGGCAGAAGCAATAGGTGGCCACTACAATTACGAAGTACATCATAGGAACACTTGGGGAAAGTGGTCAAATTCTTCGACTCTTCTGTGGTGTCTTCAAGATACTGCTGCGTCTGCTGGTGTTTGGTCTAACCATGGTTTGGAACGATCTGGCAAATCGCAATCAGTTGTGCTTGAACTTCCTAAACCACAGAACCACTGGGATGATGCCGACGGTCTGTTTCCCATCTCGCTCTGCTTCTCAACCCTGGGAGAGCAGCTCCAGGCGTTGCCTGCCCCTCGAAGGCTCACAGGGCTGAGGCCGCTGGAGCCCGGCCCAGACACCCTGTTAAAGGCAGAGATGAAGTTATCACGGGCTTGGCGAGTTCTCTGGCTGTTTTATGATAATACCCTCAGCCAAGGAGATGATCTGAGGCGTGGAGCTTCAGAACAATGAAAGCCCTTGGTGGAACACCACAGACCTTAGAAAGCAGAACTCTGATACCCCTTGGGGAAAGTTGCTGCAATTTTGAAGGTGTTTCACTCAGGAAAGGAGCCTGTGATTTGTGAAGCAAGACTAATCTGCTTGTGGGAAGCTGCAGCATGAAATGAGACAAGGTGTGATAACCTGTCACGTTCCAAAGAGAGATGATTTAGGGGGAGATAGCGGCTTGAAAACGTGAGGATGGGTGTTACTAACTTAATCCATATGATGCCTTCAAAACAAAAAGTATATTAGGGGCGAAAGGCATGAAACAGACATTATTCATTGTCTCCAGGTGATATTTCTCCTGTGAGTTTACAAGCAAGTGTTGGCATGCTGTGTGCAGGCATTTGTACAATAGATTAGGGGGCCCGGATTGCCACAGATGAAAAGTAGGGGGGGACACCTTTGACTCTTTCCCTTCCCTCTCTAATTTATCTATCTCATTTATTCCAGACAAGAACTCCTTTGCTTTGTGAAAATTAGAGACATCTGTAGTTCTACAACCTGAGTCGAGGATAATCAAAGCTCACCCTGCCAGGTGTGAACAGATTGCTTGTCGGGTCAGGAAGGTGACTCTTTTCCTCCGCCTCCTCTCCTGGGCACCATCCACAGTCATTAGGAGGTGTTTTCCAGGAGTGGGTGGGGAGGGAGGGAAGGAGAATCTGTGTTCTGGTGGGAGAAGGAGATGCCGGCTGGACCAGGATGACTCCTACAACTGGCAACGTGCTTCCACTTCCATGAGACAGTTCCACAGACTCTCCTGCTAATCTTGGGGCTCGGGGTGATGCTGTGGAGGAGGAGCACGGACCTCTGAATGGTTCCATATTTGGGTAATGTTCCAACGGCAACAACTTACTTGTGCTAGGACGTGCATGTGCATCCCCTTGACTAGGGAAAGACCTTCCAAATCTAGGGGGCAGATTCGCAGAATGGTCTATTGCCTCTGGGAAGATGGGACTCCAATAAGCCTCTGTGTAGAAAGAAATGAGGATGAGGTTCTAGGGTGACACCTGTATGATTTTTGTTTTGAATTTGGAATTTTATTTATTTTTAACTAATTTAAATTTAAAGCTGTTAGCCAAGTCAGTCATTGGAGAATTTTTAAGTGTGTTTGGAACAACTTGGACTTGTGAACCTACTCTTTTTGAAAAACAGACTTTATATTTTAAGGCAATTTTAGGGTTCACAGCAAAATTGAATGCAAGATACAGAGATTTCCTACATGCTCCCTGCCCACCCCCAGACTCCCTCCCATCCCCCACACTATCAACATGCCCCACCAGAGTGGTACATTTGTTGCAATTGATGAACCTACATTGATACATCATCAGCTAAGTCCATAGGTTACATTAGGCCTCATTCTTGTTGTTGTGCATTATGGTTTTAACAAATGTATAAGGACATGTATCCACCATTATAGTCTCATACAGAACAGTTTCACTACCCTAAAAATCCTCTGTGCTCTGCGTATTTATTCTTCTTGCTCCCCTAATCCCTGACAACCACTGATCTTTTACTGTCTCCACGATTTTGGCTTTTCCAGAATGTTCTATAGTTGGAATCATATAATTTGTAGCCTTTTCAGATTGGTTTCTTCCACTTAGTAATATGCGGTTAAGATTCCTCCATGTCTTTTCAGGCTCGATAGCTCATATCTTTTTAGCACTGGGTTGTATTCCACAGTCTGGATGTACCACGTCTGTATGATTTTGGAATGGTGGATTTACTCCTTGGAGCTAAGGGATGTCACAAACAACGGGGCAGACGTGGAGGACTGCATGAGTCTTCAGCAGGTGGGAGCTTTCTTCTGCTTGCTGACACTGGAGCATCACTTGCTTAGCAGTGTGGGAAACCTTCGCTGTCTTTTCACCTTTAATTTTTGCCTGGACTTTTTTTGCTACCACCTGTGGAAGCAGAGAGATCACATGGTGGGGAGAGGAAAAGATCATGGAATTTGGATCCGGGAGGATCTGTGTTTGGGTCCTGGTTCTGTCACTTATGAACTGTGAGATCTTGGGAAAACTATCTTACTTCTGCTTCTGAGATGTGATTTCTTTCTTTGTAAAAAGGAGATAGGGATCTCAGCTCAAATGAAACTTGTGAGAATTTAAATTGTGCGTGTGATACTGTTTCATAAACTATATAGCACCTTTCCAAATGTTCATTTAATAATCGTTACACTGTGATGTGTCCTGAGTATTCTTGTTCTGGGCTTCCTTCCACTCTGTTCTCCCAGCTGTCCCAGTGATGCGGAACTGTGGGACCATTTGTTGCATCTTCATACACTGAGGGGCAGAGCATGGTCAATATTGGGGGCCAGATCTGCTCTGTAACTCATGAATGAACCTTCCCTGACCCTCAGAAGCCCCCATCAACCTCCAAAGTCACTCACAAACACTGGAAGTCTTGTAGGCTGACCAAATAGGGCTGTGCCAAGCTCAATCTGGACTGCCCTGAACTCTGTTCAAACTGCCCCAAACTCAAAATTTGCACTTAGTTCGTCCATAGTTGATTTCTCTACCATGTCATTAAACTATTTTCCCCTGAGCCTTCTGAAAGCAAAGCAAGTTTTGGGTAAATTTGAGGAAGCTGTTGTTTATAGAGACCCTCAGGAATGCAAACCTTCCACATTTCTCTAGTTGGGCCACCGGCAGCACAGGTTCAACCATATTATTGAGGTTTAGAGGTCTGATGTGCCCATTGCTCACCCCTGACAGAGGTGGTTGTTGCCTTGGGAACATATTAATCTTTCCTCTGAAAATGTAATGCAGAAAGTCAACTGTAAGATGAAGGGAGACCTCTCAGATCACTTGTCAGAGAGTTTGGTTGTGAATTCTTAACCTCTCTGACTCTCACATAAGAGTAGATCTGGATCCTCCAGTATGAGGGAAGCTCCATGAGGTCAGGGGCCATGTGTTGTATATGACCTTTGAGTCCCTTACAACTTGTAGAACAATGGTTGGAATAATCAGAGCTGGAGAGGTATGAAAATGGCCCAGTGACTTTAGGAAAGGAGGAGGGCTATTCCCCAGTAGTGCAGAAGTGGTGAGAATTTAGACAGAGCATGTGTAGACCTCAAGACAGTTGAGCCAGGATCTGGAAATGGATTCCCAAAGAAGACATACAAATGGCCATCAGGTACGTGAAAAGTTGCTCAACATCACTAATCATCAGGGAAATGCAAATCAAAACCACAATGAGACAGCACCTCACACCCGTTAGAATGGCTGTTATCAAAAAGGCAAGAGATAACAAGTATTGGTGAGGATGCGGAGAAAAGGAAACCCTTGTGCACTCTTGGTGGGAATGTAAATTGGTGCTGCCATTATGGAAAACAGTGTGGAGGTTCCTCAAAAACCTAAAAATAGAGCTACCCTATGATACAGTAATCTCACTTCTGGGTATATATCCAAAGGAAATGAAAACAGGATCTTGAAGAGATATTTGCATTCTCATGTTAACTCCAGTGTTATTGACAAGAGCCAAGACATGGAAACAAACTAAGTGTCCATCAGACAATGAATGGATAAAGAAGATGTGGTAGTATATACAATGGAATATTATTCAGCCATAAAAAAGAAGGAAATCCTGCCATTTGCTACAACACAGTTGGACCTTGAGTGCATTACACTAAGTGAAATAAGTCAGACAGAGAAAGACAAATATTGTGGTTTTTTTTTTTTTTTTTTGATGAAGATTAGCCCTGGGCTAACATCTGCTGCCAATCTTTCTCTTTTTTTTGCTGAGGAAGACTGGCCATGAGCTAACATCTGTGCCAATCTTCCTCTACTTTATATGTGGGATGCCTACCAGAGCATGGCTTGACAAACGGTGCCATGTCCGTACCCGGGATCCAAACTGGCGAACCCCAGGCCGCTGATGCAGAATGTGCGAACTTAACTGCTGTGCCACCCAGCTGGCCCTGACAAATACTGTTTGACCTCACTTATATGTGGAATCTAAAAAAACTGACCTCATAGAAATAGAATAGAATGGTGGTTGTAAGGGGCTGGGGGTGGGAAAAATGGGGAGATGTTGGTCAAAGGGTACAAACTTCTAGTTATAAGATGAGCAAGTTCTGGAGATCTGATGTACAGCATGGTGACTATAGTTAACAATTCTGTATTATATACTTGAATATTGCTGAGAGAGTAGATTTTCAATATTCTCACCACAAAAAGGAAATGGTAATGATGTGACATGATGCAGATTTAGCTAATGCTGTGGTGGTAATCATCTTGCAATATATGTGTGTCAAATCAACACGTTGTATACTTTAAACTTAACACAATATCATATGTCAATTATATTTCACTAAGGCTGGAAAAAAATTAAAAATAAATGGATGCTAATGTTGGCTTTGAAGTATTGCAGTAGGTTTGGGGAAAGGAAGAAGCCTAGTGAAGAGAGAAGATCAAGGTTTACAGTACCTAGAGAAATGAGTTTCTTTGACCCCACTAGCATTTGCTCTAAATCCTTTTTTTTTGAAGTAGAAGTGAGTATAAATGGTGAAAGAGGAAGTATTTTGAGAAAGAAACTTGGATGCTCCCACAAGAAGGCCTTTCCAAGATGTGTTCAGAGAAACCCGGATCTTTGGGTTTTAAATGTGATTCAAAGAATAGAGATTTTGTGGTCAAACAGGTTAAACCAAGTTAATATATTGTTGGTGATGTTAGTGAGATAATGTATATTCTAAATTTCCAAGAGGACTTCTATAGACTGTATCACTTCTCAAAATTATTTAATCACGGAACCCTCTTTGTGCAGGACACACATGAGCAAATCTTTCAAGGACTATGGTTTTGGAAATGCTGCTCTAAGGCAAGCAGGCCCTTTTTTGGGGGACTTCTAAAAAGGGTGCATTTTAGAGTATCCTTCCAATTAGAGCTTCATTTTTGAGTACTTACTAAGTGCTAGGCACTGCTCTAAGCATGTCATATACATTATTTCACTTTTTCCTCCAAACAACCCAATGTTAAGTATACTTCTTATTCTTGTTTTAAGGATGAGGAAATTAAAGACCAGAGAAGCAAAATACCTAGAAACCACTGAACTGGTACTTGAACGCAATCTTTCTGACTCAGAGTCCATGCTACAAATCACTATGATCTACGGCTACAGCAAAACCAAACTAGAACAAAATGAAGCAAAATCCTTCAATACTTTATTCTGTACTATGATTATTTCAGGGATTATAAACTAGTTGCGCTATTTCGCCTGGCACAATATTTTAAAATAACTGGAATTTGAATACCTTTGAGCAGAGCATGGAGTTGTTAGTTCTACGCTGGATTCTCTACTCTTATTTTATTCTCAATCCAAGGCAGACAATTAGTCACTTTCCTATGTGCATTTGAGTATTCTCTTCTTGTTACAGCTCACTATTCTTGTTGCAGTTTGCTGGTTCAGTAAAGAAGGGGGTGTGGCCTGTGAATGTTGTAACTAAACGACTCTCATGGTTTTGGGAGACGAGAGAAATCCTGGACCTCCTCAATATCAGAAAATGAAGCAGCAAAGAAGGTGGTAGGTGGCCTCTGATGGACCACGTCATTGTAGCTTCTACTCAATGTAGGAATCCTTTTGAAAGCATCTGGACATGGACATTTAATGTCTGCTCCAACACTTTCTATGAGGGGAATTACTACTTACATACACACTTAATACTCATAAAACTGGGGTCATCAGGAACCTCACCTAAAACTCCACCTGATGGTTCTGCCCCACGGAGGAACGTAGAACAAATCATTGTCTTTGTTAGAATGTTCCCTCTATTGGACAGTCCTCTGAGCATCCTACTTTCTTCAGTGGTTTTTCATTTGTAATCATTTCTGTATCCCTTCCTTAGTTTTATCCCACTCCTGTGGACAATCAGTAGCTTGAGCATGTGGTACACAGAATCTGAACAGGCCATTCAGAGTTGCACGCATCACTCAAGATGTGCCCTGGTCAGTGCAGGCTGTTTCAAGATGCTTCTCATGACACAGGCCCAGATTGCCTTGAATTGGCTTTTTCAGTGTCTGTGTCCTTCAACTAGTTCACTTAAATTTCTTGTCAACCAAAGGCCAAGATTTGTCTCACACAAACCCAAGCCTCTCGATTCAGGAAAATTGTCTTGACTTTATCAGAGTTAATTTATAATGGATGTGTTGACTGAGCCCTACACACTGGTTTCCCTGTGAAATGTAATAATATGAAATTTGTGTAATCATGAGAAAACAAGGTTATTGATCATTTCATTAGTAAGTATGCATTAAGAAATAAAAGATATAGTCTGATTTTCAAGAACTATCGAGTTGGGAGGAAAAGACCAAGATTTAGAAAGCAGTTAGTGAAGAATCTGAGGGAGCATGCAAATGGTAAGTTGGTAAGTTGTATTGAGTAGACCAAAAGCACTGATCAGGGAAAAGTGAGGGCAACAATGGTGGGAGAAATAAAAGAAGGTTTCACGGAGGAAGCGGTTTGGATTGGACTGTACTGATTGACGGTGGGTCTTGTTGGTGAGGGGATTGGTGGAGGTGGTCCCATTTGGGAGGACAAAGAGGGTTTTTGAGGAGCGTTGAAAGGTAGGCCACTGATAGGGGGCCTTGGTATCCAGATAAAGGAATTTAGCCGTGAGATTGTAGGTCTCGGGGAAAGTGAAATGGCAGAAGTGCTGCTGGGGGAAGTCTAGTCTAGAAGTGGTACTCAGGATAGTTTAGAGGGGCTGGAGGCTGGAGGCAGGAAGCACAGTCCCAAGACAGTTGGGATAAGGGAGTATGATCACCTGCCTGAAGAACCGTTTTGAAGGAGAAAAGACAGGATTTATTTGACTGCATGGAGGTGAGGAAGAAGGGTTAGATAAATCTGACTTTGTAGCTTCATACCTGGTTGATGGGGATAATGATGGTTCCATGGTCAGAGCAGAAGAAAGAAATGGTTTGCATGAAAGAGGATAATTTTGTTCAGGGCCACCTTGGGTGGTGGTGTGGGTTTGGAGGCAGCATTCAAATGACGTGGTCCAGTAAATCATTTGGAGATAGGACCTGGGTGTACCGCCAATGGGAAAGACAAGTGTGGACATGAGATTAACTTGTGAGTGTACTCATCTTCCCTTCTCAGTACATACCCTGGTCATCAGTTCTGAGTGAGCAGGTAGGTGTGTGCCTGGTGTAGTGGTTGGGAGCAGGTGCTTCAGAGTCAGACAGATCTGGATTCAAACCTTCTTCTGCCACTTACTAGCTGAGTGAACTAGGCAATCAATATAACCTCTCTGAGCCTCAGAATAGTCATCTGTAAAGGAAGACTAATAGTAGCTTCACAAAGGTGTTGGAACAATTAAATAAAACTGGGTACAATTTCATTTATAAAGAAGTATACAATGGCACACGGTACTCCACACATCACCGATGTGGTTATTATTATTGTTATTGTTATCACTACTGCCTGGTTGCCTGTGGCAACTACTATCTACCTATCAGTTAGTTTGGGACTCTCAGGAGACAGTGCTTAGGGACTGAGATTGTTCTGAATGTGGGGATCTCACTAATAAACTTTTTGTCACTCTGGAGTTGCTAAGTGGCGATAAAAGCTTTCACACCTTCCTGGGAGCCTGGTTGGAGAAAGATACCCGTTTGCCAATGGTGTAGAGTATTTTTTTTAAGCAGCTCCAGACCTGCCTACCTCCTTAACCTGCAAAAAGGGCTAGCTTTGTACAGCTGCCATAACACAGCTACAGTCCTCTCCATGTCCTTCCCAGCTTTCCCCTCCCTTAGCAACTGCCTGTGAGCTTGGACTTCCCGGGACTACGATGAACTCAGAACGTAGCAGCCAAAGCATAAAGAACTAGGACCTTCCTCAAATACTGCAGGTAACATAGACATGGACTTTAAAGGACTCCCATGCCAGGTCTCCGGAGCATTTCAGGCGCTTATAGGTCACTTGGCATCAGCCACAAGACCACGAGGGAAATAATAGCACAGCTATTTCATGTTCTGAGATGTCAGTAAATGCTACGTGCAAACCAGCTGGGGCTGGCTAAGTCTATGTGTGGTAATGTAAGTGAGGGCAGCAGAGACTGTCTGAATGCCAAGCACTCCATGAAGCATGAATGGGGACTCTTGGTGGCTTTTGGAGGAACCAGACTCCTTAGTGCAGGGCTTGGAAAGCTGTTTGTACTTAGAGGGATTATTATTTTTTCCTAGTGAAGCAAGAGGTGTCAAGTCTGATGGTGGAATTAGGACTAGGACGGTGAGAAAGGCGACTCTCGTAAGTCTACTTTCATGCCAACTTCTTGAGGAATGACCCTTGCTTGATCTATCTGCTGCCAAGTCCTGCTTGTGTGTGCAGCTCTTCAGCTGAAGGGCAAAGCAACTGCCTTCCACTCCTCTGGACAAATGACTCAGGCCAGAAAGGCACTGAGCTCTATGGCACTCACCAAGTCCCCACGGCTTCGGTCATCCTGACGTTCCCATTTGACATCCAATGAGAACTGTCTTTTGTGTGTGTAGGTTTGATTGCAGGTACTGTTTTGAAAGACAGATTTGCATAGGTAAGCATCTTGTAAAATATTTTTCTGAAAGCATTTATCAAGGAGAAATGTGCAAGCACAAATGTGGAAGGAAGCTGGGGGAAGGTGCGGGAGAGGAGGTGAGAGTCAGGGACCAGAACATATGCTTTTCAGCTGCCCCGGCTGGCCCTGTGCAGCCCTGCTCCTGTGGGAGGGGAGCCTCTGCAGGTTGCATTGCGGATCTGAGAGATTTATGCCCTGCACACCGAGCACATATCGACGACTCTCCACGGCACAATTTTGAAAAGGTGATTATGGGTCTGACATGAAGGAATATTTTATATGACATTGCTGAAAGATTTCTGGGTACTAAGCAATAATCACCTTAATGCTTTAGAAAGTGTTCCAATTTGTTTCCCATCGGCTTCTTGGCAGTTGGGATTTGCATGCTACATAACATCCAATCCTGGGCATCCTGCGTGCCACCACGGTAAGCATAGGGGCTCTCCTGGAAGAAAAATGCGCTACAGCTTGAGGAGAAGTCTCAGCAGCCTCTAAAAATGTGCATAGACTTGGCATCTGTAATTCCACGTTTTAGAATATTTTGAAGGAAAAAAATCAGAAAAAGGATATTCATTGAAAAGATGCATGTTCAAAGATATTTATCATCACGTGATACTTTTTGTATATGTCCTTCCAAAATGTAATGCCATGCAAATGTGTATGTATAAACACATTTTAACAGAAAATTTGGAAAAATCATGAATGTGACAAATAAGGGATTTGCTGTTTTAAAAAGTACTGTAGAATATTATGTATTCCTAAGTCCAAAAAATAAGTTATAGAATGGTATATGTATGCTCTGATTGTATTTTAATAAAATGCATGCATACATGCATATTTGTACGGGAATGAATTCTAGAAGGACATACACAAACGTGCAATGATGGTTATCTCCGGGTAGTGAGAACATGGGTGACTTTGCTTTTTAAAACATTAGTCCATCTGTATTTGTTGTAATAAACATAGATTACTCATGTGGAAAAAAGCAGAGGGTGCTGCCTTAGTGAGGGACTCCCTGTCTTCTTTGGTCCATTGCCATCTGGGTTTCTTTCTGAATAGCTTGTGCTCATGTGACCTGCATGGAGTGTTGAGCAGAATCAGTTTTGTCAGTGTCTCCTGGTGCCGCCTCTTTGCACTGAATGGAGCTGCTGAGAGTAGGCTTAGCCTGCAAAGGTGATAGGCAGCTCCTCTTAAATTCTGGTCAATGCCAAGGTAAGGAGCCATTGGATAATTGACATATTTCATCAACTGAGCTTGGGCTGCAATATCAGACTTGCAGGGAGAACGTGGGCCTCTTTACAATCGCTACAAATGATTCAACTGGCCTGGGACCATGTATTGGTATACCAGGAGGCTGCTTTCTGTTTTTATTAAGCTCGTATTATTCGTTTAGATACTGGTTTCATCGGCATGATGAGTCTCCCTCAAATCTGAGTCAAGGAATAAGAAGCCTGTTGGAATCTGGCATTCGGGTTGTAATTTGTTTTTCTAGTCAACAGTTGACCTGAAATTTTTGGTGTAAAGGTTCACATATTTGGGGCGGGCCCTGTGGCTGAGTGGTTAAGTTTGTGTGCTCTGCTTCACCAGCCCAGGGTTTTGCTAGTTTGAATCCTGGGCGCGGACATGGCACCGTGCATTAGGCCATGCTGAGGCGGCGTCCCACATAGCAGAGCCAGAAGGACCTGCAACTAGAATATACAACTATGTACTGGGGGGTTTGGGGAGAAGGAAAAAAAAAGAGATTGGCAACAGAGTTAGCTCAGGCCAATCTTTTAAAAAAAAAAAAAGATTCACATATTGAACTACCTCATTATTGCAGTGCAGTAGTTATAAGAAGACCCTGAACTGATTTCTTCCCTCTGTGTCTGCTGCTCTTAAGGTGGCACGGGAAGGGCTCAGTTTTCAATATACTCGGCCCCCAAACAGGCCCTAGTTTTGAGTAATCTTTCACATTCCATACTACCATCTACTAGTACTAGGGAAACGAAGTTAGAGCAGAAGGAAATGCTCTAAGACCACCCCCAGGACAAGAAGAAACTTCCCCTGACTTAAACTGCTTTTCTTCTTATTCGTGCTATCCTGGAGACAAATCAATTTAGCTATTTCTAAGCAAAGGACCCAATGCTCATCTTTTGCAAAGGAAAAATGATGCCCCAAGTATCAGATCTCAGTTTCTGTGCCAGTAGGCAAGGAAGCAATGAGGGTCTATGACATCTGCGTTAAAATTGGGATTTCTTGCATTATTGCTGGTATTGCGTGGGTGAGATGTGTTTCTGGAAGCAGATATTCAGGCAGCCTCCACTTTTTTTCAGTTTCAGGAATACACTGAAGATCCTGGGAAAGGCTGCATAAAGGGAAATAACATTTGCTTGGGGCTGATCGTGTGCAGGTGCTATAAATCCATGTTTCATTGCAGGGTTAAGATGACACTCAGCATTCTGATCTTAAAATCTGCTTCATACTACATATCACGAGAAACCAAGCAGCATTACCTTTCTAGAACTGACAGTTTATTTTTCTTAATCTATTTTTTTAAAAAGGAGGAATCTTCTCTTTCTCTTGGAATAAGTAATAAAATGAGTCTGATCAGAAATCAAAGTATTTTCACTTTGCTCAATCCAGTTAATCCTGAAAATTATTGGATAGCATCTTGGGCTTAGAAAGAGACCATTTAGTTGAACCCTCTAATTTTACAGATGAGAACACTGAGGTCAGGAGGACTAAGAGGCTTGTCAAGGTCACACAGAGAGTTGCAGACCAAGTGCGGGAATACCAGAGAGCTGATCTTCCTCTGCTGGATGATGCCAACTGAGAACAGTTTTCCAGTCAGTTGATTATCAGCCCACTCGTTTTCCTCATCCTCATCCCAGTCCAGCTACTTTCTGATGAGAAATGGTTTAGGGAACAAATCTTCCCGCCTAGATCCCACAGAAAGGGCAGGAAAACCATGCTTTCTGATGCTACAAGAATCTCTATGCTGGTTTCCTGTATTAGTTTCCTGTCCATGTTGAATCTTGAATGAGTGATGGCAAAATGGAATCTCACCACATAGGGCCCAGGAGAGCATTTGTTGTACTCCAAAGTTTTCGGAAGTTCCCAAGAGAGAAGAGACAAGGGCTACAGAAAAGTAACTCATCTACCCTCTAAAGAGTTGGTGGGTAAATCAACAAATCCTTGTGATCGGTGACACCAGAAGTTGTTGATGGACATGAACCATCCTTGGGCAGAGAGGATCATACTCCACAAGGGTCTGAGATTCCATTTTTCTAGGCTTTGGAGTAAACTGAAATTAAACTCTATAAATGACAATGGGATGTTAATGTGTAGATAAAAATGTATAAAAGATGTTAATCTTTAGCAAAAAGTATAGACTCCTTTTTTTCTGCCATGAGTTACACTTCTTTTTCTGTCCTGAATTGCTGTATACGTTCTGTTTCTTACTGGTGTGTTGTCAGCAGTTCCACCATCTCCACCCCCTTGGTGGAGTTTTTTGATGGTGGATAATGGCAGATGTGATGCTCTTGGTTGGCCAAGTGGCCCACAGACCAGGTATCTCTCAGCCCCACACTTAGCTCAGGGCAGTTCAGCTTTTCACACTGTCTATTATTTGGAAAAGCTGTGATGGAAAATAACAATATTTTACGTTTATTTAAAAGGCACCAACAGATATTATTCAGCTCAGTACTCAACTTCTGATATTAGTCATATTTTAACATTTGAAACCTGAGGAAACTGAGGATTGGAGAGTGATAGGACTTGACCAAGGGTACGCAGCTCGCAGTTAGAGCTGGGACTCAAGCCCAGGACTCAGGCTCCATTTTAGATGGTTTTCCTACCGTGTCGCAGTTGATGTTTGATCTTGAGATGGAGAAATGTGGAGGCAGCACTATTGTTTTACAGAAGTTCAGAGAAGACATTGCTGTTAGCTTTCCAGATTGTTCATAGATTTAAAAAACCTCAGGCATCTATCTATTAGCCAGATCAACTGTGATGACAATGTCTGGTAGTCACCATGTTATTAGAGGAAAGAAGATTATTTTTGTGGCCCTAATTGTTAGCTGAACACTTTACCCCCTTGTCCCACCATCTAGGGTTCAGAGCATGGGTTTAAATTCCAAGCTGTGCCAACTACTAGTTGTGTGACATTAGGCAAGTGTGAGCCTCAGTTTTGTGAAACATGAGGAAAATCCCTCTTTAAAATGTTGTTGTGAGACAAAATGAAATAATGCATGTAACACACCCAGCACAGCACTTGGCTAATAAATATTTGCTCTTTTGCTATTGCCGTGACTGAAGTTCTAAGGGTGAGACAAGGAAATAAAGTGTGAAAGGCTCTCAAATAATTTTAAAACACTGTTATTCATCCATCTACATCATTGGATGATTTTGTTAATTTGAGACTCAATCCTTAGAACCCAATAGAGTAGTGTATTAAGAAAGACAAAGGGCATTATCTAACAAGTTCTACCAGAGTGGAGAAAGAGGATTTCCTTAGATGTTCCTGAGGATCCTACGGGTGGGTGTTATTGTGCACCTTTTACTGATGAGGAAATCAAAACTTTCAGAGGTACAGAACTGCCACGTAACATGTAAGCTAGCAAAGTAGGGATCTGAATGCATACAGGTTTGGATTTCATAACTCACTGAGTGTCTCTAATGCAGCCTGCATGAGTATCTCTGTGATGCTAAAGTATAAAAGCCCAAGAACCTCCCCCCCACCCCCCAACCCAGGGTGTTTAGAAGATTTACTATGGTGGGTGTCAAAAAATCATGAAGTAGCTTCATCTATTTAATAGAGTGATAGTTCTACTAGTTATTAAAAGAAGTTTTTGCCATCATTAGACATCCTTTAAACTGAATTGACAGTGTTGAAGATACAGAAGTCTTTGCTGATGTATATATGTAGCTTTTACTGGTAAGATGTAAATTATCTGCAAATGAATGTGAGTTACAGGGGCATTTTTGTATAAACCCCTCATTTTTGGTTATGAGGTTTTATGATGAATGGCGTAGAATGTGAATGAGATGGTTGGCACTAAGGAAATTTATTCTAAATTAAATTTTGGGCTACGTTAGTGACTGATAGCTTTGAAATGACTGTTCTGAGGAGTCCTACTTCCTCATTCAGTTGTGACTGCTTCCCCCAATCCTCACTTTCCAAATGCTTTCTTACCCCTACCCCTAAAGGCTTAGATATACTTTCTCCAGAAATTAGCATTATATACAAGCCCTGATGAGTCCTAAAAACATTTTAAATGTGAGATTCTCTCCCTTGGGAGATCGACTTAAAAAATTTTTTTTTTCTGCATCCTAGTATTCTCGTTACATTGTGAGAGACAGCTGTATTCCCTGTTAGTGTGACATGAAAATTTTCTTTGCAAAGGACCAGAGACAGTGAGAAATACAGAAAAGAAGGAAAGAGAAGACCAAGAAGATGAAGAATGAGGCCAAGTAGGAGAGAGGTGGAGGAGAGATGGAAAGAGAGAAAGATGGAGAATGAGAAAGAGATGGAGAGAGAGAGATAATGAGAGAGAGAGATGGAGTGATGGAAAGAGAAATAGACAGATGGGGACAATGGGGAGTGAGAAAGGGGGAGAGAGAGAAGGAAAGAAACCAAGAAGGCAGGACCCCAGCTCCTCCTGGGCCCAGCAGGGAGCTGGCAAGAAAGAATTTGAAGCCAGAGGGACATATTATCCAGAACCAGGAGTTGAGTCTAATTGTAAGCAGACCCTGCCCGCCCCCTTCAGATGAGTGATGGACTCCTGGCATGTGACCTGGCTTGGCAATCTCCACCCCCTGTCCGGGCTGCCATAAGGAGATACGTAATGTCTAGAGTGATGGGAAAGTCATGCCTGCAGATGGTACAGATGGAGCTGCCTCATAAAATGACTCACTGTGAATCCTCATTGAAATCTCTGCTATAAAAATGATAATGGAAAAAGCACAAGAAAGGCTAAATGGGCTTGAAAGAAATTTGTTCCAGCTTGTGTAGCTTCCTTCAAATTCTGAAAGGAAGAGAAAAAAAGACCCTATTAGTAATATGCTAGGAAGATAATGTATCTTCTTCCCTCCTGGCTATAGCCCTCCCTCACCCCCACCTCCTTTCTGACATCAGTATGTAAATGAAAGTGGCAAGGGAAAAAGAGGAAGAGTTTTGGAGGAAGATGTAAGAATTATTTATTAAGCAGGAGGGCTGATGTTCTGGAGAAGGGAGGGCTGGGAGCCTCGGAAGAAAGGGAGTGGTGTTTTGGAGAGCAAAGAGCTAGGCTCTCAGAGAGCAGGAGAGTTGTGTTTTACTTGGCCTCTGGGCTAGGTATTGCCAGAGTAGAGTGCGCCTCCCAGAAAGTGAGGTCAGACTCTGGACGAGGGAGGCATATAGCAATTAGTCATGATGACCTCTGTAGCAAGAAGAGGAAGTTTTTAAGTCCAAAGGAGCATAGAATTCTAAGAGTAACTATTATTGGCTATTTCAGTTACTCAAGACCACGATGCTTCTGCATATGATCCCAAACAGCTCAGTTTTATGGATACAGAATCTGCTAAAATTTGAGCATCCTTCAAAAGAAGGACAATTATTCAATGCAAGTTCTTATGACTTCCATCTCCTTTTGTCCCTCTGGCAGGGCTGGGACTGCAATGGATTATAAGGAAGAGGTGGTAGCTGGAGCAGAGATAGAGGATGAAAAGGCAAATATGGGGGCAGCACTTGGAAGCTGGTAATCAGGGTAGAGCTGGGCTTCAACACAAAAGGAAGAGCCCAGGGCAAGGTACATCCATCAAACCAGTGGTGAGTGCAAGGTGGGTGAGAACTAGGATGTGTATGAATAGTGTATATTGGGACAGTCACAGGTTAGAAATGGTCCAGATAGACAGTGAAGTCGTGGGTGTCTTGTCTGTGTAGTTGGGGTGCAGAGACCTCAGTACAGTATCCTGGACAGAGTAGAGCCTAGTATCTAGGAGATATAGCATGGTTGGGACACTTGGTGGGATGCAGAGGCTGAGAATGCTCTGTCCATGGGGCAGAGTTGGTTTAGGTAGGAGTTGGGGAATATGGCAGGTGGGATGAGGTGGCGGCAAGGACATGATGGTAGATATGAGTTAGGGATCTTGGAAGAAACAGAATCCAGTTCAGATGGTCCAAGAAGCTATAATGAAGGGACAACTTAGAAAGGTGTGGACAGGGTTAAGGGAGCCAAGAAGGGATCGTGAAGTATCGAGGGACTAGAAACAGCTGGGAGCAGTTACCACTTTATGTCTGAAGGAGCAAGGGTCGGGGCGGATGATGTTTCTGCAGCCCAGTGAAGGTGGAAGCTGTGGAGGAGGGGCTTCCTTGCCAGTGTAGTGAACACAGAGGGTCACAGTTACTCCTAAATAGGGGGCCACGAGCAGGGAGGATGTCTTAGTCCACTTGAGCTGCTGTCGCAAAATGCCACAGATTGAGTGGCTTATCAAAAATGGAAATTTATTTCTCATAGTTTTGGAGGCTGGAAGTCCAAGATTAGGGTGCCAGCATGGTCAGGTGAGAGATCTCTTCCAGTTTGCAGACTTCTCACATGCTGTGTCCTCACATGGCGGAAGGGCTGTGGAACTCTTCCCTAGGGGTCTCTTTTGTAAGAAGGCTAATCTCACTCACGAGAGCTCCAGCTTTATGATGTAAGTGCCTCCCAAAGCCCCCACCTCCTAAAATCATCATGTTGGGCATTAGGATTTCAACGTATGAGTTTTGGGGAACACAAACATTCAGACCATAGCAGAGGGAGTATAGAAGAAATACCCTGATCTCTTGTTCTTCCCTCCCATCTTCTCCTGGTGCCTCCCATTGATCAAACCCAATCTGAAGAAGCAGTGAGGGAATCCATGATGTCATGGATGTAGAGGTATAGAGCAAGGCATAGAAGAATGGAGAGTGGATGGATTTGAGGAGAAAGAGATTGACCAGCATATATGCAAACCCAGATGACAGTTGTTTAGTGCCAGGTAATTTGTCTACTTGTGTCTGGACCAAGTCAGAGGCAGCCAGATCCAGCCCACAGGGAGAAGGCTACTGACAAATACATAGGCTCTTGGGCCCAGGCCATGATGGGCATGGCTCTAGTACTGATGACCAACATGAGTGCTAAACAGGGGAACAGGCAGAAACCCTACTATTTGGAGAGCTCCAGTATGATGAGAGATGAGAGGGGCTGTAGTTCAGAAAGAGGATTACTAGGTGCCTTGGCTGTATACAGCTGACTTAGTCTTGGTTCCATCAGATAGAGGTGGAGGCCAGGGTACTGATGTCCTTGTATCCATCCTGATGGGCTCCGGAATTGGGCTGAGTCTGGCACCTCCCAGAGTTTTAGTTGTTGAAGTTGCTTCAGAGTGTGGGAGAAAGCCATGATTGATGGGGGAGGGTGGTGTGAGTGCTAGTGGACTTACTAAGTCACATGGAACACAGAACCCTGGGAGGAATGGCTAAGAGTGACCAAGACCTAGAGAATTAGTTTCCAGGAGCTGAAAGGGCCAGATGCGGGAGAAAACAGGCCAAGATGGCATCCTTACCAAGAAGGGCCTTGAAAACAAAATGAGTCTCCTTCACAACAGAACTTTTACAGTAGTCTCCCCTTACCCACAGGGGATACGTTCTAAGACCCCCAGTGAATGCCTGAAACCACAGATAGTACTGAACCCTATATATACTATGTTTTTTCCTATACATGCATTTCTATGATAAAGTCTAATTTATAAATTAGACACAGTAAGAGATTAACAACAATTACTTCTCTTTGGCACATCCAGATTGCCAGCATCACTACTCTTGCACTTTGGGGCCACTAATAAGTAAAATAAGAGTTACTTGAACACAAGCACTGTGATGCTGCAACAGTCTATCTGATACCTGAGCTGGCTACTAAGAGACTAAGGGTGCATAGTGTATACAGCGTGGATACGCTGCACAAAGGGATGGTTCATGTCCCAGGAAGGACGGAGTGGGATGGCGCGAGATTTCATCATGCTACTCAGAACAGTGTTGTGCAATTGAAAGCTAATGAATTGTTTATTTCTGGGATTTTCCATTTAATATTTTTGGACTGAGATTGACTGTGGATAACTGAGACCTTAGAGAGCAGAACCATGGATAAGGGGGGACTAGTGTACTTCATTTTGGTTGTAATGAAGGCCAGTCTCTGTGTCATCAGCCTGGGGCCTACAGAGGGGAGTAGGAATGTGGAATAACTTGCTGAGGAGAATGGTAGAATTGGGAGGAGAAGTGTTAGTTTTGGGGAGAGAGATATTGACATTCTCTGGATTTCAGCCCTGCATTTTCTCAGAAAATGTCTCTTAAATAGATCTTTCTTGAATGAGGATTACACTTAAAGGAGGGAACTTTCTCCTTCATGTTAGATTAAAGGCCTGACCTGAACAAACTGATGAAATCATTAATTGACTCTAAGTACATGGGATAGATTTTTATTTCGTATGTTCATAAATAATGCTAAAATGTGTTTTGAAAATATGTACAAGAATATACCTTCAATTAAACCCTATAATATTTTCCTTGGTTGGTCACAAAGAATATGATGAACAATTATTTTCTAGTTATGCCATAGGGCACCCTCTTGCATTTTCAATCATGATTGTCTCCATCTTGAAAGAATTCTGGAGCCAGCCCTGATGGCCTAGTGGTTAAAGTTCTGTGCTCTCTGCTTTGGTGGCCTAGGTTTGGTTCCCAGGTACCGAACCATACCACTCATCTGTCAGTGGCCATGCTGTGGTGGTGGCTCATATAGAAGAACTAGAAGGACTTACAACTAGAATATGCAACCATATACTGGGGCTTTGGGGAGGGAAAAAAAAAAATTCTGTGTTATCTTTTTGTCACTCCCCCTCAGGCCAGAGGGTAAGAAGTGGGTCATCTTCATGCTACTGCTTTCCTTGGATGTGGCAGCTGTCTTGAAGGTTCCTCTCTGGAATTGAGAACTTCCCTCTCTGATTTCCCATCACCTGTGGTCATCATTGTAGGCATGGTGACTCCATTAAAAGTTAATAATTATATATCGATTAATTGTCTAGTTTTAGATAGATTCAAAGTTTGAAAACTTAGAATTGCCAGAATGAGTAAAAAAGCCTCCTTGAATCTGTCCTTTTGTCTTCAGAGGATGTTAAAGATGTTACTGACATTAATTCCCTTTCCTGTGGGTGTGGTTGGAAAGATCAATACTGTACATCCTTTCTCTGCAGAGAGCAGCTGTGGACCACAGGGTCTGCCCCTCTGTGTGCGCCCACCTCCCAGCCTCACCCACATCCCACTTCCGTTATTTGCATCTTTGAACTATTTTGTCCCAGTGTTTTCTGCCTCATACTGATGCTCTGTGGCATCTTGAAAATGGTTGCCCCTGATGTCTAAGTCATCTTATAACTGAGGCCATACTTAAAAACAATTGTGAGAGAGTTATAAATGGGGAATAGAATTAATAATTCATTAAAAGTGTTTGGAGAATTATCCAAAACTCATGTGTCTAGTTCCTGAAATAAGTAACTTCCAGATTTAAGTGGTTGTGTCAAAACTATTAATGAAAATTCAGATGGAGGGCCATAATTCTATGTTTTTGGATTCACTGTATCCAAAGAATTATGTCTTACTTTTGCTTCCAAAACTTGTTTAGTTTATACTAAATTTTGGATCTTACTCTCTAGCTAATTATATCTGTGACTAAACTAAGCCAGAGGCTCTACTCTACGAGCACCTGAGCAGTCTAAAATATCCTGGCTAACCCTGGAAAGATAGGCCCCACTGGGGCTCCATTTTGTATATTTTGAGAAGCTGTTGGAGTTACACAATGACCATCTGTCTGGGTGTTCTGGAATAGTTCCAGTGTTAAATGATCTCTCTTATAGTCCCTGTAAGTACAGTGGGCACTGTTAGATTATGTGTCCCCGGTTTTAATTTAGAAAGTAGTTCACACTTCTTTTCTGATCTTCCTGACCCCCCTGGCTGAGCTGGCTCTTGTGTCCCAGGATGGCTGCTGACCCGCCTGGTCTGGTCTAGCACTGGCTTCACGCTGACGCCCCTGTGGTCCTTCTGACCCTTGAGTTCCAGTTTATTCCATGGTCTCTGCCACTAGCTTTCAGGGAGGAGTTGTTGTCTTCATTTTGGATAGGAATAAAAACTTTGGGGTCATTAAGACTGTTACCCTAGAAAAGATAAAGCCTTCTCTCCGTGATCTTCTTCAGTTTCCCTTTAGTATTTCTGGGCCATGTGGGTTAAATACTCATCTTAGTGCCCAGGACTGGAGGAAATCCTGAGTACTTTACGACCTTCCCCGCCTTCTCCCTGCACATGCCTGGGTTCGAGACGGATGAGCCCCTGCCTTTGCCTTCCTTTGCTCCTGCTTTCGAGAGAGAGAACATGGTCACCTCTACTGACTTTTCTCCTGATGGGCCTGGAGGGCAGTTACCTTGCTTTTACAGGTTTCTGACTTGTAGACTAAACATACCCTTCTTTACTTTCATTCATTCATTCATAAGTCTGAATGTTTGGGGTGGGCAGTATTGTGTCAAAGCAGTTTTGCTGGAAGATTTCCTTGTAGCCTCTTTTCAATGTTAAACCTTTAATTAATACCTTTATTTTTCTGCTTATAAAAGTAATAGAGAAAAGTCTAAATAATTTATTTCCTTAGATTCCTAGAAGTAAAAGTACTAGTTTCATGTAGAGTACAAACATTTTAAAGACCCTTAATATACATATTGTGAAATTGTATTCCAGAAAGTTTACTTCCTGCCAATTGGGTAAATGAATCAACATTTTTGTAATTGAATATTATTATTACTAAAAAACCCTTTGCTAACTTGATAAGTGAAAATATCTTTTTACTGCATTCATTTAATTACTACTGAGCTTTATGCAAAGAAAATATAAATAAGAAAACAAATAAATATATTTTCAGCCTTTTGGAACTCTCCCTCCTCCTGGAGGTATAGACCTGTAACATTTCAAGTGCTAAAATAAATTAATTTTTTTCTTGTTTTCTTTTTTTCTTTCTTAGAGAGTCTCTTTACATCTACAGTTCATCTGTCCATTTTTTTCTAGATTTTTAAAATGATTTGATTTAAAAAAAATTTATTGCTTGATCTGCATGAAATGTATTTTAATAAGTGTGGTGTGAAGTGAGGATTTAAACAGCCATTTTCTTAAAATCAATAACTAATTTTTATCAGCACCTTAGTTGTAAACAACAGAATCCACTCTGACTAGCTTAAGCAGACACGGAATATTCTGAGGATATTCGGTGGCTCGCAAAATCTCTGGGCTCAGGGCGTATTTTCCAGCAGTGAGCCCAGAGCTGCACCACAGGACTGGCCAACTGAGAAATCTGTCAGCTGCCTCTGCTGCCACCTATATGGGCAAAATTGAGGCCAGGCCACGCTCCGAGCTGGTTTCCTCACTTAGTTTTGAGCAAAAGTCTCATGTATCTGCATCTGATTGGGAAAGCAATTTTTCTGGAAATTATTATGGGAAAGCAGTCCTCAAAATGTGGAAAATTATCAAAATGTGGCGAGAATGCACACAAGTTTGGGTGACCACAAGTGACTTAACCAGGCGTCCCAGCGCCTTGCACCACTGCTTAGCAACGCTACCTTCACCCTCTATTAAATTTGCATTTCAAAAATGTATAAATTAGTAGGACCAGTTTCTGGTGTGTATTCAATTCTATTTAATTACTTTATTTTCTTGTGCAAATGCCATAATTTTATTTTTTTGTTGTTTTTAACCACTACTGGTGTACATTGCACTTCTTTTTTAGTTCTTAGTTATTCTTGCCTATGTTTTTCCCTCCAGATGAACTTTAAGGTAATTTTATCAATTTACAAAAATCAATTAAATTGATATTGTGATTAGAATTGCATTAAACCTTCACGTTAATTTGGGAACTATTGATCTTGGTAGAATATTCATTCTTTCCATCCAATTGTGTGGTATATATTTTTATCCAGTCCAACATTTTAATGTTCCTCAACAAGCTTTTGTAACTTCCTTCATAAAGGTATTCACATTTCTCACTAAAGTTGTGCTGAAGTGTGTATTATTATTAATGTAAATCGACTCAGTTTTTGTTTTATTTCCTGTTTTTTCCTGCTAGGCAGGAAAGCTATTAAATGTTGCATATGTGTTTTGTGTTAGACACTTAAAAAACTTATTAATTCTAAGAACATTTCAGTTAATTTTTTTGAGCTTTCTAAGAATACATCAATATATGAAAATAACAGTAATGTTGGAACATGATAAATCAAACCACTAAAATACATGAAAAATGATTTCTATATAATTAATTCAGTAAGCTAGATGTTAAAATACCCTGCAAGGGGAGATGGTTCTAATACTGTACTAATGCTTGTGTTCCCTCTGTACGAATACTCTAAGTACTGTTTATAAAGCTGGTGATTTATAGCATCCAGACATCCTCTGTAAGATCAATCACATGCCTGCCTCAGTTTCCCTGTCAATCTGTATCACGTACTCAGACACACATGGCGTTTTCTCCCCAAATGCAAGTCTTTAAGCTCCACATTCAGATTCTGGGTAGCAACACATTAATTCAAGCAGATTGATGCCCCACGAAGTCTCTGTGGCCTTAACCTCCCCATCGGCTGACTGGTGGAGGGGATTTCATAAATGAAAACAGGCCAGGGCTCACTGGGTTCAATCTTCCTGCCCCAAGCCGTTCTCTTCCTTTTGCCAGCTAAGCCAGGTGTTTGGAGAATAGTATCGATGGGGTTTGTGGAATGTTACACTTAGAAGGTTTTAAAAAAAAAATCAGTAAATAAACTGAAACAAGTGGAAAGAATTGGTGAATGCCTGCTTTTAAGACTTCAGAGACTCCAAATTATCCTGTCTCTCCCAGGCAAGCCAACAACTAACAAAAGGGCATTAGTTACATAGAAATTCACTAAGAAGCCATGGGAAGATTAATGCCTGGGGTTTATAATAAACATCATTGGAAAATAGCCTTTAATTCTATAGGGTGTAAAATACACAGAGACAAACATGTCCTGAATAGGGACAGGATCCTGCTTGACAGATTTTCCTTGGGACGTTAAACTTTTTGATAAGTACTCATTTTCATTTGTAGTCTTAAAAGCAATGAATAGGCAGCCCCATTCCTTGGTTGTTAGCTGGCTGTCTAACCATACTACAGAGTATCTGCACGTGCTTGTTCAGAGGACGAGTAAAGAAGATGAGCCTCCTGGACTGAATTCACTACCTGGCCTGACCCAATCCGAGACCCACAGGAGAAGATGGGATTTGGAGTTGTTTTTGCAATAAGACAACCTATTTCTCAAGGCTTTTGACCTCTATGGGATTCTCTTCTGATTGGTCATTTTAGGTTGGTGCGTAATGAATTTAGGAATCTGGCTGTGAGCCTAGCCCAAGGGCAGCTCAGATTCTGCTCTTTCCAGTCAGAAGTGGAGCGGTGGGATGGGATTGGGGAAGGCCTTGGGGTGAAGTGAGGAGGTGTGTTAAGTCAAACATATTAAAAGGCTGAGGTAGGAGCCTTCTTAATACTTGAAGGATTACAGGATATTTGAGGTTGGAGGAGGTTGCATTTGCAGCAGGAAGTGCAAGGACTCCTGTCATATCTTGAGGGAGCTCTTCAGAGGCTGTAACATTCTCCTGCTGGGCTTAAATATTAGAATCCTTATGCAGCCCTTTCATGCTCCCTTCAAAGTCTGCTGAGTCTGATTTAGCATTGCCGCAAAACAATGCTCCACACATTTCTTTCTGGCTAGCAAAGACTGAGAGCGCACCATTGCTGAAAAGTTAAAAAAATCGATTTGATGTGTGTGGTTAATATCTTGTGATGAAACTGCTTTGGAAAATCTGTGTAGTTAACCATTTTTGCTTTTTAAAAATGTTGCAATCTGATCTGAATAAAAGGACATAATCCGCTTAAAGCTAAAGTTGTTTTGGAAATGAACTGGAAATCTGCTAGAACAATGATTAATTATCTAATAATCAGTTAATTATTCTGATAATCCATTTCACGCTGAAATCTGCTTTAATGAGGAGAAAGCAACTTCCTTCTGGTTGAAAAAGGGATGTAGGGATTTTGACGTTAAAGAGAAGTGGATCAAGTTTTTGGAGCTGTGAACCTAAGATTTTCTGCTTTTAAAAGCTTTCCTTAAATGATATTTCTTGAAAAATTATGTAATGGCAGATTAATTATTTTACATTAATTAATGTAATAGGAAATCATATTTTTAAATAGAAAATGGGATTGAGGGGAACAATATTGTTCAATCCAGGGGTCTGTATCTCTTGATGAGCTGTTATGTGTAGATCACAAAGTTCAGGTAGCACCATTTATCTGGGGGGTCCAGTGTGGCAGAGTAAAAGCCATGTTATCCACCCAAACTCAAATGCAAGGACTGAGGGCAGAGTCACAGACCACATGATAGCTTTTTCCTCCTCCGGTGAACTACTTTTAACTGTCTAACTAGCTGTATTTTGAGATATTCATTTATGTTAATTTGTTTATTTCTCTCCCCTTTAAAGTCCTTTCCTTAAGGAAGTCACCAGCAGGGTTGAAAGTGAAAAGGAGGTTATCTTTATTTATTATTTATTTCTTAATAGCAGTAACATTGGATTATAACATTATATAGCTTTCAGATGTACATCATAATATATTTCAAATTCTGTGTAGGTTACATCATGTTCACCATTATAGTCCATCCCTTCACATGTGAGCCTAATCATCCCTTTGGCCCTCCCCCCTTCCCCTATGGTAACCACCAATCCAGTCTCCATTGCTATGTATGTGTTTGTCGTTGTTTTTATCTTCTGCTTACGAGTGAGATCATACGGTATTTGACTTTCTCCCTCTGACTTATTTCACTCAGCATAATACCCTCAAGGTCCATCCATGTTGTCACAAATGACTGGATTTCATCTTTTCTTATGGCTGAGTAGTGTTCCATTGTGTATAAATACCACATCTTCTTTATCCATTCATCCCTTGATGGGCACCTAGGTTACTTCCAAGTCTTGGCTATTGTGTATAATGCTGCGATGAACATAGGGGTGCATGTATCTTTATGCCTTTGTGTTTTCAAGTTCTTTGGATAAATACCCATCAGTGGTATAGCTGGATCATATGGTAGATCTATTCTTAATTTTCTGAGGATACTCCATACTACTTTCCATAGTGGCTGCACCAGTTGCTCCTGGCTTTTGTTTTCAAAGGCCAAGACCATAGGAGGGCTTAAAATAGCCAATAAAGATGGGAAAAGGAGAGAGTGGTTCACAGGAAGAGGCAGAGCGGCCTGGCAGAAGTAGGGGTTCATAAAAGGGCTTGCTGCAGACTAGAATAATATTGTCCTGGGCTGGATGGAGGAAAGGAGAGAGGATGGTGGGCCTAGAGAAGTGGGGATCCTGACAGCATCTTGCAGAAGGAACAAGACCCCAGAGATGTTTCTAGGTAGACAAGACCAGAGGCATTCTCATGGAAACTTGTGTTATTGGACCACATATCAGCTATTCTACTAAGTATTTATATGTATGAGACTAAGTCTTTACTAAATCAAAATAGCAGTTCTAGTTATTATCCTTTCTTTTTTCTTGGTGAGGAAGATTGGCTCCAAGCTAACATCTGTTGCCAATCTTTCTCTTTTTGCTTGAGGGAGATTGTCCCTGAGCTACCATCTGTGCCAATTTTCCTCTATTTTGTATGTGGGATACCACCACAGCGTGGCTTAACAAGCTGTGTGTAGGCCCATGCCTAGGATCTGAACCTGTGAACCTCAGGCCACCAAAGTGGAGCAGGTGAACTTAACCACTATGCCACCAGGCTGGTCTCTATTATCCTGACTTTAATGAATGAGGAAAGCAAGTCTCAGAGAGGTTAAATAATTTACCCATGTTTGTTCAACCAGTAAGTGGCAAACCTGCAATTTGAACCCAAGATTCTTTTTCTCCAAAGCCCTCTCTCTTAATCACTAGCTTCCCACTCTTTATATGAAGGAGAAAGTAAGTTTCACTTTTATGTATTCTGATGAATTTTGAGAGTGAAGTCACACTTTCTATGCCCATTGGCAGCATGATTCCTTGGGATAAACTATTTTAAAAATATAAGGTACCATGTACATGTGGACCAGTGACAGCCATTAGCGCTTTATCACTTGAGACCCAGAATTTCAGTTGTAAAAGGAAGGCTGGAGCAGCAGTTGTCAAGGCTGTTCAGGTGTTTTTGTTCTTTTTGCTGGGAAAGATTCACCCTGAGCCAACATCTGTTGCCAATCTTCCTCTTTTTTTTTTAAATATGTGAGCTGCTGCCACATCATGGCTACTGACAGACAAGTGGTGTGGTTCCTTGCCTGGGAACTGAACCCGGGCTGCCAAAATGGAGTGTGCTGAACTTTAACTGCTAGGCCATCAGGGCTGCCCGAGGCTGGTCAGGTGTTCTGAGTTCCTGTTTGGTTAGCTTGTAAATGAATTGGGGTTACTGGAACGTGAAGCAATGTATTTCCTGGTACTTGCCTTTCTCACTGAGGGGATGCTGTATCGGAACCATAATTCATATGTTGTCCCATGACACATGGCTATACCTCCTGTTTTCCTGACCCTTCTGTTTCCTGTTTTGGTTAGCTATCTGTTTTTTCTACACAAGGTAAGAGGGTTGCAAACAAAGGAGAAATTAAATGGTCAGCTAATGAAATTAAAGCCTAATGTGAAGGTGAAGATACAGCAGCACCCCACTACAACTCATCGAATGTGTGAATAGTGGAACAATGCGTCCTTCTTCAGAAAGGAAGGAATTAAACTGACCAAGACAGTGCACCATTGAAATCATCACTTCCTCCAACCATGATTATAGTAGACATGTGAAGTATTTTTAATATAGTGAGAGTTTTACTTATAGAGATGGTGACCAAAATATAAGAGCTGCTAAGAGGCTTTGGAATATCTCAAACATACTTCTTTTTCCTTTATGACTTCTAGCTCCCTGTCTTAGGTTGAGACCCCTGGAAGCAGAGGCTGAGATGGAGAATCTTGTACAGGTGATTTATTGAGGGTTTCAGGAGAAATCAGTAGGCAAGTGCAGGAAGAAGGATAGGGCAGGGAAGAAGCTAAGCTGCTTTACACTTCTTCACACTCTGGCTTCAGCTGAAGTCTGGCTTCAGCATGATCTCCAGGGACTCTGGAGGAGAGATGCACCACAGGGCTGTCCCAACTTGAGGCATTGGGACTGGAGTTTTGAGCCCACATTGATCAGTCATTGTGGGCTATGACTTGGGTGGGGTATAACCTCCTGGGCATTTCCTGTCAAGACGGCTTCTGTAGGACAAGGGCAATTACCCACAGAAGGGTGAGGCTGTGAGCCATAAGCAGGTACCACTCACAGGTGCTGGTGCATGGGTGCAGTAGCCTGGTAAAGGAGACCTGCCAAGTGGGGCACCAACAACATCCACTGCAGTTTCACTCCTCCACATTGCTTCCTTCCTAGCTCGTATATTGCAGACAGGTCAAAATGAGCAAAGTAAAGCTCTGAAGTGTTTCAGTGCTTTACATGAAGTAAGGGTAAGAAATGTTTTGTGAAACCTTTTTCAGTTTTATATATATTCGTGTGTGCAGTGCATGCAAGATCATCTTGTAAAATGTATTTCTTATTGTGGACCATAGCTAAGAAACTTTGAAAACTAGCTCTTCCGTGGAGCACTGATTAGAGAGAGATTTTTGGTTTTGGTTGTGTATGCAGAGCATATACGGATTATATTATGACACTTGTCTTGGTTGTGCTGAGTTCAAAAGCTGCTTATTGTGGAAAACTCTCCTGCTCAGGTCCCCCACTCCTCCAGGGGAAGCTTCGTACCTTAAGACTGCTCCTGGCCGTGAAGTGCCACAGCTAGAATGTGGCTTTTTCCTCTCTAGAAAGGAATTTCTGCTTCTTCCACCTCAGTCAGCACTGCCCTTTGTTGTGGGGGTTCTTTATATTCAGGGGGAGGGGGAGGAGAAGGAGAAGAGGGAGGGGGAGGGAAAGGGGAGGGGGAGGGAAAGGAGGAGGGGGAGGAGGAGGAGGAAGAAGAAGAAGACTTGCCTTACTGTGACTTTAAATAAAGCTGTGCTAGCTATGATGTGTGGTACTGGTGCAGGAACTGATGAAAGACCAGTAGAACAGAAGAGGAAGCTCAGGAACGAAGTCAGAGAATGGAGAAATGTGCTTTATAATAAAGTTGAACATGCAGGTACCTTGTGAACCAGCAATTTCATTCCTAAGGACAGCCTTTAGAAAACTCTTTGCTCTTGTACACTGGGAGACAGGTTTAAGTATGTTCACAGAAGCGATCTTTTAAAAAGCAAGCAAGCAAAAACTGGAAAACTTTCAATAGGACAAACAAGTAGGGTGTGTGCGTATAATTGGATATTGTACAGCAGTAAAAAGAAATGAACTGCAGTTATAGATATCAAGACAGAGGCACCTCAAAAAGATAATGTTACTACTTTGGAAGTCACAGAAGAATATATTTAGTCTGACTCATTTACATGAAGTTCAGAACCAGACAGAACCAAGCAATACATTTTTAGGTACACATCATCAGTAGATCTAAAGGAATGATTTTCACACAATTCAGAGTAGTGGTGAGCTGTGTGAGGCGTGAGGGTGGTGGTGGGGTGAGGGGAATGCTATTGCGAGGGAGCTTCTCAGGTAAGGGTAATGTTCCATTTCTTAAGGTAGGTTTTTTATTCTTCTAACTGTACATTTACATATTATGTATTCTTTTGTATGCATAATATATTTAGAAATAAGCATAATCACAATCCATAGTTGGTAGGATTGGAAAAAGTGTAGGAAAGGATACAACAGGCAGCAGATAACATTTGGGGAGTGCAAAGACGCGAAGCATAGCACCCTTTTGCTGCTTGGGTCTTGAACTACTGCTGGCAGCAGCCTCGTGCAATGTCACCCAGCTCTTTCTACTAGATCTTGCTTTCTTAACTGATGATGGAGATAGCTCTTGATAAAAGGAGGAAAAACCTGGGTTTGATTCTGCAGGAGTATCAGCTGTGAAAGCACAATAGGAACACCACACAGACTTTCGAAAGAATTGAAGATGGAAGCCACGAAGTGCCTTTAGCACTCTGACAGCAAGAATGGAGCTAGTGTATGTTCTGTTATCTTTGGAAGTCAAAATACATTCTGGGCTGTTCAGTTGTTAAAGCAGTGTCTCACCTAGATTATAGCTCTGCATTGTGTCATAAATCATTTTTCATTACTGATAACTGCCAGACCTCTTTTCTAAAAACTTGAATTTTGAATACATTTCAGTGGCTTGAAAGTTTCCCCCATGGTATGTCCCCGTGCGCTGACGTTCTGCAATGCCTTCTTGAGTGGGAGAGGAAAGGGTGGCATTTTGCCTAAAGGTACTATGAATAGTCATGATTAAAAATTAGTTTAGTATTTGACTTCTCTGCCAAATATTCTTAGAGAGGGGTTTCATCAGATCTGACTTTGCCCATGGGCAAAATGTCACTGGTCTTCTCTGTCATTGTTAAGAAAGTGTTGAGAACTGCTGGTCTGGAGTACTATAGAGAAATGTCACCAGGCTGCTGGAAAAATACTGGAGCATTTAAATAATCCTGAAGAGATGATGTCAGCAAGTGGGACTAAATCTTACTAAGCAGCTGAAAACATGCTGAAGGTCCTCTGGAAAAAATTACAGACATTGAACAGCTCTGTTGTGTAAGTCACAGCTATTAACTAAACTCAAGGGCCAAACTGTCAGGCATCCAACCTTTTCCTTAGCTGCTTATTTTCCAATTTCTCTCAAACGCATCTTGAAAACTGTGGCACTGAACAGAGACTAGCACACCTAGTTGCCTGAAGTCAGTATTTCTGAGTCCTTCCCTTCCTTCTGGTTCTTCCCGATGCATGGGAGAAATGGATACCAGCTGGACGCCTGCAGGCAAGGCTGTCATGACAAATGCTTCCTTGCTCATCTCGAAGGATGGCAAGGAGAGTTCCATTTCCTGAGCATTTACCTGTAGTTTACAAATCCTGTCGGATGCTGTGTATGGATGGGGAAAGTTCAGAAGCCACGTGTGAACAGCTGGCACATTGGAAATATTTGTTAAGGGAAGAAAGCAGACCCAGACCATTCTGTTTTTTCTGTAATTGGATTGCAAGCCAACAAAGAAGTAGAAAGTTTTTGTATTTTCTTTTTGGGTTCCAGGCCAGGCTCGTGGAAGACTGATCATAGAAAACTGATTATGAAATACTCAGGAACTAGGAAGTGGCATTGTGTCTGCTCTCATTTCTTCACCCCAGGAATTCAGGCTATTTAATGCCATTCAGAAATTAGTTTGCAAAGCACTCATGTCTCTTTGCTATATTCTTGTCAAAATCATTGCCAAACTATTTTCTATTTGTTAAGAAAAGTAAACGCTGCTAATGATTTGCAGTTTTTGAACACAAAAAGGAAAGAAAGATGGTAAATCTAGATCTAAAGTTCTATTTTTTTTATTTCACAGAACTCTTGTGGCCTAAAAAGTATTTTTACTGATATATTATCATGCTATACCATATCTACTTTTTACTTCTAAGTAAGTTACTTTTATAAAATTATATAATTTTGCTTATTAGGTGATATAAAAATTGACCCATAAATTCATTATCACAGCAGACAATAGTTTTCTTAAGAAAGAATATTATGTTGTTGCAGTCCATATGAACATAACATTCTTCAGATAACATTGTATTATAATTTTCCGTGTTTCTAGGTAGTCTTCGTAGCCATCACTTAAAATAGATAATTAAAAATACATATTCTTTCAAGAAAATATTGACAGTAGTTTTAAAAATTTGTTAATTGTCTGAATATATCTGCATATTTTGCTTTCATCTGTTTTTTTATCCATAGTCTAAAGACACCATGCAATTCAGTATCCTGTTTTTGGCATTTATAAGAATTTTTCTATTTTATTACATAATCATCATACACATACTTTTAATGGTTGCATTATATTTCTTTTAGTAGATTTACCAATTATATATTTAAGCATTTTCTGATTGTTGAAACTGAGATTATTTCCTCTAATTTACCTTTATAAAAATGCTATCATAAACATCTTCCTGCATGTAGCTTTTTCTTTAATCAGGTTGTTTCTCTAGGACGTTACTGGATCAAATGTAATGTCTTCCAGCTCCTGGTGATTGTTGCCCAGTGGCTTTCTGAAAGGATTGCATTAATTTACACAGCTACAGACATTGTACGATCGAGACAGTTTTGCACAATTCTCAACATAACAATTATTAATTTTATAGCTGTGTTTTAATTTTTATTTATTAAATTAATAGTGAAGTTGATTTCTTAATGTGTTTGCTGGTTTTTCCATGTTGTGAATTGTCTGCTTACATAGCCCATGTTCTTTTCCTATTTAACTTTTAGAATAGTGTTTTTCTAGTTGCATTATATGAAACTTGGTGTAAGTATTGTTGTGAATATTATTTTTCCTCAGACTTGTTGCCTTTTAATTTATTTTTTTTAACATACAAAAACCATCATTTTAGGTAAATAATCAGCCAGTCATTTTCTCTGTGATTTCTATCACTTAGAAAGTCATTTCCTCTCTGAACAATTGGTTAATGTTCAATCCTGTGCTCTTCTAGATTTTTTAAGACTTAAATAAAAGCAACTTCTCAAGTAATGTGAAATCTTTGTGGGAAGCTTACAATATACAGCTATCCCAAAAAAAAAGAACAAAAACCAATAACATCATCAGAAATCCTGCTTCCTGGAGAAAATCATAGGTAACATTTTTGGTATGTATCCTCTCAGACTATTTACACTGTAAGTATAGGAAAATAAATATATAATGATACACTTTTCCAAAAGTGTTATGGCACGCAGAGCGTGTATTGTTATGTAAGCTGTATGTTCTTCCTAAATTAAAATGTGACCTATCTTTCTAGTCAGTGACTAGAGATCTCCCTCAGAATTTCAGATAGCCACATAGCACTCTTGCATATCCAACCATTCCTTTAGCATTGGACATTTGGGTTTTCTTCTATTAGAAACAAATCTAAGATGAACAATCTTATACAAACATTTTTTCACGCTTGTCCAATTTCCAGCTGTGGGCATTCTTGGGTTCAAGGCATTTTTAGAAAGATTTTTAATTATTTTCCCAACTTGGTTCCCCAATGGTTATACTAGTTTCAACGTCAGCCAGTTAAGTGTGACGGTGCCTCGTTTCCTCTATCTGTATCATTCTCTTCAATCTTTAGCTGTTGGACAGGTAGAAGATAAATGAAGCTATCTCATTGTTACTTTAATGTGTATTCTTAGGTGATTAATAACATCAAATAATTTCTTCATAGATTTATTGCCCATTTGTATTTCTACTTTTGTTCATATCCTGAGCTTATTTCCCATTAAGGTTTTATATCTTTGTGTAATTTGATTTATAATTTAAAAATCTGATGCACAAGCCTACCTCCCTTCCCATTTTAGTAGAGTATGTTGCCTTGAAATCAGTTCTTAACTTCAGAATTAAGGCAGAGGGAGGGCAGTGTATTCTCCATGCACAGTGCAACTACAATTGCTGCCGTCTGCATGTGTAAGGAAACCACTCTCCTCTATTCTGATTGTGGAATTACAATTTCTATTAAATTATGGTAACTGTTAGCAAGTGAGGGTAAAGCTACATTAAACTATGTGTGGGGAGCCATTTTCCTCCTAAAAGTGATCTTATATTTTTATGTCATTCATATGAGGAGGAGAGATGTCTTAGAGACCCAGAAATCAGAATTGAGAGAAGGGATCGTAAGTGGGAAACAGGAGAAGTAGATGGCTCTCAAGCACAAAGATGTCAAGTCTATAAGCTGTGGCAGTAAAAAGGTCCTCAGTAGTTGGAGATAAAACAGTGATCAGACCTCAACATGGAGGTTCCCAGGGCCAGCACCAGCTCAGTGGGGAGGATGCTTAGAATAGCTGGAGGCCCACAGGCAAGTGCAAATGTCCTGCCACGAGGGAGGAGCTCTGAGGATGAAATTGGCAACTTGGACTACAGACTGCTAATTTTCTCCCAATATTTTAAATAATTGATCCACCACTTTATGGCTGGGTTTATAGCCATCGATAACAAAGACTATATTCTGCAATTTCCCTACCAGCTATTTGTAGCCATGTGACTAGCTTCTGCTAAAAGGAATATATACAGAAGCGGTAGGCACCCCTTCTGGGAAATGCCCTTAAAGGGAATGAGAATTCCCCTTTCTCTTTTATACTGTCCAGAATGTGGATCTGATGGCTGGACAACATAGTGGACACTGTTGATGCCACGCTCAGCTCCCTTTACTGACCCATCCCCCAACTGTTGAGAGCGTTGGTTGCTAATGGCTCACAGCTGTCCCTTTCTCCAGGGAATTGTCCTCGGGCGATCTTTCTTTGTGGAAGGGGCATAGCAATTTCAGGGTCTCTATTTTGGACTGTGAGGTAGACGCCATGTATAGAGGATAGTAGAACGAGAAGGTAAAAGAAGCTTTTTCTCTGAGGACTGTGACTGTCTGCTCTGGAATTTTCACATGTGAAGTGCCTTGGAAGTACTTAGAAAGTTAAGAATAATGATTACAACCTATTGGTTCCACTTGCTTTTGTGAGAAGAAAAAAAAATCATTCCATGCTTGTGCCTGTGATTGCAGGCTCTATTTAGCAGAGAATTTTCCTGAGGGTGTCACCTAATAGATGATTTCAGCAGGCGGAAATTTGGCCATCTGACTAGGCATTCAATACAATGAGTAAGCTTGGGCTTCCATGCTCAGACAGAGTTGGAATCCTGGCTCCCTTGCTTACTCTCTGTGATTTTGACATGTCCCGCTTGTAAAATAGGCCTAGCATTACCTACATCTTAGGATTGTTATTAGGATTCAATATGTAAAATGTATCATATAATGCCTAGTATAGGTGGGTGTAAGTAGAACCATTCTCCATGAGCGTAAGTTCCTTCTCAGCTTTAGGACAGGAAAATAATGAGATATTTGGAAACTTTTCAGAAACCCTTTCTAAACGAGTTCTTTTAGATTGTTCTCAGTAAGGGCATTTCCCAGAAGGGGTGCATTGGATTTGCTGACAGCTTTTCCCATAGATGCTTTTTCATGGAAGGAAAGAAGCTGGAACTAAAATCTGTTATCTTCATGGCTTATGAACCCTAATTAGTTGCTGGAAGAGCATCTGAAGTAGCCAAGCCTTTCTCTTCTTATCTAAGTAGCTGCACAGCCTCCCTATGAAGCCACCCTTCTGAGTCAAAATGAAAATCTACACTAAAATTAAGAGTTGTTGAAGTTTCTAAGCTTGATTGGACACACTGAATCCCAAAGAAGAGGAAACAATGCTTTGGACAAGAAGATGCAAAGAATCCACTGAGCCCACAGGGAGAGGAGAGGGTACAACTGAGGGACAGGCATTAGGGCAGTAAAGGTGGGTGATATGAGAGTCTGGGTCCCCTGTCTATGAAATTTACTATGGATTTTCTTGAGCCCCGTCCTGAATATATCATTTCCATTAAATGATAAATTCACGTTGTACCTGCTTAACCTTATGACTTGGTCGGTATGACAGTACCCAGCTCATGAAGGCTATCTCTGAGTGTAGAGTCATTTGGTGTCCTGCACAGTAACTGCTTTGCAGATGGAGAGTAGTTCTCTGCTAAAGAAGGCCTTGCTCTGGAGCCTATGGTACCCATGCTGCAACTTTCCTGCTGAGGCTTGCCAGAGATTCCATGGAACATCCTTATCCACCATGGATACCTTTAGCAGCATTGCATCTACTGGGTCACGTGGACTGTGTGTGTGGGCAGTATGTACCATAGGCTGAACCTCCTCTGGGTTCTGGCAACTTTTGAAACTGGCAGCCTTGTAAGTCACCAGACAGAGCCAGCATTCTCAGTGCCTGACCCAAATATCCTTGGTAGTCACTTCTATATAGCAAAAGATATTTACTGTGAATACCTATGATTCTCTGTATGAGGCATTTTAGCAACCAAAGGGGCGTTCATAGTCCATGCACAGGGAAAACCAGAAATGCCAGAGAATTAATGCCCCTGGAAGTAGCCCTCAAGCTGTTGCACATGGGTTCACCACTTGTTTGGGATAATTCTGAGGTGCACACTACAGGATCTCCCAGAATTCCTCAGTAGGACTGAGCCTCAGATGTCCATGATGGTAATCTTCTTGATAACATATCCTTTAAAGGGATCCTTCCCTTTCCTGTCTCACTTCTTCCTTAGGATCCCCTTTCAAATAAAGTACTGGTACTCATATCCTTATCTCAGCGTCTGCTGCCGGGGAACCCAATCTAAGACATCTGATAAATGGGTAAAATCAATAGTCCCACGTGCAGTAAAAGCTGCTTCCAAAATCTAAAGAGACTTGGAAAGCACTGTGCCCCTCTCTTACAGGTATAATGGGCCAGCTATAATGACTAGCCCACAACAGCTACCTCTTAACCTTAGAAGAGACATCCTGGGATACCCCAGACCACTGTATCTCTGAAAAACTTCACTGATAGGGCAGCTCTTCAAGACTCCGAGCTTCTGGCATACAGGTGATTACTAGGGCATCTTGCTCACTTGGTCCAACTAGCATGTTGTCATTCATATAGCAGACCAGCATAAAGTTCAGTGGAATGTCAAGAAGATCAAGGTCCCTACAGACGATATTTTGATGGAGAACAGGAGAGTTAACACAGCTCTGAAACAAGACAGTGAATGTGTACTGCTGTCCCTGTCATGTGAAGCTAAGCTGCCTTTGATTTTCCCTAGTGTTATGAATTGAGTGGAATACATTGGCCACATTGATAGCTGCATACCTAGTGCCAGAAACTGTGTTGATCTCACTAGTGAAAATAGCCCACCTGCCAGAGCAGCTGCGATTGGGACAACTTCCTGGATAAGTTGATGGTAATTCCCCATCATCTGCCACAGTTAACCTAGTTTGTTCAGGAGTCAGACAGTTGAGTTGAACAGGGATACAGTTGAACTGTATCCTTTAAGTCTTTGTGGTGGTGAGGTATTGCTTCTCATTTTATTATCTTGGTTGGACAGGTTGCCTGAGTAGTTTCATGTGCTTCTGCTTGACTTTTCCTTTCATGATGGCTGTTACTCCACATGTAAGGAAACAAATTGAATATTATGACAGCTGCTAAATATTTATACTCCAATTATACACTCAGGGCTTGGGGAAGTATGCCATTGTACTGAATGTGAGATAAAGTTAGGATATATAGTAATTTAACACTTGACCTCCAAAGCCAGCTATTCTAATTAGGTCTTCCACGATTACTGTTACCTCAGACTCTGTATTTATTCGTCTTCAAAAAGTCCAAGTGATCCCTTTCCCCAGGACACAGTTACCATGGCAAATACCTGCCACTCCCCTGGGGGAAATATCAGAGGAATATTGACCACTATGCCTGTGGTTGTATCGCAAGATCCTTCCCCAAGAGGACCCCATCTTCCCTCCGGTCAGTGGGCTCTGGGTCGGTAAACTGGACTAGATCTGCGTAAGGGACTTTTATTTTCCATTGGTACGGCTGACGTCAGTCTTCTGCTCTCAGTTCTCTCTCTGTATTTTTTAATCCTACAAGTTAAGAAACACTATAGTAGCAATGTATCTCAATAAGCTTTCACTTGGTTAAATGACTATTATTTGGGTTTGCAGTCAAATGCAAATTATGAACATCAAAGCAATATTCAAACTTGACAATGAGGGTGATTTTATACCTATAAATGTATAGTCCGCAATACATATATAACAATTAGGAATTTTTATGTATGGAATAATGTAGGCTAAAATTAATTGAAGAAAAAAGTTGGAAACATGAGAAACTGGTAAGATCATGGTTAGTCCTTTAACACATCTTTATCTGACAGATCAAATAGCAACAAATAAATAAGTTTAGGGAAGATTTTAATAATAAAATGAAATAATAGGACTATATTAAATATTCAAACCTAAAGAAAGAAAATGCATTTACTTTTTAAGCATATGTTAAGCATACTAGGCCAGTGAGGATCTTTCTTAATGTCAAAAATATTTGTATATCCCTTGACTGTGAAATTTGTAATACCGACAATCTCCTATGAGTTCAAGTTTATGGGTGGCTGTGGTTGTAAAATGACAAAGCCAGGGTAGACATCCAGTGGGCAAGGAAAATGGTGGATGGGTTTTTTCGAAGGCTGATTAGATTGAGTCTGGAAAATGGGAACACATTTTGTCTTTCTTTTCTCTCCTTAGCCCTCCCATGCCGTCTCCTGATGAACAAGGGAATTAATAAAAAGAAAAAATTCACTGAAATCTCTTATCAGCTACAGTATAATTATAGGTGTGGTCCTTTTCAATGATTTAACCTTCAAGTTGAAAGCTGATTCTTTGAGCTGGTGACATTAGCCCCCCAGGTGTGGTACATCTAGGAGCAGAAGGATTGTATCTTGTTTGGTTAAATTAGTTGGCAGATGGAAAGCAGTTAGAAATGTTCCTGGCACACAGGAACTGCCCAGTAAAGGATAGTTATTATTATTCATCAGTGCCATCCCTTCCTGCTCCCAAAGCCCCTTCATCCTCAGCATCTGGCTCAAGTCTCTTCCTCCAGGACACTTCTCTGGATACTCCAGCCCTATTTCTCTATAGTATCTGCCATGCATTTCATCATTTTTCTGTCTTATAATTGTTTCCTGGTCCTCATACTATCCCTTGTGCTATACTGTAAGCACTTGAAGGTATAGTCCTAAGTCTTTATAAACCGTGTAGCTTGGAGCAGGTAGTATAGCATTGCAATTCAGTGTATGGTGCTATTGGAGACTGCGTGGATTCAAATCCTGGTTCTTCCACTAACTAGTTGTGTGATATGGGGCGAGTTATTAATATCTCAAAGCCATTAATATATTTGTGTATATACCTTTTTCTTTTTTGAGTTGTTTTCTTCCCAACAATGGGATTACTGGGTCAGAAGATACTGCTTCGACTTGTGTGACTTAGCAAGTCTATGCCTCAGTTTCCTCACACGTAATATGGGGATAATAGATTCTCTCATAGTGTGGCTCTGACAATTAACAGATACAACACATAGTCTTTGGCAAAGAGGCAACACTAAGTGTTAATGAAACTCTCATTGTTTCCGATGGATTGAAATACTTGTGCTAATATTTCCTTTTGCTCAGATGCTCTCCTGATCCAAAGATAGGGAGGAAGTTTGACAAAGGAAAGCAAATGAAATTATTCACTTAAGCGAGGCTTTTGTATTATCTAAGGTTTGCAATGTTGCATACTTTCCTGACTGTCCATATCCATGACTCATTGAAAGAGAGCTGAATTTGGTATGGCGGCAGCTTTTCACAAGATCTACTTAAAACATGAACTATAAAAGTTGTTTTGGTTATCGGGAGGGGTAAAAGGCAAGGAGTAAAAAACTATTAGATAGAAAATCCTAAGTCTTTCTCTGTTGCGTAATAAGACCAACTTTCTCTTGCCTGTATAAACAATTTACTTTTAGAACAGAACTTAGGGAATGTAGACCTGGGATGGGAAGGCAAGATTCAATTTGCGGGGTCATGCTTGGTGAGGAAAGTGTTCCCAGAAATAATATTTGAAGAAGGATTACATTCTGAGCCCTGGTCAATTTCTTACCTCCTGGCAAAATAAATTATGATGCTGGGCAGGTTTCAAGCCCCCCCACATGCCAGAGTTGATATCCGATGAGGTTCTATTCAGGGCCTCTTACACATTTTAAATGGCTGCCAACACATTTGCCTTTTCACGACATCTCTGCTAAGCCCTAGAGCTTGTGGCTGGATGTGCTGCACAAGCTGCAGAAGGGAGTGGATTTTGACAACTTGGTGGGTCTACAGACTCAACAGAGCCTGAGATCAGCTGGCCAAGAAAAGAGAGACACAGTCTCCTGGTGGGACACTTAGAAACGATTTGGATTTCCCTTATGGGGATGAGAAAAAGAGTGCTCTTTTCCTGCTCTGAAAAGGGTAAAGGAATATAGTCAAACCGTTTTTGCGGAGGACTTGAAATAAACTTTTATATGTGTGTGTGTGTCATTATATATAATATACATATATTGTACAATATACATATATAATTACACACATATGTGTGTGTAAATATGGGAGTGTGTCTGTATATATGTATCCTCTGAATACACTCATACACACACAAACATAGACACACACATTCACTCCCATATATTTTTTCTCCTCTGTGTTTTCTCATGTGAAAAAGAAAAAAGACTGAGTTTAGATTAAAAAATTATTTGGTAGCATTTATTTTTACATACTGAACTCTGAATCTGAAGCTACCAAATACAATTACAAGCCTGATTAATTCACATTATTGATTTAACCATCTGAAAGTACTGAATGTCCAGTGTTCACTGTGTCACAAACACTAATCTGGTCTGTTGTCAACACTTTTTACAAGGAGATTCAAGTCAAATCAGGGTAGAAAGACTAGATCACATGGTACAACAACGTATATATAACTGAATCATTATAGGAAGAGGAAATAGTTTTTCAAATAGATGAGCGAAAGAAATGCGTACAGTATACCCAATGACACCAAAACAAAATCACCAAGACGATACTGCTTCACTCGGTGGATTTGGTCTTGGCAGACAAGGCAGATTTATGGTTAGTAATTTGTGTCCTTCAGAATTGAGAGGCAGGAGGCAGATGAAAATATGACACATTCAGCAAAAGCTCTCTACAGCCAACTGTTGGACAGAAACCCAAGTTTCCTGAAAACTCATGGAAAAGCCATTCAGAGCCCCAAACTCCTGGACCCTTACTATGATTGTGGAGAAAATAACTTTTAAAACCTGATATGTTCACTTATGCACAAAGGTATATTTTTACAGTGTTGTGAAAAAGGTAAATTAGGAATATTCTTATATTCCAAATGACCTGGTATTATTTTATTTTGCCATAAATTGCATGTATCCCAATGTCATTGAAATCCTACCAGGGTTTGAAGTTATAACCGCAGCTAATGTATTTGAAAAAATAAAAAGCTTTTTGTCAGTATGGTTTCTGCTTCAAACTGTGCAAGACACACTTATTCTCCACGAGAGAAGGACATTTTTTTTTTAAACAAAAATCTTAAAAGACTAAGCAGGAAATAACACACACTCACAAAGACATTTTAGCCAAAAAGGAATAATTGAATGCAAGTGAGAAAAGGGATTTATTTTAAATTAAAGAATTTTGACAGGCCAGCTAAAGGACAAAGGGCTGCATTCTATATTCCCTATTTTCCCAGGGGTTCCAGACTCTCATAGACTTCAGTGGGAGGGCTACGCACAGGAGGGGGGCCTAGAGCTGAAGAAATGTGGATCAAAGCAATCAGTTGAAAACATCTCAATCTGCCTTTGATAGGCCAGCTGTTCAGAAAGTTCTATGGCCTTCCACAGTGATGTCTGCCCTTTCTGAAGTGGCAGTTGCAGGACAGTTAAAACCTCAGCCTGAATGACTGGGTCTGGTTTAAAACACTTCGTTAGGTTTTTTCTGTATTTACACCACAGTTCGGTGGGGTCTGAATGGGTTGAACAGTGACGATGGACTTTTGGTTGATGGAAAAGAGGGGAGCAACATAAAAATGACTATTTATTGGCTCAATAGCATAAAGAAGGTGCTTATTGGGGACAAAGTTTGGCCTTGGGCTCTCTGTGCTTGCAAAGTGAGCCAGAGAATGGGTGTCAAGCTGATGAAAGAATGTAAGCTTTGGGACCCATCAGATCTAGGTTTGAATTCAGCTTTGCCAAATCACAGCAAGATGATCTTAGACAAACCTCCTGCTCTCACTGGGGCTCAATTTTCTCACTTAAAGTGGGACTAATAATACGTACCCTAGGAAGCTGGAGTGAGGATTAAGTGATAGAAAGTGGACTTGAGAGGGAAAAGCAAAGTGTGTGTGCCTTAGTAATCAGTAAATTAAATATACATCAGTTTTCCTTAAGAGCTCAGTTTCTAAGACTTCGTAATTAGGTTCACGTTCTAGCTCCAGCACTTCTTCAGCTGTATGGTTCTTTAATCTCTCTGAACCTCATTTGGCTCATTAGCAAAATGCAGATGCTAATAGGTCCTACCTCAAAGGTTTGCTGACAACAGTAAAGAAACAAATAGATAAAATTAAAAACAAATAAAATCATTTAATACAGATTTTGGAACGTAGTAAGCTCTCAGAAAAACTTATATTATTATGCCTCAGTTCTCTGCTAGACTGCTTGGCTATTTTTCTAAACCAGTTCCCAACTCTTCTCTGGAACCTGAATCTTTCTTTTTCACTGCATCCGCTTTTCCAGACCTGATAAAGAGAGAGGCTCCCTGCTAGGATATGCATTGTGGAGCAGCCGCTTGGCCCACCTGCAGCATTTGAAAACAACAGAAGCGTCTACTCTGAAATTGAGTGCAACATCACCATGCTCCTCACTCCACTAGCCAACCCCTTCCCACTGGGCCATTCTGGTTTTGTTTCCTGTGGGATAATAGAAATGACAGTTTTGAAATTAAATTGACTGGATAATATTTTCTGATTTTGATGTGCTCATGTAGAAAACTATATACAGAATGATTATATGTTCTGTATATTCCAAATTCTCCAGAGTGACCATGTATCTTCTTTACTAATAAGGAATATTACAAAATACAAATATAAACTCAGAACAAGCCTTTCCTTATTCTCTGCTTCCTCCCCACCAAAGAGCTCAAAATTAATGCACATGTAAGATGAAAGATTTGTTGTGTGATTCATTGAATAAGATAAACATATAGATGCTCTGCATAGAAGGTAGACACCAAGACTGTAGCACCTGCACCAACCCCTCGAGTCTGGCTAAGTCCTTTCAGGAAATGGTGTATTTGTATTTTTCGAGAGAGGTAATGATGGCAAAACAACTTTGAGAGAGTTTTTCGTTGTTCCATTTCTTATGGTATCTGTAAGTCCCAAAGTTTCTTGAGCGTGGTTTGGGGCAGGCAGATTAAGTCAACTTCTTGTGCCCCCAGGGTGGTATTGTGGAATTTATGCTGGACTTTTTGGAAGACAGCTTGAGTTCTATTAAGTTCTGTTACTTAATAACCATGAAAGCTTGAATAAACCTCTGAATTTCTTTGGGATGCAGTGTCCTTGTCTGTAAATTGAGGATAGTCACTAATATCTGTCTTTCCAAACACATGAGCTGGTTGTGAGATTCAGTTGAGAAAAGCATTTGTGGGACCAGGCTACGCAATGATGAGACATTATTAGGTCACATATACAGGATGTATTTTCTGAGCCAGTGGCTGTTTATCATCATTATGTGAGCATCATGTATAAATAACCCCTGTGTACATACAGCATATGACCGTAATGAATCAATGGTTTGTAATTCTTAGATATACCTGCATAGACTTTTATGCATTGTTCGGGATCTAGCAGCATTAAATGGCCTACACAAATGAAAGTTATCTTACTTTTATCACTGGGAAAGTTTCCAGGACATTATCAACACATGCTAAAGTTTCCTACATAGAATGTAATGCTGAAACCTCTGCTACCTTACACTTGGGCTCACAACTTCCATATGATTTGCCTCTCACTTATAAAAAAGCCACAGACCTTGTCAGCCAAATTCCAAAGTGACATTCAGCAGTGGATATTTGGATTCAGTTTTGGTTTTGCTTTCAAACTGTCACAAAAAACTACAAAAAGGCTGAACACATGTATCCCCCGCTCCCCAATTTTTTTTCTTTCTCTAGAGCGGGACTAACATGTTCATTTCAAAACCACTGACACACACATTCACATACACACCTTCAGCAGGATTCTTAAGATATTGCTTCCCACATGTTGATCATAGATCAATTTAACTATACAGCTCTGCCCTTGGTTATCATCCCTCCTGAAACCATGTGGAATACTCATCTTCTCTAATCCTGGTCGATAGTATTTCCAAAGTACTTTACAAGCCCAGGGTAACTGCCTCTAATGCCTTGCAGCAGCTGAGCTGGTAGCACACATGATATCTTAAATGTAACAATCAAAGGAGCACGCAGGATCTTGGTATTTCCGCTGCCTTGCAGATGTGCTGTGTCCAGGTCCAAAATCTGTAATGTCAATTTTAGACAAAAGAAGCTTAAAACAAAGTCCAGTCTCCCTGCTTTGTGTCAACAACTGAGCTCGGGTGAGAGAATGCTCCCCGATAGACAGACTGCATGTATTGTATATCAGTTATCCGACCCCTACAGTAATTTTTTTTGGGGGGTGTGTGTCCATAAGCAACCTCGCTCAAGATTTATGTAATGGAGGGCATTGTTTTATTAATCTACACCATGTGGAACTCTCCAGGTGCTAAGCTTTGATCTTCCTGCCCTCTGGTGCGTTGAGTTTTCCAGTTCTCATTGGCAATGATATTTGTGATTTAGAGCCCTCTCTTTGTTACCACAGAGGGGAAACGAAAAGGGTTCAGATAACTCCACGTTGAACTGGAGACCTTTGACTTCTTGCCTTGTTTGCTCTCAATTTGGTATAATATTCGCTCTGATTCTGTTGAGGAGAATTTGATCAGTACTCCAAGGAGTAAAAGAATATCTTTCTGAAACATTTTATGGCACATTAGATTACTGCTGGAAATGCCAGACTTGGCTGACTGGGGAAGCTCGGCCTTCGTTGAAGTGGTATGGGAGGTGGAAAGTAAATGGCAATTTTCTGTTTATCCCCACTAATGAGAAAAGGGAAAAAAAAGAATGGAAGGGATCAAGAGCAATACAGACATTCAGAAATCCAAGTCTGCCATGACCCTAATAGTGTTAAGAACAAAAGGATAAAATTTTTCTAATAAAAAAGTATAATAATGAAGCAACCAGATTTGTTGTAGTTCAGGAACTATGGTGTTACGTTGGAGGAAAATGTAAAGAAATATGAAGCAGGTTAAAGGCAATATAATATATACTCATCAAGGCTACAGACCCTGGCATCAGACTGCCAGCTCCAAACCCTGTTTCTGCTACTTACTAATGTCAGGTTCCCCACCTGGAAAATGGGGATAACCAAAGTGTCTACGTTGCAGGTTACTGATAAGATTAAATGAGCATTTAGAATAGGGCTTGTATGTTCCAAGTGCTAAGTAAGTGTTTGCTAATACCTTACCCAAGTCCTTTTGCTACAATACTTCTGATTTTCAACATGAATTACTTCTTCTTATCCTCACTTCTCTTATTAAATAGGGTAATCATTGAATTTCTGGGCTGGTACAGATCAAGGCTGAGTTCCTACCAGGTATGTAAACAGCAGCCCTTTGTTGGGGAAAAGAATAGATTTCAACTACATAGATTCGTTCAAGAGCACTATTACCACAGGAAGAAATTAGGAAAGTTGTTCCAGGATCATGAAATCCTTATGGCTCTGCAAGGCCATCCCTACCTTCTCTCTAGCAGATAAGAGGGATGCCCTCTGTCTCAAACCCCTCCATCCACAGGAGAATGCAAAAGGGGTGCTCTTGCTTCTATTACCACAGGTTCCTTTTGCCTCTTCCTAAGCTTCATATAAACGGGATCATACACTAGATGCTCTTCTGTGTCTGGCTTTTTCATCTAGTAACAAATCTAAGATTCATGTGCGTTTTTGCAAATACCAGTTCCTTCTTTTTATGGCTGTGCAGAATTTCATTGTATGAATATATCACAATTTATTTACTCATTCTACTGTTGACACTTTTTAGTTTTGGATACTAGAAATAAAACAAACACCACTTTTAAAAAGACATTTAATAGTATCCTCCAACAATTTAATTTTGTAGTGACGTATACAGTAACTTTTCTTTGCGCTCACACTCAAGTTGAATTCAGGAAGCCTTTATGTTCTCTCTCTTTTTTCATCTTTACTGTCTAAATCAGGCTGTCTTTTAAAGAAAGGTTTAATTTTTATTACCTGGGTCAGTGCCAACCACTTTCATTAATAATGATAGCCCGCTGAACAGAAACGGATAATTATCAGATGAGACTCATCATGTTTTGCAAAACCATTGAGTCCTTCCACGACTCATTTGGTCTAGCTCAAAAGAAAGATGAAAAACGCCAAGACAATGAAAGATTTGTGTTTCTAAACTAGTGTATATAGTACCATAAATGTTTTTCTAATGAAGGCTTCTACATCCGTATTCATTTTGAGGAGATGAATGTGGGGTACTTTGAAGCCAGTTCAGTTGCAGACACAGGTGTTCTAGGATTCCATTTCTTGCTCATATAACATTAGGCAGAAGTTAAGAGGCACCTCACCCCAGAAGTATACAAGAGAGAGCATGCCTTACTCTCCAACAGCCTGAGCCTGTCCTGTGCGCCTCATCAGCAGTCAGTGCTGGAGACACACAGCAGGAGGGTAACGCAGCTGGAAATAAATGGATTGGGTGGGGCGACTAAAGGTTAGGATCTAGCAGCCCCATTTTCCCCTTCAGGATGCACAGAAATGGAGAAACAGTCTCACAAGATTTTGTCAGTGGCCAAAGAGAGGAAAGGAAGGCAGAGGAGAGTGCCAGAAAGTTCTGATGCCTTTTCTTTAGAAAAACATACCTCCTGGGAGTGCATTAAATTAGACTGGCTTGTTCGTTAGGCCCAGGAAGAGGGTTTTCCATGTGCCTGGGACTTTCAGGGCTAAAACTGGGAAAATCCTGGGCACACCAGGGACTTGGAATAATGAAACAGATTTAGCAGATCTCTCACAGTTCCAGATCTTTTGCACTGTAAGGGATCATCTAACCTAGTGATTTTAAAGTTTCTTTAGCAGAAGACCAGCCTCCCTTCTCCTGAGGGCGGAATCTTAGGCATCGTTTTAGAAACTCAGACTGATGATACAAGCTGCCCTGTTCAGAGCAGGGTGGGTGTGTGGATGGTCAGGGAAGTCTCCGTCTAGCCTAACCACCCCACTTTATAGACAGAGAAACTGAGGCCAGGAGACATCAGGGACTTGAGCACTACATCCAGTTTATGACAGGCCTGGGACCAAATCTCCAGTCCTTTGTCTTTTGAGTTGTTCTTGGCCCATTACTATTGTCTCTCAAAGTATGAGGAGGGCACCCTCGAATCAGAATCACTCTGGGTGCTTGTTAAAAATACCCACCAGGGAACCCCATCCCAGGCCTATTGTTTTAGAATATATCAGAGGGGGGCTTAGGGATGTGCATTGTAATAAATTCCCAGGTAATTCTTATGAACATGTGGCTGCTTAAGTCCCCCCACCCCCACACTTTACTCCAGGATTTCTACCTAAGAGATGCCACTTGCTCCTGCAACCTCTCAATCATCTCATTTGTCATTTGGGCATTTGAGTTTACTACAGTTTATTGAACAGGATCATAAAAACTGCCCCCAAATCTTGGGGAACAGGCAGGCTATAAAACCACAGCTCCTTCTGCTCACACTTGTGTGTGTCACAGCCAGATGAGCTGGATTCTTGCTGCCAGGCTCTCATCTGTCAGCTGAGAGCAGTATCTTACCTGTGCTGGCCTGGGCCAGCTGCAGGATTCACTCTCTTGCATCATAAAGCATTTCCTCTGGCACTGGGGTAGAAATATTCTTTTCCTTGGACAGAGATAGATGAGTCTTCCTGAGACCCTGTTGAGAAGCTCTGCCCTTTTGACCTGGGGCTTCCATTCCTCCTGTGTTGACCCCAGTGGGTCCTATGATCACTCCAAGGGCCTGAACCAGCGTGGTGTGGCTTATATGACTTTCTTAATTTTTTCTTTTCACTGTCCCTCTCTCGGAAACATTTTTGCCTTTTGTATCCTACAGTTGGATTTGGCTTTGGCTTTGAGAAAGTCCAGGGGAGTAGAGATCCAAATAAGGATGTCTTGCCAGCTCTTCATATCTTCCTATGAAAAGATCCTACTGTTATGATTCTGGGGTGCCTAATGTAAGTACTAATAAATAGCAACTCCCATGCTGAATTTTTCTACACTTTTCTCTTGAGTTAAAAAGTCTTAATTTTTTTTTTCACCATGAAAATTGTTCATAGCTTTATTCCATATATTGGATTTGCTTTAGTTTCTTTCTGGGTGACTCAAATAATACTTTCTTCCACCCTTACCCCAAAACCCTTCCTCACACTCTCAGCCCAGTAAATAAAACCAAACCAAACTGGCGTGGACTTTCAGAGCTCCAGAAGCTGGCTGAGAATCACTATCGTTGGAGCAGCAGTGTTCTGCTCCTTTCCTGGAGGTCAGAGGATCTCCGTGCTTGTTTCAAAGCTGAACAGGGCCCCATTCTCATCTTTTATACCACAGTTCTACTCTTTAAGCACTGGCCGTGGACTACTGCTCAGACAGGGCTTACTATGGCCAGGTGGATCTATATTGGCTTTGGGTGGCCTGCTAAGGGCAGGACTGCCCTTCCCTGAGGTTCTTGAAGACCTTCGGAATTAGTGGTAGCAGATTGGGCCAAATTCTGTTCAACTGAATGTGTCTGCATGCAGCCTAGCTGCAGACTTCTGAAACCCCATGTTTCTAGATTCTTTAGCTTGTCCAGTAGAATGGAAGAAAACACCTTTGTGTCCCCTTCCTGATGAGGAATGTGCAGTCTCAGGTAAGATCCAGAGCGCTGTGTGGCACAGCTGCTGGTCCTCATTGCTGCAGCAGGTGTGAGGTTCCTCCAAGTAGAGGAGGGAGGGGAGGAAAGGGGAAGACAGAGAACATGTTTCATGTTGACGAGGGTGTAGAGGCATTTGGCTGGAATACTGGCCGTGCAAGGACCTTGTCAACACATGGAGCACAGGAGTCCACCTAAAAAGGGGGAGCAGCACGCTGTTGCAGAGGGGCGACTATAGACACTGGCAGACTCACCATTCCTCCCCTTACTGGTGGAATTCTTCCTGGCCTGCTGAGCAAGCCCAGCTCCTTCATACTGTCTGTCAGTCTCTCTCTAAAGCTACTGTCTCCTCTGACTGTACCAACCCACCCTCTGGGAACCTGTTCCCCAAGCTACACCCGCCTGTGGCTTGTGGCATGGCCAATTAGTCAGCTTTTGCTGCTTACTGAACAAACTACCCCAAAGGAATGCTTCTGGGGTGAAGCCCTGAGACTCTGGAAATCAGAAACCATTTTGTTACAGTTTCATTAAAGATGGCCGCTTCGGGTGGAACAACATCCAAAGAGGTGCCACTTGTAGTGATTTAAAAGCTAGGATACACCTTGGAGAGGTTGGGAGATGCCCTTGAATGAAAAGCTTTGGGTAAAAAAATTGGAATATGGAAGTACAGGAGAAGTAGTAAAAAGTCTCGGGAAGCTATCAATGATAGGAGAGTGCAAACATAGGTCAACGAATGCTTCCATGAATGCCACGGCAACCTGGAGAAGGTATTTTCTAGAGAACTTTGCTGTACATATTTAGCGTACTGCTGTGAGTGTCCACAGGCATGAGTGGAAGGAGCCCTCTGAAAATGGCACATAGATCCTTTCTCTAACCATCAGGAAGCTGGAATCCTAGAGAGGGGACCCAAATAGGAGAACCAAGAGAATAGGGTCGGGATATGGAATGAACACTTACCTTGCTAATTAGACCAAGTGTTAAAATGATGTTATTGATTATGACCCCACACCATAGGGTAAAGAAACCATAAACCAGGCTTATCCACCATTCAGGAAAGCCCTGTCTGGGCCACCAGCAGCCGTGGCTCTAAGATCTAATCTGGGAGGTCAGGGACTGTGGGTTTTTACCACTCCTGTATTCCCAGTGTCCAGCTCATTGCTTGGCATGCAGTAGGTGCTCAATAAGTATTTGTTGCTTTGAATGAGAAGGGTCTGAAGGAACTGGTGAGGGGTATAAGATATTTTGTGTTTTGGATGGAAGTGGGGGTCAGCTCCCAAAAGTGAAATGAAGTATGACCTCTGTCCAGGCTGGTTGGTTTGCCTGAAGTATTGGGAGAACAGAGGAGGATATCCCACACACTGCTCTGAATTTTTAGCACTTAGGAGTAAGGGTCTCTGGGAATAGGCCACAGAAAAATTGCCAGAGTGCCTTAGTTTAAAACTGGCTATTTCCTTATCACCTTGAAGGACTTCTTGGCTTGGGATGGGAAACTTAGCAATGAACTTAAATTGTTTATTGGAGGAATCATAGTGGAGATCTTAGTCTGAGGCTACATTATGCCCATCTTCAGTTTTTCTGGGTCTGTCTGGTAGGTGGATGGGGTGGACTCCTCCGAAATCTATTTACATAGATCTATAGAAATAGTTCTCTATAGATCCTCTGGAGAAGAGAGTCAGGCAGATAAGTTGTCCAGAACTAAAGCCTTAGGCATCTGAGAAGAGAGAAGGTTTTCCCTGAGGTTTTTCTTCCTTTTAGATTCATCTGAGTCCTAAATAGGAAGAATTGTTTAATCTGACACTTTATAATATATTGGGGCTGCAAGTCTTTCTGCTTTGGGATTGACATGGAAAATATGTCCTCAAAGGGAAAGTCATAGGCATTCTTCCTGTTTCTTCTCAGGACACAAGGAGGCTTGAACTGCCTTGAGGAGTCGAGCACATCAGTACCAGCAGTGTCTGATCAAGATGATGGTACCTTGCAGACACTGGTGGATTGTGGGGAAGAGGAAGTGGTGCCTGGAAAAACTGGCTGAAATTTGGCAGAAACTAAGAGTCCTGGGGAAGAGGCAGCTATGCCTGGTAGAAGCCATAGTATCTTGGAGGGAGAAGGCAACAATGATGTATAGTGGGTGGTGGTGCCCTGTAGAACTCCCCAAGAAGTGTCTTGATGGGTCTTTGTGGGAAGTCCTGGCTTTAGCAGTAGATACCACCGAAGGACAGAGGAAGAGAGAAGGAAATGGCAGATGCCATGTAGCAGCTGACAAGCCTTATTTATGATCAGATATATGATACTGAGGACTCCCAGAAATAACCAGGAGTGGGCAAGGGTTATCTGCAGTGAGTTCCAGTTACTGAACGTGCAGGTGGAAGGTGAGCCAGCAAAGTAATAATTATTAATGTAAATTTGTTTCCTATTGAAATGCTAGTTTGATATTTCCTGGAACATCTAGGTCATAGGAACTTTGCTATTGGCTTCAGCCCTTCTCACATGCCATCTGAATATTCTACCACTTTGGCCTCTGGACCTAGAAGCCTCTTTTCTGAACTCATCTTCTCTGAAAGCAAATAGGCCTTCAAGTCCTAAATCCATGTCTGCTGGGACAGACCATTGACCACACAGAATGGAGGTTAAAAGTGTGGGGTCTGATGTCAAACACCTGGAATCCATTCCCAGCTCCCTGTTGATTAGTGGTGTGACCCTGGCACATTATATAATCTTCCAGAGTTTTAATTTCCTCAGTTGAGGACAATAATAGTATCACTGTCATATTTTGTTTTTTGTGAAAATTACATGAAAAATTACACAGAGAACTTAGAACAGTCCCTGTCATCCAGTAGCTGCACCATTCATATATTCGTTTATTAATTTTTTCAACAAATATTTGTTGATCACCCTCTGTGTGCCAGATCTCGGTGAAATAAGAAGGTGGGTCTTCATTAGAGAGTGAGGAGAGATGGAGGTGTCAGAGGTTTGAGGAGAGAAAAAAGGGTGTGAATAGTCACTACAGAGAGTGGGAGAGAGTATTGATCAGGAAAACCTAGAGGATTCCTGGACAGCTCTGAGGGACTTGAGAGTCCCTCCTTAAAAGGTTGAGAAATGAGCAATTTCTTAACAGGGCACTGTGGCTTTTGAACTTTGCTTTTTAAAAAGCTGCTTTAAAACCACTTCTTCAAAGAAATCTGGATTGAGTGGAAGCCCCCAATATAGTGAAGATTAAAGGGAGGTTGCTCTAGTTGAGGTGGGTGGGGGAGCTGTCACCTCCTCCAAATGTGAACCCACTCGTGTCCCCTGTGAATGTCTTTCAGATTCCTTAGTAGAATCTCTAGAGATGTGGGGAACTCAATCCAGAAACTTTTGTTAAGGAGCTCTGTTGCACAGCAAAGGTTTAGTTATCGAAGCAGATGAGGAACTCTAGATCTAGCACCATATTTGACATGCAGATTGGTGAACTGCCCAGTCTTCCATGCACTTGTGTCTGAGTTTTATGGAAGTGGCAAAAGACAAAGAAAAAATAAGAATCATTTGATATCCAAAGTTTTATGACATTGCAGTTTTATAATCAGCATTACTTTAATGCCTGTATCAGTTATTTATTGCCACATAATGCTGCGTAACAAACTACCCCCAAACTCAGTGGCTAATTCAACAATCATTTATTCTCGTGCTCATGGTTCTGCAGGTTGCTGGGGGTCATTCTGCTTCAGGCTGTGGGTCTGCAGGCAATCTGCGATGGCTCTCCTCCTTGTGTTTCACGCTGGGGGCCAGGCTACCCAGAGTAGGTTCTCATGGTGATGACAGAAGCCCAAGAACAAGACCAAAGGCACAAGCACACTTAAAGCATCTGTTCATGTCTTATCTATTAACATCTCATTGTCCAAAGCAAGTCACACAGTCAAGGCAAAAGTCAAAGAGCAGGGAAGTACACTCAGCCCTTCATGAGGTCATGGTAAGGATGTGGGCATATGCTACTACCACAGGGGAGTGCAGAAGTGAGACCAATAATTCACTTCACCACAGTACCCATGTAGCACGGTGTAATTACCAACGGGGAGAGTGACAGTCTCCTCTCTGCCCAGACTACATTCCCACTTCTGTACATTGAGAATCCAGATCTGCTTTGGCACCTAGAGCCTTCCATGCATCACAGGCAGCACCTGGTGGAGGTGATGGTGATGACCAGCAAGGTTGATGGTGCTTGATAAGGGCAACTGCACAGTGTGTTCTGGAAACTATGGAAAGTGCCTACAAGCAGATTAATGTAGCAGAGGTTCAGCAGGAGGCATTGGTAACAGGAGGTAGAGCAGGAGAGAAAGAAAGGGCCAGACTTTATATGGCTGACGGGATTTGCAAGAACGTGTGAAACATCCCTACAGACTCCTAGAAACAACCAGGAGTGGCTTTGGTGGCTGTACTGGCTGCTGGAGGTTGTTTATTGCCATTAATGCAACACTATATATCCCAATAGGTTGACATGATCTGGGGAAACATGGGTTTCAATAATCAGACATAGAATCTCAGAGTTGAAAAAGAACTTCAACCCATGTAACACAACCCCTACTCCCTAATATCACAGATAAGTGTCATTCACTGCCTGTTGAAACCCTCCAATGATAGACAACCCTCTCCCCACAGGGCAGCCCATCCTGCTTTAGACACATAACATTGACAAGGACCTTCTGCGTATGTAACATGTGGGACTAGAAAGCATGAAACAAGATATGAGGGAGGCAAAAGTCCAGAATGAAAAGAAGTTTGTGAAAAATTGCCAATTTAGACAAAAAGTTCTTTTTGTTGTGTTCAGAGAGAGAACGAAGGAGATGTCAACAGAAGACAGCAAGAATGGAAATTATTTTTCTCTTCTGCTTTCATGATCTTTGCCAATTTGAAAATTAATTAATGTGGTTAGGAGAGAATAAAACCTGGGAAGTGAAGAATGTCAGAGCACATTTGGCTGCTCCCAAGAGATTGCATCTATGATGATGTTGGGTAGACAGAGACCTTGGGGGTAAGAGCTGCCAGTGGTTCTAGACAAATTAAATCTGACACTTAGCTAAAGTTTCGACCCTGTTTACACCTTCTATTTCCCATCTCATGAACTCCCCTCACTGGTAAGGGAGCATACAGGTGGGGATAGGTCTACCACTGAGTAATGTCAACTAAGGAGCACAAATGATATCCTCTTGTTCTGCTCTAATAAGCTCACCCTGAGAGCTGATACAAACTCGATGATGAGTCCAGGGTCAAAGCTTGAAGGTGGTTTATGTAGTTATGAACTTTGCCCTCACTGTTTAACTTTTAGGGACTTGGGAACCAAAGCAGCTCTCAGATTGTTTCAACAACACCACCAAGATCAGCTGTCAAGTCAGGCAGGGGGGAAACTGGTCCGACTGGTTATTTGACTTCTAATGTAGAACCAACCAAAGGAATAACAGCCACCAACAACAAAGTTTAAAGGCTGATTATTTAAACTTTTCAACAAGCTATGTTGACATGTCGCTACAACCTTAATGTGCAAACCGTTTCAAGCAGAGTGAGTTTTAAAAGCTGTAAATTAAAATCACATTTCTTTTGCAACCCCTTGAAACCTTTGAAAAACAAATAAATCGGCCAGATCATCCCCTATTGAGAATCCCAAATTTCTCCCGGAAACTTCAAGCTCAGAAAGAAATAAAAGCAGAAAACTCAAACTGTGATTTTAGACTAGTGATTTACTGCCTGTCCGGGGGTCTGACCCACATTGTTGTTTATTTAATTTCATGATATACTGCCCCCCCTAGATCTTTTCTCCTAAGACCTGGGTTCAAATGCAGTTACCATGCTGGTTAATTGCAGCTGGACTTCTCTGGTATGTCCTATCCCTCCACGTGGGGATCCAGACCACAGCCGGACCCCGATGTGGTCTGGCCAGAGTGCAGTAGAGTGAATGCTTACGGACTGTGATGGCAATAGGCTGGTTCTCAGGAAAGACACAGCCTTGTAAAAGTGGCCCATAGCTGAGGTCTTTTTAAAATCAAAATTAATAACATCAATTTTGATCAGAAATATTTTGCTCTGAAATACCTATTGTAAGAAGTAGAGACATAGGGATTTCTCAAAATCAGGATTGAGCCATAATAAGTCCATGCTGAGAAGACTGGGAATGACTATTACCATATTGAAACATGTCGGCTGTTGGTCAATGATAAACTTGGTCAACCTAAATATCTGTGGTTCCAGCTACCTTAAGGGAGACCTGAAGCTGTTTCTGGGATCCAGTTTGCATATGTGCCTTTCTGTTCTTTATGGAAAGATACAAGAAGATTTTGGGATTGTGGCTGCACCCTGAGCCTGAGCGATGCCAAGATGCCATGATGCTCTCCTTTGTACACTGTTCCTGAGAATAGGCAACTCACCCCCGTGGTCAAAGGAGAGGTAGAGGGCCTTCATTCTGCCTCAGTGGTCAGTTAACAATATGATGTTATGGAGTTCACAATTCTTTGAGAGCCGTTCCTTGAGAGAACTAAAAAGCCCTCTAGCTGCTTCTAGTGATTTGGTGGGGATACTGCCCTCTAGAGGAAGGGCTGAGGATAACCATAGCTGTGACATTTCCCGTGATTCAGGAATGGTTTAAGTGGTACCCCATGGCTGGGAATCATTAGAAGGGATGGTGGCTGGTATAGCCACTGAGGCCAGGAAGACCACTGGGAACAGAAAAAAGGTAGAACCCAGAAATCTCCATCCTGCTCTTCTATTCCCACTGGAGTCATCATTTTTTTGTGTGTGTGTAAGGAAGATTAGCTCTGAGCTAACATGCACCACCAATCCTCCTCTTTTTGCTGAAGAAGATTGGCCCTGAGCTAACATCTGTGACCACCTTCCTCTATTTTATATGTGGGACGCCTGCCACAGCATGGCTTGATAAGCAGTGTGTAGGTCTGCGCCTGGGATCCGGGCCTGTAAACTCCTGGGGCCAACGAAGCGGAGTACACAAACTTAATCACTACACCACTGGGCCGGCCCCTGGAGTCATCATTTTGAGAGCAAAGAAGGGTGAATGTTTTGGGGGTTTTGTGGTGGTGCTGGTGGTGAGATAGGCAATGGTGATCAGTGAAAATAGAGTGAAGATGAGTTATAAAATTATGCCAACTAAGAAATTTTAAGGGTTGGGAGTGTGACTCAGACCACTTGCAAATGATCAGAAGTAGATAATAACCCTCCATTCCCACAAACATCTCAGATTCTCAGAGGGGGGAGACTTGGCAGTGGGGGTGGATGGAGGGCTTTAGTGATGCGTGTTTATGAATTATTTCGTTGTAGTACGGGTTGCTTTTTTTTCATGTGAAACAGACATACTACATTTATTCACTTATTAGTTTGGCATCCATTGAGCACCCATTTGTGCCAGGTTGTGTAGATGACGAGGATAAAAAGATTGAACTGAAGCCGGCCTTAGTGCCTGACTTGGACAGCACAGAGCCCAGGGAAAGAGGGAGACAGGGTTGCACACCAGTGATCACAACAGAGTATCATCAGGACTATAAGGGAGGGGCTGTGCAAACAGAGTAGTGGGAGCCCCTGACCCCACCAGGGAGAAGAGGCATTTGTGTTGTATTTTGGGGGATGAGTAATAGCCCTCCCAGTTGACATGGTTAAGGAGGCCAAATGCACTGGAATATTGCACAGAAGGAGCAATAATTAGCTCAGTGTGGTCAGAGTACTGGTGCACAGTCGGGGGGAGGTGGGAGGAAGGTTTGAAGAGGTGGGTAGGATTCAGATCAGGAAGGGGCCTGAAGGCCCCTCTACCTCTAAGGAAAGCTTGGGAAGCACTAAAAGGGGTTAAGCAAGGCAGTGGGGATGTGATTGGAACTATTTCTACAGTTATCTCCGAATGTTGATTAAGGTGGATCTGCACAGGTGTGGTTCTGTTTTGGGCCTGGAGTGACTCCCCTTTGTCTGGACTGCATTTACCGTGGCAGCCCATGGTACAACTTCAAAGGGAAGTTCCTGATGGTTCAGAGAAATTAGTGCAAGACTGGAGCATTCAGGCAATAAAAAGAGGCAGGACACCCTCATGGGTTGAACCCTGGGTGCTTTTAAGAGCCAGCTCTATCTTCTCACATCCTCGTGGGGATGAGAAAGTGAGTGCAGGAGGAGGGAATGGCAACATATGCCACGCTGGGAATACTGTTCTGACTGTATCAGGTCGCACAGCAGGCTGTTAAGCTGGGGCAGGCCTCAGAGAAAGAAAGAGCTCTGTCTGGCCTAGGCTGTGATATAAACAGTCTTGACTCTTGAGTCATGTGGCTCAGCAGGTTCCATGGTATTAGAGGAATCTGTGGTGGGTAAAGAAGTTGTGGGGAGATGCTGGCCAGCCCCAGGGAGAGAGTCACAGCACAGACACCTAGGATTCTTGAGCAAGGCCGTATCATCTGTAACAGAGAACTATTCACTAATTGAAAAGCAGCAGTTGGCAAGCTGAAACCCCAAAAGAGACTGAGGTCTAATTATGGGACAGCAAGTGATCATGAGGTTAGAACTGTCTGTATGAGCTTGGCAAGTCAGACTCACTAAGACAGTGACTCAGTTTAAGAAGGAAGTGTTCCATTTAGTGTTATCTTGAATAAGTTCAGAGGGCACGGATAGCTGAATGAATACATGGTGCAGATCCCATGTCACCTACCACTTTTGTGCCAATGCCTCCCCTATGGTTTCTCCATGACCAGCTGATAGAGGAGGAAAAACTCTGAGCTTGGTTCATGAATGGGTTGATGCAGTATTTTGGTGTAAATGAAAAATAGCTGTCGCACTACCACCCCACCCCAGAGTGGACCTGAGAGGAAATCCTGGTGGAGGGCAGAGCTTCAGGCAGAGAACCGGGTCATCTATTCTGTGTGGAGGGAGAAGTGGTCGAGGTAAACATAGACACAGACTTACCGGCGTTGGTGAATGGCTTAGCGGGTGGTCAGGGGCCTGGAAAGAGCGTGATTGGAAGACTGGGGACACGGTGGTGTCGGGGAAGTGGGAGAATTCCCCCCACCGCTTTTCCTCAAGGTTCTTATGGCTGGTCAAATCATCAAAGAGGCAGGTTAGCAAGAGAAAATCAAACAAAATTTAATAGCATGTATTCATGGGAGAAACCCAGAGGAAAGTCCACCTGTTTAAGTATCCTCAGCTACAGACAAGGAGGACATAGTGATCTGGGACTTCAAAGGGAAGGAAGGCAATCTACATAGAGATGGAATGCAAATGTTTGTTAAACAGGTTTTGCTAGGCCCAAAAAATAGGATTGTTGGTGGTTTGTTGGTGTCCTTTTATCACACCTATTTTCCATCATACTATAGCTATCACCCAATATGAGCTCCTTCCTGGAGCAGGCCTTCTATGTTAAAGTCCTTTAGATAGTTTGAGGGGGAAGGTCAGATGCTCTTCCTGAGTCTTTTGAGGCTTCATTGTCTTCAGCTCGAAATAGTCTGCATACCAGAGTGGCACACCTTGGGGCAGCCCGCCCTCAACCCCATCAGTGGTCTGAGATAGAAGCATGTGGATGGGCCTGTGGGAGCCGGAACAAAGTGTGAGGAACTTTGTATTGCATAGTGATAGCCACTAGAGAATATCCACTGCAGAAGTATCACTAAATAACCAAGTGGACAGGATGTTAGCTAGCTCTGTCCTACCACTGGCAAATTGGTTACATTGGAAACTTTCCACCTGGAAAAATCAGCAATTCATCCTGCACAGGATTAGCACATACTCCAGGTGTGGGTTTTCTTTTCCCACCCACAGGGACTTCATTGGCATGGCTATTTGAGGATTCAAAGTATCTGAAAAACTGACTGGGAGTCTTGAAAAATATCACATTGAATCAGGGGACCCACTTTATGGCAAAGGAGACGTGATGGTGAGCACAGGATCATGGGATCCACTGGTCCTACCGCATGCCCTACCATCTATAAATTGAGGTCTGATATGATGGTGGAATGACCTCATGAAGGCAACAGCTGAAATGCCAACTTGTAGATGATGTCCTGTGGGGCTGGGGTGCTATCCTTCAGGATGTGATATACATATTGACCTGTGGCCATTGGGTAGAATACGTGGGTCTCGAAACCTGGGGATGGAAATAGGAATGGCCCTGCTCCCTATCACTTTCAGTGATCCACTGGGGCAATTCTTGCTTTCTGTCTCTGCAATTTTAGGTTCTTTGGATCTGTAGATTCTGATTCTCAGAGGGGGATACTTCCACCAGGGTCATAGTAAGAGTCATTCTAAATTTAAAGTTATGGCTCTGAATGGTCAATTTGGATTCCTCATGCCAGGAGAAGAGCAGGCAAAAACAGAAATTAGGGGTAACTGATCATCGTGAGGAGGCAGGACTGCTGCTGTGTCATGGTGGTTGGGAGGAAACTGTTTTGCATTCAGCTGATTCCCTGGGGCTTTCATTTTGTGTTCAGTTCTGACTGGAAGTGGGCAATTATAGCAGCCCTGATCTGATAAAGACCTGGTAAGCAGGGGCTCAGAATCTTCAGGGATGAGGTCTGAACCCTCCACTAGTCACATCACTTAGACCAGCAGAAGTGCTAGTTGAGGGTAAAAGGATCTAGAATGGTGGTAGAATGGTGGTAGAGATGAGTTGATGAGTATCAGTTCTGACTCAGGACTAACTGAGCAGCTGAGATTGTCCTTCCTCAAACTAGTCTTCCTCTTATAAGTTTCCCTAGAAATGTTGGCCAATCAGAGTCCTGGAGAAGCTGTGTCCAGAAGGATGAACTTAATACGGGAAACACAGGGCTCTGAGCAGTGCAAGAGGCAGACTGCATGAGCTGCTGGTGGTGCCCTGCCTAGATCCTCTTTGCTGGGCCAGTGCACCTATCTCCAGCTGCTTTAAGTGTTGGCTGCTAAGGGCTTACAGCTTCCTTCACATCCAAAGAAACCCCTCAGGAGATGGGAGGTTATGCACCTCTCCTCTCCTGCAGCAGCAACCCACACCAGTACTGCATGCTATGGTAGTAGTAGCTGCTTTTGTCTAGCCCAGATTCACTCTGAGTTGCGATTTATGCTCAGGGCTGCCAGCAGTATTAGGCTGAAGCTTAACATCAGCTGAAACCACCTCTTTGCTTAGCTTCTTCCCCTGCCCTATTCAGCTATCCTAACTCCCTTATAGCTATCTCCTGAGACTCCACAAGAATCCCTCTTTTCCTCCTGCTTCTAGAGAAGCCAATTGAAGACAGCTGGCCAATAGAAGAGATTTTTTTTTTCAAGGGGGCAGGCAGCCCTGTCCTGTGAGCTCAGACAATACCATGCAGGCTTCCAAGATGCCCCTGAGGCAGGTGTGTGTGGATCTCCCTGCAGAACACCTAGTCAGACTTCAAGCCAGGCAGCTCTTAACATTGACTGTGGGATACACTCCTGGCTTCACCAAGCAGTTACCTTTAAAAAATTCAAACCCAGTGGGGTGGGGAAACAGAGCTTTCTTCCTCCACCTGGCATCCTCTGGAATAATGTGACGGCTCCCTGTGGATTCCCTGCTCTTCAGGCGCCCCAGGCTACTCCTGTCAGCTTGAGAACAGGAGGGCAGTGGGTGGACAACACCTGGTGAATAAATTTACACCCTGAAATAATGGTTTCCATGTTGGTTTTTCATAATTAACTAAACAGGCTGGAGTTAAGTTTCATGTGTAAAAACTTGTGAAGAACTCTTGACAAGAGATGAAGGTTGATGAGGGCCTTGGGCTTTGTTCTCTCTGTGTCTTCCTCCCTCCACCCCATGTTCCATCCTCCCTTCATCCTCTTCCCTCTCCCTCTTCCTCTCTCTCTTTGTAAAACCCTCCTTGGTCCTCTTTGGGTTTTCATGTATCCCTACAAACTTCACTTCCCAGCATGTGTGTGAAAAGAAAAATAGTAACATCAACAGATTACGTTGGTGCTTTCGTAATTTGAAAATTACATCTGCAGATGTCTCTCTGATCTTGAAGGAAAAAAATGAAAGGTTTTGCTAAGTCTCTAGCAAAAGAGATTTGGAAAATAAATGGGATGGCAGGTGGCTGGAACCGAGACGTTAAAGCAAAATGGGGGGTGCCACATCCTTACGGGGCCGGGGCGCTGAGCCTGCTCATGGCATCTCAGCACCTTGTCTAAGGTTGGGGGGGGACATAACTGTAAAAACATTCCTCGTTTGTGAAAATAGACCTCACTCTTCTCAGTTAAGAACGTACCATATTTGCTGAGAGAACAAAGGGCTTTATTCTAGTGTCTGGGTCAGATTTTGGTATTTTGAAACTTCACAGCTCACATTGCCGGCTGGGGGCATGCTGTTCTCTTATGTAATTTATATGAAATGATGGCCCAGTGCAAATTTGCGTTAGAATGGCTGACTTCTGCCTTCCAGGGAGTCTGCCTTTGTGATTCTATGCCTCCTCAGCCAAAAGCACTGGGAGGATTAAGTTCTTTTTTTTTGATAGTCAGAACAATATCGGCATTGGCAATTATCAATTATATTTTCTCATCAACTGTTACCTCAGCACCACAAGCCTTAAAAAATTAAGATCTACCTTCACAGAAGCCTTTAAGGCCTTGAGACCCTCAGTTCTCTATTAAGGTCTTTTGGGAACTGGGCCTCTCTTTACCTGAGTGAGTTAAGTAGCAACCATCTCATTGCAAAAGTTCTCCATGTTTGCTGGTTTTTTTCTAGAGCAAGTTTTTGTGGGTAATATAATGTGGATTCTGTAACCTGTGCTCATGTTTCAGACCCAGTTTACTCTGACATGGGAGGCCTCATTCTAGGGTCTTTCTTTGGACACAGCCCGTAGGCTTCTGCAGGCTGTCCTTGGGTAGTTTGAGGTAGAAGATGGACATGCTTGGTGTACTTGGACACTGAAGTGCCTCCAGTTCCCAAGAAACACTGGTATTGAGATGCTGTAAAGGTGAGTGGGTGTGGAAATCCTACTTACAAACAAAACAAAACAGAGTTAGCAATAATAATTAACATATTGCTTCAGAGATGCAAGTCCCAGAAAATAATGCGGATTTTAGTGCGTAAGAATTGTAGGGCAACAAAATTTCTTTACCCTCCTCTTTATAACTTTACTTTATTACAACTCCTTTTATTGGAGAAATTCTCAACCTTATTCTCTGATTTTGATGGCTTTAAGAATATCGTTACTCAGCAACATATCAAACAGAAAACCCTCCTTTAGCCTGTCATTGAGAAACCCGACGGACTGCTTCTACTGTGATCCCATCTACCAATACAGCCCTTTCCTCTGCTTTCCTTGCACATACAGGCTCTGCTCCGGTCTACCCACCATTCCCACAGCCACCAGCTTTTAGATATGCTGGCCTCTGCTTCCACTATCATTCTCCCCACTGGACTTGCCTGTCCAAGATTCTGCTTTCTTCCTTCCCTTTCTCGTAGAGACTTATCTGACTGTTCCATCCTACCTAGTTTATACTCTGTCTGGACTCCTGTTGCATTTGTAGTCAGTTCTACATAGTTCAATGTTTGTCTTGTGTGTTCTCTAATAATTGTATATTAATTTAATTTTTTCAAACCTTTCTATCTAGTAACAGTAGTAATAAGTTATTAAGTATCTATTATACATTAAACACATTAATTATGTACATCACCTTTAGGTTTCACAGTAACCCTGCAAAGTATATTGTTATCCCCTTTTAGAGTTAAGAAGGTGGAGGCACAGGGTGGTTAATAACTTACCTAAGTGACAAATCCTAACTAGGAACCCAGGGCTGTCTGACTCCAATCTTGATGCTCTCAATATTTGTCTCAGTCCTTCCTCTCAAGGGCAGACATTGCATTGTATATTTCTCTTTTAGTTTCACATTATTCAGCATACAGTTGGGTACAGAAGAGGTGACGTAAATTCCTAGATGGTTTTTTGGTAGCGTTTTGTGTTTTTTGGTGATGTTACAATAGAAATGTTTAAAAACTCATCTTCTGTTTATTGTAACATTTATTGAGCATTGTCTCCATGCCAAGCCCTGCACTTGGTACTGTGGATACAGGGATATATGAGGTAGAGTCCTTCTATTCCAGGGGCTTGCAAACTAATCGTGTGCTCTAATACAACTGGTCTACCATCTGGAAGGCTTGCCCGTGGTCCTTATTCCTCGGACTAGCATTGAATTTGTGTGAATGCAGCCATTCTCTCCCAACTTCATGATAAACACAACTTTTTATGATGCCTTGTTAGATTCAACCTGTAACAAATAGATAAGAAGTAGAGAGTCCACCTGGGTAGAAGAACCCAGAGGAACTTCGACTAATTAAGCAGCCCTACATAATTGATCCTCTGAATTTCTGAGATATTTCTCTGCAATGGTACACATGATGGGAGTTTGGGTGAGCTGGCCAGGGAGTCATTTCCAATTTTCTTTAAACAAAACACAATATTTGGACATAGAAACACTAACTACTTCGCAAAGCTAGTGTTTTAAGAAATTATTTGTTCAGTGAAATCACTATTGATATTTCAAAATTCTTTAACTTTTTGAACTCTCAGGAAACTTCTTGAATGATGTTTACAAAGTCTACTCTATTGCTCTGCCTCTCCTCAGAATAAAATGCTGAAGATTTGTCAAACACATTTTTTTCTTTAAAACTCAAGGCCTTAAAAATTTCCAGGTATGTTCCTAGATACATTCTGTATGGTTGAAGTATTGTGACATCCAACTAGAGAAGTGGAAAGTTACTCTCCAATACAAAATGCTGGAAAGTTTATAGTGTATGAAATGAATGTTCCACACAATATTCTTTAAGATGGGTATCTTTTTAAGGAAATTCCAATACTTGGAATATCTAAGCCATACCAATTAAGGGCCACCTATTTAATTTATGAAAACAATTATTCAATAAAATGATTAACTTTCATTTAAATCATTAGTTCATTTCAGGAAAAGAAACAATAAACTCTGGCTTGTAAGGAGAATATATAGGTATATATGTATTTTTTTCCCCTTTGAATATATTTTATTTGATTACTTTCCTATAACCTATTCATTTATTCATTTTTTGTATTTTTTCCAGCTTTATTGAGATTTAATTGACATACAACATTATGTTAAGTTTGTGTTGATTTGATACACTTGTATATTGCAAAATGATTACCACCACAGCGTTACCTAACAGCTCCATCACATCGTAACATTACCAATTCTTTTCTATGGTGAGAACATTTAAGATTTATTCTCTTAGAAACTTTCAAGTATATAGTACAGTATTATTAACTATAATCACAAGCTATACATGAGATCCCCAGAACTTTTTCATTTTATAATAGGAAGTTTGTACCAACATCTCTCCATTTCCCCCACCCCTCAGATCCTGACAACACCATTCTACTCTCTGTTTCTATGAGTTTGGCTTGTTTAGATTCCACATATAAGTGAGATCAAACGGTATTTGTCTTTCTCTGTCTGACTTATTTGAGTTAGCATATTGCCCTCAAGGTCCGTTCATGTTGTTGCAAATGGCAAGATTTCCTTCTTTTTCTTTTTCTTTTCTTTTGAGGAAGATTAGCCCTGAGCTAATATCTGATGCCAATCCTCCTCTTTTTGTTGAGGAAGACTGGCCCTGAGCTAACATCCGTGCCCATCTTCCTCTACTTTATACATGGGAAGCCTACCACAGCATGGCTTGCCAAGCAGTGCCATGTCCTCATCCAGGATCCAAACCGGCAAACCCTGGCCTGCCGAAGCAGAACGTGCACACTTAACCACTGCGCCACCAGGCCAGCCCAGGATTTCCTTCTTTTTTATGGCTGAATAATATTCCATTGTGTGTGTGTATACACACACCCCACATCTTCTTTATCCGTTCATCTGTTGACGAATACTTAGGTTGTTTCTATATCTTGGCTGTTGTGAATAATGCTGCAATGAATATGGGATTGCAAGTATCTCTTCAAGATCCTATTTTTGTTTCCCTTGAATATATACCCAGAAGTGGGATTGTTGAATCATATGGTAGTTCTATTTTTAATATTTTGAGGAAGCTCCCTACTGTTTCCCATAGTGGCTGCACCAATTAACATTCCCACTGAGAGTGCACAAGGATTCTCTTTTCTCCACATCTTGGCCAACACTTACTCTCTCTTGTCTTTTTGGTAATAGCCATTCTAACAGGTGTGAAGTTATCTCATTTACATTTCCCTGATGATTAGTGATGTTGAGCACCTTTTCATGTACCTGTTGGGCATCTATATGTCTTCTTTGGAAAATGTCTGTTCAGATCCTCTGCCCATTTTTTAATTGGATTGTTTGATGTTTTGCTATTGAATTCTTTATATATTTTGGATATTAACCCCTTGAAAGATAAATGATTTGCAATATTTTCTCCCATTTGGTGGGTTGTGTTTTCATTTTGTTGATGGTTTCTTTTGCTGTGCAGAACGTTTTTAGTTTGATGTAGTCCCACTTATTAATTTTTGCTTTTGTTGCTTGTGCTTTTTGTATCATATCCAAAAAGTCGTCACCAATACTAATGTCAAGGAACTTATTCCCTATGCTTTCTCCCAGGAGTTTTATGATTTCAGTTCTCATGTTTAAGTCTTTAATCCATTTTGAATTAATTTTTGTGAGTGGCGTAAGATAGGGGTCCAATTTCATTCTTCTGCATGTGGCTATCTAGTTTTCCCAACCCCATTTTTTGAAGAGACTATCCTTTCCCCGTTGAGTATTCTTCGCTCCCGTATCAAGTATTAGTTGATTGTATATGTGAGGGTTTGTTTCTGGGCTCTAGATTCTGTTCCATGGGGGAAACTACATATATATTTTGAGTATAGCATGGTACCCCATGAGTTCTTCGTGACGTATAAATGGATGTAGAATGCATAAACCATGGGATTAATTAAGAGACATGTTAAGTGGAAATATTTTATATTCTGTCATCTGCATATCACTACACAAAAAATTGTATGGTGTGATTCTGTTTACTCTTTTTAGCTTCTGGCTTGCAGCCAAGAAGATTTTCCTTTCAAATTTGCCCTTTTTTATTGAGTTGAAAGGTTTGTCCCTCTCACCCTAGTCTGGGCTTTCCTATAACAAATTTGAAGTCATGCCATGAAAAATGCCTGTAGCACAGACATATGCAAAGTATTACCACTTTGCTTTAATCACCAGAGCAGAGTCACTCCATGAATAATTTGAGCCACAAGCATCCTGTTGAAAACCAAGACCTCTGGGTTGGGAGTCATCTGTTCTTTCTGTGGCAGGTGTTGGGGGTCAAAGGACTTGGGATCTTTACTGTGGTTTATAAGAAAGGACAGTTAGCCAGACCAGTCCCAAAGCTCCTGCAGTCCATGCCCTTTCATTAGACACATACTCATTTGAGATGGTTGTATATTGGACTAGAGAGTTTGCCTTTCTCCCCGCAGACCTGGATTTTATTTTGTGAGGAAGCAACCGTCGATGCATTCTAGTCTCTCAGAGCCGGACCTTTTATCTGAATCACAAAACCACCAAGATCTTTAACATGCCAATAAACCTGTCAAGGCCTGTTTTATGGTGAGCCAGTTATGAACAATGCTTGGAGAGGCCTGTACTGCTGCCACCCAGATCACCATATTCAATTTGGTTGAATCTTGTTGATATTAACATTTAACGATTGTCGTACTGAAAGTAAGTGGAGAAAAAGACTATAGTACAATGTCATCATTTGAGAGAAGGGTAGTATGAGCACATGAAATCTCGATTAAAAAATGATATATCATAAGTGGCTGGAAAACATCATTCATTCATTCCTTCCTTCCTTTGTTCATTCACTCTTTCATTCAAACCATCCCAATTAGTGGCAATCAAGAGGGTTCTCATGATAAGATACAACGCTAATTTGTAAGTGGCATGTTCATTGATTTAATTAATTAATTAATTAATTAATTTAAAGATTTTATTTTTCCTTTTTCTCCCCAAAGCCCCCCGGTGCATAGTTGTGTATTTTTAGTTGTGGGTCCTTCTAGTTGTGGCATGTGGGATGCCGCCTCAGCATGGCTTGATGAGCGGTGCCATGTCCGCGCCCAGGATTCCAATCGGCAAAAACCTGGGCCTCGGAAGCAGAGCACGTGAACTTAACCACTTGGCCACAAGGATGGCCCTGATTGATTTTATATGTGTAGATATCTCAAAAATTCCCAAGGATACTTAAAATTTCTCCTTGAAAGATAAGAAATTTATGTGAATATGATGCAGGATAATTTCTTGAAATGACATTTTTTTCTCTCTCTTTCTGATTAGGAGACTGAAAAAAATGCAAAAATCAATGATTCCACTTTCTAGCAACCACGGGCAATGTCCATATGCTGTCCTTCCTTGTCTCTGGAGAATTAAGAGCTTTTTGGATTTCTGTGGTCAGCTAGAGAAAGCGCCCAGCAAGGCTTTGTTTGGAAGCCCTGGAGTTTCTAAGGGTGGAGGCTGGAATTTGCTGTGATGTGGTGAACAAGTGTGGCCGGCTCAGGAGCTGACCTGGGCCCTCTCCTATGCCATGTCATGGAAACAGCAGGCCCACTGAGGAGGGGATGGTAGTGTGAATATTCAGGATGAAACACTGAGTAATATTTGTCCCTGGGCAATGTGGAGGTACAGAGGGAGGAGATCCTGCAAGTGCAGCAGCTTCCACCTTCAAATGGTCTGTGCTTGCTTAGACAAGGGGCAAGTCAGGGGTGACCACCAAGGTGCTTCTTCAACCAGCAAAGGACCTTCTCCAAGTTTCCTAGACTATGTAAACCCTGAGGTTGCCTAGGAGCTCAAATATGGGGTAAGAGTCCACAACAAATTAAGAAAATTGGGTTGTCCTGGGATCCCAAAGATGGAGGATTAGTCCACAACAAATAAGAAAAAAAATAGGGTTTTCCATTCGTTCTGTCAAGAATGGGCACAGCTAGCTGTAACTGGATTTAGCATAATGCTCCTGCAACTCTGCTGTGTGCGTATACTACATGGGGTCTTGTTAAGGTGCAGATCCTGGTTTAGGAGGTCTTGGATGGGGCTGAAATCCTGCATTTCTAACTAGCTCATAGGTGATGAAAATGCTATTGGTTCATGGGTCATGCTTCAAGTAGCAAGAGATAGAAAAATAAACAAATAATCATGGCATTTTTCACACTGGAATATTTAGGAAGAAATTTACACATACATATACATATACATATGTATGTATGTATATACATATATACACATATACTAACATGTGCACACACATCCATTCATATATGTATTTTTTCAATAAAACATGCTAACCTTTAATCAAATGGCAGGCTGTGGACTGCCTGCTTCAGAATTAAACTATAAACTACCTGGAAGGATGTGCTAAGAATGCAGATCCCTAGTCCCATCCCAGGCTTGCTGCCTCAGAGTCTGGTGGAGCCTCCTGGCAATCATAAACAAAAGTTGAAAACCTTTGGCTAGACTTGCAGATTCTCCATCTGGTTGCACATTAAACTTATGTGGAGAGTTCTTTTAAGAAGCCTTGTCTTCATTCCCAGAGATTCTGATTTAATTGTTCTGGGGTGGGGTCTGGGCATTGAGCTTTTTTTTTTTTTTAAAGCTCCCCTGATGATTGTAATATGCAGCCAGGATTGAGATCCATGAGGAGGTCAAAGCTGCACAGCTGGAGTCAGACTTCACTGTGAGTCCTGGCAAGTACTCTTCCTATCCGGGTGACCTTTAACAGACACTTAACCTTTTAATCTCGGTTTCCTCATCTGTAGAGTGGGGACATTATAATGAGAACTTCATAGATGAGAGAATGCATGCTAAATACTTGGTTATGGTGTTTTGCACATGGTAAACGATCAATGTTAGCCTTTGCATTTCCTTTTATAATCCTATTGGTCATACTCATGTGTTCTGTCTTTTATGAAGGGTTTACCAAGCAAGACTTCAAACTTCAGTCCAACCTGTGTCTAAATTTTCACGAATCCAGAATTATGAAAATTTGAATTTAGATTATATATATATAGTCATTGTTTATATTTTTTATGGTAAGGTTAATTACTACTTTCCTTCTATTACATTTGTCATTTGGAAGTAATCCATACTCACTATAAACATGTTTGGAAAACTTAGAAAAGTAAAAGGAAAGTAGAATTTACCCATGATCCTTTTACTTGGGGTTAACTATTATTAATTTTCGTATGTTTCCTTCTAGAATTTTCAAATACATATATAGAGTCTATATGCATATATAACAAAATTTGATATATGTGTATATTACAAAATTGGAATCATTACCGTATATAATTTGTACCATGTGTTTTTAACATTAATATTTTGTCACAAACATTTACCTATGCTATTAAGTATTCTTCAAAAATATGACTTTTAATTTTTACTTAATATTCTGTTACAGAGCAGTACTATATTTTACTGAATCTTTTCCCTATTGTGGGATTATAACTGGGTGATAAATATTTTTGAACATAAATCTTTTACTACATCTCTCATTTACTTAGGATAGATGTCTGAAAGTGGTATTATTGATTCAAAAGTATGAGCATTTTTATGGCTCTTCATACATATTGCCAAATAGCTTTCCAAGTTAAATTTCCAATAACAATATACGAAAATACTTGCTTTTCTCACTCCTACTAGTATTATATAATACCTTAAAAATATATTTCAATCTGATAGGAATTTTACTTTGTGTTTTAAAAAATTACTAGTTGAACATATTTTCCGTTTTTTACATGTTTAGCGTCCACTTTATACTTTTATGAATTTTCTGCTCCTGTTCTTACCCTCTTTTTCTATTGACATATTAATGTCTTTCTTGTTGATTTTTAGGAATTTTTCCGTTTAGTATCGCTGTTAACCCTTTATGATATTTATAGCTAATAATTCTTCCTAATTAATCACTTAATCTTTACTTTTACTTAGATTCTTTTTTAGACATACAGAAGTTTAAAAAAACCAATTTAACTCATTCAAATATCCTAATATTTACTTTGTGATTTGACTAATTGTTTCATACTTTGAGTGGCTTTCCTTAGCCTCAGATCAAAGTCCCCTATATTTTCTTGCGCTATATTGTAAAAAGTATATGACTCTTTAACTTTTATGAATGTTGTTTTGGCATATGATATGAGACAAGACTGACTTTATTTGCATCGACTGGCAGAGAACCAAGCTCTGGAATGGTGGGCTTGCGTATGTCTTGTAGGATCGGCTCCAGAAAATTTCTCCTTGCTTATTAAATTATTTTGCACAGACCTAATTGAGAAGGGACTGATTTTGTTTTAATCTCGATATTGGATTATTTATGACATTCTCTCTTGCCCCAACTAATTTCCTAGGGATTTGTTCATTTTATTTTTTAACATTGTTTTGTCAGTATTTAATTTCACTGTATTGTGTTTAAAGAGTGTGCCTATATTTGTAATTCACTGAGATTTCCATTGTCTCATCATGTAACAAAATAACTTTTTAATTTATTCATTTTATTTTTAACATAGGTGAAAGAATAACATAGTTCTGTGGGGCGTGTTAAGAGGACCAGCAGTCATCTCTGGCCCCAACTTCCCATCATCTCTACCTTCTCAGAGACTACCACTTCCAGCATTTTCGGTAGATGCGTTTGGCATTTACCTCCATGTCTCCACATGACATATTTATATTGCTGCTTCCCACAATGGAAGATGAGGATTTATACTTCTGATTTCCCCAGACATGTACAGACACACGGATATAGTCAATGTCCTCATCACACACACCTTGCATTTTCTGCTGCTATATTTACAGGGTAATTTTGGTTTGATTTCTGTTCAGTGTTTATGTACATCAGTACAGTTCACAGCTGAGGCTCACTTGAATGGGGCTTGTTGATTGTTGGTGTCACTGTATTTTAAGCTGACTGAGCTGTTTCACTGGGGAGCCCCTATTGTTAGTTTGTCTTCTTTTTGGGCTGGTTATGCTTTTCTAATTTCCTGCTAGGAGGGCCGTAAGACCTGGTCGCCTGCATTATGGGAAGTGCACAGGGGAGGGGGCTGGCACAGAGAGGTGGTGATATTCAGCATGTGTGCTTAATCCCTTTATTTTCGATGTGGCTCAGAACCCTCATCCTTACCTGTATCTGAAACCTCCTTGTCCGGGACCTTCTGTCACACTTTAGAGATTAAAGTTTCAATGTTATGTGTGGGTTGGGGGAAGCTTGAGGGGAGGGAGGCGCAGTTGCCTGGCCCCGAGAAGCAGTGGAGTAGACTAGGGGATCTCATTACTTCTTAAACAGACTTGTACAAATCCTTCTTTAGTGTGACCTTCACCTCCCACTTACAGAGGTACCTGGTGCTGCTAATTTCTGAGTCTTTTGGGTGTTCTTCAGGGTAAATTGGGTTTTTCATGGGTTTTCCCACTGTCAGCTTAGGATTCAGCTTTCTTGGGTCTGCTAAGTCAATTACCATGGGCCATATGCTTTCCAGCTCCCAAAATTTTGTTGCTGTTGTTTTTTCTCCTGTTCTCTTTATTCTAATGGGCTTACATCTTTATAAAAATCCCTTTATTGTTATTTTAGTGGGGAATTTTGGGTGCAGTGTATGAAAATATAAGCATTCACTCTGCCTTCTTTCCTAACAGCCCATTTTTTCTTCATTGAAAAAAACTTATGCACTCATTTTACAAAAATTATAAAATACAAGATGGACAAAATACTTAAAAATCACCCATAATCCCCCTTATCAGGCATACCCATTGTTAATATCATTTTGATATAGAGATTTCAAGAACATGTATTTTTATTTATTGAATGTATTTATAAAGAAATGGGATTATTATATGCAGACTTTTGGTAAACTTATTTAAGATCACCTTAACCTGGTAATAATAAATCTAAATTCACTTAATTCTTAATAATATTCTTAATTGAAACAGGTAAAAAAGATTGTCTAAATAATTTTGTAAATATAGTTACAATGCTGAATACAAATGTCAAAGATAATTGTTGTTAAAAATAATTATCTCATAACTATATTCTAGCTTTTAGCTATACCAAATTATATTAAACGAAGACTGGGAAATGGAGGTAGGGAGGAGTATGGAGTATAATCTGCCAGATCCTTATTTTAGACAATGGGATGTCTAGAAATTCTATATTTTTCTCAATTTTGATAATCAGAAAAATGTACCTTAAAAATATTTTGTTTTGTTTAATGTATATAGTGAAGACACAAGCAAACACAATGTGCAAAGAAAAAAGAAACAGCAATGAAGCAAATATAATATGAAGAGAAAACACAAAGACAGAAAATAAATGAGGAAATAATACTTTCTAATGCAAAGTTTTCTTTTTCCTTTCGTATGATTTCCTGTCAGTCTCTTGCAAGTTAGTTAAGTTGATTGGACCACACTGGTGACCTTTGTAAAAGCCAATTTTCTTATTCTAAAAGCATTTTGTGTAAGAGTAAGTCCAGTTAGTTGTTTTTTAAAAAGATATGCCATTTCTCCAAGGATCTCTGGCAAAAATGTGGATGGCTGACAGCTCAAAGGCATTCATAAATCACGGAACAATAGATTAGAATACACATCTTTTTTATTGTGGATCAACTGCATTATACTCTATATTTAAAAATGAGAACTATTTATTGTGTTTGCCAGCCCTTTAAAAAATATATATACATTATCTCTAACCTTTCCAATAATAACTGCAAAGTATGTATTATCCAATTCATTTACTACATAAGGAAGCAAAGGCTCAAAGAGGTTAAGTAATTTGCTCAAGTTTACTTAGCTAGTATATGGCAGACCATGGACTTGAACCAAGGTCTTCCGATATAAAATTTTGTGCCCCTCTATAAGGGGCTACCTTGAATTAAAGGCTCATATATTTCTCCCTGATGAAAGTGTTAAACTATGCCCTAGTACAATTTTCTCTCCAAATACTAATATTTGAAAAACTGTCTTTCATGATGTTCTAATGCTTGTTCAAGTATTCCAATGCCTGGAAAAGTTTGGGGGTGGTGTGTTGAGCAATGTTTAATAGTTATTCTGGGAACCTTTAAAATGCTGGTGTGTGCTGTGAAGATTTGGAGGGGAGGGCCGTGTACCCAGTTTTACAAACTTACTTGACCATAGAACCCCTTTTGTCGCTGATATATCTGGAAGTGACTCACCTGGAATAGTCCTACGGGGAACACTGATTTGGGACATTTTGTTTCAGTGATCATCGTAGATTGCATTATAGGGTGAAATATATTGGATCTTATAACCTCTTTCCCTAGAAAGAAATGGAAGAAAGGAAGGATGGAAAGAAAGAAAGAAAGAAGAAGAAAGAGGGAAAAGCGGGAACATCAATCACAGGCAATGTCCTGCCTTGCAGGCACTAGGTTGTCATTCAAAGAGATTTTCTCTGGTTTTGGAAATTACAGTAGACAGATGATATAAGCTTTCATGAGTGAGAGAGTGTGATTTATTTAGCTTCATATCTATAGTGCCTAAAGCAGAACCTGCCACAGAGTTGGTGCTCAATAGATCAATGAGAAAGTGAAGGAATGATTGAACAGAACTGCGAAATCTGAGGTGTGGCAGTATTGGGTGAGCTTGGGCATCTCCCTTGATCTCTCTGGTCCTCTTGGGTGAAATGGAGATGAATCTTCCATTGCAGGGTGTGGTGAGGACTACACAGATGACGAAGTCCCTACCACAGTGTCTAGAACAGAGTAGGCACCCACTATAGCTCAGTTACCTTCCTTTTCTCTTTCAGGTGAAGATTTTATGCTTGATACGGGCATCTTATATTGGAAATCCCTGTTTCTTAGGGACATTAAAGATAAGGTGAACAGATGTCTATAAACTGACATATTCTTAGTATTCAATCATCTTCTAAATATCTCAATGGAGTTTCCTTTAAATAAGTAGTCACCAACCCATCCTGTTATACTTTTTTGCACATGATAATGGGCTGTCTGGACTCATTTGCCTAGTATTGATGAAGGCTCCATGATGTACAGACTTTTCCTCAACATGAATATGGGTTTTTTTTTTTTTATATCCGTCACTCAGCTGGTAATCAGGGAAGCACTATGTGATGCTTGGCTAGAAAAGTTAACATATAAAAAAATAATGGGCTCTTCATTCCTTGGGGCACCAAAGGATTTCTTTCTCACTGGCCTCTGTTCTCAGCCATGGTTGTGTTATGAAGGATTGAAGTATATCTTGCTTTACCTCTTTTGCTTAACATTCTCAAAGAAAACAGAGGAGTAGTCAAAAGAACACCTAGTAATCCTACAATAAAAGCAGTGATTTTTCCTTTTCCCTCGTCATCGGGTGGAATAATTCTGTACAACTTGCGTTTGTGTGTGGTGACACACAGCAAAAGAAAATGCCTTTCAGAATAGACCAGAGACAGAGTGTCTGATTTCCTGGCCTGATAAGGCCTACGAATGGAAAGGGGAGAGAGTTAATTTTAGGTGCTGAATGCAAATACTTTTTGTGGCCTCTGTGGCCTTGCATTCTGAAATGGTGCACAATCGGACCTCTCAAGTTTCTTTCTACTTCTTGGCTTGGTTTTTAAGCTGATGGTATGTTGACGTCTCTCTCACCAGCAACAGCAAAACTCTTTTTGTGTAGGCTTCTTTCATCTGCATGGATGGATTGTTTTCTTCCAAAAGGCTTTAGCTGCTGCAGGTGGATATTCTCTTGAGTCAATGTTTTCATTATTTTTCACAGGAGAGGGAGGGTAGGGCCCTTGTTTGAGAACATGTCTATCCTTTGAGACCCAATGAACCACATAGCACACACATTTAGTATGTTTGGGGACAGCTCCATGTAGTTAGTGCTCAGCCAATTCATTACTTCCAGGACAAAGGCCAAGTGCTCTTCATTCTGTTCTCAAGGCCTCCTATCAACTGGCCTCTTCCTTATTACCGCACCTCCTGTTCCTGCCCAGAGATCTTCCTTTCCTCCAACACTGCTTGCTGACCCACCTCACTCAAGGACAAGCTTTGGAAGTCACAGAGCTCAGTGCTGGGGTACGTGAGGGGCTCAGCAGATCCTAGCTCTTCTTTAGGGCCAAGTGTGGTGGAAAGACCCCTGGCTATAAGTCATTGACCTGCTTCTACTTACTGGCTCTGGCCACTGAGCAAGCTTTGGAACTAAAACTCAGTTTTCTAATATGTAAAATGGGTACTAACACTCAGTTTTCCAATTTGTAAAGTGGGGTAGTGTTGCATGGATATGTGGTTTTGTGTGGATCAAAATAACAATGGCTATGCAGGCACTTGCATTTGGGAAAGTCTTGGGCTTTCATAGCCATGGTGGCTTTCGAAGGAGGAATGTCCTCATTTATGTTCTTTTTTCACATCTTGACAATCCTGCCCCTTCCTCTCTGCCTAGTAAAATCCTTTCCACCATCAGAGCCCTTCTTGGGTCCATCTACTTTAATGGTTTACCTTGGTGCTCTGACCACATTGGTCTCTCACTGTTCAAATCACCTATAACCTTTACTGATAGAAGAACATATTTTGTCACTTTAACATATAAATACAGCTCTGTGTTTGATTTAACTTTTCTGCTTGTAACTCACAATAAATTGATCCTGCTTCTGACCAGTCCCAGTAGTGTCATATTCAGAAAACAACTTCAACATCCACAATTAGTTGAACATCCATTAGATCTTTAGTATAACCTTTCTACAAATACCAAAGGACATGACATGGTATGACAAACAAAATGTTTCCTCCTCATCACAGCATCACAGTAACTCTGCTCCTCTCTCAAAACTCCGTGTGAGCCACAGGCTGGCACCCGGTTCTCAGACCCCTTTCTTTCATCCTCCTGGGTCTATTTTTTTTCTCAGTGAGTAGCTCCCTGACGTTTCTAACATAGATGAACTTAGACTTTCCGACCATTTTGAGAGGAGAGAATAATTTTGAATCCTTCACAGTGCCTAATACAAAGCTGCACCAGGCACGGGGTAGGTGTATACTCATTGGTTGTTGCATTGAATCCATCTCATGATAATCATGTGGCTGTTGTGGTAAAGAAACTCAGATTTATGTTGATGGTGCCATAGTTCTTGGGTCTTGAGATAGCTACAGTAAGGCTGAGAATGTTTTGCTACCCAACCAGGGCTCATATGGTTGTTGTTTTGGGGGAAAGGAACCTTCTGAGCACATCTCCCACAATCTTGTTTTGCTACCCAACCAGAACCTTGTAATCCCTTACATGTGTATAGAATTCCCAGTTTTCAAGCCAATTTCACATACATTGTTACGATTTGATACTCAAAACAACCGTGGAAAACAGACAGTGCAGGGCTCTGAAATCTCCCTTTCGTAGCTGAGAGAAGGGAAATAGAAGAAGTACAAGGTTTCCTCTGTCCCTCACTGGCCACAGGATGGCTTTCTGAACCCTCTCCTGTCTACAGCCGTCCCAGTTCTTTAACTTAGTTTTATCTAGTGTTACATTTTCTTTACTCAGTTAATTAATGCTATAGTCCGTTTGTCCTATACCCTTTAGGTTTGTCAGTGCTGGTCTGCCTTAACTGTACATTCTCTGGAGGGCAAAATCCTATCTATCTAATCTCATGGAAGAAGATTCAGCAGAACAGTCTGCACTTATTGTGGAAAATGCTTCTGTCTTGATGGTGTTGACAACTGCATACCTGTTGGAAGCAGGGTTTGGGGGCACAGATGGTGACCAAAGGAATGAAGATCACTTGGAAAGGGTCTCTTCTTTGACATGTAACAAAGTAGAAGGTGCACCTGGACTTTTATGAGCGGGGGTGGGGGGGTGGTGGGGGGGGTGGGGGGGTGGGCGGAGTGTAGAATGAAAGGGAAATGATTTCCAGGAAAGATGCATCTTTAGCCTGCTCCACCCAGTCCATCTGGGTTAACTCTTACATGCAAGCCCTGCACCATCTACCCACAGTTTTATGAACTCATCTGGTTAAGAGACTCAGGTCTGCCCTTTAATCAGGTAACCAAACCTATCTCTGTTTGGGTTCCAGCTGTATTTTACTGCCTTCACTCCGAGGATTGATGTTTCCAGATTTGAACCACGAAAAATGGTGAGTTCCTTGAAATCATGGGTTGCAAGCTAGTAGGCTTTGGGCCTTATTTGTCCCATGTTTTATTTAGCCTATTCAGAATTTTAAAAAAAGAAAAAAAAACCAGTCTCCAACCTTTAAAATTTGTGGTATTTCAGATAAAATTGTATTTTTGGCATCTTTAGAAAATTAATTTGTCTAGGGCCATTGGGGTTGAATAATTACATTTCGGTATTTGGTTAGAACCAGCTAGTGGCCTGCGGGCTAGTGTTTGCCACAGTCCTACATGGCTGCCTCCCTGCCTGTGTTGCCCACCTTGCCCCTGGGGGCACTTTGAGTTTCCCACTCCTCCACCTAAAAGTCACTCTGCCCCAAAACTCTTTTCTTTGAGCTTGGCATGGGACCACATAGAGACATAATTTGAAGCTGAGGAACTGAGGGGAGAGAAACAGGAAGTGTTGCCCAGGAAATCTTTTCAGGTTTCATTTAACTTCTTTTTCCATTCCTACCCTCCTCTCTCATAGGTAACCTAATTCAGACCAGAGTGTTACAAAGCAGGGATTGGAGGCATGCCAGGTTTGTGCCATGAACGAGGGGTTATCACAGTGGTTCTCAGTCTTGGCTGCTCACTGAATTCTATGCAGTCATTTAGAAAATGCCAATACCTGGGCTCCACCCCGGACCAACTGAATCAGAGTCTCTGAGGGTGGGGCCGTAAGTGGGTCTAATGTGCATCTAGGGTTGGGAACGGCTGGGTTAGCCCTTTGACGAAGTTTATAGAGGGTCTTTTAGCTCTTTAAACTTAAGAGTATTCATTATCATTTTTATAGGCAGATGCGGAAATGTGTCTTAGATAATGAACATCAAAAGTATCTGTGTGCATCAACGCATTCTCCTGAGTGAGAGGTCACGCCCCTCCCTACTCTTCTCTTCCTCCCTGGGGTTAGCTGCAAGACCCCGGGCAGATTTCTTCTCCAGCAAGGTGAGGGGTCCAGCCCAAGCAGCGAATGCCTTTGGTTTTCACTCTTCACTGGCCAAAGGCTCCCACCAAGTTCATGAAACTTTTTCAAAGCACTCAGGATTCATCAGCTCACACACAGAACTGCCGAAGAATAGCACGGATACGTTATCTCCTTCCCCGTCCCTAAAGAAAGTATCAGAAGAAAACAAAATGTTGTTTTTTAGCTTCAAATCAAATGCCAGCAATACAAACTAGGAAGTGTTACAGTTGTGTATAGAGAAATAGGATTAGCAGACAGGGCTTGTCTCTCTGGCACTAATTCTAGCAGGTTTTCAAATGCTACTTTTCCTCACACAGGTCAGAGCCACATGTGTGAGTAATTTTCAAAAAGATGAATAACTGATACATAGCTAATGGGTACCTTCTGCAAGGGTAGGTGGTTTACCTCAGAGGTTCCTAATCCTGGCTGATCATTCTATTTCCTCAGACACTAAAGCAAAATACAGATAATTCAGGCCCCACCTCCTACATCCTGCATCAGAATTTCTGAGAGTATGGGGCCTGGGCATCCGTATTAAAAAAAAAATCACCTGTGCCCATCCCCAGTACATCTTCTTATATATTGCTGGTGGGATTGGAAATGAGTGGACTCTTTTTTTTGAAGATAACTTTGATTCTCTCAAAATATAAAATACATTTCCCTTTGAACCAGCAATTCTACTGTATCCGTTGGTTGTATTTGTACAAGTATCAAGCATATATGCAACTCTGTGATAGCAAAAAACTGGAAACAACTTAGACATTTATTAAAATGGAATTGATAAATAAGTGAAAATACATCCATACAATGAAATACTACATCGCTGTTAAAAATAATGAGTTAGTGGGGCTGGCCCGGTGGCACAGCAGTTAAGTTTGCACATTCCACTTCAGGGGACTGGGGTTTGCTAGTTTGGATCCTGGGTGTGGATCTAGGCACTGCTGCTCAAGCCATGCCATGGCAGGTGTCCCACATATAAAGTAGAGGAAGATGGGCATGGATATTAGCTCAGGGCCAGTCTTCCTCAGCAAAAAGAGGAGGATTGGTGGTGGATGTTAGCTCAGGGCTAATCTTCCTAAAAAAAAAAAAGAGATCATTTGGGAATGACCTATGTGTTTTGGTATGGAAAGATGTGCATGTATATTTTAAGTGAAAAAAGTTGGTTGATAGAATAATTTTATAGAATAATTTTATAGCTTTGGTCCATGTGTGTGAGTGTGTATGTATATATCTGTATATGTACATACATATACGTATTCACATATATGAACGTACATGTACACATGCACATACACATACATGTATGTATACATCCCTATATCTACTTAGTTAACTTCTGGAAGGATAAACCATTTGAATTTGTTTACTTTGAGCATGTTCCTTAAGCCTCTCAGTGCTGATCAGATGTGTTTGAGACCCAAAGGTTGAGCTGCCAGAGTGGATTCTTAGGCCAAGCCAATGATCCTTGGAGCCTCCCAGAAGATATTCTATGAATGTCCATCGTTAATTGAAGGGAGAGCAATGGTTCTGCTCACGTGAAGGTAGCAACTGGATTGGTTTGAGGACCACCTTAAATGATGGGGGCTCTTTGCTGTGGTTTCGAAGGTGGTAGCTATATTTATTTTTCCAGGCAATTTCTTCTCTTTGCTTTCATAGATGAAGCAAATTCAGAAATATGTTTCTAGAATCAAAGAGGTGATCTTGTTCTCCTGGTGGAAATAATATTTAAATGACTTTGACCTTATGAATCTTATTTCATAGTTTTCATTTTATTAAAAGAGCTTCTTTTTACCCTTTTTCAGTGTAAAGAGGAACTTTATGATGATGATAATTCATTTGAATCAACTGTTTAGTTTCAAGAAGGTGGGGGTTTGAGAAGGCCCTTATTCTTATAGATGGTATGTATGACATCAGATGACGGGACACAAACATAGTTTCTCATTGAAATGAAAGAGCTACTGTTTCCTTGAGGCTGCAACCTCTCTTCCCTCCCTTATCCATTTCCAGATGGTTGTACAACAAATGTAAGGGGTGTGACAAAAGGAAGAGAACAAACGTTTGAGTACTAGGCATGGTGCTTCATATAAATTGTCTTATCACTCCCTGAATAACCCTGCAAGGAGATATCATTATTCTCATTTCACAAATGAGAAAACATATTGAGAGGAATTTTGTGAGTTGCCCAAGGTCACTCCAGTTAGCAAATGTTGGAACTAGCATTGGGACTTCACAGGAGTCTTTCCCACTATCTCCACCAAGCAAACTCCAAATTAATAATTTTGTAAGAATATTATCTTGGGTATTAAAAGAACCCAGAAGTCATGTTACCAAACTTGGAAAATGCTGATAGCATCCTAAAGTGCTAAAATTTTCCTGATTGAATTCCAAAATAATCCTTTTTATACAACTCTGTATTACATTATATGAAATGGTAGCAAGATAATATTTTTGATATTTTCCCCACTGCATCTTGTCCCCTTGACCCTTTTCCGGTTCAGCCAAGTGGACTGGAAGTATTGATTGCCTTAGGGAAGGAATATCATGGTAGCAATAATAGAATCTACATTGGTTTGCTACGGCTGCCATAACAAAGTACCACAAACTGGATTACTTAAACAGCAGAAATTTATTGTCTGACAGTTCTGGAGGCTGGAAGTCCAAGATCAAAGTGTTGGCAGGATTGGTTTCTTCTGAGGGCTGTGAGAGAATCTGTTCCATGCCGCATGCCTAGCTTCTGGTGGTTGGCTGGCAATCTTTGAACTTCCTTGGCTTGTAGATGTGTCATCTTTACATGGCATCCTCCTTGTGTTTGTGTCTCTATGTCCAAGTTTCCCCCTTTTTAAGGACACCTTCATCTCAGTTTAGGGACCCACTCAACTCTGGTACGACCTCATCTTAACTAATTACATCTGCAACAACCCTGTTTACAAATAAGGTCACATTCTGAGGTACTGGGGGTTAAACTTTCAACATATGAATTTTGGGGGGGGGGGACACAATTCAACCCAAGGCACAATCCCTGACATGTTTGGGTGATCTGAGAGCCTAAGAGACTTGGGCTTCCTTTCTGCAGTAGACGACAAGAGCTCAAAGCAGAAATGACCAGGTGGTGGGTCCATGCAGAGAGGCCTCAGCTTATAGGAGTGAGAGCAGCAGAATGATCCTGTGTGGCTGAGCAGGGCCTACAAGAGACATGGCCTTAGAGGACTCATGATGTTTCCTGAAACCCTGTGATGGTGCTGGAGCAGCAGAATGTGTTCATGCACTGAGAAGAGCCCCCTAAACTCAGAGGAAGATCTCAATCTAGAAGGGCCTTTTCAGACACGAATGAGAAAGAATGGAGCTGCCATCTACATGGAAACAGGGAGGGAGGAAAGCGGTCTCAGTTGTTGTCTGACTGTGGAGAGGATTCTCTCCTCCCTCCATGAGATGCGCTGTGTCTGGAATGTGCACTTGGGTGAGCCAAGCTTGGCTTGCTCCACACCAGACAACGAGTGAAGCCCAGAACCGTTCATGCCATCAGCACTAAAAGAGAAAAATCCTGGGAGAGCAGGGGCAGCCAGGGCCAACCTGAGGTTCTGGGGTGTGATATTCTCAGACAACCTCAGAGGAAGGGAAAATGGGGAACTTTCCAGGGTGGCTGTTCAGTGAAACAAATTGATTGGCCTATTAGCCAACAGTTCACTACACTTTGGGGAAAAACAAATATGAGCTGTTCTCCTCCTCATGGCTGTTTATAGGTCAAAACTCTTTCCTAATAAAATGCTGTGAGACACTAGAAGCCAGGTAGATCACTGAATTTTTCAAATAGAAACAGACTTTTCTAAACGTTGGTAATGATTTTTTTTTTTTGTAAATAGATTTAACCTTAGACCTTCTGTCATCTCGCGTTTTTACACAGGAAATTAATTTTCTCCATCCTCTCAGTGTTTGAGGGAAGAGGGAAAAAGTTGAAAAAGTCCCTGGGATTTCGAAAAGCTGCCATATAAACTTTAAAATTAAACAGATGTTATGTGAATCACATGTAAATTGGAGCCATGGGAACCTGGGTTGTAAACTGAATGAGATGTTCTGAAGCAAGAGAAGAAGCGGATTTTTTTTGGCAATTATTGGGGGCCTGTGGATCAAAAATATCAAATGAAGATGGATCTTTGTGTTTCGGCAAGAGTTAGAGAATATTCCAAACCGTAAATTTTTTTCCAGCAGGTTTTAAACTTCCTGAGGGCAGAGGTCATGTCTCTCTCCACTTTCTATTCTCAGCACCCAGCAAGTCCTCGCACACAGCAGACACCCAAAGCACTTACCGAATTCAGTCCCCTGGGAGCAAGCACGTAGTCACAGGAGGTAACTTTTAAATGCTGAGTTCCCTAGAGCTGAACTCAATTTCATTCTTTACTGTTTTAGTTTAGATTTTCCCCAGAGCAGAGCCTGAGGTAAGGACTTGGATGCAGGTCGTATATTTTGGAGGTGATCCCAAGAAGCAGGAGTGAGGGAGAGGTGACAACGGGACAGGAAAGGAGGAAAAGAAAAACTTTAGGGAGAATTATTAAGACTTCTGCTATAGGCAATGGTGGGGGAGTTAATTTTGCTGTAATCCCTTTTAAGATACAGAATGCCTCCCAGAATTGTCCACCCCAAGGACACAGTCTGGGGCATTTATCCACTGTCTCCAGTCCCCCACATCAACAGCAGCCTTCGAGGCAGAGAGATGCACCTACACACACTTGAAGTGGGACACTATTATCATGAGTTCACTATAGTGGAGCTGGAATCAGAGGTGGGCCAAGAGGATGTAATGTGGGGCACCAAGAACATTTTCTCTATTTACTATAATAACTTCCCTTTCCTTCCTCCTCCTTTGAGGAAGATTCTCTCATTTGATCTATTCTTGATGGTGTTTATGGATGCTTTTGAATACTTTTTAAATAGAAACATTCACTCTTTATTTGAAGTGATTAATTTGCTGTTTGAAGTAACAGAGTGGGAGAATGAGGATATTAGTCTAAGCAGAAAGCCTAAGCATATTCCGCTTCCAAAATCCTTGGGTATCTGCCACTCTCTTCACGGGGAGTGATTCCTGGAGGGTCTTTCCATCCCAAGCAAGGCCATTCAACATGGTCACTCTCCCCTTCTCACTGCTTCCTACAGTGACTGTTGGCCCTGCCACACCAACCTTATTTCTGCCTGTATCTCTGCTGATTCAATTCATTTATCTATCAATTCACCTGAAAATCTGTCTCCCCACTCTTATACCCCTTTCTAGCTGTTATGGGTTGAATTGTGTCCCCCTCCCCATAATTCATATGTTGAAATCCTAACCCTTGTACCTCACAATGTGACCTTATTTGTAAATAGGATTGTTGTAGATGTAATTAGTTAAGATGAGGTCACATTGGAGTAGGGTGGCTGCTAATCCAATGTGAATGGTGTGCTTAAGGGGAAATTCAGACCTAGAGACAGACAATATAGACAGAAGACAATGTGAAGAGACACAGGGAGAAGATAAACATCTACAGGGGAAAGAGAGAGTTCCGGAACAGATCCTTCTCTCACGGCCCTCAGAAGTAACCAACCCTGCTGACACCTTGATCTCAGACTTCCAGCCTCTAGAACCGTGAGACAATAAATTTCCATGGTTGGGCCCCTCAGTTAGTGATACTTTCTTATGGCAGCCCTAGCAAACAAAAACACTAGTTATCCTCCACATTTAGCTCAAAGCCTTCCTCTTCCATGGATTTCAGTGGTTTATTAGGAGCCCTGGACCGGAGTTAGCAATTCCAGGTCTAGTCCTGGCACATATCATTAATGAATTGTATAAATGTGAGCAAGGGTCTTTACCTCTTTGGGTCTTTTTATTCATAGTGCAAAATAAGGATAATAACCATGCCGCCCCATTGTCTCAGAGTGGGGCTGTGAGGGTTGAATGTGATCCTCACATGTGTGAGAGAGGGTTTGTAGTCTAGAGTGCAGTACGCGAATACACAGAGATGCTGTAAAGAAGAGGAGCTTGTTGAATCCTGATCTGGGAGTCAGGGCAAGCTTGGAATAGTCATTTATTTCCTTTGAGCTTCAGTCCCATCTTCTGTAAATTGAGATGATTTTTTAGGTGCTCTCCCAGCTCTCAAGCTCTAGGATTACATGATATTATTATTAGTCATTTATTGATTAAACATCGATTGTCTGCTCCATGCCAGGCTCTACACGAGGTACATGGGATGTGAGTGTGAGTAATTTCAGTCCTGGTCTTCAAGAGCTTTGTTCCTCCAAAATTTTCCTTCTCAGTAAATCCCACAATGTCCGTCTCCATCCTTTGAGGACATATTTTTCTCATCCTTAGAGGAATAAACGTAAAGATGGGAGCAGGAAGGGATGGTTTGGAAAGAGACTATTTCCAAAGCCATGTTGTTTTGTCAACAGTTAAGGAAGCGGTTGGCTGTGGATTCCCTTTATATAGGCCAATAGTGACATTTCATTAAAGTTTTGTGTTCCCAAATGTCTGAGCTCCGCCTGGCTTTATTTAGTTGGCGTACCTCTGGGTTTACTAACAACATGCAGCTGTTTAAGGTGTGGGGTGAGCATATCCTTTCCTTGAATTATATCTGACAACCCTAGTATTTGTGATGTAAGTTGTGTCACCATTTCCTCTTTAGTTTTCATTTCATTTTTGTTGTATTTTGTATCACGGACACTCCACTGACAAGAGAGAGGAGCTGTCTGCTCTTATCTTATCTAAGCAAACCTCTCTGCGTGTCTGTCTCTGTGTCCAGATCTCAATGAATGGACACTTGTCTGAGTCTACTGGACTTGAAGTATTTCACTTATTCATTCAACAAAAGTATTTCTTAGAGGGCCTATACCTGATGCTCTGAGTGTAGCTGGGAATACGGTAGTGACAAGTCAAGGAAGCTTATCGTCCCCATTGCAGGTTCCATTCTGCTGGGAGATAAGTATATAAAGAAACAAAGATATACAAAAGAAACAATGTAAGTTCAGATGGTAAGGGCCAGGGCAATATGCTAGAGAGTGACAAGGTTGGGCAGGGAACGTTGGATGGTGTGGACAAAGGAGTCCTCTTTGAGAGGTAATATTTGATCAGACACTTGAATGAAGAGGAATGAGACACGGGTAGATTTTGGGGGTGAGATGTGTTCCATGCAGAGGAAGTAAAATGTAAAGACCTCAGGAGGAGAAGAATTTAGTATGTTGAGAAGAAGGCATGGATGGATTATAGAAGCAAATGGAATATTGATATTATCTCCTTCTCCCTCCCTCATTTCTCTGCTTCCCTTTTGCTTGAATGACTTTTTTGTACTAATTCCTCCCTCTGCTTGTCTATTTTCATTTCATAGATCTTTTACATTGTCTGTAAACCTTGGTCCCCTGAGAACTGCATTTATTAAGTCTGAAGCTAAGGTGAAATGTTTCCGGGGGTAGTTTGGTTTAGCTAGGTAAATGGAGGAAGAGAGGATAGAGTGGCAGAAGGGAGATAATATCCCTCTAAGGAAGGAGTCATTTAGTTATAAGAAAGATGAGCCCATTTGAATTAGCATGAGAAAGGGAGATTGCTTATAAGGATGTAGGGGATGCACATGGAATCAAATGGCAGGAGGTACAGTGGGGCTTCATCGTCTCAGGCAGTTCCTGTCTTCATTGCTCTCTTTTTGGAGTGTTTGTCCTTTCATGTCTACCTTTCTGGATGTCTGCTCCATTCTCCTCTCTGCAGTATCTTCCTCTGCAAGGCTCTTAGTTACTCCTCTCCCATAACTTTGGATTGTACTTGACTTGAGGATGGTATTGTGGCAGGCAGGCAATTTGACCTTTTGTGTCTAACCCTGTCCCCAAAACTATAGACTTTAGGCTCACTTCAAATTCCTGGAACAGTGACTCTGCTTGGCCCAGTAGGGGTTAGGCATCCATCTGTGGTCCATTCAGTTGTAGCTGGTGTAGGGGGTATTCTCTTGGTTCATAGAGATGCCCCTTTTTGGGGGCATCTTCTCTAATGAAGAGATATAGGTAGGGGTAGTGTCAAGACCATCTTTAGGAATGGGATTATAGGTAGAACGTGCTTGGTGCAGGAAGATTCACACCAAAGGACAAAGTGTGATCTGGAGAGGAAACCAATGGGGAGAAGGAAGAGGCTATGTATCGTAGGAGGAAGAATGGTGGCCATGAAGATGTAGGTTTAGATTTTGTCTGATATTTTTTTAGCATGCTCACATGTCAACCCACATGTACACTCCATCTCCTTCCACAAATGATGTGAGCTAGCTTACAAAAAAAATTAAATTAAAATTCAGAACTAGTTTAAGCTACTTCATTCTGCTTTATTGTCTGCCTTCTACAAATAAACTATGGCTTAATTTTTCAATAATCAAGACTTAATTATTTAAGACTGCTATGTATGCACTAAACCCCATGTTTTTCTACTTTCTCAGTATACAGAAAAACTGCATTTTCTGGCCTTCTCCTCAGGTAGGTGGATCTGTGGAACTAGGTTGTGGTCAATGGTATATGGACACACTTCCATCCTTGGCCCCTGAAACCTTCTACCCGATCTCTATGCTCTGTCACTCTCCCTTTGTCTGCCATCTTGATCCCGAGGATTCAGTAGGGGACCCTAAATCCCTAGAAGTTGGTTCAGCCATGGGGTGGAAAAATCCTAGGTTCCTAAATGACTCCATGGAGCAGAGACCCTCGGTCTCAGAGACTCCTATTAGATTATGACATGAGTGACAAATTGGTAATGCCATTGAGTTTTTAATGTTAATTCTTATGGCTGTTAGTTTTATCCTTACCAGAATATGAAAATATTCTTTTCTGGAGTTTCTGCCTTCTCATTTAAGGTGTGGCAGAGATTGTGGTGTATTTTAATATAAAACTAATAAATCCATAAGATAGAAAGATAAGGTTATAATACAGTGAAAATTAACACAAAGATGATATGTAGACTTGATACTAAAGAAATTCTGTTAAAAGTGAAATATCCGGTAGTACACCTAGATGTTTACTCTTCAGGGATGGCATATAATCCATATAGTGCTGTAGTTTTTTGACTACAAAAATTGTTTGCTTTACACAGAATGTTTGAATTTCATCAATCTTAAGTTCATTCGAGAATGCCAGCTACAGTGCATCCTTTTATTTACTAATGTAGTATAGAGAGAAATTTTCTTAAGGAAAAAAAATCTTTTCTCTGCCAAGCAATTAGCTTTTGGTAATGGAAATGTAAATAGAAGCACAATTCATTAATGTTTAATATTTTTCCCTGCTACACATGTAGTTGACATAGATATATGCAACTACATCAACACACACACCACACACACACACACATACACACACATGCACACCCCTATGCTAACATTGGTAATAGTGTTTGGTTTTATTTTGTTATTTTGGAGTTTCTAACAGTCTTGTACTAACTTCTTTGTTTTGCTTTATTTTGTCATTAATTCTGAGTTTGCAAATTATAGAATTCTCTAAAAGTTGTAGAGAAAGTACTGGACTAGAGTCCATGATTCTGATCTCATCTCTGCCACCACTTGGCCTGTGACCCAAGACATTACCTCATCTCTTTGGATCTAATTTCCTTTAATATAAGATGAAATTGGTCTAAGATAATGGGCTTTGGAGTCAGATGGACCTGGGTGATTGTGGGCAAGTTCTTTAGTCTCTCAAATCCCCATTTCTTTAATTTATAACATGGGGATGATCCTTCTCCCTTTCAAGGTCAAGGTGAGCAGTGATGAGACATGTCTCAAGGCCTGGTTCACAGTGAGCATTTAATTATTTGCTTCCTTTGCCCCATCCTCTGGATATTGAAAGCTGACCTCTTTCTCCCCTAAGGAACAGCAAATATGGGAATTCACTCTTCCTTATCTTGTTGGAAGTCAAGCTGTTGTAACTTTTACTAGGAAGAACTGGACTTCTGTTCTATTCTTGTGGTGATCAAAGAAAACATACCTAGAAAAGAAGTGTGTTGGAGTATCACCTACCACATGTTACACACACTGGGAGCACCCATACCAGGGGGGAACCCAGCCCTGTGGAAAATCAGGTTGTGCATGTACACACACACGCACACATATACACACTTTGATCTCAGTATCTGTAAGAGTGAGCCAACCATTACATGTGCCTTTCTGATCCTCTTGCTCACTCTTGTATGATACCATAGGAGATGGGAGGAAGAAAGAAGAGACGGGAAGGAGGATGGGGTTCTCGTGTTCACTGCATGATGCTCTGATTATGTCAGAGTAAATCCCCAAGGCAGTCATCAAAGAAAAACTATCAGGAGATGTCTTTACAATCCATGACTTATAATCTCTTTTTAGGATGTTGGTTTCTCTTGGTTATCTGTAAAAGATCAAAAAAATAAATAAATAAAAGAGAAAACGTCACTGTCCCCTTCAGCAGAACTTTTGTTAGTGTGATTGAGAAGTGTCCCAAGTGACATGTGAGCTGACCAGGGTAAGCAACAGTGTCTTATGTCAGTTCTTGTCCTTGTTACTTTCCGGAAAGGTAGAGATTACAGATGACCCAGTCATTGTCCTTACTGTCGTCATACAAATCGAGAGCTAGCCTAGGAGCAGGAAATCTCACTTTGTGTCCTGTCTTTGCTACTAATTACAGCTTGTAACTTTCAACTATTATTTAATTTTCCAGGTCTTAGTTTTCACTTTTTTTGTGTGTGAGGAAGATTGGCCCTGAGCTAACATCTGTTGCCAATCTTTCCCTTTTTGCTTGAGGAAGATTGTCCCTTAGCTAACATTCATGCCAATCTTCCTCTGTTTTGTATATGAAACGCTGCCACAGCATGGCTTGATGAGTGGTGTGTGTGACTGTGCTCAGGATATGAACCTGCAAACCCCAGGCTGCCAAAGCGGAGCACGTGAACCCAACCACTATGTGACCAGGCCAGCCCCAGTTTTCACATTTTAAAAATGAGGCAGTTGAGCATCACTGATCACTAAGATCTTTACTTCTAGTCTCATATGATTTAAACACAGGATTTTTCTGAAGTATGTTTTAATACATATGACTCAAAATTCACTGATTTTCATGTCACCTCACTCTATATTTTTGCCTTTGTCTATGTATTATCTAGACTAGATAATCATTTACTCAATATTTTTATTTCAGTCATTTAAAAAATTAATATTCATGAGCTTATAGACTTGAAATGCACACACAGAAATCCCCAGCTATTAGCATTTTTGTGTGTTCTTCCATGTAATAACACATTTTGGAAAATGCTGCTATAGTATTTTTTTTTTTTTGAAGGAGATTAATATACAACTACTCAAAAGTTTAACTTTTCTATCTTGAGTAGCTTATCTGGTGGGGATCATAGGTTGATGTGCCAGTATTTATGCTGGTTCATAGGCTATTTCCCATTAGTAAGAAAAATATGAAGGGTATCATTGTTTCTGTTCTAGCAAGCTTTGAGAAATGGCAACCTTGCTTTTATAGTAACACCTGTTGATCTACGCCTGGAATTCTGTGTAATACGGATGTAACATAGATTGTAAGATGAGAAGAGCAGAGAAAGGGACAGAAGGAGGGTTAGAAAAATCACTCAGATCAAGTTATGGGTAATAGATCCTTCTTTTTTTACTAAGAGAGCACTGGATCCTATGACAATGCATCGTGTATGTTCTCTCTCTTCTATATTTTGGCATCTGAACTGAGTTGCACACACCTCTTTTAAGCTCCCTTTTAGATACTTAAAATATTGACTGTGCTTACATTTATTTAATTAATCATGGAAGATGGATTGCATTCATGTCTTGGTTTTGAAAGATTTCCACAAGAATTGAAATTCGTGAAACACACAGCAAATTTAACCTAGCCTTCATTTTGAAATCACCTGATATCAATTAGCATTCCTCCAGTTTGGGACTGATTTATGATGCCCTTGTAAGGCCCTGAAAATATGAAAGCAGAGAAGCAGTATTTCAAAATGCAGCATAAAATCAACAATAAAATGTATATTTATAACCTGAAAAGTATGATTTCATCTTGGAGAATTACCAACCCAATAGCAGTAATAAGCATGATTTTCATTGTACCATATTGTACTTATTAAGCACTTCAGGGGACTTGTGAATAAATCAAATTGTGGGATCAGTTTTGGATATCTGAACATATTTTTAAATTTTGTAAAAATGTGGAAAAGTATCACAACTGGTTATCATTTGTTCATGTTTTCCAAAAGAGTTTTAATCATAAACTCATTCTTACATCCTCCTACAAGCTGGACTGAGGCCGAAATGGCCTGTAAAGTGACATACTTTTAATAAATGCAGATTTAATATGGTCATGAGATAAGATTAGACCCTTCAAAAACCCCATTCAAATACCACCGATTCTGATTTATGCTCATAAAAGTCAGGGAGAGCTAGGTGGTTTGGAGGATGCAGTGTTATCAGAGAATTTCAAGTGATGTATATGCCTGCTTTTGATTTAAAATTTTAATAAAAAAATTCAGTGTGGGAAGTTAAGGCACTGAATTGAAATGCCTCAACTTGCTATGTTTGGATTATATTGGCTTCCACAAGTCAAGTCAATTCAGTCCAACCAACACTTATTGACAATGTACCATGTGTTGGGCACTGTGATAGGTATAGGGGCTACAAAGTCAGGAGAGAGCTCTCCCTGGCATCGGATCAGTGTGAGAGAGCTGAAGTTCCAGGCTGACCACAGAGCATGGCTGTCCCAGGTTTGGTTAGAATTCTGAATTTAGATCAATGATTGCGGGTTCCAACAGGACAAGGATGCATGGCTTGGCTTGCATCCTTAGAGGTCAGTATCCTCAATGAGTCATTTTAATGTTGCATTAGGTTAAGTTTCAAGTAGCAGGTGGGTTAACTTGGGGAGTCTGGCTTAAGTAGCCTCGGATAGATGGTTCACCTAATGAGAAGTGGTTACCTCTTCTCTGTGGGGAGAGGGTTGGTGACAGGGGCATCTCCAAGGAGCTTTATGATCAGGACAAATAAGATAAACTCATTTTATTGACATTCTTTTTCACAGGGCTATTAGATCATAGGTTCTGTAGCTGAAAGCAAAACAAACGTACCACTTTTGTTTCTGATGCACACACAGCAGGAAGTGAGGCTTCCTCCAGGTTTCTCAAAGGAAATGATAGACATGAATGAGCCCCTGAAAACTGGCAAGTGAGTCCTCAAGTGTGCTGCTGAGGAAGATGACGCTATTGATGCCAGCATTAGGATGGGTTCTTCTCCAAGATTCTCAGTTGCTGGCCAATGCTAGGTTCCCACTTCAATTATGGGAAAGCCATAGGCCCTGATTATCAGAGTGGCATATTAGAAACTGGGGTCTCCTCAGGATTGCCTGCCCTGCTCTAGATTACCCCAATGTAGGAGATTCAGAGTCTCTTCTTACAAGCTCTTGGGTTCTTGGCTTCAATATAGCTGACCCACAGCCCCTGTGAGCCACAATACATCACTTAGTGATGCAGTCATGGAAGTAGATTTTACCCCATTCTTTTGTCTCTTTACAAAGGGTGAAAAATTCTAGGAGGTGATGGGGAGCGAAACCAAATGAGAGGCCGTGGAGCTTATTTAAACTGTTTTCTGTTGACTTTCTAATAGGTTGCATTTCAGTTCCAAATTTTCTTGGATTCCAAATTCTGGTTCTGACTAGGCAAGGAAATGTTGTGATGGTTTTGGAAATAAATAAAAAATCTGATGAATTCCTTCTCTCATTTAACTATTCTCTTCTCCTTTGGTAATATGCACTGTGGAACTACCTTGCCAGAGAGGTTCAGACCATAGACAGGAGACAAATTTTAATTGCGCAGGCTGATAAAGGCAACCAATGACACAGATGGTTTCAATAAGCAGAGACTCCAAATATAATTTGCATTTTTCCATAATAAATAACAATAATAATGACTACCATTTGTTAGGTACTTACTTTGTAGGGAAATATTGTGCTATGTATTTTAGGTAACATGCTTATTTTATTTCGCTTGAACCTCGCAGTATTCTTGTGAATTAGCTATCATTGCAGTAGCATACTTGAAAGATAAGAAAACTGAAGCTTTGAGAAGTTAAGAACTGAGCTGAAGCCAGGATCTAAATCTAGCCATTTTTCATTCCATAGCCTATCCATTTTTATTTTCATACTCTATTACTTACTTTGGGACTATATGTCAAGTTTTGTGATGTAATTTTTTTCGGACCGGAAGGCTCAGCAAAACCCTTTGATGGACTGTTTGGGCCCTGGAAGGATAGACTTTACGGGAGTGTTTTTCAAACTATAGGTGTTATGTACTAAATGTTTGTGTCCCATCATATGTTAAAGCCCTAACTCCAATGTGATGGTATTTGGAGGTGAGGCCTTTTGGAGGTATTTAGATTTAGATGAGGTCATGAGAGTGAAGCCCCCAGGATGGGATTAGTGTCCGTATAAGAAGAAGAAGAGAAATTAGAGCTCTCTCTTTCTCTGCCATGTAAGGACACAGCAAGAAGGTAGTTATCTGCAAGCCAGGAAGAGAGCCCTCACCTGGAAACTGAACTGATCAGCACCTTGATCTTAGACTTCATACATTCTAGAACTGTGAAAAATTAATTCCTGTTGTTTAAGCCAGCCAGACTATGGTATTTTATTATGGCAGCCTGAGCTTACTACAACGGTGGTTATACCTGATTGAGTCATAGAATCAATTACAAAGGATTAGGACCGGTATTTTTTTAAAAAAGGAAATAGGGGAGAATAGAATAGAAAATATCACAGTACATAGTAGTAAAGGTAACTATTGGTTCATGAAACTTTTGTTCTGGCATATATATACATATATATATATACACACACACACACACACACATTTATATAATTTTTGGTATATGTATATATGTATCCTGTGTGTGTGTGCATGTGTGTGTATATGTATGTGTTCACAATATAAAATATATTTTTTACCGGGGATTTTACTCAAAAATTTTGAAAACTATTGCCTTAGGATATGGATAGGATGGGGAAGTAGTAAGATTAAGAGATAGCTAAATTATCTTGCATTAAGGAATGAAGGAGGGGTTTGGGGTTATTTGTGGGGGTCATGCTAGGGAGGAACAAGGAGGAAGTTAACAAGAAGAGCAAGAGGGCTCTGACAGCATGGCAAGGAACTGACCCCTGAGTGGAAAAAAGTGAGTACAATTTCCCAGGAGGAAGAAACAGTTGAGGGACTTTTAATAGGAATGTCTTATTTCTTGTGTTTAAATTGCTTTCTGTGCAGTTAAGCACAGCACCTTATCTTTACCCCCATCCTCTCTCCTTTTCTAGAAATCTTCAGTGCAGTCTACTAGGTATACAGCCTACATCCAGCGGAGAGGCAGGGTGTAAAGAAACCAGAGAGATGTCCAGCAAAACCCATTACAGAATGAAAGAATTGAGCAGAAGCAGAGACCTGGAGCTTGAGGTGACCCGAGGTTATTGGGGAGAATGCCAGGTTTTCTACTGCATCCTAGGAAATGAGGGTTGAAGTCAACTTTACATACATCCGGAAGGATAATGTGCCTCTAGTAAGCTGATGTCTTGGAGAAGACATCCAAGTGGTTGACATTGTATTTCCCCCTTCCCCTCATGCCTCTTCCCCTTCTCTCCTGCCATACCAATAGGTATCACAAAAGAGTAAGTAAGAGGGATGGGAGAATATAAGATCTGGAAGACAAACATCATGACTCAGACTCAGTCTCAGACACTCGGAGCAAAGTGTGTGTTTTTGAATACATCTGCTTTTGCACACGGCCTGGTGCTCTCATGGTAGCAAGGCTTAGAGTGTATATGATGTGTGCTATATGACGTCTCCAGCACAGTCCTTTCCTAGGAGATTTTATTTTCATCACGTGGCAGCTTGAAACAGTGAAAGGCACGTTGGTCTGGACTCCAGAGGCAGGAATTCTTCTCTGCTTTTGCCCTCTTTCCACTGTGAGTTTTTGGGCAATCTATCATGTTGGCTCTCTTCTTGTGAAGGGGAGAGGAAGGATTTCAGTTTTCTCTGGCTTCTAGCAGCTCTAATGCTTGCCCTAGACCAATGCTGTTTGATTTGAGTCCTTGGAGGCTACTCGAGACCCTTAAGCTTCTAGACGGCTCTGGGAAGAAGGATCCCTCCCTTGGGCTTGTTTCAATTCCCATTCTGCCACCCCCACAGCTTGCCAAGAGCAGCCCTGCATTTCTGTCTCTTTTGTATAATGAGATTCCCTTTACAAAAAGAAAAAAAAGAGAGAATATGTGAAGAACTACTGTACTAGACAATCCACAAGGGAGGCTGTTCGCTTTTCAATGACTCAGAAGGGGCTGAAGGCTGAAACCAATAGGAAAAGAAGCCATTGAAAAATATTTTCCAAGGAAAAATTTCAAAAGTACAAAAATATTTAAAAAAAGACCTGACAGTCCATTTTATGGCAGGTGGAAAGCAATATTATTAGTGACCAACATGTTCCAAATATTTGGACAATATACGATGGGCTATCTTTCCATGTTCTAAGATTTTTAGTGGACAACATCAATAAATTGTCTTTATACAGTTAGGAGGTGGCATCAGTAAATGAATATAGCAAATGGAACAAATTACTTTATGCCGGGTCTAGCTCAGGCTGAACACAAATTTGGCTCAGGTTTCCCATAGATGGAAAATTATCTGGTCCTCTTTTGATGGGAGTAGGTCTTCCCACTCTGAAAGCCTAGGGCCAGCCAATTCTACTCCAAAGCCATGTTGGCATTGACCAGATTGGAGCTGACTTAAGGAGAAGAGAGGAAACGGGCAGCAAGTAAGTGATGAATACCAACAGCAACTAACATTGATCGAGTACTGACTATGTATCAAAATCTGGCCTAGATGTTTTTCTTATAACCCTTACCACAACTCTAAAGTAAGTGGTACAGATAAAAAACCGAGGCTTAGCAAGCTTAAATCACTTCCCAAAGTCACTAGAGCTAGTGAGTGATCATCCATTAATGGCTCCAACTTCTGCTCTTCTTTAATTATTCCTTGTGGCTGCTCCTAACAAAAGACATCTTGACTTTTACTCCTTCTAGGCCTTTTCTGGCCATGTTCTAATATATGGTCTTTAATCTCAATTTATAATTTATTTGTTTGTTCAGTCAAAAATATTCATAGAGCATCTACTATGTGAAAGACATTATGTATGGAACTTAAATATGCTTCTTCATCCATAAAAGCTTGAGATCTAGTAGAAGAGACAAGTTATGTACATAAAAAATTCAAGAAAGCAACTGACAAGTGTCCTATGAGGAAGTGCAAGTGTTATGAGGGTCGGAGGAGGGAGATAAAACTTTGTCAGCAGAGAAGTCTTGTGGATAAGGTAGCTTTTAGATTGGCCCTTGAAGGGGATATAGTAGGTACATGTAGATTTGTGGTCAGAAGGAAATTCTGGGGGAAAGAAACAACATAATTAGAGGTATGTGTTAAATGAATAGTGGGGAGTGGACAGGGAAAAACTGTTTGGCTGGAAAGTGGGGTGTATAAAAGTGAGCTATAGGAAATGAAGTTGGGAAGATGTATTGAATCAAGGTTAGAACATGGGGGCATCTTGACTCAAGCTCAGATGCGGACTTTATTTTCTGCAAATGGCTGGAAAGCCATCAAAAACTCTTGAGCAGGAATGTGACATGACAAACCAGTGCCTCAGAAAGATTAACCAGGCCACAGTGCATATGATGTGACGGGGGTGCAGAGACTGGAAGAGGGTGGGCAACTTAGAAAGCTTTTGAAATAATCCACATCAGGGACGTTGAGTACCTTGAATGGGGAGGGAAGAATGGGAAAAGAGAGAAGGGAAATATTGTAAACATAAATATGGAAGTAGAGGCAAATGACTGGGGAGATGGGCGGGGCCTTTGATAGAAATAGGGAATAAGGAAGGACAGCATGTTTCAAGGACAAGAGGATGAATTCAGTTTGGCACACGCTGAGTCGACCCTTAGGAAGGGACATCAAGAGCAGATGACAGCAAAGCAGGAGGACACGGCAACATGAAGCTTGGTACAATGTAATTGAGTAAAAGGGCTAACACACGGTTGAGATAGGCAGCAATACAATGGTATCCAAACAGGTGATAAACTGTTTTATCATGGTGGTGGTGGCAGGATGTATATGTTTTCCATCCTGTTTTTCCCTGCATCACTGTTGAATGACCTGAAAGAGCAATGAGGCATTTGCTCACTGGCCTGTGGGATATTCCAGACTTTGGTATTTTAAGACTGCATGAATGCAGAGGAATTGGTTCTGTTTGAATGACTATTAGTATTTTGAAGCATGGTTATATTTGTCAAACATCTGTTTTGTTTTAGAGAAAAATCTTTCCCACTGAAATGACTGATGGTTTTAACGTCCTTGGGACACAGTCGTTTTTGTCAGAAGGGAGAGACATCTGCCTACTGACTTTGAAAATTACCTAACAGTTTGGCATCAAGGAAATTTGCCTGGTCTTCTCCATGGAGACCTCCCCAAGGGTAGAAACATAATTAGTATCTTGTGATAGAATCAGGTCTGGGGATAATGTGTCTTCTATTTGGATAGTTCTTTGTGGTGGAATAACTTTTACTGCTCCTAAGTAAAGTTTAACTTTGTGGCCTAATTTACAAGCATGAAACCACATGCTACTAAACACATAATTACTTTCCCGACTTTGCCCTTCCTTTGGCTTTTCTGGACCAGGTTTACTCACAGTATTCAGTTCCTCTCCCTTTTGGATTTTGGTGCTGCTGGTAATGTGTCCGCTGGAGACTGGGCTGATGTTCTCCACCACAGCTCTGATTGGTTTCCACAACATGCACGCGATCGGGAGTGTTTTACAGCTGGAGGTCCTGAGATGTGGATCTTGTTCCCTTATCAGCGGCATGCAAAATGGTAGGGACCAGACCCTGGAATTGGGCCTAGCCCTCCCAGCTTCCTCGGTGACATTTGAGGTCGCTTTTTCTTGGGATCCCTTCAGAAACAGCTGAATGATTTTTGGGCTTTTAATAGACTAAATTATGTCCTCCGTCATCTGTCTGTGGTCTCATGGTCCTCAGACCGTATGAGAAGAAACATCCAGCAACCAAGCAGCTAAAAGCAAAGCCTTGGCATGCTTCTATGCCATTAAATGCCTTCCCTACGAGAGTCCTTGTTGTAATTCCATCTCCCCGTGATCGATGGGCCAACTGGCACACCATAAAGCTTTATCTTATTAGCTGGAGGAAAGAGCCATGAAAGTTAGGGACCCCATTTACACGAAAAGAGAAAATCCTGAACCATGTGGGACATCTCTTTGAATATTCTGTAACCAATTATTTATGCTCTTAGAAGTTTTAAAATGTCTTGATTGGGCATCATCTGTGAGATAAGGCAAATAGGACTAATGTGTTCTTTGCATGCCTTATGCTGGTTAAGTCTTATTTCTTGAGTTAGTTTTGTCTACTATCAAATGCCATTCATGGCCTCTGAGATTTAACACTCAGGAACCTATAGAATTTCTAGGAAGGAGTGATCAAATATGATCATTTGGGACGTGGTAGGTTAGAAATGGAGCTGGAGCGCAGGTGGACATAAGATGGGGGCCAAACCAAGATGATGAGGGTGGTGGCCAGGGGAATATGAATGAAGGGAAACTGAGGAGGCCCAGGCCCCCTTGAAGTACAAGCAGTTCTGTTCTGGGAGTATGAGGAACATTCTATCAGCTAGTAAATACCAGCGAGGGTCAAGGGGAGAAAATACCTGGAGAAGCCTGTGATAAAGTGTAAATCTTGTTACTGGTTTCATCTCTGTTTTCGAGTCATTCTGTGAATTACTATTTGTGAGAGACTGAGGTAGATGGAAGAAAGCAGTGTCTAGTTCTAGAATCAATGGGGGCCTAGATGAGATCTTGAACAATATTTACTGATTCTTCTGCCCTTAGGCTCAGCGATTCAGGCAGTTGTGAAGTTCTTAAGGGAAAGGAGCATATTTCTTTCATCTTTGAAGCCCCAAGATTTTCTAGTTTCTGACTTATGGTGTTAAAAAAAATTTATTGGACAAGTCGTTAGTGTAGAACACAATCTTTTATTTAAATAATTCCAGAAAAGGGAGATCCTAAAACTTCGTAAACTTCATTCAGCAATTAATTTCAATATATGTGACTCAAGTGGTTTTTTTTTGGTATTTTGGAATTTATGCATCTACTAATAGTATATAGCATCTGTTGAATGTTTGCCCTATGCCATTTATTGTTTAATAGTTTTACATTGTATTAAGGGCTTATGTTGCCTGCACTACTTTTATTTCCATTTTTCAGATGAGAAAACAGAGGATTAAGAGGTCATATGGCTAGAAAGTGATGAAGCCAGGTATCTTTTATTTCAGAGGCCACACTTTTCATTTGCAGAAAAAACATATTAAAATCTATGGATTAAAAAAAAATCCATTTAATTGGTTAGAATCCCAAGGCAGTGACCTATTCTTCTCTATCTCTAATCTCTATTGTGTGGCCCTCTATGGCAATGAAGAGTGAGAGCTCGCTTGGTTTAGTTACTTCACAGACTTGAAGGCCACTGGGAAGTCATGCATGGGATTCATTTTTCTCAACTTAAAAAAAATACAATTTGAAATTTGGGCCTCAGAAGCCTTGGAAATTTTCATTCTGGAATCTTCCTGTCCTGGTAAGTGGTCCAGTGGGTCCAGTCTCAGGTAAGGGTCCTGTGCAGGGTTGTGTGATGTAACTCCGGGGGCACCATTCATGTTGTCCTCTATGTAAATGCCCCCCAATGCAGATGATAACCCTGGAATTGTATAATGTCAGTGCCCTCATCCCATGTGGCCCCATTCTGTTCAATCCCTTCCTGATGTCAAAGCTGCCGCATGTTCCACCCTCTCTCAGTAAGCACAGATGACTTTTTAGAGTATGAACTTCAAGTGTGGAGGGACCTGACTCTGCATGGCTCCCAAGGAGTGGATTGTAGAGCTCTTGAGCTTTGCAGCTGGAGAGCTCAGGGGCAGGTGAGGGGCCACTCAAAGGCTGGGTTAGCATTGGAGTCACAAATATGTTGTGCTCTTCCTATTGGTTCTGCAGAATCTGCCACTGGTGGGCTTATATGCCTGCCTGCACCATTTAGTGGCCATTTCTTTCCGTAGTCTCAGAAATGCAGAATTTTGAGAGGGGCTGGTAATGTACTAAAATTATTGACTGACTGATCATTATGGAAAAGGGAGGCAGGAGCAGCAATTTTTCAAGGAATGTTTTGCATTTTAGTCCTATTACAATGAACAGATTCCTACAGGGACTTTGCGATTCTTTTTACCTTAACTTATTCCCATAGTCATTTTTGCATGGCCTATTGTGTGCAGAAAAGGTGCTCAGGTTCCTTCCCTCTAGGAATTTAACATCCGTTTGTCTACCAATGGATAATATTTTTTCTGAGGAGTGAGTGACTGAAATTCTATTTATTTATACTGTTAATATGTGTGTTACTTAAATCTTGAGCAGATGTATAACATTAGACAATAGGATGATATAACTAAATGACTTCTAAAATGTGAATACTGAAAATTGTGAATATTTCAAAATTTTCCAAAACTTTAGAATGCATTTCATTTGAAGTCCCATCTGTCTGTTGTTGGTTTTCTTATTCTCCGTTCCTCCTGCTGGGGCCTCCCTACATGGCTCTCTCTCCTCCTGCTTGCTCTAGGACTTTGGGACTTTTCATGTTCCTCTTATCAGACAGGAACCAGCCCAAAACACAGCTTTTAACTACTTCCAGAACTCTATTAAGGCCATCCCCTAATCTGTCAAATGCTCAGTAGTAAGTGGGCCTGGCTCGGTGCCGAAGCTGCACCTACTGAATTCTCTGGACAAACTGCAGTGAAGTCTATGACTTGCCCCACCCCTTACGTTTGACATCCCAACTGAAGTGCTGCATCCATGGATAGGACAGGGATGACCAGGCCTGGTGATGGCACGCCTATGGTCCTAGCTCCCACTGCAGCCCCTGTCAGCATTTGTCCTTCAGGCTGTGGATTGTTGTCTTAGGCAAACATCAACACCAGGTTTTGAAACCTCTGCTGGCTTCCTCTTCTCATCCAGGATGCCATGAACCACCTGCCTCTGGACAGCTGATGTGTGTTCAGAGAATACAAACTACAATGGACCCAGCATATCAAGTGGAGACATAGCTGATATGAAATCTACATAATCTGAAAACTCAAAAATTCGAAATTTTTTATGCCTTCTCTCTCTCTCTCTCTTTGTCTCTTTTAGCTGAGGGAGATTAGCCCTCAGCTAACAGCTGTGTCAGTTTTTATATGCAGGTTGCCACCACAGCATGGCTGATGAGTGGTATAGGTCCACATCCAGAATCAGAACCCACAAACCTGGGCCACTGAAGCTGAGCACACCAAACTTAACCACTGTGCCATGGGGCCAGCCCCACTCTCTCTCTCTCTCTTTTTTTTTTTTAATGTAATACATAAGCTGAGTTTGTGAGATGGCCTTGGCCTTGATGCCATCCTCTCCCCACCATGGATCTTTGATCTCTTTAATGAAATAGGGCCAGAGGGTTCAAAGATATGCAGAGTCATGGTTAAGCTTTCTAGTAAGTCTTGGGCTCAGCTGGCTTCGGGTCTGAGTTCTGCTCTGCTTTTTGTACAGGACTCCGTGTAACACCGTTATGGTTCTCTCTCGTGTTCTAGTGTAACATCACTGGGTTTGGGAGCACCCTAAGCTCTAACTCTCTTGTGTGGGGTCTCCAGTTTGCCTTCGCTTCCTATGTGATTATCTGTTCTTGCCTCTGGATTCCTTATTCCTTCTCCCATTCCTCCCCATGCTTTAGGCTTACACACTTAGATTTTACTCCTTTGGGCCCAAAGTGCTACAGATAGCCTGTAACTCCGGAAAAAAATGGAGGTTATTATGCTTAGAATAAAAGCATTTTAATTTTATTTGTCAGGAATCAGTAAAGTGTCACTCATTCATTTGACAATTATTGACAATAGGATTATTGAGTACCGTCTATGTGCCTGAGAATGTTCTAGAAATTGAGAATACAGGGTTAAAAATCTCTGTTCAGGCCATATAGAGTGGTGTCCTGTTCTCTCATTGTTCTTCAGGCATGTGTAAGTCCTATGTCTCACCTAAACAGACTTGAGAGCTGAGACTGACTCTCATAGGCAGCTGAATTCACACAGTTGTGGCTTTCTTCCTGTCTCCTCTAGAGTTGCTCAGCCTGATGGTGATTTTGAGTGACCACAAAGACTTGGAATCCTTGTCACCTGAGTGTAACAGTATGTTTGTTGCAGAGTAACTTCAATTTGAGGCCACATGGGAGGACTAATTTCCTGGGGTAGCATATTTAGGGTGTCACATATTTTCTACGATGGTGCAATGACAATGCCATATAATTTTTTTGAGAGCAGGGGGGATCAGCCAATTAAATAGGAAACTAAACATGATTTTATTTTAAAATCTTTGAAGTCTTCACAAATCAAAATATTTTCTTGTCAAACTAGGAATCCTGAATTTTGTTTAGAAAAATATGCAGAGACATAGTGTAAATGTACATTGATAGTTTTCAGTACCGTCTCAGCACAATTGACATTGACCTTAACCAGCAATTAAATTCTGACAGCAGTTTCCAACTTTACAAGTTTGCATGGCCAAGTACACCAAAAGGAGAATAGAGGAAGTCCCCACCATGGGTTTGTTTTCTGTTAAATGGAGTGTTTTCATGGATCTTGATAAAGATCGTATTTACAAAAAGAATTGGGTGCATTATTTGCCATAAAAGAATTTGGAAAGTACTTTCCCCCTTTTCCTCTCCCACTCTGTATGAACCTGAGCAAAACCAAATGCAATGGTGTGCTAGGTAATAAAAATGGAGGCTACTGATGATCTGGAGAGTCTTGATCACATCACCCCGGGACGGGTCTTGTGCATTTGGAGCTTTTTCAGGGGTTGGGCTGGAGGAGGGTGGAGCTTTTGGCTTGGTGACTGATGTGCTCATTTAGCCAACAGCATCAAAACAAAGCAGACCAAGCCTTGGCTATGGAGTTCACTACCCCCTGCGGACTCATCCAGAGTCCTTCTAAATTGACTGGAAGCATGGAATCGCTGTCTTTGGTGTATCCAATCTGCCTTTTCATTGTGCGCTCTCTGGCTTCTCTCATGATTTTCCTTGTAAAAGAGGGAAAGACTAGCCTTTTTTTCCTGCCCCTCAGGAAAGGCCTCGTTCTATTCTCTCCTTGGATCCTTGCAGCAGCCAACTCCTCAGGCTTAGAAAGAAAAATGAAACCGTAAAGGAGAGTGATGTCTGCTGGAGTGTTTATGCCCACATTTAATGCCTGACTTGGGTTAGCATAAATCAAAAGACAAAGGCATTTTATTTTCTGATGAAAATTTCTCTTTCTTACTTTTTTTGTGGGGGGAGAGGATGGTGGGCTGGAGTGGGAGGAGGAAATCCAGCAGGAGTGTGTACAATGTAGTTCAGAGCTTAATAAATACGAGACACAGTGTAGAAGCAGAGGTTACGCACCTCCCATTAGGCCTCCAGCAGAATTTGTGAAGCATCAAAACAGAGCTTGACATATCCCTAATAGGACTCACCTGGACTTCTGACGTAGGTAAATAGCCTTGAATGAACCAGGACGAAGTACCAGACACTGTTATGAGTACTTCATGTGCATTTCATATAATCTTTACAACAATCCTATGGAGTAGGCACTATTAGCACCATTTCCAGATGAAGAAAATGAAGTTCTGAGCAATCAAATAGTTTGTGAAGATCATACAACTGGTAAGTGGCCAAGCTAGGATTCCTAGCTTCCTTAAAGCCACCTGAATTGCTCCAGTGAGGATTTCGTAACTCTATTGAAAGAAATGTCAAGGCTCCCTTGAATATACTGACTGCAAGCATCCAGTTACACATCTCTGAAGCCAGACGATTCTTAGCATTGGTGAGTAGAATGGCTCTGACACAGAGGTAGAGGAAACAAGGCATGTAAGTGAGGAACGTTTATGATGGACTTCAAATCAGGCAGGGCTCAGGCAGAGGTCTTGCATAGTGTCCCTTTGTACCTGGGGTCCCAGCCTTCTTGTGAAGAGGAGAGCAGCTTCTTTCCATTTTGCTGAAACTTCAAGATCCTGGGGAAGGGAGAGGTCTGACAACACAATGGTCTGTGTGTGAAATGCTGATGCTCAGGTGTGTATAAAGTGTGTGCAAGGGCAGCAGTGCTGGTTGGAATCTTTTTCCCTCCAGAATACCAGGCAAATCTCAGAGAAAGAGGCTTCTTGGCCAAAATATATCTCCAAGGTAGGAGAGACCTGGGTAGCCACTAACAGACGAAGCCAAGATAGTGGTTGTGAACCCCAGCTTCACGTGCTCACTCATTTCACGAACCCAGAAAACTATGTCATATATAATTTGGGTCAGAAAACATGGAGACAGAGAGTGGCTCTGGGAAAAACCACAGGACCTGGGCAAAAGCTGAGGTTCTTTCAGAAATTATTTTGAATAAGGTGTCAGAATTTGGCTTAAAAGATACTTTACGTCTAACACATTCATGTTTCATGGCGTTTAGAATAGGCTGTTCAACAGTGACCTAGGTGCTCAATTTGAGTAAAGATCTCTGTTCTCTTGCTATTCAAAATGTGGTCCTTGGTATTACATCAGCTTGCAACTTGCTGGAAATGCAGAATTTGGGTCCCATCCCAGACCTACTGAGTCAGAGTCTACATTTTAAAACGGTCCCCAGGTAGTTTGTAAACACAATGAGGTTTGAGAACTATGCTGCTAAAACATACTAGACATAACGTGGTCATCAAGGACATGGATCAGTGGTCTCAATCCTGGCCGCACATTCGAATCACTTGGGCAGCCCTAGCCCAGACCAATTAAATCAGATTCTTTTTGAGTAGGGCTCAGGCATCGACGTTTTTGAAAAGTTCCATAGTGTGCAGTCAGATGGTGGATGCGCCATATGAATGTGGGAATGTTGCTTTATTGATTGGAGTTCTGAGAGAGTTGGCCCCTGAAACGGTACTACTAAACTGTTCATTAGTGATTTAGAAGAGTAAGAGTAAGTATAAGGTATACTGATTCTGTCTGCCAATATTAGGTAATTGCACAAGATTGCTAGCTAACATCTTGAAACCCATCAGGACTAAAATGTTAAGTGACTGTGACAAGAGGAGAGAAAGTGTGGACAAGTTTAAGAGTCCTACTATGTCTCCAAGGACCTCCATCCTACCACATCAGAAAAATATCCAGAGGTCAAAGTGAACTGCAAGTGAGCAATGATTCAGCAATGGAGGGCTGTGATTAAAAAGGCAGAGAAAAATCAGAGCATGTGAAATGTGAGGAGCAAGAAATCATGATGTAAGCTTCCCCTGGTACTTGATATGGTCAGGACTTTATATAGAGTTGTCCAAGTTAGGATGCTGGGACTCAAGTGCAATTATGATGAACTTTGGATCCTTTCAGAGGAGACTAATAAATATCAGGCATGAAGTAAAGCAAAAAAGGCTGATTTTATTTAGCATGCTGAAAAGAAGACTAAGGGGAGAGCTTAACATTTTTTCAAATATAGGAAAAAGTCCTTTTGCACGAAAGATGGTGATTTGCTGATCTCTTTTACCAAAAGGAGATTTGAATAGAGAATAGACATTAGAAAGAGCTTTCTGACATAAAATGTGAGGAGACTGTGAAAAAGGGTATGAGGAAAGAAACCTATATAAGCTAATGTTGCTTTGGGCCCAAGAGGCAGAAATGGATCTTAATAGTATATCTGGAATATGAGGTTCCCTACCAAAGGGTAAATAAGAGACTCTTGTAACTGCTGTCTCCATGTAGAGAGTGAGATGTTCTTCCGGAATTCTGCAAATAGTCACACATTGACAAAGTTGGTGTTCCTCGAGTTTGCTAAACACTTGAGCCAACTTTGATTTCTGCACACCCAGTTTTAGCCATTTAGGGAAAAGGAAAACTCATTTATCCTCTAAAGGGCAGCTATAAACTACCTTCAGCAAACATCAGACTTGATGGAAAACATGCATAAGCATTATCTTTAAGATTGCGAACAAGACAGAGGTGCCCTCTGTCACCACTTCTATTCAACAGTGTATTGGAGTTCCCAACCAAAACGTAAGACAAGAAGAAGAAACTAAACATATATAAACATTAGAAAGAAAGAAACAAAGCTATAATTCATAGATGATATGAATAACTAGGGTTTCTTAGAAATCCCTAATGAATCTACAAATAAATGATCAGAATTGCTTGGAGAATTTTGTTATATTTCTAGATATAAAAATCAATTTAGTAAAGTCAATCACATTTCTATACACCAACTACAATTGAAAATAGTTTTAAAAAGATAGCGTTTATGATAGAATTTAAAAATCTACAATACCAGCGTTTCACTTCCACTAATGACTGACTAGGATATTTCAGACCAACCCTCAGAGGAAAGCTGAACAAAATACAAATCATAAGTGTTTGAAGGTGCAGAGAGCTATGTAGCCGGTGAGAATTTTCAGGTCCATGATCTGGAATAAGAGGGAAGCCACAAGCAAAGTGAGCTCAGCATCTGGGGATTGCTTTTCACCTTGAGGCAACTATAGATTCTGAAAACGAAAGCAATGACTGACAGATCCAGGAGCTGAACAGAGCTTTCAGCAGTCTGACAGAGCTGGAGGAACAAAACCTAAAGTTCAAGGTCCATCAAGAAGGGAAAGCTGTGATAAACACCCCAAGTTAGGACCCCAAAGCTCTACATACTAGGGGTAAGAGTGAACAAGACCTAGACTAGTCCTCAAAGGACTAAAGCTCCAAGCAGCTTAATCCTGATTGGACCTTAACTGCGTGTAAAATCAACTGCAAATTAAATCCTCTCTGGAGGATAATAACATCATCCGAAGTAGCATATTACCTCTAGAATTTTTCCTAAAAAATGTCCTGCATGCTATCAAAAATAATTAGATACATAAAAGACAAGACTTGACTGAAAAATAAGAGAAAAAATTACAATAAAAGCCGGCCATGAAGGGAAGGCCAGTTATTTAATTATCGAATTATAGATTTTAATAGAAATTTAAAATAAATGCAATACTAAAATTAAGAACTCAATGGATGAGTTTAACTTCAGATGAGACACAGCAGAGGAGAGAATGAATAAACTAGTAGATCAGAATAAAATATCTATACTGAAGAATGAAATGGAAAAGAATGGATAACTTTAGAAAGAGCATGAGAGATATGTGGGATGGAGTAAAAATGTCCAACAAAAGTTGATGAGAGACAATGTGGCAGAAGCCATATTTGGAGAAGTAATGGCTGAGAATTTGCCAAAACAGATGAAAGACTTCAAGCCACATATACACGAAATGTTATAATTTTTCCAAACAGAAAAATTAAGAAGAAAATCATATATGGCACATTATTTTTCCCTGTCTCCATGCTTCTGATGTTTCTTTTAGATTGGCTGTCAGGCTTGCTATTGCTCTTGTGAAGGTCCTACATCTCTTTTCCTCTGACTTACTCTACCCAATAGGTGGTTATTGGTAGAAGGGTAGAAAATAGACCACTTGAATAGAATAGAGAGACCAGAAGTGGACTCATGAATACAAGGGCATTTGTTATGATTATTTGGGAGAGTGGAAGGAAAAGGATGTATTTTTAATAAATGATGCAGAGCAATTGGTTATACATTTGGAAATAAATGAAATTGGATTCGTATCTTACATGATACTCAAAGATTAATTTCAGGTACACTAAAGACCCTAATGTAAAAGGCAAGACTATAACATGTTTTAAGATTAATATAGGAGAATATCTTTGTGACAGGCTAGAGAAGGATTGCTTAAACAAGACACGAAGGCATAACCCATAGAGGGAAATATTGATGAAAATAGTCTACAATAAAATCAAGAATTCTTGTTCATTAAAAGGTACTTAAAATTGATGGAAATATTCAGAATATACAAACTCCTACTAATGAATAAGAAAGAGAAACAACCTAATAGAAAATTGGGCAAATGAAATAAATAGCAATTTTACAGAATCGATTTCACGTGACAAATGAATAAATGGTCGATTTCATTACTAGTCAGGGAAATGCAAATTGAAATCACAACGAGCTACCATTTTATACTCAATCTTTGGACAATACCAAGTGTTACCTAGGATAAGGAGACATTGGAATTCTCATCTGCTGCTGTTACAAGTAGAAACGTGTGTAACCATTTTGGAAATGAGTTTGGCAATGTTGAACCATGAGCATGCCCTATGACCTACAAGTTACATGATGAGGTATGTATCTTAGAGAAAATCTTCCATGTGTGCACTGGAAGACATGTACAGAGATGTTCCAAATGGTATTTTTTCTTATGAGCAAAAACATATATATATTTATATGTTATATACATAAATAAAATATATAATAATATATAAATAACTCAGTGGTTTATTGTGATGGTTAGTATTATGTGTCAACTTGATTGCACCATGGGGTGTCCAGCCTAAATCTTATTTCTGGATGTTTCCATGAGGATGTTTGTGGATGACGTTAGCATTGAATTGGTGGGCTATGTAAAGTAGATTGCCCTCCCCAGTGTGGGCGGTCATCATCCAATCGGTTGAAGGCCTAAATAGAACCAAAGGCAGAGGAAAGGGGAATTCCCCTTTTGCTGCCTGCCTGCCTGTTTGAGCTGGGACATCTGTCTTCTCCTGCCTTTGGGCTGGGACTTAACACCATTCATCAGCTCTTGGTTCTTAGGCCTTTGGCCTTAGATTGGAATTACACCACCAGCTTTCCTAGGTCTCTGGCTTGCAGACGGTAGATCATGGAACTTCTCAGCCTCCATAATTGCATGAACCAATTCCTCATTTTGTTTGTGTATGTATATATGTATATATACATATACATAAAATAATAATATCTCTATCTACCTATGACAGAACCAATAGCAAATACATTGGTTCTGTTTCTCTGGAAAACCCTAACTAATAGATTTATCAAAGACAGACGTAGACTTATACAGTGTAATACTATACAGCAGTAAATATGAAAAACATTTATGTGCGTCAACAGTGATCAATCTCACAAACACAATATTGAATAAAAAAAGCAAGTGACTAAGGAAGAATATTGGTATAATGCCGTGATTTTAAAGTTCAAATATGGACAATAAAACTGCATGTTGTTTCAGGATACCTACATAGGTGGTGAAACTGTAAATTACCAACATGGTTACCTGAAGGAGGAAGGAATGGGTTGCAATCAGTGATGTGTACAAGTAGCTTCTGGGGTGTGATATTGTTGGGTTTCTTGAAAGGGATGGTGGATGGTCATTTAAGAAAAATACCCCAGCAACCTGTCTCCCCTGTGCAGGGCTGGATGGTATTGCCAGGCGAGTCTGTGGTTGCCCACATCCTAGCAAAGGATGTGTACTGTGAATGAGCTAAATCTATTGAGCCAATATTGGCTTCAGCCAGATCTCCAGGTGCAAATTTCCTTTGAGTACTCTCCTCTTCAAATTGTCAACTCATTCATTTGAAAACAAACCCAGCCCATCACATTTCGTATCATTTGTGACCAAATTGCCAAAATACGATTTTGGTACAGCTACTTGTTTTCACAAGGTCTTTGGAGACTATTTGTGACATTATTTAATGTTATTCCCCTTCTACATTGCCCGAGAAATTCTGAAAAGTTTGTGATGATTCACTTTCTCTAGGCTGAAGGCCTCCACGCAAGGTCAAGTTAGGGTTTTCTCTCTATTTGGATTCCATGAACGTTAGGTTTCACCCTCCTGCACTGGGTGTGTATATCAGTTCCCTGAGTCCAGAGGAAGAGCTTTCTGGTCAGCTGTGGGAGCCCAGGTCAGTTCCAACCCAGAGCTTCAGGGAACTTCCTCTGAAGGAAGAGCTTGGTGTCTCACAGTGGCTTTCAGTTGAGGGGGGACCCTGTATGACCCTCTCCAACATCAGTGGTTGTTTATCCAGGTTACCGGGTCTTCCTCTAACCATTCTGAGTAGATGAGGGTGGAGAGCAGGAGGGAGAGTGTGTCATTCAGACGGGGAGGCTGAGTTTTCACAAACACTCAGTTCTGTTGATTGTTTGTTTACCCCGTCTACTCCCAATCTTTAATGCTTACAAACCTTTCCCCAGCTTGGTAAAATATAGTGGATTTCAGCATTTCTGCCATTCCTGGTGTTTTGGTGCTAGAGGGGACCTTGAACAAGGTACGGGCCCCTCAAAAATCTGGGGACCAGAGGAGGCGGAGTCACAGCCCCCTGGAGTGAGGAGAGGGGTGAGTAGTGGGAGGAGGGAGGATTATTTGTGTTTTCCAAAGACAGCTGCAGTGCTTTGAGTCTGTTTGCCTTTGCTGGTTGGAAATCCTTGGCGAATAACCCTTGCTTATTTCCTTCTGAATACTCGTGAGTTGCCATGAGGTCTTTTATTATGCTAGCAGCAATAGTGGCCACTCAGTTTCTAGTAAGAAAGGAGATGTCACCTCATGGCCTTACACACTTGCACTTCTGTAGGCATAAGAATTTAAACAGCTACAGCCCCCCATGTCCCCACCTCAGACCCCGTTAGGGCCTGACAGCTGGGAAAAGCATAGGAAGCAATTAAAACACCCTGAATTGTCACAAAGGGAGAGCGCCCAGCCCCAGCCAGCAGTGATACAGACTTTATGGGTGGAGAAGTTCTGCAAAAGAAAAGAGAGAGAACCAGAAGAACACAATTACATGTGGCTTTTTTTTTTTTTTTTGAGGAAGATTAGCCCTGAGCTAACATCTGCCAACAATTCTCCTCTTTTTGCTGAGGAAGACTGGCCCTGAGCTAACATCTGTGCCCATCTTCCTCTACTTTATATGTGGGATGCCTGCCACAGTATGGCTTGACAAGTGGTGCATAGGTCCGCACCCAGGATCTGAATCAGCAAGCCCTGTGCCGCTGAAGCGGAACATGTGAACTTAACCACTGTGCCATTGGGCTGGCCCCTATATGTGGCTTTTGAGGCTGTTTGAGGCTTTGTGTTAGTGTATATACTTCCGAATTCACTTGGCATTATTTATTTACTTAGAGGGTGTTTAAAAACAGGCAGATCCTGCCCAAGAACTTAGCCAAGGACTTTAACACCTGTCTGATTGGTAATAGTTTGTGAATGCATCAGTTTTGAAAGAGGTGTGTGTGTTCGGCTGGAGTGGGCGAGCAGTGCTTCAACAATGTGGAAACAGAGCCGAGGAGAGGGAGTGGGATGGAGCTAAGCATGGACCACTGAAAAGCCTTCATCCTAGGGGGAGCCCTGGGTCCCTCCTCTCTCCCCTGCCCAAGGGGCTTCTTTCCTGGGACCTCTGGAGGCTGGAAGCCTGTGACAGCTAAATCACTGGATGCCAGGGAAGACCCTTGTGTTCCTTGGGCCTGCTTCTGTTTTATAGCCTGATGGATTTAGGCTCTCCTTTTCTGTCTTCAGAGGCCTACAATCTGCACCAAATGTTTCACATTACTCAGTGTGAAAAACCTCCTATTCTTTCAGCTTTTTTACAAGTTCATACATCCGTGGAAACCCGATATTCCATATTTCATTCTGCTTCGTGGATGTCATCGTGAGGGATGCGGGTTCACATGCAACATGCCTCTTCTGGCTTTGATCAGCTTGACCGCAACTAATTGTAAATGGAGAACAAATGAAAGAAATATTTACAAATTTCATGGGAATTCAGGCGGGGCCTAAGCCTTCCCTAATGCCTCCATTCACAGTAAATGTTTATTGAATACCTTGACTCTACTGTGCACTTCAATATTTATCTAGTATTAGGTTTTAGCTTGTTCTGAAGGGATTGAAAGAGTTAGTAAACCGACCTTTCCCTTCTCCCCTGCTTTATCCTCTTCCTTCTGCAAACTTCCTTGCTTTCGCATCACCAAATCTGCTGCCTAAAGAAAACCAACTCAAATTCCAAAGCTACAGCTGTAAGAAAGGGAAGGAAAGAGAGAGAGAGAGAAGGAAGAAAAAAAGGACCGTAAAATTTAAAACAAATTTTGAGTTGCCTAGTCGAGTTGGGAAAAGTCAAATGAAAATGTTGGAGATTTGTTCAAAATAAAGTCATAAATGCCTGGAGCCAAGTTCAGCAGCTGATGGGCTAGGCCAGCTAAGGCCTGAAAGGCAGCACTAATGAAGAGCTGAATATCATGCAATTAATCAGCAGTTGCCTGGTTATAAACAAACATGCATAGCCTTCTTGGAGGATTTCTGATTTAGGCCTTTCCATTCCTAAGCACACTTTTCCAGGAGAATTTTTGTTTACTCAGGAACCAAAATAACCATTGTGAGTTTATGGAGGGGAGGCTACTATGGCTTAGAAAGGGTCAGCTGACCCCCCTGTAGCTCACCTGCCTTCTGGCATATGCTGAGCCCCGTCAGACACTAGCTTCTTCCCGCTGCCATCAAGAGCTGCTGGCACTTCAAGGGCAGCTTAGACAGATGATGGACCAGATGCTGAAGGGCGGAGAGAAGGTGACCTCTCTCCAGAGAGTCCTTTGGCTACCACCTTGGATGGCAAGTGCTTCTGCGTCAGCCAACATTGTCCTAATAAATGCCCTAACAACTGTTCTTTTAATCAGGACCATTTCACATCTGTGTCTGCTGTACCCTGGGCCCGTTCCACTCCAGGAGTCATAAAAGTCAAGCTAGATTCTGTTATCCATGGAGACGGGCTTAACCTGCAGTTCTCCATCTTTCCACCCAGACGTGAAAGATGCCATTCAAGGATCACACAAACTAGAGGGTGAATGCCCCAAACAACCTAAAAGTATGATGTGAGAGGTGCGTTCAGAGGAGGTGGTTGCAAGTATCTTAGGATAGACAGCTTGAAATAGAGCAGCAGAAGGCTGAGAAGAGGAATGGGACATAGGAGAAGGAAGTCAACATCAAAGCTGATAAAAAATGGGACTGAGATCCCAAAGGAGAGTTTTCAGAGCATTTTATTAGTACAAATTAACTTTATAAAATTAAATTTTAACTTTTACTCATTGGGGAGTCATCAGAGAAATCAATAAAGCCATTTTTAGGAGTACAAAAATCAGAAATCAGTGTATATGTTTTTAAATCATACCTTTTTGTGTCTTGGTTATATAGCATTGAGGAAATTCTTATTAGTAAAGATAATTAGCTTCAAATATTAAAGTTTTAAACAGTTCGCTTTTCAGTTTCAAGGTTCTTTTTAATTAAACTGGTCTAGAACTTTGAGGGACTATTCAACAGTTTTGTTTCAAAATTCAACACTGACATTTCTTCACATAATTAAAAAAGTCAGATAAACACCTAAAATTTATAAATGGTAAAACTATATGAATAAAAAATCATGAAACATGAAAAAAGCTCATTTGTAATTATGTAACTGACCATTGTGTATCAATAAAAGGGTGGCTGACATTTACTGAAGCGTTGGCAGACATTCTCTGTTAAGAGTGTAATGATTTGTCCAGTTGTACATGAGTGGACACCAACAGGTACAATTAAATAAAGAAAGCAGTATGGGGTCACACATATTCTACTCAAAGACTTGTCTACAAAAGTCCCTTCATTATTTCATATGCTATAATGTGTGATACATGTGGACATTAAGATGCTTTTGTAAACATATCAAGCCTTTGGGAAGAACTTTTACCAGTATTGGTGTCAGGGTGGGCTGAGAAAATGAAGACTATATCCATTCGCATAGTCTTTTCAGCCGCAGACCCAGAATTCCAAATCAGGGAAGGGAAGCAAAAAGGTCTGGCAAAGAAAGAAATTAACTCTCCTTTCTGGACCTTTTCTGCAGGAAGCAGAATCTCTTCGACACAGTCAGGAAACAGAACCCCCATAGAGGCAACTTTGATATGGTACGTCCCACATGAGACCTTTCCTGAGAAGCAGTCTTTTCCTTATTCTATGCTCCAGCTGTAGAATTCTCAGGCTTCCCTCATGACAATCCCTCTTTTTCTCTCAAGCCTTTAGGAGGGCATGGCATCATGCGAATCTTGTTACAGGCTGAATGGAGGAGTGCCATGTACCAGCTCTGCCCCTGTGACTGCCTGGTTTCGGCGCGGTGCTCCATAGTCCTTATAAGCAGGACTGAACAGCCATCAATAGATGTAACTGGAGTTGTGCTAAACTTCTAGGAGTCAGTCCCTGAAAATCCCAAATCAGGCTACACGGGCTGAAGAACATCCTCATTCTTCCAATTCTCTCCTCTTGCCTCTGGAGCTGCCCCCTCTCGTGCCCAGGAATCTTCTTTTTTTCAAATACTCTCTTTATAACAAAACATGCTCTTATACCCTTGTTTACCCTTAAATAGAAATGGACAATAATAAACTGCTTTCATTTATATGCAGGGAGTTAAATGGACAGAGCTGGGATGGTGGAATTTCTCAGCAAAGCAGCAGAGCAGGGAGCTGGTTAGAAGTGAGCTAACAGCTTGTCCTCGCTGTGGTCGGTTAGCGGGGACAGTGGTCAGTTAGCGGGGACAGTGGTCTTGATGAGTAAGGTAGTGCTCTGTGCTCGGTAGGTTTGAAGGGCAGGATAGGGTGGTGTTTAAGGACTTCAATTTTGGAATTAGACTACGTGGTTCAAATCCTCTCTCTGCCACTTATTGGCTGTGAGATGGACAAGTTTCTCAACTGCCACCTCCCTCAGATTCCTCATCTATAAAATGGAGCTAATAATAGCGCCTAGCTCAGAGCATTGATTGAGAATTGAATGAGTTAACGTATATCAACTGTTCAGAGCAGCACCTGGCACATAATAAATGGAACATCAATATTAGCTGTTTTTGTTATTTCAGGAGGCAAGAGGTATTTTCTTTATCAGAGCAATCATTACATTCCCACTGCCATCTTAACAACAGACATGTTTATTGAAGTCAGATTTCTTTACTTTCTTAGAGAGATTCTCTACTTTAGGGTCTTTCTGGGACTAACGATCCTATCAATGTACTTTTAATACTCAAGAGCTACCGCTATATTTTCATGTAAATGTTTTAGTTGTTATCTTAGGAGTTTTAATTCAATACTTTATGTATCTTAAATCGTCTATGTATTTTAAAAATGTATGTCCCCCCCTTAAGAACTGAGAGGAGAAAATCCACCTAAGATGCAGAAGAATGCTTAATTTCAAAGATCTTCAAACTCGCCTTGACAGCATAAGTATCCTTGGACAATTTTGTTCCATTTGCCGTAAGCAAGAAAATGGCCTTTTCCTAATTATCTGTTCTAAATATGGGGATTATAATTTTTAGTGGTCAGATATCAAATGAATTGTTCAGAAACAAAATGAGATGGTCTGTTAATCAGTGTTCGTTAACGGAGGCAGGAGGAGGAGACTGCGGGCAACTGTGGAGCAGTGTTATTTACCTTTCCTGTTAAGAACCTGTCTGGACTTCCACAAACGGGGTACAGAAGACACTGATTCTACCTACAATTTGAGCTCTGAAAATTGTCCTGTGTCTGAGTGTTCTTAATGCCACCGGCATTTTTTCTAAACCACAATTTAAGGAAGAAACAGCAAGCAAGCGGCTTGCAAATGGGCCTCTGCACAAATGGACAACATTCCAGATGGGGTTTTATGGGGCTCTCCCTGCATTAAGCTGACCAAAATGGCGGGGACCCAGCGACAATAGATCCCTTTATTGTATTGTTTTGATGCAGAACAAGTGACATTCCTCAGGCCCCTTTTCATGTAACAGTCTGTCACAAAGTATGTGGGTTCTCTTCTTACCTGCAGAGCTGGGTTATATCAGCGGCAACACTTTTAGGCTTATCTGATGGCAAATGAAAACTGATACTGGTGGGGAGGGTGAGGACAACTTGGTTACCAGACAACCAGTCACCTCTGATTCTAAGTTCTTTGGACAGTTTCCATTTAAATCTGGAGAAATGTTTATGAGTAATGATATACCCATATATCCACAAATGCATTTATACAAGAAAAATAGAAAAATATGCGCATATGTGTTCCTCATATGATATGTATTATGCACTCATGCTGAGATTAGACATTATACCGTGGTTATGTGTATAGATAGGTTTGTGCATGTACCTGTTTATGTGCTATAATGTGACTATTTGTGTATGTGCATGTTTATGTTGATGTAAGTATACAGGGAGTAAAACCATTTTCCGTGACATTCTGAAAACAGTGCCTATGTGGCTACAGAGTGAACAAAACACCAAAGCCATTGATTATGTGAATACCCCTCATATAAGATGTAAATCCCACAAGAATCCTAAGTGTGAGAATTGCTGGCAAAGGGAGGCGTTCTTAGACTACCTTCTACAACATTCCTTGCAACCTCATGATTTCATTGTCCTGGAATGCAGTGTGAGGTAGATTTGCACCTTTTATCCCCCCTTGAGTAGAAAATTATAGGCCAGATGACAAGGAAACAAAGATCTGTTGAAAATGAACAATCTGTTTTGATTATTTTATGAATGATGACACAAACATTATGAATATTCAGTAATTACATATGCTAATACACACATTCAATATATCCAAGTTTTCACTTGCAAATATTTTCTAGAATGTTTTTCTATTGTTACATCTACTATCTATGGAAATTGTATCTTAGCCGCAGTCTTGAGTACATTTCAAAGAATCAGAGGTCACTGAAAGTGACTCCAGATGTGATTGAGTATAGAAACCGAAGACTGGCAGCCAGCATGCCAGATTTTAATTGCATTTGGGTTTTATTTGGCCACTCAGTGTGTATTTGTATATATGTGTGTGTGCATGTGTCTGTTTAACAGTTTTATTGAGGGTTTTAAAGCATACAGTATGATAGTTTTGCATAAAGGTATAGTACACCTGTGAAACCATCATTGCAATCACAATAATTAACGTATTCATAACCACTAAAAGTTTCCTCCTGGCCCTTTGTAACCCCTCCTTCCTGTCTTCAGCCCCTCTAGGCAACCCCTGATCTGCTTTCTTTTTCTTTTTGAAGGAGAGTTGTTTATGCTTTTTTTTTTTTGGTGAGAAAGACTGGCCCTGAGCTAACATCTGTTGCCAATCCTCCTTCTTTTTTTTTCCTTTTTTCTTCCCAAAGCTCAAGTACACAGCTGTATATCCTAGTTGTAGGTCATTCTACTTCTTCTATGTGGGATGCTGCCACGGCATGGCTTGATGAGCAGTGCCACGTCCACGCCCAGGATCCAAATCGTCAAACCCTGGGCCACCAAAGTGGAGCATGTGAACTTAATCATTCAACCACGGGGCCAGCCCCCGATCTGCTTTCTGTGACTACAGATTAGTTTACATTTTCTAGAATTTTCTATGAATGAAATCATATAGTATGCACTCTTTTTCTGTCTGGCTTCTTTGACTCAGCATAATTATTTTGGGATTCATCTCAAAGTCATAATAATTATAGAGGTTTTCTCCTATGTTTACTTGTGAGTTTTACAGTTTAGGTTTTACATTAAGGTCTATATCCATTTTAAGTTAATTTTTGTACATGGTCTGAGGTATGCATAGCAGTTCATTTTTTTTTTTGGTATGAATGTTGAATTGTTCCAGCACCATTTTTTGGACATACTACCCTTATTCCACTGAATTACTGTGGTACTTTCTCAAGCTGGGGCAGTTCTGGGGCTTACCTCATTTTCCGTTCCTCAGAGGTCACTGTCCCTTGTTGACTGATGTCCAGTGTCTTGAAATCATTGTTTCATATATTTTGTGTGTTTTTTGTTTATTTCAGGTGGGAGGGTGAGTCTCATTCCTGCTACTCCATCTTGGTGAGAAGTAAAAGTCCTCCACTTGGTGTTTTTTGGGAAATAATTAAATTTGTTCCCAACAGATAAAGTTAGCAGATATCGTATGCAAATCTAGATTTCTGACTTTTCATGAAAAATCTGCAGATTTGGTAAAATGAGACACACGCTCCAGAAGGCATCAGTGGATTATGGAGAGCACTATCTTCGAGGCAGGAGATCCCTAGTTCCGCACAGTCCCCGCCTGGTGTGCTCCACTCACTTAAATTACCTCCTCCACCCCCTTAAGCCTGATCAGTCCGAAGTTCTCATTTTATTCAGGAGGAAAGAGAGAGAGGCAAATTAGAAGGAAATTAGAGAGGATGACATTAGAATCTGGGTTCTCTGGCTCCAAACCTAATAGTTTTTCCACAGAGATTGACCAAGTATATTGCATTATTGGTATGGAGATGAGCAAGCTGAAGGTCAGAATAATTGGCGACAGAGTAGATGCTCAAAGCCTGTAGCTCACACTCTTCTTACATCTCTTGACATTGACCTCTGACTTTTATTATAATTTATCTGTTGCCATATTTGGAAGCTAACTATGTAGCAGGATTTAACTGTTACTTAGTTCCTTTCAAGGAGTTGTTCATTCAGCAGAACTACCTTTTGAGGATGAGGTTCATTTTTTTCTCATTAAATATATTGCTTACACACTTAGTAGAATGGCCAAAATCCGGAACACTGACAGCACCAAATGCTGGCGAGGATGTGGAGCAAGAGAAACTCTGGTTCATTGCTGGCGGGAATGCAGACACTTTGGCGGTTTCCTACAAAGCTAAAATACTCCTACCATCTGATCCAGCCATTGTGCTCCTTGGTATTTATTCAAAGGTGTTAGAAACTTATTTCCACACAAAAGCCTGAACACGGATGTTTATGGCAGCTTTATTCACAACTGTGAAAACTTGGGAGGAACCAAAATGTCTTTCAGTAGGTGAATGGATACATTAACTAGGACAATCCAGACAATGGAATATTATTTAGGGCTAAAAAGAAATGATTTATCAAGCCATAAAACAACACAGAGAAAACTTAAATGCATATTATTAAGTGAAAGAAATCAATTTGAAAAGGCTACATAATGAATGATTCTAACTATATGACCTTCTTGTTCTAAAACTATGGAGACAGTAAAAAGGTCAGTGGTTGCCAGGGGTTGGTGGGGGAGGAGGGGTAGAGGGCAGGGAGGGGTAGGCAGAGCACAGAGGACTTTTAGGCACTGAAAATACTCTGTATGATATCATAATGATGAATACATGTCATTATACACTTGTCCAAACCCATAGGATGTACAACACCAAGAGTGAACCCTAATGTAAACTATGGACTTTGGGTGATTACGATTTGTCAATGTAGGTTCATCAATTATAACAAATGCACCACTCTGGTGGGAGATGTTGACAATGGGGGAGGCTGTGCATGTGTGGGGGTGGGGGCTATATGGGAAATCTCTGCACCTTCCCCTCAATTTTGCTGTGGACCTTAAACTGCTCTAAAAAATTAGTCTTAATAAAAAAGTGAATAAATTGCCTGCAGCATTTATATTGTTTCAAACTGTCTTAATGAGTTCCCACCATAAGATGATATTGAAATGACCAGAATGGAGAGAATATATTTGCAAAATTTCTCATCTATTCATGACTCTTTCTTAGATTATCAAAGATGTTTGTATCAGTGTAAATGGAGAAATTCAATCTGTTAGCCTGGGAAATTATGTGATTGAAAGATATACCCATCCTTTTCTTTTCCGAACGGATTAGCCAAAATATTATTAAGCTGTTGTGCAGTGTATAGGAATAAAGGTCAAAAAACAAACCATAAAACCAGTAAGAATCATGTGAAGTAATACATTCTTAGTAGACAGGTTGCAAAAATGCATATGATACATTTTATCATCTTGCAAAAATCTGCCTCTTTACTTTCAGATGTTAGATGCAATAAAAATATAGACTGTGTAGAATAATTTAGAACTTTTGATGTCCTATTTTGGCTTTAAAAAAACCTGTACCAAAAACAGAACTGAAAGTATAATATGGAATTATTTTGGTATTATTTTACTGAGTTACCACAGATGACTATTTCTGATTTAAAAATAAAAAGGAATTGTTAAATTATCTTACGATTTTCACATTTAGGATTATATTAGATACCTAACAGAAACTGTTTTACCTGCTTCCAACAGCTTCTAAAAGTGCCTGTGTAACAATGAATACTATAGGACATTCCAAAAGCAAAGTGGGAACATGCTTTTACTGAAATAGTAGTTAACAGCAGGTCTTGGGCTTCTGGGGGCTATGTCCCCTTCCATCCAGTGCCTGGGGAGCTGCACTCACCCATGGGACGGAAGAGAGAAGCTCAGGGCGTGGGTTTCTGCTTTCTAGACCTGATAGTATTTGGCTGTGGGATAGTTTACGTAAGTTCCCAGCTAGTAAATTCTGCAGTTTTAACAGGTTTTCAAGGGAGGGTTGGTCAAAACCACCAAGCAGCTCTTTCTCTTTCTTTCGTGTGGCTTGTCTCTCTTAGTTCCCATTTCTCTCTCTGTCTTTTCCCCTCCTACTCTGCAACTTCTTGGGATCTGCTTCTTTCTAGAATCAAGCATGGCCATATTTTTCTCTCCTAGAGAATAGAGAAGTTTATTTTAAACATATTTAAACATCTGAAAAAGTCTTTTTTTTGTTGTTGAAAGTATAAAGTGGTCTTTCTAGCCACTGCAGCATAGAAAGCTGCGTATGTTCTCTGCTTCGTTTGCCAAAAGGCCTGCACAGGCTTTGTACATTTTGGTGCTTGGGGACTGTCAGATATGGTCTTCAGAGCCTTATTTTAAAGATGATGGTGGGAGCCTCCTTGTCTCCTGGTGTGGTTTCACTTCCCAGGTCTATGAGCACTTCCAGGTTGTTCATCTAGCCCTGCAGATTCTGGGGCTGCTGAAGAGGCTGTTGGGCAAAGCAGGCATCTCCTATTGAGTCCTGGCTGCATTGTGTCTGTCCCACAGGCCTTCTCCACAGGATATCAGGAATTTCTTCCTCTTGTGTCCTACTGTATCAGTTACATAGAAATCCACTTTAGGAATCAGTCTTCTAGAGGGCCCAGATGAGTTCATACAGTCTTAACAGATCATTGCCAACTTGCCCTTCAAGTTCCATTTCAGTTTGATAAGACTGTCAGCACTGCACAGGTACTCAGGGACAGAGGCCACATTTCAGAGGCTCCGTACATCCGTACAGATTCTGTGATTATGTGTGGACTTTTGTATTGAATGATGTTGAATTCAGAGAGATGACAGAGCTTATTAAAGTGGATAAAGTGAAAATTGTAGCCTATGATGGTAAAAATACTTGCTTCAGTACTACAGAATGGATGGAGAAAAATGGCTATTTAATGCCATCTGTTGTCATGAGACATCACTTTATGAAGAACTGCGTAGAAGAGACTTTAAAAAAATTATTCTAGAAATGTAGAGGTGTTACACTATTTGGAGAATGTCAGTAGAGAGAAGCTTATAACTCTATGACCTCTTATATTATCTTTGTTATGCAGCATAAGGAAACATAACTTTTTATGACAAATCAAAATTGTTGCCTCTCTAATAAAAGTATTTAATAAACTCATTTTAAAACTCGATGTGAGTAATAATTCGTGGAGCTAAGTTAGCAATATGAAGATATTACATAAAGATTTTGAAAGAGCACCACGTTTATTAAAAGGGAAGTTAGAAAAATATATCATTTCAGTAAAGTCATGTTAGTTTTATCAATTGTAACTTTTGCAATTGATAAAAAGCATTAGTAGGGGACAATAGCAAATTCTAGATGGAATTTTACTTAGAAAATCTGTTTCTTAAAGTACAAAACCGGTAGTGACATTGGTATGAGAATCCTACTAAGAAATACAACTCTATTAGAAAAAAGTAGATAATCTTTAGACAGCATCTCTAACCAAAACAAACCAACCAAGCCAAACCAAAAAATCCTGTTCCCAATAATATGAAATAGTCCCCATGTGACATGTAAATTATTTCTTGAACTGACCATATCGATCAAGTCTCGTATGTTTTAAATCTTACATCCTACCATTTGTTAGACTTTTAATTAAAAAATCTTACTAAATCTAAAATAAAATATGGGTGTGGAGACTCTTGAAGTCTTAAAGTTGAAACTTTCAATGCTTGGATTCATCTCGGTGAACAGGAATGGAGCAAGTTGGAGCAAGACTAGATGTTTTCTTGATCCTTCTTGTGATTTTAGTAGCTAACTCTTCTGTAATGCTCTCCTGCTGCCTTCTCTTTTGAAATAAAGAGGGACCTGCTATCATTTGTGTGGAACAACCCAAGCAGAAAGAAGCCATGAGGAGAGAACATTCTCCAAGGAGCAGTAGCTGCTGACCCGCTTTAGCCCATCCTGGGATTCCAGGCCTTCACTGTAATAGCTTGGGTCTGCCCAATCCAGGTATACATACATAATACCTGTAACAATAACTTTAGCATGGGACTTTCTGAAGATTAGCAAAAGAGGTATTAGGATACAGTGACGCACTGAACACAGTGTGATTCCAGAGCACGCCCATCAGAATCATCTGGGCTATGCTTGAGATCTTGAACTCCATCTTAATCCCACTGAATCTGAAACTCTCGGGGTGTGGCCTGAAAACCTGCAATTTTAACAGGATCCCCAGATAACCCCCACTGAATTTTGAAAAACTTTGCTCTTCTAGTTAGTTTCACTCTCTCTGCATTCAAATCTTGATCTTCCTCCTTTTATCTGTGTGATCTATGAAAGCTCTTTAAGGTCTCTGAGTTCCATTTCCCTTCTCCATGAAATAGGAATAATGATGGTACCCACCTTTTAGGGTCGTGCTGAGAACTGCATGAGATAGTGCTGTGAAGCCCTTTACCAGAGTCTGGCTCGTAGCAAACGCTCATAAATTTGAGAGGCTATTCTTATCATTATTATAAAATGTTTTATGAAGGATATCAGAATCTCTACTCAGACTTGAGAGCAATATGGAATGTATGTTTACAGAATGAATACAGACTATATAGTGGATTCTGATACTGAATTATAGCACCTCTTTCCTAAGCTGGTTAAAGTAATGGTCACTTCCTTAGCTTCGCCTGCATCTTCTTGTCCCAGGTTCTGCTGATGTTCTCTGGGGGCTCTGTTTGGTTCTTGTCCCTCAGAGGCAAGGGTACAGCCCTCTTTTCTCGGTTTTAAGGCTGCTACTCCTGAGTTTCTGCTTTTGAACCAGTTCCAAAGGGAGACATTAGCAGATGATCTACGAAGAAGGCTTTGATGCTCTTCAGTGTGTCCTGCCAATGCTGTCACTTTTCCTGACTTGTCAACCCTCCTGGTCTTTGAGCACAAGGCCCTACAGCTGTCCCTCTCTGGTCACTCTCCTGTCCCAGCCTGCATCCTCTCTCTGTTGTGCTCAGCTTTTCCTGCAGACCACAGCCTTCTGCTGTGTTTATGGAATCCCATTTTCTGACATTTGGCAGGACGAATCGCTTTCTCGTGGCCACTTGAGCACCAGAGGGAACTCTTCATTGCAAATGGGGTGACATTTTCTGGATAACACCAGTAAATATCACATATGCTCCCTTGTTCCCATAAATGATTTTCTTAACTGTTCCATCACTTTAAATTTGTTGGGGTTTAGGAGCTCTATCAATGGTAAAGAATTACTGATTCTGAGGGGTTGAAAGGTTCTTAAACCATCATTTATTTGACTCTTTTCCAGAAAATATTTTAGGACAAATCCAAATCTTTCAGGCTCAAGAAGCATAATAAATGATAATTCTATTTTTTTAGATTAGCCTGGCAGCCCAATACCTATGATGTAAACTTGAAACTGTCAAGGTTAGTGGGAACGTCCTATAATCCTCACTTCCCTTTTATGGCTGCAGCACTAAGCCAGGCATTAAGGGAGACACAGAGGGCCCTGCCTTCTAGGAGGGTGCATCCCAGCTGGGGAGCTGAGACCCACGGGTACAATAGCTTTTCAACAAGGCTGGGTGAGGATGCGAAGTAGTGCTGAAGTGCAGAGGACGTGGAGAGGGAAGAAACATGTGTGGGCCAACATGATTTCTTGGCCATTGCCCATCTGCATCCTTTGCTTCCCCTCCACTCCTCTTACCCCCAGATGCTGACCTCACATGGGTCTTGTCCAGGTATTTGTGGGTGAAGCACCACAGGGATGAGTCTGGCAGTCTTAGGAAGTTGGCTGTCATTGGCTTGCTGCATCTCATTGGCAAAGAAAGAGAGGAAGGAGGTCAGCACAGAGTGCGTGCGACTGACAGTGTGGGCAGGTGCTGTCTGCATTGTCTCGGCCCGACCTCCAGCAGCCCTGTGGGCAGGAGGTATCTTCCGTTTAATGGGCAAAGGAACTGAGGCTGAGAGGTTTGGGAACTTTCCCAAGTCACCATCAATTAGTAAGTGGACTTGGGTTAAAATTCAGGTCTTTCCAAGGCCATGACAAACGATGCTCTGGACTGTTCATGTTGAAGGACCAGTGTTTTAATGGTCAGGAATTGCTCTCTAGGTGTCTTCAAGTTCAGCAGTGGCCTGATACACCAGGGAGGCACTTATGGGGTGAACTGTGAGGCGACCAGGCAAACATGCTATAGTCCCCGAGCCATCACCATTCATGATGCATCCCTGGGGGCTAATGGCCTCCCTCCCTGCCTCCCTCCTTCCTTCTTTCCTTTCTCTCCCTGCCTCCCTCCCTCGCACCCTCCCTCCTTTCCTTCCTTCATTGCGTGTTGTTTCAGTCAGCTCAGGCTGCTACGACCAAATCCCACAGACTGGGTGCCATAAACAACAGACATTTATTTCTCACAGTTCTGGAGGCTGGGAAGTCCAAGATCAAGGCACCAGTGGATTCAGTGCCTGGTAAGGGCACACTTCCTGGTTTTCAGATGGCTGTTTTTTCATTGTATCCTCACATGGCAGAGAGAGAGAGAGAGACAGAGAGAGAGAGAGAGAGAGAGAGAGAGAGAGAGAGAGAGAGAGAAGAGAGAGAGAGAAAGAGAGGGAAAGAGAAAGATACTATTTCTCTCCTGTCTCTTCTTGTAAGGGCACTAATCCCATTTTGAGGGCTGCAACCTAATGACCTAATTACTTCCCAGAGGCCCTACCTCTTAATACCATGACATTGGGGATTTGGGCTTCAACACGTGAATTTGGGGGGGGGGACACATATGTTCAGTGTATAGCACATGCTGTAGCTACTGTGAGAGTTAATCAGAGACTCTCATTGTACATCCTGCAAACCAGGGCACTCTGAGTCTCGGAGTTTATTTTATGGTAGAAGGCAGACTTTAGACTCATGGTCCAGATTAGGGCGAAAGGGCAGAGCATTCCTGGAGCCTGGGACTCTCTCAGTTCAGGGGATGCAGGTCCTTATCAGAGGGCAGCATCAGGGCGACACATGTCCACCGACCAGGAGATGATAGGATATTGTCCAGGAGACGACAGGCTCTGAGCGGGTGGGGAGGAGTGCCCCACTTTTGCTGGAGGATGGGGCTTCTGAGTCTCACATAAGGCAGCTGTGTGCAGAGAGCCAGAGTGTGCAGGGCAGGTGCAGACCAACAGAGACGGGTGGGGCGCAGCTGCAAGGCAGGCACTACTCTTGGCACTTTTTCTTCTCTGACCTTGAGTTTCCCCAGGTTGTGCCAGTCAATCAACCCCACCTCCCCATCACTGGGGATCCTGGAACCCGAATGAATAATCCCCCATATTCTTTTGGGAATATGGAATTGGACTGGGAGAGCTAGAAAGTCTGAAGGAGATTCCATGAGGCCCTAGTACTCAGAGGCCCCTATTCCTTGGATTGTCTGTGCCACTTGACAGAGTGGTAAGAACACTTACGAGTTTTGGAGTCAGACAAATCTGGAACCAAATCCAAGCTCTTCCATTTATTAGCAGTATGCGTTTGGGCAGCGTGCAACTAGTATTTATTGAATGTCTACTGTGGGTCAGACACTGACCAGGTATTAACACCTTGCCAGTACTAATTTACAAGTATTTTTAAGTATTTAGAAGTACACTGTGAGGTAGAGGTTATTATTAACTTCATTTCACAGATGATGAAACAGGCACAGAGGAGTTGAGTAACTTGCCTACAGTGACACAGCAAAGACTGGAACCCAGGGAATGTGCATTCAACACCTATGTTCTTAACCACTAAGCACTCCTACCTCTGTCTCTTTTTCTGTAAAACAAGGATAAAAATAGCTACCTTAGTCAGGTGAAGATGAAATTAAATGAGATGCCAAAAGATGAAGCACCCTTCTTTGCCTGGGTCATAGCAGGCACTCAACCATCAGCAGCTGCCATTCCTGCCTGCCTTTCCCAGGGTATGCAGGCCCATGCCCTTATCTGAACCAAGCTGGAGCCTCTCCCCTCCTGTGTGTCCACCTTTCCTGCCCCTGGGCTCCCTGCTGTCCTTCTGTTTGCACTTGTCACTGCAGCTCCACCTCCTCATTTCTGCAGTTGTCCATAACTCATTACAGATGCTGCGTGTGAGCCTTATTCACGTGATATCTCCTCCACAGGCTGCTGCCTGGCCTGTGGCACCTTAGAAGGTGCCACACCTTAATCTCCTGGAGTGCTTCTCTGCATCACCCTGCGGGGTGGGTTACTTCTGGGAAGGGCGTCTCTCTTTGTGTGGCTTCTTGCTAATTTCTCTTTCGGTGACAGTCCATTTCCTGACCTTTCCCTGGTGCCCCTTTCCCACTTCTAATGTCCTATCTGGAGTCTGCCTTATTTTGTCCCCTGCTGTTGCTGTGACTGAGCAGCCCCTGTAGCGTCTGAGAATCCCTTAGAGAGAGAGTTCCAAAGCCAGGGTATCTCCATCACTATCATGCAGAAGGCCCTTCCTGACTAGTTTCCATGGGCAACCAGCCGTGTTACCTGCGATCTGGTCCCTTTTGGCTTCCCAGAGGGTCCGGTCAATGGGAGGCACCAGCAGCAGATGCAGAGGGAGGGCTAGCTGCACCCGCCACCACACTCTGCGTCCCACGGGGCTCCAGTGGCACCATCTCCTCCCCGGCCTCTTCAGCCCCTGACGTGCTAATGCCTGCTAGTCTCTGGGTCCCCGCCCACCCTTATTTATTCCCTTAACCCTCCCACACCTGTATGTGCAGTCCCTTGTGAATGCCTCCACGATATAGTGACATGAGATGAATTCTGCGCCCTTTTGGGACTCCACAGACTTGTGTGGTTAGAACTGAAAGGCCACTGCGGGGTGTCTTTTATCATCCTCACCTTTACGAGCATAACTCTTATTCTACTGAGTGAGAAGATGAAATTTAAAAGGATAACACGATGTCTACAAGTACTTGGCTGTCTCCTTCCTGTTAGAAATGGGGATGATTATTTACCAGGGCCCGATGGAGAGCGTGGCTTGGTGGAGAAAGTTCTGGTTAGTAAGGTGCTCTGCTTTGGAGACCAAGATTTTTATTTTTTTATTATATTATTATTATTTTTTAATTTATTATTTTTTGTGAGGAAGATTAGCCCTGAGCTAACATCTGATGCCAATCTTCTTCTTTTTGTTTGAGGAAGATGATTGTCGCTGAGCTAACATCTGTGGCAATCTTCCTCTGTTTTATGTGGGATGCTGCCACAGTGTTGCTTGATGAGCGGTGCTAGGTTCGTGCCCAGGACCTGAACCTGTGAACCCTGGGCTGCTGAAGCAGAGTGCACGAACTTAAACACTATGCCACTGGGCAGGCCCCTATTTTATTATTTTTAAAAAATATTCTAACCTTGTGACTTTGGGAAAATCACAAATCTCTTAATCTCAATTTTCTTATTCAAAATTATGAAACCACTGACCGTATGAGGTCTACAGTTACTTTTAGCTCTAATAAGTTAAATATCAGGCAAAGGGGCCACTACCTTGGACACTAAGAGTTGGCTGAGGACCTTGGCCTTCCTGTCTGGGAGACATGTGAAGGCCACCTGGTGCATTTCCCCATCTGCCCCTGATTTCCATCCCTGATGTTCCTACCTTGGCTTTGAGCACCCTGTATCTGATCTGATTTCTTCGCTGCCCTTTCCCCCCAGGTTGATGAGCCCAGTCTGGGCACTGGGCTGTGTACTGGCTACCCCACATCCCCCCCTGAGCAGGAGGGACCCATACTCTTCATATTCTTCTTGCCGCAAATAATCCACAATCAATCTATAAATCAAAATTGGGGTGAGTTTATTATGAGGCAGATCTAAGGACTAGCTGGGGGCCTTCCTTCCCCGAGGAAGGAAGGGCAAAGAAGTGGGGTGTACACAGTGGTTATGTACCATCTCGGAACAAAGAGCATCCATCACATATGACAGGAATGTCCCATTTACAGTTCTAACGGGATGCCTAGCTGGCACAACAGATCAGTGGTCAGCAGGTCAATGGTCTCAAGGTGAGGACAGCAGGTCAGTAATTAATCCTTAGTTTCCAGGAAGAGATGCTTATCTTTAAAGAAATGCCGATGTAGGAGGAAGCTACATCCCTATCTGTAAGGGCATCATTCTTCTCTCTAGGACATTGTAAATACTTAAAGCAGATGTACAATGCACGCTCAACAGGCCACACCAGGCCCTTTTGGAAAAACAAGGTCAGGCTGACTAAGTTTTAACCCAAATGTCTTCCTCATATACTCTGATATATCCTATTGGTTTTTATTTATTTATCACTCTTTACTGAGACACCAGTGCCACAGGAATTGGAGTCTTGCTGGGAGAACTGATCTCCCTCAGGATCTGACTTCAGGGCTAAATTCATGGTGTCCTTAAAAGAGAATAAAGGAAAAGGTGTAGATTGAAAACAAAAACCACATCTCTCTTGGTTTTCCTGGTTCTGGTATGGATCTGGAAAAGGAAGAAAGGAAGGAGGATTACAGAGAGATTTCTCGGGGTCAGGCAGTGTGCTAAGCAATTTACACACATGCTCTCATCTCATCCTACAGTAGCCATATTATCCCCAATGTACAGATGGTAAAACTGAGGCTCAGAGAAATACAGTCCATTGCTGGACCCATCTCAGTCATGGCTGTGCCAAAGGATTAGGCCTAACTTCTCCAGTTTGGTTGAATCCTAAAATCATTTCTGACCTTCCCAGTCTTGGTTCGCATGCAAAATGGGTCCTCACTTCCCCACAGTTTAAGACAGATGGTGTGTTTCGTTTACCCTTCTCTTTGGCCCTTCTTTTGTCAAAGTTTGCTTACTCACTTTCTATTTTACATTTTATTTTATTTCTGGTCTTTCACTAACTGGAAGATCATTGGGTGTCTGCAGGTTTTATTTTCCTGCTTGTTTGCTCTCTTTAGTGCTTTTTCAGAAGCTGCTGTACCAGGCCACAGACAAGGAATGAGAGAAACAAGGTAATACAGGTTCCCCAACAACACAAGGCCATGACCATATGGAAATTCTTCCTCGTGGAGGGAACCCAGAGAAAAATGTCTCTGCCCTATGTGTCACATATGCAAAGCCACTCTGCCAGTAACCCAATACCTTTTCCACCTCCAGTGTGCAGACTATGATAGCTTTTTGCTCAAGATAACATCATTCACCTTGACAAAGTCAAATCTCTTATTTCCATTTTCTCTCAGTCTTCACATTCTTATCCCCACTCATAATATCATTACCAATTCCTTTATCCACCGGTTGTTCAAGTAGTTTCTAATGACTTTAATTTGAACAGTTGAGGCAAACATTTGTAACCTTCTCAGGGAAATGGTGGGCCATTTGTGTTAGAAAGAATTTTTCTCTCTCCAGTGCTAAAACGGAATCATCTCTCAGGGACCTGGGCGACAACTGTGCCCTGGAAGGATTTGATTTCGGTATCTGCCAGCGGCAGGAGTAACTCCAGTATGTATACAAAATACCCTGTGGGTTGTTTACCTTCAAATGGTCTCATGAAAACTAATTACAGTAAACTACACTTTCTGTATCTTCTGAGGAAAAATATTGAAACAGTTGGCCTCAACAGGCTTTTCAAGTTCTTGTTTATATTTTTCTTTTCCAAGAGGAGGAGAACAAAGAATGAAACTCACCTTCACTCAGTAGAGGGGACCATGGAGACGTCACCAGAGTAGTGGGCCATATATGTATTTCCTGTTTGCTGGTTTGTTTCTGTCTCTCTCTTCCCTACCTCCCCTCCCACCCCAGTTCTGCCTGTTAGTACTCAGGTGTCCTTGGGTGAGTTATTTAAGCTCTTTGAACCCAGTTTTGTGCCAGTTGTGCTATCTCGAGAGCAGTTGTTCTCAAGATGTGGGTTCTCAAGAACCCAAGTGATTCTCTGGGGTCAGTTTTGTCCCTCAGGGGACGTCTGGCAATGTCTGGAGATATTTTTAGTTGTCACAATTGGTTGGGGTGGTGCTACTGACATCTAGTGGGTGGAGGCCGGGGATGCTGCTAAAGCCCCTACAGTGCACAGGACAGCCCCTCCTCCACAACAAAGAATGATGTGGCACCAAATGTCAAGAATGCCAAGGTTGCCAAGCCCTCCTTTCGAGGTTGTGGTGAGGAGAAATGCTAGAATTAAGTGCTTTCTAAATTGTTTAGAGCTGTGTAAATACACAGCGCTGCTATAGCTTCTTCCAGATGTGGGCGCTAATTGTGTCTCTGTACCTAGTTAGTATCCAACATGCCCTAAGCATCATTTACACTCTGGGACTCCATTTCTTTATTATTAAAATATATTAGGCTTCATGATCTCCAAGATCCTTTCTGGCTCTGAGAATCTATGTGGGAAAATGTACATTATATGTACATGGGCCCCAAGTTGACAACATCAGTGGTTGCTAATTTCAGCATTTTTTACCCTCATGCAGATCACTGACCTGAATCTTTTCTCTCCAGATAAACTTGAGATTTGTTAAGAGGGAGGAGACAAAGAATTCTTAACTTTGTTCCTTTAACAGGCAGACAAAATCTATCTGTGGCCGTGTTTCTTTTTGTACCACAGTGAATAATGTCAACATGGACAGCAGTAACCACAAAAGCCAACACTTACATAGTACTTACCTGGTACCAGGCACTTGGATATCTACTGGAGGCCAGGCCCTGCCCTAGGGCTCTAGCTACAGGATCTCATTTTATTATCACGGCATGCCTGGACTATTGGTATTATTGGTCCAATTTTATAAATGAGGAAAAAGAAGCTCAGAGAGGCTAAGAAACTCACCTGAAGTCACACAGCCAATGAGTCATGGAATTGCTTTAAAATACAAGGCCTGGGGCTTTCCACTTCTCTATATTCATACTTGAGGTGGTTGTTTTAAAAACTGCAATGGAATTTGAAATTGCAATGGAAGATTAAAGAACAGTAAAATGAGTGCCAAGAAAGTTGGTGAAAACCCCTCCATTTTGTAAAGCTTGATGCTTGGCAGGTAGATGTGTGGCATCTGGTACATTGGAGAAGAGGCACTCCTAGTAAACATTGCCATCAGCCTGAGCTACCAGAGATCAGGGAAGGACAGCCTGGATAAGTGGCCCATCTCTGCCTTCTTTCAAGTAATTAATAAAATAGCTCCGGTGGAAAGGGCTTGGGCAGAGCTCCAGGTAGTAGTGGTAACATTATTCATGATAATTGAGAAAACAGTGGTAACACCCAACTGCTATTGGTTTTTCAAGATTTTCTCAATTATTCTTTTAATTATTCCCTGACTCCCATTATATTCTATTGAATAACAACAATAAACAGCACCTACAGGTTTCTGGGTTCTGTCTTTAAACCCAGCACATAAGAATAAGGATTTCAGAGTATGATTGAATGGGGTTTAGAACATATAGGGATCAATTATTCCCCTTTGATGTCCACAATCCTCTAACAGTGGCTCTCAATCTTGGGTTCCCCTGGGGACCTTTGAAAAATCCTGATGCCCAGGCTACACCAAGGCCAATTAAATCAGAATCTCCAGTGGGACCTGTATTAGTAATTCTTAAAGCTCCCCATGTGATTCCAATGGGTCGCCATGTTTGCGAACCAGTCCGCTACATTAGGGGCCTTTAAACTTCTGTGTGTATCAGAATCACTGGAGAACTTAGTGAACTCACAGGGGCCCAGGCCCCATCCTCCTTCATTGAGCTGAGGGCCTCTGGGCTTGTTATTAACTCCCAGGTGGTTCTAGTAAACACCATAGTTGAGAATCATCACTTTATTTCACTCCTCTTTAGGATTTATTCCATTTCTAGGATGAAAAGCTGACTTTACAGTATTCCAAGATGAGGAATTACCTAGTTAAAATCATATGCAGGTGGATATGTTGTGGGTCCAACTGTCAGCTGGACTGATGAGCTGTGGGCCAACCATCAGTCTATTCCCCGTGTCCTGCAGATGCCGTCCTTGGCTTCCTCAGCCCTTTCTTTCTAGATCCTTCCTGACTACGGCTCCTAGTCCAATTTGGAGGTATGTCTCTTTCCTAATTTGAAAATACAGTAAATTTGTACGTATATATTTTATATATATAATCTATCCCTGATACATATTGATACTTGGTTCATAGGCGATATGACAGTTGCTTAGTTATAAACTTAGGGTGAGGCCACTTCCTGTAGACATCTATATTAGGATTCTCCAGAGAAACAGAACCAATAAGAGAAATATTTATATAAAATTAATTTTATTTAATGTGACATATATTAATATATAATATGTAAAAATTAATGTATAATTATTATGTATTAAATATATACACATATGTATTGTGAAGACTTGGCTGGTGTGATATGGAGGCTGAGGAGTCCCATGATCCGCTGTGTGCAAGCTGGAGACCCAGGAAAGCCGGTGGTGTGATTCAGTTTGAGGATGGGAGAGGAAGAGAGACGTCCCAGGTCAAGCACTGAGGCAGAAGAAAGGGGCAGATTCCTCCTTCCTTTGCTTTTTGTTCTATTCACGCCCTCAATGGATTGGATGATGCCTGCTCACCTTGGGGAGGGCCATCTTCTTTACTGAGTCCACCAACTGAAATGCTAATCTCCTCTGGAAACACCCTCACAAACACACCCAGAAATCTTGTTTAATCAGGGCACCCCAAGTCTGGTCAAGTCGACGCATAAAATTAACCCTCACAACACCTTACATCTGATTGTACTTCTGGTTGTTCTCACAGCATTCGATGCCTTCTGAATTGCTATGCCTCTAAAAGAGCCTTTGTTGTTACTGCAACAATCCCCACGTTCCAGAAACACCCCCAAGTCTCCCCAGGGTTTGTATGGTCGTGTGCCTCAGTGGGCTCTCTGAGATTAAATAGCTGAATCCGCAAAGCTCAAATTAGTTACATTATGGACACAATCCAGTCCATAGCAGGTTGGCTGCCCAGTCACAGACTTCCGGGCTGCTGGGAGAGCTGGACTTTACCAGGTTCTTTCCATGCTATGCTTGGATCATCTACAAACAGAGTTCAGATCTTGCCTCTCCTCTGCTCAGAGCCCTGAACTGGTTTCCCATCTCTCAAAGGGTAGAAGTCTTTGTAAGGCCTTTCAGGACCCGCCCCTCACAGCTCTTCTCCTGGTACACTGTGTGCAGCCACCTCAGCTTCTTTCCTGTCCTTTGAACATACAGGCATACTTCTACCTCAGGGCCTTTGCACTGATGCTCCCTGCCTGGAGAACTCTTCCTCCTTCAAGTATTTGCTCAAATATCACCTTTACACTTATGCCTGTCCTGACAATCCTATTTAAAATTATTACCCACCCCTCTCACTGGCAGTGCTCACACCACACACCCTGCTTTATTTTCCTCCACAACCCTTACCAAAATCTAATAGATGAATATTTGCTTAGTCATTTTCTTTATTGCCTGTCTTCTGCCATTAGAATGTAAGCTCCATCATGGCAGGAACTTTGTGTTTGGTTCATGTTGTTTCCCCAAGGTCTAGACTCTGAGTAAGGCCTGGCACATGAAGGGTATTCAATAGACATCTGCTGAATAAATAAATGAATTTTCTTGCTGAGACAGACAGTGCTGGCCCGGAGCTGTGGTAGACCTGGAATTGCCCAGTTCAATGCTTTTCTGTTCTAGGCGATGCTCCATTTTGGAATAACTCAATTGAAGTTAGTTTCCGGCATGAGACCAACCTTACACAGGTGTTCATTCTAGACGTTTCAATCTCTCAAATGAACTGCCTGCTCCTAAACATCTCCCCACTGGCCTGCCAAATCCCAAAATGGTCTTTCCAGCGTGTTTATCCAAGTGAAACTATCTTGCTGAGAATAGCAATAGTAAAAACAATGACAAATGTTTGTTCAGTGTTCAGCACATGCCAAACACTGGACTGCCTGCCAATGTGCGTTGGCGCATTTCATTTTTCTGATAAACTTAAATGATCAGGGGCTATTGTTATGTTCGTGTTATAGTTGAGGGACTGAGAGTTTGAGTGTTAGAGGCAGAGTGGGGCTTGTTTGGGAGAAAGGGCATGTTTGGGGCTTCTCCAGGGAAAGGAACGGCATATTTGAAGCTTTAGAAGGAAGGGAGGGTGCAATGTACTGGAGGTACTGGAAGATATCCAGAATGGCGGGAGGGGACAGTGCGCGTGAAAATAAGTCATGCCGGGGATGGAAGAGGTGTTAACACTTTAGGTTCATCAACTTCGAACCGCTTATACAGGTACTTTGGTTAATATTTCACCAATCTTTAGTTTCTGAAGCCCGTGAGATTCTTGTCTATCATTCTGGTTGTTCCTCCACCTTACAGGGAGTTTGTTAGTTTTCACCCAAAGTTCTAGTGTTTTTCTGGGCATCTCTAAAATCAGAGAAGTACAGTCTTTCCTGATTGAAAACAATGTGTTCACTCTCACTATTTGCTCATAATTTTGCTCTTGCTGATTGTCAGAGACCTTTGTTTTATAAAGAAAAGTTACATCATTCAGAGTTACTGTTCTGGTTGATTCTGCTCCCAAGTGATAAAAATGGAACCTGGTGTCCCAGAAGTTTACAGCATAACCTATTTTTTAGGATTATTACTTCACTTTAAGATCAAGCTAAAGGGGATAGTTTCAACTTGATTGAAAATAGCTAAAACAGTGGTTAGGGATGAGTTGAAAAAAGTCACAACACTTAAGTTGGCAAAAAAACACCATTTATGTAAATAAAGTCTTTCTAGATTTGTGTTTACTAATAGCAAAGGCGTTCTTGTTATATGAGATGTATTGATAATTAAGTTTACATATATTTTGTTATAAGTTGTCAATTTGTTTAGAAACATAAGACAAAATTGAACAAATACAAAAGGTTTACACAATTGCAACCATATTCTTAGTCAGCTGAAAACATAATCCATTGTTATGCTCCAGAAGACATTGTCAGGCAGTCATAAAATTAACATGATGACAGAATTTTTATGTGAACTACTGGGAAGTCAGTTCTCCAGATTCACTTATTCATTCATTTAACAAATATTGAATACCAGTTTTGTGCCAGGCGCTGGTACAGACACTGGAGATGTAGCAGTGAGCAAAACAAAAATTTCACTGGTGTGGCGTTTGCATTCCAGTGGAACGAAACAGACAGTAAACAAACCAATAAATATAAATACACGTAAAACATCAGATGGTGATAATTTCTTTTTTTCCTGTGGGGAAGATTGTTGCCAATCTTCCTCTATTTTATGTCGGAGGCTGCCACAGTGTGGCTTGATGAGCGGTGTTAGGTCTATGCCTGGGATCCGAACCTACGGACCCAGGGCCGCTGAAGTGGAGCGAATGAACTTAACCACTACGCCACCAGGCTGGCCCCTCAGATGGTGATAATTTCTAAGAAAATGGCTAGGCAACAGAGTGATGTAGGTTGAGGAGGATGTTGCTATGGAAGCTATATATCAGAGTGCAAAAATCAGATTACCTGCCAAATGGCTAACCAGACAGCTAAGGGAGTATGGTGTAGAGTTTGACAGTTCCCTCTAGGTCTGGTGACCTCTGCTCTATTTTCATCTCAAACTCAGTGTGTGACCGTGGGTACACGATATTTTCTGAGCCTCAGTTTATTCAATTGTAAAAGGAGAGGGCTATGCAAGTGGGTCTTTGAGGCCCTCTCTGGAGGTGCACTTCTGGCTCTGTCTGCAATGGAATGAATGCTTAGCTGTAGTGAGCAGAGTGCTCAGAGAAGTGAAGTGCACTGAGCTGAGAAGTCTAGTGGGAAGGGAGACTAAAATAGAATGTGACAGTCGTTAGGGCTATTCACAAACATGATAGTCTAGTTCCCTTTCCTTAGGCTGAATACCAGACCCCAAAGATACCAGGTCTAAATTCCTGGAACATGGAAATATTACCGTTTCTGGAAAAAGGGGCTTTGCAGATGCGATTAAATGAAGGCTCTTGAGATGGGGAGATTATCCTGGATTATCCCTGTGGGCCTAAACGCAATCACATGTGTGCTTATAAGAGAGGGCGAGAGGGAGATTAGACACACACAGGAGAGGACAGCATGAAGACAGAGCAGAGGGAGACGTGAAGATGCTGCCTTGAAGATTGGAGTGAGGTGGAACCAAGCCAAGGAATTCTGGCAGCCACCAGAAGTGGGAAGAGGCAAGGAACGAGTTCTCCCCAGAGCCCCCAGAGGGAGCGTGGCCCTGCCCACACCTTCCTTTCAGCCCAGTGATGTTGATTTTGGGTTTCTGGCCTCTAGAACCATAAGAGAATAAAGCTGTGTTGTTTTAAGCCACCAAGTGTGTGGTAATTCGTTACAGCAGCCTCAGGGAACTAATACAGTCACTTCCCTGCCCACTTGAGGTCAGATGTGGCCACGTGGCTGCTCTGGCTGAGGACACGTGGGCAGAGGTGATGTGTGTCTTTAAGGGCCAGTGCATGCTTGACCATGCTCTTTTCTCCATTTGGTGGTGGGTGAGTTTGGAGATGGTGGCTGCCTTGCTAGGTCAAATGGAGGCCAAATAAGCAGAGAAATGCTGGCTCTGCAAGGGGAGACACTTTCCCTCACTGCAAGACTTCTCAGTGGCTCCCACGTGCTGGCGTGCAGAGTGACTCTCTAGGATGACGATATGGTATTGCTATGGACTGAATGTTTGTGTCCCACCACCCCATCCATATGGTGAAACCCTAATCTCCAATGTGATAGCATTTGGAGGTGAGGACTTTGGGAGGTAATTAGGTCATGAGGGCAGAGTCCTCAAGATGAGATAAGAGCCCTTATAAGAAGAGACACAAGAGAGCTTGTTTCCTCTCTCTCTCTGTGTCTCTCTGATATATGGGGACATAATGAGAAGAAGGCCATCTTCAAATCAGGAAGAGAGTTCTCACCAGAACCCACCCATGCCAGCATCCTCATCTCAGACTTTCAGTCTCCATGACTATGAGAAATAAATTTCTGCTGTTTAAGCCATCAAGGCTATAGTATTTTCGTTACAGCAGCCCGAGCTGACTAAGACAGGTATACAATGTTTCAAGCCCTTTTCAGAAGTATGAGGCACATCCAAGGTGAAATCAGTTCCCCATTGCCTTGGGTCATGACACTTCCTATGTCTATCATTAACACGCCACATTCCCTCATCTGGCTGACCCAGGGCAGCACAGAGTAGGATAGTTTTAAAACGATTTCCTGTTCCATAGGTAACTGGTTCTATTAAGTTGTTAGAGAGGCAGCTTAATCCTTTACCTGATATATTGCGGGTAAATTTTACCTGACGCAAAAGGGAGGAGGCAGGCTCCAGGAGCAACGATGGAGAGATTCACCTGAGTTTTCCTTATTCCCTGCACTCGCCCCCTTGGGCCTGCTCAGAAGCCTGATTGCCTGAAGGATGCGACCAAGGGTTTTAACATGCGAGGCCTGCTTCCAGCTCTTGTTTGATTTTGGATGGATTCCACCTCCCAGTTTTCCCAGACATGTTTCAGTCTTTTCAATGGTTGAGATCCCAACCCCGGAGCTCTTGGAGCTCGAAGGTTCTAAGAAACAGGTGCTGGCTTTTTATTAGCCATAGTCCTTGGAAAGACTTAAAGGGCTCTTTTCACATCCAAGACCCCATGAATCTTTAGAAGAAGAAGAAAAGTTGCCAAAATGAAGAATCAGCGCGAGACTGCAAGTGACCTGACCGATAAAAAATAAGTAACAATAAAAAGTGACTGACTGGTCCCACTCTTAGTGGAGCCTGGAAAAGAGCTCAGTTCTTCTGGCGTTGTTGAGTACCTGTGATAAATTCCAAAAGTGGGCCTCAATTCTTCACCACTCCCCAAATCCACTTGCTATTCTATGTAACTTTGCAGAGCCCTTTCTGCTGGCTGGATCATTCTGGCTGACCCTTTCACGCTGGCCTCAGCCATGTGGCTTGCTTTGGGCCAGTAGTGTACCAGCTTTCTGGGAAAAAGAAAAAGTCCTGCTTTGTCATGTTTGCTGAATTTTTTTATCTCAATCTACCAGCGATATAATAGCTGACTCACAAAGTTTCTGAGTATTTAACAATCAGCTCTTGCAAGCTGGGCGAGCGAGCTCCAGAAAACTGCTGCTCTGTGCCAGTGGATGTTAGCAAATATAACACAAACAGAGGTCTTAAAAGCACTTGTCAGATTGGGCTTGCTCTTGCTGCTCAGCCATTGCCAGGATAAGCCTCTTGAAAGATGAGAGAAACATGGAGCAAAGAGCCCCCATCATCCCAGCCAATAGCCAGCTGACCCCTAACTGACCTCAGACACACAGGTAGTAAACATACTGTTGTAGGTCACCGAGAGTGTGTGGTTGTTTGTTACACAGCATTATTGCAGCAGTGGATAACTGATACAGTACTTAATAGCAGCAACTCATACCTGTTCTTCCCTTTGGCTCCACCCTATTCAGGATGGGCATCCAACAAGCATCAGAGAGTAATAATGTACCCTGTACCTCCCACTAGAGGTAAAACCTCTGAGGGGGAGCAGCAAAGTTTTTCCTTTCTTAGAAAACCTTTTGAAAATTCTCCTTCTGCAGGGGTACCCTGGGTGGGAAGGCTTGGGGCTTGCCTTGGGTATACTTTTTGCGTTGGAGGAAATTTCAGAGAGCTAAGTTTGCCAGAAGGAGGACTGGGGGTAGGGGAGGAAAGGAGAGGAGCAACAAGCTGCTTAGAGCTTTTGCTGCACTATCAAGTTTTTAAGATAGTGTCCCTTAAAAACCAGCCAGCAAACATCCCAGGCAGAGGGAACAGCAAATGCAAAAAGCTTAAGGAGGGTGTTTAAAACTGGCCTACACCCCCTTTCGGCCAATGAAAAATATTCAGCAGATTCTTTTGGTAGGTACTGGTCACTGAGGGTAGCTAGAAGTACACACCAAGGCTATGCATTTGGTGTACACGGGTCTTCACTCACGACCAGTCAGGAAGGTGGGATGTTACGCAGACATAGTCAGTGCCTTGCCCGTAGCCCTCAGACCGTACGGCACATTTATTTCCAGGTGCTCTGTCAGGTTCCTGCTGTCAGCCTCTGCATTCTGTGCCTGAGGGCTTTCCTTTAGAACCCAGCACGGCTATTGCATCCATGCGCATGGCCGGCGCAGGAGCAGCCCTCAGCCAACGACTCCTGTCAGGTTGGGATGATTCTGAGGGGTCCATTTTGCATAATTTCTCAGAGTTTCCCTGTGGTTTTAAGCTCCAGGAGCCCACGGGGGTAGCTGGCTTTATAGTGTACCCTTTGTAGGTTGCTTTCCTTTCCCTGTATCCCACACTTCTACCTGTGTTCCCTGAGCCTCCCAAATACATTATTTGTACTTGAATGCTCAGCTCAGGGTCTGCTTCTGGGTGAACTCAAGCTCAGACTGTTATAATAAAAGCAAGCTCAACAAGACAGTTTTCTAACCAGTTCTGTAGTTCTGTTCTTGGGGCTCTGCCTTGCATGGAAGACTCTCGCGGGGGCAGGTGTAAAAGTACTCTGGTAGGTGGACCAGGAAGCCTCATCATTGGTGAGGCTGTAGGGCAACCACGAAGTGGAGGGGTCAAGGCAACCAGGCTAGAACTCGAGCACTGTGCTGATGGTGCTGGCCAGATCTTTATACTCTGTTTACTTTAGGGCAGTGGAGTCCTTACAATATATCTAAGCAATCACTGTATTGAAATCCTCTCAATTTACCAATAATAATCTAATATCTCTTTTGGTAATTAACTTGGCTTTTGGATAACGATATTTTCAGCGCTTAAGTAACCAACACTTAAGGTATTGATTCTTGATTAGGATCCCTCAGGTTCTAGTTAATCACCCCTGGGGTATTGAGATCTGATATAGGAGTTTTAAATGCTAACTGCCTCTTAGGGTGTAGATTACGACTAACTTGTCTACACACACACACTTTCTCTCGTACACACATGTCACAAAACTAAGCTGCCCCCCATGCAGTATAGTGGGAGAATGACCTTTCAAGTTCACATAGTAGGAGGAAGAAGAGAGGCCAGTGTGTAGGGAGCACTGTGAGGGAGGAGAGAGAGGTAGGAGGAGCCAGACCACACACAGCCTGTATAAGGCCAGTTGGGAGTTTGGGTTTGGTTCAACCTGTAGTGACCAGGAAGAGGGGTGCTAAGCAGTGAATGAGTTTTAGAAGTGGGCCTGGGTAAGAATGAAAGCAGGAAGGCTCATTAGGAAGTGAGAGGTGGGTGTGGGTTGGAATTGGGAGTTACCTGGGGAGATGGAGAGAAGTGGGAAGACTGGACATAAACTTTGGAAATGGAGAAAACACTACTTGCTGGTAGATTGGCTGTGGGGGTGACATAGAGAGCAATTAAGAATGATTCTGAGGATTTGGGCCTAGCAACTGGGTAGATGGATCACATATGGAGGAGGGACAAGCTTTTAGGGGAAAAGAGTAGAAAGCTTTATTTTGGCCATGTTACGTTTAGGATGCCTTTTAAACATCAATTCATTCATTTAACAACTATCTTTTGAGTGCCTGCCTACCATGTGCCAAGTACTGGTTTTGGTGATTGGGATATGCCAGCGAACAAAGAAGACAAGGATTCTTTAATTCTTGAAGCTCATATTGAGTTTGCAGGTAGATGAAAGAATCTGGAATTCAGCGATGTGGTCAAGGTTGAAAACAGGAATTTAGGAGCCCTTCCCAGGCAGATGGACCAGGCATCCTCACAGGCACTGGGGATTCATCCTGTGATGAGATGTGATGGGGATTCATCCTGGGAGGTGAAGGTGGTAGCAGAATCTGCATCTTCTATGGTATGGTGTGAGCTGTATGCAGGCTCATTATTGAATTTGTAATTTATCAACTCAGATTTTTTTTTTTAAGGAAGATTAGCCCTGAGCTAACATCTGCTGCTAATCCTCCTCTTTTTGCTGAGGAAGACTGTCCCTGAGCTCACATCCGTGCCCATCTTCCTCTACTTTATACGTGGGACGCCCACCACAGCATGGCTTGCCAAGCAGTGCCATGTCGGCACCTGGGATCCAAACTGGTGAACCCCGGGCCGCTGAAGCAGAATGTGTGCACTTAACCGCTGGGCCACTGGGCCGGACCTTGACTCAGATTAAAACAAATTCATGCCTTAGAGGCTGGTGTCTTCATGGATACAGTTTAGCATAGTACCAGGAGTGCCAGCTCCTGGACCAGACTGTCTGGATTCAAATACCAGCTGCATCCTTATTAGCTGAGTGACCTTGGGTAGATTTCTCACCTCTCTGAACCCTATTTTCTCATTGAAAAATGGAGATAATAGCACTTGCCTCATAGAGTTACTTTAAGAATTAAATGAACTAGCACACGTAAAGCACTTTTGAAGAGTTCTGATATGTAGAAATCGCTCAGTTAATTTTGTTTTTCATTATTATAAATGTTGTTGCTAAGATTCAGCATCAATATATGAGACAAACTCCAAAATGATATACACCTTTCAATCAAATGGGAGAAAGAGAAAGAATTCCTATTCTAACTTCTGAAACTATATGTAAACTTTTTTTGTTTTTAAAGTTAATTTTTATTGAGTTTATGATAGTTTACAACCTTGTGAAATTTCAGTTGTACATTATTGTTTGTCAGTCATGTTGTAGGTGCACCCCATCATGCTTTGTGCCCACCCTCCACCCCCCCCCCCTTTCCCCTGGTAGCCACTAATCTGTTCTCTTTGTCCACATGTTTAAATTCCTCATATGAGTGGAGTCATAAAGAGATTGTCCTTCTCTGTCTGACTTATTTCACTAAACATAATTCCCTCAAGGTCCATCCATGTTGTTGTGAATGGGACCATTTTATTCTTTTTTATGGCTGAGTAGTATTCCATTGTATATATGTACACCATATCTTCTTTATCCAATCATCAGTTAGTATGGAGATTTCTCAAAAAATTAAAAATAGAAATACCATATGACCCAGCCATCCCACTACTGGGTATCTATCCAAAGAGCTTGAAGTCAGAAATTCCAAAAGTCCCATGCACCTCTATGTTCATTGCGGCATTATTTACAGTAGCCAAGACGTGGAAGCAACCTAAGTGTTCACCAACTGATGATCAGATAAAGAAGATGTGGTATATGTGAACTTTTTAACAAGGATGCAGATTTCATCAAAAATCTAGATCAATATATGAGAAACTGGAGGAGCAAAGGAAAGTTTAAAAGTGCTGTTCATAGAGATAAAGGAGAGTAGACAAGGCAGTGGGGTGCAGGCTCCTGAACTTGCAGTAGCATCCTCTCTCACTCTCCCCCAGTGCCCTGTGAATCTGCCCACACACAGAAACAGCAACCAAACGCACAATGTTGGACTCAATCTATTATCTTGTCACGTGCAGCCTTATCTTGCTTTGTTTTGTCTGAATAGAAGAAAAACCATGTCTATATGTTCCCTGAAAGACAGAAGAGTTTCTGTTGGGGGAAGGTTCTAGGCATTTTTGAGGACACTTCTAGTGAAATTATGGATCAGAATTTTGTCTTTTAAATAAAACTAATTCAGGGAATCCGGCTTCTCTGCTCTTCCTTGCATCCTATCCCCCTAGTGTCGCAAGGGAAGTTGTGAGAGACGAGCTTGTAGATCTGCTCTAGAAAATAGGCCTGTTTTCTTAAGAAACCGTTTCATAATTTTTCACTTCAACCTGAGATTGCACAAAGTTTGCCCACCTTTAAAGTGTACAGAATGGCCCAGATGTGCATTTACTGTCTTGTCCTTTTATCTTCCATTATGTCGTTGTTTTGGGGTCATGAAACCTTAATGCTTTGGCTTAAATAGGGGCTAAAGTGAAAGGGACCTCCTGCTGACTTTGATCCCACGTCCACAGGATTAAGCTCTCATTAAGTTCTCATATGCCTAGAGACTGTTTTTCTTCTCCATGTCAGTTCTTTTTCAGGACTGAATATTAAGAATGTGAAGTGTGACATCAAGTTTTGAGACTACTGTTTTGAGAGGCATATTGATCTTGGACATGAAGATGTTATATTTTTTGGAACCTGAATGCTATGTCAGCGATACTACCATTGCTCAAAATGTCTTGCCATTCCTTTCTTGAATCGCTTTCTGGTCTGATTTTCTAACCTTAAGAGCAAAACCTCAATTTTGTAGATACTTTGGTCGATAGTTCCTTGTAGCCCTTCCCACCAGGGTGTCAGCTGTGTGAAGGAAGCAAAACTGGCTTCCAGATAAGCCTATCATACCTCTGAATATCACTGAGTGACTCCCACGGATGCCACGTGGAATAGAAGAGTCACCCAGCAGAGACTTGCCAGAATTCTTGATCCATAAAAGTGAGAAAGACTAATCTTTGAAGAAATTTTTTATACAGGAATAGATAACTGGAAGAGAATTCCTGAAAACAAATGATTACTGGAAGTTCATTCTCTGTTACCTGATTTAAATACCGTGTGTTGTTAGAAGGGTATGATTAGCTGAGTTTAAAGAGATGTAAGTTTGTTAGAGGTTGGATTACCCTTAGTCAAGACCTGGATGTAATTGATTCATTGTTCATATACCCTTGGCAGTAAGACTTGGAGAAACTTGCCTATATAAAATGCCTGGCACGTAGTAGGCGGTGACTTGCATCCATCCACACAGGCACTGCCTCATGCTAGGCATTGTTTTAGGTTCTAGGGATGTGACACTGAATAAAGCAGATAAATAACTCTGTCCGTATGAAGGATATGTCCTTGCGTGGGATGTAGACATTGCATAAAAAAATGAGTATATGTTATTTTAGTTGATAACAAGTGCTACAGAGAAAAATGAAGCAGGACCAGGGGAATAGGGAATCCTGGGCTAGGATAGAGCTGGCCCTTGCCATTTCAGAGAGGGAAGCCCTCACTCATAAGCTGGAATGTGAGGAAAGATCTGAAGAAAGTTTGAGGATCTGGGGAAGAGCATTCCAGAGAGAGGGGACAACTAATGCAAAGGCCCTGAGGCAGGATTGTGCTCTGAATGTTCCAGCAGCAAGGCAGAGGCTATTCATTGTGGTTGGAGCACGAGAGGGAGATTTCCAGTGGTGCGTCTGAACAGACAGCAGGGACTAGACCATCCATGGACTTATGGTGACTGTGGTGGCTTCCACTTTGAGCGAAATGGGTGCCAGCAGATGTGTGGAGTACATGCGTTATCTAATCTGGTTGTTATTTTTTTCTTGTTTTCTCTTATTAGAATTACCTGCTAGCAAATGACAGGGACAGAATTAGACTCTGGGTCTGTTTGGTTTCCCAGTTCATGCTCAGGCATTCCACTGTGTTGTCCCGTTACCTGTGGTGTCCATGGTCTCAAGTTCCTTGTGGTATAAAGGGGTCCCAATCTCCCAGAGTTTACAATGGAAGACAAGGAAAGAATCTGAAATGCCAAACAACCTCCACCCTTCAGCCCTGTGGTGTTTTCCAACAGTGCCATTTCTCAGTGCCCCTCATCCCTCCCCTTCTGCAGTTTAGCCTAGTTTGCAGGAAGAACCTAGAAATACATGGACTTCCCACAAAGGTAAAGGAGTTACCCTTACAGAAGGTTTGTTTTTTTTTTCTTTTGCCCTCCTTCCCCTTCTTGGGACTCCTAAGACTATCTGCATGAGGAATATCTTATTTCTCAAAGGCAAAACCCTAATGATATTTGGCCCAAATAACCTTTCCTGCCCTTGTGACTTTCACTGAGCTCATCATATGGAGACACGATTTACATAAGAAGTGGATCTGTAATAAATTTCCCCATAAATTCCTGCCAGCAGCATGCAAACCTTTTTAGTTCCACGGTGTGTGCTCATATAATGAGCCTCCACTTGGCTCGGGACCTTTTTATGTGGGAACATTAAACTAATTTTGCTCGGAATGTGGGATGGTTTCTCAAGATGGCGCACCTGATTCTTAAGCGCAGATCACAAGGCTCCTCGGGAAGATGGATGGATCCCTGGAGGCCCTTTAGGCTCTCCGTCGCCCTCAGAACTTCTCCCGGAGCCCAGCTCATCTCTGACAACCTTCTGCTTCACATTTGGTATCCCTGTGACAGCCACCAAATGATCGGGCAGGGTCAAGAAGTCAACTGACTTCCTCATATGCTTCTGCCATCACTCCATGCGTGAGTGGGGGTGGGAGCCAGCTGAGGTGTCTTGGGTCTCCGTAAGGGTGTGAGAGTGCTCCGATACTGTTAGGAGTAAAAGATCAGCTGCAATTCTTCACCGGGCATGGGTTAAGTGGCACATCTCATGAGTGGCTTTTGTCCGGTAGCAGCAAAAACTCTAAGTAGTAAGATGATCTCTCCTCCATTTCTTATGACATAAGGATATGCCTTCCTTCTGGGAACAAGCTGATTCTTAGTAGCGCATAGAATTGTGCCACTGGAAGACCTCGGAAGGGGCTAGTTCCTGGGAGTGCTATGGCTGCAGACGAGGTGCATTAAAGTATTTCATCTGTCAGCTACCATAGGCCACCCTGTACAGAAGCCAGGGATGAGTCCTGGGGAAGCTTGGCACGAAAGGTCTAGCTTAATGAAGAGGATCTGAGGAAACATGAAAGTATTATGTTTGCAACTGGAGGAAAAGCTAAACCAGGACCTTGTGGTGTTTGTTGCCTAAATGGTAACTCCTGCTGCGTTCTTAACGTTCAGAAACCTCAGCTGAATCTAAATCTCCTGCTTATGCTTTGTGAAGTATCTCAGCTTAAAGCAAAGCCGCATTATCCCGCTTGATATAGCTGGGATGATTGCTGGGTTATGAGTGTAGGCGCAAAGCCCTGGCATGAAAGAGATTTTAAATGAACAGATGAATAGAGCAATCAAAGGGCCATCCAATCAGATCTAAGCAGATTAGAACTTCATGCAGCCTCAGACACAAATAGAGATCGAGTGCTCTGTGATGTATCAAAGTCACTCATCTGAGATGCTCGTGTAGCCCTGGCCTTCAAATGCTGCTCTCGAGGCCAACCCCAGCTCCATTTTTCACAGGCATCGGTCAAATGGTGTTCAGGGAATGGGATGGCAACTTTTAGTATTGCTGTGATTTGTCTCTTACTTACTGTTTTTCATTTATGAGTATTTCTATGTTTAAGCTTTGATCAAGCATTTTACAATTATTATTATGGTCACTTTCCAAGCAGTGGCTCTCAACTGGGGTGATTGTTTGGAGACGTCTTTGGTTGTCACAGCTGTAGGGGGCAGGGGTGATACTGGCATCTAGAGGGTAGAAGCCAGGGATGCTCTTACACATCCCACAATGCACAGGGCAGCCCCCCCCAACAATTATTTGCCCCAAATATCAATAGTGCCGAGGCTGAGAAACCCTGATTTAGAGTGATGCCGTTGGCAAGTTTTGTTTCAGGAAAAAAAAGTCCCAAATTGTCACTGCATTTGGTCAGAACTACATCATGTCTTTAATAGACTGTTACAAAATTTCCAATTTTAAATAATCTGATCACATCACACTTTTGCTTAAAATCCTTTAATGGCTTTATATCCCTTACAGTTTGTGGTCCAGATTCCTTAGCATGGCAGACAGAGTGAGTTCCTTTAAAACCTCCATACTCAATTCAGCGTCAAGATGAGTCGGTCCTACCGATGTTAGGTATCTCTACCCACTTGCCATCACCCCAGCTAGGTGGTGCTCTCTGTCATGGTAAAGAACAAGGCTTTGAAATAGACAGATCTGGGGTCAAGTCCTGGTTCCTCTGTTTACTAGCTCTATGACTTTGGGCAAGCTCTGTAACATCTCTGAGTCTATGTTCTCTCATTCATAAAGTCAGGATAATTATAGAACCCCACGGGGTTGCGTGGGATAATGCCTTGTGTGCCTCACACACAACACATGAATGCTGGGTAATATTTTATCTGCTCAGACACTAGTCTATTCAAACCCAAACTATTGCAATAATTTCCTGACTGGTATCTTGGTTTCTTTCCATAGGATAATCTAGGATAGCGGTGTGTATACTTTTCTCATGAAGACTAATTGGAGAAAAAACTTAGTCGAAATTTTTGTTTTTCATTCAAAAAGAAAAATTGCTTTGTTAAGTTGCGAGGGAAAATATATGGATTCTTCCAAGTTAGGTTGATGTCTTCATGCAACTGAAGAACATCAATGAGAAAATGAATGTTTTTAGCCGCTAGCGAGTTAATGGCTGGATATGTTTGAGAGTAGTAAAATGAAAGAGGCTTTCTATTCTTTCATTCTTAAAATAGATCACAGGCTTCATCACCAAGATAAGGTAGTTCTGCGTGGCCCCACGGTCCAGATTTCTCACTACTAATTTGGTCTATCTATCACACTGCTGGGACCCAGACATCACATTTAAACAGACTTTGAGCTGGTGCCCATTGAGAGAACCATCACGGCTCTCCACATTCTCAGTGTTATGTTTAGTGTCCCCGCCATTCAGGTCCAACCTCCTTTTCTAGTTTTCTCCCACTTTGTTCTTTTACTGACCTGCTCCAGCTACACTGAACCATTGTTCAAACACACCCTGTATTTTTCATACATGTATGTGTCATTGCTTATTTATGCTGGTCTCTCAACTGAGAAACCTGCCACACTCCCATCCCTGCCTGTGGAAATCCTATCCTTCACTTCACTGAAATCTTCCGTGAATTCTGTCAATTGCATAGGATCACTCAGTTCTCCACCCTCCCTTTGCAATTTTAGTTAAAATGTTGATTTAATTTGCCCAGGAATTATAAGAAACTCATCATTCTTGCATTAGTGGTTATCTGTATCAGATCAAGACTGTGTCTTATTCTTCTTGTCTGCTTTGAAAATGGTACGCATTCAACCATTATTGCCCATTCATCTTTTTTCCAATGAAAAGGGAGAAAAAAATCACGTTTATTAATGTTATACCTTTCTCTGTATTGTTAGAATCAAATGAATTAATGTATATTAAGACACTGTATCACCTGCACAGTATTTTTCAAATAGTATTTATTGCTTTAATTATTGTACAATAATAAAGCATAGATAACAAAGACTTAATTTCAACATCGCTCCATCATATCCTAGGTCTCATATTGCAGGAGTTAAAAGCTTTTGGAGCAAGTTACTTCATCCTCTTGGCCTCAGATTTTTTTTCCTCGTTTCTATGATGGAGGCCTTATGAAGATTGAAGTAATGAGATAGTATCTGTAATTTTGTTAGCCTAGTGCCTGGCACCTTGGGAATGCTCAATCAATGTTAACTGTCATTGTGACAATTAAAAAAAAAAAAATCATTGCTCAGTTTAGCAAATAATGACCAACAGTCAGAGAAACATATTACCTCTCTCTTGTATCCATTTCTCTAAAGAAAGGGTAACATTTTGTCAGCAGATGAGCTGTTGTGTTAGAACAGTTCCCAATATAGAATTGGACGATTGTCCTTTGACCCCCCCCAACCTTACCTCCCGGTCATGGGTCTTTCTGCCCAGGGCTTCCCTTTTAGCTTAGCATTGGAAAACCTGCCCCATTGGCAGGCTGAAGAGGGTCCGATCTGCTAAGATAATAGAATGCTTCAGAATTTGGCTGACAGTAAAGACAGATGCTGTGTAAGCTTGAGTGAAGAAACATGATCTCTCTCTGGGCATACCATTTTTTTTTGGTTAGATTTTTTTTTCTTATTACAAAAGAAAAAATGTGTTCCTCTCTAGTTACCATGGAATTATCACTTGCCACTTACTGTCCGTCCCACTAAATGTATACGTCTTTATACTCACTACAACTACATCTTGGAAGTTTTTGTTTTATGTTTCCAACATTTGTAGAATTTATGCTCTTTTCAGGGCATGAACTATTTCTTATGCTGCTTTTTATCTTTCACAGGGAAGCCACTGTTTAATGGATTCCTATAAGTTTCTGAAATAATTGTAACAATTAAAAGTATTTTCCTATTACAGTTACAAATATGAGAATAGGTGGAGGTTTGTCAATCTAGACACCCCTGGGCAGAGGCCAGGCAGGTAGCCTAAATGAGCTGATGGGGGAAGCTGGAGCTGCACGAAGAAGAAAAGTGCAGTTTCTGCCCAAGGGTGAAGCACCGCCAGCCATAGCCGATAGCTGTTACGCACAGGGTTGCCATACCTTATGACTATTCAAGAAAAGGCAGAAGCCAAGAAACTTGAGTCATAGTTCTGGTTCTTGAATGTTGATGACTACTTCAATTATTTTTAAAACACTGTGTGGCCCAAACAAGATATGTCGGTGGACTACCCTGGGTCTCCCTGTTGCGACCTGTGGTATGTGTGGTCATAAGTCAACTTAATTCTCAAATTAGGAGGCAAATTAAAAATCTTGAGCAGAGCAAAGGAGTCACCCTTTCCTCATGGAAAGGAGACTTAAAGTATCTCACCAAGTAATATTCTTGAACCATTGAAAATAAGGAAATACACAGCAAAGATGTTTAGTATATTAGTAGGGATATCTCTCTTATTTCTCAAATACCTTCATACAGATAATTATAATTGGGAAGGGAGAGAGAGGGAACAAGCCAAATAATACTCTTGACTGCTGGATTTTCTTTGAAAGTTCATTTTTGACCCATTATGGCTTATGAACTGTTGTCTTTAAATATTTCAGTACATGATCAGGTTAATCATGGCCATCGAGCCAGTGAGTAAACTGAAACTAAGGCAAAATGTTTGCTTACGATCATTAGTAAACAAAAATACTTCCTCTGCCTGAGGCTGAATTGGATTTTTATTGAGTTAGATGCAGCAGGTTGCTTCCTCAATATCCGTTTGTCATTCGTTTTTAGCACCAGAATTTGGATTTTGGGTGGGAAGAATGGCAACATGCCCAGAAAATGAACAAAACTTAACAAAAGCAACACTGTACTTCTACATCTTGCCTCTGGGGGACCGTATGACTTGCTTCTGGCCAATGAGAAGTCAGAAGAAATTGCTGGATGAGGCTTCTAGAAAAGGCTCTTAAAAGCAGACAGAGTCACCTGACCTGCACCCTTTGCCTCTTGTCTTCTCTCTCCTTTCTGTCTGGAACAGGTGCATGGCGCTGGCATCTCTCTTACTCAGTTTATTGCCTGGTGCACCTTGTTGATACTCTTTTCCCTGCATTGTTTGGCTGCGTCTTTTTGTTTGCCTCTTCTTGGGGCTTTGATTTTGTTATATTACTTTCCATAGGGAAACTAGAAAGTTTTCAGTCTTACTTAGAGAATGGTTGATCACAATTTGGTTATTATTACTGGTAGATGGTAATGATAAACATCGACTTCCATGACTTCATACAACGACTCCCTTCTTCCTGGTAACACTGATGGTGATTGTATCCTAAAAACAGGGGCATTCTGTTAGATTCAATTGCATATAATTACCATCAAAAAGGAACAAAAAAATACATGATCTGTTTATGACGGCATTACTGCATTATGAAATTTCTTCCTGAAAGGACAGAACTTCCATTTTGACCATGTCAGTAAAAACCTAATCCCCTACTCCTCTGCTTACAATTTGCCACACTTGATTGGCAGAATATTCCAGTACTGGTGGTAGACATTTCAAACGATATCTTTCCTTCACTCTCCAGTTCATCCAGTGCTGGGTACCATAGGACACGTTTGTATTGTGGTGTGACATTTGGCCCTGCATCCCTGTATCACGATGTTGGATGAGATGGCATTTTGAGCTGTAAGAGAATTCTCGGCAGTTGCTCCTATACCAGGATGGCTAGCAGTAACTTAACTAGACTCAAAAGGGACTGTAAACTACATTAATACATCTCCCTGAACCCAAACAACATCCATGCTCATGTCGACTTCCCTTTCATCAGACCTCTCAAATGTCTGTGGCCACTCGGAGTCACCCTTTCAGGAGGGGAAGTATAACAGAGAAGTAGCTGGAGTGGAAACAGACAGCAGCCTTAGCAGGTCACAGTTAGCATATTGTGCTTTTGCAAATTGACAGTGTCTTGTGACATGTGGTCGCAAAGGTGGGACCTCCTCCCATGGCCTGGGATGGGATCTGTGCAAGTGAGCTTGAGATTCATTAGCTTCTGCGTAAATCTGCCTCTGCTTAAAACTTGAACTGACTGTACACCTGTCTGCCTTCTAAGGGCAGTGACCTGGTTAATATCAGCGGAGAAACAAATTTCTGTCCTGCTCTTTTCTCAGAGAGACCTGTGGGTAGACTGTCAGGAAAATAAAAATTTCAAAGCATTTTTTAGTTCTTCTCTGCCACTAAAAGGTAGGTTTGGAGGTGAGGATCTGTGTTTCAGCTAAGTATATATATGCATATTTAGATATAAAAAGAAGGGACTGGGGCCGGCCTGGTGGCACAGCGGTTAAGTTCGCACGTTCCACCTTGGCAGCCTGGGGTTCCCAGTTTGGATCCTGGGTGCGGCCCTAGCACTGCTTGTCAAGCAATGCTGTGGCAGGCGTCCCACATATAAAGTAGAGGAAGATGGGCACAGATGTTAGCTCAGAGCCAGTCTTCCTCAGCAAAAAAAAAAAAAAGAAAGAAAGAGGAGGATTGGCAGCAGATGTTAGCTTAGGGCTGATCTTCCTCAAAAAAAAAAAAAAAACAAAAAGAAGGGACTGAGTATAGGAGACAAGAAATAAGTTACTTAATAAAGTAAAGAGAATTGAATTTGAGGGAAGGAAGCATTTCTGTTATCACTGTGGAACAAAGCATCCCAAACATAGCAACTTAAACTAAAAGCTATCGTTTATTCCCTCTTGTAATTCTGTGGGTTGACTGAGGTTAGCTGGGAAGTTCTACTCCCTGTGATGTCAACTGGGGCTGCATGATCTGGAGGCTCGGTGGTGCTGGTACAGCCAAGGTGGTTCTCTCACGTGGTTGGTAGTTGGTGCTACCAGCTGGGAGCTCAGCTGGGGCTGTTGGCCGCAGTGCCTTGGTCTTCTTCCATGTGGCTTGTCAACAATATACGGGCTTCTTACATCATGGCTGAAGAGGCTCTAAGAGGGAGTTGTAGAACAAAAATGGAAATTGTGGATCTTTCAGGGCCCAAACTTAGAAATTTATACAACATCATTTCTAAAACATCATGTAGCTCAAAGCAAGTCACAATCTGACCTGGATTCAAGGGGAGGAGGAACAGACTCCACTTCTTGATGGGATGAGTGGCAAGGAATTTGTGGCTACCCCAGGAGGTAAGGTTATCCAAAGTTGTGTGTTTTTACAGGGTTGTCACTTGACATCTGGATTATAAAAATAGAAAAGACAGGGAAACAATGTCTGACACATAGTAGGTGTTTAAAAATAGTTTATTGACTTAAAATTTATGGGCCAGGTTTCTCAGTCTGTCACTTTTTTTTTTCCTGAGGAAGACTCACCCTGAGCTAACATCTGTGCCAATCTTCCTCTATTTTTTGTATGTGGGTTGCTGCCAAATCATGGCCATCCATGAGTGGGTATAGGTCCACACTCAGGAACCAAACCTGGGCCACTGAAGCAGAGTGTGCCACACTTAACCACTAGTCTGCAGGGCCAGCTCCTATCTGTGACTTGTAATGTGTGTGATCTTACATTTTAGATTCTCCAAAATGTTTAGACTTTCAAACGCTCTGTTCTAGTCTCATGTCATTTGGCAAATCAAATCCTATATTTTGGTCTGGAAAATCTGGTCACTGAACCTATAGCCCATTTGTCTGTGGTCTTGACTTAGCTAGCTCTCTGGCATTTGGGCTTCATGGGATTATTTAGAACCCTGCTGTTTTCTTTTCCACTTTTCTTTGCTTAATAGGCCTTTTTGGCGAGAGAGATGGACTCCAAGGCTGAGATTTCCACCAGCCTGTAGGCTTGAAGGCATTCTTCCAGTCTGAGACGATCTGTCAAAGGAAGTGAGCAATGTTATAGGAGGAGTGGTATCCCAACCATAGCACGTGTTTGCCTCACACTGCAGTACTTCTACTGACAACTACAAGGAGGCGGAGACCAATTTGCCAAAAAAAAGAAAAAAGAAAAAGTTTGGAAGATGGAAGGGGAATAAGGGACTTGTTTGTCCACATGAAATATTAGCTTGAGCGCAAGAGGAAGCCTTGAGAACCATAAAGATGAGGTGGGAATAAAAACCCTTGATGCGTGTACAATTCACCTGGGATTAAAACCCAAGGCCATCCTGGAACCTGATATAACCATTCATGTTGTAATCTAAAGCCTTGTCAACGTATCGCAGGTGCTCACCACATGACCAGGTGGGGAAAAAAGAGGTGAAGCCAACTGGGAGGAGATGTGGTGGTTTCATCTTCATAATATGTACGTTCCCAAGGTGCGAGTGTGCATCTGGTTTCTATTTCAGAACTTTTTACTAGTAGCTTTACCAAAAGTGGGGCAGACAATTCTGTGAGTTAGGGAGACCATATGTTAACAAGGGCCTGGGAGGGACGTGGTGTGGCAGTGATGCTGAGAGATGTAGGAGGGCCGCTGGAGACCAAGAAGATGAAGCTCAGGGATCTGGGAGGACCTGTCCAGACTTGAGGTTGGGCCACCTAGACAGTCACATATTGCTTGGTGCTGCTAAATCTTCAGAGAGTCCATAGAAATTTGAAGACATGGATTAAAAATAATGGTTTTGAAGATGATTGCATTTTAGACAGAGCTAAAATGCTTTTCTGACGTGGAGCAGATGAAAAATCATTGAATTCTAGAGCTGGAAGGGATTGTAGAGTCATCAGTCCAGCTCCTCATTGATAGGTGAGTCCCTGAAGGCCTCGTGTGTCCAATGGGTTATTGGACCTGCCCAAGCTTACAGAGTTTGGGTTAGAGGCAGCCCAAAGACCCATAATCCTGCCCTCTATGCAGGACTCTTCTTAAATGTATGTTGCTCTGTGGAGCACCAGCCACATGAATTTGTTAAGATCCTGCTGGTCCCAGGTTCCTGGGCTACTGCCCTGCCTCTGATGATCAACTACCTTGCATTTGTCCAGTGTCCTTTGTCGAAATTCTCATTTGGTGACCTTTTTCTTATTTGTAAGTGATGTCATGCCATGGTTGTAGTGGTGCTGGAAGCCTCTCAGTGGTTTGGCAACATGGGCATGTATTGGTTTTCCTCTAGAGAGCCGTAGTCTCCACTTGTATAAAGTGATGCCTGGACGCCCCTCCGCCGTGGAGTGAAGACACCCCAGTCACTCTCCAGCAGTGCATCCCTGGGGTTACCCCGAGCTCTCCATTTTGTCCTCATTTATTTATTAATGCATTGATGAAGGCTTTGTTGAGGATCTATTTTAGGCAAAGGAACATGATAGATGCTGTAGGGGTGATGTATGAAATGGACACGAACCCTGAAATTAAAAAACAGGTTATTTAGTAGGGTACAAAGTGTTTCATTACTTTTTAAGGAAAAAAGTGTATAAAATATTTAGCCAAAAGGGATGAGAGGAGTTTGGTTTTACAGCAGAGGCTTTTGATCTAGGCCTTGGAAGATGAGTAAGATGTGGATGTGGATGTGGAGGAGGGAGGAGAAGCATCTAGATGGAGAAGGTTGTGTGAGGAAAGGCACCTCCTTCTCATCTCCAGAAGCCAGAGTCTTGGAGAAGAGGATGCCCTGGCAGTCCCTGCTGCTGCTGCCACCTGTCAGCAATTCTCCCAGCTCTTCCAGGAAAAGGAGAATAATTTTTCCAATTTCTATTTCTTCTTCTTTTTCCCTATCTCTGGCATTTTGATTAGATGTCAGTACAGAAGAAACTGGGAGACAATTTAACTACTTGTTTTTTAATACTTACTGTCGTCTTATCATCTGAATCTGTGAGTCCCTTAAAAAAAAGAAAAAAGACAACCACTGCCTTATAAATGTCAAAATAGATTTTTTTCCCTGCAAGCATCTAACCTTGCAGTCTCTGAGGCTTTCCCATGTTCTGCTTTGTTTTACTCACCTTGAAACTTCCATTGTATGCTCTTGAGCATCTAGCAAACTCGATGACATAGAACTGCTTCTCTGAATGGGGAAGCGCTTGCAAATGCCTTCTTTATTGGCCCCAGTGGGTTCAGAAGGGCCTGCTTCACTTGTCCTGGAAGGACACCCAAGTGAAACCTTCAGTGACATGTCAAGGAGTGGCAGGCCCGGATGTGCGCTTTTGGCAGTGTTGAGCTGACATGAGCATCTGTCAGGCTGCTTTTTTATGACTCCCTCCAGACAGCTTGAGAAGAGATGAAAAGGTTTATTGGATCTGAGGAAGAAAGTGGTCAGAAAAGAGCACGAGGAGTGTGAGCTCTTGCAGAGCTCAGGTTCCCCTCTGATGTCTCAGAACACGTGGTTTCTTTTGCTAGCCAAGTAAGGTGTGTGGTTTGTATTCTTCTTTCTCTCTCTCTCTGGGAGCCATCTTTGTGGATTCTCTTTGAAACCTGTGGCCTTTTATTTCTTTGTTTTTGGGGACTTGGAGTCAGCCTGTGAACCACCTATTTGGTATTCAAATGGGGGCAATCTTATTAGCCTTGTGTTTTTGGAGTCATTTCTGGAAGGTGTAAGAGGGATTGAAATGCTATTGCCATCTTTGTGCAAGCCCCCTACCCTCCTCCTAGAACTCCAGGAAGCTGTTTGCTTCTCTCCCTCTGTAGCTCATGTTATCTCTTTGGGCTCTGTGGCCTGTGGCCTCTTGATGATCACTTCCACTGAATTTCACCTATCTAACTATATTCTTCCCTAAAGTCTCAGCTTTATCCCAGGCTGCAGAAGCAACCCAGTCTTTGACTGGAGCCATTTTAGGAACACTGGTTTAGCTCACATTTCTCAAAATAAGGTCTCTATGCTGCCACTTGAGATCTGACTCCGTGACTGTGTTATTGAATATAATCAATATATATTATCTACTAGTCTCATGCGTTGTCTTAGTATCTAGGAATATGGTAGGAATAAAAAGAGAAAGTGTGTGCCCTCAAGGAAGACAGATGACAGCTCAATAAGCAAGTGTTTAGAACATATTAGATAGTAATACATTTTAAGGAGAAAATGAAAGTGTAACGGAATAAGTTGTGTCGGCAGGGGAGAATGCTGCAGTTTTAAATAAGGTGGTCAGGGAAGTGCCCATTGATGAGGTAAAATTGAGCAGTTACCACTTGGAGACCTGGGAGAAAAACATTTCAGGCAGAAGGAAGAGCAAGTTCCAGTTGCCTGAGTAGAGAGTCTACTTAGAGAGTTTAAGGATCAGCAAGGAGGTCCGTGGTGGCTGGAGTGGAATAACAAGAGGAGGAGAATAGTTGGAGATGATGGTAGAGTGGGAAGTGGAGGCTGTGGAGTCTCGAGGGTGATTGTAAGGACTTTAACTTTTGCTCTGAGGAACATGGGAAGCTAGTGCAGGGATTTGTTCAGAGATGAGAAATGACATAATTTCTATTTTTAGGGTATCACTTTGACTATTATGTTCAGAATAAACGATAGAGGTGCAAGAAAGGAAGCAGTTTGGAGGTTCTTCTTAGGAGCAAATTGACAACATCTTGGACAGGGTGGCCGGGGAAGGTAGGAGGAAATTGTTGGATTCTGTATACACCTTGAAGGTTGAAACAACAGTATTTGCTGATCGATTGGATGTAGTGAGAGCAAGAAAGTTGTCAAGGATGATGCCAAGGTTTTTGACCTGAACAGCTAGAAGAATGAAATTACCATTTGCTGAGATATCATGAAAGTGGTAGGTTTCAGAGCGTGGGGAGATACCAGAAATTGTTTTTTATCATGTTGTTGGAGATGCCTGTAAGACATCCAACATGCCAGGCAGGGGGTTTGATATAAAAATCTGGAGTTTGTGGAAGAGGTCAAAGCTGAGGATACAATTTTGAGAAATTTCAGTTGATATGCACTAGGTAACGCCATGAGACTGGCTGAAATAACCAAGGAAGTGGGTGCAGAGAGAGGAGAGAAGTCTGACGGCTGAGCCCTGGGATACTCCAGCATTTGGAGTGTGTGGAGATAAAAAGGAATCAACAAAGGCAACTGAGACGCAGTAGCCGGCGAAGTAGAGGAAGAACCAAGAGCAAGTGGTATCCAAAGTCAAGTGCAAGAATCTGATCTACTCTTTCGAATGCTGCTGATGGAAAGTAAGATGGAGACTAAGAAACCGGCCCTTGCCTTTATCAATGTGGAGGTCACTGGTTGCCATGATAGTACACAAGGCTGACTGGAGTGGGTTTCAGAGAAAATGGCAGGAGACACATTGGTGACGGACAACTCTTTCAAAGATCTTGCTGAAAATGGGAGCAGAAAATTTAGACATTCGTTGGAGAGAGATTTTGGGTCAAGGGAGGTTTTATTTATTTATTTTTAAGATGAGAGCTACTAGAACACATTTAGTAATGATGATAATGATCAAGTAGAGAAGGAAAAATTGACGTGGACTGAGGGAGTGATGTCCTTGAGTAGGTGAGAGGGATGGGGGCTGCCACACAGACAGATGGAGCATGGCTAACTGAGGTAGTGCAGTAGAGGGAGCTGAAAATACCTCTTTACAGGGGAGAATTCTGACAAGAAATTAGCCAATCCTCCTCAAAGGATCATGAAAGGCTCCAGAGTGTTAGAAGCCAAGTTTATACTCTTCTGAGTAGGAAATCAGAGGCATTTTCTCTGGAGGAACAGGACTAGGAGAAAAGCTATAGAGATATTATTGTGGAAAGGGCCCAAAGGAAAAGTCCTATCACCCTCGAGTGAAGCTCAGCAGCTTACAATCCTAGTTCAAACAGACCTCTTATTCTTTACTTTTCAATAGGAATAGATGGTCAAGAAGCAATAGATAGCAAGAAGTGCTGAGACTACAAAAATACAAATAATAGGATTGTGGGGAAAAGCAGACGATCCAGGGACCAGAAGAGGTAATGGCAGATATTATGTCTATGAAACGAGAAAATGGTGTTCCAAAAAAGAGCCATAAAAAGGAAAATTTGGAAATTAAATTCAGACAAGCAATATAAAAATCTAATAGAAGAGAAGGATAGGCATGGAAGATGAAGGCAAGGATTGCTCCCAGAATGTAGAGAAAAAGATGAAGAGATACCCATAGGAGATAATACTTTACAAAATTAGAGAATTGGTGTGGAAATTAGAGAATGACCAAAAGTAACGGTATTTCAAGAAACAGAAGTGGAAGAAAGGAAATTTTCAAAGAAATGACATAAGAAAAATTTTCCATAATAGAAGGAACACGAACTTCTATATTGCAAAAGTCCACTTAGTCCCTAAAACCGTGACCAGAAGCAGGACACATTTTCATGACAGGGATGAAGAGGCAATCCTAAAACCTTCCAGACAGCAAAACACAACTCACTTACAAGGATGATAAACCGAGATGGTGCTGTTCAGTGGCAACATCGGAATCAATCCAGAAGGTAACAGTGGAGAGCCTTCAAAGTTTGGAGAAAAATTATTTCCAACATAGAATTATATATCCAGAGAGACTCATAATCAGGTGTGAGGGCAAAATAAATACAGACATTTTCAGATGTGCAGGTTTTCAAGGAATCTTCTTCCAAAGCTTCTTAGAAGCTGCTGAAGGAAGACATGGGACCCAGGTAACAGGAAATGCAACATGGGAAAGTGGTGAGGGGAATTTCCAGGATGACAAGAAGGAAAACCCCAGAACATCAGCTCAGCAGAAGGACTAGAGGGTGACAGTTCAGTCGGGAGCAAGAAGAGAGGACAAGAAAAAAATGTAGCTAATGAATTTACTTTATATATTTGAAAATATGAAAAAAATCGTATTGAGGGGCTTTGAGAGAATATAGGAAGACCTGGTCATGAGTGCCTAAAAAACTAAGCAAATCACAGGAAAAGCAGAAGTTTCTGTGAGAAAGGAAATGGAATCATGCTTAATACTTATCACAGTAGTGAGCAATATTCAATAATCATAATAATGTCTATATTAAATGATGATGGGAACCTGAACGGTGTATTACATCAGTAGGTTGTGGAAAGGTTAGTGGAGGTATGCAGAATGGTGGTATCGATGGGTTAAAGTACCCTCCACCAGAGTGAGAAATCCATATATAGTGGTTAAAATGGAAATTGAGAAAGAATAATGTAAGCACAATATTTTAAAATAGTTTAATACCAGAAGAGTAGCTAAAAGAACAGAAAGTAGTTGTTTCTGGGAAAGAAGATGGCAGTGATTGGGCGGGGGGGGGGGGGGGGTGAGTCAGGGGCCTGTTGTGCTTTGTTATATACCTTGTAGCATTATTTCTTCTAAAAGCTTTGTATATTTATGACTGATAAGTTAGCATCCACTTCAGGAAAATTAAAATAAATGAATGAATGAGATGAGAGGGAGAGCGGAGGGTTCACAGTATCTCTGTCTATCTTGGCTTGTGAGTGGAGCGAAAGAAAGGGAATCTGCTTCCCAGGAGTAGCTACTCAGTTTACCCAGGGTCAGTACATCTAGTTATGGGAGTTTACTCTTTCCTTCATGGTGGTTGCTCGACCCCAGCAGGTCAAACATAATGTGCGTCCTTCTCTTTCTGCACCAAGGCAAGAAGTAACGTACATCCCGACTCTCACCAGAAGGTCTACGGGACATTTTCACATGAGTAGCATGGTAGCAAATAAGATTTTTTATTCTTTAGAATTCAACATGTGGCCTGGATCATAATACACTCAAAAGTCTCTGTCAAACCATGCTCTTAGCATTTTTAAATATTATGATCTGGATGGGAAAAACAGAACTAACTGTTGGTATGGAGGTCGAGGGGAATTGGTAACAATCTTTACTCTGACCTGCTCTACTCTGACCTGACCCACATACTTGGGCCTCAATCACCAGCACATTCTTACTGACCTCAAAGAAAAAAGTTGTACCTCCATATCCAGGGGTCCACGAGGTATCCAGATGACTGGATTCTTTGGGGTAGTGATTCACCTCTCAATTAAGAGACAGGAAAACCGCTATAATGACATAGAGCACGTATGGAAATCAGAGCCCTTGTTAAGCTCATAACCTGAGGGAGCATTTGTATCTCCCTGTGCCCATTTTACTTTTTTTTTTTATTGGTACATGTGATATCAATTGA